>NC_012991.1:0-1388208 GCF_000026365.1 Zygosaccharomyces rouxii | reverse complement strand
GTGTTTCTGTCAATTTTCCTGTTTGCAACCATAACTTCGTTTTTTTCCACTTTATATGGTCTGCAACTTCTGAGAAAGGTACCAATATATTATTGGAGCCTAAAAACTTATCATTTCAAGTCATTCTGCTTCGATGAGGTGCCATAAATATTAGTTTTAAATATCAGGATTTTGTCAATTTTAACCTTCAATTGAACAATCACAACTCGTATTCTTCTTACCTTACTCAACCCTTCACCTATCGAATTGGTCACCTACGAGAACAGGAAACTTTTTAACAGTAGTTCCTTTAACTCAAACTCTATAAGAGCTGCTGTTGCCCGCTTTTCGAAAATTAATTACCACCAGTGTAAGTTTCTCCTGTTACACAAGTATTTAGACTGCCTTTTAATGTGCTGTTTATCTCCTATGGAAAACATACTAATGAGGGGTAGCGAATGAATTAAAAATGGCGCAAGAAATCATCGATATAATGAAGGTCAACATCATAATCATAAAGGATCCTAGCTCTATTATCACCAAGTAAAACAATGAGGTGTTGAAGATACTATGAAACTTCTCGAAAATACCATCTCTAAATTCATCTTTTTCTGCCGTATGTGATAATTTACCAAAACTTTCAACGCACTTGTTATAATTCGCAAGTGCTCTCTCAGTTAGCGCTTTATTTGGTGGATTTTTCCAAAAATTTACTACCGTACTTCCTTCTTGATAACACCTGATGTCGTACGTCTGACATTCTATTGGAGTTACGATTTCTCTCACAAAAAAGCGCATACAATGCTCCTCACTGTAAAAAAGAGGATAATGATGTCCCCCCTCTTCAGAAAAGTGGTTAACTCTAGATGCAATTCTTTGCCAAGCTACTGGATCCCCGGTCAGGTCCATTTCAGCCACTTCCTTCAATAATTGTTGGAGCACTTTTTGCTCAATCTTAACCTTTTTCCTATTGTCGATGAAGTTCCAAAAAGAAAACGTAAAGCATAGAAAGTAATGAATGATCATCCATAAGGGAGACAATACGTCTAAAAGTTTCAGTTCGTATGGATATTGATAAAAGTCTCGCAGAATAAAGTAAGGCAACCGTACAATCGATGGTGACAAAAATGCACCTAAAAGAGAAGCGATAATGTCGGATATCCATTTTTTCTCGAAAAAATATGGGGCAAGGAAGTATGTCAACTGTCCAACAGAACTGTCTGCTGGCAATTCTATCTCCTCCTCTTCATACGTCTGTACACACTTTTCTAAATCCATTTCACTCTCGTCACTTATCATACTCATATTGTCTTGTTGGTTAAATACACCATTGCTGTTGCGAATGTCAGTTTGTGTCTGAATTACCGCCTTTTATGTCTTTTCACTCCGGATTGCTCCCCCCTTGATTGTTCCCTCCCCGCGGGACAATTTCAGGCAGGAGAAACTCGAAGTGTCAAAATGATAACGTATATATACGAAAGCGGTAGACAGGTAGTTCAAAAATCAATTTTGAATCTCTAATCAGAACTCTGAAAGATTGCCTTATGTCTGGTGTGTTGGCACCTTATGTCACTTTTGCATCACCTTTTCTCCCTGGAATATCTCTTTCTTAAATATTTCCACTTTCAAGCGAGAAGGACATCAGAAAGGTGTATATGTATAGGTAGCATGAACTTTGCTCGGACTTGCATCCATTGTTATCGATTGTTATCAGTAATCCGTTTTTCTGCAATTTTCGTCACGTCGCTCCGATGACGATAAAAATCTGTTCTCGTCTCTCATAGCAACTCAGGAAACTACTCACTACATACAACAAAGGAGTTTAAACAAGAACAAACATGGAATTCGATAAAGAATCTCAAAAGCCTGTATTACCCAAGGACCTCTTCAAAAATGCATTCACATGGTTCCTTTATGAAATATCCAAGCATCGCTTTCCCCAGGTGATCTCATGTTTATGCCTTGTTGTTGGGTGGGTATCAATATATGGGAGTAATTTAATAAATAAAAATGAGCCTACGGGTGTCATGCTTGCCACTTTAGTCCTAGAATTTTCAGTTCTACTTCCCTTTGCATGGTTACAATATTCGAAAATGTATCCCAATACAACAGTGTTGGTTCGACAAGTGCCAGAATTGAATCCTCAACCTGATTTCGAGAAATGGGACGAAATTGCAAGTAAATTAAACCTTTCCTTTTACCAAGAACATATCTGGAATACACCATACTTTTTTTTCGATGGTCAACATGCTCAAGTTGTATTCAGGGCTAATGTTTCAAAGCCATATCACCAAGGAAAATTTAACAGTATTACTGATGCGGACAAGATTCAATCAGCAAGGTGTTATATGCAATAAATAAAAGAGGATTTTGAAGTATCATTGAAAAACAGTTTGTCAGAACCCGTTTTAAATTCCAAATTACCCAGAGACACCTACAGAGGCAAGTTCTCCTTTGACTCAAGATATTTGCTCGTGGGATTCATCGTTTGTTTCTTTCAAGTTCAGTCTCTGTTAGAAATTGTAACAACATTTAGCCAAAAATCATTTAAGGCTTTGATTTTTTCCATATACTGGCAGTATCTGTTCTTGGTATTCTACCACTATCGCTATCGCCTTCTGTATCCAGAGATGGGTACAATGCAAGCAATCAAATTTTTGTCGATAATAACAAAAGTCAGCCCTAGAAAGGAACTGGATAAATGGGATCAAGTAGCCAGACATATGAAT
Source organism: Zygosaccharomyces rouxii (assembly GCF_000026365.1). NCBI lineage: Eukaryota > Fungi > Ascomycota > Saccharomycetes > Saccharomycetales > Saccharomycetaceae > Zygosaccharomyces > Zygosaccharomyces rouxii. The sequence continues at coordinate 1,385,500 of NC_012991.1, read as the reverse complement.
GAATATCTAGCTGGTGAGGAAAATAGCAGTCATTCTAAGCGTAGATTTCTGGACGGTAAACGTTGCTTAAACTGTTACAAGACCTGCTTTGAGCCTCTATCCGTTGGTAATGGTCCTTCGGAATACTGCGAGCTGAAAGAAATTGTTGAAATTATAAAAGCAGATGCATAGGGCGATACCAATTAGTAAAGCTTTGTATTCCTCAAGCACAATCTGAAAGTAGCAGTCTATAATGATTTAAAATATGATAGTATCACAAGTGCTGTGCTGATGGTCCCTCAAAGTACTAAACTTCTCCGGGTGGTACTTCTCCGGGTGGTACTTTCAACTCAGATTGCACCCCTTTTCTTGGCTAAAGATAATCTCTAAAGCCAACGGTTGGGAAAATAGAATTGACATTTAGAATTGAGAATTAAGAATTCCATGTTTACTTAAGAAATTCTTGTGTGTGCAGAAGTGCCTCGTTAGCTACCTGAAGAGAGTTTATTTGATAGCCAGCCCCAGATTGACGTCCATTTACCCTCAGTAACGACCAAACAACACATTAAGAATCGAAAAACTGGCGACAAAAACTTCTCAAAAACAACTAAATATTACTCTAGATGTCTTTAGGCTCACAACTCTCCTCATTTAGTGTTAGCTCTTCAAATGTTTTCCTCATCAAACATTGAGCATCCGCTTTCCTTCTGTTAAACTGTACTTGACACCATTAAAGCACTTGCCATCAGACAAATACCATGGTTCCCAATCTCTATCGGTACAGGTACTTCCTCCAAACACTTCTGAAAAGTCTATTGTGTAAAAGGTATATTCAGTAGTTTGCTTGTCTTTTTCTTTACCAAAGCCTATCACAGCGTTTATACCCCAGCCATCAAGTACGATATCAAATGCATGTGTAGGTTCATCGAGGTGATATTCCCTCCAATTATTTCCCTGATCCAAAGAGTAAAAGAACTTCTTCAATGACGAGCCCTTTGGAGAGGAAGGCTCCGGTATAGCGACGATAATGTTCCCAAAATCCAAAAATGCTGCATACACAGGAAATTCAAAAGCCACCTCCCAAGAAGCACCACCGTCTCGTGAAATAAAAGTCATAGCATCTCCTTCACCTAAGCTTAGGGAACGTTCTCCAACAACACCGGTTTCCATGAGTATACCAGCTGTTGGTTCATTTCTGATTAATGGAAAATAGGAATTTTTTTCTGGAAAGAACAGTGTTCTACATCATCGATATCACACTGGAAGATTGCCTGTGTTTTTTGATTTTGTTCGCTGCAACCGGTATCATCTCTGAGAATGTTACCTGGGATCATGCTGGCGAACATGGCGGCGGAAGTCTCTCTTGATCACTGTGCGATGAGAATGTATGTTATAAAAGCTAACTGAATTCTCGATGGAAGCCAAGAAAATTCTTATCTCTCCGAGATTTTACGCCATTATTCTCTGCCTGACACTAATTGTTTCTGCGCTTAGTCAGTGTCCGTAACCATTTCATCAATTCCGTCTGATTATTCGAAGAGACATAAATAATTCCTTGACAGATAGCACCTCAGAGTTTCCAATTATATATCATCATGGGGTAGATCATTTTCTGTTTCCCAGATGAAGAGGTTTCTAAAAAGTTTAGAAAAAATTGCCAAGACTAGCAAAACTGGGACTTCCAACAAAGGTCCAAATGTTGCTGCAATTGCCTGCTTGCTATTATTGCCGTACATTGAAATCGCAACTGCCAATGATAATTCAAAGTTGTTGGAAGCCATGGTAAAGCATTGTGTCATGGTTATTGGATAACTGGCGGCACAGGTTCTCTTCCCCCAGATCTTTTTCTTTATAAGTACTTCTTGATCGCAAGGACATTCTTTCTCGAGTGCCGTTCTCCGAGATAATAGCCTCATTATTCCGAATGTCATAAACCAAGTAATCAGAAAATAAAGTATCAAAGGAACAAAGCACAATACCGCTTGTCCGATTTGATGAATAAAATCGTAGCCTCTGCTAATGAAGATTACAAGTAAGGTATAATGAAAACCAATCATTGCCCAAGGAGAAATGAATTTCAAAACGTTCCTCTCGTATTTCTCCTTGCCCATGGTGAATATAAATATCAAACGAATAGAAATTCCGATCCCTAAAGGAATACCGAGAAATACCCCGACAGATTTGGCGGCCTCCTCATACATCTTGCCATCAGAGACAACAAGCCGGTCATTTGATATAACATAACAGTACAGTATCTGTAATGGGGCATAAAGAACTATCTGTAGAAAAGAGTTGATAACCACTAAAATAACGCAAAGATCATTATCTCCTCCGGCAATTTGATTCCATATTAGCACCATAGCTATGCATCTTGCTATGCCAATCATAATGATACCCTGACGATATTCTTCGAACTTAAACAAAACCATCCATGCCAAGGCCGTCATGATCAGAGGTCCAAATATCCAGTTCAAAACAAGAGATATGAAAATTTGTTTCCTAACGTAACGTAAAACCATATACTTATGAATGGACTCCCAGGAAACTTTACAAATCGGCGGTATCATCATTATAATCATCCCCACCGTTAAAGGTATCGAAACTCCAACAAAACTGGCATGATTAGTCGGGTCAAATGTGCCACGGGAGGATGGGACATACACTGAAATGACCACACCAAAGATTATAGATAGAATTATCGTAAATGGTAATGCGAGATCGAGAAACGATAAAGCCCGAACTGTTTTTAGCACGTCTGTTCGAGGAATTCGTGGAGACATATTTTATAAAAATGTGTCCATGGAGAGACGTGTCCTGATATTCTCTTCGACTTGAAGTTCGAGAGCACCTTGAGTGTCTTATACCTTTTATATGGTTTGCTATGTTTTCGACTCTAACTTAACGGTGTCGATGACAAATTTCCAGTAAACGGAGGACAGTCACACAAAAAGCGGCGCTGCATATACATTTTCAATGGGTGACTCTCCTTACTATGCGAATGAGTTACCTGATCGTTTTTAACGTGAATACTCAAATTTCATATTCTTCCTGAATATCTAATTGCATATTGGCTTCCAATACCACGTCAATGATGCTATTGGAGACAGAACAATGGAAATAGATATGGGAAAGGTGCAAATGCAACAAACCTAGGTAAAAAAACTAATGGCGGAGAATATTTGGCTATAGTAATGCGTTTATGTAAAAGAAAAAATCAATTGCATTATTATCTGAATTATTCTTTTGTCACTGGTGAGGGACTCCGCGACCATTTCGATCTTGATCAGCTTGCTTGTGAGATAAGATTTAATGATGCGAACGAGAATATGAAGCTTGAATTTTGAGATGGGATAAATAGATTAAGAAAAAATACTACATCGGTGCTAAAGTAAATAAACTGCAAATCATTTTTCGAGCATTAATTCCTCGAAAAGATTAAGAAAATGAACCGAGTTACAATGTATAAACCCCAAGAATACTCTTTTATTTTTTATTCCACTAAATTTCTCAGTTCATAAACAATATTCCGAACCCTTCCAGTGGTAATACCCAGGTATATGTTTTCCACCACACACTCCTCCATTTCCTTTATGGTTTGTACCGCCTGTGTTCCCATATGAGGCAAACTCAATACATTTGGGAGATTGAGGAGCTCTTCAGGGATTGATGGTTCCTGTTCGAAAACGTCCAATCCAGCGCTTGCAATTTTTCCGCTTTTCAAATTCTTTATCAGGGCTCTCTCATCTATAACAGCACCACGAGCAGTGTTGACAACGATAACACCATCTTTCATAAGCTGCATCTGTCTATCATTTAGTAAATGACGAGTGCTTTCGTTCAGCGGGCAATGTAGTGAAATTACATCACTTGTCTTGAGAAGTTCTTCCAAGGTGACATAGATTGTCTCCTGTTCTAGCTCTTTTGGTAGGCGTGATCTGTTGTAGTACTTGATCTTTTCAAATCCTAGAGGTTTAACCCTTTCGTAGGTTGCTCGCCCGACACCTCCCATACCAATGATTCCCAGCGTTTTATTCTTCGGTGTTATACCTGGAGGGGCGCCTGCGGCGAATCCGCCTGTTGGCCATCTGCCTTGCACTAGATTTCTTCTTCCATAATTGAAGTTCCTCATGGCACCTAGAATAAGAAATAGAGCTGTGTCAGCAGTTGCACCATCAACGACACCTGGCGCATTTGCCAACTGAATACCTCTTTCAGACAATGCCTTTGCATCTATTTGGTCGTATCCAGCACCTTGATGAGCGATATACTTCAATGAATCAGGAAAGTGTGAAATTAGCTCCCTGTCAAAGAGCCCAACCTGCTTTCCAGCAAATAGCCTCTACCAATCGCCACAATATCGGAGTACTCTCCATGTAATTTCTTGATGAATTCTTCCCTTGAATTGATCGTAACGGGCACAATTTCAGCTATCTCGGACAGTTTTGACCATGCATCTTCAGCATACCGAATAGGAGGAAATTTTAGTACCTTCGCTTTCCCACTCATTCCTGTGTTCGAGACCACAATGGTATGTTCGTATGATACTTTTAGTGATACAAGCTTCAATACAAAATAAAAATGGTTTTATACTGGAAGAGCGTAGTACGCGAGTTGCCATAAAGATAGACGCTCGACCCTAGTAGAAGTATGCTGACAGTAATGTTCGGGATGGAGCGCCTTCCCGTCCACCAGCCAAGCAATGGAGCTCCGTAATCATTCTCTTCTTACTGCGAAACAATAAACATATATTATAAAAATAATATTACCATTGGTGTTCATACATAAAAGAATATTCACTTAAAAAAAATTAAAATTAACTCAAAGCACATATCTCATTTGAAGTTGTTGGAAGTCTGTAAGATCCAAAAATTCTGAATTTTCGGGTTCCTCTGGGAGGTTGCCCTCTGCTTCTAGCTTATCGCGACGACGGTTCTCGATTATATTAACCAATCTGATAAGAAGCAGGGTGAATAAAGACAGGCCATAGAAAATGGCGACCAATTTCTTACCCGTAGGATATACTGGTGCTTCGGAAGACCTGAATGTTTGTGGCCCGATCCAGTTACCTGCAGCGTAAGCTAAAATCTGCAAACCGTTCACAACGGACTTTTTCGTAGACCCAACTGTGTTACAGGCGATCATAGACATAACAAGCCCCCAGGAAGCACCGGCTGCACTTATGAAATAGTAGCCCACAAGTAATGGAGACTTATCATGCACATCGATCGTACTCATCATGATTCCCCCAACCATAGGGAAAGCAATGGCTATCATGGCCGGGAACGATCTGTCAATCATTTTATCTGATAACCAGGGCATGGTTAGCTTGAACACAAGGTCCACTGCACCACCTGGCATGGAGAGTAGAAGAGATCTTTGATTCTGGAACCCAAAAGACTTGATAATAATATTGCCAAAAGATGTCACACCGCCATTAGGAATGTTCATCAGAAGGGAGAAAATAACGTACAAATAGGTGCGTGGATCAATGAATGCCTCACGGACTTGGGACCATTTCCACTTACGCGATCCGATTCCTTGGAAATTTCCTCTAATACGTTCAATGGCAATCTCTTTTTCCCTCTGGTTCAGAAAATGTGCATTTAAAGGATTGTTATGCAGGAAAAACCATTTGCTCATATCTTTGATTTGGGATGATGGAACCAGTATTACTTTCTTCGTGGGGAAACAGTATTAGCGGAAAAGAAAATTCCTGGAAGCTGTACAATTTCAGAAACTTGAAGACCTAAGGAAAACTGGAGTTTTTCTGAAACAACTATAAATGGACGAGAAGATATTTCTTTTTGTGAAACTACATGGTATGTGACCTTGAGCTAGTGATAAGAATATTTTTAATTAATGTGTTTTTGCGTCACTTACGATAATAATAATATATAATGAGAGTCTTCAATCCAATAAATATTTGAGATGTAGCTTAATGAAAAGAACCGGTCCTTTTAGACAACCTAATCAACTATTGGTGATATAGTCTAAAGTATACTTTATTTTTATAAGTAATTGGACGGTGGTTTAATACATCCTTTGTCATGAATTCACATGACATGTGAACCAAGACTATTCAATGTTAATCGGAAACATACGATAGACAAAAACTATCGGAAACAATCAATAATATACCCATAAACCAAAGATGATTGGAGGAAAGCCATAACGTACATATAGCTAAGAACTTCGTACAAGAATCCAGAATCATTAAGTGTTACAGCATCTAAGATGATAATAATATATAAGGAGATCTTAGACCTAACCAAGTTCGAGAATATAGTTCAACAGAAAAAGAAAAAGAAAAAGAAAAAACAGAGATCAACAACGAAGTAATAGTAATCTTAGGTAACAATCTATATGTTTTAACAAGTAAAAGAACCTCGTATCATTACATCTTTGATTCGATAACTGCATACGTGGAGCTAATTTTCAACAAAAGTTTTTCAGTTATTATATGGGCACATGGCGCAGTTGGTAGCGCGTCTCCCTTGCAAGGAGAAGGTCATCGGTTCGAATCCGGTTGTGTCCAGTAGTTTTGTCGTACCTACAAATGTTAAACCTCGGGATGCTGAGATATTTATCCTGAAGAAAAAGCTAATCCCAAAGAGTTCCGATGAAAATATTTTTGTCATTATCCTCCGAGATCCCCAGGTGTTCCTGACTCATGTGCCGCCGAAAGTTCTTTGTGTAAGATATAAACGCGGTTACTATTTCCTCTTCAGTAATATTCCCTTTCTCGTCATTCGTTCTGTAAGAGCACTTAATCCTCACTGAATCTCACCGAAAGGCATAGGCAGGTCAAGTTAAACCTGGGTATAAATTTAGTGCAACACCAGCAGATTTATAGTATCTCCCTGTTTACACAAATACACTTAGTGTTAGAATTTTTAAATCGCAGATAAATCATGATGAAAATTGTGTAGCTGCTAACAAAGGTTTGGTACAAGTTTATGATCGTTACACTGAATTTGGAGTTCTTCCCCGAGGGGTCCAAATTGATGTTTTCATCAAAGGATAAAACCGAGACTATTTGACAGAGTTAAATATACCGATCAAACAAAACAGTGATACAATAAGTGGTAGTGAATAGTGTCATAAAGCAACTAACAACGCTTGAGATATCTATTTTTGCGAAATTTTACGCTAATTAATGTCATTTATATCAGTTGGAAGCACCCGAATCCTACGCGATACTTCTTTGTCATTGGAACGGATTCTGAGAAAGTGTTTTTTATGTTCCAATGATTTTTCCGAAAGCGCTAAATATCATATTGAAGCAAAGCCCACTAAGTTGTGTTTGATAACCATATAGCACAATAGAGGGATGGGCCCTCGCAATAATACCAATGGATCCGTAGACTCCACATACCTTTGTTTGGTTCAAAGTGTAGCCGAAGTGGTATTTGATACCCAGATTAGAATTTAAAATGGTAAAAAGCGTAATCAGAACCTTAGAGCTAATGAAGGTTCCTATAAATTGCTTGATGTTTGGCTGTGATACAAGCAATACAGATCCTGTGGAATAGGGCACAACTGCAAAATCTGGTAACCACCAATAGATGAATAATGATTAAAACCTCTATATGTTCTCGTTTTATTTTATTGGAGGTAGATCTGGGTTCCTTAACACTAATATTAGATCTCCTTCGTGTAGCACGTTCACCTTACTCAAAATTTTCTGCAACCAGTTTTACTTCGAGGGTTCTTCTCTATCCCTTCCACATCGTTTAAACTACCAATGGCAGCTGGACTGACTAACACAGAGTGGAGAACTTTTATTTTCTGCTTATCAACATTTATCTTTACTCCTTTAAAACTGTATTGTTGTGAACCCTTTGCTTAAGGCACATATATCCCTTGCATGATATATGCATTTATATTTATATATATATATATATATATATGTCTGTATATACACTCATGTGTGCCTTATTATTATCATGTTCATTTGCAGAGTGTTTCGGGCTAATATTATCAACTGCACTAGCACTTCTTATCTTTATTTTTTCTTCCTTGGCTGCTCTTCAGCGGGATGAGACCTGAAGATCCGTGAGAGTGCGCGATTGTTCAGAGATAAATGTTCGCAACTCAATTCATAATCAGGGGCTCCGATTGTTCAAATTCGAATTGAAGGTCCTCTCAGTCATGAAAACTAGTGCGCTATACGCTACTACAACAAAGCTTAGGGTAGAAAATTTGTAGCTTGAGTCTAAAGATTTATTAAATCTTTTTTAAAAAGATTAAGGAATAACTGGGAAAGTACTCTTGTCGAATGTATGCAACGTCAACTTGTAAAGACTCCTAGATAAGTATCCCATCAGTACTTCCAATCTGGACTCGTGACTCATGTTGTTATTGTATTTCTTGAGCTAAAGCCATGCTTCTGAAGCTTAAGATTTCCTCGTTTTATAAAGAAGACTTTTACAAGTGCAATGCATTCCACTGGTGAATACATTACTCTTTTCTCATGCCAACATATCAAGACTTTGCTTCGAAAAAAAAATTTGGGAGTATAATAAGGTCATCTTTTGGCATTCTAAGCTTGATCAAAAATAGTCGCATTCACTCTTCTATAAAGCGATGTTCTCGCTGATGCCATTTATAGCCCTTAGTTATTTCTTTACTTGGCAGTGCCATCTCAGATCACCAAATTATTTATCTTCAACTAATGGTCTAAGCAGTGAAACTTTCATATGCATACTCACTTCATACGCACATCTTCCTAGTACCGTCTGGTATGATTTTCATCTTTTCGAACAATGTGTTGACATGCAAAACGTGGGATTAAACGATAAGATAAGATAAGATAAGATGTAATATAATATAATATAGTATAGTATAAGATGGTATAATATGGTATAATATGGTACGTACCACTGTCCAATAAATAAAAAAGTTTAATTTTTGATAAAACGAACACAATACAAATATTTATTTATTATAGAATAGAAAGAATTCTTTAGCTTACTTAGCAAGTATGGCAAAAGTCCCCAAGCCCCAAGTTGACGAACGGAATTGTTTGAATGATGGTAACACAGAATGAAATTGAAAATCACAAAAAAAATAAAAAAGTAAAGGGGAACTTGGTGTTTAATTAAAGGAAAACAAAATCAAAAGCATCACAAAAACCAGGAGAAGATCAATAAAAGAACTGTGAATGATGATTTCACACGAGGAGCAGAGGCCTCAAAAATTGATAAGGAAGGACTTGCTTGGATATGAGTAGATCCGGACTCAGTGGAGAAAGACGAATGTAAGGTAGAAGGCCTGCTTTCCGACTGACTTGAAAGTTGTTGCAGGGTTGCTGAAACACTAGTTTGGTTTGACGTACAGGATTCTGCCTCACAGATGGAAGTAACAAATGCGGTTGTCTCAGATCTTTCAGTCTCTGTTACGGCGGATGATTCAATTTCAGTTAGAGTGTGGGTGGAAGTGTGCGAAACAGCTTGCACTGAGGAAGCCTCAGAAGTAATTGACTCTTCAGGTGTACTACTGGGTGCTTCAGACTCTCTTACGGCGGATGATGCAACTTCAGTTTCAGAGTGGGTGGAAGTGTGCGAGACACCTGGCACTGAAGAAGCCTCAGGTGTACTGCTGGGTGCTTCTGTCTCTCTTACGGCGGATGATGCAACTTCAGTTTCAGAGTGGGTGGAAGTGTGCGAGACACCTGGTACTGAAGAAGCCTCAGGTGTACTGCTGGGTGCTTCTGTCTCTCTTATGGCGGACGATGCAACTTCAGTTTCAGATTGAGTAGAAGTGTGCGAGACACCTGGTACTGAAGAAGCCTCAGATGTCACTGACTGCTCAGATGTACAGGAGTTGGCCTCACAACTGAAAGTTACATATGCGGTTGTCTCAATTTTTTCGGTTTCTGTTACGGCAGAGGATTCGACTTCAGTTAAAGTGTGGGTAGAAGTGTGCGAAACACCTGGCACCGAAGAAGTCACAGACGTAATTGACTCTTCAGTTGTACTGCTGGGTGCCTCTTCACTGTGTGATGTAGCTTCATGACTGCTACTGATAGTTTCAGTTATGGTGATGCTGGAGGTATGCTCAGAGGACGGAGTAACGCTGGGATGTTCTGAAGTTGAAGTGTGTGTTGGGGCCAATTCGGTGGAAAGTGCTGTTGTATGGCATTGGGAAGTTCCAGAGGTAGTTGTACAAACAGTCACTACTGTCGTCGATTTCAAGGATATATTCTTAGTGCTCACAGCATGGGAGACTGATGGCACAGAGGGCTCAGAGCTATGTGGCACCAAGGACGTGGAATTGTATGGTACCCGAGATCTGTGACTGGATGGAACTGCGGACGTAGAATTGTATGGAACCCGAGATCTGTGACTAGATGGAACTGCGGACGTAGAATTGTATGGTACCCGAGATCTGTGACTAGATGGAACTGCGGACGTAGAGTTGTATGGAGCCCGAGATCTGTGACTAGATGGAACTAATGAAGTAAAACTAGAGGGCATTGAGGAAGTAGAATTGTGTAGTACTGAAGTCGTAAAACTAGAAGGGACTGAGGACGTGGACATATTCTTGACCCACGACATAGTTGATGATGTACGATGATCGTACTTTGAAGCGGCACCTGAATTACTATGGTATGAGAGAGAATGAGATTCGTAGGTGTTATCAGAGGCCGCAAAGGCAACCCCTAACATACACAAGAGCAGACGGTTAAGCATTTTTCAAAAATAAAATCTGGTCCTTCTTGTTTGGTTGAGAGGAATATTATGATGTTCTAAATGCAACCGAGAGTTTTCAAAACTTCGAACCATCTTTTGGCATCTTTTATAGGAAATTCAAAAACTTTCATCATGGTATTGAGAAAGATGTTGTGCAATAAACAAATTGATCGCTCATAGATTAGAAGAGGTCTTCTTCTGGATTTCATTGTTACAAAAGGAACCGCGAGCAAATTAAAAGATTACAATTAGAACCATGTAAACATCTCCAATCATGTACTATGACGCATAAATTCTCATGAGGAGATAAAAGCCCACCACCTTTCCGCTTTCTAAAAGACAACCGTTGTCTAGAATCAAAGGCAATCCCATAAATTCGTAACTATTAAGCTTTTCTGCTTTCGGAATGTCTCGTGTTTCTAGAAAACCGTTGTCGAGAAACAAAGACAATACCGTAAATCTGTTGCTAGTAATCATTTCCGTTTTCGGAACGTCGTGTGTTTCTAGAAAACCGTTGTTGAGAAACAAAGACAATCCCTTAAATCTGTTATTAGTACACTTTCCGTTTTCGGAACGTCTCGCGCTTCTAGAAAAAATTTGCCTAGAATCAAAGACAATGCATTGAATAAAGCAATTCCTTCATTAGTAAATCTCGCTGTTATGTAGGATATTTAAAGAATTTATCCTCATCAACCTTCCCTTTCGAGCAGCGCTCGAGCAGGGAATTCGTAGGAGTTACTATACTGGAACATTTCCGACCTGATAATAGCAGTTAATAATTTTCATCACAGAAGTATTGGTACCACGTATTTCAAACAAGTACAGCTATTACGGCCTTGTGCATACGACACTCTGACAGTTTATTTTGTGGAAGTCAAAGAGGACGAACACATGTCGAAGAATATCCATATAATACGCTATTAGCAAACAGAAAAATGGGAGTTCTTTGACTATTCTGTAGTTGTTTCTTTATTTGGAAAGCGTCTGATTATATTGATCTTTGAGTTTTTTGTATTTTCTTCAACAAATATTCTTGACTTTAATTTTTTTAATATGTTAACATCCCAACACATCTATTTCAGGATGTACTCTTTTTGCACCACATGTAAGTGACAGGGGTTTGAATTCAGCGATTTGTGGCACCATCATGGTTTAGACGAGAGTTAGGTATTGCCCTGAGACATCTTCTAGTTTATCTAAAGAACCTACTTAGGGTAAGTAACCTACAGAAGGCCCAATTTGAAATAATCAATCACTTCTCAAAACGTGGAGAGGGAGATAAAATACGAACCTTCTTTACTTCGAGTAATTTTTTTTTTTTTTTTTTTTTGAAAATACAATAAATTTCCGGATAATGTTTATTTTGCTTGTGGTTCTCGTGGTGTAAAGGTGAGTCAGCTACCAATACGGTCGGCAATTAATACCACTATGACTTGGACTGACATCATAGTGGTTTGGCTCATACGGTGTCTAAGTTTTATCAATTGAGCAATATGTGTAATCTGTGGTGCTGGTATGGGCGGCACAAACACAAAACATATTCAAGGCTTGGAACTAGGTAAACAATGAAGACAGTTCTCCACAACATTGATCAGTAATAGAGCAAAGCTGTGCAGTTAAAATATAGTATATTGCAAATTCATTTGATGGATTAAGTGTGAACATACACCTTAGAGCTTACAATTCACCCACTTCATCCTTTCCATTTTATGCTATTCCTAACTCCAAACTACACATAACCATAACCTTTTAGGAAAAACTCTCTTTGGAGTACTATGTCGCCAATACCCAACCTATATTTCGCACATAGGAATACGTCCTTTGATCACTATAGACGGGACAAGATTGGGCTACTTCATCAATGTCTCCTTCCCTGTCTCTTACATTGAACAAGTACATATTTTATTCTGATATTTTAATTTTACAGGTACAGACGTTTTCATTATTTCTTGTATCTAGCATATTCAACCTAACTGAATGACATTTTGGGCATGTTAACAGCACCTTCTTTAAATGTCACTGTTCTAGAAGTGAATATCTGAGAGGCAATGGAAGCTACTGTAGTACTCATAAAAATTCATCATATTCACAAGCCATGATACTCTTTCAAAGACTGCTTAATATATTCATTTACGTAGCTTTATTACCCTATGCTATTTCACGCTGTTCTATCCAACCTTCTTTGACCTCAAGATTCTATTTCTTCATCATACATAATCGAACCAGGATTCCCACTAATATTGTACACTTAGTCCTAATCTAGAAACCTGGTGAATTGCTATTTTCAATCCAATTAAATCATCAATATTTCATAGTGTTTCAAATATATACATTACTTAAACGGAGGAACAAAAGTTCTGTTCGTATCTGCCAAGTATTTGTTACATTTCTTCCCAAAGCATTTGATAGATCTTTTAGTTGAAGCCAAAGCATCGGTTAGCGAACTAAATGTAAAAAATGAAACACCCAGCGACCAATTAATTTTCAAGTAAAAAGGTTACGTACCACCATCTCTTGTGCTAGATTATCCACAAACTAGTGAACGCTCAGTTAGGATAGATACCGGTCCAGTAGTAATTTCCGAAGTATTAAACTGAAATTTTAACAAAGGGGTTTGAGAATGAACCCACTCTTCAGACTCAGATAAGGATGTCCATGAGACAACACAGCTTCAAGAAATTCCTTTTAGTTTTCCTGAGCTTCATCAATAAATGCAAATTGTACCTCAGCGTTTTTCCTTTATAGAAAGTCTGGACGGCTTTGATCCTCAAGAAGCGTTCAGAAAACTCCATCAACTGATCGTCACCAGCTCATTGATTTTCTGTGTCCTCGGAAAACTCAAAAGCTCACACGCAGCCTTTCAGTACACTTGTCGCATACCTCTTCCTTTAACTCGACCTCTTCAAACTTCCTGAGCATCCTGCTTACTCCTCTAGAAACTCCACTTCATACCATTAATACCCTCTCGGTGTTATCTACGCTATCTTTCGCAAGAAATCTACTTGCACTTCTCGAAACATGGCGGATGGAATCAACCGTTCTGGAGATAAAAATTCTCTTCCCCCTTCCATAATAGAATACTTTTATCATAACCGCCAAAGAATTTCATTGAATTAACCCTTCGGTCATCACAACTGAATACATATCTCCATGATTAGCATAATTGGTTGCACAGCGAATCACCTCCTTTAATACTAGCAAGATTCAAATAGAAAAATCAAAAGAGAAGGTATCCAACATTTCCAGATTGAAACCACTAAGTACGTTTCAGACGTATTTTTAATATAGCAAATAAAAAAATAGTCACGATAAAAACCTCTCAACAGCCATATACAACGAATCCAGGGGGTGGAGAGACTAACAAATCGCTTGTGTAATTTATCTGCCCCCCCCAGCCTCACCTAAAGTTTATCAAACTCCTCATCGTTAGCCTCAGCTATTCTCTTCAAAATCGTATAAGAATCCGAAACCTTGAGGTCCTTGAACCATCTCTCTATAGCCAGATGCTGCTTGAGATCGGAAATCCAGCGGGAAAAGGCCAATTCGAGCTGGAATGGCAACAAAATATCAGCGACACTCTGCTTGCCACTGACCAAATAACCATCCTTTTTAGTGATTCGGTTTTCAATAAATTTTAGTTGATTCCTTAACTCACCTGTAGAGTATTTCTCTCCAATGTTTTCAGCTACTTTCTAGAGAAAAGAGAAAACGGAACTGAACCAAAGCATTTTGGCCAAGAAGGTAGCAGTTTAATTAGAAGAGGGTATTACAAGGAGCCCTCAACGTAGTACAAATACCACTGGCTCTCCTCGGACTTATCGTTGTCTTCCTTATCCAAGGAGTCAGTCTTGTCAAAGTGCTTCAAGACGTACTGGAAAATGTATTCTGACTCGAGCAGAATTTTCTTTTTAGCTGTTTGTCTATCTTCCGATTCAAGCAATGGTGATCTACCCAAAGGATGGAGCTTCTTCAATTCCTCGAGAGCACGAAAACCTGCGTCCCTCCTGTAGGGTATTATTTCGTGATCTAGTCTCAAGTGATCTAGCAACCACAATACCGTAAAAGCCCCGGACTTGTTCAAAAGCGAACTCCAATGATAGGTAAAGACATATCTTTGCCCAAATTATAACTCTTTGGAACTAGCCTGCTGATCCTTTATGTACTCTTCCGATAATAAATGAAGATGTGGGGTGTCCATTAGAAGTCATTATATACGTACATGGTTATTAGTAAACCCTTTCTGGATTATTTGGTGCCCTATTGAACGCCAGATCTTCAAAATGTAGGCTAGTACCAATTCAGCGCGGAACGCAATAGTAAAATCATTTTCGCCTCCATCGTTTAGTCAGTAAAAAGAATCCACTTGATTATCAACACACACTCATCCAGCAAACCTTGATTTACTCCGCAAGTATGCACCATATCTGTACAATACAAACGGCACTAACGAAAGCGCTAGACAACAAAAACCAACAATTGACGATCCCCAACCCACAGGATACCCATCAATGGCCAAATTATTATACATAGCCTTCCCAAAGAGAGGGAATGCACATGCAAATCCCGATCGACATAGATTATTTCCAGCAAATGCCGAAGCCATGTACTTGGGATAAGAGATAGCCATGTAGGAAAAGACGGATTGGAAAATATTGAATTGACCAATAATGAATATTACCTCTGAAATCATCGGTAAAATCCAGTGAACTGAAGCTGCCCAACCAAATAGAAAAAGCGAAAGAGGAAGCGTCCAACACACCCAAATCATCAACACCAAATGTGTTTCCGGCGTAAACGTGTTATTAGACATTTTTTTAGCTGCATACCAACAGGAGAAAACCATTGCAACACCATAAGCTGTAATACAACCAACACAAAATCCCATGTAGGACACACCCAACTCAACCCTCGTGAAATGGTATACATCACCAAATACTATGGGAAAGGCTTCAAAAAACAAATAAAACACACCATACTCGACTGCATGGTACACGTTCAATGCTATCACAATGGGTTCCTTAATAATCATCTCAAAGGGCCTGTACAGTGTAGTTATGCAGATATCCTTCCAGTTCAATTTCTCTTCTTCCCTAGACTTGACCGTATAATACCTATTATCACCCGTGAGTCTCCTTATCCTTTGGCACCTGCGGTACAAAATACTATCTTCATTGGTTTCAGGATAAGTGAAAACCATTAAAACAAGTGTCGCTGAGCTTATCCACATCAACAGCCAAAACATAAATCTCCAATTCTTCGCAACAACCATAGACGAACCAAGTAGAGGTCCTGTAGATGGTCCTACTAATGCACCAATTGCCCATAACCCAAGTACTACAGGAACGTGTCTCGGTCTGACAACATCCCCAACAGCGGCAGCTCCATTGGCTAATGATGGAGAACAAAATATACCAGCAAGGAATCTAAGGATCACTAATCCCGCAATATTCCTTACCAGAGCACATCCTATCTGTAGCATAGCAAACAGAAATAGAGTCACGATGAAAAGCCTTTGACGCCCAAATGCAACGAATTCAGAAAGTGGTCCAAATATCAGCGGCCCAAGTCCAAATCCCAAAATATACAAAGAGAGGTTAAGTGTGCCAACTACATGTCCCACATGAAATTCTTTTTCAATTAAATCTTGTCCTGGCGTGTAGAACGAAGTCCCCATATACGTGACGCACGTAAGTACCATCACATTAAAGACAACGACAAATCGCTTGATAGTAGACCAGTTATGCGGATGCTCTGGATCGGTCGCACCTCTGAACTCGACCAGAAACGGATCGCTATACTTGCCCTTTTCCACCTCATCCACTAACGCAGATTCTTTCGAATCTCTTTCCGAGTCACCTGTTTCTATCCAACTGGTTGAACTCGATCTATCTGCACATTCTTGAAATTTTATCCAACCAAAATACTCTAATACATCAACCGCAAATGTATTCTTGTATGTTTCAAAGTACATTCCAGATGGTTCTCATCCGACTCAAAGGAAAGAAAACTAGCTGTATTCTAATAGGTCTTGGAATTTATATGCTGATCGACAGTCTCTTATTAATCTGAACGACAGGAGTATTTCGAAAATTCACGGCATTAACACCAACCAGACCTACCATTCAAGGTCGTTCAGTTCATTTCTGCTCAACTTAGGTCTGCATGGCATTTTTTCTCTATAATCCGTACGTCCCTGCATAACCTAGGTTTCCAGGGCATTTTTTCCAGCTGTATAATTCGTACATACTGACTTAGGCCGGAAATATGAAGAAGTCCGGAAATAAAATAAAGTTATCGAATTCCGAGCATTTGGGAACTGCAAAGCCACATGCGAACGGGATACAAACTGGTTCCTTACGAAGAAGCATTGTAATCTATTGTTCCTCAGGGTTCAGTTGAAATTGATGATAACGTTAACATCTGAAATGGGTTATAGAAGGGAGGAATGCAGAAAAGAAATAAAACATCAATATATTAAAATTATTGGATAAATTATAAAAAACTTCAAGATACAGCACCATTAGCAAATTCCAACAGTGCTGCTATTCAACTTTCATAAACTCGTAAAATTGGAAAATGTGTATTCCGGTACTCTTATTGTCATTGACTGTCGAGACTTACCAGGGTCCACCGAAAGCGCCTTGCGGCTGTCGTATGTTTTTCACGTAGATCAATTCTATTTTAAAAACAAAGGGTCCGAAACGTCATTCATGCTGATCATCGAAGACCTGAAAAATTTCACTGGATATATGGCATATGAACTATAGAACAAACCTTTGGAAGCACGCATTGTATACCAGTAAACGATCTCGAAAAGTGGAAACAGAGGCCAGCTATCTGAATTGTGTACGAGTGAGCAAAAGAAGTTGTTTGAAGGAAGGCAGTGTTGAATTTCCACAAATCCAGATCATAGCTGCAAAATCTGATAATTCTACCCATCGCTATCTTGAAGACATCTTCCGTGAGATCAATTCAGGTTATGGATTTTTGCAAAGATCACTTTTCTGTAGTCTTCGAAATTTTACAGTAACGGCTGTGCAGTTTTCGAAAATTTACCCCACGTTCTTTGCATAGTTCTCGAATGCGACGTTGTTGATGTAAAGATATTTTGATATACGAGGTCTCTTCGATAATGTAAACAGAAACTGGTAAAGACTTAAGACCATGCAGTTGAACTACACTGTGATGTCGTGTTGTTATCGCTCTCCTACCTGAAGTTCACCCACATTAGTTGAACACTACTAATCGGTCAGGAGCTTGTCATTTGTATTGGAATTACCTATAGTCGCAATTCTGAAGTTCTAGCCACCATTTCTCATGGCATTTCTCGGTCCTTTTAGCGGCAGCCGATTAAATCAAAGTCCAGCTCCAGGATCCCATTTATCATACTCGTAAGAGCTATAATGGGCAGGGTATTTTTATCTTGCATAATTCTGAGGTTCTAGTGTTGTCATGGTGGATTTTGTTTCCAGCAGAGAGCTCTGAATTGAGCAAAAATATTTCAAAAGCCATCCCATCAAGATTAAAGAAACCTTTATTCTTAATATTCACATTTTGCTGTTTTTTATTCAAATGATCGTTGAGCAGTTACCAAGGAGGGAGCTTCAAGGTAACTTTGAAGGATCCGTTGGGCGGAACCATCATTGCGCATGGGCTGCTGCTAATCGCAATTCGTGGGAAATTTTACCAAAATAATTGCCTATCTTTTAGTCTATTTCATTGCATTATCCTTGCCATCCGTGAAGCAAACCCCGAGTTGGAAGTGGTGGCTTTGACATCTCTACCGGGATGAAAATAAAGCTAGTGGGATGATTATGTTAGATCGAGATACAACCTGGTAAAGAACTGAAATGTCGCATTGTTTTTATAACATTAGCCATTTAACTCAAGGGATGGGTAGCTAATTATAATTCAACTGTATTTTCATGAATATTCGGTGGTAAATCGTCCTTTAGTCTGTTAATATATTAGAAAAAAATTCTCTTATTTCCAGCTCTTGCGCCTTCTGAATAGCATACTTAGTCTTTCATTATCTTTCCTCCCTTTCTTATGGACGATGCAGTTTGAAAAATAAAAAAGATCCGTGATATCTACTAAATTTTCCATCGAAGGTCCCTGTTGGTATTATAAAAATTACCATTGGTTACCGTTGCCATTAGTTACCATTAGTTGCCCCGCTTTCCTCTATACTAAAGACTATAGGTCTTCGTCCTTTCTTTTAATTCGGACTTTCTCTATCATCATCACTTGAAAAGTTCTGAGATATAAATAATGGTAAGTGGAGATAGAAGGATTGACCAAAGCTCTAGAATAGATCTCTTCCCCTCATCTGGATGTACCACCATTATGATGATTGACGAATCTTCAAATTTATCTAACCAATAAGCAACGTAAACCGTATCAATTCAATTCGATTTTTTGATAAGTTCTTTCCTCACTCCAATAATCTCTGAATGCTTTGCCGCGGAGTCCGATTGTGGTCGATTTACTGTTTGGTCTTTGAGGACTTTTCCAGGATCATTTTCTGGTTGCTTGGTGCTTTCACCAACGTTCCCAACGTTGTGTATGATCTACGCATGATTATCTTCAAGTTTTGGCCAAGGAGCAAACTCTATTTCTGGACCTTACAAGAATAGAACGTGAAAATGAATCAGCGATAAAGTGCTATCAGTTCTGCACTCAGTCATGGAGGCCGTCCCTAAAGTTACAAGAGAGATTTCGAAAACATCTGCTAAAGAGCAATACTCTTCCTTCGAATGGGAATGGCTTAGATTTGAGGACTCAGTGACCATTTTAGCTTGTCGAGAAAGAATAGTGAGGTTATCTCTTGATAATGGCGAGAATTGGCGAACTACCCTGAAGATTGAAGAAGACATTGAACAAGTTATTCCAGACGAGTTCCATGGGAGAAATAGAGCTTTTGTTGAGGATGTTGTCGGCCATTTATATGTCACAGAAAGCCAAGGGAGAGAGTGGAGGCAAATCCAGAAACCTCTTGAGGTCGAAAAAGCATATCCTAATATTTTGAAAACCCATCCTCTTGAAAAGAATTACCTTTTGCTCGACTTGCACGTTCCCGTTAAATATGGTAATTTCAATCGTGAACGAGAGGACAGAATGTATATTTCTGAAGATTGTGGAAGAAGTTTCAAACGTATCTTTGCACCTGTGGAAGATAATAATATGACTCCAGGTGATACTGATTGTTGGTTTGCCGTCTCCTCCCATAACTCGACTCTATCAAGGGACTTGATATACGGTTTACATTCAATAACGACCACTGATGAGCAAGGATGCATAATTTCGAAAACTAAAACGTTTTTTTATTCATCAGATTTGGGTAAAACCACGAAACTTGTCGAAGAATTCAGTGCACTCTCAGTATCTGATTTACAAATATTCTCTTCTGGTGTTTTGGTTACCACGGCTGAGGAAAACTACAACAAGATTCCTACTGAAAAGCTTTGGGTTTCCACAGGCGGGCCTTTTAAAGAAGCAATTCTTCCCGTAGAGTTGAAACATACATCTTTTGGCAAGGGTTTTGAAAATAATTTTGGAAGGGTCCTTTTACCTGTTTATACAGCAGAAACCGGTCGTCAAGGAAAACTTGTACACTTGCTCATTTGGAATTTTTTGACATTCAGGCTTTTGCAGTTCGACTCAATCCTTCTAAACCATACAGGATTTCTGACGATTGAGAAGTTCGGAAACTGTAGGAGAACCTTATGGGGACAACTTTTTGATGTTTTTCCACAAGACAAACAAGCTCAAAAGTGTCTGTCTATGCTTATTTGTGACAATGAGACTACCTGCGGGAAAGGATTTCTCAAATATGTCAATGTTATAAGCTTCAATAGTGGGGACACTTGGTCTAAACCAAAACTTACGGATCCTTCAAATAAATATAGGCATCTTATCAAGTGTGATACCAATGACTTAGAAAATTGTTCCTTGCATATCTTTCATTACACCCATTCTGAAAAGAATAAATCAATGGAAAATGTAATTATGGCTAAGGGAGCTGTCTTACATAGTAACCCCAAGTTTGATGGAAACTGTTGCATGACATTCATTTCTAGAGACGGCGGTGCTAATTGGGAATTGGCCTTCGAATTTCCAGCCTATTCGGTCTTTGCAAATGTTGGAAATATTATTGTTGCCATACCTCAGCAGCAAAAGGAATTTGAAAAATTTTGTATCACCAAAATCTTGTTTTCTTTGGATCAGGGCAAAACTTGGGGTCATTACGACATCGGAGAGCCTGTGATGGCCGGTGAAATCGAGCTAGATACTTCCAATTCGAGCGTTATTGTAAAGTTCAACAAGCTCATCGACGCCAATGACTTTGACAGGTACAACAGCGTATTGTGTACATTGGATTTTTCGCAGCTTCTAAGCGTGCAGTGAAGAAGGGTTGACAAAAACCTTAATTGGTATGCTTAGTTAACAAGTTTTTCAATACTTCATCAGCTTTTCCAAAAGCTAAGGTAATGTCTAATTTCTTTTAGTCGGCTCGTCGAACACAATCCAGGAACTTCATCCGAAGTTGACCCCGTTAATCCATGCATGATGATCTTTCGATCGGTTGCCAAGAAAAAAACTTCCGAGCCCCGCAAAGAACTAAAAAACAAGCAAACAGAGAGTCACCTTTTCTTCATGTTCACCAGCTAAGCGCAGAACAAGCCCTTATGTGCTACCTTTTAGCCATCGCATACAAAGAATTTTGGATAAGAGTAATCTTCTTGCTTTGGATTTGAATACTAAACATACTCACAAAGTCTAATTCGAAATGAAGTTGGCTTTTTTGAGGAGAATGGGCCCTTACCGCCGTTGGAATTTTTGACTTGGATGTAAGGAGGATTTTTCTTTAAGTATCAGTCATAAGGTGGGAAACGTACTACTTCAAACAATCCCGGAACAACATGGCTCGTGGAGTCCTTCTTGGAATGCTTAACCGCGGCAGTGTGTACTGGATTTTCACGCAACAAGTGGACCTCCATACCAAAACCATCTTTTACATACAATACAAATGGCACACCTGAGTCGTCTAATAAATTTTGATCGGCATGAGGATTTTCAACCATGACATCGATACCATGAGTTTCTAATTCCTTTTAGGAACCTACACTAGAAAGCATTAACTGCTTGAGACTTTAAAAACACCTTCAGCGATAAAGATTTTATGACTAGCAAGACTCAATGACAGTTATACTCTTAGCAATTTTGTTGGCAGGGTCAATAACAACTTCCTTGGAGAGAACTCGGGATACGTCAGTAATGCTTAGTTTGCCCTTAAGGAAATAGAAACTTCTATTTAATAATAAAATATTGGTATTGAACCGCCAAACGGACCCTGCTGCTAATAACTTTAATATTGAAAAAAAACAACAAAAACACAGTAATAATTATACGTTCCCGAGCATTGTAAAGCGTTCCAACTACTGCTCACATTTGCTTACAAAAAGGACCAATCGATTTCAAGGTTCTTTAATATACCTCTTAAAGAATAGGTAGGACATACTCTGATCTTGTCTCGAAGAACTTTTTCTCAATTAATTAATGATTTCGTATCTAAATTAATGCGCTGTGAACTAACCCTAAATTCCCATAGTAAACGAGAAAAGTAATACGCAGAAAACCCTACTGCATTTTATTACACCAATAAGACTACATATTTTGATAATTCATTTTTTCAATTTCATTTCAGGAAACTTGTCTAGTAATTCAATCATTTATCAACTTCTCCAGGATCCTATTGTCGATATTCTGTTCTTTTTGTTACATTGCTAATTCGAATACTTAATCATAATGATGTCAGACTCATTGTTCTTCTTCCTGCAAACTTCTTCCTCGAATAGAAAAATTGCTACGGAGCTACAGGGGTTTTGTGCAATTAATGCCAAGGCTTTTTTCCTCTGTGAAAAGACTCAGAGGTACTCGCATATACAGCCGTGCGGCTAGACACCGAAGGAAATTATATTATAAAGAGTTTCAAAAAACTATAAAGCACCATAGACAGTAGCAAATAAATATATATTTAAATATATATTTACACTCATTTGGAAGTGACCTTATGTAAGGTTTGTGAAATATGCTCAGAAATTTCAGGATTGACTTTTGAAAATAACTTCAGGACACGCTCCTGAACATCAGGTCTCGTGGTCTTGACATTTTCCGCTATATTATGAATGAACGCATCCTGTTGGCCGGTTCTCTTGAACACTTCCCAGAAAATTCTTGGCTGCTCATAGTCCTTCTCTGTAGCTCCCCAATGGAAAAATGTTGCTTCACCAACCCACTTCTCGTGGGCTTCGTTGTTGGAAGCATCAGCTCTGTAGTCTAATGGTTCAAAAGAGCTGGGGTAGTTGGGGACTGCACCATAGTTTCCGTCCATACGACCCGGACCATCTCTTTGGAAAGGACAGTAAGCCTGCAGAGGGCGGTTAATGGGTACCTGGCTGAAGTTGGGTCCTAGGCGGTAACGCTGTGTGTCAGCGTAGGAGAACAATCTTGCCTGCAAGACTGGGTCTGCTGAAGGTTCAATGCCCGGGACGGCGTTCGCAGGGCTAAAAGCAGATTGCTCGACTTCAGCGAAGTAGTTTTCAGGATTTCTGTCTAGCACCAATTTGGCAACTCTCCTCAATGGATACTCCTTTTGGGGCCAGGTCTTGGTCAAATCGAACACACTAAAGTCTGCTTGCTCTGCCTGTTCTGCGGTCATTGTTTGAACATAGATGGTCCAAGAGGGGTGCCCACCACGCTCAATAGACTCATACAAATCACGACCTGCGTGATCTGGATCATCTGCTTCCAAAGCATGTGCCTCTTCGTTATTCAAGTTTTTAATACCCTGATCGGTGAGCAGGTGGACTTGAACATAGTGGAATTGACCTTCTTTATTGATCCACTTGTAAGTGTGGGCCGAAAAACCATGCATGTGTCTATATGAGTAAGGAGTACCACGATCAGAGAACACAAACATGATGTTGTGAACAGACTCTGGGTTGTTTAACAAGAAATCCCAATATATATTAGGATCCTTTAAGTTGGTTTTGGGATCCCTAGCCTTCTGAGTATGGACCAAGTATGGAAATTGGACACCATTTCTGATGAAGAAGATGGGACTGTTAATGTTGACCCAGTCAATGACACCTTCTTGGGTATAGAACTTGATAGCGAATCCACGGGGATCACGAGCAGAGTCGGCGGTACCTCTTTCACCACCGACAGTAGAGAAACGAAGGAAGAGAGGTGTCTTTTTGCCAATACCATTCAAGAAATCTGCACTGACTATATCAGAGACATCATCGGTGACTTCTAGGTACCCATGAGCACCAGATCCCTTGGCATGAGCAACACGCTCGGGGATCCTCTCACGGTCAAAATGCGCGATAAGATCAATCAAATGATGGTCTTGGAGAAGAGTTGGACCGAACGTACCCATCTTGATCATGGCATTGGGGTCCCTAACAGGACAGCCATTGGACGTAGTATAGAGCGGAACCGAATAATTGGAAGTTACTGGTGACATTGCTTATGGTGCTACACTGTTCAGCGAAATTTATCACTCACCACATCTTGCGGATCTTAAGGTACCAGTTTATATAGGAAGTCTCAGAATTTACCTACTTGTCAACTCTCTGTTGAGACTTGTTGAACATTGTCATCCTACAACCTCTTGTAATTGCGATGTTTGTTGATACGCGGATATTTCGGTCCTTACCAGGAGCACATCTCTATATACACGATTAATCGCAGGGAAACTTTAGGGTTGCCTAGCGTTTTCTATTTCAATAAAGGGATACTAGCAATTTTTTTCAAGGATACTCAACTAGAGTATCTTACAACCCTTAGCCTATCTGATCTAGCCATATTCCCCCCCTCAATGGTGGATGCATTCCCTGATTAAATGAAACAAGAATATGCATTTAAGGATACTCCTTGTCACGTAAGGTATACATCAGTACGTTCCAAAAGATAAAGGTCTAATCATGGATATGTTACCAAAAGACATAGTAGACGTTATTATACCTTGTATCAAGAAAATCGACCGTGAATCCTGCACTCTCGCCAAGCAGTTTGAATGGTAGCAATCCGGCTCTGACTTAATTAACGATTCCTTCAGACGATCAGGATCAAACCGTTCTTCCGTTTGTCGATACACCCTAGCTCCATATCGGTTTTATTGAATCTTCAAAAGAATATAAAAAAAAGAACTATGGTAAAACCATAGGAACACCATAAATCCCTTTATGAAGGGGCGAAACCTGGCTCTCAACATCTCAATTACCTTAGTAGTTGTTACACTGTGAAGCTCATCTAACACTGAGAACTTGCTCGACGGTATCGTAAACTGATTCCTCCAAGGTCTTAAATTCAAAACCCAGAATTTCATCGGAAAAAGAAAAATCGTAGCTACATGATGGTGTTTGATCCCCTTTACCGGGATTTGGACCCGAACTTATCTTTCCTCTTAACTCGGGGAACCTAGCATTCAAAATGTCGAGGATATCTTGTGACCCGAAAGTACTTTTGAAAACACATATCCTTTGGTCTGTCGCGCTTTCTTTCTGTAAGGCAATCAGGTGAGCTCTAGCTACATCACGCACATCGATAAAGGATGCATGCATTTTTGGTAGACTAGTTTGATCTGGTGATGAATTTAACAAACCATCGATGATTTTATTGGAAAGATTTAAGTGATCCTTAACGTCCTCCGCAAACTTATGTGGTCCTAACACCATGGCTGGGATAACCGCTGTTAATTTAAAATTAATTTCGTCTCTGTGGCTTTCTACAAATTCCCATGCTGCTTGTTCAGCGAATTTCTTGGATCCACCATACGCGTTCATAGGATCACTTTGACAAGTTTCCCACGTAACTGAGCTCCAATCTCCTTCATTAAATGTGAACGTTCTATCACCAAGCTTACGACCTTCAGCGAGTGCCAGAAGTGACGATGTAAATACTACCCTTCTTACTTTCTTCCCATATCTTTTAATGGCATTAAAGATGGCTATAGTCCCGTTTCTTGCGGGAACCAATAGTTGGTTTCCAAAATTGGTAGCACCAGATATAAATGGAGAAGCCATGTGAATTACACTTTGGATGCTTTCTCCACGTTCGCGAAATAGATTGTCAAAGGCATCTAATGCTGTTAATTCCGGTACAATTTCGAATGAAACTTTTGGATTATTGTTAAATTGAGCATGTACTTTCTGTGCCTTCTCTAGTGATCTGGCTGTACCTATCACTCCAAATCCTTCTTTAAGTAATAAATCAACAACATGTTCACCGATGAATCCTGTAGCACCAGTAACTAGAACAGACATACTAACTGTTTGTACGGGGACTCTCAATATTGAACCAGTAGGATAAAGAAACGCTTGAAGGATTAATTCCTTTCGGTGTAACTACTTCTCTAAATTTTCAAACTATCCTTTGTAAAAAGAGTATACTGGTTCAGGGAAACATGAAGATTAGCCTCATGCATTGAAATTACCGTGTGATTCGCTTCCGCTCATAATACAGATTATAATTTAAAACATAACATGTGAATTCTGACGACATACATACTATTAATACCGGTGCGAGCACTGGAATATCCAAGTTTCTGAAGTGCACTTCCTCCTCTTAATATTTCTGATGTTGCCTTTTGATGTTGTAGGACACGCATGCCAAGACTTGGTGAACTAGTTTACTCTTTCAAGTTCCATTAATTCAACGTGACAATTTGGCCGAGTGGTTAAGGCGAAAGATTAGAAATCTTTTGGGCTCTGCCCGCGCAGGTTCGAATCCTGCAGTTGTCGTTATTTTTTCTTACACTCTGTAAGTACAAATGCGGCTGCTATTTGGCAGCAACGTTCATCTGAGTGTAATCAGTAATACCCTGTGTTTTTCGAATTTCTGTGTATTTTTCTCAACTGTAGAATAAAATCTTCTGTTCGGGATTCGAACCTGGGAATTTATAAACTAATATCAAATGCATACAGAAATGAGATTGCGAATCTATTCATGGCTGTTCAATCATGATATTAGCAGTTAAATTTGACTGTTCAATTCCTTGCTTATTCTAACTACTCACTAACATATTTATCTATTATGATAGAGCACCAGTGTGTTACCCTGTCTTCATGATAGAGCTGAAGTACGGGAAGAATGACAGGAAAAAATAAAAAAAATCCGAAGATGAGGTTATAAGATCCTCTACATCGTTAAAGATCGACAAGCTGGTACTTTATAGACACTAGAAATGCCAGATCCAAGTCCAAGTCTGAGTACATCTACTGTATCAGACAGTAATAGTGCATCTAGTCATCAAGAGAAGCGGTATAATCACCATCATTCTCTAAAACATCGTGGATCTAAAAATCATACTGGGAAGCGTCAAAACAAAAAGGGAGCATCCAATAATGAACAAACACATGACAAGAAGAAAGAAGCCCAAGACGAGAAATCAGGAACTGATAAGAATGCACCCTCAAGGCGTAAGAAGAACCAAAACTCAAATAACGAAAGGAAACCAAAAAATAAGGATAACGAACATCACAATAATGGCGGCAAGAGGCGACCCACGTCAAAGAATAAAAATGATAAGAAAGAAGGTAAGGATTTTAAATTATCGATTGACACATCCAAAAAAGAACTTTCTATACGAAGAGAGAATGAAATAGCTCAATGCATACATGTTTTATCGGACAGAAATTTTAGACTTTTCAAGCGTGGGCAATACGTTACCTCTTATGGATTTACGAGAAATCAAAAATTATTAGGTGTTCCTAATTGCAAATTCATTATTAACGTTCCGTTAGATTATCCAAAATCACCTATAAAATTACAGTACGGTAAATCAAATGCTCAACAACAACCTGGTAATTTAGAGGAAAAATTAGACAGATTGACAAAAAATTTTAACTATAAATCCAGTCAATTATTGTCCCTAGGTGAACCCATTATTTCTCAGTTAAATTATTTAGTGGAAAGGGCGGAATATTTATCACAGCCAGGTTACAAGTTAATCGATAAACGTGAGAAGTCTTTTCATAGTAAATTCGTATAGTGATAATAAACAAAATTTACATGGCATTCATGAATGTTGATATATATGACCTAACGTAACGATATATATATATAGTTTCTTTTGTGCTCTTTTTCGTTTTTCTCACACTTTTCATTGCAAAAACAATTTACTCCTTAACAAAAACGGCAGCGGCCCCCATACCGGTACCGATACACATACTTACGACACCGACTTGACCTGGTTGTAATTCTCGCAAAATAGTTGCCACTTGACGAGCGCCTGTGCAACCCAAGGGATGACCCAAAGCGATAGCACCACCCCTTGGATTAACCTTTTCAATATCAATACCTAATGTATGAACACAGTACAATGCCTGAGCGGCAAAAGCTTCATTAATTTCAAAGATGTCAATATCATCAACCGTCAAGCCAACGTCCTTCAAGACCCTTGGAATGGCAAATGCAGGACCAACCCCCATAATTTCTGGTGGTACACCGACAGATTGGAACGCCACGTATCTACCCAAGATTGGTAAATTCAATTTTTCAGCGACAGATCTTCTTGCTAAGAGAACACCCGCGACACCATCAGAAAGTTGCGATGAATTACCAGCGGTGGTAGTACCTTTATCCTTAATGAAAACAGGTTTCAATTTACTTAAATTTTGTGAGGTAACACCTTTACGAGGACCTTCATCAGTTGATATCACTTCACCATTTGGTAAACGTAATGGTAGAATTTCTTCTTTAAACAAACCTTGTTCAATGGCTCTTTCAGCTTTGTTGTAAGAATTTGCTGCATATTCATCCTGTATCTGTCTACTGATGGTAAAATTACTTGAGATGTTTTCGTTCGTGATACCCATTGGTAGCATACATTTTTTAGCGGCTTTATTGTTTTTTAATTCGTCAGAAATCAAACCTAAGGGATCCTTAAGTGGATAATTCTTCGT
This sequence comes from Zygosaccharomyces rouxii, assembly GCF_000026365.1. Taxonomy (NCBI): domain Eukaryota; kingdom Fungi; phylum Ascomycota; class Saccharomycetes; order Saccharomycetales; family Saccharomycetaceae; genus Zygosaccharomyces; species Zygosaccharomyces rouxii. Next base: position 1,356,855 of record NC_012991.1, on the reverse strand, counting down.
CATAGACTCAACACCACATGCTAATCCTATGTCAATTTGTCCAACTCTAATCTTATTCGCAATATCGTTAACCGCAGTCAAGCCCGAAGAACATTGTCTGTTAACGGCTAAAAATGGTATCTGATATGGCAGACCTGCAGCTAACATAGCACCCCTATGTTCTGTGGCACCTGCGCCTTTATTTAAAACATTACCGCAAGCCACTTCACCTATGATCTCCTTATGATTTTGGATTTGAGGAGGAAGCTGGTCGAAAAACTCCTTTAAAAATTCTAACAAGAGGTAATCGGAGTTTACATCCTTAAATGAACCTTTAAAGCCCTTCGCAATTGCTGATCTGTGCGCACTGACGATTACAATATCATCTGGTCTCTTTTCGTGAATATTTGTGTGATATGCATCACTACCGCCAGCGATGTGATCCCTAACATTTGATAATCTTGCTGACATACTTCACTTATTCTCGTTAATCTCTCCGATAGCTGTCTTCGAAATAACGATCGGCCTTCATCAGTAAAGAAGTATCCAAGTATCCTTCCCAATCTACTTCTTTTATATATCTGTTGGGGAAAAAAGGTCAGCCGCTAAGACCGTTGAGGAGAACTTAACAGTTAATGATGTAATTTAACGGCGGTTTGGAAATAATAATACTAATTTAATTACCCCACAGTTTCCTTTTCTAAGGGAGGAGGCGATAGGATCTAGAAAACGGTGTTTAAGTGATTACGGCCGAAATATATATATATATATATTTTTCCCGTTCGGAGAAAAGTTGTTTATATCCGTGTACACGTGAGTATCAGGACGCACGCGTCAAAAAAATTTATTCGTTTTTTTTTTGTTTTTTTTTCGCGTTTCCTGAAAAGTTTCTGTGTAGACCATACAAACATACACATACACGAAAGTCCACCAGATCTAATGGAAACAGACATCAATTAACCAAAAACAGAGCTTCAATTAAGATCCAACAGAATTACGTTTGATTGTCCGAAGATCCTTCATTGCGTTTGCATTTTTTGTATTAGTTTTTTATTAAACACAATCGCTACCAGTAGTATCTTTCTCTTGGTTAGATTCAAAACAAAAAAAATAAAAAAAGCATTCTTGGAACTCTTAGGTCTGTACCAACTGTGTACACCTCCCTAGACTTTAAACATTCGTTGCAGTGCAGGACAGTGCATTGATGGTTATGTTTCAAGACAAGAGGGAAGACAGTGAAGAGTTTGTTTTTATTGAGAAAGGTGAACAAGAAGAAGGGGGTAGTTTTCAATATTTGGGAAAATCTCGATGGGTTGATCCTCATGATTACGTTAGAAGAGCCAGATCTTTAGATCAAAATATTCAAAATACTTCTCAAGTTATTAGCACGGGTCTTTCATTAGCAGGGTTTGCATTAGATCGTCAGCATGATCTCCCGCCACTAATGAAGAATAAAAACATGTCCACTGGAGAGTTGGGGAATTTAAAAGGATCCATAAAAAGATCACAGCAACAACAAAATCAGCGGCATGAATTATCACATATACAAGAGGAGAATAGAACAAGAAGAAGACGAAGAATATCTGAATCATCATCACCACCATCTGTTGTATTTGACTTGAAAAAGATTCCAAATGATGATGTTGTTGATGCCATTTTTGATGACATGCTAAAGGATCGAACATTTTTTTGGGGGGACGCAAGAAAGAATCTGCATAATATTTCAAAGAAAAGGAAATGGGCTCTTGTTTGTAAGATGCAAGCGGGTGATGATTTCCAATCACCTAAAGGTGCTTGGTCACCAGACAATTTATTGGCTACAAATTTTCAAGAAGAGGAACTTTCACAAAATTTAGAAAATCTAAAGGATCAACCTCATAAGATCTCTAGGGTCTTACACCAATTGGAAAAACAACTTCGGCATGAATCATTTTGTAAAACATTTTTGGATGAAAATCATATTACCGCTTTAGCAGATTGCTGTCACAGAATCCAACCAAATAATCAGTTTGTTTATCTGCGATGCTTTAAAACCATAATGAATTATGCAGAGGGAAGACAGTTCATTCTTAATTGTTCCCATTTGGTAGATTATTTTTGTTCCCTTCTAAATGACAAATACACATATTTAAAGATTCGAACGTTATCTTGTGAGTTATTATTACTATTGACCTATGTGGATGATCAATTAGGATATGAGAAAGTTTTAAACCATTTATCACCTCGACTTAAAAGTTGGTTACAACAGGTAAATATCTCGTTATCATCCAAAACAGATCCCATTTTAAATTCAGATATGGAAAAATTATACACACAAGACAATTCTTTCTTTTTACAATTCACCAATACTGAACAATTACGAATAGATTTTGCATCCACCACGCTCTTTTTAATAAATTCCATTTTACAGGCATTAACAGATAAACAGAGAAAATTACAACTGGTGAAAAGGCTAAAGGAAAATGGTATTCATCGTTGTTTCTATTTGATGAAAGATAATCTGAAAAATGAAATTATCGATGAACAAATTGAAATTTACATCAATACAGAACACGTTCTTATAGCACAATTTGCCGATAAACCATCATTAGCAGATTTGTTTTATGGGAATGCATTGGAATCAATCGTGGCAAACACCAAAAATACAAGTTTAGAACAACCTTTTGGAACTCTCATTCAGTCAATTAGTGAAATGTTAAAATCAAAGACCACGTCTGAGTCGGTAAAAGTATTGAAGGCCTTAATAATCATGTTTCAATTTTTGGAATCAAATCTCTACAATAATATGGAATTTGATCCAGAATCTGTTTTTCAAGATTCCATAAACACTTTGGTAGACAATTTGGAATCAGATGAGATTGCAAAAAGGGCAATGGGTGAGATAAACTTTCTGCAGGATGCTGTGCGTTCTTTACAGGAAGAAAAAGGTCAATTAGAAAAACTAAGAGATACAAATAAGGATCAAATTATACAAAAATTTGAATATACGACTGCATTATTGAAGGATAAAGAACTCGAACTCCGACGCTTACAGAATCAATTCAAATCTATTAAAGATGAAAGAAGGGAAGAGAAAAAATTATTAGATCAAACTTTATCACACCAACAAATGAATAATCAATCATCTCATGTAAGAGGTGGTACTCCTACTAGTCCCACTACTACTCCTACTACACTTTTCCAAAATTTAAAACCCCACAAAGATGTAAATAAACACAAATTAGGTAAAGGACCTGGTAAGACGCTGACAAAATCTCGGAGGGTCGGTTCCCTAGCCGCCTACGTTGCTGATGAGCCTAGAAAACAAATATCCATGGGGCTGCCACCTGGAAATAGTAATGCAAGCTCGCATTTCAGACAAGCGTCTCAAACAAGTGGTAACCATAACGGTGGCAATAGTGCTTTCTCATGGTTACCGCCTTTGCCAAAATTACCATCCGGTTACGTATCAGTTGCTAGCGATGCACAGGGACCGGGGAAGGCACCGGAACAGTTTGTGTCCCCTTCTCCAGCCTCTGCTCCAGCACCACCACCACCACCTCCTCCTCCTCCTCCTCCTTTACCTACTAATTTAGTAAAAGCTGCAATCCCAACGCCTCCACCTCCGCCTCCACCGCCAGCGCCACCGCTGCCTCCAATGAAAAAAGCATCTGAAGGACAGGCTTCATCAGGACCACCTCCCCCACCCCCATTACCGGGAAAAATCTTGTCCGTAGGGGAAGCGCCGCCAGCACCAATACCAGATAAACCAAAACAGAGTTTGAAACAAATTCATTGGGAAAAAATTGATGATGTGGAGAAGACCGTTTGGGAGGATAATGAACAGCGTGAAGAGACAGTGAAAGAGCTAGAGATTAGTGGTATCTTTGAAAAAGTACAAACAACTTTCCAACTCAAGAATTCCACTGTGAAAAAAGTTAAAAATGATAATAGCACGAAGAAAACAACCCAATTGAAGAGCTTTTTATCAAGAGATCTGGCACAACAATTTGGTATTAATTTACACATGTATTCACAATATCCAGTGGAAGAATTTGTCTTAAAGGTTCTTAGATGCGATAACGATATTTTACAAAACGTTAGCGTACTAGAATTTTTCAACAATGAAGAGTTAACGAATATTCCAGCAAGTTTATCTAGGTCGTTTGCACCGTATAGTGCTGATTTCCAAGAGAACAAATCACCAACTGTTGACCCCAATGAGTTGGAACGTCCAGATCGAATTTTCCTTGAATTATGTTACAATTTAAGATCTTACTGGCGAGAAAGATCAAAATGCCTTTTAATATTTGCCACTTATGAAAGAGATTATTACGATTTAGTTTACAAATTACAGAATATTGACGACGCTATTCAAAAGATTAAAAATGCATTTAGACTTAAGCAGTTGCTCTACATCATAATGGAAATTGGTAATTATATGAACAAGAAAAATGTCAGCGGTATCAGGTTAAACTCCTTATCAAAATTATCGTTCGTCAAATCAAGTGTCGATAACAATTTATCTTTTTTACATTTTATTGAAAAAGTGGTTAGAGTCAAATATCCAGATATTTATCATTTTACCGATGATCTTAATAAGGCAGAAGCATTAGGATATATTTCCTTTGATCACATACAATCAGAGTGTGAAGAGTATTGTTCGAAAGTAAACTCAGTCGTTCGTATGACAACGGAGGGAATCCTTTCACAACAATCAAATTTACATCCCAAGGACGAAATTATGCGTAAGGTGAAATACAAGATTAACAGAGCCAAGACAAAATCACAATTGTTATGGGATCAATACAAGTTAATCAGTGCAGATTTAGACAAGTTGATGAAATATTTCGGAGAAAATCCAATGGACAAAGAGGCTAAAAATTCTTTTTTTGCAAATTTTGGTGAATTTTCTGTCGTATTTAAAAAATGTGCCAAGGAAAATATCGAAAAAGAAGAAGCATATCGTGTTTATGAACAAAGGAAAAAATTACTTGATACACGTAGAAGTACCAAAAATAGTACTACAACTACGAATAATGTTAAAAGATTGGATGATGTTAAGGAGCCTAACGTTTCCAATAAACCACAGCTCATGAACACTAGCGGACAAGAAGCAGTTGAAGAAGAAGAAGGTGGTGATGGTGAAGACGACGCCGTGGATCTTTTACTTTCAAAATTACGTGGAGTTAAGAAGAACCCTGAACCACTAAGACGCCGCAGGAGTACACGAATGTTAGATAAATCCGTACTCTCCACAACCATGACTACTACTACTACGGGTAAAACTAATAACGAAATTAGCAGTACGGGTAACAATAAAAGTGTTCGCGAAAGGGAAAATGGTGGTAATAACGATAATAATCATGACGTTAATGATGATGACCATCAACGCGAATTCACCACTAAAGAAAGCTCACCGGTTGAATCTCAGAACTCGAAAAGAGGTGAATTACTAGAAAGGACTCAAGCGATGTTAAACGATATTCAAAATATCTGAACAACGGGAAAGCCAGGCCAAGCTATTTATGGTACAATCACCTCTTTTCTTTATTCCTGTTTTTAACTTAAGTACCGTAATTACGCGTATATCTCTAGTTGTAAATGAAAGGAAGGGTATACGTACGTAATCGGACCCTTTAGTTAACTAATTAGTTATCGCATCTTGGTTAACCTATCTCATCACATTCCGTTCCACCTTCGTGGTGCTTATACGCGTTACATAACCAATGGGGCGTAGCCTCACACCTCATTACCCAAATTGGTTGTTTTTCATTCAGTGTACGTAAAGGTGGAAACACCAAGAGTATTCGAGTGGATTAACAGAAGCAGCCGCAAGGAACTCGAAACGTCTCTCTGATTCCCTGCAGTTTCGAGATGTTGAAGACTGAAGAGAGATAAACTATTTAACAAATATTTTTTTAAAAGAACAGGAATTTTTCTTTTTCGTTTGTTGTTCTTTTTTTGGCCCTAGGTATGTTTCCCTTATTCCAAATCTAGCCTAGCTTAACTTGGTTTAGCTTGGTTTCTTCTTTCTTTGTTTGCATAGTTCTTTCTCTCATCACTTAGAATAGTAGTGATTTGCATTAAGTTTCAAAATTAGTGGTATTCTAGATAAACCTCCTTTGCTGTAAAATTAGGAAAGGATTGTAGTTCCTCTTTTCAAATTTTGTCACTTATTATTATTATTCTAGTTATTTCGTTACCGCTATTACCACTACTAGTACAACTACAACTAAAAGTTAGAGGAAGTTGTTGATACAAGCAAATCATGGGTGATGTTTCAATAGCTGTTGGGTGCGCTGTTGGTTTACCAGTAGGATTAAGCTTTCTCCTAGCAATTGTGTTTTGGATTCGAATGCAACGTCGTTACAAGAAAGAAGATGCAAGAGATTGTGAATTGGAGAACATTATTCGTGATGAAAGTGGATTCATCAGTTTTGATAATTTAGGAACATGGCAAGAAACACAACAGGAAAAGAAAGATGTTTATGTTAATGATGAGTCTGTTGAATCGTCGGGGATTCAAGGTTCAAGTTCATCAGAACAATTGCAGCAACCGAATGAAACACATCAAAATAAGCATCAGAGTAAACATTATATGCCAGCATATAGAAGAAATCTAAATGCTTACAGAATACGGCAATTACCTACAGGTATTAATGTTGATAACAATGGTTCAAATTTGTCGCTGGATTCGACGCAAAATATGAGGAAAAGACCAAATCTACATCAAGAGACTGTTTATGATCAAATGATACCTGTATTAGCCAATACTGAACCGAAATTATTTTCAGAAGATAATAATGAACAGGATACTGCTGCTACCATACAACAAAATCAGCAAAATAATGAAAAAGTCATTATGAAAAATTTAAGGAATAATGATTTTGGATCTTATCCAAGGGGCACACAATCAGCAACGAGTTTATCGCGTTCCAATTCAAATTCCAATACAAATACAAATACCAATGTATCAAGATCTTCATTGCATACAAGATCTTCGTCAGTGATGTCTGCAGTTAAAGGCACAACTAGTTACGATAATGTTTTTGATACTCCGAAAAGTGCCACTGCCGCATCACTGGTGGATGTGAAGGTCAGTAATAATAATAATAATAATAATAAACAACCGGTGTATTCTTTAAAGAACAATTACGATATAAAAAATACTTCAGAGATTCAAGAGGAAGATCAATATGAAAACGAATTTACCAACTATTCTGAAAGTAAAAGGACATTCATTGACAGTTTAAGACCAAAACCAGGAATATGAAAATTTGAAAATCCATCTTCGATTTTTATTTTCCTTATATTACACCAAAAAAAAAAAAAAAAAAAAAAAAAAAAAAATAGAAATATGAACAAATAGGATGTGTGGCGAGCATGAAAGCAGTTCTCATGTGGATTGACCGTTGCATGTATGCTCCATGTTGTGCTTCGTCTTTCCCCTTGTGGCATTATATTCGTATAATATCTATATTGTATTTTTTCAAGATAAAAACTGTGTAACTATGAGTTCTATCTACAAGGCTTTTTACACTTTTATTCTGCTATCAATTTTAACCTAAGGCTTTCAAATCCCCTTCCTCTAAAAGATCAATTTGTTCATCATCAGCTGTTAGACTCCATTCGCGAATTAAGAATTCCTTAAATTCATTGTCCTTATTAGCGACTAATCTTACAACAGCTTTGGTGCCCTTACTACCCCTAATGTTAAACCGTATATTAACCTTACCTGCAACTTGATTCAATTCACCATGAACCCAAGGCATTAGGCCATCGAATTCAATATTTTCACCTAGTAATTCTCTTGTCCTCGGGGATCTACGTAAATGGTAGAATGTATTTGAGATAATTGGAGATTCTGTCTTTTCATAGTTGAAAATTATTGCTAATGCTGCGACAACACCAATGCTAAAAGCTGCAAATGTAGCACGATTCTTTACTTTGTATGCAAATGGATCTGGCAATTCCCTTTCCACTCTCAATGGTCTATTCTTATCCTTCAAAACAAAGTCAGGAGTACTTTGTGTAGCTAATAGACGTCTTTTAGGCAGGCGTAGGGATCGTGTCAACGATCTAGAGACCAAACTGCGAAGCATAAAGGACATCGTTTTTCTTTATTGTTCAATTTGAATTAAAGTTGGATTAATCTTCTAAGAATTATTTTTTTTTTGTTTTCTTACAGTTCATCTTACCAATAAGAAGCCTATCAGCTGACGAAAAGTAATACTATTCAACGTACTAAAACAAGGGTATAACCAAATCAAACTGATCTATGACTGTGGTATGTGCTGCCTGTGTATTTCTCCATTTTTTTTCTCTTTCAAATGGTACTAACACCGTCGATATAGCTCGGCAAAACTATCCATATTTCAATCGATCTTATATTGGTATCGACTTGTTTAGCAGGCCTTAGAAGGAATACTGGCTTGACCCCCAAGTTGCAAACTATTGAAAATATGACTATTAGAGATTACATGTCAAGATATTTAAACATGGGTGAATCTATTTACGATTACAGTGTGGCGACTTGTGGATCATCTCCGTACTTTGGGAGAAAATAGGTGATTGATGTTTAACGACAAGCTATCGATTACTATTGTCATTATTATTATTACTTGATTATTAACTTATTAATTATAATATTCTAATTCGTGTGTTTATCTAACTAGGGTTAAAAGGTATAAACGTTTCATCATCAAGCGGAAACGGACTTTGATGGTCTAGTCTTGATAATGTGTTCGAATCCAATTCGTTATCATTAGCACCGTTACCGTTAAAAAGACCATAGATCAAGTCTCTACTTTCATCGTCAAAGGGATTGATATTTGGCTGTTTGAATTCTTCCTGCTGTGCTCTAGCCGGTCGTCCTGCCAAAGATCTTAGATTTTCCCAAAAATCGAGTCCCTCATCATCATTCATCGATCCGACCGATTTTGTATGATCGGATCCACCCCCGTTCGATCCCTGTTGTCTACCGTCATCTGGTGATGTATGTGATGAGCCCGGTGTATTCGAACCTGAACGTAAGGAGCCTTGTTTCCTTCTTCTTCGTTTCGCTGATGCCCTTCTACCATTTGATGGTGTTGGGTTTAGAAGAATATTTAAATTTGATGCCTTTGTAGAGTCAGATGATTCCAATTGGGGTTTTAATGCAGGTGGTAGGTAGTTGAAATGAGACACTCTGTGTCTACTGACGTCTTGTACTTCATCAGTTCCGCGATTTACTATGCCAGGGGTTGCACAGGGTGCCGCTGTTGGTGGTGGTAAATCAGGTCTTGGTGCATAGGGTGAAAATGGTTCGAATCCAAATGCAGCGTTATAATTCGGCGAGGGCGAAAGAAATTCTTGATAGCCTTCTGGGAAAACAGGTTTGGTTGCAGTTGCAGTGGCGGCAGTATTAGATAATAAATCCCTACTAGAAGAGCCTGTAGAAGGTGAAGACGTGCTTGTGCGGAAATTTGAATAGGCGTCAAAAGTCGTGGATGGTTGGATACTTTGTAGCTGTTCACTTGCACTTAACTCCTGAGGAGCACTATAATGGTTATGAATGTGTTGATGGATGGATATCTTTAACTGGTGCTTTCTGGCTTGTTCAATTAATTCCTTGACTAAATTAGTGCTATCAATCACACCGCTAGACACTGACAATTCATCACCATCCTTGAGAATATATTTCCATTCCATGTGACTCCTATGAGGTGACTTGCCTTGTGTCTGTGGCGCCTGCGTCTGCGGTGGTCGTTGATGCTGCTGTTGATGTTGCCCGTTATTCTCGGAGTCTATACCCGTTCTTATTGGATCCAGCATATTCATCACTGCAGGGTCGGTATTTGGTTCGTGTTTAGCATTTAAATTATTTTTGCTTGGAAGCTCCGTCTCTAACTCACTGGCACTCTCATCTTCTTCATCTTCTTCTTCATCTTCGCCTTGTTCCATATGCTTACTTTTATTCTCCCTGGAAGAACTTTCATCTTCACTATCAGGTTCATTGTTTGATTTTCCCTGACTTAGGAAGGAGCTCAATGAAGACGATACATCTTGATCGCCTTTAACAGCATCTGCAATTTCCGGACTTGCCTTATTACGAACCACAGATGTGATAATTTTTCTCCAACGGTTTCTACAAGTTAAGCTTGGTCTAAACTCCATTTCTGACGATATTCTTCTCCATTTTGTACCATATTTTTTAACTTTATTCACAAGGCTCAAATCTTCCTCAAGAGTCCATTTCCTTAGTCTGCCCTCTGTACTTGGTCCTAATACTTCAATATATCTTTTGGCGCATTGATCTTCTGTTCTACCTGGAATGCTCTCTGAGACGCTTTGCCAATGAGCTCCATGAGTTTCATATGCCTTTAAAAGTTGTGCGTCTTCTTCAGGTGTCCACTTACCCTTTTTCAAATTAGGATCCAATGATGATGTCCAACGTTTCCTCAAGTCCTTGGGCTTCCTTGCTGGATCATTGAAAAGATTGGCAATGTGTTCCCACGATATATTTTTGCAAATCCTTTCCGATTCTTGAATCGTCTTGATATCCGCGACGCCTCTAGCATAGCCTAATTCTATTAGTGCTGCACTTATCAACTGTTTCAACTTGTCGTCTTCTTCCCTCGACCACGAATTCCTACGATTTTTTCTATACGTCTTGTAGCCAAGTGATTCTGTCACCACCAGAAGATCGAAATCCACACCTTTCTTGATTTTAGAACCTTTTGCTTTCTTCTCGTTCGTTGTCATGAGCTGCTAATATTTCGATTCTACTGATTACCAGAATACAGAACACGTTTAGCTCACTAGCTTAGCTTTTACGAAATTCTATTTCAATCTCCCCAGCATTAAAGGAGAAAGTCAAATCCACTAAAGTATAATAGCAAATTGCCAATGAAACTAGCACACAAAGCAAAATCTAGCGATGGCAAATCGTTGCACTATTCTACGTACTATTCCTATAGTTCTTATCGTCGGTATGGGATGAGATGAGATGAGATGAGATGAGTATATTGAAATTTACGATCACAGCTGGAAAAAAAAATGATACGCGGCACGTAAACAGTGATGAGGTATCAGGTGTCAATCAATAAATGTGAACCAAAAATGTTTGCACACATTCTAGAGAAACGAACTTCTCACTAGGTTGGAAAGGTGCTTGGGAGCTCGTTTTGGTGATTTTAAGACATTATATTTTATTCTGTCGGCTCCCATTTACTCTACTTACAACTTTGAAAGATTTCAAGGGCACTATTTTGTACATATTTTGACCAACACCCTCCCTTACTTTATGTCTGCCAATACTACTTGGTTCACGCCCGAGTACTCCAGTGAACTGTTGAGACTGGTGGAAGACATCTATGAAGATGATATAAAACCACACTACGCAGTCCTAAAATTGGAAGATCTAGACGATCTTATGGACCATACAAGGTATCTGTATGAATCGTTTTCGGATGAGATGAAGAACAGAAATAAGCAAGATGCATTGACTGCTTATATTATTGGTTGCTACTTTTTGTATTTGATAATTCCACAATCAACCCAATTTCAGGCAAGAAATAAGACTTTCCAGGTTCACAATGCATTGAAAAAACTTTACGAAAATCAAGTTAACATGACAAACGTGTTGCTCATGGTCAAGGACGAAGTAGATTCTGTCCTTGATAGAGATTTTAGAAAATTGAAAGACGTGGAAAGGAAAAGGGCATTCTCATCACCCGATAATGGATTGGATTCGGAGATTTCTCGTTTAACGTTAGCTGGAAATGGATCCACTTTGCCGAAAATGCATAAGAAATGGGACTTTATTCGGAGTGATAGTAACTTCCATTCTCATGATACAGGGAACGTACCACTTTGGAAGGCCCCCAATTTAGAACCCAATGATCAATTGAAACTAGCATTAGATTCTGCCGTCCCGTCCTCATTATCTGTGGACACCGTGGGTAAGGAGGCACCAGAATTGTCTCTTTCACCTTTAGGATACCCTAAGCATAAGTCGAAGTCGGAGTTGACCGTTGAAGAAAAAGAACATCCACAGCAGGACCACCGTCATCATCACGGCGTGCAGCAAGAAACACATCAGCTAGGAAAAGATGATGATGAGCAACATTTTTGGGATGCTAAAGTAGATAGAGCCGTGGCCCATAGGAAGGATTCGTATCATAGTGTTTACATGGATGATGGTGACCATGATTTTGGTGAAAACAAAGGGGCCACTTTCCCTGAGAGTGAAGTCCAAGCTATGAAAAGATTACAGAAGCAGAGTATTATTACTTCACCGGAATTATTCTCCATCCTATCAAACAAGAAGGAACGTAACAGATTGTTGCTGATCGATTTGAGATTGCAATCAAGGTATAAATTCAACTATATTTTAGCTCCTAATATGGTTTTCATAGATCCCAGGATGTTATGGGACGTTAACACTAAGACTCCAGTAACTGATATTTCAGTGTTGGACGAAAGATTAAAGAATTCGATTTTCAATAAGAGAGGTTCGTTTGATTTTATCGTTTACTATACCGATATGAAAACTTATATGGAGATGGATTTTGATTACCTGTTTGTGTTTTACAACTTAGTGGTGGCATCTCAAGAAGTATCTCTCAGATCTTTACCATCTTATCTGTTAGGTGGATATGAAAAGTGGAAAGCAGTATTGAAGAAATATCTAACTCAATTTGGGATAAGAGTTGATGACTATTTGTACAGACCTTATTCTAGTAATAAGGAGGGTAAGGAAAAATCTGCTAATGCTAAACATATTGAGCCAGTCCCGTGGAAGCCACCAGCTTTGCCTGAGAGAATGAGAAACTTGCCTCCACCACCACCTCCAGCGACCTTACCCATTACCAAAGAAATGCCACCGCCTGTTCCTCCCAAGATTCAATTAGAACAACAGGAAGATAAAAACCATACTAGGCCTAGAAGTCGTACTGTAAGTTCACCCGCAGAAGTGCCAAAAAATGTAGTTGCGCCTGAACAGCTAAGTCAGTTGGATTCTTATCCAATGCGTCAAAGACAATTCAGTGTACCTACTATTGAACGTAGCAATAACAAATATGTGGCACTTTCCATTACTGGTCTTCGTAACTTGGGGGCTACCTGTTACATTAATAGTATGTTACAATGTCTGTTTGCTACCAATATGTTTCGAGACCTTTTTGAACCATCCAATTATGAAAGATTTTTCAATCCTGAATTAGAAGATACTGGGAAATTATCAAAATCGTTTAGCGTCTTAATCCGTAAAATGTACATGAATGGTGGTTGTTCCGTGGTACCTACAAGTTTTCTCAAGATCTGTAATTTTTTGAGACCCGATTTTAACATACCGGATGATCAGCAAGATGCTCAAGAGTTTTTGATGCTAACAATTGATCGTCTTCATGATGAATTATCAAATCAAACTGAAGTATTGAATGCACATCCTGAGTTACTTCTTTACGATGCTGAGACTTCGAAAGTACAAAAGGAAGAATATAAACAGTGGTTTGAGAATAGTTTGATCAACACTAAGTTTTCCCCGATTGATAAAATTTTCCAAGGTCAATTAGAGAATGGATTACATTGTAAAAAATGTGGTTATTCATCATATTCCTATTCCACTTTTTACATTCTTTCATTAGCAATCCCTAAACCTTCGTCCAGTTTTCTATCTTCCAGTAAAGGTAATTGGGTAAATTTAGAGGATTGTATTAATATGTTTACTAGTGATGAAGTGATGTCACGAGAAAATGCATGGGATTGTCCCAAATGTGGTGTAACTGTCCAAAAGGAAAAATCAGAATCTAATCAGCGTCATAATAAACAAAGCAGTTCTTCTGGCTCAACAGCTTCTCCAGAGCCAAGGAAAGCTAAAAAGAAGGATGAAGAAGGAAGTAGTTTAAAGAGTAAGACCAAATTTTTGCTATTTCCTAGAAAGCGTAAATCATCCAGTTCAAAGTCCCTTTCTCCATTTAATCTATTAAACTCAAGCTCTAGTAGTAGCAACACGAATAATAATAGCAGTAGTAATAGCGGATCAAAAAAGAATTCTTTTTCCATTAGAGCTACGAATTTTGTTACATTACCACCGGTATTAGTGATTCATCTATCAAGATTTTATTACGATTTGACAAAGAAAAATGAAACCGTAATCACATATCCATTAATTTTGAACATTGTATTGAAAAATAATGAAACTCTCAAATATAGACTTTATGCTGTGGTAAATCATAATGGTAATTTGATAAGTGGACATTATACTTCATTGGTAAACAAGAATCGTGATCATGATTTAGAAAATAATCGTCAACAATGGTACTATTTTGATGATGAAGTGGTTAAACATGAAACTAGCCATGGTAATTTATCTCAAGGTGTTAACAAAGTCTCTAGTAAGGATGTCTACGTTTTGTTTTACGAAAGAATTGATTAGCCTATGTCGTTATGTTGTTTATTTGCTATGCTTATGTTGATAACGATCTTATGACGAATGTATTCTAGTTGGTTAGTAAATGAGTTCAGTTAAGTTAAGTTATTCTAAAAAAAAAAAAAAAAAAAAAATCAATGTACATATATATATCTAAATATATGTTTGTGTGTATGTAAAGAATATAATGAGTCATCAACACATCGTGCCCTCCGTGTTCATTTGATTTCTTATTTATTTTTTTTTTACTATCTCGAATATATTTGTGCATTATGCGTTATCATTATTTATGGTAGTTATGAAGTCATGTCGCTTTTCGTATCTTTGTTACACACCAAAAGTTTTGATGAATTCAGTGCATTCCTCGATTTCACGCTGTCTTCTTGCTGAATCCCAGTTTAATTCATCACCCATAACCTTAACGGTACCTTCGACAGCAGTCAATGCGTTAGCTGCATCTAAAAAGGCGTATCTAGTTCTTCTCATTAAGAAATCAGTAGCTTTTCTAGAATATTCATGACGGATCGAGTAGAGAAATTCACCGATAGTGAATGGATAACGGAAAGAATCGAAGTTAACGTGGTGTAAAACGGTAACATTTTCTCTGCCACCAAATGCTACAGGTAATTGGTTTCTTTCATCTTCTTTAAACAATTCGCAAATTATTGGAGCTCTTGTACCGTAATTGTTAGATAAATGTTGAGACATGGCTTGTGATAATTTATAGTGCTGGGCCAACAGGGCACTTAAATTTGGAGTCCAATTTTCACCACCGGCTAATTTTATTTTCCTTGTAATGCATGGTTTAACACTAAATCCACCTTCTTTAACAACCTCATCGATAGTTTGTTCAGCCATTTCTCTGTAAGTGGTCCATTTACCACCTGCTAACGTAATTAAACCAGTTTCACTAGTAAAAATCAGATGATTTCTAACCAAACCTTCAGTGCTACCACCAGTGTCTTTTCTCTTTCTTGGATCCATAACTAATGGTCTAATACCAGCCCATGCAGATAGAACATCTTCTCTTCTGACAGGGAATTTGATATAGTGTTGTAATTCACGCAAGATATCTTGGATATCGGCTTCAGTTGCAGTTGGATTTTGTGGGACAGTTTTCATTGGAATATCAGTAGTACCTGCTAAAACTTTACCTTGCCATGGTAAGAAAAACATAACTCTACCATCGGCAGTTTTAACATCTAACAACCCAACAGTTTTGGGACAATAGTACGAAGGTAGAATAATGTGAACACCTGCACTGGGGACAACCATATTTGGTTTATTAACTGCAACTTCAGTAGCAATAGAAACATTAGCAGGTTGAGGTGGTTGAGGATCAGGCAGACCGTTCTTATTCTTATCCATTTGTAAAATTAAATCAGAATAAGGACCAGTGGCATTTACGGTAACCTTAGCTTTAACTTGATATTGTTTCCCAGTTTCTTGATCCTCTACGATAGCACCTTCGACTTTATTGGTAGAAGAATCCTTTAGTAATTGAGTAACTTTGACATAATTTAATACAGTAGCCCCATGTTCAATAGCTGAAATAGCTAAAGTAGAATTCATACGTGAATCATTAAAGGAACCATCGTGATAAACAAGACCAGCTTTCAATTTACTTTCATCCAACATTGGAGCCAATTCAGATGCATAAGTCTTGGACAAAAGGTAAGAAGATCTTAAGTTTTGTTTACCAGCAAACCAATCATATAATTTACAACCAGCAAAGAAATAGGGAACTTGCCAATAAGAATAAACAGGAATCATAATAGGTAAGATTTTGCACAAATGAGGTGCAGTCTCCAGCATGTGACCACGTTCGTTAAGAGCTTCGATAACCAGATCCAATTGAGCCCTTGATAATTCGAAAACAGCTTTTTCCAGATAACGAACACCACCATGAGCCATTTTTGTGGATTTGGAAGAAGTACCAGACGCAAAATCGTTAGCTTCTACGCATGCGACATTAAGACCTCTTGTAGCAGCGTCTAATGCTGAACCAGCACCTGAAGCACCACCGCCGATAATTAAAACGTCAAATTTATCGGTTTTTTGTAAATTTGATAAAAGATCCTCTCTACTTGGCAGATTAACAGATGGCCTGGGGTCGATAGGAGATACGACTGGGACTTCATTACTCAATGCTGAGCTTTGTCTCCTGGAATCCATATATTGGTGAACTGCCAAGGCACCTCCGACTGTACCCGTCAGGGCAAGTGCCTTAGGGAATAACTTACCTCCTCGTGCAAACATTTAGGAATACAGTACTATTACAGACAGATGAGTGGAAGCAATTCGAACCGAACGTTATAGTTATCAACAGACAATAGAATCAACGACTCTCAAACAGATGAACTGAATAAGAACAAAGAAATGAAAGGAATAAAAAGGATAAAAAGAGATTGCACAGTACACCGTAAGCAATACAATGAAAAGGAACAGAAGGGAATTTCACCTAGGGTGGAAGAGGTAAAGGAAAAGCCGAAAGAAAAAAATTTTTCTGGGGAAATTATTCGATCTTATATCGGTTAACTTTTGAGTCGAAAGATTAAAGGGGCGGGGTGAAAAAAAAAGTGACCCCTCGCAGAGATCACACGCCCTTTTTTTTTTTTTCTTCTCTTTTCTTTTTGCCTTGTTTTTGTGCAGGCGTTAATCAGGGGAAACTTATTCTTGTTCCTTTTTAGGGGCTGCGGGGTAAAGAATTTAGAGAAGAAGAAAGCCGGGCTTTCGGGGGAGGAGAAGGAATTTTAAAGGGGAGTAAAAACAAGAGACTACAATTAGGAGGAGGCTCTGTCTAGGCTAAGGCGGCAAGCAGGCAGGGAGCTGGAAGATGGAAACTTTAGATAGGATGTGAAGTGAGTAATTACATTTTGACGTCTAAGCCATTAACGACTGTGGAAAAGGCATTTTGTTCCCTTTCCCTCTCTCTTGCTGCTTGCCCCTCCTCTGTATTTAAGTCCGAGCCGCCATCGCAGTCGTTAGTCCGGGACCATCTCGGCAGCTTCTCGTGCCGGAGAGGAGGCACACAAAAATTCTTCTGCACGCTATGCGCCAGGCATGTATGGGTGTTCTTTTTGCTTGACAGCTTGAGTAGGGGTTTCTAGTTTTCGGATAAACGGCAAAGGGGGGATGAAGTTTTCGGCAACAAGGAAGGGGAGGAGAATTTCCGGGCAACCGGACCGTGGTGAGCGATGTGGATGCGCTGTCCGATAAAAAGTCCGATTTGTTTGTTTTCTTTTTCCTTTAAATGTTCGCACATGATATATGCGCATATCGCCTACTTATCAAACCCTCATGATCGTTAAATATTGTTACCATTATGTACTATTACTGTTATGTACCTCGTTATCAGCTAGTCGCTGATACCCTTTCTTTTTGATCTCTTCAATTTCTTTCTGATCACTAAAGTTGGTACTGAACAAACAAAATTCTGTAGCGTTGTTAGTACCAATGACAATGAACAACATAGAGCAATGGGCTGTAATGCGTAGATCATCTCACTTAATAAATGTTTAGGGTATGGATGCGACAATGATAGCAATACAACGTCCAAATCTTGTAAACTTGCACTTGCACAGTCTAGTTTGTGTAAAACATGTTGTCTTAGAGACTTGACGCTTTGTTCAAGAGTTTCCTTACTACTACCGGGCTGTTTGCCATCCCAGTGAACGATATAAAGCGTATCACCATTGTTCAGTAGGGCACCAATTACGTATGCAAGTGCATAGTGAGATTCTGTTGTCAGATCTGTACAGAGGACAAAACTCCGACGAGTAGTAGCGCCCTTGCCACGTGACAGAAGCTGGCAACACCTGGAATAGCCACCCGGTAATTTGGTAAAGCTGACGTCTTGGGTTGTCTCTTGGGATTCATAAGTGGAGATCCATGACTTGGTTGAGGCGAGTACTTCATTTATGGACGCCGCATAATTGGGTAATACTCTTGTCCCCATATCGTAATGCATCTGCTCATCAATTTCAAGATCGTTCTCCACATCACTAACTTGTTCTTCATCAGATACTAAATCCTCATCTTCTTGGTCTTCATCTTCTTCTTCTTCTTCTTCGTCATCAGCATTGTTGCCTATACCGTTACCGTGCGGTTTCTTGTGTAATCTCATTGAAGGATCTCTTTTCAACACTGTCCATTTGAGAAACTCTCCATTCCTTACATGACTTGGATTTCTACTACGGGACCTTGAACCACTATTTGATTTAATTCCTCGAGCGGCTTTAACCCTTGACCTACCCCTTTCTAATTGTTCAGAATCGAATTGCACACCACCTGGTTCCGCTAACGAATGTCTTCTATGAGGTTCATCTAGTAAAACTGTTCGCGTACCATCTGGTACCGTCAACAATATACTCTTTTGGTTGCTCATCACTAAGAACTTTCTCTAATGATGGTTTGTTTGTTGTACAGGTTCAAGCCAAGGTGGGTTTAAGTTGTCATATGAGCGAGTTTTAAGGCGAGCTTAGGAAACATGACAAACACTTACATGTTCATACATACATACATACATTAGTGAAAGGATCTCGAAATGCCATGAGAATGTTGACCAACGAAAATACTCAGTTCAACACACCTGTTAAACGTATATTTGATAGTCAATGCACGCTTGAGTTCCAAGCATCAGTTGCTATCGTACGTTTGAAATATTTCATACAAAAGTATGCCAAGATAATCAATAGAGTCAATATCCCACAGGGACCATCACGTATATCAGTCGTGAATGAATTTGTTGGCGTTTTAAACCACATGTCTTTATTGGTTGACCAAACGCCTCCCTTGGAAGGTCCTCGCAGGTACGGTAACTTGGCCTGTAGAGATTGGCACGCTAAAATTGATGAGCAAATGCCATCGCTTTGGCGTAAAGTTTTACCAGATAGATTTCATCACTGTATAGTGGAACTAGTTCACTATTTGGGTAATAGCTTTGGGTCTGCCACTAGGTTGGACTACGGTACTGGACACGAATTGTCTTTTTTAGCGGTGGTTGGTGCAATTGATATGTTGGGGCTCTTTACAGATGAATTTCAAGGTGAAGATTTTCTATTGATCATGAATGCCTATTATGCAGTAGTTCGCAAATTGATCCTTACCTACACTTTGGAACCAGCGGGTTCTCACGGAGTTTGGGGGTTAGACGATCACTTCCATTTAGCATACGTTTTTGGTAGTGCTCAATGGGCAAACTACAAAGAAGCACCTTTAAGACCAAGAGATATTTTGAATCATCATTTGGTGCAGGAATATGCTCATTTAAATCTCTACTGTCAAACTATTGGTTTTATCTATCAAGTGAAAAGAGGTCCATTTCGTGAACATTCATCAATGCTTTATGATCTGGCCACAACTGTTCATACATGGGCAAAACTGGAATCTGGTTTGATGAAAATGTATGCTGTAGAAGTTTTGAACAAGTTTCCAGTTGTGCAACACTTTTGGTTTGGTACTGGATTTTATCCCTGGGTAGATAATCAAACAGGTAAACAATTACTCATATATGATCCTGCAGACGCTGACAGACGCAATACATCATCAACGGGTGGTAAGTATGCTGCGTTTGTATCCTCTATTAATTCCCCTGTGCCCCATTTTCCTGCACCTTCTACTACTGCAGCATCGGAGGCTAGAGCGCCACCTGCAAGAACTCGTATGGGACCCCCAACTGCAAGAACAACGAATTCAACCGCACATCATGACCTAACGAAAAGATAATTGAACCAGAGTTTGATTTTATAAACATATACGTATATATTTGTTTTCACATAAAATGTGTAGAATGATACTCATCATTTCAATGTGTGGAAGAATATTTAAATAAAATAACCTATAAAACGGAGGGGAAAAGGAGTTACCTTAGAATTGAGGACCAGCTGCAAGAACATCTGGAGTCGCTTGATCTTGGTAAATCTTGAAATTTTCAGTAAATTTAGTCGCTAGAGTCTTGACGGCGCTATTGTATTTGGTAGGACCTTCAACCCAAGATTTAGCAGGATTCAAAAGGGAATCTGGCACACCATTTACCTTAGCTGGGGTATGCAGGTTAAAGATTGGCAACGTTTCATAATCAGCCTTAGACAAAGAACCGTCATGAATTGAATCCAAAATTGCTCTTGTGTATTTCAAAGGACAACGCTTGCCGCCAGCAGTGTAGGAGGATCCGGTCCACCCGGTGTTTACCAACCAAGCATTGGCATTATGCTGATGCATCTTCTTGGCCAACATAGTGGCATACCTCATTGGATGCAGTGCTAAAAATGGTTGTCCGAAACAAGATGAGAATGTAGTTTCTGGTTCCGTAACACCTTGTTCAGTACCGGCCATCTTGGAGGTGTAACCAGAGATAAAATGGTACATGACTTGTTCTGGAGTCAGTTTAGAAACTGGTGGTAGCACACCAGATGCGTCACAAGTTAAGAGAACAATGTTACTGGGATGTTTATCTGCCAAACATGGGATCTTCGCAGATGGGATGTAATCAATTGGATAAGCACATCTAGTATTTTCCGTGATAGAATTGTCTGTGTAATCTACTTCACGATTCGATGCATCAAAGACCACATTTTCAAGAACAGAACCGAATTTAATAGCGTTATAGATTTCTGGCTCCTTTTCAGCGGTTAAGTCGATACACTTCGCGTAACAACCGCCTTCAATGTTAAAAACACCATGATCGGACCAGCAATGTTCATCATCACCAATAAGTGCCCTGTGAGGGTCAGCAGATAATGTAGTCTTACCAGTACCTGAAAGGCCGAAGAACAATGTAACATCACCTCTTTCAATACCTTGATTGGCAGAAGAGTGTAATGTAAGCACATTGTGGTGCACTGGCATCAAATAAAACATAACAGTAAAGATACCTTTCTTCATTTCACCGGCATACTCGGTACCCAAAATTATCATTTCCATTGCCTTGAAATTAATTTCGACTGTTGTCTTTGAAGTCATACCCTCAGTGTTACGATTAGCAGGGAATTGACCGGCATTCCAAACTGTAAAATCTGGTTCACCAAAATTTGCTAATTCCTCAGGTGAAGGTCTAATTAGCATGTTAGTCATAAATAATGCATGGTAAGCTCTCGCACAAATGACACGAACTTTAATACGGTAACGAGGATCCCAGCCTGCGTAGGCATCTATAATGTACAAATGGTCCCTTGTACGCAGGTAATCAGCGGCACGTTCACGGTTGATAGACCAGGTCTTTTCGGAAGCAGGTTTGTTAACAGGGCCCCACCAGACTTCATTTTTGGAAGTTTCTTCCTCGATGATACGCTTGTCCTTTGGAGATCTACCAGTCTTACTACCTGAGTAGGCGGCTAAGGCACCGGATGAAACCACAGCTGTTTTCTTTTCTTTCAACCCATCCTCGTATAAGGTAGCTGCGGGAGCATTATGTCTAATGGTAACAACTTCACTACCTAGGGCCAGCTCTTTTCTGATTTGTTCTTCAACTTCTGCAGTATCGGTAATGGGGACTGGAACTTTGGAGGGCGACATTTTTGAGATATTAATCTTTTTTTATATATATTTTTGTTTGCTAGTATCAATTTTTAGGATTATGCTTTAATCTTGTTGATGATTAGCTATATTAGATAGAGAAGCGGTGATAGAGACCACTTCAATGATTTGAATTATCGATATTTATATACTTTTTTAAAGTTTTGGCGCCTTGCTACTTCTCGCTTCCCTTATAATATTTTCTCCCTTGAACCATACTGAAGGGACCCATTAACCCACTAGTTACAGTTACTCATACTATTACTAGTATTAGTTGCTAATCCTTCTAAAGCGTCGAAAAAGAAGCTTTATGTTTCCATACCCTTAGAATCAATCGATATCTGTATGTGTTGAAACATGTTGGTTTTTTCTTTGAATTAGATGACGTATTTCCTCCGATGAGAGGCAAATGTCCGGGAGGCAATATGGATATATTTTCGGAATTATTCGTAGCTTCTGAGCAGTATACTGACGATAGTTCCCGATAGCGGTCGAATGGAATATAAAGGGACTTTCGCATTGAAGGAGATATTTTATGAATTCCTTTTTGGAGCGCTCTAACCGCCCCATATATCACCTAATTGTGACGTGTTTTCTATATTCTTTTCATTCTTGGCGGGTGAAAGGTCGTAGAAGATCGGCGGTTATCTGTGCCAAGAACTGAATGCGAGAATGACGGGTAGATGTATCGGAAACTTTCGCAATGCAGTTGGCTAAAGCCCCGAGTTTTACCGGAGAGAAGGTCGGCAGCTTATCTGGAGGGTTAACGGAGACGAACGCAGTACCCGGAAAGGAAAAAAGCATAAAGGTTCGGCGGTTAAAATCCTCGTAATAGATGACTATTGAGTTCGCGTGTATCCGTGATTCGGACAGAAGCAAAAAAAATACATAAAAAGGAAACCTTACGCGACTCAGCGGCAACTACAACTACATTTAACTCTGTATGGATCGAAAAGGCTCAGATTTATACAGAGATGCTCGAAGCAAGAATCCAGGTGCTTTAAGACTGAGTCAGTTGGCATATAAATCTTCATCACTATTATCAACGAGGAAAAACTTACCACTTGAATCCAAAAATGTTAACGTTACTTCGCTATGTGGTTCAAAGAAAATAGAACATGCAAGCTTTAAAAGAAAACCACTTTCGTCGATAAATCAAAAATCATATGTGGTTGCTAGCCAAGAGTCAAATAATGCTAAACCTTTGGATTCTATTTTACAGAATTCTAAAGTGTCGAAATTATCTCAGCCGATAACGACGACAAACATAGCAAGAGGAGAGGATATTAGAGATAGTTACACGTTACGCAGGCGTATACGTGATGATAATGAGAAGTGTGCTTCTAGTGCTGATAAGAAAAAAACTAATTTAGTTACCCAGTTAATTTGCGCATTAAACGATTTTAACCTTATGGTAAAGACATCACAACAAAATCAAAATTATGATATTTTAGTCGATATAAGGCATGCAATTTGGTTATCGCCTTTTGAAATAATGGTAATATCTGATGACCCGAGGGTTAAAAGGGCCATTTTACACTCGCATAAAGCAATACCGAAATTTGTAAATTCACCTTCCAGATTGGCCATTTGTTCAAAATGCTGTTTAACGTTATACAATGATATGAATTGGTACTTAAAATGGAAATTTCTCTAATTAGTACAAATTTTACTTCGCAATCCAATTGAATTGCATAGTGAAAAGACAAATTTAGTACTAAAGGTACGGACATCCTGGTCCTGAGCTTTTTTCCTCATATTAGAATCGTCCGTAACCAGTACAACAAATTTTAATCCGGATCTATCATCATGAGCCCTTAGTTGATGCTGCTGCTCCTCTTGTTCAAGCTGTAATTGATTCATCTCTTGAAATTTGGATTGAGCCTTATAGACCGCTTCAATCACAAATTCATCCACGTGTGATCTCCATGTAATTTTTTCCTCAAATTCTAAGTGTTCTTCAATATGTGTGGCAACATTACCAGTAAACCTCAGAGGCAAAAGTTTACCTTCACTGTAAAGTTGTCTTACCGTAATAATAGCCCTTGTAGCTGCTTCCACTACATTTTCATCCTTGGGCTTACGTAAAAATCTTAATTCGTGGAAAGTGGTTAGACATATGGCAAATTTCAAAACTCCACTAGAAGCCAATTTGTAAATGTGGCCGAAATGTCTTAACCACGTTGTAGTATCGAGAACGAAATACGTGGTACTAGAATGTGCCGTTTGATAAAGGGCATCTCTTAAAAATAAATCATCTGCAAATCCACCACAGTATCCAGGTTCCATGATTTGGTTGAAAATATGCATCTCTTGGACACTTTGAACGGCATCCCTTTGAGAATCAACGTCGCTCCCATGAGCCGGTATAACTCCAGTATTATTTGTATTATTGTTGGCGTACCATGATGTGTACAGCGAAGCACTTAAGAATTCACCGTTTTTATCATAGGAGAAATAATCTGGATGCAACCTCCTATAACCAGCATAATCAAAAATACTTTCACCTTCTATCACACTTAGCATCGGGATTGTATCCATATGAATATTCTCCCAACTGGCTTCTTCAAAAATTTCCAAAGTATTTTTCAAATGGTCCAAATCTATCGCTGTTGTCGATGGCTGAGGAGGATTCATTGGAACCAATTCCGAGTCTGATCCTCTTCTCAACTTAAATGAGAAGCTCTTTAGTATATGATATGGACTAACGTCATTTCTTCTACAATAGACAGGGGCCACTGGACTTAAAGTAATACCAATCGGGAAATTTTCTGCCAATCCTTTGAAAAGAAAGATTATTCTACATGCTCTCTTCCAAAAGTTCTCGCCACTTTCATCGTTAGCATCAAATGCAATCCCATCTATAGGTGCATCTAAAAACATATGGTTTTTAATCCCGACACTTTCAAGATCTTCCACATGGCTTTGTTCCTTATTACAGATAGTATCAAACCAAAGGGTACCCCAACATTTCCAAACTTCTGGTAATACTTCGTTATTATTGAAATAATCCAAAAGATCTTCTAACCCCATTGATGAATACTGTCCACAAAGAGAGTCAACTAGCGATGACTTCCAACTGTTATCGAGCATATAAGCTATGAGGACATTTAAGAAGCTAACGATTGTATTCCAGGGGAAAATACGATCCACAAATTCAACCCAGAATTTTCGACTAGATTCATGGTTTAAATCCTTGATTTTGTAAGCCAAAGAAATGATGAAATAAGTCCAGGGCATAAAATGAGGAAGTGCAACCACTAGTGGTCCTTTCAAAAATTTTTGTAAAACAACCATACTACATTTAAGACTGGTCATATTAATATAGTTTAAGGATTCATTCCAAATTTCTAAATTAGAAGGCACTGAATATGGGAATCTTAAAGTCTCAATATTTCCAAAAAATCCTTCTGGCGTTGACATTCTATCAGATTGTTCGTCCTCTAAATCGTCTATAGCCATAGTACTTGAAGTTTCAGTCACTGTAGTTGATTTTGTTCTTCTTTTTTCCTTCTTATCTTTTCTATCTTTTAGAAATCTTGGTAATTCGAAGAGTAATGCGAATGGATTCTTCGGATCACCAAATCCAACTAATTGTAAAATATGAGATTCTGCAAATGCAGGAGCATGTCTAAAGAAATATCTTAGATAATCAGGATTTTGACAAAACATCTTTCTTGTATCAAAAATGTTAACATTATTGGAATCACAACCAAATTTGGCCTTGAAATAGATGAGTACCACTTGTTGTAAATCTGCAGATTCCAAAAAACTTGGTAACAGCATAACTTCACTATGTTTCAAATATTCGATTAATTGAGTATTTCTATGATTACCGTTATTTCTTTCCACAAAGGCTCTCTGATAAATGTTATCAATTACTAATTGCATATACTGTTGAGATGGGATAAAAGTGTCTTGGCAAAAGACACTTTTACCTAAGTTAACAAATGCTTCCAAAGTGTTCTGTTGAACAGTCGACATGTGATAGTACAATTTCCCATGACTATAAGTAAATTTCATCGCCTCCATATACCAATGTTCTGCACTTAGTTTCCAATCTATAAAACCTGATGGATATAGTGCGATTGCCATTCGTGATAAATCACCAAGTCTTTGCAACCATGGAATTCCATATTTAGGTGGAATGTCACCTAGCATATTCGAAATTGAAATGAAAACATGAGTAATGAATTGACAGCAGACTTCAGGATCCATAAAATTGGAGAAGTTTTTAAAGATGTCCAGAAATGTTATGGTACCATAAACCCAAAGTCTCCTTTCAATTCTATATATTTCAACAATTTCTTCACCTATTAGTATATCCTGTTCCGTTTGTGAAGGTAAAAGAGCTGTAGTTAGAAAAGTAACGTAATTGTTGATTAGATCTGAATTTATCTTGTAGATCGTCCAAAGATTTTTCAATTCTGTCGTTTGTGAAGTAGTCAATTGTGAGCATCTCTCCTGTAATTCAATTTCTTGTTTTACTATGACTTTGTAAATGTCTTGTAACTTTTGCACCAAAGCTTGACTCGATCTCTTAGAAGGCACTACTACCGATGGAACGGCTCTGTTACCGTTATTATTGTTGTTGTCGTTGTTGTTGTTGTTGCTGTTGCTGTTGCTGTTGTTGTTGCTGTCCCTGCCGTCGTTGTTTCCACTTCTGTTATTAATACTGTTATTATTGTTGCCGTTGTTATTCATATTGAAATTGTTTTCATTAGTATTTCCATTATTGTTATTACCATCTTGGTTACAATCACCATTACCACGGTTTTCTTTGATATCGAAATTGTTATTGTTGTTTGTATTGGCCACACTAACAGAATTCTGAATATCTGCTATCTTTGATGTCTCATTTTGACGACGATTGTTATGATTATTATAATAATTAGTATTGTTATTGTTATTATCATTATCATTATTAGTAGTATTTGAATTAGTATTCATATTATTATGATGGTTACTATTGTCTCCACTATTCACTGGTGGGTATGCCGAAATGCCATGGTGATAATATTTATTTGAATTTTGATCCTGAGAAAGATAAGGTGTGTCCAATCGTGAAGGAGTTGTTTGTAAATAATTTGATGAATTTCTCTCTAAACATGGTAATTTTTGAACTGAATTTTCTATAGCTGCTTTAGATGCTAAATCTACATTGGAAACGAAAGTTGATACATTTGGTAATGAACAATAAGGAGATCCTAGAGCATATGTACCGCCACCACCAGCACCACCATAATTGCTAGCACTACTAGTGTCAATAGCTTTCTTGGGTAAACTAGGTCTTCTTGAAGTCGGTGCCTTTGATGGGGTATTGGGAACACTAATACTTTGATTAATTGCTCCTGTTAGACTTGTGTCTAGAAACTGTGATTGTTGTGGGAAAATTTCTTCTTGGTTAGGCAGTCGTCTTTTAACAAAATTTGCGCTCACATAGTTATAAGTATTTGAACTACTCCTTTTCAGTCTTGGATTAATGTTACTTGCATTTATACTAGGATTCACATTAGGATTTATACTCGAACTCATGTTATTGCTATTATTCATTTCGCCGTTATTATTACTGTTATTATTATCACTATCTTCCCTTGTTAGGTCACCAGTTATTGTACCAAACACAGACTGGGCTGCAGCACTTGCATCTCCGACACCACCGGTGCTGTTATTAATTTCATTTGTAAAACTTGGTGTCATACCGATCATCGAAGAATCATTCGTATTTTTATCAGTTTGCCTCCTTTTAGCGTGATTAAAAGTTTCAATCATCGATTATGAATATGAGTGATATTGCCCTTCTCTCTAACACTCACTTTCGCCGCTCTTCCTCTTTCTTAGTATATTATGAACCCAGGGGTATTTCTATCTGTGTGTATTTTTTTGCCACCACTTATTGTAACCCAAGGGAATTAAAAGACAAATCAACTGTTCCTCTTTGATAGTAATGGTAATATAAGGAGGAAGTACTCTATTGATCTAACAAAAGATAAAAAGTACGAAGTGCTTCGTGGCTTTAACGAAATGAGATAGAATGTATAAAAAAGGAACCACCTTGTGATTAGATCAGAATATACTCAGCAGTAATGAAGTGTATTGATCTTGAAACTGCGAACTAGCTGCTGATACCAAAGGAGAAGACTGCCAATTTAAATCAACAGACCAGCAAATAGATCAAGAAAACAATCATTAAATCGATCGATAACAGTGCTAACGACAGAAAATGCAATTTTCTCTTCACAGGGGTAAGGAAAAAATAAATATATGCCCTTCGTTCGTTGTGAGTGATACCAGTACATTCTAAATGATAGTAGTAATGAAGATAATGTTAACATGTAAATTATGGAACATAGATTGTATGGCAAAGGATGATTTTGAATAGACATTCGAAGCAGGGCTCAAAAATGTTATATGCTGGCTCTTGTAAGGTTTAGCTTGGAATTGAGGGTAAAACGTTATATTGTGTCCGGGTATCGTTTTAGCCGCTGAAGGTTCTTGGGAGTAAAAAAAGGGTATTACGATACTGCCCTGAAGACTTCAAATTATACATTCAGAAAGTATTAGTTGACATGATTACCAGTACTCGCATAGTTTTGCGGTTATGTTTTACTCAAATTATCGATTTTCCGGCTAAACGTTAAATTTTACATATAATCCAGTTCATCGATAGTTTCGACGATAGTTTTTACACTGTCTATAACGCTACTTACTCCAACACGTAAAACCCTATCATCAACGCTCTTAAAATCGATTTCTAGCAAATTACCCTTACTCTTGTATTCAACTTGGAAATCCTCAGGCCTTAGTATCGGGTCAGGTCTAAGCACTTTGACAGCGACTTCGGAGTACCTGTCGTTAGGGAAGGGTATTGTTAGATGGCTACATGGGGATGTGCATTAGTAAATTTGAACCTGTAGAGAAAGATGCAAGTAAGATAACATACAGATTGTGGTCTAAATGATTCATGTTTATCATTCTCTTTCTTTTCTTGTTTCCCACTAATGTGTCTTAGAATTTCAAGAAGGCTCGGTCTACAACTTCAACAGGTATACGGAAATACTTGCTTATGTACACGTAAAATCAATCAGTAAGAAGGTAGTAGGAAAAAGTCTGGCAAGAGCAGGCTCATTTGAAAACTAAGAAGAGATTGTAGGTGTTAAAAGGCTTTTGAAATTGAGCCTGTAGATACACTGGATCTCTCTTAGCCGTTGGTCTTGACTCCGGTTCGTGTCCAGCGATATGGATTTTTCAGCTCATCTCATCTCATATCATCTCATCTCATATCGACACTAGCACTAATCAAATAAGAACGAATAAATAGAGAATAGCCGATAGAGTCTATCATTTGAGCCTATTTATCATGACCGAACCTCTGTGTAAAAGATGTGGTGAACCAGCAGTGATTCTTTCCAGAAAGGAACACTTTTGCAGCCGATGCTTTTGTAAATTCATCTCTTCCAAACAGAGGAAACAGATGATGTCTGATCCATACTTTCAAGATATATTTAAAGTCATGCATCAAGACAAGGTCAGAAGTGCTGAACAAGCAGACGCTCAAAATAGCTCATCACGAATCCTAGCTCCGCTGTCGCTCGGTTCATCTTCTACAGTGATGTTAGATGTCCTGAACGATACTTTGAATGAACAAAAATCTACACAGAGAGGCAGAACTGGGTTTTATGTTGATGTCTTATTGTGCTATTTAGAATCTGAATTTCAGGATTTGAAAAACCGTGTCGAAGAATTGTCGGCGGCAAGGTACAGAGATAACCAAGAAAATATTAAATTTCATTTTATTAACTTAGAATCGTTTTTCGATGGACAGGAGTTTGAAAAACTGATCATTAATGATGATTATCTGTGCAGTTCTAAGCTGGATTCTGATCCGTACAACCTGAAAGATTTATTAGAACAATGCCCCAACCGATCGTCCAGGGAAGACTTATTGACATTTATCATTAGGCGTCTGGTGAAAAGATATGCATACCAACATAATCACAAAGCAATTTTATGGGGACATTCAATGACGAAATTAGCGGATGAAACCATGTCTTTAGTTGTAAAAGGTAGAGGTGAACATATTAATTCTCTCTTCGACAGTTCACAATTAGATCAAGATTATAGTGGAAAATTTAGGCATCTATATCCGTTAAAAGATGTCTTGCTTTCAGAAGTTGATGCATACTGCTACTCAGCTGGTCTCGATAAACATTTGGTCAATTATACAGCTCAAGATACTTTACTTTTACAGAAACGTTGTGAGACGAAGGCCAGTGGTAAACTTATAAAAAATATGACCATTAATGAAATGGTTAGAAAATACTTTGATGATATCGAAGGAGATTATTCAAATGTCATTTCAACAGTGGTGAGAACCGCCGATAAATTAGCTGAACCAAAGTTGATTGAACCGAATGTCAAATGTTCCCTGTGTCAAGGTAATATTCACACAAGGGGATCTGAGTGGTTACAATCAATTACTATTAACAATGGTTGTCCTCCAGAAACTCAAGAAGACAAGCAATTGTATGAGAAGTGGTACGAATCCAATCTGCGAAGAGAAAGAGACGAGTACCTTGAACTGATGAAATCGGTCTCTTCACAAGGTGAAGACGCACCACTATGCTACGGCTGTGTAGTTACATTAGGCGGTGTCAAGAACAAATGTGTCACTTGGCCACAGAGCACCGATCGAGAACTTAATCAAACGCTAGAGGAATTCGTGCTGGCAGATGAAGAAGACTAATTTACAGTTGTCAAACAGCACCTCTATTTTATTTTTTTTTTCACATAACTTAATTCATCAAGACTAATCAACTATTTAACCATTTTTGTGTTTTTTTTTTTTTTTTTTTTTTTCTCTTGATTGCCTCATTTTCTATGTAGAATTCCTAGAAGTTCATTAGAGGGGCTAGCACCATATGAAGAATCCGTTTTGAAAGGATCTCCCATGGATCCGTACGGTACTTGGGATGGACTCGATGAATTACCATTTATAGGTCTCCTCAATATGCCCAAGAGCTCTGATGATGCAGCATGTGAGTCAGAGGGAAGCACTGGGTTCACATTGGTAAAGTTATGAGGGCTAGCGGAGGGCTCTGACAACGGCGAACCGATTGAATTTCTCTTGGTACGATTTTTCAGAACTTCCAGCAATCGATGAGAATCGGATTCTTGGTTGTTAAGATCGTCTTGTTGAGGTTGAGGGGATTGGCCCTTTCTCAACATGCCCAATAATTCTTCCTCTGGTGATTGCTGTAACTTTGGCACCGCAATATCGATTGGCTGTGGAAATTGTGGAAGTATATTCTCAGGTTGTTGTTGATGATGCTGAACATCTGGTTGTTGAGAAAAATGCAAAGGTGATTGGTTAACTGGAGGAACTGACACTTGTCTTACAGGTTCTCCAGTTTGTTTCAAAGACTCTTCAGAAGACTCTTGAGGTTTACTACTATTGTGAGGTTTTTTCAAAAGACCCAACAAATCCTCTGAAGAAGGTGATTTTTCGGATGTTGATAATGGTGGCGATTGCTTGGGAAGTACATCCGCCAAATTTTCACCACGTTTTAACAATTTGATCTTAGGTTTTGGTTTAGCACCTTCAGTAGGAGCAGGCGATTCTTCCCTGAAACCAATATGGTGGTTAGCTCCCTTGAATTCCTTAGGTTCCTTAGGTTCCTTGTTGATATCTTGTTTTACGGCTTCCTGAGCCACTGGTTTTGGTGGTGGTGTTGGTTCTTTAAAGTGTTCTTCACTTACGTCACTTTCAAAATCTTCGTATCCATCAGAATCTGATTTACTGTTTGGTTCATCATCTTCTTGTTGATTGTCTTCATTAATGCTACCTTCTGAGCTACTTTCAAACTCTTCATACCCATCTTGTGATGGTAATTTTTCATGACCATTATTTTGACTATAGGGTGTTACCAATGGTTCTGATTTTAATTGGGATTTTTTCAAAATATTTAATAAATCGGAAGATGCACTCCCTGGAGGTGTAGAGTCTTCTTCTTGAGTTGATTCGTTTGTATCGGGTCTTTCTCTTTGTTGTTCAGATCTATTTTTGGAATTTAGTAATTCTAACAGCTGTTTCGACGAAGTATCTGATCTTTGATGATTTTCATTAAGTTGCTCTTGTGCGAATGCCGGTCTTGATAATGACGATACATCAGGGGTAGGAATTGCCTGTGGAGGATTACCTGGACCCAATGGTGTTGGTAAAGTACCATGTTGGTGTTGTTGTGGCTGTTGCTGAGTATCAATGGGCGGTATACCAGGAGCCCTGTGTGGGCCCATAAATGGCGGTACATTTCCATTCATAAAGGGGAAAGGCGCAAAGGGACGGAATCCCATTACAGCCGGAGGCATGATCTGAGGAAACATCATTTGATTTACCATAGGAGCTGCAGCAGTCGGTATAGTGGGCTCTCCCTTTGCAGTTTCTTGAGGATTTTCTGGTTTCTCCTCTTGCTGCTGAACTGCAGAGTGTAACATATTGAGCAGTTCTCTCCCAGGGTCTACTTGTTCCTCCTTGGTAATACCCAGTAACAATTTCAATTGGTCCTCTGCATATTGTCTCAATTGATCATCGCCAATAATGTGTTTCTGGCGTCTCACCCACATCGATAACGGTCTCATCATTGAGTTTATCAAATAGTACCTCACTGAAGATTTATGCATTGTCTTTTGAATTTTTCTGAAATCACGCCATTCAATCTTCTCAATTTCATTACGAACTTGTGGCTTGAAATTGTAATTTTCAGAAACCCCAGAAATGATAAATATTTTATAGTTTTTACCTTGAATGTTACGTTCGATAAATTGATTTTCATCAATATAATCGGTCAAATCAAATCCAATCTCTTCTCTCACTTCACGAACACAACATGCAACATCGTCTTCATCTTTGGAGATTTTACCTCGAGGGAATGACCATGAATCCGATTCAGTTCCCTTAACTAACAATATTTTGTTCAATTTTTCATTAAAGATGGCCGCACCTCTAACAGGAATACTTTTTTTATATTGCGAAAATTTCTGTAAGGCTTCATCGGCGTGAATATCCCAATTCCAAACTAATGGACATAACCTAATAATATTCTTGGCAAAAGACTTAATTTTAAATGATGGTAACGTTGGGTTCATCAATTTGACGAAATCTGTATAAAACCATGATGCTTCTTCGAAATGGAACAATTCTCTTTCCACACTGGATAAGTCTTCTGGTGGGCAATTTATCACAAATCTCACTAGTAAATCTTCGAAGACTCTATCTAGCGAAGATACATTTTCCAATGGATGCCGTAAGGGCAATGACATGATTAATTGAGTGTCTTTCTTTTATCCCTTTTATTTCTATTTATCTTGAATGGTTGGAATAGAACAGCAATACCTTTAAAATGTGTGTACATTCAACACTTGTTGCCAGTGTTGATGAAAAAAAAAATTAGGTCCATCAAATTCGGGTAAATTTTTACTTTCGTACGCGAGTATTCATGAAAAATTCACACGTAATGAGATGGATGAGTTCACGGGTTATGCGAAATTCTAGGGTTACAGAAAGCTGAGATTCCTAATTTCCCTATGATGAAGGCTATAAGACTTGGATTCATTCCGGAACATTACTCAACACCAATTCATTTTGCGCAGACGCAAAAGTTCTTCGCTAAGCGTGGTCTTAATGTGGAATTAATACCGTACCCTAGCGGATCTGGTCATTTGATCCAATCGTTGGATAAAGGTGAATTGGATGCTGCTGTTGGATTAACTGAGGCATTTGTGCGTGGAATTGTCACTTCTCCTGCTAAATATTCTATTGTGGGTACTTATGTGGAGTCACCATTACATTGGGCAGTTTCTACTGGTGCTCAACGTAATGAATTGCAAAATTTGAAACAGCTGGAAGGAAAACGTATAGGTGTCTCGCGTATTGGAAGCGGATCTTATGTTATGTCGTTTGTGTTGGCATTAGAACAGGGTTTTAACCCCGAAAAACCCTTTATAGATTTCCCAGTCTGTCATAATTTTGAGCAATTGCGTAAAAGTGTTAATGACAAAACTTCAGAGGCATTCATGTGGGAGTATTTCACGACTAAGAAATACTACCAAGGTGAAAACCCCGAATTGAAAATGTTGGGTAGCATCTACACTCCTTGGCCATCATGGGTTTTAGTACGTCAGGAAAATCTAGACGAACAAACCTCCAGACAGATTGCGGAATCTCTGGATGAGGGTATTTCTTACTTCGAACAACATCCGGAGCGATCAATAGAACACATTAAAACTTTGGGCTACTCTGAGGAAGATGCTCGTGAATGGTTAAAGAAAGTACAGTTCTCACAGAGCTGTTCCACATCTTTGAGTAAAGAAGTTAATGAAAATGTTATTCGTGTCTTGCGTACTGCGGGTGTTATTGGAGATGGTAGATGAATAAGTAGAATGAACTATATAAGCGCTATCATGATATACGGTGGAAATCACTATCACGTAGAACGGAGTTATATACTGCACTTGTTACTCTTTGGACGATGACTCAGTTATTGATTATCGACTTCTTCAGTCGAAATTGACTCTTGGCTTTTACAGGAAAAAGTTGTTTTTTGTTTTTTTCTTTCCTTTCGGCCTAATGCGAAGCGGCGGCATCCCTAAAAATGCGCGGTAACTACCGAATCTTGACTAGAGCCGTTTCAACAAGAATATTTCCACTATCAACACTATCAACAAAAAACCCTATACAAGCATTGGGCCGCTACTGCAAATGTATGACCACTCTTGAGTAATGGTAACTGTTAGATGAACGGTGTAATAGTTCGATGGGGGCTCAGGGGTGCTCCGTACCTTGCCAACTAGAATGATTGATATATAAATGGAAGCTATCTTTGGTGGATTAGCATACCTTCGAATGATAGATCCTATTTGAAGAGTGTAGTAGCAGTAAGAATAGTGATTACTGATATTAACTCTTTTTCAAATCTAGTGAAAATTACATTTTTATCGGTTAATCATGGTTAAAGTCAGTTTGGATAACGTTGAATTAAAGGTCAATATTGATGCTGAACCACAATTCAGCCCTTCTACCACTACAGTGGCAAATATTTTGACTAAGGATGCATTGGAATTTGTCGTATTGCTTCACAGAACTTTTAATGCAAAGAGAAAGGAATTGTTGGGAGCTAGACAAGAAGTTCAGAAGAAGTTGGATACTGGTAATTACAAATTAGATTTCTTGCCAGAGACCAAGGCAATTAGAGAAGACCCCACCTGGCAAGGTCCTACATTAGGACCTGGTCTAGAAAATAGATCTACCGAGATTACTGGTCCACCACAAAGAAATATGCTTGTTAATGCATTGAACGCTCAAGTTAACACTTATATGACAGATTTTGAAGATTCTTCTTCCCCTACATGGTTTAACATGATTTATGGTCAAGTTAACCTGTATGATGCATTGAGAAATCAGTTGAATTTTACGACACCAAAAAAAGAGTACAAATTAAAGTCCTCCATTTCTGAGTTACCAGCAATTATTGTACGCCCAAGAGGTTGGCACATGGTAGAAAAGCACCTCTATGTAGATGGTGAACCGATTAGTGCATCAATTTTTGATTTTGGTTTGTACTTCTTCCACAATGCAAAGCAAGCTATGAAAGTCAACAGAGGCCCCTACTTCTATTTGCCCAAGATGGAGCACCATTTGGAAGCCAAATTATGGAACGATATCTTCAATGTTGCCCAAGATTGGGTTGGTATCCCCAGAGGTACCATTAGGGCCACGGTCTTGATTGAAACTTTACCAGCAGCATACCAAATGGAAGAAATTCTTTGGCAACTGCGTTCTCATTCTGCAGGGTTGAACTGTGGTCGCTGGGATTATATCTTTTCCACTGTTAAGAGATTGCGTAATTTACCTGAGCACGTTCTACCTGACAGAGATCTAGTTACAATGACTTCGCCATTTATGGACGCTTATGTTAAGAGATTGATTAATACTTGTCACAGAAGAGGTGTTCATGCAATGGGTGGTATGGCCGCTCAAATTCCAATCCCTAACGACCCTGTTGCTAATGAAAAGGCAATGGCAAAGGTTCGTAATGATAAGATCAGAGAATTGACAAATGGTCATGATGGATCTTGGGTTGCACATCCTGCATTAGCCTCTATCTGTAATGAAGTTTTCATCAACATGGGGACTAAAAATCAAATTCACTATATTCCAGAAACTACTGTTACAGCCCAACAGTTAAGCGATACCCAGATTCCAGGTGGTCAAGTCACTAAACGTGGTATTATTCAAAATTTGGATATTGGTCTACAGTACATGGAAGCTTGGTTAAGAGGTTCTGGTTGTTCACCAATTAACCATTTGATGGAAGATGCCGCCACCGCCGAAGTCTCTCGTGCTCAATTGTATCAATGGGTAAAGCACGGTGTTGTACTAGGTGATACTGGTGAAAAGGTTACTCCTCAAATGACTTCACAACTATTGAAAGAACAGGCTGCTAAGTTGGCCGCAGAGAGTCCATTCGGTAATGGTAACAAGTTTGATGTCGCCGCCAAACACTTTTTACCAGAAGTTACGGGTGAAAGATTCAGTGAATTTTTGACTACATTGCTGTACGATGAAGTGGTTACTCAACAGACGTCTACAGATTTGAGTAAGTTGTAATTGTAGTTGTGAATGTGAATGTGAATGTGAATGTGATTGCGGTTTTATTATATATGCAAATACGAATGAAGAAAAAAGATAATATACTTTTATATCGAACATGCTGGCAAATTTTTTAAACATGAAGGACAGCGCTTGTTGTAGTACAGCTAGCCGCGGACGTCTCATATACACACCCACACACATGCATCGATGTTCTGTTTTAGTACCGTTTCAGCCTGAAACGAGTCGTGTTTCAGAAACGATTCCTCCGTATTCTTCGTTGCTAGTGACATATTCGTGTAAAATGATCTTGTTGCATTGGTCTCGCCGCTAAAGAAAAAGAGAATTCAAAGAATGTTGCACCTCAATTTTAGAAGTAACATTTATCCCCATACAGATCAAAAGGTGAGCAACTTTAAAAGGAGAAGATTTGTAAGGATTCTCTCCAGGATCAAATTTTTAGCCGGCTGGAGCTT
This sequence comes from Zygosaccharomyces rouxii, assembly GCF_000026365.1. Taxonomy (NCBI): domain Eukaryota; kingdom Fungi; phylum Ascomycota; class Saccharomycetes; order Saccharomycetales; family Saccharomycetaceae; genus Zygosaccharomyces; species Zygosaccharomyces rouxii. The sequence goes on along the minus strand of NC_012991.1, from coordinate 1,319,843 downwards.
TTGAAGGGATTAATAAAGGTCTCAATAAAATAGTGCTGTCAACTGGTAGTACCCTCCATTTCCAACCGTTCGAATATCGCATCTCTCTTACTCTCCTTTCTTTCTGTGTGTTTGCCCCGTTAAACATAAGCTAAGGAGAAAGCGAAAGTATCAGCGATATAGTTCAAGGCCAAGAAGAGTCGTTGAAGTTATTTTTTAAAAGGCAATTTCTCCTATTTCTGTGATTTATTTGATCCAGCGACCATAAGAGAAGTGCCAGGACAATACTAAAGGAGAAAGTGTTAAAGGAAAGGATAAGGATTGGGATTTCAACCCTTAACAACATCGGTCTTATTAGTTTATTTTCACAGTTTAAAAGAATTTTGAATTTCTCTTTTACTGTATTCTTTGCCCCACTTTGCTTTTATTCGAGGGTGAATTAAAAGTAGAGAACTTATTAAGGTATTAAAAAAGGTTTCTTCTGATATTATTTTTGCACCCACCTAGTTGTGTGTGTGCGATGTACAATCCAGTCGCTTTCTCAGCAGGTAATACAGCAGGAACATCAACAGCATCACCTGCTCCATCCGTGCCTTCATCGACGAATAGTGCGACAAATACTGGTACTGGTAGCAGTAGTAGAGCATCGGCGACTACAGCGGCATTAGGAATGACCAATAGTGCTAGTGCAAATTCAGCCACTATGAGTGCTCCTTCTCAAGGTAGACGTAGAAGAGGTTCTGGTTTGAACTCGTTCCTAAATTCATTTGGAATTAGACAGAATAGTAATAACAATAGTAATAACAATAATAATAGCAGTGGTAGTGGTGGCGCCCCGAATTTACATGGTGCTGGTAACACCAATAATCCATTTTTAAATTTTGGCCATTCTCGTGGTAATAGTGGTAGCAACAACAGTACTAATGCAGAAATTGGTGTCAGTGCAGTTGCCTTTGAAAGGCATTCACAACCACCACATGGATTATCGCATGCTCCTAGTTTCCACGAATTACCAATTTCTATTTCGTTAACTGCCCAACAGGAATCTACTGTTCCTAATTTGCAACCAATACCACAAAACAATACAGTTTCAGCGTCAAGTTCGCCATTGGGAAACTCAGGTACTTTGCAAAGGGATCAGAGCGGTTCATCTCCACATAACAATCACCACCAACAGCAGCAGCGATCATTGTCACAGCAACCTCCCCAGCCATTGCAACAGCCACAAGCGGGTGTCCCCATCGCAGGTATCGATCCAATTCATCCAGAGGCTCATACTTATAATGGTACTACTTCAGGTGGTTTTACGCATACCCCAAATACAGATGGAGTATCCCCATTGAAGAATTTGCGGCACTATATATATGCAGCTGATCAACCTAATGCTGATGAACTATTAGGTCTTGATTTAGCTAGAAACGTTAGTTTACCAGAATCCCTTGATGAGGAGACTTTACAACAACGTAAGGATAAACATGGTCTCTTCAGCATTAGATTAACACCTTTTATCGATGGATCGTTTTCTACAAATCCAGGGTTATCATTCGATCCAGTAATTAGAACCGCAGGTCCCGGTTCTCAATTGGTCATTGGCCGTTATACTGAAAGGGTTCGTGAAGCAATTGCAAAGATACCAGAACAGTACCACCCAGTAGTTTTCAAATCAAAAGTTGTCTCAAGAACTCATGGTTGTTTCAAAGTAGATTCTCAGGGTAATTGGTTTATTAGGGACGTTAGATCATCAAGTGGTACTTTTTTAAATCATCAAAGATTAGCGCCCGCCTCTACAATGTCAAAGGATACTTTAATTCATGATGGTGATATTTTACAATTGGGAATGGATTTTAGAGGTGGTACAGAAGAAATTTACAGATGTGTTAAAATGCGTGTGGAAATTAATAGATCTTGGAAGAGAAGAGCAAATGCATTTAACAAAGAAGCTCTACAACGTATAAAAAATATTCAAAGGATGACTATGGGGCTTGAAGAAGAAGATTGTTCAATCTGTCTTTCCAAGATTAAACCATGCCAAGCCATGTTTATTTCACCCTGTTCTCATAGTTGGCATTTTCAGTGTATCCGCAGATTGGTTATGACTTCATACCCTCAATTCGTTTGCCCAAATTGTAGATGTGCCTGTGATTTGGAAGCCTCCTTGGAGAGTAGTGAGTCGGAAAGTGAGATAGAAAGTGATGGTGGTCAGTTGGTTGACGAATTAGGGGTATTGCTAGAGGACCCGAAGGATGTTAACATGGGTTGATTTTCATCTTTTTGTTATGATTAATTTGATCGTCTTTTCATATTGCTTACACAGTGATTGAGACAAAATTATTTAAAAAATGGGGGATAGAAAACCATTGTCATGCCGTACCGAATGGGATTACGATGTTATGGATAGGATGTTTGCTTTTCTTTGCCCATCCACTCCCTTGACGTATTTTTTTTATTGTTTATTTTTTTTTTTTGTTAAGCAGGCATCAACATGTTAAAATCAATGACGAGGATAAGTTTCAACCGTTTGGTGAGTTTGTATGGAGGATGAAAATTGGAATTAGGAGCAAAACTCATGTGGGTTACAGGTCACTGTCCACCATCCAAGTGCTCAAAGTTACTACTCGCTGTTTGTATCTATATATTTTTTGTACAAATATTACGAAGCGTTCTAGGTATACATACATACACGTTCAACGCATTTCTTGTTCGCCAATCAGCCTCAGTAAAACGTCCTGCGTCTGTTGTTTTCCCAGTCCATATTTATAGACGTCATGTCCACCTTCCACAATTTTCCATTCTCTGGCCTTAGCAGAAATTTTGGTTAATTCTCTTTGCCAATTACCCCATTGAGGTGATTTTTTGACTAATTCTCTAGAGCTAACAACGCTTAATTTAACGTCTAATAATTTTTCTTTGGCACTCAAGACGTCCTTATAACTTAATAGGGAACTGGTCACACTTTCCAAAAATTTGGCACGTAGGAACTTACCTTGGTACTTCATGTCACGCCCAAGGACTCTCTCTTTAGAGCCATGATGTGCAAATAACCACGAAGTTTGAAGCTTTAGGCCCCAACTTGACCATAGACCGTCCCAAAAAATCTTAAATCCGTTATGTCTTGCAATTTCTGGTGGTAACCAACTTACATCATCCGGGTCTTTATTACCATCACGAGAAGGTGGTAGTAATCTTTGTAAGTAGTTCTTCAGTAGCAGATCTTCATGCCATGACTCCACTAACATCATTCCATCTACCATATCTAGATTCTTGGCGGTAAAAACTTGAGTAAATAAACCGCCTAAATCGTAACCTACAGTGACAAAAGGGCCCTTAATCTTAGCCTCATTCAAAAGCGCATATTTTAATGCATCTGCTACCATTGCGATAGAAATAGGCGCTGGTGCAGAGTCACTTAATCCGTATCCTGGTCTTTCATAAGTACAATATCTTTCAATTTTGTTCAAATGGTAAAGTTCCTGAATCCATGATGCTGATAAATAACCAGTATCCAATCCACCATGCTCAAAGAGTAGAATAGGCTGTCTAGATTCCCCATCTTCTGGTGATTTATTATCAAACACGTCACCATAACATTCGATGTGTAATTTATAAGTATGTGCCTTATCAACCCAATGAAATGCATTGTAAGAGGCGGCCTCTGCATCTACTTCAGCTGAATTTTTAGAAACTCTATGGATATCCAAAGTTGACAACATCGTATTCAAAGTGAAAAGAACGAAGAAAACTAAGATGGCACACTTGACTAAATTCCTAACTCCAATGTAAATCCATTCTGTCAAAGTATGTTTCCCTGAAGAAGCAAAATCAGCATTTCCACGGCGATGATTGTCACCACTATGTTCTTCGTCCTCGTTAAATGGTTTGTTTAATTGACTGTTATAACTCAATAGATACCAATCGATGATAACACCAATGAAAAAGGAAAAGGCTGCCCATAAATGTGTGAAAGTACCTGCAATTCCAAGTCTTTGTCTCGTATAACTGACCAGATATAATAGTCCCAAATTGAACAATGTTAATACGCATAGCGTAATATTGAGAGCATAATCCAACGAAGAATAAAGACCCAGTTTGTTAAACCATAGGTTAAAAATATTGGCAATGATGGAAATGAATATTAACGTCAGATCGCTAAAACTGCAATACCTATTGTTGGTTTTAAAGATATTAATATTGAAGAAAAAGTCACCAATCAATGTAGTCACCAACCAGACGGTATTCAAGATGATGAAGATATTTAAAATCCATCTAGAATTGCTAATAAACAATCTGTATTGTCTATGAATCCCAAATAATTTTCTTTGGAACTGTGACTCAAAATCAAATGTACGTTCATCTTCTTCACTTGGATTTGGAATGGGTTGCGGTTGAACGCCAATAGCTCTATGAGATGGTTTACCAGATGTAGAACGTCCTAGCAATGGTTCCTGCTCATTTTCAAGCCCAGGTAATTGTTCACGGGTAGCATTTGTAGATCCACGCTCTGAAGGTTGTTCACTACCAATGTAATGCTCGGAATTATTGGTACTCTTAATTGACCTATTACTCGTATTGACAGATTTGCTCGTCATCTATTTTCGCAAGACTTTCCGATTCTCAGAGAGCCTAACTCACTGTTACTAACGACTCTTCTTTTGTGTCCCTGTCGAGGTTATTTAGCAATGTCCCTTGCTCCCTTTAGATTTTTATTGAACTCGCGCAAGTTGCGGCGGCCGGGTATCAAAAGTACTTGAAGAACAGTTGATCTATTAAATAAACGTTTATAAATCAATAGTCAGAGCTCTCATTAACTGATGAATAATTTTCCCTCATAATTTGAATTTTTCTGGTCATACTAGTGTAAGCAATTTAGTAAAAAAATGTAGCAAAATAGGAAATGGTTAACTTTTCGTTAATTCATCTTTATAACACTTCGTTACTTCATTTGCAATAGTTTGTTGGAATCAATCCACTATCACCATCGAGTTCTGCTAAAGTCCACCCTGATCCATCATCTTCCTTCAAGACGTTAACGACATCCCCTACTTCAACCGTCATCTCATTTTCCTCCTGTGCATCGTAGTCGTACTGTACCGTTAAGGTAAGAGATGGTTTTTTGGAACCTCTTGGCGGAGGTACACTTGGGGGCACACCTCTCTCGGCATGAGAATTTATAGGTTTTTCGTTAATCTCTAGGTATGAAGTTGGTGCCAGGCCCTGATCGCCTGTCGTATTGTTTCTGAGCTTGGTCCAGCCAGATCCAGTATCAGGAGCTAATACTTTAATAGAATCACCAGGGTTTACTGAAACTTCATCATTATCACGACCCCGGAATGCGTATACTACACGATTACCACCATTGGTGTTAGAAGATGTGGAGCCCCTCGTGGAAAAAGTATCTGTGGTGTAAGTAGAGCCTGCATCATTCTCTGTGCTTACCGCGCTAGATGTTCTTGATAAGCGAGCAGAACTTGAATTACTTATAATACTTGTAGTGCGAGCCCTTGGATTTAAATGACCGCTGCTGGTGCTACTGCCGTTGTCGTCATCTGGGTTACTGCCGCCACTTCCAAATAATTTACGTGAACGATTTCTGATGGGCATTAAATGTGATGGTGAGTGTGACGGTCCACCCATCATGTGAGTCTTATTCCTTAACTTGCTAAAAAGACCAGATTTTTTCTTTAACTTGGAAAGATCAATGTCATCAGTGTTAAGATCGAGGCCCGATGGAACGTTATTTTGTATACTTTCAATTTGGACTTCTGCCCGTAACTTTAAAGTTTCATGTCCTGTAAATGGCATAACAGTCCCTAAATATGCTTTCACTACATCGTAATAAATCCCACCTTCCAAATCTGCCTCCTTAGATTTAACTTTGGCTCTCTTTTCATTCAACGACGATAAACGTGACATCTCTGCTTCTGTCATATCATGAAATTTGTTATACTCTTGTTCAGCTTGTGCTAATTTAATTTTTAAATCAGATATTTCAGGTTCTGCTGAAATGACAAAATTCTCATCATCTTGCCAAATAGGTGATGGTTGAAAAAGGAAATCTTTAGGTTCATTCCAATTCCTTGCATTATGTTTGATGAACATAGCGGTCCCTAATGATGGTTTATTTTCTTCAACTACAGTATTGGCGGTATCTAGCTTTTGGGAAATTCTCTCCAAAGTTGCCTTCTCCACGGAGCCAGCGGTTTTCCATATGTCGTTCAAGAATAATACACGACATTCATTGAGATCCTGTAATAGATCCAGTACTTCTGGTGTATCTTGGAAGTAAAATTTGTCCTTAATTCTATTCGCTTGGTTGATTCTAATCAAATATTCATTTTTAGCGACGTTCATTTCAGCCTTCCTCTCTTCCATCTTCTGTCTATTACGTTCACCTGGTGATTTGGTGTTTTTATTTCTAGCACTTTCCATTGATGTACATGCTTCATCGTACTTCTTCTTGGCCTTATGCACTTCTTGATAGGCATTATCACGTTTGTCTACCATTTCACTGTAAAAGTTGTTGATTTGACTCAAAGTTGTATCCATCTTAGAGTGAATTTTGGCCAATTGAGAGGCTACTTGAGCTTCAAAGTCTCTCGATAACCTCCAATGTTCTTTGGATATATCTTCTGTCTGCGTAAGGACTTCATTCCACGTAACCACGGATGCTGTCTCTGCCGATCCTGGTGTCATTGCAGGATTATCACCAACGCTTAGAGCCACAGAGGAGGCACTCTTCTTGTTGAAATAATCTTTAGTTAAACCACTCAATTTCTCACTGTACTCATGTTCAAGCTTAGCCCTTTCTCTATAAAATTGTTCAATGTCCCTCAGCCATTTCAAGTTGTTTTGAACCCACTTGCGTGTATCTTTGTAGGAATCTTTCAATTCATTACCAATTGATAATTGTTTGCTCATCTTACTGGGGCCTACACTTCCTTCAGAACCTCAGTTAATAGATTACTGATCAGCAAAGGGGTCCCGTCTAATTATTGGTCGTAGTCCCTTTGGGATATAAACAGCTTCGGTGAAGATGAAAAGATCAAGTACATTCCTGTAAACGTTAACGTTACAAGTTCTTAGAAGAACGCTAAAGGATAAAAATAAAGTCAAGTTATTATGAAAAGCAAGGAGGATATTAATCAATCTGATAAAAAGATGGATAGACCTAATGTTGCTAGTAATGCCCCTACGGTTGCAGACACACAAGAGATGACTGAACAACAGAAGTTACAACATCAATTACAGATTTTCCAGAATTCTTTGCCTAAAGTGAGTCAAACTGCATACATGATGCTATTAAATGAATGTGTGCCGCTTTCCATGGCTGTTGAAAGGAAACGTGGTGATTGTAATTCGAAATTAGATCGTAACTGTGATGATGAAGTTTCTCAAGCAGGAGAACAGTTACAGAAAATACATGTTAGTCCACCGTTAGATCCTCCATCACATCAATTGTGTCGAGAGTTATATGAAGCTGATGAGGAGAAGCATAACAGGGTTTTGGATAGGCTTAGAAATATTGGATTTGAAATTGGTAATAAGATTACAGAATTACTGGTATTTAGTAACAATCCTAATTTACAGTTTAAGGATATGGATCTCCTTTCTGTTATGAAATTCATCTGTAGAGATGTTTGGCGGCAGATGTTTAATAAACAGATAGACAACTTAAAGACAAACCATAGGGGAACTTTTTATCTTTTCGATTACGATTACCAACCGATCCAGTCGTTTGCACTTGATAGTGAATCGAGTGAAAAAGAACTTCAAATGGTTAAGCCTTTTCTAGAAATTGCAGTTGGTGTCATAAAGGGTGTTCTCGCATCAATTGGCCATGCGCCAGAGGACGTAATCTGTTTGGCGTCATATGTCGATAGACCAGATGAGAAACCTAAGGCTTCCTTTACCAAAGGTGTCAGCTTTCACGTACAAATAACCATGTAATCTGAATTTTAATACCTTTTTGTTACCTTCTTTTTGTATATAAATTGGGTTAAAGAATATATCGTTTCATTTTTTCTTCATGGATTCACCACTATTTTCTTCGAAAAGCAGATATTCCTGTCGTAGTCCTAATTGATTTAATCTGTTCAAATTAATTTTTAACGCATCAATTTCACTATGAATATTATCATTAAACGCCTGCTTTTCTTGTTCCCATTTTTCCCTAATTAGTGATTTCTGTTCTATGGTAACTTTCTCATTCCAAACATGTCGACATTCTCTACACATCTGTTGGTATCTTTTAGTATAATTCGTAGCTTCGAATTGTAATTGATCTCGATTCAACGGGACATACACTGTCAACCGATGACCACCAGTTATCGGTGATCTTTTCACCAATCGTCCCTTATTATTTACATCATTCAACTTTCTCAGATTTTCTAACCATGCATTATCAAACTTAGATTTAAAGATATTCCTAAACATCATATATTCACTGGTGGCAGGTGTTGGAAGTTCAAGGAATTTAGCTAATTCAAATTTGTTTAAGCTTTTATAATCTATACCCTTAAAATGGAAATAAAATGCACAGTATAACCTTTTCCTTGTATGTGAAAGCATTTCCCATTCTCTACGCATGAACTTCTTCCATTGCAAATCGTTATTAATCCTTGGATCATGTTGTAATTGACAATAGTAATGAAATGCTGTAGTTGGTGAATTATCTAACTGTCGTTCAAATGATTTCCTTGTCGTAAAAACAGTTGATGACAACGAGGCTCTAAGTGAATATGTACAACGCATGGCTTTTTGGGCCTCCCTTGTCAGTACTTTTTTATTATATGGATCGAGATCAATAGGAACTCTTTTAGATGGGTTTAAAAGTTACTTGAACTCTTCAAAAAACACGACTTTACTTACGCGTTAGCCGAGGTTAGTAGAAGTATGATAATAAAAGAAAATTACTTATAAGACAAAATATGTATTTTTGTAAATGTATTTTAAAATAAGTAGCTGGGGACTAGCCCTAGCCCTTATAATTTATATTTTTAAAATGTACTTGGCTTTGCAACTGTCTCGGATATCCATTAGCACTTGTTGGATCTGCTTGTGGATCTAATGAAAACGAAAACCCATTAGCAGAACTTGCTGGTGAACCTGATGAAGGTGGTTGCAAAGGTAATGAAGGTAGCGCACCCGCACCCGTCGGGTCAGCTCCCTGTTGATTAGCCTGCGGTTGTAATGGTGGATATCCATAACTAATAACAGGATCATTTGTGTGTTGCGGAGCAGCGGCTGCAGCTACTGCAGCTACTGCAGCAGTACTAGGATTCATAGTAGCATGAGACTTCCTCGGATCTAAAACCCTAGCCTCCAATGGGTTACCAAATTGGTGGGCGGTAGCAGTGGTAACAGTTGGATCGTCCTTGGTTTGATGTAAAGCACTTTGTTGTGATTGGTAGTGAGGATGACGTTGGTGGTGTGAAAATGTTTGTGAATTAGTATTCATAGGCGTATGTTGTTGTTGCGGTGTTGAATGGTTCGTTCCAGTTGGAGTCGAACCCTGATCTGAAGAATTTTGGCCATTTCTTCCAGAAAGAGTAACAGTTGAAGGTGAGGCCGACTGTTGTCCTTGTAAATCTGAAGGAATGACACGAGTGCTACCTTTGCCTCTGCCTTTAATACCTTTGTTCGAATTTTTGTATAACGATGCGAAATATTCTAATAACTCACGTTCATCGGGTGCAATATCTTCTTGAGGATCCATTTCAGCTAATCTTTGAGTCAATTCGTTTAAAGTATTCAGATGGAAACGATTTTGATGAGCTTTCATGTTACCCAATTGTGTAAAAGTTTTATTGCAACCATCTAATTTGCAAACAAACGGTTTTAATTTTTGATGAGTTACAATATGAGCTGCTAAATTACCCTTTCTTGAGAATCTTTTCCCACATAGTTCACATTCATAAGGTTTTTCACCTGTGTGCAAACGTTGATGAGTGCGTAAATTGCCACCTTGTGTAAACCTTTTACCACAGCATTCACAAAGAAATGGCTTATAACCAATATGAGAGCGAACATGAACTTCCAAATGAGTACTCTGGGTGAAAAAACGATGACAATATGGACACTCGTGTTGCTTAACACCATGAGATCCCTTTGGCTTTTCTACGCCACCAACCAATTGAGACGAGGGTGGTAAGATTTCAGAATTTTCATCCAGGATTAATCCGCCATCTGACGATGTCAGTATCTTTTCAGTAACGCCTTTTCTGCGAGCTTGGATCATCAACATCAATTGATCGATCTTTGTTACACCCAACAATGGTTTTGAATCATCTAATGATGGTTCCACACTTGGATCTAAAATCCCACTTTGTAACTTCGATAAGGCATCATGAGTAGAATTCATAACCATACCATCTTGACCTGTACCACTAGTTTGAGATACCTGCACATTTGCCGATGGGGTCGAATTTGCTGTTGTTGCCGGATGTGCACTGATGGCTACTGTCGAATTATCATTATTAGTGCCAGCAGCAGTTGCAGAAGCAGCAGTAGTAGTATCATTATCAGCATTATTATTTTTATTATTGTTGCTTGTGTTACGGGCAGCAGTAGTGCCAGTAGTACTAGCATCATGACGGCTATTAATGTCCTTCGAGCTTTTCTGTCTCTTGGCAAATTGCTGATGGTGATCTCTTTTCAACGATTCATCGACTACTTCAGTTGGGTCTGGTGTTAATTCTGCAGAGTTAGTTCCCGATCCCCGCGGGTACATTCTAGGACCCAAAGTATAGTTTTGAGCATCAATTGAATTTCTAACTGATGAATCTCGCCTTTTAAATGGGAAATCGAAATCCTCAGCCGTAAATTTTAATGAGTTGTTTCTTGATGACGTTGGCAGTAAGTTGTTTGGCGGTTGTGCAAATAGTGAATCAAATTCTGTATTTTTACCAGCACTGCTGGTACCACCGCCTAACGGCACAATCAATGGAGGTTTCATGGTACCGATTGAATCTCTCTTTTGTGAACTATTTTGATTGAAAAAATCCAATTCAGGTGCATCAGCTGATCCAAAATATAAGGAATTTCTTTTCGATGATGGTTGAGATGGCGGTTGTGTAGAATGATTAGTATTATTATTATTACTACCATTCGCAGTCCCCGTTGGTTTAGAGGATGATGATGAAAATGTCGGTGTTTTAAACCTTGGTGGCATAAATGGATCATTTGGAACTGTCGCTGCCGGTTGTGATGATGGGGGTGGGGGTGGGGGTTGCCATAGATTGTTAACAATACTAAATCCACGACCTATTTGAGATAAGTCTGTTGGCGGAACCCCACTACCTCCACCACTACCTGAGCCACCGCTAAGTGAAGGTCTTTCAGAAAGGTTCAAGAACGACGATAGTGACGTTGAGAATCTTGGCTGAGTAAAATTGGTAAACATCGATAGAGAATCCTGTCTGGCAGGTCTTTGTTGTGGCTGTTGTGATTGTTGTTGCTGTTGCTGTTGTGGTTGTTGTTGTTGGTGGTGGTGGTGGTATTGTTGTTGTTCTTCTTGTTCTTGTTGTCGTTGGTATTGTTGGTTTTGCTGCTGCTGTTGTTGCTGATGTTGGGGTAATGATGATGATGATGACTGTGCCGGTAATTGGAAACTACTGATTCCATTGTTATTATCTATGCCCATTCTGTTAACATTGGTACCACCATCATTATTACTACTGTTGTGTTCGTTGTGATTGTTGTTTAAAATACGATGATGGGCGCTTTCCCCTACCTTCTCGTCATTCATAGCGCATCCGCTCGTATCCATCAACTAATGGTTCAAAGACTTTTTTATCACCAGCTCAACATTAACTGAGTTCACTAGTAATAACGGCACGCACACGGGAAAATATACCAATACCAAATACCAATTAACCAAAAAAAAAAAAGTATCAGAATATAATTGCAAAAGAACAACCTTAAAACACAGATTAGCACACAGAAACACTCTTAACTAACGCTTCGGTATGTGCGTATACGTATGTGTATATGTGCGTTTTCTTTCTTATTTTCAACAGATTTCCTCCGTTTCTCTTTATCTCTTGACAAAACAGCCCTTGTTCACTATGGACAACGGTCTTCAGTAAGGCAATTTTAGTGCGAGAACAAATAACTTTTTTATCTAAAAGAACCAAAAGTTATTTTTTTTCTTATTCTTTTTTTTTCTTTTCTTGCTTTCTATCCTTCTCTGCTCTCATGCATAGAAATCACCGTAGCAAACATTAACCTAGTTTCGACCGGGTAACGCTGCCGTGCAGGACATACACAATTGCATGGTAAGAGGGTGGTGGTAGCAAATGTGGCGGGAGTTCAAAGGGCCAATCCACTAGCAAGGTTCGAACTCAGGTATGGGTGCTTGACTCGATAGGTATTTTCAGCGGCTATTAGCCGCTGGCTTGGAGCACGTACACACAGCAAGAAGTTCCCACGTGATTCTTTTCTAAGAGCTGTCCGCTGCTCGGATCGTTAGACTAAATAGAATAAATAAGAATAAATACGTCTCTTACATAAGAGCAGTCTAGAATTTATCATGTTAATATGGTGTTTCGTTTTGTTCTGTTGTGTCTTTTTTTTTCTCTTTTTTTTTTCATTTACAAGTGCCAATCAAAAAATAACAATAATAATAATAGTGATAATAATAATGGACCATTCTTTGTTATTGTTGTTCTTCATCTTTTAGATGCTTCTTTCGTTTTTCAAGTCTCCTTATTTCTTAGTCTTTGGAGGGTTAAAGACAAATTTTCTGTTCTTGATAGCTGCCCACTTGAACTTCTTCACCCAGACGGATAGCAAGTACAAGGAGGACACCACTAGGATTGCCTTTAGACCTAATCTCTTTCTTTCATCGTGTTCAGGTTCAGAGCACCAGTTCAAGAAAGTAGTAACATCCTTTGCCATTTGGGAAGTAGTTGCTGGTGTACCGTCTTCGTACTCGACCAAATCATCAAATAAAACTCTACCCATTGCAATTGCACCACCTGGGAAGTATGGGTTGTAGTTAGAACCTGGTGGAAGAACAACACCTGCTGGTGGTTCTTCTGGATAACCGGTTAGCAATGAAAAGATGTAATCAGCACCACCATGTCTTGCCTTAACGATTAAGGACAAATCAGGTGGTAGGGCACCTTGATTGGCAGATCTAGCGGCTTGTTCGTTAGGGTAAGGACCTGGAATGTAATCAGCCAATTTACCTGGTCTCTTCTTTGGATTACCTTGTTCATCAGGTTCATCATCGTATTCGAATTCTGCGGACATATCACGAACTTCTTGGTTTGTGTGAGAAACACCAATTAAGGTTCTCCAAGCAATTCTATCTAAAGAATGGCAAGCAGCGCAAACTTCTCTGTAAACTTGATAACCTCTTCTGATGGCAGCATGATCGAAGGTATCAAATGGACCGTTGTGTGGCCATGAAAAAGCAGGAGGATGTAGACCATGCTCAGCTGCTGTCATTGCTTGAGCGGTCAATGAGTCGGCATATAGAGCAGCAGATGCAGAGACACCAGAGATTAGAGCACCTCCGGCTAAGAATTTGCGGGTAGTTGCATTAGTTGCAACGCGTCTAACTTGAGAGAACATGCCTTATATGGAGGGGAAGATTAGACGTAGATATTTTAACAACAACGGGGGAACAGTGGCGGAATTGAATCGAATTGAATCTCTTGGTAAGAGAATGAATTAATAAATAATGGATAAAGAAAGGAGGAATGTTATTTTTATTTTTTTCTTCCTGTATGAATATTGTCCCGTAATTGTTTCCTAAGGACTATTGCACCATAGTCTAATTCTTCCTAATTTTTTTTTTTTTGTTTCTTGAATTTCTTACATTTCCATATTCACCAATAGGGCCTTGGTGGATAGATCGGCTTGACTCTCTTTCGCTGCGGAAGAGGTGGGAAAAAAAATTGTAGTGATGAGTTTTCCATCAATCTGATTGGATAACGAGATCGGGTAACTTTTGACGACAGTTGTGGTGTTAACCGGACATCTCTCTACCCTTTCCTGCTAAAGGCATGGAACTGGCAGGTGTATAACCACAGGGCGGCAAACAAGAAATACTGTGCTCCAGTTGAGATTCTGGCGGTGAAATAGACAAGGGTATTTGCCAAGCATAGAATTTCACAAGCCACGTGACTCTGGTTAACTATATTAACGTTTTGTTAGTACCGTCAGTGCATGTAAAGGAACAGAACCCTAAGAGATCAAATCATTATGGATATACGGTACAATTTTCTCAATACACTAGATCACTTCCCCTGTGAATTAATACGAACGCTATGGACACTACAGTCTCTAGATACATCGCTTGATCAAAATGAGGATGAGGATAATCAAGATCAGATAGCTGTCCAGATGGAAAATCAAGTAGATTTCCTAGAAGATCTAGTTCAAAGCAGAATTAAGACTTTAACACTGCAGAGGAATGAACTATTACAGATGCAAGAGATACGAAGGAGGTACGACGCTACGAGAAGTAAGGATTCGTCTAAAAACGCGCCCTTAACTATAAGGTTGAATCTAAGGAATTCGAATTCAAATAGAGTTGACAAGGCATCGCGTGCTTCGGTGAAAAACAATACTGGTAAACCAAATATCACAAGGCGCGAGGAACCACAGGAGGAGACGTATTGTGTATGCCATAATGTGTCCTACGGATCAATGATTGCTTGTGATAATGATAGTTGTTCCATTGAATGGTTCCATTACGGCTGTGTCGGAATCGTACGACCACTAGAGGGAGAATGGTATTGTAGCGAAAAATGTAGAAGAGAAGCTAAAAAAAATGAGCTCGGCAGTAAAAAAGGCTTGAAGCGATAAAATTATGTATTATAAAATATTATCTTAAATCTACTTTTAATAAATTTATTCCAAGTCCTTCTTTAGAGTACCCATAAAGGCATGCTTTTCAGCAGGAGTTTGGAATCTACCCTTACCGAACTTAGAAGCAGTGTCGATCCATTTCAAGGTAACTTGTTCCAAGGCTCTTCTAGAAGTGTCAGTGTACAAGGACTTTCTCAAAGTAACAACTCTCTTCTTGGTACCTGGAATAGCACCCTTGATAACAACGAAGTCGTTCTTAACTTCACCGTAGTGAGGGAAACCACCCATTGGGTTGATGGTTTTCTTGGTTCTGTCAAATTCGGTAGCAGCGTTAGCTTCGTCATCACCCTTACCGACTCTGTAGATCTTGTGGTTGATGGAAGTTCTGTGGTGGAAACCGTTTTGACCAGCACGAGCAACAGACCACATAACGTGGTTTGGATGCCATGCACCGATACAAGCAACCTTTCTCAAACCTCTGTGGGTCTTTCTTGGCAATCTGGTGGTACCCCATCTGTGGGTAACACCCTCGTAACCGTGACCCTTGGTAACAGCGGCGACGTCAATCATTTCGTTTTGTTCGAAAACGCTGTCGACAGAAACAGTCTTTTCGAAGTGTTCCTTAGCCCAAGCGACCTTGTCAGCGGTGGTACCACCGTTGATTTGGATTTCAGCCAAGTGAGCCTTCTTTTGGGACAATGGAGTCTTTCTGATTTGAGTGTGAGCCAAGACTCTGACGACGGTAGCGTACTTGTTGATTCTGGCCAATTCTCTTTCGATTTGAGCAGCATCTTGAGCGTACTTAGCAGAGTACTTGGTGAAAGCCTTCTTCTTAGACTTGTACCAGTTTCTGTAGAATCTTCTCTTGATCTCATCAGACAAGTGTTCAGCCCAGACGGTGGTCAAGGATCTTAGACCTCTTGGGGTTTCGACGTAACCGACAACACCGACAACGACCAATGGTGGAGTGTCGACGACGGAAACGGCTTCAACGACTTCACGCTTGTGGAACTTAGAACCTGGTCTGTCCAAATCTCTGACGATGGTGGACATACCAGCCTTGTAACCAAGGAAGGAGGTCAAACCAACTGGCTTAGTCTTATCATCCTTTGGGAAGGACTTAACTCTACCTCTTGGAGATGCGCATCTCTTTCTTGGCAAGAAACCTAGGGAACCGTGACGTGGGGCGGAATACTTTCTGTGAGACATTTCTATATGCTGCTGGTTTTTTTCAGCTCTAAAAAGTGTTGATTAAAATTGTAATAGTAGTGAAAAATATGCGTGAGCGTCAAGACACTTGAAATTTTTCAAATTTTCCAGGATTCCATTCGATGTGATGACTTTGCGTCGGTCGGTTCCTGGAAAAAAAAAATGAAGCGTAAAATTCTGAAGAACTTTACGAATGACTGCCATAGGATGTGCGGGTGTATCGCATAATACGGAAATGCCAAGGAAAAGAATTTTTTATGATCTGCCACGTGCGGGTACTTAGAATTACATCATTAAAAAGATGACAATATCGAGTATGCAAGTAAAATAAGTCGAGTATATCCAAAAGGGTAAGTGATTCGTTTATGATGTTCAATCAGCTGAGCAGAAAAATGAGATTTTCATGACCAGAAACTCCGATTGATTAACATGCCGATCACAGCATCGGGAATACGGGTCCAGAGCTGCATTGTCCAAAAGAAATAGCAAGCGAGGGATGTTTCCGCTATACCATAGGAGACCAGATTCTACTAAGCACAGCTCCCCATGTTAAACTACGAAGCTCGAGCTATACATTCGATTAGCAAGATCGCAATTTGCCAACTAATGTCCGTCAAACACATGAAATGCCATACGTCCATTAATCCATTATTTTCTTATCCCCTTCTTCTCTCTTCGAAGTTGCCCCTCATTTTTCATAGCCACACGATGTAACGCACTTCTTTCGGACTCACTACGTTTCCCGACTTTCTCTCCACGTTTACCACAATACATATTATTCATTCCATCATCGACGGGGCAAATGACAGCGAATAGGATTACCATTCGAAGTCACCTCGCGCGCACCGACGGAATTACTTTTGGGAGAATCGGAAAAACCCTTTTTTTCAAGTTTCACACCCAGAAAATGCCGTATTACTTTTTTCTTTTTTTTCTCAAATGACTCGAGAACAGGCTTCTATTGTATATCGGAAAAATGTTTAGTTCTCTCCGGTATTTCCTTCGTTCCCTTGCTTAGAAATCTGCGGACCGTCTTATTCCACTCCGAGTGTTCTCATGCATATCGAAAGAGTTTTTCCACAAACGGCCGGAGAAAAAACTGGTGGTTCCTGGACTAATCTGTCATTGTCGGCTAAGCATTAATGCATTAATGTATTGGTGTTGGAAGTATCGAAGGAGAAAATATCGGTGGGATGGTGGGATGGGGTGAGTGGGGTGAAATAGGAAACTTGCATTCAATACGGGGGAGACCTACAGATATATTTAAGTGACATGCCAAGAACATACATATTCCCCAACTCGTCCTCGAGAGATAGAGGCTTATTGTTGTTTCAAGCAAGAACACACAGTTGTAAGGTAGATCATTTTTTGACCCTGCTTTATGACTATCAAGGACTTCTAAGGGAAATAGTGCGTGCTTAGTAGAACGATGACGAGTTTAGACGACACTATAATATCAAGGCAAAATTTATTATTGCTGGACAATGTAACCAACTACTCGAGACCTGCAATCGACTATTTTACACAGGGTTTCCAGGATCAAGACATTGCGATGACTTGGAAGCTACTGCGGAAGATGAGAAATCATAAATTGTTAAGATTACCATCGTGTTCATTTGAGAACGATTTTGATTATCGTTTGTATTTATCGAGGCTTCACCATACTCTTTGGCGAAGGTGGTCACAGCAGTTATACGGTATCGGCGGCAGGGCTGATCCACTTTCTGTAAACTGGGACAAGGATTTAGATATCACTGTACTCTACGGGCCCGATCTGACTGGATCAGAGGGTGGCAAGTGTGTACAAGAGGAAAAAGAGAAAGAACAAGAGGAAGAGGAAGAAGAAGAAGAGCATGTTGATGTTGATGTTGATGTTGATGTTGATGCGAATTCCGCAGGAGTTTACTCGGAAGATGATGACGCAAGCGTTTATTCTTCTTCAGTATCTTCAAGCACATCGTCAATTTTTGATCAAGTACCCAAAAGTCTAAGATTTTCAGACACTGTTCTGCGTAGAGATATTGACTCAATGGGACTTTGTCATGAATCGCATATAATGATGAAGAGGCCGAGAACCTCGCATTACTGCGAGGGCTATGACGCTAGGGACTGGATTTAATTACGGACTGTAATGGGTGAAAAAAGCATATTACGAAAAGTTATGATATAATATAAGGTAATGTAAAAATGTAATATTGTAATATTGTAATATTATAGAGAATAATTAAAGGAGATTCAGGCTAAAATAAACAAAAAAGAAAAAAAGGGAAAATATATAGTTGTAAGTTTGAGGGTATGCCGCGTCCCGGAGCAGACATCTCGCTTAGTCGTAGTTAGTTTTGAAAAACTTATGATCCATAGCTTCTTTAGCGGTAAGACGTTCTTGATGGTCGTACCTCAGTAAATTATCGATTAAATCGACAATTTCAGGAACTGCCATCTTTGTCTCTGAACTGATAAAATGGGTCCACGGTTTCTTTGTGAAATCCTTCATAATATTATCGTATTCTGATGGTAATTTTAACCCGTATTTGGCCAAATATGTCATTAATTGTTTTGTACCTAAAACAGCTGCAATTTTAACCAGTTGATCAGCATTTGTGGAACCTTTGAAAAATGGCTCTTTCTTGAAAACAATAGCTGCCAACATACAACCAACTGACCATAAGTCTAATGAATAATCATATTGGTTTAAATTAACTAATAATTCCGGACCCTTATGATAACGTGATGCAACACGAACGTTATAATCAACACCTGGGTGATAAAACTCTGCTAACCCCCAATCGATTAGCCTTAGCTTCCTTTCTGCCGGATCTATCATAACATTTTGTGGTTTCACATCTCTATGCATTATCCCCATCGAATGGCAATAATCAAGTGCAATCAAAAGTTGTGTAAAATAGTACTGCATGTCACTCAATTTGAGGAGTGGATAAAGAGTTCTAAAATCAACATTTTTAATCTCTTCAAAGATCAGAGCAGGAATTTTAGAACCTGGATCTTGTACGATATCTAGAAGACCAACAACATTAGGACCACCCGTTAAATTGGTTAGAATCTTTAGTTCACGATATATTTTTTTCATCTTTACAGGCTTCAAAACTTTGACCACACATGGTTGGTTATTAATAACACTTTTCCCACTAAACACTTCAGAGTACTTACCGCGTCCAATCTTGTTCACAATCTCATAATTAGATATTTTACCCCATTCAATGGTAACACCTTGTTCGTAATCCCAATATTCCTGCGGTCTTTTCTCACAAGCATTCTTGTAAACCCTAGCGACAGAGTATACTCTACTAGATTTTTGATTCAATGGAGATGGTGGTAATGGCATAGCTGTTACCATGCTTCACACCCAGTGGTGATAGGTAGATCTACAGGGAAGAGAAAAAAAAAACGACAACAACGAAGAAAGTAACAAAAACTGATCTTTCTACACGGGAATACCTAATAGTAGATTAGAGTATCCTTCCCTCCTTTGATTACTTCTACCTTACCTTTCTTACAAAATCCTCCTTATATTACGTGAAATTTTTTTTCTTTGTAGTTAGTGGATTGTGAAGTTGTTTGATGCGGCTTTCTCAATTTCCTTCTTTACAATTAGAAACAAAGAACCAGACGACCAAAAAAAAGGATCCAAAGAATTGGGGAGTAATGGGGCTTTCAGTAGTATGCTAGAACAAAATGCGGTATTGAAATTTACCCTCGGAGAGAAATACGATGATATTATTGTTAAAGATGTTCAATTGTGGTCACAGGAACCACCTAAAGCCGATGGTATCAAACAACTTAAAGGTAGATTGTTACAGTACGTTGATATGAATAAACTGCCGCTTTGGGCTACAACTGGTAGTAAAAACTACGTGGTTTACACGTGGAGGTCTTCTACAACTTCATATTTTGCCAGTAAATTGAAGAATGAAAATCGTGGTATAGTCATCGATTTACTCAATGGTACTAATAACAACGATCACTTACTTATATTGCACAGAAAGTTAAAGAAGGTCCAGTGCTTAAAACTAAACTTAAATGTCAAGCGGAAGTTCGATAATCAACTTATTAGTCGAACTGTTCAAACGACTTCTAAGGAGGGATCCATAGACTCCATTGTACAACAGTCTCAGCGACAGAACCAGTTCAAAGCCAAGACTATTAGGAACCATGTAAGGACCAGCGAAAAGAAAATTACTTTCAACGAGACGTTATCCAAACTGATTTTGGGAGGATTGAGGCTAAGAGGTATACCAAACACGCAGTCGGGATTTCAAAAACTTTACAAGATAACCTTTGATGCAGCGGAATTCGCTCACAGAGACGAATTAAAACATTCAGATGCAGAGGTGCCATTTGAAACGTTGCAAGAAACCGTGGAAGTTCTTTTGAAATTATTCTGCAAGAGTTGATAGTATCCTCCTACCGGGTGCACGTGATTAAGCTGTAACATGATTTTCATCTAGTAGTAAGTACATTGACAAATGCTGATACTATTATAGATATAGTATTCTAAAGGGGCAAAAGAGATAGTGTCAAGTGGGAAAGGAACAATGGGGTCCAAACATCTGTTTGTCCTAATTCATGGGCTTTGGGGTAACCATAATCATATGAAATCGTTGATGGAAGTCTATGGCAAACAGTTTGGTAGTCCTGAAATGGTTTTCTTTAGCCCCAGTGAAAATGCGCTCTTCAAGACATTTGATGGGATCGAGATTATTGGATATAGAACTTTGTTAGAGATCTATCAATTCATCAAATGTTTCAAAGATGGGCCCATCACTAAGATTAGCGTTTTAGGTTATTCTATGGGGGGACTGGTAGCTAGATTTGTCCTGGGGAAGATGTTTGGTGAATATCATGATTTGTTTGAAGGAATTGAGCCACAGATTTTCATTACAATGGCTACGCCCCATCTAGGCGTTCAATTTTACAATCCGAAACGTTATTTTTTTAGAGGATTAATGCAGTTTGGTATGAGGTTAATTGGTTCGAATATTATCGGCAAAAGTGGAAGAGAATTATTTGTGGTTAACAAGCATAATGACATTTTAGTAAGACTGGGTGAAGGTGAGTATTTGGATGCTTTAAGTAAATTTAAATGGCGTGTGGCCTTTGCCAATGTGAACAACGATCGATCTGTGGCTTTCTATACTGGGTTCATCTCAGATTGTGATCCCTTTATCAATACCGGAAATCAGTTGAAATACGCGTTTGAAGAAGAAATACCGGGGAAGAATTACACGTATGGTCCACCAAGGATTATCGATTTAGATCGGTTGGATCCAAATTGTCCGCGTCCAGTGACTCGAACTCGTAGGCTAAGAAAATTTGGAGATTTTCTGTTATTTTTTACACTCTTTGGTTTCGTTTTCTTACCGTTAGCGATTTGTATCAACATCACCGGTACTATCTACAGTCATTTGGTTAACTATCGATATCGTAAAATACTGAATGATGCTGCAGCACCTTCTATGGTTAGACAGCGTTTACAGTTTAACAACTCCGTTAGAGAATTCACAGAGGACGTTTATAGAACTATACTAGGTGATCCGACGGAATCAGTAGGGGGTTCTAATAGTGATGGCGCACTGGAGAGATCTGATCTCTTGGAGGACAGCATATCGTGGAAGGAATTCATCCAAAAGCATACCGACATTTGGAAAAAGAAAGAAATGTTTGCACCTTTACCCTTTGATGAGAATAGAAAAGCCATGTATGAAAATTTGAACAGTCTCGAATGGATAAGGATACCTGTTTACATAAAGATGCTCAATTCTCATGGTGCTATGGTGGCACGTAGGGGACTCAATACCAAAAAATCAGGTAGTAGTGGTATTGCCTGTGTTGAGTTTTCCGCACGATTATTACAGTATCTATTGGCACACTCTGACTAGGACAGCGGAGTGATTTATAAATGTATATATGTAGCTAGTCTTTTCACCATTTTTCCTCTGGGTTAGCCTTGTAATTTACGTAGTCATCCCATTTGAACAGCGATATTTCTGTTTCATTTTCAATGCCATATTGATACAATTTTTTCTCATTATCAGTCATATCTAAAATCCAATCATCATCATGGTCAAAATTAATTACTAAATTAATGGTCTTGTAACCATGAGCATGTGTATAAATTTTGAATGAATCAAATTGAACATTTCTAAATGGTCGGAATGCACCTTCAGAGTTGATTCTCTGTTGACAATCCTTTAATAGGTCTTGGGGGCTTTTAGAACGTAGGTCATAGTTTTGGAAGATTATGTTCTTAACATTTCTGTAAGGGAAGGATTTGATGACTCGAACCGTAATGGTAGCATTGCTTAATGGTCTGCCAGTGGAAGTCAATGGTTCCTCAGTGTCAAAATCAAGGGAAGTAGACATCTCACTAAAGTAATTGGTGTATATGCATTCACTCTATAGAATTAAGATTGAACTTTTTTTCTACGATGAAGATCATATCGGATTATGTTGGAGAAGATGTAAATCCAGTCGACGGTTACCACTGTTCTATAAAAAAAAAAACAAATTGAACAAAAAAGAACTCCTCGTAGGGGGCTCGAACCCCTGACATTTCGGTTCCTCGTTCTTGCTTAAAAGCCGAACGCTCTACCAACTGAGCTAACGAGGACGAGTTCTTGTTGTTTTCGCATAGTAAATGTTACTAACAGTACTTAACTATTTATCACGTGTATTTAAAAACCACATAATTATACAGAAGTGAGTGCTAACCAAAAACTTAGTATCTCGGTTCCTGAATGGATCTAAGACCCCCTTTCTAAATCATTAGCTCTCGGCGGCTGTATTGCGTGTCGTTAAATAATTAACCCTTTGAGGCTCGTTTTCTGATGTGTTAGATATAACTCAATCTTTGCAGACTATTTTAGCCGCCATACTATTGATTAATCTGATATTTATAATTGGTATTATCCGCTGTGTTAGACCATGTCTTATCGCATCCTTTTTAGGATAGCTGCCATGCTACGATTATGACAGTTTGTAAAGCCGGAGAAAGCCGCTTGTAGAGAGGTATGATCTTCTGACAGATAACAGTTCAATAATGAGCCAAGGGTGCTTAACAATGTCTCTAAATTTTACTATTGTTTGCAAGAATATTTCAAGAATCTGAATCGATTGTCTACTTTTTGTTTTTGTCTGTTCCACACCAGGCTGTTTCTTCTGACTACCAAGGTTGTCGCTCGGATTTGTTAAACCATGTCACCGAACCAAAACGTTAATATCAAGTCTGATTTTTCCTAAGAAACAATTACGTACCCAACTTCTGAGATGTCCAGAACAAATCTGTATCGTACCCCATAAACAATTGTTTATCTAATGTGAGCTATCGAGCTGCTTTTCAACAAGAACACAGTTGCATCAAAACGTGTCTGATTCCCGTACTCAATAATTTCTCTATCCCCAAAACAGACAGATGTGCACGACACAAAATCCAATTAACAATCAAAAATCTCGACTACCGAATTTACCAAATTCTCTTAAGTAACATTAACAGTTTACTCCATTGAAATGTTAAGTATACCTACTTAAAGCTCATCGCGCACGTGATTTACACAATTTACCCGTTAAGGTAAAGAGTAAATACAAAACAGAAGGAACATAAAGATGAGGTATATGAATCAAAGATGAAAGGCATTGTTTCATTTTATCAAGAAAACCTTTCAAAGAAACGTTTAAACAGTTAAACAAACCCTGGAAAATTGAATTGAGAAACTAGAACCACATTAATGTTCGATGCCATGACTTCGGCGTCGACGTCACCCACTTCGGATTCAAAGCATCATTCTGACACTAACAGTGTCAATACTATGACTACTGCGGTTCCTCAGCTTTTAAGTACGCCAGGCACTCACACCAGTCAAAATGAACCTAAAGAATACATGAAACTGACCCCTGTCCATTTACAATGTCTTACGTCTCCTCTAAGGCAGGGCGGCATTGCCCAGGGGAATACCGACGGGACGAATTGCCTATCAAATCAAGAATTTCGCATAGATGATACCTATAAGGAAAACTTCAACCTAATTTCGAGGCAATTGGAGAAACTGCTGGAAGGTCTCAACGTTATCTACCGCAAGATTGGCTATTCCAATGCAGAGATCGTAGGGAAGGAAAAACTAATCTTCAACACACTATCAGGTTCTATAACTAGCTTTTTTGATCATGCAGAGAACGATATGAAGAATTTAACTGAGGAAAATGAAACTGCTCAAGAAATTTTAAATCGTATGCTGGAAATTATGCGTGATTCAAGTGGTATTGATACCATCCCAGACATCTATGTAAGAAATGCCATTCTAATACCCAGTTGTAAGACTGTTTTCCAATCACCGAAGAAACCACTTTCAATATTGAGCAAAAGGAAATTACTCAGAACTGCTAGAGGATTTGTGTTTAAATCATACCTGCCTGCCTTTATAAGGTATATGGAAGTCAGCATTAGACTACAAGCATTAGTAGAGGTAGTTGGAGAAAAATTGGGTGATTTACCGAATGGTGGTGAAATGGTTAATGATCTGCCAAGTTTAGAATCACTGAAACATTACAGAGAAGATTTAAAATCTCATCAAACTAACCTTGATTTTATTTCAAACTACTTTGTGGATCATAAGGGAGAACTATTATACAACGACCATTTCAATGACATTTCTGAGGATAAAATTCAAATTTTGGGACAAACTATACAAATATATCAAGAGGAATATGATTTTAGGATTTCACATCTAAAATCTGTAGCAAACAACATTTCACAACTGGTATCAGAGCT
Source organism: Zygosaccharomyces rouxii (assembly GCF_000026365.1). Classification (NCBI taxonomy): domain Eukaryota; kingdom Fungi; phylum Ascomycota; class Saccharomycetes; order Saccharomycetales; family Saccharomycetaceae; genus Zygosaccharomyces; species Zygosaccharomyces rouxii. Next base: position 1,295,056 of record NC_012991.1, on the reverse strand, counting down.
AAAAACGGATTTAGATCCACAGGTACAAAGAATTTTGTCCCTTTATCTACAATTAGATTCTAATGTCATGCCCAAGATGTACACTTCTGTACACAAGTCTACAATCGAATCCTTGGAAAAGGTGCTTCGAGAACAACAAACAATATATGAAAAACGTAAGGAGATCAAAGAGGCACTTTTGACCAAGTGCGAATCGCTATGGAATAGATTAAAAATACCGCAAGCGTATATCGACAACTTTTTGAAGCACTGCGAGGGTCACTCCACGGCGGTTACGAGAAAGATAGTCAGAGAATTGGAAAAATTAGAAGAAATGAAGAAAAAATTAATAAAGACCTTAATTGAGGAATCATCGCAAAGAATCGAAGAATTATGGTCTTTTTTACAATACGAAGATGAGGAAAAATCACAGTTTCTCTACATATTTGAATCTTTGAGAGAATCAAGTACTACACTAGAAGACGATGAAAGGTTATTAGAAGCTTGTGAAAATGAAATTAAATCCCTGGAGGAAAAATTAAGCGTATACAAACCTACCCTACAGTTGGTTCAAGAGTTCGAATCCTTAAGAGCTGACAAGTTGTCTCTAGAGACAAGTTCTAAGGATTCATCACGTCTCCTAGCTAGAAACTCTCACAAAATTCTTTTGCAAGAGGAAAAAACGAGGAAGAGAGTCACTAGGCACTTTCCTCGTGTCATTAAAGATTTAAAGAATGGATTAGAAGACATTCAGACAACATTTGGTAAACCACTGGTGGTCAATGGACAAGATATGATGGAAATCGTGACTCAAGTTGAAGAAGAACTTATTAGCAAGTATCCCAAGAGCCGGCTCAATTTGGGAGGAACTAATTCCAAAATGGGGAATTCTTCTACGAGGTCAAGTAGTAATAATGAAGGTAGAGTGACTAAAAAATCAATTCCAGAGAAAGGAAGAAGGTCCACTATCCCTGCTCGCGCCATAGGAGCAAAAACCACTCGGGCACCAACACAGATACCAGCGGCAGCACCAGTGCCAACCCCGGTAACGAATCATCGGGCTTCTAGCTTTATGAATCAAACCCCGGTTACTAAAATCATAGGGGGTTTCCCTACAGTAAATGACAGCACTACTACTAAATTGGATAGTTCTCAAAATAAGAAATATATGAGAGGGTTCAAGGCGGCTAGTCCCACAGTTCAAGCAAACTCTCTTTTACCGCCCAAGTTAGTAACAAGGCTCCCTAACACGAGGATTCCAGAACCATCGCGCATAGCAAGGAAACACTCTGGTAATTTATCCTCCTCTCCCGTTTTTCAACCTCGACCTGTTGCAAATTTAGTTAGACCCGCGACTCTTTTCCAAGTATCACCCAATAAAATCAATCAACAGAGAAGCCAAATACCAACACTATCCAAATCAAGTTCCATTTTGACCCAAGAGTTTATGAACAGCGTTGATAAGGAAAATTTAGTGGACTCAACACCTCGCCTACAACAGAAGGGTGAGTTTCTAAATTTCAGTAGCCCTTACCGAGAACCAGATAACAGTGTTTACAAAATCTCTAAATCTCCTGATGGTAAATGTACACTCAAAGTTCGCGAGGATTCTCATTTGGAGAGCGGATTTGATGACACTAGTATCTTGGATGAGGATAATGAGAAGGACTTTAATACATGGAAGAATGAACAATTAGCAAAAGTTCGTACCATCCGTCCAAGTCGGCAACAAGCTCCATGAATGAAGAATTGTGATATTATTGTTTTCCAATCGATTTTCTAATACTTTTTTTATTTCCAATCAAAGTATTATTTACTAATATTTAATGCATGTAATACTACTCATTTCGTTTACCAGTGTTTTAGTTCCATACCTTCTGGAGGTGAAGTTTCTACTGGTGCCTGGGAAACGTCTTCCCAATTCGTATTGAGAGCGGTACCGTTACTCTCCATGTAAGATTTCATCATGGCACGTTTAGTGTCAGGATCCGCATCCGCGTATAACTTTTGGAAGAATGCATCAGGGGTACCTGAATTCTCATCTTCATCATCACTTAGATCCACTTTAGACCAATCGATACTTTTCTTAGAAGACGTTGGGTAACCCAAAGACCCACTCGGACTAGTGCCTTTACTTCCAATCTTTGGTTGCTGGAAAGTGGAAACGTTTTCAGATTCATTAGTATATTCCAGAGTTCTCCAGTTGACTTTAGTTAACTTCGCCAGAGTGATTTCCATTTTTTTGGTAAATATGTTTAATTGAATGTTTTCTGGATCTACTTCGTGAGACAAGCTCAAATTGTACTGAAATTCAGATGAAGCATCAGGGATAGGATAAGTCATTTCCAAATCCCTTTTATTTTTCTTGGACACTTGGAGTGTTACGCATTCCTTATTTTTTGGGAGATTAGCGGTGAATATAGAAAGAACCACCGTGTTGGAAGTTTGGTACCAATCAGTTCTAAATTTGGGGGTCGATGCTGTGGCAAAGGATGTCGAAGTGTTCTCTTTTTCAGTAGTCTGTTTTGAATCCTTAGGCTCTTCTACAGGAGTAGTAATCGTCTTGGCGGGTTCAACTTTAACACCCTTCTGAGCTAATTTATCCAATTTCCTTTGTAATTGATACTCCCACATAGGGAGAGTATCATCCTGATATCCATATTCCTTACATTTAGCCATATATGTTTGTGCTTCTGCATATTTTTTAGAATTGAAATTGTGAATGAAATGACGAAAATATACCAATGCAATCTTGGACCTGTCTCCCCTTTTCTGAGCCAAGATCAGGGCATTCCCCAAAAGATCTCTTGAATTTTCCAAAGTCTGCCCATTGTGCCAATCAGAAGATCCAAAATAGAGTTTCTCAAGCGCAGCTGCCTTATATATAGTTGCCACCAGATTCTCAGGGTACTGCTTTAGAATACCGTCGTACCTCTGTAGAGCCTTCAGGGGTTCATGCTTATCGTACAGCAGCTGGTATGCATCCTTTAAATCCGTCTCAACAGGCATATCAAGCTATTGTTGCGGATTCTCTTAGAACATTCAGTGGCAGATTAGAAGTGACAATGAATCTAGGTAACTTGATCAGTCCGCATAATTTACGTATTAAGCGACCTTCAGCCAGTTGTAAGACTTAAAGCTTAAAAGAGTTGTTCTACCGAGAAATAGTGCGACTTATACGCTGTGATAGCATTGTCCAGTAGTTCTGGCAATCGATCCAGCTGATTTTAGGTGATCAATTGTGCCTGTTTCTTTCGATCTGTAGTGCACCATGTTTCTTACATTTAGTATCAACGCTCATCGCATGTTGAAAAAATGTCAAAATTTCACCGATGAGATGAGTTTTAACATTTAAAATCCCATTTAAAATTGCACAGTATTCGATAAAAGAAGCACTTTGGAGGTTTACCAGTTGCTTTGTTGAAGTCTAGGAGTCAATTTTACCAATGACAGAAACGAACACGGCTCATGTGAAGGCACTAGTGCTAGATGCGACGCCTTTAATTACACAACCGTATTCACATTACCAAAACTTTGCACAGTCCTTCTATACTACTCCAACGGTCTTTGGTGAGATCCGTGATGCTAATGCAAGGAAAAATTTAGAGATTTGGAAAGGTTTAGGTTCTTTGACGTTGAGACATCCAAAGCAAGAATCGATTAAAAGAGTCAGTACATTTGCCAAGTTGACTGGTGATTACATGGTTCTAAGTGCTAACGATATACATATTTTGGCACTAGCTTACGAATTAGAAGTTGAACTGAACAAAGGAGACTGGAGGCTGAGAAAGACGCCAGGAGATTCATTGGATCATTTAAAGCCAAAGGATGATAAAACTAACAAGAAACCTGTAAAGAAACCAAAGGAGAAAGCCGCTGATTCTCCAGCAAAATCTTCTCAAAAACCCTTACAAGATCAAGAGCAATCCACCAAGAAGAAAAATCGTAGAAGAGGTGGTAAGAAACAAAGAGCCAAGAAAGAGGAAAGAGAAAATGTGCAGGAACAAAAACCAGAAGCAGAACAGCAACTGAAGCCAGAAACGCAAGAGGAACAGAAACCAGAGCAGAAGCAGGAACAACCTGTATCCAACCATGAAGCAGAGCAACAAGAAACTTCTTCTATGGAGCCCTTGCACGAAAGTGATGGTGAGTACGATGACGACGATGGCGATTGGATTAGCATGGATAATCTGACAGAAGTCATGGTTCGTGATAGCGGCCAGGATACTACAGGCTCCCAATGGGTGGAAACTACTGAAGAGGAACGTACCAAGGCTCTAAATTCCCCCTCTAATCAACTGGCATTGGCATCTGGTGATTTTGCAGTACAAAACGTTGCCCTGCAGTTAAATCTAAATCTAATGAATTTCATGTCAGGTCTACGTATCCGTACCTTGCGTAACTACATGCTAAGATGCCATGCATGCTTTAGAATCTTCCCATTACCCAAGGATGGTAAGCCAAAACACTTCTGTCCCGCTTGTGGTGGTGACGGTACGTTACTACGTTGTGCCGTTTCAGTCGACGCTACTACTGGTCACGTAACACCTCATCTGAAGGCCAACTTCCAGTGGTCCCATAGAGGTAATAGATATTCCATTGCAAGTCCGCTTTCGAAGAATTACCAGAAGAAATACGGTAAGAAAGGTCATGTTCACTCTAAACCTCAGGAGATTCCAATCTTAAGAGAGGACCAAAAGGAGTACCATCAGATGATGTCTCAAGATGAATGGACAAGAAGACATAATGAAAAAGTGCTGGATAATTATATCGGTGGAGGTACTGCAGACAATTATCTTTCTCCATTCGCCATTCAAGGACTTAAGCACCACTCTGTTCGTGTTGGTAGAGGTCGTTATGTGAATAGCTCTCGCAAAAGACGCTCGTAAAGGTGACAATGAGCGGTAGTGCGCTTATAGTCTCTTCTAAATGTTAGATCATACCGAACAGATGAGAGATATTTCAAGATTGATGCACAAAGTGTCGAGATCGCGTCTAAATAATCATAGAAATTTTGTATATTATTATCCATACCTCCTACCATCATTGAATGTTTGAATTCTTGCGTTTTTCTATTTTTTCTATTTTTTTTATGCATGTATTATGGCTTGTATTTCATCGCAGCGGCTAGTTCCAAACACAGTACAATTCTTGGCAGTTAAACCGATTATATAGAGCTTAATTAACATACAACCAGTCCTCATAGGCGGCTAATTCCCAATATACATATCTAAATCAACTTCATCTATAACCCAATCACGTGACCACATGCTTGGGGCTATTACCCGAAACAAGGCGACTAGAGCAATTCACTGAAGTGTTGGAGGAGAGTCGAGTGAAGTGAACAGTGGAATCAAGAGCTGAGAAGACAGAATCGAAGGCTCTAATCTGGGGTTTAGTGCGATTGGAAGGGTTGACCGGTAATTGGTTTAGAGCGGTTACGAAGTTTTAGTAACTCAGACCACAATAGAGCATTTTTCTTACCCACTAACTCCAAGTTTATTTGAGTCTGAAACACATATTAGCCGTACATATGAGTGGACCTCCAAAAGACAAAAAGCCCGCAGCAGTGATATCTCCTGGGTTTACCTCTGCTGCCAACAGGCCCAATCCTGATGGTTCCATGGGATACTCTCACGCTTTACCGCTGGGAGAAACAGTCTCTGCTCCCCCTAATGAGGCATCACCTGTGCATAGGGCCTCTGTAAGCCCTGCAGGTTCTCAAACTAAATCTATTATGAATGCAAGTGGAACTTCAGGGGCAGTCGTGAGTAACACACCAGAACCTGGACTGAAAAGAGTCGCTACAGTGACTTTTAGCGATCCGAAATCTTTCAAACAATCGAGTCCATCAGAAAGTGATTTGGAACAGGGTCCAACTGGAAGAGTTTCATCGGAAAAAGAACGAAATGCACCTGCACCTGTAGCAACGGCTACAAGTGACAGACCCCATAGACCAGCAGTATCTAGTCCACTAATGGAGTCTGATAGGCCTGACGGTAGATCTTCTCCAGCAAACAATCAACACAGATACCATGCAGGTCCTGCTACAGGAATAAATGCAGGAACTTCAGTACAAGGGCCATCCACTTCAGCAGTTGCTAGTGGTTCCTCAGAGCAACAACGTTTACTCACGGAGCGTTTGAAGGAGAAAAGGTTAAATGAATATGAGCTACATGCTCCAAGAGGCACAGCGTCCTCACACTCCAACCAGGATGAGCCAACTGCTGTTACTGCTAAAAGCGATGAACATCCTCATTTCTTTGTAGGAGATCCATTGCATGCTCCAGTAACGAGATCAAGATCAAATAGCTCAAGTCCCCGTTCCTCTGTGGGATTTAACCAAGGATTGGGTGCACCTATCGAAAAAGAAAATGTTAACATACCGAAATCTACAGATACGAATGCGACACCAGCTGGCGGCATTCCATTAGAATCAGTATTAGAAGAGCCTGGTCAAAAGATTGCTCCAAATATTCCAAAGAGAGAAAATGCTAAAAATACCGATCCTCGATTACCTCAAGATGATGGTAAATTGCATATTTTGTTTGGTGGCACTGGTTCCTTAGCAGTGTTTAAAATCAAGGTGATGATCAAGAAATTAGAAGAAATTTACGGTAGAGACAGAGTGAGCATTCAGGTGATACTCACCCAAAGTGCTGAAAGATTTTTCACAAAAAGATTCTCCAAGAGAAACAGAGGTCTTGTCGATGGTGTTCAAAGAGTCTCTTCTGAGGCGTCTCAAGATGGCCGTACTCAACAGGGAACCCCACAGCACCAACCATTACCAGCGCTACAACAGCCTTTACCGGTGCGTTCGCAATCACAGGAAAGACAACAACCATTTCCTGTACAGCAGCTAACACAACAACTGTTGCAACACCAACAACAACAGCAGCTACAGCAGCAGCATCCACAGCAGCTTCAACAACAACAACAGCAGCAACAACAACAGCACTCGCAGCACTCGCAACAACTTCATCAACAGCATCAACAGCAACAACAACGTGTCTACAGTAATTCTAGCATACCACCTGGAACGCCTCCACAGGGTTCTTTGGCCGCTACACAAGCAGAATTGCCCCCTCATATTCAAGTGTGGGTTGACAGAGATGAATGGGACGCCTGGGAACAGCGCACAGACCCCGTTTTACACATCGAATTGCGTAGGTGGGCAGATATTTTAGTGGTAGCTCCGCTAACTGCTAATACTCTTTCCAAGATTGCCCTTGGGCTATGTGATAACTTACTGACAAGTGTTATAAGAGCCTGGAATCCAATGTTCCCCATCTTTTTGGCGCCTTCCATGGTTAGTAGTACGTATAACTCAACGGTGACCAAGAAACAACTCAAGACCATCAAGGAAGAAATGCCGTGGATCACAGTATTCAAACCATCAGAGAAGGTGATGGGTATAAATGGTGACATTGGTCTTGGTGGTATGATGGATGGGAACGAAATCGTGGACAAGGTGGTCATGAAATTAGGTGGGTACCCTAAGGACGAAGAAGAAGAAGAGGAGGAGGAAGACGAAGACGATGAAGATGACGAGGGCGATACACAAGTGGAAAAGACCAAGGACGAGGACGATGATGAGGACGATGAGGACGATGAGGACGATGATGATGATGACGACGACGACGACGACGACGACGACGACGACGACGAGGAAGCCGCAGAAGCAGTCCAAAACGTACCTGGCCGTATTGCCGTATGATATAGCCACTCGTCAGGAGCCTCCTGGGGTCACAGACTGGTAGCTATATAATAAATACTATTGAAATTTCGCATTGTCGTTTCTTTTCATGTCACATATTCGTCATGTGATAAGTTGCCGAAATTTTTTACGAATTATTCTCATTCAAAAGAATAATCATCCATCTTCCATACTGACTCAGTCTACTATACACCTACCCAAGAGACAAAGAAGTAGTAAAGCAGTGTTAATAATGGCATCTACCAAAACCGGATTGGTACTAATACATCCTGGTGCTACTGAAGACCCCTCCAGTGTCGTGAACGCACAGGAGCAGGCACGCTCTGAGGGAGTTTCTGTCGAAGCACAGTTTCTAATCAATAAGATCAACGATGGATCTGTTAAACTAGAAGATAATCACTATGATGAAGTGCGATACGTAACTCCAGAAGCCTCGGATGAAATACGATTCCCATCCAAGCTTATTGGTGTTATTGGTAAATCTTTGAAGACTAATGGGAAACTCTACGGGCTAAGTGATCTCTACAAACTAGATGCTCTGATTAATGAATTCGAGATCAGCAGGTCTGAAAACCACTACTGTTGGATCAAGAAGGCCAGTATAAAGGCCGAACCTGTGGCAGTCCCATTACGTAATCACAAGAAGACGACGACGCCCGGAACGACAACGACAGCCAAGAAGTCTCTACCCATTTTCAAAAGAGCTACAGATAATGACAGTACTAAGAATAAACAGCAGAAGCAGCAGCATACGGGGCCTGCCCGTGTATCGTTGGATTCTGAAGACGAAGACGAAGAGTCCGAAGGTTCTTCTGACCCAAGTGACTCAAAATCCAAGTTTTTCGAAAAGTCTGGTTCACCACTTACAGAGAACGACTCTATTGAAGAGGATGAGCTAGTCGATGAAAACGAGATGCGTGAGCCCTCACTGACGATGATAACTTGTGGTAAAAGCAAGACCCGTCGCAGAAAGGCCTGTAAGGACTGTACCTGTGGGCAAAAAGAAATAGAAGAGGAAGAACTTGACGGTGTTCGCAAGCAGCAAGACAAAGTTGTTAAATTCTCCGATCAAGAGCTTACAGAGATTGATTTTACTGTTCAGGGGAAAAAAGTCGGTGGTTGCGGATCATGCACCCTGGGTGATGCATTCAGGTGCTCTGGTTGCCCCTACTTGGGTCTGCCTGCCTTCAAACCGGGTCAGCAGATTGATCTATCGTCCATGGGGGACGATTTGTAGTCTCCTTTGTCATCGCCATCTGTCGTCATTTGAAAATAAGTACATATTCACAACAATCATATAATTCTGTGTGTCATCGTCATAACGTGTCATTGTCTGCATCGGCCGATTTGTCTGGCGCAATATAGCAACCCTGCAGCCACCGCAGGGTTTCTTGATTATTCATTCTTGCCTTCTCGGCAACGGGATTGTTCTAGAAACCTCCCGTTCTACTCATGATATTTTCTACTTTTCGATCCTACGCCTCACCGCATTCTACGGGATATTGATAGGTAGGATTGCTGACCGGACGGTGGCGGTTGGTGGAATTAAGCTTTCTCCTCTATTACCTAAACATCTCAAATATTCAATATGTTGCTGTTTCTTATTTAAACTTAAACATCTGCGACTATTTAAGCAATAACACTAGCGGTTTTTGCCACAGAACAGTTTTCCCTTTCTCAAAATTAACAAGAATATTCTCCTATCTGGAGTTCATTATTAATATACTGATTATTGTATTACTACCACTAGCATAACATAACATAAACTAAGCATGAGTTCAAATACATCCATTGAAGAACAAAAGTTACAACAGCAACAACAAGAGCCACAGCAATCTGAAGAAGTTAAGGTAGTAGTTGGTACCGGTGGCGTTAGTAGTAAGGAATCGCATTCAGGTAGTCGAGTTTCTAAGAAGAGTAACAAGAAGAAGAAGAACCAGTGCTATTTCGACAAGTGCACGTCACCAGCCTCTAAATTCATTGGGGACTGCAACTTTTGTAAGGGTCATTACTGCTCGAAACACAGGTTAATGGAGAACCATGCCTGTGAAGGATTAACGAGCTGTAAGGAGACTATGCATAAACGTAACGCAGATAAGTTGGTTTCTGAGCAAACAAAGGCTCCCAAGATCCAAATATAGATGGGTTACGCTTCGGTTATTATTACGGTTCATTCTGATGTTTTAGGAGTTTCATAAGGAATGATGTTTGATTGTATATGTACGCAGTAAAAAGGGAACGATTGTATACTTTCTCATAATTGGTCGACCACTCTACGAACTGCATCGTAGACGTTGTTGACGATCATTGTTGGTTTAACTTCGCCTAATGGGGTACTATCTTGGTAGACACCTGTTCTGACAAGACATGAATTCCAGCCGTAACGCTGGGCACCGATTATATCACTGGCCGGGTTGTCACCAACCATGTAAACGTTTTGGAATGGCGAGTTTTCCGGTGTAACACCTAGTGGTGGTAGTCTTTGTTCCAGTGACGAGGTATCATTGTTAATCAACTTTCTGTGCCAGTCTATCAATACTTGATGGGCAAAATCGTATGTCAACTTTGTTGGTTTACCGATAGCATAATCCGTCAGTGGTAAATCGTCATTCAATGCAGCGTATAGTCGCCTGTTTATTAAACGGAATGCACCTTGTCCAAAACGGTTCAAATGGTATTCACTTGCCCAAAGCAAATCTTGGTTGCAGAAGTAGATTGGAATGGATGGTTTAGAATCTTTGTAGCTTCTGACAGTATCTAAATACCCATCCTTACTGTTTAGTGCATCGGAAATAACTTGAATATCAGCAGCCCAATCATGGGGATCGTTGAATACCAGAACGGCATCAAATTTCTTGTCGGCAATGTTGGGAATAACCTTTGAGTACTGTTGTAACTGTTCATTACTTATACCACTGTAAGGTGCAATGGCGCGGTTGTAACGAAGGATGTCAGTTTGGTGAACGACATCTTTAAAACCATAGGTCTCTGCTACTTTTCTGACGTTTTCAGTACCCACTGCAAGAATTCTTTCATATTTGTTCACCAAGGCCTTGTAGGGCGTGTGGCTAAGAACTATCTGCAAGGGAGAAATCTCCACATTAAGTACCTTAGAAATGAAATCTGTACGTTCTTTTTCGAGATAACCACCACCATTGGTTAATAGAATGTATGGGATCTTGCTCTGGTTCAATAGTCTAAGAGCCTCTCCCGCACCTGGAATTGGGTTCTTACCCCTAAGAAGAACACCATCAATGTCGAAGGCAAGTGCAACGTTCCTGCTAGCACTTTGCAAAAACCTTTTGAAAATCATAATCACAACTTTGGAGGGCTTTTTCTTATGTCTTTCTCTTCCTTGTACGGGTCTCTAGTCTATTTGTTCGAGAAGTAGTGAAATTTCATTCGATATCGAATTTTACAATAAATACAAGGTATTCAGAGCTATACAGGAATTACTTGAGGAGAGCCCCTAGACCAATGTCAGTCTCTTGGAAACCTTCCTCAATAGAATACTTGTTAGAATCGTCAAATGTCTTCAATGAAGACTGTATTAGTGCTGCCACTGAATGACCCACAATTAATAGACCTGGTGGTCTCGAACCAATCTCTTCAACGACCTCTGGCACATATTTCAGCAAAGTTCTGGTAACTCTCTGGTCATGACAAGAAGCTCTTTCCACAATAGCTGCTGGTACTTCAGTATCCCAACTGTGAGCCAAAAGTTCCTGTACTAAAACATCAACTCTATGTAGAGCCATTAGGAAAACTGTGGTTCTCGATTTGACGTATTCTGGAGCCTCTGGTAATGCGCCCTTACGGCCTGTACCTGTGCATACCAAAACTTGATCTGCCACGTCTCTTTGAGTAGCTGGTACTCTTGCTACTACAGTGGAAGCCAATGCCGAGCTTAGGCCTGGGAAAACCGATGGTTCATAACCTTGTTCTGTGAAGAAGATGTACTCCTCACCACCACGACCAAATATGTAAGGATCACCCTGTTTGAGTCTCACCACCTTACGACCTTCCCTTAACGAAGTTAAACCTTTCTCTAGAAGTTCCTGTTGAGCACGCTCTGCGTTTCCTGGGAACTTTCTAGCGATAAACGTTTCTGTGTCCTCTGGTATCAAATCTAATACTGACTGGGGTACCAATTTATCTGCCAGTATTATATCAGCGGTTTTAATCTCTTGCAGTGCACCTAAAGTCAACATGGAGACTGACCCTGGACCACTACCGACGAGCGAAATTCTACCACGAGAAGAGGACCGCGATTTTCTTTCTTCTAGGGCAACAGAATTTTGGGTACTATCATCGTTTTCAATAGATTCCGAGTTACTGGGTTTACCTTGGGTCCCAGATTGCTGCTTCTGCCCTTGCTGTTCTTCAGAAGGCCCATCTAAATCATTCAACGATACATCTGCCAATTTAGACATGGGGTAGTATTCTATTAGCTGCGATAACCATCTTGTTCTCTTTAGTTTTTGATCCCTCTCTGTCATATCAAACTCTTTAACCAAATGGTTCAAGTTTTGAGATTCGTATTCACTGTTTAGCCCATACCACACATTTTCCGCCAGTGCCAGATCCTTCGTAGAGTTGTAATGATCTTTAATCAATTTTTGTTGATCCTCATTAATTATTTGATCTCTCAATCGTCCCACATTAGACACTATTTGAGAAATGTTACTAGGCAAAGATGCAATTATTTCTCTTTTGATCCTATTAGCCAAGATGCAACCCTGTCCGTTTGTACTGACTGAAATCTGCAGCCCACTAGATTGTGGATCCACATAAGTAGATCCCACATGGAACGTTGACCATTCGGGCCTTTGGAAAACGTTAATGGGTATTCTAAGTTTGATACACTGCTCATAAATCTCCTTTCCTACTAGGCATTGATCCAAAGGTAGTTGGACAAATACTCTGTCTACTACTCTGGCCACCAGGGGTCTCCCCAAACTGGTTAAATCCGACAACTGCCATGGTCTATCTATTAGCTGAAATCTCGAATATTGACCAAATGTGGATAATAGCTGTTTGACATCACCTTCTTGAGTCGGTGAAACTACCACCGCATGAGCTCCACTTCTTAAGATCGATCTAATTCTATTTTTACATGTTCCTAATGAATTTGTACCGACAACTAGTTGTACTTCATCCTTACAATTACATGCCACCATAAGGGGCAAAGAATAACTCACTTCATCCTGAATCATTTCCGTTAGACTATCAACTTGAACATCCTAGGGAATACCAGGATACTTCAAACAAGGACCACTTGTCTAATGGTTGATAAATATATATAACATTCACTACCTTTAACTCTTGCTCATCGCCGATAGGCCCAACTTTTTCCACAGATGCCACACTGTGGCTCTGATCACGCGCAATCAAAATATCCATAATGACAGTAATTAATCACATTGTAAATGAAATTATGCCCTTAGTTTGGAGTTCTGACTCACAAAGTAGTGAATTAATCACCATTTGAATCCATTACGCACGACTCCATGTATTTTCCGCTCCATTTCTATCTTATGTTAGAAAGTTTTCAGAAAAGAAAGCCATATAAGCCCTTTCACATCGACTGATTCCCCGGTGCTCCCACGATTAGCCTTAACGAATTCCAGAGGTTGTCGTAGATGTTTATAAAATCTTTTGAATCGTATCTTTGTATCGCTGTCACCTTCGACTTTTCTTTTTCCTGCCCATCACTTGATGAGATGAGATGAGCATGAAAAAGAAATCGTATAGTATAAAGAGCACAACGATATTCTTGACCATTTACACATATGTGAGTCCAAAATAGCCCCCATATACCATCCACACCAATTCAATATGGCTAAGAGAGCTTTGGGTTTAGGTCAAAAGAACAAGGAAAAGAAGAGAAAGGTCGACAATTCGAACTCTAATAATGAGCCTAATAGAAATTCACCAGCACCAGGTGCAGATCAAATTCAAGTGGAAATGGATGAAAACGCTGATTTAGACGATGAATTGACACAATTGAAGGGGCTTTGGAACAATTACTTTCACAGTGATAGAGAAAGTGAATACGTTTTAAACGGTATAATCCACGAGTGCGATAGATTATTGCGTCAATCCGATAGTGACGAAAAGACTAAAAAACTTCTCAACGACGAGTTCTATGCGATCTATGCGTTGGCATTATCAGAACTGACCATCTTCAAGACTGAACAAGAGGGTGAGGACGTTTCACAATATTTTGATCAGGCTTTGGAATGGGCTGAAATCGGTATGGAAAAAACTTCTAAAGACTCACAGCTATTACAACTTGCTGTTTCCAAGATAATACTTCAACGTATCCCATTGCAGTTTATTTCCAAATTAACAGTTGACAGTAAACCTGAAGATGTCAATCTGGATCTATTTGAACAATTGCAAAGGGCTAAAAAATGTTTTAACGTTGAGAAAGATTTAGAATTGGCCTACGAGGTGCTACAGATGTTTGACGATCTCTTAGACATGTTGGAAAATTTCGGTCATGGTAACAACATCGACGAAGGGTTGGATAGTGATGAAGAAGACGAAATAGAACCTGTGAAATTAAACAAAAAGCACCCACTTTACCGCCTTCAAAAAGCCATACCAGAAAACTACGCTTGGTTAAAGGAAACGATGGTTAAGCTGTTCGAGAACATTGAAGAAACCACACTTCGCCGTAACGTCGCCAGAACTCTGGGACATCTTTTCTTGAAAGCGGCAGAAGAACCTACAAGCGTATTCATGCAACAATACGACGACGAAGATGAAGAGGAAGAAACAGAGGACAAAGAAGTACCAAAGGAAATCAAGCAGGCTCAAAAGGAGGCACTCTCCCATACCCGTACTGCTCTTGACTACTTGGAAAAGGCACAAGTGGAGGACGAGCCAGAGACTTGGGTAGAAGTCGCGGAAGCATACATCGATTTGGGTAACTTGCATGACTACCAATCTTCAGAACAAGAAAAGGCCTACAAAGTGGCAGAAGATATACTAAAAAAGGCCAACAGAGCATCCCATGGTAGATTCCAAGATATCCTGGATAATTTACTTGCCAAAGACCAGGATTAAGCATGTATCACGTGTAGCCTTCTGTATGTATCTATCCATGTATGTGCGTATGTATGTTGAACATGACGTTGAAACTTATAGCGATAAAACTGATCATTTAATAAACCAATACATAGCAAGGGAGGACTTAGAAGCAAACCATGTCAGCCCCAGCACAATCGAAGTCGTTAAAGGCCATTGGAGAGGATACTTGGAAGAACAAGACTGAAAAAGTCAACGCAGAGCTTTTCACGCTAACGTATGGTGCAATAGTATCACAGTTATGTGCAGACTACGATCGCGATTTCCAAAAAGTGAATAACCACTTGTTCAGTATGGGGTATAACATTGGTGTGAGGTTAGTGGAAGATTTCCTTGCGAGAACTGCACTACCACGCTGTGAGAATATGGTGAAGACAAGTGAAATGATAAGTAAATGTGCGTTCAAGATCTTTTTGAATATGACACCACAAGTAACAAATTGGTCGTCAGAAAAGGATGCATTTTCACTAATGTTGGATGAAAATCCGCTAAGTGATTTTGTAGAATTACCAATGGATGCAATGAAACAACTTTGGTATTCCAACGTTTTAAGTGGTGTTTTAAAAGGTGCACTAGAAATGGTTCAGTTAGACTGCGACGTTTGGTTTGTATCTGATATTTTAAAAGGTGATCCACAAACTGAACTAAGAATAAAACTTAATAAGGTGTTGAAAGATGAAGTACCTATTGGTGAAGATTAAATCATTTAGTCGTATAAATATCGGAAATAGCATTAAAAAAAAAATATTGTAGGATAACTTGAGTTTTCAGTCCTCCTTCTCATGGGCACGTCTCTGTCTTATTAAAGACGTGATCCTATCCTCCTCTGGCGATGATAGATTGATTTCGTCATCTTGATTTAAATCCAAATGGCTACCTTCGGAGAAGATTGGCATGTCTGTGAGTGAACCTCTCGAATTGATTTGAGACAATGAATTGGAGGCTGTGGATAGATTTGAAGCAACACTCGAGGAACGGCTACGCAGCGTGGGAATTTCATCTTGAGACTTGGTCGATATAGGCAATGATAGTCTACCCCTAGGCTTATCCTCGTATTGCGATTCGATAATCCTCTCAAACTTGGGGAAAACTTTAGGTCCCAATTCGTTACAAACATCTGTAATCTCATCACTTAAGCCTTGGCGCATTTCCTTCAATTGAGTAATTTTGGAACCTGGGTAAAACAGGGATGCAAATAGAGGTGGTAAAGATTTGAATAGATCGACACCAATTTCACCGGTTTTCAAACTTGAATAAGTGGTGAAAACCAGCAACATGCAGAAATAACAGTAAAGTAGTACTGGATGCGTTGAAGGAACCCACATTTTCACGACCAACGTGTTACCTCTCAGGTAAAGCCATGTGAGGATAATCGAATAGGTGACGTAAAGGACAGGTGCCAAGACTAATGCCACTAACAATTTCCAAGTCGCTAACAGGTCCACACCTTTAATCTTAACAACTGATTTCTTCAAACCTTCTGCCGCTTTCTTCTTGGCGTAAACTTTACAGACGATGAAGATAGGAGTAAACAAGATGCATCCTGGCAGCGAAAGCGTAAAGAATACCAACAGTCTAATGGTCCTTTGGATTAAAGTGAAGAGACAACGTAATTGTTCACCTTGCTTTGTCTTTAATTCCAGCACTTGGTGGTCTTTTAATCCCATCAAAAACAACAAACCATTATAAGCTGTAACAGATTCTTTGAGCTTAATAACTCTTGGGTCATCCTTGTAAGCGGAATAACCAAGCAACAGCCTTCTGTTGACCTCGACGACAGCCGTGAGTGCTCTTCTACGCATAACAGGTTTGTAAAGACGTCTTGCGGCCTGGATAGTCATCAGAGTATCCCAATCAGGAGCATTCTCAGTAACCAACTGCAAAGAGGAAGTAACTCTGTCCAAAAGCTTGGATACTGTTTCCCTTGGACTTTCCATATACTGCTTACCCATTTCACCATCAACCCAAATTGGATCACCAAATTCAATTACCGCTCTGGACCTAAACTTCTCCCTATGGAAGTAGTGCAATCCACATGGAACCACAGCTACCTTCATAGTTGGATCTGCAGCGGCCGCAACCAATGCCATGATAGCCACACCAGCCTTTAGGGGCAACATGGAAGGTCTGTCGTGAGATCCACCTTCAGGGAAAATCCCCACACAACCCTTGGTATGCAAATGGTCAAAAACATTCTGGAAAGTCTGCGAATTGTCAATCTTGTCGGCATACTTGAAATTAGTTCCACGTTCTAACAACTTTCTTATAGTTGCATTCTCTTGAAACTTGAAAGGTTGCTTAAGAACAATGGTATAATCATCAACAATGCTTTCGATCTGAGCATTACCCAAGAAATTGGGCAACCCGATCAACGACTTTGGAATAAATTTAGTGAAACCAGGATTTTCCAATCCATCACCATCCACACGGCCCTTAATCAACCTCGGTTCATTGTCCAAATCTGGCGCGTATATCTTGATTCTTTGATCCACAAATTTCAAATTATCCTGAGCCCTAGGCACTGCTATAGCACCCGTAAGCCTACCAAACAATCCAAGTATTTTTTTCTTCAGACTAACTTCGGCCATGATATAGCAAACCTGTCTGGATCTTGAACCTTGTGCCATTTGCCTAGCCTTGACCATCACCAGTGACGGATCAATGAACTGATTGGCATGTGGGGCACACACAAGCAGTGTGGGGACTCCTTGTGGGGGCATCTTATGCTCACCACGCATTTTGATTTCCCTGAAGAAAATGGTGAACAACACATTCAGTACCGCAATCACACAGTCGTACAACCAAGTCCTCAAAGTGTATTTCTCCCCGTTGTAAGGGTTCTCATATGCTTGAGACAATTTGGGTATGTGAACGCCCGGCTTAACTTCCTTCATTGTGCAATGAGACCAGAAGGTATATATAAATGAAGTGTGTTATGCATGCCAAGCTGCCCTTTTCTTGGTACTATACCTTTATTCTTTTTATTTTTCTTTTTTCGAAAGTTCGATGAATCCCCGGTGCTTTCTTCAACACGTAAATCACAGTCTCGTTCATTACGACATTACGACATTACGACCGTATATTTCTTGGAGGGTACGAAGGGATAATCAAACAATAGTTTCTCGGTCTCCGCTTACCCACTTACCCACTTACCCGCTCACTCACTCACTCATGAAAATCAGTTTACTAGCTGCAGCGGTATGTCTATGAAACACTACAGCCTGCTACCGCGATATGTAGTTCCATTTCGATGCTGCATACTGCGGAACTACAGCCAGTCCAGACCTTCCAGTCCGTACTGTTTCTCCTCCACTTTTATCCCACCGCCATCTTCCTTTGGTCCTGTACCTTCAAATCGATCGTACGCTACGTTACCTTCCTTGCCTTTACTTCACTTCACTTTACTTTACCTCTACAGGTTACCGGTATGAACCCTACTATTCTTGCTTGCATGAGTGCCGTAACCGGATAGGGTAATTCGCTCGAAACATAAGAGTACAATGTACGGGCATTATTCTAGTAAAATGTGGGGGTCTGGCCGTGCGATGTTAACGCACACAAAGCGGAAATTACGCACAGACGCAATTTATCAACATATCATTATTTCTTGTAGTTGCTTATATTGGTAATAGCGAAGCCCTCGGACCGTGATAAAAATCACCTCAGTTATGGCAACTAGAACAAGAAAAAGTATGTCCGACGGATCGATCGAAAAATCGAACAGGCACTAGTTCTAGTTCTAATTTCATTAGCAATAGCATTACCTTCTCCCCCCCCCTGCAGCCGCAGTAGCTCCTTGTTATGAGCCTTATCCTAGCTAAATCTTCAGAAACTCCGTATAGTACAAATCTCCTTGGGTCTTGGTCTTGGTAAAATGGCTCGATTACATTCCCGCAATTGCGAGTTTCGGTTAGTGACAATAAAGCACAAACAATAGTTGCGTAAATTCGAAGCATTGCTGTTTTACCCATAGGGAAAGGGCCTCTTTTAATGTTCGATTCATGCATATACGCAGTTTTATTCATGGAGAATTTCAGTTTATAACTCAGTGATGGTCATAGTGAGTACTTAAGAAGTAACGAAATGAAGGGGAGTTATCTCTAACCTCCGCAAGATATAATGAATCTTGGAGATTTTGTAGTATTTTTCCACGTTACACTCGGTTTCTGTTTGAACGTTAGACGCCTGAACTTTGGCGGCTAGACTGGTGTTGAGAAAAGTAAAAGTAGTAGAATTTGAAAGAAATGTCAGCCACCAATAGTACCGTTACACCATCATCCCAAGCATCACAGGACAGTGCTAGTTATTACAACGGTCTGGTACCGAGCCTTGCATATAATGTGGCCATGCTTGTCATTTGGAGTGTGTTATTGACAATACATGTGTTGCAACTGTATTTGAAGCAGTACTGGTTTTCCACTGGGTTTATCTGCACTGGGATTTTAGAAGTACTGGGTTACATCGGTCGTACATGGTCTCATTTCAACCAGGATAATCTGAATGCGTTTTTGCTTAACATGGTTTGTCTTACTATCTCGCCAGTTTTTACGTTGGGTTCACTATATTATCAACTGTCGAAATTAATTGAAATCTATGGTCATAGTTTTGCACTGCTTCATCCATCAATTTGCTACGCACATATCTTCATATGTTGCGATATTATCTCATTGGCGGTTCAGGCTTCCGGTGGTGGTGTTGCTGGTACAGAATCAGGAGAAGGTAAAAGTCCCCGGCAAGGTACACATGTGTTTGTTGGTGGGTTGGCATTTCAAGTGGCGTCTTTGAGTATCTTCATAATTTTAATGGCTCACTTCGTCTTTAAAGTTTATATTCAAACTCGTTGGAGGTACATGGGGTATATGTCTTTTAAGCCCTCCATTTTTAAGATATCCCAAAGAGATTTGGAACCCATGTACAGTGAAAAGTACCAATCATTGAGGATAATGCCCGATCGCTGGGTTTTCCGCTATTTTATCCATGCTCTCATAGTGACAGTGCTGCTAGTGTTTGTTAGATGTGCGTACCGATTATCCGAACTGGCTAACGGTTGGTCTGGTTATTTAGCAGTTCACGAGACCTACTTCATTATCCTTGACGGTGTTATGATGTCGTTGGGGGCTACTATCATGACTGTATTCCATCCAGGATTTGCCTTTAAAGGTAGGTTTGTTTCGATTCCCATCACTAATGCCAAGAAACTCGGTAGTAATAATGACTCTCCCAATATACCACAGCCAGAGTCTGAGCAAGAAGAAGATACCGCTACCGCCAGTGAAGATGAAAAGTACTATACTAATGAACCTACAAGTCCGACTACTGGACGTCCTAAACGTGCTTTCTCATTACCGTCATTTGGATCTGGTCCCACACTCACATCTCTTATAGGACCCAGTCTCAAGCGTGTAAGCAATCCATTTGGCTCAAGAGGTGGAACTAAAAAAACCTATAAAGAGGGTCTAGAGTCAGATTTAGAGGAATCATCGGGAGTACCGCATCAAAATGCATTGGTGGAAGAACCTCCATTTAGGGATTCTGCCGATGTACCGGATCCTCATGAACCAGCTACGCATAGAGTAGTTTAACGAAATGATGGTAAAAAAAAATAAAAAAAAAAAAGAATTAAGTTGAACAAAATGTCAAAATTGTGTATTATAAAAAATAAAAATACTGGAGGTTGGGTTCTTTTTTCGTTTCTTTCGGCCATTACCATTACCATTCTTTTTTAATACCTTTAAGCTGTTAGTTATCGACAAGTATAATTACATAATACTTTATAGATAATATAGATATGCATAGTCAATGTGGATTCAAGTGAATTTGTTATATTAGCGGGGTCAGGTGGTATGAATTACACCCAAATTACTACAATGGATGGTTTCCCATTGGGCATTTAAGCGATCTTTTGACAGTGTTGAATGCTTTTCAACATCCGAAAGGTCCGTCCATTGATCAACAAATTCTGCAAGGTCTTCCACTTCACAGTATTTAGCAGATTCATTAACATTTGAATATATTTTTTGAATTTCATTAAAGTTTGCAATAAAATGCATCGTGTGTTCATCGATGGAAGGTCCTGTCAATTGGCTCCTCGGTATTGAATTTCTACCAAGTAAAAATTTAACCATTGTCCAAAATGAAGGCTGCCACCTCTGAGGAACATCAATGGCAAACATTTTATGTTCTGGTGCACAGATTTTAAGCATATCAAACAGTTGTACCAATCTTGTAGGGACGTGAAATTCATCTTCCAGATGTTGATCTTGATCTAAAACCATTCGTAAACTGTACTGGCACCAAAAATCCATATCTTCATCAAACCTCTTGGAACGTGTACCATCAGTGTGAATGTCCATATAGCACTGTTGCCATTGGTTCAATTCATTGGAAAACCGAACCAAATCGTGAGATAAATTCTTAATAATATCGTTAAGCATAAGCACGTAGACTGGATCTTCAATGCTAAAGGGTTTTTCCATGTCAATATTGGATCCACTTGGTGGGAAAATAGCTGCATTTTCGACAAGCCTTACATCACCGGGAATTCCATTAAGCAGCTTTTCCGTAGTCACAGTATGGTCGTTGTAAAGTGGTATAATAAAATATTTAATCCTTTCAAACATTCCCTTAGATAAGACCGATTGAAAATAAGTCATCATACCTTTGGCAATTTTTACAGCTTGCCGAAGATCAGTGAAAACATTAACAATGTTAAGATCATAGTAAGGATATGCATTCAATTTATAGTCCACTAAAAGCCATTTGGCAATGCATTGGGTTACGATAGGATCATAAAACTGTAAATGTTCCATGTTTTGTCCCGCCAAAGGGTTTCTCCTGGTGAAAAACTTCTCATACTTCATAAGATCGGGCATTGTGTTCCATTCGTAATAGTCTCTTAATGGAATTGTAGCAGTTTGGCCTGGTCTTAGCGTGTGTGACTTCAGTTCTTCAATCTGTACCACTGGATATCTACTTTGAAACCGAACCTGCGGCTTCCTCAAAAGGAGTCTGTGCATTCTCAATCAAATTTGTGTTTCCAATACCAATAATACCAGCAGCAGTAACACTTTCCATGGCCCACCAATTTAAGTACTGGGGAAGTCTGTAGTACCAGTACCCATTATTAGTTCTTATTTATTGTACCGTGTGAAAGGACGGCATGTTGAAATTTTTGACGGGGAAGCGATGAGATGAACTAATGAGAAGCATACTGCTAAGATATAAGCACAATCGACCGGTTGAAAAGTATCTTGTCGAGTCCGTATAGACCAGTTTAACATGGGTGTTCCCTCATTCTTTAGATGGTTATCTAGGAAATACCCCAAGATTATATCCCCCGTAATAGAAGAACAACCGCAGGTAGTTGATGGTGTTACGCTGCCCATAGACTATACAGCTCCTAACCCTAATGGGGAATTGGATAATCTGTATTTGGATATGAATGGTATTGTTCATCCATGTTCTCATCCAGAGAATAAGCCACCGCCAGAGACTGAAGATGAAATGTTATTAGCCGTTTTTGAGTATACTAATCGTGTTCTAAACATGGCAAGACCACGTAAAGTGCTTATGATTGCTGTTGATGGTGTTGCACCAAGAGCTAAGATGAATCAACAGAGAGCTCGTAGATTCAGAAGTGCTAAAGATGCTCAAATTGAAAATGAAAACAGGGAAAGAATCATGCAAGAGCGGGAACAATTAGGTGAAATAATAGACGGTGCCGTTAAAACTAAAAAGACCTGGGATTCTAATGCAATTACTCCAGGTACTCCCTTCATGGATAAATTGGCAGCAGCGTTAAGGTATTGGTGTTCCTTTAAATTGGCAACAGATCCAGGTTGGAAGAATTTACAGGTCATTATCAGTGATGCTACAGTGCCTGGTGAAGGTGAACATAAAATTATGAATTTTGTCAGGTCACAAAGAGCAGATGCACAATACAACCCAAATACTACTCACTGCATATATGGGTTAGATGCCGATTTAATCTTTTTAGGATTAGCAACGCATGAGCCACATTTTAAGGTGCTCAGAGAAGATGTATTTGCACAGGGCAATAACAAGAGGCATAATCTTAAGGATAGTTTGAACATGAGTGAGGAGGAAAAGCAAATGATTGCTAAACAAGATTCAGAGAAACCTTTCCTTTGGTTACACATCAGCGTCCTTAGAGAATATTTAAGTGCGGAATTATGGGTGCCACGAATGCCATTCCCTTTCGATTTAGAAAGGGCTATTGACGATTGGGTTTTCATGTGTTTTTTCTGTGGTAACGATTTTTTACCACATTTGCCCTGTCTTGACGTTAGAGAGAATAGTATTGATATTTTATTGGACATTTGGAAAGTGGTACTGCCGACTATGAAGACTTATATCACTTGTGATGGTGAATTGAACCTAGAGTCTGTAGAGAAACTACTTTCTCAATTAGGAAGCCGTGAAGCTGATATCTTCAAAACCAGACATATTCAAGAAGTGAGAAAACAAGAGAATTTTGAAAGGAAGAAGGCACAAAGGAATGTGTCTAAAGGTCAGGATCGACATCCGACAAAGCCCAATGAGCAACTACAATTGTATGATACTAATGGTAATTTGTCTAAGAGCTCTTGGAATTTGACAACACACGATATGGTTAATCTAAAGAAAGAAATCATGTTAGCCAATGAAGGTGACGCTAACGCTATAGCGACTGTTAAGGCTCAGAGTGATAAAAATGATCAATTGATGAATGAATTGATGAATGAACAAATGGATAAAGCGGTAGATGAAGCTAACAAGACGAATTTTACAGCAGCAGAAGTAATGAAGAAAAAGCTTGTGGCCAAAAAGCGTAGATTAGAAGCAGAAGAAGAAGAACAAAGGCAGGAAGAACAGAAAGAAGAATCTAGAAAGAAGAAAAAGACTGAGGAAGAAGCAACGAAGGAGGAACCAAATCTTGACGATCAAATCAAAGCAGAACTTGAAGAGGAGAGAATTGAAGAAGAAGAAGAAGAGGAAGAGGGACAAGATCAGGAAGAAGAACAAGGAGAAAAACCACCGGATTGGGTTCCAGAAGTTTCTAATGGTGGTATCACAAGTGGTATTGTAGATACTGATCAAGCTGTTAAGTTGCACGAACCAGGCTATCATGAAAGGTACTATACAGAGAAATTTCACATTTCGCCTAACCACATCGATGCTCTACGTAAAGACTTGGTTAAATGTTACATCGAGGGTGTCTCCTGGGTTTTATTATACTATTATCAAGGTTGTGCCTCTTGGACTTGGTACTATCCCTATCACTATGCGCCACTGGCGGCAGATTTCTTTGGATTTTCTGATATCAAAGTTGAATTTCCACCAGGTAAACCATTTTTGCCATATGAACAACTTATGAGTGTTCTGCCAGCAGCATCAGGTCACACATTACCACCAATTTTCCGTCCACTAATGAGTTCTCCAGATTCTGAAATTATCGATTTTTACCCAACGGAGTTCCCGGTTGATATGAATGGTAAAAAAATGCCATGGCAAGGTATTGCTCTTTTACCATTTATTGATGAGAAAAGATTATTACAAGTGGTACGTGCACAGTATTCTAAATTAACAGAGGAAGAAAAATCTCGTAATGTGGTCCGTAATCCAATTCTTCTAATCAGTAATAAAAATGCCAACTATGAAAAGTTTTTGAAAAAACTATACCCTACCGATGTACCACCTCAACCCGAATTATATTTCCAACATTTCCGTAGTGGTCTTTCTGGTGTGGTCTCTACTGACCATGAAGGTTACAGACCAAATAGTAAACTAAGCTGTCCGATTCAAACCGGTTCATTACCAGAGCTGTCTACCAATCTTTTCCTCAAACTGGATTATAAATTGGTACCCCTACCAAGTAAAAATAAATCCATCATATTAAATGGATTTATTGCATCTGAGCCAGTTCTATCTCCGTACGATTTAGACGCAGTAATGTACAAGTACAACAATGGACCTCCTCGTCGTTGGAATTTCGAAAATGATATGCGTAACAACGTTGTACCCGTTGGTCCCTGTGGTGTGACTCAGTACAAGCCAAGAGTTGGTGGGTATCGATCATTTTTCTTCTTTAGCAATATGCAACAACAACCGCCAACACCAATGCAGTATCAAATGTCAGGCCCACCGATTAATAACAGATACAATGGAGGTGGAAATGGCGGCGGTAGTAGGTACAGTGGTAGCTCAAGATACGGCGATCCTCCAAACAATTATCGAAACCAGAATAATGCACCTGGAATGAGTCGATACCAGACCGGTAGATTCCCTCAGAGGTCGGGTACCATGAGGAGGCATTAACGCTTTTTGTAAATATATCTAGAAATATATACGATAGTAACTTACAAGTTGATAGTCAAACAATAACCTATTTTAGTAAACCAATTTCGTTTATTCTTCTCCCCCTACGAACGGTTGAGATACTTACCCTTATCACAGGTGGGCTTTTGCGAGCAGCCCGAAAATGTCCAGTAACTATCGTTATATAGTTCTCTGAATTATGTTCAAGTTTATTTTTCGAGAATTTCCTTTTCTTATCAACAGATTCAGTTCAAACTGAATATACCAATGTTACTGATCTAAATCTCTGGTTCGCTCTCCTGTTGCCTCTGCGCGTCTCGCCTACCTATGGGAAACCTAACAACATCTAAACAATGGGCATAGTTATGATCATATAGATGTCTTGACCGGAAGATCAGTACGAGTCGCTTCCTGGAGTTGATATTATAGCTGCGCCGAACGCTCGTAAATCTAGAGAGGGAACAATAGTAAGTGAATGCCTGATAATCGGTAATATTCTCAAGCTGCACCTGTTTGTTCCTAACGATGGAAGATATTTGAGTAACATCACGAATGTTCCCTCCTTCACAAATTAGCTCTGGGGCGGCTCTTTACCACACTGGATTGTGATCTGTATTTATATTCCACGCTTACTAGAAGTTTATCATCAGAGATAGTCTTTTTCCACAATAGATGAAGTCTATTTCTTAGTTACGATTCGGTGATATATTTCAGCGGGATAGGAAGCAATTTGGGACGCACATAATGAACTTTCGGCTTCTCGTGCCTTGTCACTGGTTTTCCTTGAAGTATTTGCTATGGTTTCTAGCTAAATCATGAAGGTGCTGCTTACTAGCCTCTTCCGTGTGCCTTAAATGCGAGGGGTAGATTCAGAGCTCACCGTATACTGTTCTTGCTCATGGTAAAATTCCAAAAATACTATCATATATATTTAGTAAAGCGTTCCTAACAAGCAGGATAAGTCTTAATCCGATGTAGTGTAACGGCTATCACATCACGCTCTCACCGTGGAGACCGGGGTTCGACTCCCCGTATCGGAAATTCTTTTTTTATTTATTATCCCTCTCCCCACACTGCTCGGAATAACTTTTGTCACTTTCGGAAGCAAGGCTTCGGATGCAGAGGACCGGTTGTCACTCCCGTTTTTATGGCCAGAATGCAAAGGCGGGGTGCAGGGAGCATTTTCTACTGGTAACAAATACGGCTGCGAAGAAACACAAGGATACTAGTTTTTCCGCTATTCCGGTTTCCCGCCCTGATTTTACCTCTTCTATTTTCCTTTTATTTCCCGACCTTTTTTTTTGTTCTGAGATGATGACAATTGGATACGGGTATAGTTCAATAGCTAGCGGATTTTGACTAGTATCTGGGTATTAAAAGTAGGCAATAAAAGAGAGAAATATAAGAGAAAAATAAGGAGAAACCATTATTCATTGTCATAGCTGGGAGCAGTCTGAGTCTGCAAGGAAACAGAGGGTATTATCTATTCCTTTTACTTTTATTGATTGATTGCATACAGTGTTCGATTTAACAAAAAAGGTCTCGTTATTTCTTCCTTCCTTCCTGCCTTCTTTCCTCACTATACTATATTACAATACTCTATTCGTGTTCCTATTGTGAAGTCTTCCCTTTGTTAGCTGGGTATGTTCGTGTCACCACCACCAGCAACTACCAGAACACAGGTACTGGGAAAAAGGCCAATAACTAAGGCAGATGCGGCAAATGATCATGCACTAGCGAATCATCATCACCAACAAGGGGGGATATTTTCTTCGCTAGGTGCTATCCCTGAAGGCTCAGTATTCGAATTGTCCAATGGCTTACCCCCCGCAAATGCGGTTGCTGAGGCTAATTTTGTGAACGCTCCCGTTGAATACCAAGACCGTGCTAGAACGGAAATTCGTAAGAGGTTGTTACCGCACCATTCGTCTTCCACATCATCAGCCAGGTCATATCGATCGTCTCGTTCTAGTTTGGATAATGTAAGTTTAGCGAGTGATAATGCCTCCTCATATCAGAGTAGTATTTTTTCGTCACCAAGTTTAGCAACAGAGTCAAGTACAGATACATCAATTCACCTCATCAGTGAAGTTTCGTTACAAGATGTATTGCCCAAGACTTTTTACGATATGTATGCTCCCGAAGTTGTTATGTCAGATCCAGGCAATCTTTTACCGAACGGTAGACCGAAATTTACGGAAAGAGAATTATTGGATTGGGAATTGAATGATATCAGATCATTGTTAATTGTAGAAAATTTAAGACCTGAATAGGGAGGAACACTGCCGCGAATCATTTCGCCGAGGCATGATATGCCACAATTTCGATTACAATATTTACCGCTTTGTTCATCAGATTCGTTTATTATTGAGACGCTGGTATCGTCGGATTTATATGCGGAGGTTAATTTGGATTACGAATTTAAATTGACAAGTGCTAAATATACAGTTGCAGCAGCAAGGAAACGGCATGAACATCAGACGGGCAGAAATGAGCTGATAATGCAATTAACCAAACCAGAATGGAGAAATATAATTGAAAATTATCTTTTAAACATTGCAGTCGAGGCACAATGTAGATTTGATTTTAAGCATAGATGTTCAGAATTTAAAAAATGGAAACAAAGACGACAACAGGAGAGTAATAATTTGAGAAAGCCCGACATGCCGCCACCGAGGTTTATTCCACCGAAGTCCAAGTCTTCGCATTCAAGGGGAAATCTGTTGGAGAAGGCATTGATGAAGAGCTTTCAAAAAAATGTTGATGATGGATCGGCCGGTTCGATTCATCACGGCAAGGTGGGTTTAACAAAGGAAGAAAAGAATGAAATTTGGTCGCAGTGTCAAGCAAGAGTATATCAAAGATTAGGACTCGACTGGATGCCGGATAATTACGAAAGAAAAAGGTCCTAATAATGCATTTTTCAGATTTTTTAATTTTTCAGATTTTAATTAGTGATTTTTTTTTCTTTATAGAGACGATATGTATGATGGAACGAGAATTTTTCATTTCTATGAGATGCCTTAAGAGAAGGAAAAACAAAACGACTAGCTTCGACTTTTAACAAACACTAGACAAAGGCAGGAAAAAGATCGATAATGACAGAATCTAAGGGTGATCCAGCTGATTTATTAGCATCATTAAAGATTGATGGTAAGGAGAAGGAGGTGAAGCCTTCTGCTGACATTGAAAAGAAGACAGAGGACAAAGAGGGAGAACAAGAAGAACAAAAGACTAAGGACGTTAATCAAGACGAATCGAAAAAGGAAGACGAACCAAAGAAGGACGACGAATCAAAACAGCAACAAGAGACCAATTTAGTTAAATCCGAATATGAAGTTAAAGTTAACTTTGCTGATATACAAGCAGACCCCAATTCACCACTTTACAGTGTTAAATCATTTGAAGAATTAGGACTATCACCAGAATTACTCAAGGGTCTTTATGCTATGAAATTTCAAAAACCATCCAAGATTCAGGAGCATGCCCTACCGCTGTTATTACACAATCCGCCACGTAATATGATCGCGCAGTCACAATCAGGTACAGGTAAAACAGCGGCATTTTCATTGGCAATGTTAACTCGTGTTAATCCTGAGCTTGGTGAAGCTACACAGGCCATTTGTCTAGCACCATCCCGTGAATTAGCAAGACAAACTTTAGAAGTTATTCAAGAAATGGGTAAATTCGCCAAGATTTCAACACAGTTAATTGTACCTGAAGCCTTTGAAAAAGGCCAACAGATTAAAGCTCAAGTTGTTGTCGGTACACCGGGAACTGTGTTAGATTTAATTAGACGTAAATTGATTAATCTTTCACAAGTTAAGATCTTTGTTCTAGATGAAGCTGATAACATGTTAGATAAACAAGGTCTTGGTGATCAATGCATTCGTGTCAAGAAATTTCTGCCCAAATCTACTCAATTGGTATTGTTTAGTGCTACTTTTCCTGATCAAGTTAAAGAGTATGCTAAGCGCGTAGTGCCCGATGCTAACAGTTTGGAACTACAACGTAATGAAGTCAACGTCAGCGCAATTAAACAACTTTACATGGATTGTAACGATGAAAGCCATAAATACGAGGTATTGACAGAATTGTATGGATTATTGACCATTGGATCTTCAATTATATTTGTCTCGACAAAGAAAACTGCTAATTTGCTATATGCCCGTCTAAAGCAAGAAGGTCATCAAGTTTCCATTTTGCATGGTGACTTACAATCCAAGGAGCGTGATAGACTAATTGATGATTTCCGTGAAGGTCGCTCTAAGGTTTTAATTACGACTAATGTTTTGGCAAGAGGTATTGACATTCCCACCGTTTCCATGGTTGTCAATTACGATTTGCCTACAACACAAACTGGACAACCTGATCCTTCTACCTATGTGCACAGAGTTGGTAGAACCGGTAGATTTGGTAGAAAGGGTGTTGCCATTTCATTTGTCCATGACAAGAAGTCTTACCAGATACTGTCGTCAATTCAAAAATACTTTCAAGATGTGGAGATGACAAGAGTGCCTACCGATGACTGGGATAAAGTGGAAAAAATTGTCAAGAAAGTACTAAAAGAATAAGCTCACCGATAAACTGCTGAATATTAATTGACTAGTAGTGTTTACCTTTTATCGGCACATCGCCTTGTTGGCTCAACAATCGTTCTTAACGACATGCGGTTCTTTGTAGCACATTTTTCTAGAAGCCGAAGAGGGAGAGAAGGGGGGACTCTTCTACAACTATAAAAGGAGTTGACAATTATATTCGGCTTTTCCGTGTATATCTTCTTTGACTACAAAGATACAACGATATATCCAATAACTTTCTAATCATGGACGGCGCCAAACTCGTTAACATCATCCTTGGTATGTACTTACAAGATTTACTTTGCCGGTAAATAGCTTTTACTAACCCTGTCCCTCAGCTATCTTTTTACCACCAGTTTCTGCATTTTTGTCCAGTGGTTTCGGTACAGAATTCGTCATTGACCTTATTCTAACAATCTGTGCGTTCTTCCCTGGTATGCTATTTGCCCTATACCTGGTCTTCAAGAACCAGTAAGGTGATGAAAAGATACAGTGACGATGACCCGTAATATAATTCTAACTAGCTTTTTCCGATCTAATATGTGTAAATCTTAATAAATAAGAGTAATGTCGATTTTTGCTTCTCTTTTATTTTTTATTCTTTCGTTATTATAACTATATAAATTTATTTACATGAGGATTATTATAGCTGTGGTGCCATCATGTCCATCAATGGTGATTGGATGAAAGCAACACCTGCAACGAAAAAACCACCGTTCAACACAATAGTGTACAGTGGGGATTCCTTGAATTTTTGGAAAGCAGATTTTGGAGGTTGAGGTGCTTTTGGTGCAGAAAACATTCCAGACATTGTAATAGATTCTACTTGTGCTGGTAAAAGCTTTAGTTGTTCAAGTAATAGTCTGCAGTGGTGATGGAGTTCTAAAGCCTTGAAAAAAAAACTATTAGAGAAAAAGTCTTTCGTACATCGTGATTACAGTGGTATTTAGGGTCTTGATCGTAATTCACTATGGTAATGATAGTCAGGGGAATCGTTAAGTAGAGATTCCCTGGACTCTTCGAGCTGATGTTCCATTATAGAGGAATCTGTATTGGGTTCATCTGGTTTCGTTGTTGTAGTTGGTGTTGATGATAGCGATGATTTCTTGCCGACGTAAATTGACCAGCGACATCCGTAGTCCAGCAGTCTCCAAAGATAAGCAAGTATATCGTAAGTGTATATAAGTATTAGTGGACCAATTACCAGTGCGATTAGAAAAAAGCAAATCGTTTGCCAGATTTTCAAAATGTGTGAAGCAATTTCAAGCATTTCGGACTTGATTCTGATTTACATTCAGTAGTAGTGATTCAAATGGATTGAAATGGCGAGATGCGCTTTTGAGAAGGAAAAAAAAAAAAAAAAAAAATGGTAAGATCGCTTATATGGGATGAGTAGCTTTAAGGCAATAATGCTAGCAAAATTAATTTGCGTTCAAGTTGGTGCCTGTTAACTTTTATTTTCTATATATATATAAACTGGGAGGGGTTAAAATTACTGGACCCCTACTACACTTAATTCTAAAGTCCAAACTCTCCTGATGTGAAGTCTTACCGGTATGCGCATTTTGGTGAGACCGTCATTTGGAGATGTTGGAGTTTTTATTCTAATTTTTGGTTTTGAATCGGACCTACGGGTTTCAGTATCCCATGATCCATAAATTTCGACGTCTAGATCTAAATCCTCCTCACCCCACCAACACTTTCTAGCAGGCTTCCTCCAAAACAATAGTAGTTTAACATTGATATCGGGTTTGGGCATTAAGTCGTAAAGTTTTGGAGTTTCTCTCTGATGGGATTGTGACCTTTGTCTGGAACCGGATCTGGATCTGACGTTATCAGCCAAGGCAGATAATCTTGATTTTCTCTTATCGCGGCCTGTTCTCGATGATGGGCGATCCTTACCAATAGTTTGATTCGATTCAGTGGGTGTTAATGACTGCGTGGGTGACAGGCTGATATCTCTGAAAAAGGGGGAATTTGGTTCATTTGGTTGAAATTGTTGTTGCTGTTTTTGCTCGCCATCCCAACGTGCTTTCGCCTCCGAGTATTGTTTTCTGAATGATTCGGTTGTTTCGTTGGCGATTCGACACAGGGATAGTGAACTAATAACCGTTTTACCAGGTTCTTGGAATCTGTTGCCCCAAACTGATTGGTTTTGAAATCCCGACGAACAGAGCATATCCTTTAGATGTTGCTCAGCGGGACCTAATTCCTTCTCGCGTTGGGCATAGTAGTCATCATCGTACGAGTCATTACCGTTAACATTATTATGGTTGTTATTACCGTTATCATGCTGATTCGATGATAACTTTTTACGATTGTTTTTCCTTAGTCGATTGGAAGAATAAAGGCCCTGGAAAATCGATCCCTTCGATGTAAGGTAGCTGCCAGCAGCTGATTTAACTTGAGCCATGATATGATATAAAAGTTCTTCACTAGTTTCATTATTATCAAAGATAAATTCACTTTGTGGAACACAATAATAGTCCAAATCCTCCCTGAGCACAATAATAGTTGGTTTTTCATGTAAAATTTCTTGTTCTGCACTCTCATGATTGTTCGAACCGAACGAGAAAAGACCTCTATTTGACGGCGAACGGTCAAATATTTTATTCACTGGGTAGTAGATAAAATCTTGATACGCCTTGTTATAGGCCTCCATGATGTATTCAAAGCAATCGGGGAAGAAATTCGGGATGTAAACCTCGTCTTCGGCAGTTAGATTTGTAATTACCTGACCATTTCGATCCAAAAAAACACCGCTGGGGAAAAGGCATAGAAGTAGGGATTCGGGCTATGACATTAACTGATCTCTAGTAATGTAATAATGAGTTTCGCGAATGTTCAAGTGGATTAACGAGTTTCCGTAGTCCTCATCTCCGAAATCACCGCCCGAGGGATCCTCCGATTGATATTGTCCACTATTCTGATGAAAAGCATCGGTCGTTGGGCCCGTTTGTGGTACCTGTGTTACTAAACTCTCCATTTTTATTTTTGTCTTTATCTTGACAATGCTAATGCAAACGACAACTTTCTTTTCTATCAACAATTCCCAGGAAGAAAAAAATCCAAAAAAAAAAAAAGCGGCTGCAATGAGAAGTACCAAACAGAAGAAAAAAACGACTTGGTTTCAAACAACGCTTAGAAGAGGTTCTTGTCTAGAAGTCTGCTACTTTCTTGTTTAAAAGTTCTTTCTTGCAGTTCTTCTCCTCCGTAATTTGAGCTCTTTTCCTCTTTTACTCCTTTCAACACCAAATCACGCAGAACGGGATAATTGATTAAACGAAGTGTGACTAACAGTAGTGTTGAAGTGTCTGAAATTTTATACTACTGCTATTTTTAATAGTATCAGCGCCTCAAGTTCAAGTGAATTCAAACGGTATTCTTTGGTTGTATTGCAGTGAGGTGTAATAGGTTTAGGCTTTTAAATTTTTTAGATGTTTGAAGTCAAAATTTTATTAACCCTTCTGTTTTTCTGAAAATTTGACTTTAGAGGCAGTAGCAATTTTTAGGAACCAAATTGAGTTGACGATGCTCAGGCTAAGCTTCTTGTTATTCCTTTTTTCTTGAATCCAGCACTCTCGTTCTTGTTCTTATTAATGTCTCTGGTTGTTGTATTTTTTTTTTTTCCACTAGAGTCTCTGGGCAAAAAAAAAAAAAAAATTAAGCCTATCTAAAAGATTCCGCGATCAGGATGGGTTTATCTCATTTAATCTATACTGCAATACGGCGTGAAAGGTGTGCCTATAAGTGTAAAGTTTTTATCTTTTTTTTTTTTTCTTCTTACATATACATGAAATTTTTGTAGCTAGAGCGGTGTCATGCCGTATGCGTAATGGTCATGATTGCGATTTTCGAGGAAGCAGCGGGCAGACTCCGGGATTATTTTTTTTGATTGCCATCTCAAGAAAAAATGACGGGAAAAGGAACTCACAATAATTGAAACAAACTATGAATTCAGCCTTCCCTTGTTAGGTATTGTTTATTGTTGGGCGGGAGTTACCTGCTGCTTTCCACTGAGGCTTGTTTGGTGATCGCCTGTATGCAAGTCTATAGCAAGAATTTGGTTTTTCCGGCGGAATCGGAGGGTATTGCTGGTCGCGGTAGTCCGGACGGTGTTTTGTTGTCAAGTGGTAACCAAGGAAAGTGATACAGCCGCACGCTGGCTAGCTGTTTCGCACTGTTAGTTGGCAATGCCCTCCTAACTCTTCATTCAACAGCTTGCGCAAGTGGTTTAGTGGTAAAATTCATCGTTGCCATCGATGAGCCCCTGGTTCGATTCCGGGCTTGCGCAGTAACATTCATTTTTCTGTTTTGGCAATTATTTTTTTACTTCTCTAGTAGTCCGTTAGCTCAACTTACAAAAAGCTGACAGGGTAGAATTTATTTTCTTCTCACAATGAAGAGAAGCGGAATCAAAAAACAATGCGCAAGCCCGGAATCGAACCAGGGGCTCATCGATGGCAACGATGAATTTTACCACTAAACCACTTGCGCCTTTCTATGGTTACTGCATTCAAACAGCCGTATTTCTCACGCTGCTTCCTACACACTTTTCGCGTCGCAACACGTCACAAGAAAAGACAGAACATGATCTACGGTCGGGTAACAGCGGAGTGCTTTTTCGGGGAGACCCGTTTTCGTCTCAAATCATCTGTGCCACTGACCCCTGTGATTTTTTTCCTCTTTACTAACATTTTTTCCTAAACTTCAACAGAACCAATTCGTACAGTATCTATCTGTCATTAGATCGAAATCGAAAAGAAGCAAAGGGTAGAGCTACGTCTTTATCGTTTTACGGTTAGAAACTAATTCTCTATTGATCTTTGTTCATTTCATTCATTGTCATTATTTTTATACTATTACTTTTTTTTTTCTCTTTTTTTTAATCTCTTAATCATCACTCCTATCACCGCTACCACTGTTTTCATAGAATTCCATTCTCTTCGTTTCGATACTTCAGTACGACAATCCAACACCGCTACAACGCTACTAAGATACTACGATACTCTAGTTCGTTAATTTCATTTTTGTTCTGTCCGATTTTATGAAAGTTTGGGTTATACAATACAAACTGACTGATTATTTTAAGGGAAAACAAGTAACAAAGAAAGATATTAAATAGTTTGTCCAAGATGGAATCGATTTTAGATTTTTCCAAAGAGTTAGACATATCAGTTTTGGACCAGGTCGTTGACACTTTTTACAAGGGTTCAGGTGTACAGCAGAAACAGGCGCAATATGTGTTAACCAAGTTTCAAGAATATCCTGATGCATGGCAACGTGCCGATCAAATTTTACAATTCTCACAAAATCCACAGACGAAATTCATTGGATTATCCATTTTAGATAGATTAATCACCAGAAAATGGAAGCTTTTACCACAGGAACAGCGTGTGGGTATTAGAAACTTTGTGGTGGGGATGATCATTTCCATATGTCAAGACGATTCACTTTTCCATACTCAAAAGAATTTGATCAACAAGTCAGATTTAACTTTAGTCCAAATTTTAAAGCAAGAATGGCCACAGAACTGGCCTGATTTTATTCCTGAATTAATTGGGTCTTCAACTTCGTCGATAAATGTTTGTGAAAACAATATGGTAATTTTGAAATTGTTGTCGGAGGAAGTTTTCGATTTTTCAGCTGAACAAATGACGCAGGCAAAATCTTTACATTTGAAGACTTCGATGTCAAAGGAATTCGAACAAATTTTCAAGTTTTGTTATGAGGTTCTAGAACAAGGTTCATCGCCGTCTTTGGTAGTCTCAGCATTAGAATCACTATTAAGATATTTGCATTGGATTCCATATCGTTACATCTATGAGAGTAACATTTTAGTGCTTTTGAGTACGAAATTTTTAATGTCTCCAGACACAAGGGCTATAACGTTAAAATGTTTAACTGAAGTTTCCAGTTTACAAATTCCCGCTGATAATAACGCTATTAAGGCCCAAACGGTTCTTTTTTTCCAAAACACACTTCAACAGATTGCATCAGGTGTAGTCCCCATCTCTGCTGATTTGAGAGCTACCTATTCGACGGCAAGTGGTACAGATCAATCATTTTTACAAGATTTGGCAATGTTTTTAACGACCTATCTGACTCATCACAGACAGCTATTGGAAGATGCATCTGTGGAGGATCCAAACTTGAAAGTTTTACTACTAAACGCACACCAATATTTGATTCAGCTATCAAAGATTGAAGAAAGAGAATTGTTCAAAACCACATTAGATTATTGGAATAATTTAGTGGCAAGTCTATTTCAAGAAGTGCAAAAATTACCAATCAGTGAATTGAACCCATTGATGCAATTGTCAATAGGATCACAAGCGATTAACAGTAATAGTGGTGCATTGAATCCTGAATTTTTGAAAAGATTCCCACTAAAGAAACACATCTATGACGATATTTGTTCACAATTAAGATGGGTTATCATTGAAAATATGGTTAGACCTGAAGAAGTTTTAGTTGTTGAAAATGATGAAGGTGAGATTGTCAGAGAATTTGTAAAGGAATCTGACACCATTCAACTGTACAAGTCAGAAAGAGAGGTATTAGTTTATTTGACCCATTTAGATGTTATTGACACTGAGGAAATTATGATTAGTAAACTTGCACGTCAAATTGATGGATCTGAATGGTCTTGGCATAACATTAACACTTTGTGTTGGGCTATTGGTTCCATCTCAGGTACTATGAATGAAGAGACTGAAAAGAGATTTGTCGTTACAGTGATTAAGGATTTGCTTGCTCTTACTGAAAAGAAAAGAGGTAAGGATAACAAAGCTGTGGTTGCATCAAACATCATGTATGTGGTTGGTCAATATCCAAGATTTTTAAAGGCACATTGGAATTTCCTACGTACAGTGGTTCTTAAGTTGTTTGAATTCATGCATGAAACACATGAAGGTGTTCAAGATATGGCTTGTGATACTTTTATCAAAATTGTTCAAAAATGTAAATACCATTTTGTCATTCAACAACCAAGAGAAACTGAGCCATTCATCCAAACAATCATTAAGGACATTCAAGAAACGACAGCCGATTTACAACCACAACAGGTTCACACATTTTACAAAGCATGTGGGTTAATTGTAAGTGAAGAAAGGAATGAACCAGAAAGGGTTCGTCTCCTAGCTGATCTCATGCAATTACCTAATATGGCTTGGGATGCTATCGTACAGCAGTCTTCCGCCAATCCTGATCTATTACTTGATCCTGAAACCGTTAAAATTATAGCTAATATCATCAAGACTAATGTTGCAGTTTGTGCATCTATGGGGCCAGATTTTTACTCTCAATTGGGGTATATTTACTACAACATGCTACAATTGTACAGAGCCGTTTCATCCATGATTTCTGTTCAAGTTGCAAAGGACGGATTAATTGCTACAAAGACCCCCAAAGTACGTGGATTAAGAACTATTAAGAAGGAGATTTTGAAATTGGTTGAAATCTATACCGCTAAATCCAAGAATTTGGATGAAGTCGTTAAAGTGCTAGTGGAACCACTATTAAATGCGGTTTTAGAGGATTATATGAATAATGTTCCTGACGCAAGAGATGCTGAAGTATTAAACTGTATGACAACTGTCGTTCATAAAGTGGGGCACATGATTCCTCAGGGTGTTATTCTCATATTGCAAAGTGTGTTTGAATGCACTTTGGATATGATTAATAACGATTTCACAGAATATCCAGAACATCGTGTTGAATTCTACAGATTGTTAAGAGCCATCAATGAAAAATCATTCGGTGCCTTATTAGAATTACCACCAGCTGCCTTTAAATTATTTGTGGATTCCATCTGTTGGGCTTTCAAACATAACGATAGAGACGTGGAAGTTAACGGTCTACAAATTGCACTTGATCTATTGAAAAACATAGAACAGTTGAACAACACTCAGTTTGCAGTTGCCTTTTATTCAAATTTCTATTTTGTCTTTGTTAGCGAAACGTTTTACGTTCTTACTGATTCCGATCATAAATCCGGGTTCTCTAAACAATCGCTACTGTTAATGAGACTAATTGCATTGGTAGAAGAAAATAAAATTACCGTCCCCATCTACCAAGAAGGTTCTGCACCTCAAGGTACATCAAATCAAGTTTATCTGAATGAATATTTGGCTAGTATGTTAGCTAACGCATTCCCACATTTGGCTAGAGAACAGATCGTTAATTTCTTGACGGCTTTGACAAGTCAATATAGGGATCCAATTAAATTTAACGGTACGTTAAGAGACTTTTTGGTTCAAATTAAAGAAATTGGTGGTGATCCAACCGATTACCTGTTTGCTGAAGATAAGGAAAAGGCACTTTCGGAACAACAAAAAATGGACAGAGAAAGAGCCGCCAAAGTTGGTGGTTTGTTAAAACCTTCTGAATTGGATGACGAATAAGGTTGTTGATTATTTTTATCGTATTTTTTCTTTTGACTATATCGTTGTTTTTAATCAGTGTAATAACTATCAAAGAGTGAACTATTCGTTTCGTTAGTATTTTTTACCCTCTGCAGAGAGTTTAGAATTTAAATTACATATATGTGTATATATAGATGTCAATATGTACAGGATAGTTCGAAAAAAAATAAAAAAAAAAGAAGTTTTTTTGTCTGTTCCTTAATCGTTCATTGTTCACTTGCTGGTGCTTTCTTGATGGCATCTTGAATCTTAACAAATGCGCCTGTAGGACCTGCAACGGAACCTTTAATTAATATCACACCAAGTTCATCATCAACTTTTAACACTTGAGCATTTTGTATGGTAACATGATGGTTCCCCATATGACCAGGCATTTTTTTACCAGGTAAAACACGACCAGGATCTTGATTCTGACCATATGAACCACCATGTCTATGCATAATAGAAGTACCATGAGAAGCTCTTAAACCGGCAAAATGGTACTTCTTCATCACACCTGCAAAACCTTTACCTTTGCAAATAGATTTCAAATCCACATATTGACCATTGTTGAAGAATGAAGGTTTAATTAAAGTTCCAAGAGGTAATAATCCATCTTCATTTTTAACTCTAAATTCAGACACTCTCTCCTTGGGGTTAACTAACTTCGAGGCAAAATGACCTAGCATTTGTCTACTGACTTTCTGGGGATGTTTCGAACCATATCCTACTTGACATGCAAAATATCCATTCTCCTCCATGGTTCTATGCATTAAAACTTCAACATTATCCATTTTCAAAACTGTACATGCAACTCTTTTACCAGTAGCTTCATCGAAAAATGGCATCATACCTTCTTTCTTAGTCAATGCACCACAACGTAACGGTAGCCATTTCCTCTTCTGGGCCTGTTGTGGTGAATGGTTAATTGGTTGTGCATCCAACTTTATCGTGTTAGCGACACTTGGGGCTATAAGAGATGCTCTTGTAGAAGAACATCTGGCGAAAACGGTAGGTCGGCAGATGCTTGGCCAAATATTAGCAGGCATTGTAATGAATATCAACTTCTAGAATACTTTAATTGATACAATTACCTTCGAAACCTGGCTTTGTATTCTCCATGTATAAGAACATTTGATCTTGATATCCAAATTTTTCAACATCGTTCACTATGACTAGAGCTCATCTCATCTCATACTGAAGAGAACTGATAGAGGTACTAATAATATGTATTCCAGTGTATTAAGGTTATTGTATTTACAAGTATTAAAATTAAATCATTTAATCTTCTTGTCCTTCAATTTGATGGTTTCGTTATTTACATAAATACCTTTACCCTTATAAGGTTCAGGTGGATGGAAGTTCCTCAATTTGGCAGCGAATAGGTGGACCTGTTGCTTATCACAGCCTTCTATTATCAGAGAGGTAGGCACTGGAGAGGTAACTTTGATTCCCTCTGGTACCGTTAAGCCCTGCATGACTGAAGCACCAACTTTAACGCTAACAAATTTACCGTCTTGTTCCACTTGCGCCCTGTAACCGGTACCCACAAATTTCAAAGTTGCTAAATGTCCTTCGCTTACACCAGTAACATGGTTATTGATATGAGACCTCATTGTCCCCCACATTGACCTCTGTATCTTGTCGCTGGTGTCTAGGACGGATACGTTTAATTTCGCACCAGATGAATCAGCTTGTACCTTGACGAAATCGGGCATTTCCATTGCAACTTGGCCTTTAGGACCTTCTACAGTAACCATTTGTGATAGTTTTAAGGATTTATTACCTTTTCTGATGACTTTTGGGATGTTTAAGGCAGAAACGGAGAATTTGGTCTCTGCTGCCAGATAGATAGGAGAACTACCAATGTGTGAGCATAATTGACGGCTTACAGAGAAGCACCTGGCGCTAATGAATGACATGGATTATGGAGATCTTGCTATCCTTTGTATCTTCGTGGTGATATGGATTGATGAAGTTGGTTTTTTTTCACTTGACATCAAAGGAAGGTAGGTGAAAAATAAAAAAAATTTCAACTCATCGCATCTCATCACCACTTCAATAGCACTTGGTATCAGAAGAAGTACAGGGTTTGAAGAGTTATAGACCCCAGAAACTGATTCTACGAGTTAAGAAATGGTTAGACAGCTTAAGCACCATGAGCAGAAACTGCTGAAGAAGGTCGATTTCCTCGACTGGAAGCAGGACCACGGTCATAGAGATACACAAGTTATGAGAACTTATCACATACAGAACCGTGAAGATTATCACAAGTACAACAGGATATGTGGTGATATACGTCGTTTAGCTCATAGACTCTCGTTACTACCGCCTGAAGATCCATTCCGCAGAAAACATGAACAATTACTACTAGATAAGTTGTACGCTATGGGTATATTGGCTACCAAGTCAAAAATCTCTGATTTAGAAAATAAGGTTACTGTAAGTGCTATATGTCGTAGAAGGCTGCCTGTGATCATGCATAGACTCAAGATGGCTGAAACCGTTAGTGATGCAGTTAAATTTACTGAACAAGGTCATGTTCGTGTAGGTCCAAATCTAATAACAGATCCTGCGTATTTGGTCACAAGGAATATGGAGGATTACGTGACTTGGAACGATAACTCTAAGATCAAGCAAACGGTGCTACGTTATAGAAATAAAATCGATGATTTCGATTTTACACAATAAAATAATTTTACAACTCTTTAATACAACTTTTTAGTTATAGTACTTATACAGGGGAAGGAAAGAAAGATAATAGAATAAAAGAAACTGAAAATGGTTTAATTCGAAAAAAATAATGCAATTAGGAAGTTCGTATTTTATGTTTTAATTTTTATTTTTTGTAGTTTTCTTTATTGAATCATACAATCTTATAGTTGTGAGAGGAGCCCAGCTGTCTTCTCAAATCGTCATTAGAACCAGTGTGTGGTAGAATACCACCAGTACTTGGTGGCTGTAGGACATCTTCTTCTGCAAGAAGACCACTGACACGAGAATTGTATGCAGCTTGTTGTCTATAATAAGGATTCATCTGTGTTGTTATACTGTTATTCCTTGTGTTCATACCGCTGACATTTCTAATTGAACCAGCAGGTCTGAAATTTGTCGGTAGGGTTAATTCGGATGGATTTGTCATAACGACACTTTGTCTCATCTTATAAGGTGCTAATGGTGATCCTGTTTGAGTGGTATCGTCATTGTGGGCATAAAACAATTCTGGATGATCCATTGGATTCAATGCAGTACCGTGGACTCTAGCTGCTTGCAAAGCTGGCAATGCTGCAAGTTGTCTA
This sequence comes from Zygosaccharomyces rouxii, assembly GCF_000026365.1. Lineage (NCBI taxonomy): Eukaryota > Fungi > Ascomycota > Saccharomycetes > Saccharomycetales > Saccharomycetaceae > Zygosaccharomyces > Zygosaccharomyces rouxii. Next base: position 1,253,664 of record NC_012991.1, on the reverse strand, counting down.
CCTCTCGACTTGAAAGACGTCAAGGAAAGTGAGGATGAAGAGTAGGGGAGATTTGTTGGTGTTGGCAATTCATCAATACTTTCCAAAGTCTGAGGGTGGGCTCTCTGAGGCATGTTCGAGTATCCATAATTAGATTGTGGTGGTGCGTATTGCATAGGTGAGGAGAATTGAGATGGCGCATATTGTTGAGGCGTGAAAGATGGTTGAGAGAAAAACTGAGGTGATGCATAAGCTTGGGCATCGTAGATTGGCTGTTGCATCGGGTATTGCCCCTGAAATTGTTGTTCTTCTTGTTGCCATTGCTGTTGTTGCAAGCGCAATTGTTGTTCTTGTTGTTGTAACTGCTGCTCTTGCTGTTCTAGTGTCAGCTGTTGACCGTGCTGCAAATTCTGTCTGTCTACAGATGCGTGTGTTGGCACAGCTGAATAGATAGACGAAGCACGTTGTGCCAGAGCATCTTGGTTACCACCAGGAATCGTCAGTAAATTACTAGATTTGGGTTGTTCTAGCTGTTGTGGTTCTGGTGGTTGTTCTTCATTACCTGCCGAAGGATCCAGCGTTGGCAGATCTGGGTACTGACCGACTTTAGTATCCATATCCTTTTCAATATCCTTGTTTTTATCCCTATTCTCATAATACACTTTGTAAATACTCTTCATTCTCTTGATATCCTCTTCTTCCCTTTCGCTTAATGGCGGTACAGTTTCGTCTTCATTTCCGACTTCAAAACTAGTTTCATTAGATTCAGGTTCTTTGTCTTCACCACTACGATTTTTCTGAATCAATGCATCTCTTGATCTTGCCGCGCTATCATCTAATCTACTTTCACTTGCATCGAGCCCGCTATCACCTTCAGCATATTGCTTAGTAACTTGACCAACAACTGACTTAACTGGACTTTGTCTCACCGATAACATTTCTTCCTCTTGTTCGCCATCAGCATTTTCACCTTCACTAATACTACTTGAACGAGATGTAGCGGCATTGTGAACGTGAACGTGTTCCTTTGATGTTAATGCGTTGAATGTGTAGGAATGATGACCACCTCTTGGATATGACAATTCGTACGAGCTCAAATTGTTATTGTTAGCGGCGATCTTGTAAGGACCATATGCGTCATCGTGCTGTCTACCAAATTCTCTGATAGTAGTGGTATCGTTTCTTTCAGGAATTCGGAAAGGATCAACACTTTGAATTCTCTGTCTTGTCATCCTTTGCTTGACTCTAGGAGGCAGATAAGAATCAGAATCATCCATCTCCTTGACTTCATCAGCTGCGCTCGATGAATGAGAATCGTCGTATAATTGATTTAGATTGCTTAGATCTTCAATATCACCAGTAAAATCAGGATCATGGTCATTCTTTGCTTCCCTCTTGTTTCTACGGTATAGTATCCAAATTAGTATACCAAGAAGAACGAGGACAAGAAAAACCGGAACACCAACTGCTACACCGACTGCAACGCCAACTGTATGGTCGTTTTTACTCTTGTGGACAGTACTATCATCGCTGTCACTTCCACCACTACTACTATCATCACTTCCCCCACTACTACTGTTACTATCATCACTTCCCCCACCACTTGTGTTACTGCCTTCATCACTACTTAGTTGACCACTGCTAATCCTTTTTACCAACCCATCCGTACTCAAATACAACGGATCTTGAGAAGACTCCGGTACAGTGGATGCCACTTTTAACGCATTGGCATCCATCATTCTCATTTAATATCTGGAAATATAAATTACTTCGAGAGTCTTTTGAAAAGAGGTGATGAATTGAATTATTCTTACCGCCAAGTTCTCACTTAAATTCCTTTCAGCACCTTTTAACGAAACCTACTGTCCAAACATTCAATCTGCGATTGGAAAGAATAGCTAGGGTCCTTAACGAGAATGACCAGTCTATATATCAAAAATGACAAGAAGCAAACAAGCAGAGGAAAAAAAAATAAACAGCGAAAGAGTGGATGGTTAATCCTATTTCTATATCTCCCAATGCATTGATTAAAAGACGCGATATTCAGTAGATTGACTTTGCGTTCAAATATTCGTGAAGGTAGTCAATCAATAGATCTTACTCTACTGGTAAGTCAAGGAAGCTGCGTTACTGTAGAGAAGGACGTAAACAGAGAGCCCAGCACGACCAGAATTTTTCCTTCTGATTAAGAAAACAACAAGACACGAACGCGAAAAGTTTTTCCGTGGGTATTTGTGCGCCCTTTTCTTGGCGGTCGGAGTTCTTCAATTTTCGTGTCTTAGGATTCCTCGAAGAAATTGATAAAAACGGCCAGCATCAACGCGAATGAGCCAGCAGAAGAGCCGGTCTCTCCGGCCAGCCATTGAGAAGATAATATGGGGAGAAGCATGTTTGGTTTTATGGTGAGTTAAACGCTTTAATCGGCTTTGGGATGCTATATAGTAGATAAACAATGGTGACACCAATCTCAATCATGCGAAGTCTTGAGGGTGTACGGATGCTTGAGTCTTATGTGATTGGCACGTGATCAGCCGCTAACGGTCAAAATTAGGTGATTTACGCCTGAACCGCCCTAGTTTGTTTGTTTTTTTTTTTCTTTTTTCTTTTTTCTTTTTAAAGGTTGACAGTTGACTGATGAAAAAGACTGATGAAAAAAATATATATGTATATCAGAGGAGCTCATCTCTTTATAACAAGCTTAGTCACTATTGTTCCCAGTCTAATCAATAGTTGTACCAATAATGGGGTTGTTGATAAGATCTGCAAGGTGTTTCTCCACCACTAAAAATGTGGGTAAGAAATTGAACAAGTATTCATACGTTGTTACGGAACCAAAGGATCAAGGTGGTTCACAGGCTATGCTTTATGCCACTGGTTTTAAACAAGACGACTTGAAAAAGGGTCAAGTTGGTGTTGGGTCACTTTGGTGGTCTGGTAACCCATGTAATATGCATTTGTTAGATTTGAATAACAGATGCTCGGAAGCAATTAATAAGGCGGGTTTGAAAGCTATGCAATTTAACGCTATTGGTGTCTCTGACGGTATCTCTATGGGTACCAAGGGTATGCGTTATTCTTTACAGAGTAGAGAAATTATTGCAGATTCTTTTGAAACTCAAATGATGGCTCAACATTATGATGCAAACATTTCAATTCCTTCTTGTGATAAAAACATGCCAGGTGTTATGATGGCTATGGGTAGACACAATAGACCTTCCATCATGGTTTATGGTGGTACGATTCTACCAGGATCGCCTACCTGTGGATCCGCAAAATTGCCAAACAAAATCGATCTAGTCGCCGCATTCCAATCATATGGTCAATTTATCTCCAATCAAATTACTGAAGGGGAAAGAGCCGATGTCGTCTCTCATGCTTGTCCAGGACCTGGTTCTTGTGGTGGTATGTATACTGCTAACACTATGGCTTCAGCTGCTGAAGTCCTTGGTATCACTTTACCAAACTCTTCTGCATTCCCAGCAACTTCAAAGGACAAATTGAACGAATGTGATTCTATTGGTGAAGCTATCAAGAAGACGATGGAACTTAACATCTTGCCTCGTGACATTTTCACTAAGCAGGCATTTGAAAATGCTATCACTTATGTGATTGCAGTTGGTGGTTCTACAAATGCTGTCTTACACTTGGTGGCCATTGCTCATTCTGCCGGTGTCAAGCTTACACCTGATGATTTCCAAAGAATTAGTGATAAGACTCCATTACTTGGTGACTTTAAACCTTCTGGTAAATACGTGATGGCTGATTTGATTAAGGTTGGTGGTACCCAAGCTGTTATCAAGTTCCTTTACGACAACGGTTTCATGCATGGTGACACATTAACCGTTACTGGTGAGACTTTGGCTGAGCGTGCCGCCAAGGCTGTTCCATTGTCTGAAGGACAGGAACTAATCAAACCAATTTCACAACCAATTAACCCTAACGGTCACTTACAAATTCTTTACGGTTCTCTAGCTCCTGGTGGTTCTGTCGGTAAGATTACCGGTAAAGAAGGTACCTATTTCAAGGGTAAGGCTAAGGTTTTCGAAGAAGAAGAAGCATTTATCCATGCATTGGAGAGAGGTGAAATCAAAAAGGGTGAAAAAACTGTCGCAGTGATTAGGTATGAAGGTCCAAAGGGTGCTCCAGGTATGCCAGAAATGTTGAAACCATCTTCTGCTTTGATGGGTTACGGTCTAGGTAAAGATGTTGCCATGTTAACTGATGGTAGATTCAGTGGTGGTTCTCACGGTTTCTTGATCGGTCACGTCGTGCCTGAAGCTGCTGAAGGTGGTCCTATCGGTCTGGTGAAAGATGGTGATGAAATCATCATCGATTCCAACAACAACAAGATTGATCTACTGGTGGACGAAAAGGAACTTGCTGAGCGTAAAGCTAAGTGGACTCCACCAGCTCCACGTTACACCAGAGGTACTCTTTCCAAGTACGCCAAATTGGTTTCTAACGCCTCTCAAGGTTGTGTTCTAGATGCCTAGACATCTCTAAAACATGAAGGTCCTCGAAGGATTCATAAATGACTACTTTTATTTCAACCATAGACAATCAACAGTCCATTGAATGGACATCATTTATTTATTTTACATTATAATGTTATGCAAAAAAGATTTGTTATTTTGAACTACCATTGAAGCCAATCCATGAACTCATGAGATTTAAAGATTTCAATGGTTTCAAAGACCAGTTTATGATTAAAAACTGGATCTTTGGATAGAAAGGTTCCAAAAAATATAATGAAGCCAGAGATGCAGCATTACCTGTGTGAGACAACGCCCGGATGGTTCTGGTAAAAGGCAAGAACCATATTCGTTATAAGTTGGGTTCCGAAGAGCCCTTCTTGACGCTGATCTCCATCTCTGAGCTTGGTTTCTTTAAACAAGAAGTGGCAAATATTTTTAAACAAGTTTACCGATTCCTGGGCTTTATATACTACTTGAGTTCTGTGCGGGTAACATGAAATTTTAACAAGAGCACTTTCTTCTGTAGTCATATGAGCGTCTACATATCTAGATGATAGAGGGATTAATAGGGAATTCCAGGACATTAGGTCGTCATGGCTTCCAAGGATGCTTTGAAACGGGTACTATCCCATTTGAAAGAGGGTAAGATATTGGGTATAGCAAATTCGTGGAACGAAAAGAGTTCTGCATCGATATGGAGACCCGATGTGATAAAATCTACAGCATTAAAATATAGAAGTTATAATCCATCACTGACAAGGGATGATTTCAAAAATTTAGAACCGAATGTCCTCTTTAATTCAAAACCAATAAACGGCACAGATTTTGAACTTATCAAATGTCGAGATCCAAAATTCTTTCAGTTTAAAGATCAATACGTTCTTCTATTTGAAAACCATGATTCTATGGTGAAATATATGCAGAACACTAGCTCCAGTAGAATTAATCATGTTAGAGTTAAATTTACTCCGCTACGAATGGGTGATATGATTGGTATTAACTATATGAATTATGTGCATAATCTATTGGCGGCATACGATTCATCAGAAACTTATTTTGATATGATAAAGAGGAAAAGGGAACCGATTGGTGATATAGATTTACAAGATTTGACACAAATTGCACAACCTTTTGAAGAAAAATCTGCGCTTATATGGGATTTACCCCTAGAGACTAAACCGATTCATGTGATGGATAGATTTTGGTTTTACGATATCAAGCACTGTTTCAAGTTGTATTGGGATCATACTACTGGCCGTACGCTTTACTATGTGGCTTTTAATGAGGCCCAGGACTGTACGAAGTTTAGACGAAATCTACACGGTTGTAAACTAGATGATTTGCCCAGAAAGCTACTCATACATCAATTGAAAGGGTAAGTTGCGTCTATTCTCTATTATCCTGTACATAACAAAAAAAAAATAAAATTAAAGCTCTCTCCACGATTCCCTAACTAATTCCCACTGAGGTTTGTTACTTTTATTGCCATCACTTCTTAAAGTTTCTTGAGCCGAAAAAACCTGTTGTTGATGCTGTTGTTCTTTCTCCAAAATAACATATTTTTCCCAAATGCCTGCATTTTTCCAGACTAAGACGATGCTATCTTCTTCATCAAAATCATTATTATTGTGATCTCCACTATCTCTACACCAGCCAATTTTACAACGATCTTGTGGGAATTGTGCATCTAACCCACTGCGTCTCACCGTTGGATTTTTCAAATGCACACTACACATTGACCAAACCGAATCCAAATACTTCGGTTTCCAACTTGCAGGTACAACATTTTTCAAGGCATGCATTTTATTTTTATTAAATTCATCCTTGGCATTTGAACTGACATGAGTTTCCTTGATGGAAATTTGGAAAACGTGTAAGGTTTGTTTATCAGAAACCACAGCTAATCTCGTTCCCTTGGGACTAAATGCCATATCATAAATGTCAGCTCTATCTAAACCTCTTCTAAACTCCTTAATCAATGAACCGTTATGAGTACTAAAGAGTCGGATCAAAGTTCCCTGCACTGAACATGTAGCAACCATTGTACCTTGGTGATTAAGTCTTAAAAATCTTACCGGGGTCTTATGCGCCTTTATAATTGATGTCGGTAACAATTGAGTACCATCAGGATTTTGATCGTTATGTTTTAATCTGCTCAAATCTGCAATGTGAACCTGACCCGTACTTCTTGCTGAAGGGAACGCAAGCATACCATTAACTCCCTGCGAAGCAGAATCATTCACCAGAGCTGGTTCTGAAGATTCCTGTGAAAGTTTCCTATGCAACAGCGATCCCACAACAAAGTCAACTGGGCCCTGTGGTGAAATTTCTAAAGAGGGACAAATTCTTTTAGGACTTGGTTGAAATTGGAACACTTCCACGCTACCGTCTAGTACAACCACGATATGAATTCTTGATAGGAAAACTTGTTTTACAGGTGACATAAATTTCAGAACCACGCTTTCTCTCTGTTGTAAATCATCCCAAATGATCAATTTGTTCAATGAGTATTTCGGCCTCTTACCACCCCCAACTAATGCAGTATAATTTGTACGGTAGAGCATTCTAGTGAATCCAATACCACCACCTGCACCATTCTTTTTAGAATCATTTGGATTCTCAAATTTTTTTGTCAACTTACATGATAGTGGATCAGTGTTATAGATTAAAAACCCATCTTCTGTAGCTGTGCTAAAACATGAATCGTCTTGGTTAAATGAAACGTGTAGGAATTTAGGAGGTTTCTGAGTAGAATCTTCTACGATTGCATGCCTCACATTCATATTTTTACACTCTCTCCCCCTTTATTTATGTATTATTGTATGTATGTTTAACGTTAGATCGATATGGCAGATCTTAATACCCTTGCCATTGTCACATGAAGACCATCACGTGTTGAATATCCTGGGGGAAGATAGATACGAACTCAATTCAAGGGATAGATTATTATATAATACTTCGAATATTATTTAGTTTATTTTCCAGTAGATTATTTCCATTATTTTTGCTGAATGAGTTCTGGATCTAGCTGTGGGGCAGTTACGGCTCCTAATAGCCTGTGTATTTTTTGATACCACGGAATTTCAATTTAATAAATACGATAATAAATAGGGCACAAATTCGGTAGAGCTATTGCTCATAATTTCTATAATTTTGCCTATTTTATTTTTTATTTTTTTATTTTTTTTATTTATTTACTTTTTTTTTCTGCTGTCGTTTTCTTCTGTCGCTGTCACTAAAAAGATTTGTGAAATAGTAATATGTAAACATATAAAATATTCAAAAGTTCCATATTATTAGTTTCTAAATTTTTAAAACTATTGAGAATCAATTGAAAAAATTAAGCTAAATTGCTAGATACAATTTGCTTGCTTACTTCCGCTGTATCTTTTATATTATTTTGAATAATATTACTACTGTCACCGTAAAGGCCTATTTCGCCCTAAGAACGACACAATATTAATCAATCTTAAACCAATCGCTATTCATATTGCCAAAAAGTAAGAAAAGCTTAAAATATCTGCTAATGCATCATTCAAAGAGACCCTCAACAACTGGTAATGGTTCGGGGAACGAATTTAAAAAATTGAAACTGATTCCACGTAAAAAGTTGGGCGGCAATGGTGCTCCCGATAGGTTTATTCCTCAAAAGACATCTCAGAGAGCTTATAGAGCATCACCTTCGTTAAAAAAGTTCAACTTGAGAGAATCGGAATTATTAGACAGGAGCTCTTCCCCTGAAAGGTTATCATCACCGGAATTTTTTACAGATCTAAGAAATACTGGCCATTATGAATCAATAAATAGAGGAACGCTACCAACCACATCTGGTCAAGATGAAGATTCTGCTACGCGTGAACATGTGCAGCCTCGATTGCAATACGAGCAGAGAAGGCACAGAGAGTTCATTGCGGATTCTTTGGGGTTCCAGTCGCCTCAGCGGGTATTGATGTTTAACACACCGAATACTTCGATGGAAACTAGTGAAGATAGTATTTCTAGTGAAAGTTTTCATGGATTTGGTTCAAATCACTACTTGGCAGTAGATCCATTGCTAACCGCCCTGCCCCCAGGAAGGGCAATGGTGTATTTGGCCACATCTGCTTTTTCCAAGATGAATCAAAGTCATTCGTTTGTTAAAGATGATCCTTCGAAGAGACCCTCCAAAAGGATTAAATCTTATATCCCCTATCGTGTATTAGATGCACCATGTCTTCGTAATGATTTTTATTCAAATCTAGTCTCATGGTCCAAGACTACTGATAACGTAATTGTGGGTCTTGGCTGTTCAGTTTATATCTGGTCAGATTCTCAAGGTGCTATCCCCATTCTAGGTCATGATTACTTGAACAGTAAAAGAGATGTGGTTACATGTGTTTCATTCAATCCCAAAAACATGCTGTTTGTGGTTGGTACTAAACAAGGTAGATTGTTGTTATATGATCAAGAAATATGTGTGGAGAGCTATAGGCATGCCGGAATAACCCCTAAACCTCTGTTTGAATACCAATCTATGACATTGAGAGGGATAAGTTGCGTTCAGTGGTATACCAAATCTTTTGAAGATAAACTATTAATTGGTGAAGAATGTGGTGATATAAGCCATTTAATTGTTAAACGGAGGAAGAATTCGCTCGGATTTGATCCTGAAATCTATGATAATGAAAATTTAATTCCACAGTCCTGGTCGTTAGAATGTTTAGCTAAATTTCAAGCCCACGCTCAACAGGTTTGCGGTACGTGAAGACAGTAATACTCGTTTCAATATTTGATTTTTTTTTTTTTTTCAATGTACTAACTCTAATTTAAATTAGGCATCTCGATGAATGAAGATAGTGACCTTTTAGCTGTGGGCGGTAATGACAACACTTGTACACTTTGGGATATTTCCTCAATCCAACATCCAAAATTAAAATTCATCCTCCCACATAAGGCAGCTGTTAAAGCGCTTGCCTTTTGTCCCTGGTCGAAATCTCTATTGGCGACAGGTGGTGGAAGTAAAGATAGAACCATTAAATTTTGGCATACATCCACGGGAATCCTTTTAAATGAGATTCAAACTTCAGGTCAAGTCACTTCACTCATTTGGTCTACTAGGTATAAACAAATTGTAGCAACTTTTGGATTTGGTGATATTGATGATCCGATTTTAATTACGCTTTATTCCTATCCACAATTAACTCCATTGACACAAGTACGTACCTCAAGCCCATTAAGAGTTTTGAGCGCTGTTTCTTCGCCAGCGATGACATCAATCTGCGTAGCCACTAATGATGAAACCATAAGGTTTTATGAGCTTTGGAACGACAGAGGAGATGTAATTAACGAAGCCCAAGAAAGTGGGCTCTATGGTTCAGATATTATCGAATATGTGGAGGGAATTGAAGGAGATTGCCGTGAAAAACTGATCAGATGAATTTTCTTAGTCCATTTGCAATAGTTAAACCTAGATATGACGAAATATAAGTAGTGGTAGCCTTTGTATAGTGTTTACTCTTCATTTTTTTCACCTTGATAGCGAACGGCTGAATATAAGGATACTAGAACAAGGTAAAAAAATACAGTCTTGGAATATACTTTGAATTTAAAGAATTAACAATCCAGATCGAAAAGAATAGGGCTTGAGATATTTGTGTAAGCTGTTAGGAGAGCTTTACTTTAGTAAAAGATGAGTGCACCCAGGAAACGAGAGATTATGAAGACATATTTTACCAAGAGATATGAAAAAGTATTGGATTCGTTGATGGTTGCTGATACTACTGCAGCTGTAGCAACATTGGTAAACGGTGATTCGAAAAGAGCAAGTGGTTTGCCCAATCTAGAAGTGGTTCATGGTGTGGCTAGTTCACTGTTCAACGCTTCCCTGGAGAAATTGAAACCCAATAAAGATAAAGAGGATCTAACTTTGGAAAAGGCTACAGAGAGTTCAGATGAATTTTGGAAAGATGAGAATTTTAAACAAGAAATCCATAGTGAGTCACCTAATTCATATATTGAAACAGATCAAGATCAGGATCAAGAGGCTAGCAAGGTAGAAGCAAAGACGAGGCAACATTTTATAGACATTTTTGTGGAGAAATTGATTGCTAAAATGGTACCTGAAAGATTACCAGAGAGAGAGCGTCTTTTCCAGTCTAATTCTGAAGATGAAAAACTTGGATATCAAACTGTGTCTGCTACGAAGCTGACTCAAAATTTGAAAGATCTTAGCGCCAAGACGGGAGGAATGTTTGAAACTCAGGATACAATCGTCAGATTACTCACATGGAGAAATCCGTCTGGTACGATAACCATGCTAATTCTATTGACGATGATTTGTTTTAATCCAATGTGCTTCCTTGTGTTCCCCTTGCTTTATATCATGTATGCAATGATGGTACCTGGTTACATGAGAAGACATCCGCTAAGAAGAACGTTATATCCAATAAGAAGAGCGAATGGTAAATCGTTGCTCAGAGAATTGGCAAATGGTGGTATTCCTAAGAGTTCACAACCTCCCTATAGTTTTGATCTGTATAGGACAAATTCTGATTCTCTAAAAGATGAAAACGTTAATAATGGGGCAGAACTCGTTGCTAATATTCGAGATTTCCAAAATGCGACTACATCTCTTTTATCATTCTTAAGTTCTTTGGAAAAATTTAAGTATGGAACTGCAGGTTTTAAAGATGAAAGGTTTTCAACGCTCGTATTTTTGGCATATTTTATTGGATTTTGCATTTTAGGTTTAGTATCACCATACATTAATTGGAGTTTAGTTATTAGTTTTGCATTATGGTTTGGTATGCTCGTTATTCACCCCAAAACTTTACCAAGGATTAAAAAACACATTAATACCAATCCAGTTCATCACAGTAAGAGGACCATTCGAGATTCAGAGAAATACGATGTCATTTTAGATGAACCTCCAGAAGTTAGGTTTGTAGAAATTTTTGAAATTTATGAACAAGGAATAACTCCAAGACATTGGGAATTTTTCAAAATTTCTAGCCAAGTATTTGATTCATCAGATAAGTTTAGGAAATTACAGAAGCCACCACCTGGAGTGGATAGTTTGAGTGAAGTTTTGCCGCCCAAGACATGGTCCTTTGATGAAAATTCACAATGGGAAGTTGACTACGATGCGGAGAAGTGGGCATTCGAACGAGGTCTGCTGTTACCAATACAAGAAGAATTTTTAACAGATGACATGTTCAAAAGACGAAGGTTAACTCGTAAAGTCCTAAGATATGCTAATCCGATAAGAAAACCTTTCTATAAATATAAATGAATAAACAAATTAAGTAATGAATTAATGAATTAATGAATGAACGAATTGGATGAATAAATTACAAAAATAATAGAAATAATAAAATCGAAGAAACTAAAATAAAAACGCATTGATTTTTGGGAGAAAAATAAACGATAAAGTCCAATAATTAAGGTGAAATATTACAATGAAATCATGATGGAACGCCGTCCACCTCCCATTTAGAAACTTCAGTAATGATTCGCCTCCAACTTTTCCTATTGTTATGAATGGGAACATGCAGAACGTTCAAATAGAAGACCACACATAGAATGACAAATGAGCAAACCGTTACCGGCGTAAGCATGGCGACGAAGTTTCTTTTAGAGACTGAACGCTGATAGGGGCAAGTTGCGTCAGGGCCACCTGTGACCCAACAATCGTTGACGGAAACTGAATTCATATCAATCCAAAAAAGAGCATCCTCTGAAGAAGTATTTCTCAAATATTGTGTAATGGCCAATTGCTCTAATGGCGTCTTTGGTAAAGAAAAATAATAATCCTCGGGACATTTGGATTCTGAATGACTATCAAATCCAAAATAATTATCATGACCCTTGCTAATTACCCAAATGTAATCGTTAAACCTGTGTTTACAAAGTCCTTTGTGTATTGCATAACAATTTTCTACATCCCAAGATGCAGAGAAATTTGCAGATGTGTAGTGGAGTGCAGCACAATTATAGGCAATTAATTGATGTTCTCGAGCACTGTCACTCGATTGTATAGTCTTTGGCTGATCGGGTTTCCAGGACCATAGAATTGTAAGGTTTAACAGTTGATAAATATCACCGAAATCGCCTACGCTGTATTCATTTGTTATTACTGGGTTATAACCAATATCCACGTATTGTTTAATGTCTGTAGTAGTAAATGAAGCCTCTAGGAATTTCCAACTAATACTTGATAAATTTTGAATTTGGTCCACAGTTGTCGGTATCCCCAGAGTTGCATTTCCTTCATCCAAATGTAAAATCGATGAACCGTTGAAGATATAGGGGGTATTTTGATAAACTAAATGATTGGTAACTTCCATTAAAATCACACGTCTCTTTTTATCGTATAAGAAGGACCCTAGAATTGGCCAGCCAACGCTATTGGCACCAAATGTGCTAAAAGTTCGTCCATATTCTCGATCGTAATCCAAATCATCCGGTGTATAAATTCTTTGTCTACCGAAGCTTTGATCTAATATACGGGTTAGGTTCGATCCATTTTTCCCTGTACCAGTAGAATTACTCTCATTACCAGGTGAAATTTTTAATAATAATACAAGCATATTAGCGGACAAATTATTATCACTACCATTCACATATGTTTGGAATACATTTAAAAATCTAGTAAATGATATATTGCTCTTTTTCAGCATCCATTGACTATTCCTTGGTTCTAAATCTACAGTAAAACTTTGTACGCCATGCTGCATTAATTCCATAAAACTTAACAAAGCTCTAGAGTCGTTATTTCTACCGTTCTTCAAAAATGCATCGAATATATTAACACCGATCATAGGTACTTGATCAATAGGAACGTTTGCCATTAAGTCTCTCTGAGATCGTATTCCATATTGGACCTGGTAGGAAACACTTGGTAAATCCTCTACATCCCTCTGTATATCCCTCTCTTGTATACATTGGCAAGGTCGAGGCCTCCATACCGTAATGTATACAAGCAGTATCAGCAGTAATCCATTCATTGCATCTAATTATACCACTTGTAGCAGAAGAGGAATACAGATAGGAACCTTAATGATACGGCTTTAACCTTAGTGATTTGCAATGATGTTTAAAGGGCTAAGCGAAATTTTTCAGTAGTAGTGTTAAAAGATGTTCAACTAACAAACCAATACTAGAGGTACAAGTGAATTAAGTTTATCAGTTTGTTTCCAATCTGTGATGTCTGCTGCTAGTACTGGTAGTGAAGAGAAACCTCAAGAGGATGAGAACGTTCTTGAGGGCGTTACACAGATAGTTGGACCTGGGGTACAAAGAGACTTACAGACTGAGGTGGTACTGAGCTTTGTGGTGAACTTGCTATTATATGTGGTTCTGGTAATTTATTTCGTGGCAACTTTCTACTATGCTACTAGTAAGATAGTTCCCTATGAGTTTATCGATGAGAAATTCCATGTAGGTCAAACTATAGAGTACATCACGGGCCATTGGAGGTCGTGGAATCCCAAGATTACTACACCACCTGGTCTTTATCTGCTAGGATGGTTGAACTACAAATGGTGTAGTTTTTTCACTTCTTGGAGTACACTGACTATTTTGAGATTAGTAAATCTCTTTGGTGGTGTCGTCGTTCTACCGATAACCGTGTTAAGACCATTGTTTTTATTCAATGCCATTGGATTCTGGCCAGTGGCACTAATGAGTTTCCCACTGCTGACAAGTTTCTATTACTTATATTACACAGATCTCTGGTCTACAATTTTCATTCTACAGTCCCTTACATGTGTCTTAACATTGCCCTTTGGTACAAACGGTAGCATATGGGCAAGTAGCATACTAGCTGGGCTAAGTTGTCTGTTTAGACAAACGAATATCGTATGGACCGGATTTATCATGGTAGTAGCCATTGAAAGAAGAGCGGTTATTCAAAAACAGTTTAATTCCAATAATGCTAATAACTACCTGAAATTTTTCATCCATGCAATTGATGAGTTTGGGACTTTGGTACAACCTTATGCTGTTAATTTCTTTGTATTTTTCCTTTATTTGGTTTGGAACAGGTCGATTACCTTAGGTGATAAATCCAACCACTCTGCAGGGTTCCATTTAGCCCAACTATTTTACTGTTATCTGTTTATTGCATTCTTCAGTGTTCCCCTGTGGTTTTCTTCGAGTTTCTTAAAAATATACAAGAACAGACTACTCCAGAATCCAATTCGATATCTGGTAGAGATTTTGGGGATTATGCTAGTCATTAGGTTTTTCACTAAAGTTCATCCATTCATTTTGGCGGATAATAGACATTTTGCATTTTACATTTTCAAAAGGTTTCTAGGGAATCCGAGTAAAATGGTCAAGTATTTGATGATGTCCCCCATTTACCATTTTGTCACATATTCATATTTTGAAACTTTCAGACCAAGTGAAATGGTTTTCGAAAATGTGGCACCCATTCCAGTTAAGGACCCTATCGATTTACCAATACAGTTGAGTCATGTTTCATGGACAGCTCTCATAGCTTGTACATTTGTTACGATTGTTCCATCACCATTATTTGAACCTCGTTATTACATTTTACCGTACATGTTTTGGAGATTGTTTTTAACCTGCAATGCAGAACCGCTATGGGGGGAGGTTGTACCGGCGCCACAGGGCCAACCGCCCGTAACAGTTTCGTCAACAAAGAGACTGGCATTAGAATTCTTTTGGTTCATGTTGATTAATTTTTTCACTTTTTACATCTTCAAGAATCGTCCTGTGGTTTGGGAAGATGAACCATTTTTACAAAGAATAATATGGTAGTCTAATAGAACGGATTTGTAAATATATATTCATTGGTACTGCAAACTATGATCATGATACTCATAAAGTTATGAAACAGGTGAAATAATAATAAAAGAGATAAAATTTACATTACAAACCGAAACATGCATACGCAGATACCAAAAAAAAAAAAAAAAAAACAGTAATAACATAGTGGTAAAAATAACAATAATTATAATGATAAAAGGATGCGTTAAAGTGGGCGTCACAAAGCTACATTTTCAAATTCTTCTTTCAACTCTTTAACTTCATCCTCTGATTTTTTATCTGCTTTTTGTTCAACTGTCTCTGGGTTAGGCTTGTGCTCTTCAGGGCTTGCTTTTTGTTCTTTCGAAGGATCTTTGGTTTCTTTTCCAGTCTGTGCATTTTCAACTTCTTGTGACTGAGTCTCTTGGGTTGATTCCTTTGATTCCTTCTTTGGTTCCTCCTTTGGAGTTTCCTTTGGTGTTTCCTTTGGTGTTTCCTTTGGCTCCTTCTTTGGCTCCTCCTTTGGAGCTTCCTTTGGTGTTTCCTTTGGAGTTTCCTTTGGAGTTTCCTTTGGCTCCTCCTTTAGTTCTTCCTTTGGTTCCTCCTTTGGTTCCTTCTTTGATTCCTCCTTTGGAGTTTCCTTTGGAGTTTCCTTTGGCTCCTCCTTTGGAGCCTCCTTTAGTTCTTCCTTTACTTTTTCCCTTGGCTCTTCCTTTGGCTCCTCCTTTGGAGTTTCCTTTGGAGTTTCCTTGGCTTCTTCTGTCACCTTCGTGTTTGTGCTTGCTGATGTCTCTTGTAAAGATTCTTTACCTAGATCTGCAAACTCTGGTAAATCCTTGTGTGTTACAGTATTATTGGAATCGTCTAAAGAATCATTATCTAGGAAAGAATGACTTCTTTGCTGTTGTGGTTGTTGTGGTTGAGGATCTTCATTCGATGGGACTTGAGATTGAGATAATTCTCTTGCTCTTTGAATTGCTCTTCTTTTCAAGACCTCCAAATAATCTAATACTGGACCATTGGTCTTTTTATCTCTAAAGGCTAATTCACCATCGCCCGATAAGAAATCATCGTTATCATCGACCAAGTACCAATTACCAGCTTCTAAATCGTTGGCAAACATTAAAAGGAAGTCCCCCCAATTATCAGCAATGACGTATTTGGTATCAAAATCTCTTCCAAAGATAATAATTTGAGCATACTTACCACCAGGGGCAGGTGCCAGGTCAACTGCAATGTGATTACCAGCATGATCTGTGACTAATGGTATCCAGGCAGGGTTAGCATAAACTGGTTGTATACAATTTACTGGAACGGACCTCTGTTCTGGAATATGTGGTAATTTAAACTGTCTCCTTCTTGGATCTTCAAAATTTGGATATGCAGATGATCTTAGATTCTTCTCTCTCAATCTCTGCTGATATTGAAGAGTTTGTAGACTTTGTTGATGCTTGTTTGGATTCTGTTGATCTAGTTGCTGCTGCTTTAATAGTGCTTCTTGTTGTTGCTGAGCTGCTACGGCTGCTGCTGCAGATGCTTGTGCCTGTCTAACGATTCCCTTAGCAACACTTCTCCATTTTTCAGTCATTTCAACGACTTGATCCAGTGACATCAATTGTAGTCCGTAGATTAGACCCGAAGTTCCCGATAGCGACTCCAGATCTTCTTGACCATCATGGACTCTGAATGAAACCTTAACCGCAGATGGTAAAGCAACTGCTAAATCTTCTTCTGCGTTATTAAGATCATTTTGAGTACATGGGTCACCCAAAGTCGCATTCAGATCAGGATTGTGCTCAGTGGTCCAAAGCTCAATGTGTCTCCATGCTAAAAGTGCTTCACTAACACCACTATTGTCACTCGAAGAGAATTCGTCAATGTTTATCTCTTCACCACCATCGTCCATGCCAAATCCCATTTCTTCATCGTGTAATTCATCTGTGCTGGCGGTCAATCTCACTCTCGATCCACTAATCGCATTGTTAGCCCTGCGACCCATATTAAATGCAACTGGATCACGAGGATTGTACTCAGCATAATGATCCTCTGAATTCAACGAGTACATCAACTCATTCCACTTTTTCTTGAGAACGTTCATGATACCTAGATCAAATTTTTCAAATCGTCACCAAGACTAATACCAGCTTAAAAATAAAAAAAAACAAAAAAACGAATGGATCTTTATATTTCAATGGAAGATTCAATGATCCTGACGGCTCAATGTGTTCTTCTGTTTAGTACAGAGAAGTTTTTCGGTTGATCAATTGCCAAGAGATATTTTTTCTTTCCTTGCAAACGAGTTCGAATGCCTTTTAAATGCTTATAGCAACCTTACCAACGTGTCTTGCTGTTTATGCTATTCATTTGATGATGTTTCAATCCGGATCTGTCGTCCAAATTTTTGTGTGTGTTTTTCTTTCCTTTGCTTGATCACCAAAAACAGAAGATAATCACATCATACGTCAGTAGCCCTAATAGGGTTTTGTATCACGTGATCTAACCTTGTCCGTTCATCTTGATCTTGAGAGCTTCTTCCCTTCCATATTACACGCTATTCAGTGATTGCATACTTTTTAGACTGAGTTCAGATGTGTTTGTTGGTGCACTCGCTCGCTTATTATTATTACGTGTTTCACTATCTACGTTTTGTATACACTCTGAACCCTAATATGCATTAACAAAACGTTAATTTTATCGGTCTAAACAGTTTCGCCTTTAACTTCCATGTAAATAGTGAAAACAGTCTCCATCTCCCTTTTCCACCCCTGCACCGCGTAGCACTCTTCAGTAGCAACCACAAATCTCTTTTAGGACATACAGATCACTTACATCTCTCTTTCCAGTAATAGGTAAATATTCCCCATGCATGGAAGGGTTCATTTTAGTTCACAAACTTCTTTTCTTTTTCGCTTGCATTGAAGAATAATAATTACACAATGTATATCATTATAAAACTTCATTAGGAATTGTCCAAAACCAGCCATTCCCATTCCTTGATCTGTTTTGCTACTTCCCATCATTCTTTTCTCCTCCAGAGATACTATTTTTACAAGAAATCTCTTCGTTTGATCTTGACCTGATCTAAATTGAACTAAACTTGACTGAATTTGGACCTCTCTCATCTCATCTCATCTCACTTCATCTCAATTCAATTCAATTCAACTGGGCACCTACCGTACTTCTCAGCTTTCTTTCTTTTACAAAATAAACTAAAGCTTACCGCAGTATGGAAAACGCCAAGACAGTCCCCGTGCCATCCACTTCCTTACACAGATCAATGTTTAAGAAACATGCCTACAAAGTCGCAAAATCAAGACTAATGAGAAGCAAATTCGCATCACCAACTGACAGGTTGTTATCACCATGTTCACAAAAACTGAACGATCATCGCTCCAAGCTTTTCAAAACGAAATCAAACCCAACCAAGTTGCAGTTTTCAAAAAATGAGTGTGAAGAGGATTGGTAAAAAAAAGAAGAATACCAACTATCTAACTAAATATAACAATACCAAATTTTTTTAAGGTTTTTTAGGTTTAAATACAGGATTAATATTATTATTATTTTATTATTATTATTTCTTTGATCTGTTATCAACGACAGTATTCAACAAGAGAGCTTCGTTGTCAAGAACCACTCTGTTTGGTGAGCGTGACAAAATTTGTGCGATTTCTCTAGCGGTATCTAATCTTTTCAATTCGACGTAATCCTTTGATTTTCTGATCGCCTCACCAATTAGTTCCGCGGACTTGGCATCACCTTGAGCTTTAACAACCAAACCTTGCTTCTCTTGTAGTGCACGGTCCACAACGAATGCGGCTCTTTGGGCATCTTGTTGAGCGATTTGCTTAGACTCCACTGCAGCCGTAAATTCAGGTGAAAATGTCATGTAGGTAATGGAAACATCATCTAAAAGGATATTAAATCTGCTGGCACGACGAACTAAGTTCTCACGAATTAATCTGGAAACTTTCTCTCTCTGGGTAATCAACTGAGATGCATTGAACTGTGCAACGACGGCCTTCAAAACTTCGTTCACAATAGATGGTAAAACTCTTTCATCGTAATCAAGACCCAATGTACGGTAGATAACTGGTAACTGTCCGACATCTGGACGTGAAAGAACTCTGCAAGTTATGTTAACCATTTGCAAATCTTTAGTACCAGTCAGGGATGCAACGTTACGTGGTTTAGCTCTCACGTCGTAAACCACAGGTGTTTCAAACCACGGTAGGAGGAGATGTGTACCTTCAGGATAAATTCTAGAGGAAACACCACCAATACGGGAATAGACAATAGCTCTATGACCACCATCAACATTAAACAACGCATTATTGAAGAAGAATGCACCACCACCAAGAGCTAGTAGTGCACCTGCTGCACCGAGTGCTCCACGAGGGGAATTTGGTGGACCACCAGGTCCACGTCTACCACCGCTCTGTTGTACACGAGATAACTGCTGTTGAAATACCTTGGCAAACTTCTGGAAATCTCCTGGTTTGTTCATAGTGTTGGGGAGCCTTTCTTAGTCCTTTTTCAATCGATTTATTCGACTTGTTTGTAGTACTAAGAGTCTCCTTTTCTTTGTTAAGTTTATAGGCGAAATTTCCTCCATGATATGAAGGGATGAGATGAGATGAGATGAGATGACATTTAACACGCAAGCGCATACAAACAGCTGTTAAGAAGTCTCAAACAATCGATTCCTTATCAATTAGCAATGGATCTACCACTTCATGAAGCATGTATGACGAATAACCTGCGTAAGGCTCAAGAAGCAGTTAGTGTATCCCCTCAAGAGCCTTACAAAAGGGATGCTGACGGCAGAGTACCACTACACTGGGCAGTTTCATTTCAATATGGAGAAATAGTATCATTTCTACTATCTATGATGCAAGATATGGATATAAATGAACTGAAAGATGAATCAGGATGGACGCCGTTCCACATAGCATGTGCAGTGGGTAATCTTGATATCGTCAAGCAACTATATGCATTGCACACAAAGCCAGACTTAAATATGCCTACGAATCAAGGGATTACTGCGTTGCATCTAGCTGTTAGTAAGAAGCACGCAAGGATTTGTGAATTTTTGCTCAATAACGGTGCATCCGTCAGGGTTAAGGATAAAAGATCACAACTACCGCTGCACCGTGCAGCTGCCATTGGATCCATGGGGATGGTTGACATGCTATGTCGAGCGGGTAGTCCACTCAATAGGAATGATGGCGAAGGTTGGACTCCATTATTCCATGCCTTGGCAGAAGGTAATGGTGATGTTGCCGTTTTGTTGGTTAAACATGGCGCTGATCCTGATTTGGAGACGACTGATGGATCCAAGGCGGTGGATTTCGCAGTCAACGACCAGGTAAAACAATATTTTCTACGTAATATCTCATAGCGTGTTGTTAGTAATAATATTAGTATTAGTATTAGTATTAGTTATAGTATACAATCATATGCTGTTTCCCTGCATCATCTATCCTCATATCCCATTGGTTTTTTCTTGTTACATATCTATGCTTTTGTTGAAGAGCAACTCGTATTCTGTATGGAGACCGTTAATTTCATCATCGTCTATCACACCTTGTTGGTCATCCTCGATGGATCCAACTAGTAATAAACCTTGGCCCTGAATAGCACCAATTAGTAGTCGACAAATCTTGAGTAAATCATAAGGTACAATTATTCCCAATAAATTATTGTTTGCCGCAAAACTTACAATTTGATGAATTCCCCTTGATCTCTCCTGAGCAAAATTAACCTTGGCTGGATCGACTGCCAAATCCCTTAGATTATGAGGTGTATCCATGATGAACAAACCATTGGAACGTTTTAAACCTTTAATATGGAATAAAACTGGGAAGTTAGGTTGCTTCCAATTTAAAATACCACAAGCTTGCCAATTGCAGGAACTGAAAACAATGGAGCGTATGTTCTGACCTGAGTGACGTAGATATCTAACGTGTTCAAAGACCAACAGTAGAACGTGATCAATGATACCATCCAAATCGACAAATGGGCTAATTTTAACTGGAATATCTTCAATTTCAAGATTTGTTGGGAAGGACACCTGAATTTCCAATTGGATGGATGGTGAAACTTTGTTAAGAACTTCTGAAAGTAGTACAATACGTGATGATAAAACTTGTTTCAAATCACCGGGATCACTAATCAATGGCATTTCATCTAATCGATAATCACACATTTTTTCCAATTGATCCCTGGTCAAATCGTTGAAGAACAATTTGGCTGATTTAACTTCGAAAAATGCATTAGGTGCTGCGATTATAGTACCATCGTTTAAAGTGCAAACAGTAACATTGATAAAACTGCCACTTAAAGAGGACGATGTGACCACACGATGACCATCCTTTCCAGCATCAGCATCAGCACCACCAGATGACTTCCAATAAGTATCATATTTGGTGATCTCTAATGGTTTACCACTATAGGGGAAAATTATTTGATAATCAAAAGTCAAAGTCCCCACATTGATCAACCTAGAATCAAATAATGGCAAAGATACATGAGCAGCTCCATTAGCCAGTCTATTTTGAAAGACAGATGACATTGCCGTAGTCTTAGCAATTATTCTTGTACCGAATGCCGGAAAGACTTCGAAATCGATACAAAAATCTTCTAAACTATCCACTTGGAACACAACCTCACCATCATCCTCTTCAACAAGGGGTAAAATGATATTACGAGGAATAATATCTGGTAAATTTGATGTCAGGGTGATTCTACCGGGAGATGAAAGTATGGCCTCTTCACCTTTATTGAAATCAATGGCAGTAGAACCTGATTTAATCATAAGTTTAACAAAAATTTTCTTTTCCAAAAAGTTATGACCATATTTTCTTAATGGGATAATTGGCGGTGGTAGTGTAAAATCAGGAATATCTTGTAATGAATTACTAGGACTCATGGGCTTGGTGTATGGTGTGTCTGATTGAAGAACTTCAATTCTTTTCTCCTTCGTCTCATACTGTTCATCAACTCTTTGTAAAAGAACGTTTAAAACGTCCAAATGACCTTCCCAAATAGCATAGTAAGTGATGCCCAAATTGCTTTCATCTGTAATATCGATACGTGCTCCATGGTTTAGAAGTTCACGAACTGTTTCTGCATGACCTTCTTGGACTGCATAGAATATGGGAGTCCATTTGTTAAAACTATCGACACCATTGGGATCTGCACCAGAATGTACCAATAGTTGAATCAACTGTGCATCACCGCCTTCTTTGGCTACAATGTGTAGAACACCTAACCCTTCTGGATCTGTCATATTACTCAAATCGATACCACCTATATCTAATAACAGTTTAGCTGCCATATAGTTGTTATAACGACATGCAACTATCAATGGAGTAAATTGAGGTTTTGTACCTTCATCAATTTTTGGAGAAGGTGATGCGTTACCATCCACCAGTAATTTCTCAACCACATCAATGTGATTAGCAATAATTGCTAACACTAGAGGTGTCTTTGAATCATCGTCCAAGATATCCACTGTATCTAGCATTTTAGAATCGATCAAAAGCTTAACTAAATCAAACTTACCCAATTCTGCAGCATAGTGTAAGGGAGTACGTTGATGCAAATCCTTTGCATTTAAAAGTCGTCTTAAAGTTTGCTGCGTTAATGCCCAGGGAGCCGTTTGAGTTATCATCAAAAATGCCTCCCCAAAA
This sequence comes from Zygosaccharomyces rouxii, assembly GCF_000026365.1. Classification (NCBI taxonomy): domain Eukaryota; kingdom Fungi; phylum Ascomycota; class Saccharomycetes; order Saccharomycetales; family Saccharomycetaceae; genus Zygosaccharomyces; species Zygosaccharomyces rouxii. Next base: position 1,230,767 of record NC_012991.1, on the reverse strand, counting down.
ACAAATATACGTGAATGTTTCAGACAGTTGGCGGCTTCATGGAAAACGTTACGTCTAGAGAAAACTTGATCATCTTCATCACAGTATGATAAATCAATATGAGCCTTTGCTCTTGTAAAGAAAACGCGTAAAGAAATATCATCCATAGAACTACTAACCAACAGAATGAATAATTTGGTAAAACAATCCTTAAAGATCAAGTTTTTATCAATACGACTACTGGGAATAATCTCATCTAAAAATTTTTCGATTTTATTAACATGGAATTCCTTTAACATGTCTAGTTTCCTCTGAGTATCTTTCAACTTGGAAATATTAACAATTTCCATATACCAATTTTCAATCTCTGCATCAATATCAACTAGCTGTGGAGAAGATACAACATTCGGACCAACCGTTGTGATTGCATCACGAGGATCCAAATTATTTGGAATTCTAGATGATATTACGTTAGCTTCAATTAAATTTAATTGTGAATTAGCGGCACTACCTTCAGAATAAAAACTCGTACTCTCTTCATATGTCGTATCATCTAATTTCATCAATACGCTTAAAGTGGCATCGTTAAGTCTAGATACTTCATTGTGAGTGAAAACAGGTTGCACAGAAACAACAGTTGCTAAATAAAATTCCTTTTGATGTGAATGTGACCTTTTATCCCATTTTTTCAACAGTTTTGAAAATCCAGTTCGGTTCAATTCGATGTAGAATTCTAAATTTGCTAAATCTCTTTGAAATTTCTTCAATCCACCGTGAATGTTTTTATAAGAGACTGCTTCCTTGGAACTTAATTTCCCACGACTCTTATAAGTCTTGTATTTGGATTGTAAAATATCAAATTTTAGTTTGAGATTTGATTCTTTTTCCAAATAGAAGAAATTCACTTTTTCCAGTTCTCTTTCCAACTTGAAGAAAAATGAAGCCTTATGCTCTTGTAACCTTTGAAAAACTACCGATTCATCAACATCATCTAACGTCAGTTGATCCTGATTTGGTTGTGCTTGTGCTAGGGGTACTGCTAAATGTTTGATCAATTTTTTCAATCCCTTGTAATCAATAAAATGACTTGAATACTCAGGTAGTTCCAACTGTCTTGCCTCTAAGTACTTACCAAATTTCATTTTTTTTCTTTTTTGATTCTCTTCAAACTGGTGCCTCTTGTACCTGTCCTCTCAACAGACACTTGCACCTCAAGAGATCGATAAATTGACAGATCAATCAATCAACCTACTACACTCTTCTTATAATACAGTATAATATACTATAATAAAGCCTTGCTTGCCTCTAAACAGAGAGGCCAACGCACACATGTACACGCTTCAATTTCCCTGTCAATATTTTATTAGTTAGCCCTCGGGCCAATATTCGGGCACTATCTGCTCTGTGTGCATAATTCGTAGGTCATAAAACAATCCTGCTTTGGTAGTAACAGTAAAAACTCTCCCCACGTGTGTCACGTGGCAGGAGAACGAACCGAACGAGTGAGAAGAAGGAAAGAGAATAGAGGGAAGAATAACGAAATGGGTACCATTTATTCTTCAGTCGTCGTTAGAACTTCCTCTAAACAGTGGTAGTTTTGCAGCATTTGTTCCAAAAAAATTTCATCAACACCATTCAATTGGACAAAGTGTAAAAGAGTCACTTTCAATGTAGTTTCATAGTCGCAACCATCGTTGTAATTATCACTATCATCCAACGATATTGATGCATTCCGAACTGTTTCTCTAAAATTTTTTAACGATCTGTTAGACTTCAAATAGTTGACTTTAACCCCCGTGGTCTGCGTAAGGAAAACGGGAACTGGGAAGTTCGTTGATCGTCTAGCGATATAAAGAGCTTTTTCCCATGACCAAGAATGGAATGACTCCGTACTTGCAACTTGTAAATCGATCATCACATTGTCACTAGAAGTATAAAACTCGCTGAGGAACTCTAGCAAATGAACTAACTCTAATACAATATCGTTCTTATTGTATTCGAAACGTATCTCAATGACTACAATCAGTGGCTGACCGCTATCTTGCTCAATAGTCCTCTCACTGACAATTTCCATGGCAAGTTTACTAAGTGTAGAGTGAAGTGTAAGAAGTATTAAAACTTGAGCGGCTAGGGCTGTTTTTTCCTTTAGTAAGGGGAGTTGTCGCGTCAGCGAATGTCCGAACGGACCCGGTATATTATCCCGGACATTCCGTGACGCGTCAGAATTTAAAAAATAATTTTTTTATTAATTAATTAGTTTAAGTTGACAGGGTCCCTGTAACGATTGAAAGTTCCTCCGAACCCTGAGTTAACTACTTGCAGTAAAAGAGTCAGATCGCAATCGGAATTTTTAAGTACAGCCTTTTCGCCCATTATAACCTCGAGAACTCATTTTACGTCCTTCGGACTCTAATTAGAGTTACTTGCTATCGTTTTCATTTTTCTCTTTCCGTTTGGGGATTGATAAGGGAGGGAAAAGCAAGTGAATCGTGCCTTACTATTATAAGTAACTGAAATCAACTAATCAGCAGCCACCATCTAATCTATCGATTGATTATCAGTGCTTGTGTGTTTAGGGCAGTTGAAAGGCCTTATTGATGCTTTAATGAATCCCTGCGGTATCTCGATAACTTCAGCAATGACTTACGATAACGGCGGATCTTTTGAGAGCTGAATGATATCGTAAATGTAACTAAGACGAACAGGATAGGTAAATGCGAGCAAACATACATGCAGATGTGTAGATACAGACGTTTAGATACAGACACAGATCATATATATGACAAAGAGATTGATGGGTGAGTACCAGAGCCACGATTTAATTGTCTTCATACTTTCACCATTCTAAACTCGACAAAAAAGATGAGGGAAGAAACTATGAGACAGGAAGACGTTAAGGGAGGTTATAGCACAACCTCTGCTGCAGAGTTGGATGGTGAGAAGAATGAAGGTACTTTATTGGAGTTCCGTGGTTTAAAATCTCATATTAGATCTGTCAGGTCTCCAGTTGCCGGTGAAGTTAACTATATCAATTCTGCTACTTCGAATACCGATAAAGGACTGCTGGCAGAAATTGGTTACAAGCAAGAATTAGAACGTAAATTTTCTACTATACAAGTGTTTGGTGTTGCATTTTCCATCATGGGATTACTACCGTCTATCGGTACTCTTCTTTCCGATGGTCTGGCAGGTGGTCCAGTTTCTACCATTTGGGGGTGGCTTATTGCAGGGTTTTTCATCTTAGTACTTGGTTTAGCCATGGCTGAAAATGCAAGTGCAATTCCAACAGCAGGTGGTCTTTACTACTGGACTTATTATTATGCTCCCAAAGGTTACAAAGCAGTAATGTCATTTATTATCGGATGTTCTAATTCCTTGGCGCTAACGGCTGCATGTTGTTCAATTACATATGGGTTTGCTGAAGAAGTGCTAGCAGCTGTTGTACTAACTAAAGATGGTAATTTCGATGTTACTAACGGTAAATTATACGGTATTTTTGCAGGTGCCGCAATTATGATGGGTGTTTGTACATCTGTAGCATCTGGATTCGTTGCCAAATTGCAAACACTAAGTATTATCTGCAATTTGTTCATCATCGTACTATTCTTTATCGCTGTACCAATTGGTGCTAAGGTGAACAGAGGTAAATTCAACCATGGCCATTTCATCTTTGCAAATTATCAAAATTCTAGTGATTGGAATAACGGTTGGCAATTTTGTCTAGCAGGATTTATGCCCGCAATTTGGACTATTGGTGGGTTTGATTCATGTGTACATCAGTCTGAAGAAGCTAAGGATGCAAAAAAATCGGTAGCATTGGGTATCGTTGGATCTATTAGTGTATGTTGGATCCTTGGTTGGTTTATTCTAATTGTTTTGCTTGCATGTATGGATCCTGATGTGTCAAAGACTATGAATACCAAGTACGTGTTGTCCATTGCACAGATCATTTATGATTGTCTAGGTAAGAACTGGGCGATTGCATTCATGTCCTTAATTGCATTCTGTCAATTTCTAATGGGTGCATCTACAATTACTGCAGTTTCGAGACAAATTTGGGCCTTCTCTAGAGATAATGGATTACCCTTTTCCAAATACATTAAGAAGGTCAACAAAACTTATTCCATTCCATTTGTTGCAATTATTGCAGCTTGTTGTGGTACTTTGGTGTTAGGTCTGCTATGTCTACAAGACGAAGCGGCTAACGCATTGTTCAGCTTGTCGGTTGCTGGTAACAACTTATCATGGGGGACACCAACTTTCTTAAGATTGACCTTTGGTAAGGATTTATTTAGACCAGGTCCTTTCTATTTAGGTAAATTTCTATCTACCGTTAATGGTTGGATATCCGTTTTTTGGGGATTGTTCGTCATCATCTTGGTCATGTTCCCTACAAGTCAACACAATGTGACTCCTCAAAGTATGAATTACGCCTGTGTTATTGGACCTGGTGTTTGGATCCTATCGTTTATTTATTATATCACTTACAAGAAGAAGTACTACCACGGACCGGCTTCTAATCTAACAGAGGAAGAGTACGTCAATGCTGTTGGCGAAGACGTACTTGACAATATCGATAACGTTTTATCACAACCCGAAAAGGTTGTGTAACAGTTTATTTAAAGTTAAATTAATATGCATGTATAAATGTTCTTATTTTGTATCTACGCAATATGATGTTCAATATATTCAAAGTTTGTTCACTATCGATTCGCGTTTCTCTTCAACTTAACCTTAAACCTTACCTCAATTCAAACAAAATAGAGGCGAAATATTATCCATTGATTAAACTCATAAATGTTTAGTTCCAGCTACAAGTAATGTCTGATGGTAGTAAATTATTTGAAAATTTGAATTTTTTAATCGTTGTCACTAAATTTGAACAATTGGAATCCACTAGATCAATTATCGATCTTTTGAAAAGGAATTCATGTCAGATTTGTAGCGTTCACAAATGCTTTGATACTAAAAGTCCTACAATCCCTAAAGATCTTAAATCGTGGTTTGCAAACGACGTTGCAGAAGGTAATACCATTCACTTTATTATAAGTGAAGATGTAAATTTCCCATTCTACCGTGTTGCATCTTTTGATTTTTTAATACCTGTGGTGACACCAAAATGGATTCATAGCTGCATTGAAAGCCAGAAGCATGCAAGAACGTCACTATTTTCACCAGATCCAAGACATATTTTTAAGGAATTCCAAATTTATGTTTCAAGACATTCCTTCAACAATTCTGAATACTTATTCTATACGGAAGCGGTACATGCATTAGGCGGGACCTGTGTGGATTTTCTTTCGAACAAAACTACACATTTAGTGACTAAGGACCCTCATGATCCCGGAATCTTAGCGGTTATCAACTTTGGTAAAGTAGAACCGATGAATTTTGTGTATCCTACATGGATTGTACAATCTTTTAAACAACTATCTATTGCTCCAGAAGACATGCATAAAATATCTCCTGATGATTCTGATTCGTCTTCGAAGAGCAAACTAGAAGATATCTGGGGTCGTCTTAATGAAATTGATTTTAAACTAACTTCCAATATTTGGGAAAATCACTCCTTTATCATTGGGATGGATGTCTCTTTGAATAGAGATTTGTACTCTACATTGATTGAACTTCTACAAGCAAATGGTGGTACGGTACATCGTCATTTGGATGAGTCAGATATTGCCAAGACTAATGCAGATTGTTACATCGGAAAATCTGTAAGTTCAAGGGAATACGAAGTTTCTGAAAATAAAAAATTACATCTGGGGAATCTCATTTGGGTCTTTTATATGTGGTCACTATGCCAATTTAGGCCTCCTACAGAAAAGTTGATTTTTTCGCCTTTTAAACGTAAACTTTTGGAAACAAATCAACTAATTACCGCCTATACGAATTTCTTTGGACAGCAACGGTTCTACATCCAAAGATTAGTAAATGCTCTTGGTGGCTTCACGACATCTGAATTATCTCGAAGGAACACCCATTTACTCTGTCGATTTCCCTTTGGCAAAAAATTCGAAACCGCTAAAAATTGGGGGGATAAATGTGTGATCACCAACTATTTGTGGTTGGAAGAATGTTATAGGCAATCCACAAGGCTAGATCCACTAACACCTTGTTTTCAGCAGCTCCCTGTGGAAGGTGAATTACAAAGGACTTTGGGTCAAATGCAATGGGACAATTCAGAATCTCTCGAACCTCATGTCAAAAACCTTTCGAAACAATTCAATGAGGAGGAGCCAAACATCCAAAATACACCACTGCCGTCCCAACATGACGAACAGGAGACAGGCTCAGGAAACGTGGAACAACCGACCCCCGAACTACGACCTATGGTCCCAGAACCAGTTGAAGAACCTCTCAATACCAATGAACACTCCAAATTGGAGGAGAATACTGAAAAAGAAGAAAATCTCATAGGAGAAAATGGAGAAAAATCGAATCCTGCACCTCAAGACATGTGTGACAATCCCGAAATAACACCAGATATCGAGCACCCACAGCAAAAAGAGGTCATGGTTCAAGAGGCCTCTAGGAATGATCCAGTTTCTCCCCCTGATGAATCAATGCTAGAGCAAAAAAACACCGAAACAATTTCAAATCATGAAGAGATTGTCCGTGCTGATGTTAATAGTCAAGAACAGAAGCCGCCCTTGGAGCGTATGTCTAATGAGCAGCACCTTCCAATTGAGCAAAACGAGGATCTAGATTTGGAAAAGCCTCAGAAACAGACACAAGATGTAAATAAGTCCACAGAAGGAAAAGAGAGGCGCTCTCAAGAGAACTCGCAAAAGGATTTGCTGAATTTAAAGACTCTTGAGGAAGATACAAAACCCGAGTCTGTACAGAGACCAAATGAAGAAAGACAATCTGAAAATAAAGATCAGAAACATTCTCAGGGACCAGCGGAAGAAACCATAAAGCCTATTGAAGAACAAAAACAACACCAGCGATCCCAGGAAGGGACCAAAACACCGATCGAAGATAAAGAACAACAAGAGGAGCCCCATGAAAACCATGAAGCTGCCGGCAACGACCTGGGCCAGTACCAGGAGTTGCTAGAAGAGCCTAGAATACCGATTGAAGAAAACACTCAGGCAGGGACACCGCGCCAACTCCCCAGCGAATCATCTGGAGAACCTGCAGTTTTTTCAAGACAAGGCAGTAAGGACCTCAACCGGACAAGGACAAGCGCAGATTACTCGCCATCATCAGAAATACCTAAAGACGTAACAGAAGTCCAGGCTACTTCAAAACAGGAAGAAGGTACACCAAAATCACAAACCCCACCATCTACATTGACGCCGACATCTTTTGATCAAATCCACTCCAGCCAAGGAAGTCGCCGCGCGGCTAAGACGAAAGCGGCCAGGAAGTTGCATGATGACATAGAATCATTGAATGAATTCCAAAGAAATACAAAGAGAAAGAAAACTGGAAACCTTTTACCTGAAGAGATCGCTCAGTTGGAGAAAAGCAAAGCACTTGAGGCAGAAGCAAGGGGAATTTTGTTGAAAATACTACCTGAGGAAAATGAGATTACAAAGGACGATACTGGGTCAGAAGGTGCTCAACATCATCGCTCAAAGAAATTACCATATAACATTAATGCTGTAACCACTGGTCTCTCAGGAAACATTGGTGAATTAGATCTGACAATCTTGAGATTGCTTGGTATTACAATCCACAACGAGATAACAAGTGAAAATGTTGGAAAATTGGATGGAATTATTGCCCCCAAGAAATTAAGAACTGCCAAATTTTTAAAAAGTTTGAGTTTTCACCCATTGAGATATGCGCTCACTCCGAAATTTCTAAAGGACATATTAAGAATAATTCATAAGGGTAAAAAGGCAAATCTAAGCCTTGATATATCTCGATACTACATTCCAGATACAGACCAAGAGAAATTATTCAAGTTGACATCACTACCGAACAAAGTCTTTGAGCGTGCTGGTATATTAAATGTTAATATTATAAGCGATATACCTGGGGGAATTGATACCATATCCTCAATCCTTAAAGCACACGGTGTGAAAGAGACTAGATCTATTCCCGCAACACACATGAATAAATTGTCATTACAAGATTTCTTATTGAACGATGCAAATTCAGAGACAACAACGGAGGCCCCAGTGGAATACATTTTTCTTGTGAATAAGCCCACCCAAGTAAGAATCTTCAAAAAATTGACGAAGGATAACAAACATTCGGCATTGGCAGTTGCATGGGATTGGTTCATTACTAGTATATTTCAGCTCGAAGTCGATGTTAGTAATTCAGAGCACGTGATACTTCGTTCCGACTAATTGAACGGACCAATCAGATCGAATTCCGTTAGTAAGAAGAAGTAAGAAGAGTCAATATGGCAAGGTATGTGCCTGGACAACGGAAGGCAAAAGTAAGTGATGGATGGCGTGTTAAGTCCCACTCGTATGATCGATCATTCTATTCTTATTTCCGAGTTTTATAATTAGCCCCACTGTTTACTATAAAAAGGACCATGAATTCTGTTAACTCTGTCTGCCATTGTCCTCTGGTACAACAACCAACCCAACACAATCGCGACGTTAACAATGTTAAGTGAGCAAGATCGTAACATCATCAAGGCCACTGTTCCCGTTTTGGAACAGCATGGTGCCACTATCACCAGTCTCTTTTACAAGAACATGCTCAATGAACATGAAGAACTACGCAACGTTTTCAACAGGATCAACCAAGCCCGTGGTGCGCAACCTGCTGCCCTAGCCACGACAGTCCTAGCCGCCGCTAAACACATCGACGATTTGTCTGTTTTGGCTCCCTATGTAAATTTGATTGGCCATAAGCACAGAGCATTACAGATAAAGCCAGAACAGTATCCGATTGTAGGCCACTACCTTTTGCAAGCCATCAAGCAAGTATTGGGCGATGCTGCTACTCCAGAAATATTGAGCGCTTGGCAGAAAGCCTATGGTGTCATTGCAGATGTATTCATCGATTATGAGGCACAGTTATACAAGGAAGCGTTATGGGAAGGCTGGCAACCATTCAAAGTGGTAAGTCGTGAACATGTGGCTGCAGACATTATAGAATTTACAGTTGCTCCTCAGCCTGGATCTGGCGTCGAGCTTTCTAAGATCCCTATAGTGGCAGGTCAGTACATTACTGTTAACGTTCATCCTACCACCCAAGGTAACAAGTATGATGCCTTGCGTCACTATTCCATCTGTTCAGAATCAAAGGATCAAGGGATTAAGTTCGCTGTCAAATTGGAGAATTCCTATGAGCACGCAGATGGGTTGGTATCTGAATATTTACATCATCATGTCACTGTTGGGGATCAGATTTTGTTAAGTGCACCTGCCGGTGATTTCACATTAGATGAAAGCTTGATCAAGCAGGAGAAAACTCCATTAGTTTTAATGAGTTCTGGGGTTGGCGCTACACCGCTAATGGCCATGTTAGAAAGACAAATTAAAGAAAACCCAAAAAGACCCATAATTTGGATCCAGTCATCCCACGAGGAATCCAGACAGGCCTTTAAGCAAAAATTGGAAGCTATATCAGAAAAATATGACAGTTTTCAAAAACTTGTCGTCCATACAAGCGTTCAGCCACGAATCGGTCTGCCTTTCCTACAGAAACATGTGCCTTCTGATGCCGACATTTACGTTTGTGGGTCCCTACCATTCATGACAAGTATGTTGGGTTACTTGGATTCCTTGCATCACAGAAACGTTCATTATGAACTATTTGGACCCAAAATGGTCACTGTCAAAGCATAATAAGCTTTAACCATGCAACCTTATCCTCTTCCTTTCCTTTTTTTTTTTCCGCGAGTCTTGAATATATATATATATATATAGGGATATACGTATGCGTATTTGGATAATAAACTCTACTTACAATGATATTTGCATTTCTACTCCACACTCAAACCGGTCCATTCTTTAACGTAGTGTCGCGTACATTTGGAGATCTCTTCGATTGAATTGATGCCGCTTGAACCGTAAGCGACGGTCTTACAGACAGCACGCTTGGTCTCTTGATAGACAAAATCCTGTTTTGCAACTGCATTGGGGAAAGCAGATGATTCTAGTTCGTGTACCAGACGGGCAGTGTTCTTAAATGTGGTTGGTAGGGCGTAGTAGAAGCATGCAGAGCCCAGAATTAGCGGTGCAGTAAATCTTGCAAAAATGTTTCTGCTTCTAGTCAAAACTGAGCCTGACATGGCACCAACAACAATGTAGGCAAACCCTGGTAGTAATTCTTCTCTAGGATCAGAGTGAAGGTTTGCTATAGTACTAGTAATATTTTTCTCGTGCTTGTAATATTGGCTACTCTTTGATTGCAAGCATTGGGATGTTCTATCGATGGAACCAGCCAAATTTAGCCTAATCCTTTGGAAAAATTGAGCCAGATAATCGGGATAACGCACGGAAATGCCATGGACCAGTTTGTTATCGCCTAAAAGGGCCACCAGTTTAGAATCCTCATGGGCTTCTTTAGCATCGGAAGAAAACACCATACCATCCTGTGGGGGAATAACGGCTTCCTTGACAAAGTCAACGTCACGATAAAAATCTATAGCACCAACCATTGCTCTGTAAACAGTCTAAAGGCCTTCCACAACCCAATCACTATGTAATCTCACTTATCTGCCGGGTCTTAACAGTGCTTAAATGCTAAGCACTTTTTTCAATCTTGGGTCTCATTGGCTTGATGAAGTATGTTCACGTGACCAAAATGACTCCCAGAAGCACGTGACGCATTCTTCAATTTCAGCAATCAAGAACGAGTATGATTCAAGGGAAGTGAATCAACAACTTAAAGATCACTAGTTACATCCCCCTTCGGCCATCTCCGAAGACTACTTGGAATGGTTCAAGAGGTATAAAGACAGCACTCAATCCTCACCAAGAACATGGTTCTCTTCCCAATTAACCCTCTCTCACGTCTCCAGAAAGACTAAGAGATCCCCCTCCCCCCATGTCAATTGATTCAAAAACATTCTACCAACGTGTCGTCAGCGACTGGCTCTGTGTCGACGTCGTAGGTGCCAAACTAGGTGGTAAAGTACTCAGCTGCTCTGATGAATGGTTCGCTGCTGCAGAAAATTTAATTTCCCCAGGCGAACCAATTCGTGACAAGACTAGATTTACTTATGCAGGTGCCTGGTATGACGGCTGGGAAACACGCAGACACAATGAAGAACCATATGATTGGGTCATAATGAGACTGGGTCCCGTTGCTGCCCGCATAGCGGGATGTGAAGTAGATACCGCTTTCTTCGATGGTAACCATGCACCGGCAATCTCGGTGGATGCGATATACAGCGATTCAGACGATTTGGACGAAAACGACAAAAAATGGCAAGAAGTTATAGGCAAGAATGAGTGTGGTCCATCCACAAAGCAGTTCTTTATCAACGACAAGTTGACCTCAGATAGATTTACCCATGTTAAATTAAAGATGTACCCAGACGGCGGTATTGCGAGACTCCGCCTATTTGGTAGAGTTGAACCACCATTGAAATTGGAAAGTACCACTGACCTGGCATCGTCGCTAAACGGCGGTGTGGCTATCGATAGATCTGATCAACATTTCGGATCCGCTGATAACTTGCTTTTACCCGGACGTGGGAAGGACATGTCAGATGGTTGGGAAACCAAGAGATCAAGAGTCAAGGGCCATACCGATTGGGTAGTTGTACAGTTGGGCAAGCAATCACGTAGAATTGATAAGATTGTGGTCGACACAGCTCACTTTAGAGGGAATTTCCCGCAATTCGTTAAGGTAGAGGGAACCGGGCCCTCTGGTTCTTTGGAATTAGTCCCATTGACGAAGACGGGACCCGATAAAGAACACAAGTTTGATATTGGGAAGGATTATCAAATCGACACTGTCAAGTTAACCCTCGTTCCAGACGGAGGTGTGAAAAGATTGAGGGTATTTGGATTGTAACATTCGTATAGTATTTAAATTTTTCTAGTAACAAGTAGAATGAGCTTAATTGTGACCGTTTTCATGCATAGTGGGAATAATCGGACCTTCGTTTGGAAAATTCCGGGAATGCGATTTTTCCATTCCGAACTCCGAACCCTTTTAAATGCTTCCGAAAATTCCGTAAACAGTACGGGCATGTGGCGTAGTTGGTAGCGCGCCCCCTTAGCATGGGGGAGGTCTTCGGTTCGAATCCGGACTTGTCCATTATTTTTTCCCCCCGCGTCTCAGGATCCTACATACCAGGACTACTCCAGTCAAATTTTTAACGTTCATCTAAACACGAACTCATTTCAACACTCTTGTCACCTACCGCCCACCACCGCTGAGCCCACTAATGGATCTGTGCGACCTTGTAGAACGTCGATGCCCGCCTAGGAAGATTCCTCAATATCTCTCCACACCTATCTCACTCAGCGTGGAAGAAATAGGACCACTAATAAATGAAATACCTAACTCTTACTCAAAACGGCTTGTTAAAATCTTGGTGCAGCTCTGGGAAAATGGTAAACTGGAAGATGAAAACGAAGAACAAACGCTAGCAGATTGGCTCTACAACAAGACCATCGAGCTGCTGCCTTATGACGATAAACAGCCTCAACAAGACATTATTACATATGCTATCAAGCCGGGTATACGCCCAAAGATACCGGAAACCCCTCGGTTAATTTCACACGGTACAACCGGCCATAGAACATGGGAAGCATCACTATATCTCTGCCAGTATCTCTTCAGACAAGACTGGCTACCGCAAGTGAATGAAGTACTTGAGATAGGTGCCGGTACTGGTCTAGTGTCAACTGCTCTTGCCCTAGCAGGTCACCAAGTTACGTCCACTGATGGTGATCCTATGGTTGTCGAACAGTTACGCAAGACTTTCAACTTAAACGAGGTAAATATCGAGGCGCAAGTTTTGGAATGGGGTCTGCAAAAACCACCGAAGTCTGATCTCGTCGTAGCAGCTGATGTTACTTACGATACGGCTGTTATACCATCTCTTGGTAATTGTCTCCGAGAATGCAAAACTACTGCTTTAGTGGCGTGTACAATTAGAAATTCAGAGACAATAACATTTTTCCAAGAATATTGCTACTCGATCGGGCTTAAAGCCACCGAAGTTGCCTCCACTGATGACAATGATAAAGAATTATCTTGCATGGAAAACCTTACTTTCGAGCCCCTCGTATGTCCTATAAGAATATATCGCGTGAGTACACAGGATGATATAAAATAAGAAGGAAAAGTAAATAGAAACAACGGCATACAAAAGAACTGTCGCCCTTTTTCTAACTCAGATTTTGTTTTTTATCAGGTATCGTCCTCATGGCACTACACAACTACGTGTACTTGAAACACAGGGAACATGACCAGAGGTGTCATGAGCTGCTTGTGAGGGAGAAGGATAAAGTGATACCGCGGGTGGTAAGATCCTTGGGTACAACGACAACGACAACGACAACGACAACGAAACCTGCCGAGACTGGTTCGGGTGAGGGCAAAAGCACTAATTAAGAATTATTTAAGTATACTTTACAATGAACTGTTATTCTTTTCTTTTTTTGCTGTAGATCACCGTAGATCGCTTTGAACCTATGCTTTCTTTGTTGAGTGAAGGCAGCCGCCGAAAAACACTTGATGTTTCACCCGTTACTCTCAGTAGCAACACAGCAGAGTACGAATCACTTCAAGAATTGCCAAGAGGGATGAAATATTTTGTTCTGGAATGGGGCCACAATTCCCATTGTTTATCCGCAATGCCCTTTTACCCCTCTTCCACATACGTGCAAAATTCTGATTAATTATATAACCAAGAGGGTTCCCAGTACGAGGCGAAACCATCTAAATCGAGTTTCAAACTGCGAAAATAACATTCGAAACATTCTCATTTTCCTTCCATGTTCCTCCCAGTTTTGCTCCGGGGATATTCCTTCAGAGACCCATCCTTTTACTGTTTATAAAAGGGATTGTACTTGGCCTTCAAGCTGGCCTTTCCCGCAGAAGGTACCTGGAATGGTATGAATCATTGATGATTATCGCACTCCGTACCAGTCGACTATCAGACGACTAATTATTAGGAAGGTCAAAACCCAATCGCATCTCAATGACCGATACGACCACTATTATTTCCAAGAGGCGAGTCTACAACTAAATAAAAAGACAACTATATCGTCATTCCCTGACACCCCGGTCTCATGTTTTAAACTCTTTATAAGAGATCCTCCAGGGTTCTTAAAGAATGACATATTGATTTTTCCGCAAGCATATCACGATTCGTAAAACGGTCTTTGATAAAACATCAATTATACGATCGTACTGTCAAGCAGCGGAATTTTGGACAAAGTGGTTAATTTAAAATAAAATAAAGGATGGATTAAAAGAAGAGTATGTTAAACTTTAGCATTGCCCTTTTTATACCTGAAATTTTTTTTTTTTTTTTTTTTTTCCTTCCGCTTTTGTCATCGTCCAATACGTCAAAACATTGTAGCCGTTACGGATTACATGGTGCCGATGATGATGTCCATGTCCAATGGATGATGCAAAATAGTAATAATAATAGATAACTAGTGAGAAAGGACGTGAAGGGAAGGAAGATGCTGCCAAACAGAGCCGATAACGAGAAGGAAGGAGGATTCGACAACGGTATGACCGTATCGACCACCATGGATACTATATTTCAGGATTCCGGAAACGTGCCGGATGTTTCTCCATCATCAGTAGCGGTAGCGTCTTCTTCAGAGGACCAAAATTCACCATCTTTGATGTTACCGATCCCTAAGAAGTCTAGAACAATAAAGACTGATAAGCCAAGGCCATTTTTATGTTCGATATGTACAAGAGGGTTTGTCAGACAAGAACATCTGAAAAGGCATCAGAGGTCGCATACAAATGAAAAACCGTTTCTATGTGTTTTCTGCGGTAGATGTTTTGCAAGAAGAGATTTAGTTCTACGACATCAACACAAGTTACATGCAGCTCTAGTTTCAAAGACCTTAGAAGAAGATGTTATGATGGATTTTTCGGAGGCCGGAGATAATAATAGTACGAACATTAACGGCAATAATGAGCCTATGGATAAGAACATCATTAAGGTTACTGGCAATAAAGAATCAATTTTACCCACACCGAGCAATCCAATGGCGAAGACAACCGCCCAGTTAAAGAAAGCTGCTAAGCAAGCAGCTATGAACACATCAGCATCAGCATCATCAACATCATCGTCATCATCATCAACCACAAAGGAAGCAACAAGAGAACAAGCACCACCAAAGAGGCGTAAACGCCATGCGTCATTTTCAGCTTCGAGTGCATTTTCTTACGTTAACGACTCATCTTCATCACAAGTAGCCAATAGGGAGATGGAACCCCAGGAGGGACCCCATCAAGTTGGATTTTCTACACCTCAACTAACGGCTCAACAATTAATGGAAAAAGCTGTGGAATCAGGAGTTGTTGACGTAGGGTTATTGGGGTTACCGCCTGATTTTAATCTAGATGATGATTCACACACTTCACCATTGACCAATTTCCTCACATTGGGATCTGGCGGTGGTACTGGTGGGTTCGCACGTTTGGATACAGGTAGTGATTCAAACTTAATGCCATTTCAACCACAAGATCTTTTACACAATCCTCAAGAACACCAAGAACTGCAAGACCAAGAGCACCAGGAACACCAAGAACCACAGCAACACCAACAGCAACATGAATTCTTTCAAGATAGTCAGCAATGGTTACCCGATTTCATTTCAAGTGCTCAATTAGAACCCAATTTCAAAGTTAATTTGGAACATATAAACGATGTTGGATTCGCAGATGCTCCATCAACCGCAAGCGTGACACCACATTCTAATCTTTATAATCTATCGATACAACCTCAAAACTTACCTGAAAGCGTTATAGCCTCACAGAGTCCTAATTTAAGTCCCAGGAGTAATCAGAGTCCTGCAAGTAATAACACTCATAACAGTATGTCATTAGGACCTTCAGTTTCAGCACTTTTCAAATGGAGACAAAAGGATTTATTCGATGAATCTTATTCATTATTTTCATCTCCAAAGAAACCAACATCGTCGTCTCCATCGCCAGAGATTAGAGATACCTTATCTCAATATAAGAAATTTTCCAGATTGTCTTCATTTACTGAGGAATATCGTTCTAAAATCATCGCTGATAATAATTTAACTTCAAACCTTTTCCCCACGGTTGATGAACTGAACTCTTATTTGAATCTGTACCAATATGAGTTCCATCGTTATTTCCCCTTTGTTCACTTGCATTCTTTGGTGCCCACAATGGATAACTACCCATTATTACTATCGGTTAGTATGATTGGTGCATTATATGCGTTCCATTCTTCTCATGGTATGTTGCTTTCAAACATATCATGGAGATGTGTAAAGACTTATTTGGAAAATACAAGAAGTAATTACGAATCGACACCACTGTGGTTAATTCAATCTATGGTTTTACTGACATTTTTGGGAATTTTCAGTAATGACTCAAGTGTTACTAAAAGTATGAAATCACGTATAATGACGATGATCAATTTGGTTAAAATTACTAAATTGAATTTACCGCTAGAAAATTTTGAAAACCCTCCAATTGAAAGTGACCACGTCTATGATTATCAGGATAATCCAGAAATTTTATCACAGATTAGAGCTCAATACAGCAATCCGGAACAAAATCGTAAGAATTATGAATATTTTATCAAAGCGCAGGCGCGTATAAGAACATGTCATACCATTCTTTTAATCTCTAATCTGTTTACCTCTTTGGTGGGTCTCGATTGTAGTTTACACTCGATCAATTTGAAATGTGGGGTACCCTGTTATTACGACAATTTGTACCTTTGTGAAAATGTGACTGATTGGTCTGAACATTTGAAAAAATATCGATTAGTATTAGATTCTAAATTTTCCCTCATCCATTTGGCCAACGGTTGCGAAGATTATGGACATTGTTTAATGTACATTTCCACGGGCAGTCAATATTATTTTGAAAACTCCAAGGTTTCTTTCAAAACTTTACTATCAATGTTGATTTCCATTCATGAAAAGATTTATATGGAAAGATCACAATTGAGTGATGAAGATGATCTGCAAATGATTGAAGTGAAATGGAGAATGAGTTCAAGGCCAGTTATCGAATCCATGTTAAAATATTGGGAAGCGCTTTACATCAAAAATGGCGGCATACTAACAAGAAATAGAGATAATATTCCAACCATTAACGAAAGTCCTTCAATGAGACTAATCATTCCCCTACATTTATTTGCCAACATTCGGAAATGTATTAATATTTGTCCCGTTATGAATAAGGCGTGGATCAAAGATTGGAAAGGTATGAATGAAGTAGTGGACAGTTTATGTTACGATATGGAGTCTCTTAGAGAAGCTACAAACTACGCCTTGGACATTGTAGATTTTTGGGCAGATACAGTATCTGTGATGAAAAATGCTGAAAGAACAGCTTTGCGTACACCTATTTTCTCCATTACATGTATGTTTTCCTCGATTTTGATAGTATCAGAGTACATGAAGCGTGTGGAAGCATGGGCTCAAGAGTTTGATCTATCAAATCTTCATTCGCCAATAATAAATGCCTCTGATAGACTCTTATGGTTGAAGTCCGAGAAGATCCTTAAGAAGATTGAACAACATTTATTACCCACCGGTTACAATTTACAATCCTATTCAGAATTTCTCCGGGTGCAAGCCAAAGGTGCATTAGATGTGGAAGTATTAGATAACGAATTGGCTCAGAGAGCAGTACGACCAGATACTCCAATGGCCGAAACAGCTGCAGTAATTACAAGAGCAAGATTGTCGACCCGTTCTCTCTATTTAGGAGTTAGAATCTTGGGAGATGCCCCCATTTGGCCCATCGCACTACTATTTGCACACGTTTTACAAGCTAGAGCCATCTACAACGAGGACAGGAAAACCTAAGACAGAAGGACTAGTATGATAGTGATCGTAGTCGTACTTTAGTGCCGGTATCTAAAAAAATTTTTTTCTGCCATTGAAGAAAAAAAGAAAATTCGCTTCTAGTGATTGACGATGAGATAAGTTTGTAATACAAAAATATTTGTAAATAGTTTATTTTGAATCATTCTTAAGGATCTAAGCCTTAGAAAGGTTTTTCGATTCTAATCGTTCAAAATTCGTAGTATCCTACCGTTCCACAAGGTTTCCAAGACTTTCAAAGCTCTGTTCGCGATGAACGACTCGAAGAAGTTGAAAGGAAGAGAACTGTTCGAGAAAATGGGTAAGCCTACAAAGATTGTAGCCCCTATGGTTGATCAATCAGAATTAGCATGGAGAATTTTATCGAGAAAGTATGGAGCTACTTTAGCATATACACCTATGTTCCACGCAAAGCTTTTTGCAACTTCTCCCAAGTATAGAAAAGATATGTGGTGCGAAATGGATGGAGATTCCAAGATTGATAGACCATTAGTGGTGCAGTTTTGTGCAAATGATCCCGAATATTTACTACAAGCTGCTAGGTTAGTACAAGATAAATGCGATGCAGTAGATTTAAATTTAGGTTGTCCTCAAGGAATAGCGAAAAAAGGCCATTATGGATCGTTTCTCATGGAAGAGTGGGATTTGGTACACAAATTGATTAGAAATTTACATGAAAATTTGGATGTGCCGGTGACTGCCAAGATTCGTATCTTCCCAGAGAAGGAAAAATCTCTGCAATATGCAAGAACTGTTTTAGATGCAGGCGCTCAGTTTTTGACCGTACATGGACGTCTTAGAGAGCAGAAGGGTCAACAATCAGGATTAGCAGATTGGGAGACCATCAAATATTTAAGAGACAATTTACCTCCAGACACGGTTTTCTTTTCCAACGGTAATCTTCTTTATCCAAATGACATCTCTAGATGTATGGATCAAATAAATTGTGATGCAGTGATGAGTGCAGAGGGAAATTTGTACAATCCGGGAATATTCAATGCAGAGGATTCTCAGGATAAGGAAAAGGTCTTTCCCAGGGTCGATGTGATCTGTAGAGAATATTTTGAAATTGTCAAATCTTATGAATTTTCTCATGCATCAAGGACAGCAATGAAATCACATCTATTCAAAATTCTACGACCTTTTCTACCCAATCATACAGATATCAGATCATCACTAGCGTTACTAAATGCCAAGAGTTCCCTTGATGATTACGAGAATGCAGTGGTTATTCCTGTGGAAAATGTGGTGAAGTCTATATTCGAAGAAAAAGATATTGACGAAAAGGACAAAGTGGTTAAAGGTGATATCGAATTATGGGGAGGATCCTATTATACGGTACCCTACTGGAGGTGTCAACCGTATTTCAGGCCTGTTAATGGAGTCACTGCGGACAAGAGAGTAGTGGAATCCTTGAAACGCAAGGCAGAGGTCCCCCTGCAGAGCGTTCGTGAAAAGGAGGTTAAAGTATGAATCAATACATGTAGATAGAGGTAATCGGTTATAACTATACAGTAACATCTTATTCTTTTAGTTGTTAGGTCATCCTTGCGTTGAATCGTCCCTTCGACTGTCTAATCAAGCTCATCGCTTGTTCAAGATAAGCAGCACCCGACTTGACAAAAGTATTCCTACAGAACAAAGAAATCAGATAAACAATGTCTGAATTCTATTCTCCTACGATTGATGAAGCACCAGATGCTGAGATAGATCCGCCATCTTTTGTCAAATTTCCAGCTTCTGCACCTCCAACGTCATTGAGAAATGTTATCGATGAGCTGCAATTAATTGAACATGGGGAAGGGGGATTCTTTAAAGAAACTGATCGATCTCCCTTTACAATGGCAGTAGCAGAATCAGATGATCATGTCCCTATGAATTCCCAGGCTGTAGGTCCCAACATTTCCGTCACTTCAGAAATGGGGACAGTTACAAGGCGTCACTATTCTACTCTAATATATTACCTTTTGACACCATCCTCCCCCATTGGTAGAATGCATAAAAACAAGAACCGTATTATACACATTTTACAGAAGGGAAAGGGCCAATACGTGCTAATCTACCCTGATGGTAGAGTAAAATCTTTCAAAGTTGGCTTTAACCACTCTCAGGGCGAGGTATCCCATTGGGTAGTACCAGGAGGAGTATACAAGGCTAGTTTTGTGCAACCTAACGAGGAATTCTCTAACGGACTACTCATTAGTGAAGTCGTGGTTCCAGGATTTGAGTATATAGACCATAACTTCATGTCTGGCCTCGAAGAACTTCAAAAATTGGTGGGAGAAGATAGAGCAGAACAATTAAAGTTTTTAATTTGATCTGAGAAGGTGCAAATAGTGTTTGATGAGCTTCTAT
The DNA here is from genome assembly GCF_000026365.1 of Zygosaccharomyces rouxii. Lineage (NCBI taxonomy): Eukaryota > Fungi > Ascomycota > Saccharomycetes > Saccharomycetales > Saccharomycetaceae > Zygosaccharomyces > Zygosaccharomyces rouxii. Next base: position 1,210,479 of record NC_012991.1, on the reverse strand, counting down.
AAGGCCTTGAGCGGCAACTAGTATATGTCACGTGTGTATACGGCACTATCACGATGAAGGAAACAAAGAGCTCTAGTTAACGTACTATATTTAAACACCTTACAAGGGAGTAATCATTGAATAAGAGGCAGATTATCTAGTAATGAGTGGGAATGCTGGTGATGATAATATGGAGAGCAGTGTGCATTTAGCAGTACCGATTCCCTTTGGTGGTGAAGAGCAGCCGTTGTTAATGGATGGTCGTTCTGCTGGAGGAGTCTCGAGACACAGGAGTAATACAATCTCGAGTATTATGAGTGGATATGAGGTAGTTAAGGAATACTTCGATAAGAAAAAATTTGTTTATTTGCTGTTAGCCAGTCTAACGGTCTATTGTGCCTTTTTAGCGGCGTTTGCACCAAGAACTTCTTTGGTTAGAGACATTAGACGAATCAATTCTTCTAAGATCACTGAAGCTGAAGTTTATCGAATCTTTTTAGATACAATGCATGAGCACAATGGTGCTCAAGATCATCTGAGGAACTATACACATCAAGGACACAACATAGGAGATCAAAATTCGTTGGAATATACGGTGAATCAGTTTAAACAGATGGGGTTTGAACCAAAACTTGAAAAATACTATCCATGGATTAACAAACCTGTGCACACCGGTGTGACTCTCTACAGGAAAGAAGAAATTGCATTTGAAGCTACCATGATGGAAGATTGTGTTCAGGATGACCCAACTAGTTGTAGTAAAGACCGAATCCAAGGATACCATGCGTACTCCTCCAACGGCGAAGTTAGAGCTCAATATGTCTTTTGCAACTATGGAACTTTACCTGATTATCTCAAACTTCTTGACGCAGGAATAGATATTGAAGATAAAATCCATATAATACGGATTGGACCCATTTCTCAGGGATTACAAGTAAGAAATGCAGAGCTATATGGTGCATCAGGTGTTATCACTTATACCGATCCTCATGATGATGGTACAGTCACAGCTAAACATGGATTTTTAACGTATCCTGAGGGACCCGCCAGAAATCCTAGTAGCATTAAGCGCGGCTCAGTAGCATTCCTTACAGATTTTAACGGTGATCCAACGACCCCAGGTTATCCATCCAAATACCCTGCGATGGAAAGGTTGTCTCCAGCTGGCAAGATTCCTACCATTCCCTCAGTACCTATGAGCGCTAAAGAGGTTGCCCCCCTTTTGCGTGAGTTGAATGGATATGGTGTGCAAATAGGTAACGCTGGTGATGTCGAAGGATTCGATTATTCAACTGGACCCTCGCCTGATGGGGTTGAAATCCTTTTGCAAAACGAACAAGATTATCAAACCGTGGAGATTACCAACGTTGTAGTGGAAATTCCCGGTATTTTCCAAGAATACGATATAATCATTGGCAATCACAGAGATTCTTGGGGAGTTGGCGGCGCAGGCGTATCCAACTCAGGCAGTGCCATTTTGTTAGAGACAGCTAGAGGTTTCAGTCAGCTTTTAAAACGTGGTTGGAAACCCTTCAAACCGATAAAGTTGATCAGCTGGGATGGTGGCTCACCAGGAATGCTAGGGTCCGCAGAACACGCTGAAGAACACGCTCAAATTATTAAAAAACACTCACTAGCGTATTTGAGTTTGGATTCAGCCATTAGTGGTACTCAGTTTCACTGTGAGATGAATCCCTTATTATACGAGATCATTCGGAAGGCCGCCAAGTACACAAGCTTCAAAATGGAAGATTGGACCCTCTTCGATGAATGGAGGTCTATATCAAATCTCACAGGCGAAGATTTATCGGTGGAGACAGATTTAGCGCCCTTCCAGTATCATCTAGGTATACCATCATCTTCATGCCGATTTCAAAACAACGGTTCAGGCGACCCCATACTAGCTTCAAATTCTAATTATGATACTTTTACGTGGATGGAAACTCAGCTGGATCCAGATTACAAAATGCATAACACTTTGGCGGTACTCACAGGCCTCACCACCCTAATGCTGAGTGAGAAGGAATTAATCTCCTTCAGGACGCAGCCGTATTTTGCCAAGATACAAACTCATTTCGGAAAATACCATAAGCGATTAATATCAATTTTTCCCTATGACAGACAACTGCTTCGCTTGGCTAAGACAGTCTCTGATCTTTTACAATCTCTAGAAACTAGTGAATCTCAACTATTTGACGATGAAAACGCACTTTTGAATAGCCAGTTGATACAGGATTATCCCGGGTGGCTTTTCTACAAAAAAATTTCGCTATATATTCGTCTGTTAAGGGCAAATAGCAAATTGAAACAATTGGATCAGTTATTCCTCACAAAACGAGGTCTCGAAGATCGCCCCTGGATGAAGCATTCGCTTTTCGCTCCCGATACACAACTAGGACTTCAAGAAACTATCTTACCTTCCATAAATGATGCACTACAGGATTATGACCGTGAGAAAGCCATAGAATGGCTGGTTATGCTGCTCAATCAATTTCATAACGTCAAGTCTCTGATGGAATGATACGAAGTGTTGATGTTCACATCCGTACACCACATGCTCCATCAACAATTATAAAATTTCAGTGGGCGAAATTTCATTAGGCTCAACTCTGTTCCGTTATAGGGAGGGATTCACAAGACAATCAACAATGTTCAAGCGTTCTTTGATTCAACAAACTCGTCTATTTTCCAGCACTAGATCCCAATTGGGCAGTAAAGTGTTTTTCGACCCTGCCGTCAACGGCCAAAAGGTCGGAAGAATTGAATTTGAACTTTATGATGACATTGTTCCAAAGACTGCCACTAACTTTAAGGCACTATGTACCCATGAAAAGGGGTTCGGTTACAAGGGTGTTCCATTCCACAGAATCATTCCTCAGTTCATGCTACAAGGAGGTGACACCGATTTAGCCGGTGGTTTCGGTGGTAAATCCATTTACGGTGCTAAATTTGCAGATGAGAACTTTTCCATCAAACACACTAAACCAGGACTTTTGTCTATGGCTAATGCTGGACCCAACACCAATGGCTCCCAATTTTTCATCACTACAGTTCCATGCCCTTGGTTAGATGGTCGTCATGTCGTCTTTGGTGAAGTCACTAAGGGAATGGATGTCGTTAAGCAATTGGAATCTCTAGGAACGATGTCAGGTAGACCAAAGGCTCAGATTGTGATTGAAGATGCTGGCGAATTGAAGGATAACTGAAAATAGTCATGAATTAGTTGATATTATTCACTTACTGCTTATATAGTGTCGTTCATAACGAAGGCCGTTTTTCAATATGATTCAAACCACGACACAGGCTAACTTAATAAATAGAACTCCCCTTTCTGAACCTTTCAACAGTTATATAATAATCAATTGGGGGGGATTTTTAGATCAAGAGATGAGTTTAGAAGATACTTTATCCAATGTATCACTTTATGATGCCAAGAAGTATTTTAGAAAGGCTCAAAATGTAGTCTTTAACTATACAGAGATGGAAGCTAAGGTACGTGAAGCTACTAATAATGAACCATGGGGGACATCATCGACGTTAATGGAATATATTGCCCAAGGAACCTATAACTTAAGAGAGAGGGAAGAAATTTTGGGCATGATCTTCAGAAGATTTACGGAGAAGACAGCAAATGAGTGGAGACAGATTTATAAAGCTCTACAACTTTTGGAATATTTGATAAAACATGGTTCTGAAAGATTTATCGATGATACTAGATGTAGTATAAGTTTGCTTAAAATGTTAGAGTCTTTCCACTACGTAGACTCTCAAGGGAGAGATCAGGGTATCAATGTGAGAACCAGAGCAAAGGCCCTTACTGAACTACTAGGAGATGATAATAAGATCAGAGCTGAGAGGAAAAAGGCAAGAGAAACTTCTAAAAAATACAAGGGTGTTGCAGGTGGTAGCGCAGGCGTTGGTAATAAGCCATTTTTAGCAGGTAGAAGGAAGGGTATAAGCGTAAGTGCTGATTACGATACAGATAATGATGATGATGATGATGATGACGATGACGGGCTTGATGACGAAGAAGAAGAAGAAGAAGTAGAGGAGGCTAGCACCGAGGAGTTATCTCCGGCACCCATAGGGGAAAATTTGCTAGACAGCTCAAGAGATGATGATAACGAGTTTGGTGAATTCCAATATGCACCTCCCGTTGATGCAAACTTGCTAGCAACAACGAATGATGCATTTGGTACTTTTAACAGTAATGCTGCGCCTGTTACGATACCTGCAGTTACACCTGCAGTGACACAAACAGTCACGCCTGCCATTGCAGCTGAACCAAAGAAACTGGATCCTTTTAGTTCGCTATTCTCTAGCGCCAAAGAGAATACAAATGAACCGTTACCAACAAACCCCAAGCCAACTCCAAAATCAGAGCCACAGACCCAGCAACATGAGTTAACAGACGAAACCGCTGCAGAGAACAAGACAAGCGATACTAACAATGATGATGATCTCTTCGGAGATTTGAAAGCCGCAGATGCTGGAAACGAAGACTCAAAGAAAGATACGACTGCTAATACCGGTGAGGTGGATTTACTAAGCTTTTGAATATGAAAGCATAAATTGTAGTAAAAAAAAGCAGAACGATGCTTGTATAGAAGTTGTCGAACTTTCCACATGATACGAATAGTCTTCAAACAGATGAGATTACAAATAACTAGAAAGCCTCAGGAACAGGCATGAATTTAATGATCTATATATACGTATCTCAGCTTTTGAGCATAGGAATCGCGTGCTAAAACCTCTAACCGCTAACACAAGGAAAACCAGTCGAAAACAAAACATATGAAAAACGATAATAATAAAAAAAAAAAGAAGGAAGGGTATTAAAAGTCTTTATATTAATTATTATATCAATCAGTCTATTCAATCCTGTTACTATTTTACAGAAAAATTTTGATCTGGATTTATCGAGCTTACTGGCGCTTGATAATCCTCTTAATGAATAAGAATGGATTAAAACTTCTTAGACCTCTCACAGAGAAGATATAATAGACGCCCACCATAGCAAATAGGTTGAAGATGATATAAGCCCAGTAAAATCCAAAGTTTCTCCAAATATTCCCGTAGGAAACACCTCTTTGTGACAAATATTCGTCGCCAACAGATACTTGACAGTAAGCGCAATTAGAAGTTGCATCAGGATTGGCAATGTAACCTTGACTGCGCTTTAAGAAAGTATGCATGTATTCACCACAAGTCTTACCTTGAGGTGGGTCAAAATAGTTGAGTTCCTTCTTCTTGCAAACCACTGGTTTTTTGTGTAACACAATGGCTACCAAATTTTGAATGAAATAGGTATAAGGGGAAGCCTTCCACATGAAGGTCCAAAATCCAGGCATCAAACTCATAGGTTGTGTCACACCACAAAATTGAATCATCATAGATAGAATTAACCCCATGATAACGTTCGCGGATGGTAAATTAGGAGCCATATAAAGAATCATGAGACCCAAACCCACATAGAACAATTGGAACATGATGCAGTAGTTCAAGAAGAAAACTGCTGATCTGGAAGCTTCAAACCAAACTCTTAATGGGAAATAGAAAGCACAGAAAAACATGGTAGAGAATAATATATGATACGGAATTTCTGCCAAATATTGAGTTAGAAGCAACAGTGACCAGTGGAACATATTGGATTTGGATTCACGAACTTCAAATAATGAACGAGAAGCTAACGCTCTTGCCTGAATTTGTTTCATGGAAGGTGCGGAGACAATAACTGATACGAATGCGGCGAACAGGGTATCTTGTAAGCCTACATAACTTTTACCAGGATTGTAAAAAGTCCAACCGATATAAAGACCAGACATGATTTGTAACATAAATTTGGAAAAAATGTAACGTAAATCTCTGTAAAGCGTGAGATTTGTTCTCATCCACACATATTTGAATTGGTAAAAATAATTGGTAGCATATTTGGAACTCTTTTCACCAACTTCACCGACATCGAAATCTTGAGTAGATAATTCTTGTATCCACTCAGCTACTTTCTGATCTGTCGCTCTACACTCTTCAGATCTCTGCCAAATCTCGTGCCAATCTTCCTTGACAGAAGCCGTAGCGCCTGCACCAATGGCCTCTAAGACATATTCAGCAGGATTTTCCCTTTGTTCACAATGTCTAGCACCATTTCTCTCAAAGTAATCTAGCACAATAGAAGAATTTTCACCAATGTCACCAAAGTACACAGTTTGTCCACCTTTTTTCAACAATAATAGCCTATCAAATTGTTCGAACAAAGTAGCAGAAGGTTGATGGATGGTACAAAGAATACATTGTCCAGCTTTAGCAATTCTTCTCAAAAGTTGAACAATGGCCCATGAAGATTGAGAATCTAAGCCTGAAGTTGGTTCATCAAGGAAAAGCAAAAGGTCAGGCTTAGCTACCAACTCCACACCAATTGATAATTTCTTTCTTTGTTCCACATTCAAACCTGCGCCTAGGCCACCAACTAGAGCATCACCGTATTCCTCCATATCCAACAACTTCATAACAGTCTCTGCATCTGCAACTTTCTCCGCGTCAGGAATGCTTTGAGGTCTTCTCAAACGAGCTGAAAAAACCAAGGATTCTCTAACTGTCATTTCAGCAATGTGAATATCTTGTTGTTGCACATAACCGGTTCTTCTTTCAAAACTGCTATCTACTGGTTTACCATTGATTGACATATCACCCGTCACTATACCAACGTTGGCACGTTTAGCCAAAGTGTTTAATAAAGTAGTTTTACCTGCACCAGATTCACCCATTAAAGCTGTCATGGTCCCTGGCGCAACATAACCAGTAACATTATCCAAAAGAATCTTTTCAGTGCCCTGATATGGAATCACATAACGAACATCCTGCCAAATAAAAACACCTTTACTACCAAATCCCTCAATGGCTCCGGAATTTTGCTCATCATTACGAGTAACATCACTACTGTTACTAGATATTTTTTCCCTTACTTCCTGCATGTTCATTTGATCCATAGCTTCTAGGTCTTGCGCAGTGTTCTTTTGCTTATCAAGAGATCTTCTAGCGCCTTTCTTAAAGATTAGAGCTTCACCACCACTTGTCACTGGACGTTTAATCTCTGTTATAATTGCTTTAACCGCAACGTAACCGATTAAAAAGGCGAACATAATACCCAAGTTTCTCCATACGTGCCAATATTTGTATGTATATTGAGCATACAAATAATCGTCACCCAAAACCCAGGACTGTCCCTTTTTAGATCCAATAAATGCACAAACTCTATGCGAATCTGTAACATTTTCATAACCAGGACCTGATGGGACTAGTGATCCTGAACCACATGACATATGTCTACCGTGAAATTCAGCTTCAAGCATAGCTTCAAAAGCATATCTGATTGGCAACACATAGGAAATCCATTTGAACCAAGGATGCATGTTGGGCAATTGAATCATATAGGTGGAATACATCGAAAGGGAAAACATGATCAAACCTGAAATGGAACTTGCCTGTGCAATATCATCACATGCAGCTGCAATAAAATCAAATAATGCATAGATACATTCAGTACACATGGCAAGGAACAAATAAATTCTGAAGAAAGTAGCAGCAGTTCTATTCAAACCGGACAGGAAAAAAAGAATAATAATGAAAAGGGTTAGACCAATTAGTCGGAAAGGTGTACCAGAGAAAGTAGAACCTAGGGCTTCAGCTGCAGGATGGTACAATGAATATGTCTTATGCTTTTGTAAAATGGGTCTATGATCAAAAGAAATGTTTGCTAAACCCATCAAAGAGTAATACAATAGGGAAAAGTAGAGAACACCACCACGAGAAAAAGCTCCTGCTGTTGAAGATGGTGAATTGTAAAAGGCAGAACCTGTAATAAAAGCTTGAATGACAGCAGCCACAACGTTAATAACGGTATAAGCCTTATTACCATAAATTCTTTGAAGTCCTCTAACAGTACAAAGTCTAACTTGTTCAGGAAATGAAATGGTATAATAGGATTTGTTTCTGGAAAATTTAGATTTTTCAGCCTTCATAGTAGCAGAAAAGAATTGTTGTGTTGCATCAGAATTAACCTTAGCGTTGTACTCTTGAACTTCCTTCCTTAGTTCAGTAAACTCTGGAGATTGCAACCAATAGTCTTCAAATTCCTCTGCAGTACGTGGAACTTTATTTTCAAAACCTGAACGAATCTTATGGTACCCGTTAGGATCAGTTAATGCAGTTAAGAATTCTGCGGTTGCTTGTCTAGGTGGGCATAAGTACCCCATTCTGGCAAAATAATCCTTTGCATCTTTTGTAGATCCGTAGTAAATCTGTCTACCACTGTGCAAGACCGTAACTTTATCAAAAGTTTCATAAATGTTTTCACTTGCCTGATAAATTGTAACAAAGGCTGTAGACCTCAACAAATTTGTCATGATACGGATAGCTTGTGCATATTCCAACGCAGTGGATGCATCTAAACCTCTTGTAGCATTATCCCAACTATAAACAGTACCTCTAGCCGCTAAGGCCTCTGCAATGGAAACCCTTTTTCTTTCACCACCGGAAACACCACGTACAAAATCGTTACCAACTTTAGTATCATAGGTATGAGTTAGGCCAAAAATGGTTGCATACAGATCACGTGTAGCACGGATATGCTCTTTCCTAGAGACGTTGTTAACTCTAACCGCTGGTGTCTTACACGCAATGGCAAAATCTAAAGTCTGTTTGACCGTCAAAAAGGGGAAATGCACATCTAACTCGGGATTGTAGATAACATCGCTCTTATAATTTTTCATCATAACATTCTGTGGAATTCCGTCGTATAAAATTTCACCATCGACACCACCGGCAAACTGATCAGTCACCCCGGCTGCAGTTTTTAGAAAGGATGAACATCCTGAACCTGGTCTACCCAAAACTAAAATCATTTCCCCTGGCTTTGCCAAAACGTTTATATTTTGAAGAATCTTCCTCATACGTTGATGTCTTTTCTTGTAGATAGCTCTTACGATGGTATAGGGCAGCAATACGAGATCTGCAAACGTCGAACCTTCTAGAGACGTAGTATCAATACCGGTTGCCGATACGTCTTCCATAGTCACACCTGTTTTTCTGAAATCGATATTTTGTGAATTAGCATCCTTTACAAAATGGCGTAAGATCCTTTCTGCATTGAATCCATCTTCATCATCTCCCGATGGTAAATCTAACGATCCATCCGATAGTCTATGCTTTGAAAGTGTTCTCGCTAAAGACTGAACTTTAGAAGTAACCTCAGGAGAAAACTGCGAACCTTGACCATTGCTCCTATTCCTCGTCAACATTTCATGTAATTTACCACCATCCTCATTATTAAGAGCGTTCTGTTGAGGGGCTCTCTCTACTCTATCCGTCTCAACGCCAGTACCATCGGCATTTGCAGTGATACCAACAACACTATTGTCCTCATAGGAGATAGGCGTTGCCGAATCTGCTTCATCACTAGCCATTCCCTTTTCCATTCTTTCGAAATTACTTAAACCACAACACCAACGATGAAAACGAAAATTAGCATTAACCGGCTAACTATTTTATGTCAGAAGAAGATCAGTGAAAGGGGAACGGCTATTGTAAAAATACTTCTTCTTTAAATACAGCCTTAAAATAAATACGATGACCTGCTATCGCCGTATATCTGCCCTAAACCAAAACAATCCTCGAAAACTGTTATTTCCATCATTGTCGGAAATCGGAAGGATACTTAGGTTGCCTTAATCAGCATTACCCGATCAAGTAATACCGAGTTTGAGACCCCAGGGGCTATTAATTCCGATTAACTACGTACTTTGTTACCAGTTACCCCGGTGTTTATCTCCGTGAGATGCTTCCGAGAATTTTCGGCAAAAATAAGTGAGGAAGGAAGGAATCTTCCGAAGTGAAACTTTCTCGAATTTGACTTTAGCAACCTCTTACCTGTTTGGGAACGAAGGTTGCAACGGTCGCTTGTTTTCGGCGGCTAATACGACTAAGGGAGGATTGGATAAGGACACTCGTATCACACGATCCTTCATTGTCTCCCTATTCGAATCCCGGAAGATGCATTGGTTTGTTTTTTTCGTTTTGTTTTTGGTATCCCTATATACGAATATTGGATTCAAGATGGATAATGATAATACTGGATGACCTCCGAACGTTTAAACTGATCCGTCTATAGAACAATAAATATGGAGTAGTTTTTATTGCATTTTGGTATAATTTAGGTTAGTATTGGTTTTGGGTTGAGTTTTGAATTGATTTATCCATGGCAATTTATTCATTTTGGATATTCGATAAACATTGTAATTGTATCTTTGATAGAGAATGGACTCTAATATCTAATAGTGCAAGTGGCACTATAAATTCAAAGCAAACTGAAGAAACTGCAAAATTACTTTATGGTATGATATATTCGTTGCGTTCAGTGACTCAAAAGCTGTCTAGAGATGATACGGCTAATGACGTTAGAAGCATATCAATTGGTAAATATAGAATCCATACTTATTGTACGGCATCAGGACTTTGGTTTGTACTACTATCGGATTACAAGCAGGCATCCTATGCGCACGTTTTACAATACATCCATTCGCACATCTATGTGAAATACGTAACCCACAACATTTTATCACCTTATGATTTTGCAGCGAATGAAAACGAAACTAGAGGTCAAGGATTTAGGAAAATTGGTAATAGGAATTTCATATCATCATTAGAAGCCTTCTTAGCACCTATGATTGCACAATGACATCAACTAATTTTATCATTACTTTTACATCTCGTTGAAATAACATAACCATTTATAGAATGTAATCAGTATGTGAAGAAAACAAAAAAAAAAAAAAAAAAAAAAAGGTAATGCTTTAAATTTTAAAGGTCGTTTGAGAAAATATCTGTCCAAAATTCGTCGTTCAATGCATTGAACCCCAATATTATTGAATCGACATCCGTTAAATAGTCATTAATGTTTCCACTTGAAGTAGCAGATGGTGGTTGTATATCAGGAGAATTTGAGCTAACCTTATCGTGGGAAGACGTTGTTGGAAGCCCCATACGGTTATCAAACTCTTGATTGTTAGAGGTCTGGGACGGCGAAATCATGTCTGTGTTAGTAATAGCCGGATATGCGGTGTTTAATATAACATTATTTGGATCAGGTAGATTACTGGGCGGCTCCATGATCCCTGTCGTAGTTTTTGTATTTGTTGTTGCTTTTGTTGGTACCTCTGTTGAACCTGTCGTGAAAGTACGTGAAGTTTCATCAGATTTGATCTCGTTAGTGGTAGATGATCGTCTAATATCGCTAGAATTAACCAATGCCTTCACCTTATTACCGTAGGTTTGTACGAAAAGAGCCACCACATACCGCAATTTGTAGAGGAAATTATTAAAGATGAAAATATTTGAGCTCTCTTCTAACAATTTGGAAACTTCCGTCACAAGAAAAACAGCATCTTCAGTAGAGTGTTGAAACTGTTGGAATGCAGGTAGCGCCATAGCTGAATATCTTAATTTTAAAAGAAGCATACCCACGGTGTATATTATTCGGGATGAATGGAACAATGGTAACGAAGCTACGAGCTTGGGTGTTAGTTTAACGAATTCTCCTAACGTTCGAGCACAAAAATCATAGCATCTTAAGAACGCATCACTAATATTTGCAGGCAATGGCCCTATACCAAATTTAGTTGGCATCTTTTCAATATAACTGTCAATGATGTATTGGTATAGGTATGCTTCCACTGAATAGAAATAAGCTATCACTCTGTGACGATCTTCAGGAATTTCTTTGAATAGCTCACTTAGGTCGTACTTGAATTTTGATATCAGATGATCAAGATGTGTCTGAGTAGGTTCGCACTCCTTACTATAAGGTAGATCCACTGCACTGTGTTCATGAAGATTGATATGAATTCTCTCCAATATATGGTTTAACCGGGCAAAAACCACCAAAGTTTTATCATCATCATTAAAAGCATTGTTTTCACCTAACATCCTTTTACAAATATTTGAGCATGCTTGTTCTATGGTGGGCGACCAACGCGCCTTGATAGATTGTCTTAGGAAAATGGAAATATTCAATGAAGAGATATAAACCAATAGGATCAAGCGCGCACCATCTTCGTATTGATCTAATGGTGCCGTTATTGGATGTTGTGTGGAACTAGGATCTTCTTCAAGGAACATACCGAAGGCACGGTGCATAAATGTAGGGCCCATTTCTTTAGCCAAACAGACGCATACGTAATTAAAAATATGATACCTCGCCTTATGGGCCCATTCTGGAAAATTGTACCAAAAGCATAGCGTTAGTAAAGATTCGATTAATTCAATGGATTTGTTATTCGCCTTGAAGATTTGATCTGTTATTAGGTCCAATAGGAAAGAATCCAATTTCATATTGGTCTCCTTATTTGAATTCTCTTGCGTCATCATACCAGACACACATGACATTATGGTAGAGAAAAGTATAGGCTTATTACGTCTCAATTGATCTGCATTTATATCTGCTGAAAGGCTGATAAAGGGTAAGTTAACTTTGGGTACCACATCATGCAAGAAAATTTGAAGACGAACTTCAGCCTCATCCGGGAGGATTACACCTAGTGATACAGGATCTGAAGACGAAGTGATCGACATAGTACTCTGTATTAAGGTATCCCATTGTTTACTCAAAGAGTTTAGCGATGAAGATATCTGGCCTATTTTGTCCTTTTGATTGGTTAACAGGTCGTGTAATTGGCCCTTAAAGAGAGAATTCCTTCTTTTAAGAGACGATGCTGGTTCTTCTTTCGCAACCCCACTTTTCTCATCTATACCCCTTCGATTTGGAAGTAATCCACTACCACTTCCATCAGTAGAGTTTTTATCGTTATTGTTGGTGATATTACCACTGTTTGCTGTCACTACATTACCGACAGTAGAAGAGCCGCCGGTACTAGAATTTAAGTCGCGAGCACCACCGTTGTCACCGTCAGTGTTGTTTACTGAAGTAGGGTCCTGCATTGAAATTGTTGAAGCCATATTTCCTGGCATTTCCCCCAACTGATGATTACCAAGTAGGACACTAGGCATCGATACCGCCGGAGCTCCATTTGCATTTAACATAATGGGGACTCCGCCGGCAAACCCACTGGGATATCCGCTTGTATAACCAGCGGGATATCCGCTTGGAATTCCACTTGAAAACCCACCTTGATATCCACCTGGGTACGCACTTGCAGCTGAGGCAGCAGCCATTGATGCAGCGGCCGCAGTAGCTGATGTGGATGGGGCATTAAAACCGGTTGGTGTGTCTATTGGTGTCGGTGTATGGGACTGACTGGACCACGTTTCAGAGATTGGATGTTGATCATTTTGTAAAATATCATGAGAGTAGGGACGACGGTGTATGGAATTGTTATTATTACTAACAGATATTGGATATTCCTTTCTGAACCCACCGCCAACATCATGTCCATTACGAAGATCTAATTTTGGTGAAGTACTTGAAGGTGAAGAAAGAGGAGAACCACGGCGCTTTCTCTTTCTAGTTCTCTTTGACAAATCGAATCTGCACAATTTACCATTTTTTAAACAACGTATGCAAGGTTTTCTGTAAATATCATTAAAATCAGACGGAACACATTTTTGCTTTAGTGAGTGACAGCTTATGCATGCAAATGAATTCCTTTTCAATTTACCGCCTTCGCTTGTCTCCATTTGAGTTGGTTCTATAATTCTTGGATCGTGCGCTGCAGCACCCTTAATCAATGTGCAGGCACGAACATTGACGCGACCTGGTTGTTCATTATCCCCAACTATTACACCTTCCTCATTTACATTAATTGCAGAGCTGTCACTATCCCTGCTCTGCATTCCACCAGTATTATTATTATTCTTGTTACTATTACCAATATCACTACCAATACCACTACTACTACCACTAAATGCGGGAAGAAGCGTGCCAGACAAACCTCCTTCGCCACCTGAACTCATCTTAATATGCTGGGTTTGTCAATGTTGTTCAGAGTCTCAAGCGGCTTTTTTGGTCCACTTATTGAAAGACTGTTCATACCTTAGTCTCATTTAGTGAGCCAAGACTGGCAATTGTTAACTCTGTTCGCAGTTAGAATTTTCTACTCCGATGTGAAAAAAGAAAAGAGAACAAAAAAAAAACCGACTTTCTTAAGGGAAATTTTCTCAGTGCCCTGCATGAAATATATCGTGTGATGCTACCTCGTTTTCATATGATCGACGAGTCGAGCGTAACCATGGTAAAAGTGCTGGGCGGTTGTATTACACTAGCATTTATCGGTGCGGACACACATGAGCCGCTGGAACCCCGAAAAGTACAACCACAGTTGGGAAAACAGTTGAAAGAAGGGACAGCTATTATATATCCACGCATAGACATATTTACCACCGCAACTGTTGTGAAACAGAAGTTTTGATAATGCTTCAACCATTATCATAGCAATAACCCTACGGTACAAAGTAGTCGAGAGATTGAGGGTCTAAAGCTGTCTGTAATGTTTGTAGTTTTATTCGCATGCGTGCGGCGTTGGAAGTATGAATCTGTTCGCACCACACGGCCATATGAAAGAAAGGAAAAAAAGGTGTATCATTTATTCTTATAGAATTACATGTATGTGACGAGAGTAGGATTAATTCCTACCACTAAGATTTTATGCAGGTAACGGATCCTTCCTTAAGCCTTTGAATGTTAGGATCCTGCTTAGTTGGTTCTGCAGTAGTAATTCCAGGTGAAGGAGCGGCGTTAGTTTTTCCACGGTTATGGGTCATGTGACTTTGTACCAGGTGACCAGCCGCTAAGGCAGCACACAATGACAATTCACCAGCCATTACGGCACAAGCAACGATTCTAGCTAATTGGCGTGCATTAGAACCAGGTTCAGTTGGGTGTGGACCTCTAACACCCAGGAGATCTAGCATTGCACCTTGAGGTTCCAAAATTGTTCCACCACCAATGGTACCGACTTCAATAGATGGCATTGACACGGATATACGGAGATCACCATCAATTTCTTTCATTAAGGTCATACAACTTGAGCCTTCAACACTTTGAGCAGGATCTTGACCTAGTGCTAAAAAGACGGCAGTGACTAAATTGGCAGCATGTGCGTTGAATCCACCAATAGAACCGGCCATGGCGGATCCAACTAGATTTTTGGCGATGTTTAATTCTACCAATGCACTAACATCACTTTTCAAAACCTTTCTGACAATATCGCCTGGAATTGTGGCTTCAGCGACAACAGATTTACCACGACCTTCGATCCAATTGATGGCAGCTGCCTTTTTATCAGTACAGTAGTTACCCGAGACGGAAACAATTTCCATATCTTCCCAACCGAATTCATTAGCAATCTGTTGTAAGGAGAACTCAACACCCTTAGAAATCATGTTCATACCCATGGCATCACCTGTAGTTGTTCTAAAACGAACAAATAGGAGATCACCGGCTAAAGCAGTTTGGACATGTTGTAAACGAGCAAAACGTGAAGTAGAGTTGAAAGCCTTCTTAACTTTGGCTTGACCTTCTTCACTATCAAGCCAAATCTTACATGCACCACTTCTTGCCAATGATGGGAATCTAATACAGGGGCCTCTTGTCATACCGTCCTTGGTTAAAACCGTTGTAGCCCCACCTCCTGCGTTAATGGCTTTACAACCACGCATGGCGGATGCCACTAAACAACCTTCCGTAGTTGCCATTGGGATATGGTAAGAAACATTGTCGATAACCAATGGACCAATGACACCTACTGGTAAGGGCATGTAACCAACGACGTTTTCACAACAAGCTCCATAGACGCGATCGTAATCGTAGTGCTTATAGGGTAAACGTTCGGTACTTAAAACAGGTGCCTCTGCCAAAACTGCTAAGGCTCTACGGCGAACTGCAACAGCACGAGTTGTGTCGCCTAACTGCTTCTCCAATGCATAGAGAGGCAATTTACCATTGACCACTAGCGAGGCCACCTCATTGTTTTTTAGATGGCGAACGTTACCCTCCTTCATGGCTTGCTCCAATTCCTGCAAGGGTCTCTTGGAGATCAATTGTCTATCACCATTACCATCAGTAGCCTTTCCATTCCCGTCTTCTTCTTCGTCTTCTTCTTCGTTGGTGCTTACCGTAGCACTACCTGGTTCAGTGAGATCGGTCACATTTGCCGGTAGACGTTCGAGGGAACCAGTTTCAGGCTTAGCTGAGGAAGCTTTCTTTCTATCCTTTGTCTTTTTAGTGAATTCATCTGTAGCATAGTTAGAGTGGATCTTGGCTGCATTCAAAAGGTAGATGTTAATGGAAGCGCTAATGATGAATGCGAAGAAAACCACTTTGCTAATAAGACGGTCACGGATAGAAACACTTAAATAACGAATCAATAGCACAATGATATCTTCCACATGTTGATATGCCTTTTTAGGTGTATAGTACTGGACGGGGGCCACTGAAATGACAAGGTTCTCACGGATTTGGGCTCCACTTTGGTTAGCTCTGATAAATTCTGGTAAATGGGTGGCAGATGAACCAGAGTACAAAGATGCAAAAGTTTCAGATCCCCATCTACCACCAAATTTATGGAGGAAGTGGTAAAAAACAACGGCTCCACACAAAATTACTACAGGTAATTTAGCCCTACCGAATGAACCATTAGATTGAAGAATGGAATCTTTAGATTCCATACCATAGATCAAATCAGCAGTTTTAGGGACTACGCCTTCTTCTTCTAAAGTTTGTTTGATAATGGTAGATCTGTAAATGATGTTAATATCCATCTTTAAGGCTAAAACTGCACAAAAGAAGGTGGAAGTCATTAGCAATTCATAGATTAGAATCAAGGTGGAAAAGATGCAAAAATTGGATAGCGCCTCTAAGTGCATAGCATAGATGGAACAGCCGATAAATGCAACAATACCTAACAAGTGATCCTGTAAAAGACGAGCGCCTTCGGTAGACATCGCATCGGAAATGGCTTTATCAGTATTGACTTTTCTAGAAAGGCCAACTTTGTCAAAACATTGTAGAGTGTATGCTGCCAGTTTAACTTTATGTTTAAATCCTACCATGACTGCAACAAATGGTAAACCTTCAATGAGCGACAATGCTGTTACAGGTTTATTGATAAGACATTGTGTAGTGTACAGCGCCAGGAAAAGTGAACATGAAGAACTGAAGATGGCTCCTAAGCCCAACCAGAATTTGGATCCCACTTTGGCCATATCCTTGAATAAACCTCCGATAGTGTAAAGCATTATTAAATATGCGGCACCAATGATGAAAATATCAGTAGGTTCAGACTCGCTTATCCTCTGTCTTAAATTTTCCATAATGGATAAAAACGCATTTAGAACTTCATAAATTTTAGTTCTGTAATTACTCAATCTCCAGAAAGTACCATCACTGGATAAATATTCCATTTGAATAACTGGATCCTCTGTGAGGACAAATTTATTATTACCATCGTCATAAAGCAAATGATCTAAGTAGGGAAGTGGTATAGAAGCATTAGTGCTTTCAAAATCCAAGTTGAAGAGGTAATAATGTTCATCCTTGGAATGTGACAATGCTTCTTCTGCAGATAATAATGACCAGCCTTCCCTTGCTGGATCCTTGTAATAATGGGTACATTCTTTGAAAAGCTGCTCTGCATTAGGGTTTTCTGGATAGAATAGGGCAGTGGAGTTCAATTGCAGTTCAGAAAAAAAAAATTGCATTACTGATAGATATGCCACCGCTGATACCAATAACGATGTTAGAATAACATGAATAGGACGTTTGGCGGAAAACCTAGACAGAAACGCCAAAGGTTTAGCCAACTTTTCCAGCTGCTTGAAAACTAATGGCATGGTGGATAGCTCTTATTTCTGACCCAAGCTCAAAACCAATTGAGTTTCAAACACGCTGAAGGACCGAGTAAATTCTTGTAATTCAGAAGGTTCAAAGCTTTCCAAACAATCCAAACAAATTTCAAAACTGTTTGGGCTTCTCTTAACGACTGAGACGAAAACAAAAAAAATTAAAAAAAAGAAACGAAGAAAATATAGCTTCTACTTTTTTGTTCCTTCTTTCTATATTACTTTCTTGTAATATTTCGGCCTTTGATGGCGTGTAGCGTTTGTCAAAACACTTGACTTTAGTTTGTCAATTCTTCGAAGTCTCGGAATCAAAGCAACCACTCTGAAGTCCGTAATTTACTTCTCACTTGGACTATTTTTTTTTCCCTTCTTTTCAACAAATATGGCGTGTTGGCCTTTTTTCACCGTTAATATTATTATTTTAAATTTTTTCCTTTTACTCGTCAGGTGTCTTACCGTGATATTTTATTTTGGCGTATAAACCGTCCAAAATGTGCTCGTAATCCGTGACGCTTCTTTGTTATGGTGCCGCTTTAGGATAGACGAGTGATTAGAACGTCTCGTACGTGGGCGGTTAGTGGTTGATCTTGTTTCTTGGTGATGTGATGGGTAATACCAGTTACTTTTTGGTCCACTAAAACACTCCTTGAGTCTTTAAACGCCGTGTGCTCCTACGTTACACGTGGGCGGCTAACCAAAAGAATATAATAATTAGAGTCTGTGCGACTCGAAAGCGAACAAATCTGGCCTATCTAAGCCTACTGACAAACTGCTATAACAGAAGAGCTAGCTGTTTTCTTCTCTAGTTGATACATGAAAAAAATGATCTGTAGAAAAGAAAGATTGATTGAATCTTCGCTCTTCTTTTATACCTGCCGTGTTCAGAAAAAAAGGGAGTAAAGGATAGATAACAACGATATCGGCGGTTAATTAACTAGATATACAATCGAATATGTATCTGTGCATATATTATATAAGTAAACTTATGGATTGATCTATTTCAAAGAAACTAATTTAACATCGAAAGTTAGCTCAGAATTGGCTGGAAGACCAGGTAGAGCCTGTTTACCGTAAGCGTATGGGGCAGGAATTACAATTCTACGTTCACCGCCAACGGCCATACCGGCAACACCAATATCCCAGCCCTTGATCACTTCACCAACACCTAATTTGAAAACAAAAGGTTTACCGCTAGTGTTCTTGTCAAAGACTTTGCCGTTCTTTAGTTTACCGATGTATCTCATACCCACTTTGGACCCTCTCTTAGCTTGTGCACCTTTACCAACGGTACGATCTTCAATGACAACACCACCTTCCAATGCCTTGGTCTTAGGTTTCTTGGTAGGACCTTCTTCCAAGTCCTTCTTGAATTCTACTTTCTTTTCCTTCTTATCTTTCTTAGCATCTTTCTTTGGTTCTTCTGCAGGTTGTTTCTTTTCGGTTTCCTTCTTATCCTTCTTAGCTTTTTTGGAATCAGTTTGTTCAGATTCTTGAGTTACCTCTTGCTTCCTCTTTTTGTTCTTCTTGCTTTGATCTTCTTGATCGATTAACTCTTCAATACGGCTTTCTACATCACTAGCGTCTTCCAAGTCGTCTAATTCATCATTGATAACTTCATCTTCATCTGGAGTTAAATCATATTCATCACTATCTTCCTCTTCCTCATCATCATGGTGATGGTGATGGTGATGATGATGCTCATCTTCTTCATCTTCTTCATCACTTTCACTTAAGAAAGGTGCGTCGAATGGATGTTTAATGTAGTTACCAGAAACCGTGATTCCGTAAGAACCGGTGACCACAAATTGGACTTCTTCTTCAGGAGCGATGGTCAAGTCTAAGGATTGTTGGTACTGGGTTTCAGGAGATAATGTGACCAAAACGTATTCTTCGAATTCTTCATCATCTTCGAATTCGCTGCCTTCTTCAGAGTCGTCTTCTTGAATGTCATCTTCATCTTCGGATTCAGATTCAGATTCTTCCTTCTTACCTTTTAAAGCCTTTTTATTCTCTTGCTTTTTGCCCTTCTTGGTGTCTTTTTCTTCCTCTTCTTCCTCTTCTTCTTCATCATCCTCTTCTTCTTCGTCTTCATCTTCAGAATCACCTAGAATGTCACCATCAGAATCGTAGTCTGGGTTTCTCTTAATGATTCTCAAGGTGGAGGGAGACTTATCGTCATCATAAGAGTCAGGATTCATAGCGGCCATTGTTAAACGGATAGTGACGGGTCTTGTCGCATCAATAGCTGGTACAGGAGTGTATGGCTCCACATTTAGATTGTAAGTGGCAATTGGTAGCAGATCAGACATGTTGTTATTGATATTATTATCTTCTTTCAGTTCAATCAGCGATGAGCTTGGATGAGGTTAGGTCAATGGAAAATTTTACTTTTTATATGTGTACATATATATATATTTATATATGCATCAAGACAGTGAAAAAAAATGGAAAAAGAAAAGAAACCTGCGATGAGCTGCGATGAGCTTCGATGAGCTTCAAAAGAAGAAAGGCCTAAAGAGGCAAATTAATTAATCCATTTCCAATGAAAAGTGATTACACCTCGAGTAATGAGAGATTCGTTTGTGTACAGATTTTTAAATTCTTTATGAGACAAAATTATTATATAGTTGAGCTTAGAACTTCAACAAGTGTGGTCTTTCACCGGAGTTCAAAGAGAAGGAAGCGGCCAAGTATTGCTTCAACAATGGGGTCTTCTTGATTTGAGTCAAAAGGGCCTTGTCAACAACCTTTTGGTCTTCCACACGTTCAGCCTTAACTTCTTTAGTTTGTTGTTCAGGGAACAAGTTAGCTTCCTTCTTTTGCTTCTTGTTCAACTTTTCTTCTCTAGCGAAGTATTCAGCATCGAATTTTTCCACGTTAACACCATCAAGAGCGACTCTGGTGGAGGTGGCAATCACATAACGTGGGTTAACTCTTCTCAATGGAACACCGTTAACCTTGAATGGACCAGAGATCAAAAGGGTGTTGTCCTTCAAGTTCTTCAAATAGACAACTCTCTTACCTCTGAAACGGCCAGATAATAGAATCAAAACAGTACCTGGGACCAAAGATGCACGCAACTTTTGAGGACGAGCGGTCTTTCTGGTCTTCTTTGGAACTGGAGCGTTCTCAGAGGGGAACCACTTTGGGACTCTTTGAGCAGTCATTTCGTTGGTTGTCTATTGCTAGGCTGTGAAAGAGATCCTTAAGCCAATATGCCTTTCAATAGATTCGGTACCTACCTTAACGTTCAATCTGTATTTTCTTCAAACAGTTTGGAATTTTCCAAACCGTCGCCGTGTGGGTCATCGTAGCATCAGCGCGTGGGTAGGTCTCTGTGCGTGGGGTCTCAGAGACTGCCCGCTGGACGGAATGCGTTACCAGGAGCTCCGTCTACCCTCTCCGTCTACCAGTGATTCCCTCACTGTTCGAGCAAACAATCCAGGCGGAGGTATCAGCCTAGAGTTAGGCCGACGTATCGGCTCGCGTAGTCCCCTCTGCGAAAGAGCCTCATAACGCCGACGCAGAAAAGAATAAAAATTGAAAAACTTTAGGACGTATGTACGGATGTTCGTTGGAACAGTCACAAACTGACTAGTCATAGGAAAGTCATATGACCAAGCGGATAAGTCTTATACGACGAGAACTTGGTATAATAATATATATTCTTCTTTACTGCTCCCGCATCTAGACAAAATGATAAGAAACTAGGGAAATAACTAAAGTACACATTGTACAATTTTCGAATAAGATAAAAATTTTATAAGTCCTTGTGATGTTCATAAACTTGCTTGTATTTTTTTTTCTGTATATCACTCA
Source organism: Zygosaccharomyces rouxii (assembly GCF_000026365.1). Taxonomy (NCBI): domain Eukaryota; kingdom Fungi; phylum Ascomycota; class Saccharomycetes; order Saccharomycetales; family Saccharomycetaceae; genus Zygosaccharomyces; species Zygosaccharomyces rouxii. Next base: position 1,188,834 of record NC_012991.1, on the reverse strand, counting down.
AGCAATCTCTATTATTCTCTCCTTTTGTCGTCATCACTCATTGGTATTCGTGTGGGATTGGAGGAACTGGAGGGACGCTATCGTCTATAGGTGTACCATAGTCTGTTCTGAAGACCACTGTACCTTCACCTAAATTGAGGTTGATGTTACCGCCAATTTGTATTTGGGGATCGTTCAAGGGAATTTCTGCAATGCCTAATTCTATGTCCTTAGTCAATCTATGATGGGAGATTGCTTCAAAGACCAGAGAGCCTTCTGGTGGGCCTCTAAAGGCAAAGGATTCGTTGAAAGTTGCGTTACCGCCTTCATCCTCTTTCTGGGTCTTGGATTTGTACAAGTGTTTTACTTTGCCATTTACTGATAAGCCGATATTCAATTGAAGCTTAGGTGCTACCCTGTCAGTGGAAATTAAGGTCAATTGGCCTTGATAATTAGTACCGGGCTGTAAGTTCTTGTGTATACCATCACCTCTATCTTTGCTAAAACTCTTTCTTTCAACAGGACCTGACAGAACGCTGGGGACGTGATTACTGAGTCTAGCGCTCAAATCATCTCCACCGACAGGTAGATGTGATTTAGGATCTAACTCTTGAACTAGAGCATAATCTAGGTTAGGCACAGAGCGGTCCACATCCAACGACTTCTTGGCATTGGCCAACTCAGGGCTGAGTTCTGAAGGTCCGTCTTCGATAGAATCTCCAGCAGTTGACTTCCTATTCGGAGTAGTGGAATCCAAATCTGTTGATTTTCTCTTACCCGCTTTAAATGGTTTCCTGAATAGATGAGCACCACCGTGAACAATGCCTTTCCCAGCATGGCCAACACCGCTAGGGGCACTGGCAAGATGTCCCACCGCACTCTTCTTCTTCACTTCATTAAGAGTAACCATAGGTTTGTTGTATTGTGGGATGAAAACGGCTTGAAATTTTGCCTTACCTTGTGTGTTAAGTGGTAGTTCCCAATTGTAGACTTCATTGGGCATCATAGGGAACAAGTCTAATTCCACTAAACCTAATTCATCATTATCACCAGCACGATCCCAATCATAGAAAAATACTTGAACTTTCTTTCTAGTTCTTGAAGGTATAGGAACTTCTGTCTTCTCATTCCATTCAGGAGATAGTGTCTTTTTCACGATTTCACTCTTGTACAATTCACGATGATCCACTACGATAGTAAAGAAAGGATCAGAATAACCGTTACGATCTGCAGACATCAAATCTTCAGCAGAGAAAACGGTTAGATTTAAAGTACCTGTATCCAATACCGTATCACTGACGGGCAGTTTTTGTGAGGTTGGTGTGTATAGACATTGTACGTTCACCACCGAGCCGCCAATGTTAACTTTCGAAACCTCGCCATAACTGCTTTGCAACAGATCATAAGTGTTGCAAGTAAATTCAGTAATGATATTACTTTCATTTTTAGGAACACGTTTATCAGTTAACCTGAACAGCAATTTGCTATTTCTCAAATCACGGATGAAAACGTCAGTACCGTCACTGGGGAAGGAATCATTGTAGATTTTGGGTGAAGTATATTTGGGCCAGGAAAGGTCGTCCACACAAATTTGTAAGAAACAGTTGCTTTGATGGATAGTACCGCCCAAAAGTTGCAAATTTAAAACACCTGAATTATGTTGTAATAATTGCTCTAACGATAATCTTTCTTTCTTATGAAGTTTCTTTTCTTCTTCTTCAAAAGGATCTTGCTTGTTAATGATTTCGTATTGATCTGGTGTCTTCTCCATTTCTTTCTTCAATTCATCTTGTTTTTGCCAGAATTCCTTTCTCTGTTGCTGGAGCTCTGCATCCTTCTCCAAGACCGTTTGGTATTCATTAGGGGTATAGACAGGGATACAAGGAACAAATGATAGGGAAACATTGACATAATTTTGTCCAATTTTACCCTTTTTGTTTTGTAAGCCAAGTTTTAAGGGCTTTTTAGAATTGTCGACAAGTGTAAATTTGTCTGTTTTTGGATCCTTCTTCATTACTTCTTCCAAGGGAATTTGCGCAGATCCGATAAACCTATCATCACCAACAGATTGGTAGTCATAAACATTAACGGTAACAGATGCTTTCTCAGACATTAGTATCAAATAGTCAACTTTATCGAAATAGGCATGTTCTGTTTCAGAATAACTGATCGATTTATAATCCACATGTCTGTTAACACTCAAGGTGAAATACGGATCAATGTCACCCAAACCAGAAAGGTTATCTAACACATTAATATCTCTAACAAGGACTCTGAGAGCACCGAGTGGGTCACGAGAACCGCCAGAGGCGAATAAACCACTCATTTTAACTGGTTTCCATTCTGCATTCATATAAATTTCACCTTGTGGGGAACCCTTCACAAATGGTTCTCCATTTTGCAAATTCTCAAATATATCTTCAAGGGTAGAACCATATTCACAGATAAGCTTTTTCTCTCTTAAACCGTTATCATAAACCTCTAATCTCAGCTCAGATTCTTCTCTAGATGGGATAAATAGTTCAATGGTTTCACCCCAGGAAGGTTCATTGATACGCTTCAAAGTTCTGAATTCCTTAACCACATTCCCATTTAGGAACAAAGTGGCCGATGGTGAGAGTGTGCCAGTTAGTGCAACAGCTGTATTCAAATATTTGATGTTTTGAAGGGTCAACTTGACAATACCTGCGTCGGTTTCTTCATCTTCGTTGTCTTCGTCTAAAGCTGCCCTTTCTTCATCTTCCTCGCCGTTTTCAGTTTCCTTTTCCTTTTCCTTAAATTCGGCATCATCTTCTACCTTTCCATTATTCTCAGCACCATCTGGAATTGCTACAGTCCCCTGTTTACTGCTTGCTTCTTCATCGGATCCGGTTTCCTTTTGACCTGTAATGTTCTCGGATTTCTTGGCAGGGAACCAGTGTAACGAATAGTTTAATGCACCTCTACTCTTTGTACCAATTGTTAAATCGGTGCTCAAGTTATCTTGGGTAGGCTCCTGTAGTAAATCGTTCAAGTCGATTTCTATTTCACCAATAAAAGTATCCTTTCTCACGTCGTTAAAATCAAAACATTTCATTTTCATCTTTTGTTGTAAACTGGAAACCAAAACATATTTAGTCTCATTCCAACGTGGAGTTGTAGTGTTGTGTTTGATGGTGGTACGCAAATCTTCGCCATTCAAATCTGGTAACGGCTTTTCCAACTCGAAAGAGATGTAAGGATCCACTGTGTTGGTGATGAAATCTGAACCTTTCAAATCATTACCATTGGCGATGGTAACCGCCAAAACACCAATAGCGTCATTAACCTGAGCAGCCATAAGTTCTTCCACATTAATGTCAAAGTGGTTAGGAGCGTACAACATTGGACCAACATTTGCATTGATAATAGTTTGCACAAACTTCTTCAACCCAGGCAAGAAGGACATCACATCAAGACCCAAGGTATCACCACCAAGTGGCTTTAGACCAAACTCGATAACTGGTGGTTCCAGCATTTGAACTGAAACCATTCCAATGTTTGGAAAAGTATCACCAAACTTAATCTTCGCACGCATTCTACCCGAAACATTAATATCTTCTACGATGACTTTCATTTTTTTAGAGACGACACTTTTACCTAAACTTATAGCAAGAACAATTTTTGGATGAATCTTGTTCTTGGCTTCCTTTGGTGTCATCTCAGAAACATCACTAGGTGTAAAAGCAAACTCAAAAACCATTTCAGAAACGTCAGCACCTGCTTTTGTATTAGAAGAAATACTTCGAACGGAAGGCGCCTTAGAACCTAGGGTAAACTCATCTAATGACAATGCATCAATACCATATCCTGGTGCAACACCTGCTAAGGCTGGATTCACAATATCTTTAACTTGTTGAGATAAAATAGGCATATAGAGAACCCAGAATTTTGAGAGAAACGAATTCATCCATAAGACGGACTCTTTTCTCTGTGATAAAGTTTCTTCCACGGTAATTCTCGTTAAATCGTCTCTAACATTTCTGTTAAAACGTCTGTATTCAGATGCAAAGACTGCTCCCATACAGCCAAGGACGAATAACAATGACCACCATGAGAATCTAAGGTAAGCAAATGACCATGATATAAAACAAGTTCCAACAAGGACAGCAGCGTTGTTATACCAATCGTTAACAAGATTTTCCAGGATGTAAGCCTTAACTAGACGTGCATCACCAGTGTTAGGAGAACCTTTGCCCGTATGATGGAAACTTCCAATTTTCTTCCACGGGAATAATTCTTCTGGTGTATTCAAACGGCCAGTTGTTGTGGGGGGAACTTTATTTTTTAGCGATTCTTGTTGTTGTTCTTGTTGTTGTTGTTGTCTTGGCGAAAGTTGTTGTTTTTCAGAGGTCGATGGTGTTAACTGTTTTCTCTTCGCCTCTTGCTCTTCTTTCTCCTTCTGTTGTACAAGTAAATGCTTGGGTAAAGGATGAGATGGAATTCTTGTACCAGGACTGCCAATATCAGCTCTATCAGAGGAAACCCTGCCTGACTGTCTCGAATGCATACTTGATCTTCTGATACTATCTGGTTTCTTGGAAGACTGACGAGACTTCACTGAAGGAATATCTTGAGGCTTGGCATCATTACCGGAATCACTATGAGCTTCATTACCACCGCTAAAATGAGTCTGTGGTGGAAGTTTATTACCATTTTTCGAAGAAAAACTCAATCTAGGACTACGAAAGCTTGAAAAACCACCAGATTTACGAGGACTCTTTATACTCGCTCTACTATCATCTAAAACATCCTTACCGTAGTCATCCATAGCCTTCTGTGCTAATCCTTGTTCATTTTTTTCACTGAACTTAGCAGCTTCTTTCTTACCGAAACTCAACCTATGAAACTTATGGGGGAATAGCTTTTGCCCCTTCTCCGCCTTTGTAGCTGCCTCATCCATAGTGCTTAGGATGACTTATGATTAATCTAAATTAAATCAGATCAAGTTGAATCCTGTTGAGGGTGATCGACTATCTTGTGTTAAGAATAACAGAAAGAAAGACAGGAACAAATAAACAATCGGAAACTTAAGTTTAAAAAAAAAATATAGACGCCAAAAGCTTGACCTTGTTTCTTGCTTTTTTTGTTGTTTTTTTTATCCTTCCCTTTTCTCTCTCTCCGTTTGATCAAACTTCAAACTTTACCTACGTGTTCCTCTTTATTCGGTTATCTTGTTATGTTGATACGTTGTTTACTTATCTTAAGGCGTGAAGGGGTAAACAAGGGGAAGCTTAGTCTTGTTGTTCTTGCTTCCATTCGCCGTTTCTCACCATGCAGCGAACGACTTGAGGAAGAAAAAAATACTCGTTTGAAGCGATCCTAGTAGTACCAGACACGGTTTAACCGCTGGTGAAATCGGAAAGAAAAACTGGAAAAAGAATGGACAAGTCCGGATTCGAACCGAAGACCTCCCCCATGCTAAGGGGGCGCGCTACCAACTACGCCACATGCCCATATGAAAGTATATGGGTTGTTCTCTTATGAACCGAATCTATTCGATTATACAATTATATCATTTCAGTTCGATATATGACGATTAATCAAGCTTACTAGGATCATTGTGCTAGCATTTCTGTATCACCCAAACCAGAAGAGTTAATAAACCTTCAGTACCTCTTTCATTTGAGTACAGCCGCTACAGTATTGTACCTGTTTCATTTTAAACTACTTTTACATATATACATATCTATACCTACATGTTCACATTAGGAGTACTTAGAAGCCAGTTCTCTTCTCTTTTGGATTGCGTTTTTTATTTGAGATGCGGTAAACAAATTCGATTCATGAAGTTTGTTTAAAAACAGCTTGTGGTAATTTTGATTCAAATCATGTAATCTGAATGAACAGTAAACTAGTTGTAGACACACTGAATCATTTAGTTTACCTTGTAAACCGGCCTCAGATAGATCATCAAGTAACCAACTTACGCATTGATTAACGAATTGTAAAATTAATAAATTGGTTTCAATAGGGGTATCATCTTTCCGAGTGGTAGTGGTAGTGGTAGTAGTGGCCTCAATAGTTTTCGTATCTTCCTCTGGTTTTAATTCATCTGCAAGTTTTATGCAGATTGGTTCTAAATGTGATGTAAACATTTCCGTAAAGACACTTGATGACATATATGCGTATTCCCTCAGGACTTCAATTTTACGTTTAACCATCATTTCTATCAATGAATCGTTTGGCGGGTCCATTTTTAATGAATATGATGCAATTTCCCTTTGAATGAAGTCGAATCTCATGTACAGAAAGACACGCAAAAGCAATGAGCTCTCAGTATCATCAAATGGTGGGATAGCGGCTAGATAATTGAGAATTTTTTTAATGGAATTCACTGTAACGTTGGTAGAAAGTAGTTTGACCAATCCAGTTAACATCGTCGTCGTAATTTCATCTAAAACGCTGTCACATACTTGTTTTACAATACTAGATCCGGGAAATTTCAACTGAAGGGATTTAGTATGCGTATAAAGCATGACAACTTCTTGGTAGTGACCCGTTCTTATGCATGTCCTTGCCAAAAACGGAAGCTCCATAAGATCAGTAATGCTGTTCAAATTTTCTAATACAGACGCTAACTCTCCTAATGATCCAGGTGCATGAGCTTCATTCTGTGATACCCTTTGTTTTAATTTTTTTAATGCCATGTGGAATTGATCATCTTGTCCCTTTTGTACGTTTTGTTCCTGATCGAATATTGCCTTTACTGCAGAATCATGTTCTATGCTTTCATTGGAATTCTTGTGTTCCTCTTCCTTTGCCCCTGCACCTTCATCCAATTCCCATAATTGATCTAATTCGTTTCGAATGTCCGTTAATTTACTACCACTACTATCACCTAGCACCTTACGCAAAACTTCGCCCTTGTTCTCAACCAGAAGCCTTCTTATCTGTTTTTCAATAGCTACAATTTGAGCTGATGCTTCTGCAATATCCTCCACAATACTACCAGGAGTTGGTTTGGACGAGAAATAGGCATCGTATGGCGTCGTATCAGATTGTAAAATCTGTTCTAGAATTTCTAAACAGTATTGTCTTTCATTTTTGCTCAAATGCTTGGGGTCAATTGCAGCATCTAGAATCTCTTCCATGATCCAATGGTACCTCTTAACTTTCAACTTGTCGATTTAATCTTGGTTAATTTAGTAGTGGTAAGTTAGACAAGGATGTCCGTTGCTCGTGATCGTTGATACTGCCAGCTTAAAGGTGCTTTCCTTTTAACATACATATACACAAATGATAACGAAGTAATACAAAGGGTTAAAAGGTTTTAGGAGCCATGGAAGGTGTTTTCTTCAATATCGATAACGGGTTTATCGAAGGTGTGGTTCGCGGTTACAGAAATGGTCTTCTTACGGGCAACCAGTATTTGAATTTGACCCAATGCGATAATTTGGAAGATTTGAGATTGCAACTTGCATCTACTGACTACGGGAACTTTTTATCATCTGTTTCAGCTGAGGCATTGACCACTTCTCTGATTCAAGAGAGTGCTTCTGAGAAACTATATGAAGAATTTAATTATATCAGAGATCAGTCAAGTGGCATTACTAAAAAATTCATGGATTATATCACATATGGATATATGATTGACAACGTAGCTCTCATGATTACTGGTACCATCCACGACCGTGATAAGGCGGAAATCTTACAGCGTTGTCATCCATTGGGTTGGTTTGATACTTTGCCAACTCTGTCCGTTGCAACAGATTTGGAATCTCTTTACGAGACAGTTCTAGTGGATACACCCTTAGCACCTTATTTTATGGGATGTTTCGATAGAGCTGATGAACTAGATGATTTAAACATTGAAATTGTTAGGAATAAATTGTACAAGGCCTATTTACAGGACTTCCATAAATTTGTTACTGAACAGATCGACGAACCTGCTAGAGAAGTTATGCAAATGATGCTTGAATTTGAAGCCGATAGAAGAAGTATTAACATTTCACTCAACTCGTTGGAAAGTCCAGAAATTGATGCTGAACTAAAGAGTGAGTTACTACCAGAAATGGGCCAACTACACCCCTTGGCCACAGCTTCATTGGCACAGGCAACAGATTTTGAATCTGTTAAAACTGCGGTCAATTTGGTTTATGACTACAGAGGTATCTTAGAATCTGGTAATCTGGAAGACCATTTTTATAAACTGGAAATGGAATTGTGCAGAGATGCCTTTACCCAACAGTTCACATTGAGTACCATTTGGTCTTGGATGAAGTCAAAGGAACAAGAAGTGAGAAATATCACTTGGATTGCTGAATGCATTGCTCAAAATCAAAGAGAAAGAATAAATAGTTATATCTCGGTTTATTGACGTCTTCTTTCCATGTGTACGGATATATATATATATATATTATGTTGTAACAAAGAACAATGACAATAAGCACAACTACAAACACAAGAGTCCTGGATTGAAAGGGAGCCGGCCCCATGGCAGTAGTTACTGATAAAAAGACTGATGATTTGAGAATTATCTATGATTCTGATGACGAAGATGGCGGTGAAGACATCGGTACTACTTTCACTACTCTCGATATTATTCGTATGTTAGCGGGTTTAATAATTGCATGGTGTGTAGTGAGTAGGTCATTTACCAATCATTGGTTCTACATCCCGGGTCAAAATTCGGTTAAGAAAGCTTCTAAAGTATCACCAGAGATCCCTACCTATTGGTCAACTCAAGAATTACCCGTTTCATTTACACTGGAGCAGTTGTCACAGTATACAGGTCAAGGCGAATCAGGAAGAATACTACTTAGTGTTAAGGGGCATGTATTCGATGTTACTGAAGGAGAATCGTTTTATGGTAAATGGGGAGCATATAGGAAATTTGCAGGTACCGATTGTTCCAATTTATTCGGCTATCACATGTGGGATGTTTCAGCACTTGGTAGGAAATGTAATCATGATTTAAGTGGTTTATCGGAGCAAGAAATGTCAAGGGTTAATTCTTGGTTAGAATATTTTAAAGGGAAGTATCCAGAGGTTGGATACCTCGAAGAAGATCAATGAATTATCTGTAGTCCTTTTTTATTTATGTCTTTCAATTAGTTAATTGCATCTGTTCAAATAAGTGGCTACCGCAGCGCCAAGTAGGTTGCTGTTGTGGAGAAATTGGAAATGCATTCGGTTTTGAGAAAATAAGGCAATTTGACTTTTATAATAGTTTGAATGTGCCAAAAATGAACCGACGTAACCAACCTCAATCACTTCGCTATTTTTATTATCGTTAATGTCCCTGTTAACAAGTGAGCCAACAGCAAATAACATGGCTACCACGTAGAATGCACCTCTCTGTATGAGTAATCTCGAAATTTCTCGAGCTAGTCTCAAACTATCACGATCCAGTTGACCTTTATATCTATTTTCTGCGATTTCAACCAACATTTCACCATCCATTGAAGTAGAATCAAACCCAACGATATGGTATTGTTTCAAAATGTTAGCAAATGCAATGGGCAACCACTTGCCTGAGGAGATATCCTCTAGTGGCATGTTTCTTTCACTATCACCATTATAATCAAATTTAGTAACATTAATCACATCATTACCCAAAAATCCTGCCTCTACATTCATGAGATAATTACAATTGCCCGGCGTGTTATGGAGTCTCTTCTTAATCGGCACTTTCTCTGGAGATAATTCAAAACATGAATTAATTCCTGTACCTAGGATTAAGGAAACGCTTTCGTTCTTGCACATGAATTTACTTGTCAAATAAACGGCAACAGAATCGTTAATCACATCACAAACCTCTACGTCAAATCTTCTCCCAGGTAGATCTGAAAGTACCCGATCAAATGAAGATGAAAGGATTTCTTTAACGCTTTTGCCTAATATGTCCAACGACATTTCAAAACCTTTGCCCATGGTAATAATTTCTAATTTATCATTTAAGGGGAAACTAAAGGTAATGGATACCAAAAATTTAGGTCTTTGTACCTCGCCTGCAAGGTATTCGTTTAGTTTAAATGAAATCCATGTAATCATAGTATCAAAGAATTTATGGTCAACAAGTCTAGCGGTAATATCAAACCCATCTTGAAAGACGATTTGACAACTGGGCATGGAAATTAATGCGAATTTTAATGTCGATCCACCAAAATCAATTGCTAGGAAAGTGTCGGGAAATTTTTCGCTAGTTCTTATCATTGATTGTTGAGGGACCCAACCACCTACGAGCATTGATTTCTTACTCCTCTGTAGTCTATCCTTCAATTCTAATTGAAATTTCCTTGATACACATTCTAACGGTTCGGATGGTGCTAGCTGCTCCTTGACTTGATCTAAAATTATATCATTAACCGTCATAATGGACTTCTTGTACTGAAGTAAATGTGTTTGTTTTAGTTGGATTTAATGTTTTGTATGCATGTAGTGCGCGATAAGAACTGTCTTCATCGCCTTGGTTTCCCGAGGAACACGTATACAGAAATGGTCGTTTCAAGTTGGATTTTGCTTCTCTGTAAATGTATGAGTCCTGATGAATGAAGGTGGTATTAATCACCTTTAAATGAGGTGGTTCTTCTGTATTGATAAGAACTTGCGTATTACCTGGGAATAAAAATAAAAAATAAAGCTCATGGCGGGGGTCGAACCCACAATCTTCTGATTAGAAGTCAGACGCGTTGCCATTACGCCACACGAGCTTCTATTTGTTGGAAATCGAGATGATATAATTAACTACAAATGTTACAGAATCATCACAGCTTATAATTTATTCCGGCCTTCTAATGCCCATATATTACCTATTTAACGTTATTACTCGCGTTGTAATGATTTTTACCGGCGTTATTTTACTTACCTTTGGCCTATACGATTCGCATAGATAATCACTTTTAGAAAGGAAAAAAAGAAGTTTTCAATATCAGAAATCATCTCAAGAACAGAAATGAATATAGAGCCAAGATATAGACGCCAGAAGGCAAAAGACTAGGGTTTCTCAAAGGATGGGTAATTACGAATCCAGAAGGAGAACTAAACCCTGCGCATCATGCAAACAGAGAAGATTGAAATGTCAATATCAAGAAACTTTACCTTGTGAAAGGTGTGTTAAGCATGGCATCGCATGTTTCTATCCAGACGAAAATCTGAGATCAAAGGCTCAAGAGCCCTCCGGGGTGACATCTAGTGCTAGTGATCCACTTCTGAGGCACAAGCAACCCTCTACAGTGCCGTTGTTGGCGGTATCCCAGGCCTCTACTGCTACACAGGCGCAAGTACAGGCACAAGCACAAGATCAAGCACAACCAGGAGTCATTACAAGGGATGAATCGAATCCAAACGTAGTTTCATTAGTGTCCACTGATGGTTTATGGAGCAATTCTGTGGATCAGAGACTTGACACTTTACAAAATGCAATTGATTCTGTAGTCACCATATGTCAAAATAATAATATTGAGCATCAACATCAAGTTGGACTATTACAAGCACAATTACAGGAACAAAGACAAGAAATCGCCAGGCTGCGACATGTTAATACTGCTACAAGCAGGTACCCAACAGCTTCAATCACAAATCATAATGGAGCTTCTCCCGTGGAACTTCCGCCACTAAGCACTCTGATGAATAATAATGGTAAGACTGCAGGAACGCCGTTGGAATTGAACAAAGTGCTGTCGATAGACGAAGCCAAAGAATTGATGCAAATTTTCATGGAGAATATGGCTCAGCACATGCTAGGATACCAACTAGAAAACTTATCTGCTCGAGAACTCTGGTATCGATGTCCTGTATTATTACTTTCTATATGTGCCGTGGCATGTCCGCATCATCCTCCTTTGGCCTCGAAGCAGGGCCAATTGATTTCTAGTTTGAAATGGCATTGTTCTAGATTGCTCAATGATTACGAGGCTGTCTACGAGACGAAAGCTGTGGAACAAACTATCTTGGCATTGATCATAGCATCTTTGTGGTTGGAGTCCAGTCAAATGTATATGTCAGTAGCCCTTCACTTGGCTCGTACTTGGAGAATAGATCGACGTCATAATAATGAGTTATGGAGGTTATGGTGCCTTCTGTATATCACTGACGGTACTCAAAATTTGGTTTCACAGAAATCGCCTTCCGTCTATAAGCAATTGGAACCCATTATCAAATCTGTAAGAGAACACTTGGTGGCACATATTGAGAATCCAGAATTAAAAGAAGTGCTTAGGGAAAATGAAAATGACAATAAAACAGAAATCGCCACCAATAAGCAGCTGGTACTGCTCAACGAAGTGGAGATGGACAAGATCAAAGTTGTTCAACCACAGTTGCAAGATATTAAGTTATGTGGTCTCGTTGAATACCATATGGCTATCGAATCTCTGTTTCATGATAAATACGACAAAGGCGGTTCATTTGAGAGTGCTATGGGGCTTTTGCAGCCAGCAAATCTAGGTATTCCATGGGAAAACAATCTGGCGTTGGACAAGTGGATGGTTAGTTGGACAATTGCGTTGCAAAACATAGATGTACAACAAGATCCATGGTGTTTGAAATCGACGCTTCTTTACTACAATTTTGCAAGAATGCATATCAATACACGCTGGATGTTAGAACGTAAGTCTAATTGGGGCAATTGGTTGGAAGTGTGGAAGTCATCGGATTCCACCGAAACCGTTGCTCTGAGAGATGCTTCAAGGGAGGTATCGCTATCGGCAGCCATTTCCTTACTAAAGTTGGCCACTAGGGACAGAGACGTCAGTTCTCTGTTTAAATTTTTGCCAAATCATCTTTATGTGATGCTCTTCTTTGCATCTATGGTTGTACTTAAATACCCTGTGTCTACAGATGGTTTGCAGAACTCTAATATAAAGAAATTACGCCAGCGGTACAATTTAGTTAGAGATTTCAAACAGATGCTGGCACGAAGCTCATCTTCAGACAGAGAATTTACTTCGAAGATAGTGTCCAATTTGAAGGTTCTCATGAATTCCTTTACTCAAGAGTGTATTGCAAAAATTAAAGCCCCAACCAATGGATCACCAGTGGAAGAAATCATCAAAAAGCCTGATGAGCCCAGTGCTTCAAGTACCAAAAAGAAGGCCATTTTGGCTTGGCCAAGTATTAATCACGGACATCCATGAAAAGACTTTTTTCTTTTTTTCTCCAGGACTTGTAGTTTTGTGTCGCTGACATTAATGTTGGCGCCACAAAATAAAATAAAACAATAAAATAAAATAAAATAATAAAATCGTAGGTGAGAAGCTCAAGATATTACCAGATATTAGTTCCCATATAGCGTTGATGGTGGAGGCGATGGCGCACAAATGCGACAAAAGGGATGGTTACGAGACTCGAAACCCTATTCAAGATATGAAATCCATCAGTTCACAGATGGTAGATCCCCAGTTCACTGAACTTCTCTTCAAGTTCAACTTTGTAGTATCTAATACTGAGTCCCTCCTGCATGCATGTGAGCAATACAAGAGATCGTTAAGGTATTTCTTCACGGAATCCATCAAGATGTTAGAGATATTCCACCAAGTCCTTGATGAAAGGGATATGATATCACCATCATCTCCCATTAATTCCCCCCATACAAATCCAAATTTTCCAGAAAGCCTAATTCAGGTCCCACAGCCATCGCCACCACTCCGCGAATGGGGGAGGACTTCGGAGGATGATTATTGTTCGATTCCGAATATTGGCAGATTGCAAAGGCAGATGATAGTTATAGTCCGTAGGGCAGAACAAGATCTATTATTTTTTGAAAAAAGTGTTCAGGGCCCCCTTGCGCATTTAATCATAATAAGTCGTAATGTCAGCCGTACCATATCAAGAAGGGGCATCGCTAATGCAGAGTGCGGGCAATTGGCAACAAAACATCATGATTTGCTTCGCAATAGTGCTTTGGGCAAAAGGAATGTCAAACGACAACAGGAAGAGGCATCAGTGATTAAAAAGTTACAAATCTCCCTAGAGAAATTCGATGCCCTCAACGAATTGTGCAAGGACGGACTTGCCAAATTTTTGAACTTGTCGAATCAATTGCTCGACGGATGGTTTCACAATTACTACTACACAAATTTGAGGATATCATACGCATTGCACCACTTCAGTTGGAATGTACCAGAATTCCGTAAAATTGGCATTGCCAATTCTTCTAGTAGTGGGGGTCATACCACAAATGTTGATCAGTTGACAGCAGTTATTCTTTCTACCTCTGGCATATGTCAAGATTTCCACGCAGCTTATGATGTAATCTCAAAGCAAGTAGCCTCGTTGGTTCACGGACTGGATAAGTAGTTGTTAGAAAGATAATCCCTTCCCCCCTCCGTCCTCCCCTTCCTCCCTAAATAATGATTTACCTCACGATAGACGGATTTACGCCTAGTCCCCCACATTGTGACTGATATATAGAAGGAGATATATGCTCGAAACAATTGAAAAAAGAATTTCAAGTGTAAAATGAAGGAATAAAATATAAAGAAGAGTAGGCAGATTTAGTTTAATAAAATTGAGATCGTGGTAGAAAATGAGCGGTATGAAATCCTTTGAAGTTTCTGATCCTGTTGACCACTGTTTGAAAGGGTTTGCTCTCGCAAATCCATCATTGACACTAGTTCCTGGTGAAAAGATTATCTTTAGAAATATTGATAAGGGTAAAGTTGGATTAATTGCAGGTGGTGGTACTGGTCACGAACCAACGCACGCCGGTTTCGTTGGTAAAGGTGGTCTTTCGGCTGCTGTATGCGGTGAAATATTCGCATCACCATCTACCAAGCAAATCTTAAACGCTATTCAATTAGTTGCTCAGAATGCTAGCGGTGTATTGTTGATTGTGAAGAACTACACCGGTGATGTTCTGCACTTTGGTCTATCTGCTGAGCGTGCTAGAGCTCTTGGTATCGATTGTCGTGTGATGACAGTGACTGATGATGTTGCAGTCGGTAGAGAGAAAGGTGGTATGGTCGGCAGAAGAGCTCTTGCAGGTACCGTGCTTGTTCACAAATCTGTAGGTGCCTTTTCTGAAAAGTACTCTGAGAAATACGGTATCGAAGGTGCTGAAAAGGTCGCACACATCGTCAATGATCATCTGGTTTCCATTAACAGTTCCTTGGATCATTGTAAAGTGCCAGGTAGAAAATTTGAAACTGAATTGAATTCTAAACAAATGGAATTGGGTATGGGTATTCACAACGAGCCTGGTGTCCATGTCTTGGAACCAATTCCAAGTACAGAAGAGTTGATCGAAAAGCAAATGCTACCCAAGATGCTAGACCCTAACGATAAGGACAGACATTTTGTAGACTTTGGTAAAGATGATGAAGTAGTACTTTTGGTTAACAATTTGGGTGGTGTCTCCAACTTCATTATTTCTGCAATTGCATCTATCACGGTAGACCTTTTGAAAAAGCATTATGGAATTGAACCTGTGCAGGTCATTACTGGTACCGTTATGACTTCGTTCAACGGTAACGGGTTTGGATTGACTCTGTTGAATGCTAGTGGTGCCTCTAAGCAACTCAAATCACATTTCTCTGAGATCAACTCTGTACTAGATTTGATCAATGCACCTACTGACGCACCTGGTTGGCCGGTTACTTCAGTTCCAGGTGACAAGGGCCCATCTTTCAATGAAGACCTGTTTACCAACGAGGTTAAAGTTAAGGACGCCGGTGCCTACGACTACGAAAAGTTTGCTGAGTGGATGAAAGCTGGTGCAAATGGCGTAATTGAAGCAGAACCACACATTACATCCCTGGACAACAAGGTGGGTGATGGTGACTGTGGTTACACTTTAGTAGCTGGTGTCAAGGGTATTACTGACCAATTACCTAAATTGTCTCGTAAGTCTTTGTCAGAGGCTACTGCACAGATTTCGGATTCCATCGAAAGTTCCATGGGTGGTACCTCTGGTGGTCTTTACTCGATTTTGATCTCAGGGTTTTCTCATGGATTGATCCAAGCATGCAACGGTAAGGACACTCAAGTGACACCAGAATTGGCCGCTAAAGCCTTCGATATCGCTTTGGAGACACTTTATAAATACACAAAGGCAAGACCAGGTGCATCTACAATGATCGATGCCCTAGAGCCATTCATCAAAGAATTCTCCGCTTCGAAGGATTTCGGCAAGGCAGTAGCTGCTGCTGAAAAGGGTGCTAAAGCCACCGCCGGCAAGGAAGCCAAATTCGGTAGGGCCTCATACGTTGGAGACTCCTCGAACGTGGAAGACCCAGGTGCTGTGGGTTTGGTTGCCTTCATGAAGGGCGTCCAATCCGCATATAAAGCTTAAATATGAAAAGGATTTAGCCGCCGAGTATCCTCTCCTTAAATAATACGTATATCATGTTTTACGAGTACTCATCGTCATTGAAGACTTAACGCGCTTTATATAACAGAAAGAGGTTCATCAACCGTATAGCACACAATTAATCTGTTCGAAAAGGAAGTGAAGGAAAGAGTTGTTCACTCTACATTTGAGTATGAGTACAGATTTCGATAGGATATATTTGAATCAATCCAAGTTCAACGGTAGATTCCGTATTGCAGATTCTGGGTTAGGTTGGAAATCTGCTAATACCGGTGGTTCAGCAGCTAATCAGACGAAGCAACCATTCTTACTGCCGGCAACTGAACTTTCTACCGTACAATGGAGTAGAGGGTGTCGTGGATTTGAGCTTAAGGTTAATACCAAGAATCAAGGTGTTGTACAATTAGATGGATTTGCACCTGATGATTTTAATTTGATCAAGAATGATTTCCACAGAAGGTTTAACGTGCAAGTAGAACCAAAAGAACATTCGTTACGTGGATGGAATTGGGGGAAAGCTGATTTGGCGAGAAATGAAATGGTTTTCGCACTCAACGGTAGACCTTCCTTTGAGGTTCCATATGCCCGTATCAATAACACTAATTTGACTTCAAAGACAGAGGTGGCAATTGAATTTAACTTAGCAGATGAGAACTATCAACCTGCAGGTGATGAATTAGTGGAAATGAGATTATATGTTCCGGGAACTGTAACGAATGAAGAAGAAGAGGATGGATTTGTTAAAACTGAGGATGATGTTAAGAAAGAAGGTGAAGTTAAGGCTGAAGGTGAAGGTGAAGTTAAAGCGGAAGGTGAAGGTGAAGGTGAAGAGGCAAATGGTGTCAAGAAAGAAGAGGGTGAAAATGGCGAAAATGAAGATGTTGATATGGTTAAGGAGGAAAAAACTGCTGCAGAGGCCTTCCATGAGGAATTGAAAGAAAAGGCAGATATCGGTGAGGTTTCTGGGGATTCTATCGTATCTTTCCAAGACGTTTTCTTTGCCACTCCAAGAGGTCGTTACGATATCGATATTTACAAAAACTCTATCAGACTTAGAGGTAAGACTTATGAATACAAATTACAGCATCGCCAGATACAAAGAATCGTTTCCTTACCGAAGGCAGATGATATTAACCATTTAGTGGTTTTATCCATAGAACCACCATTGCGCCAAGGTCAAACTACTTATCCGTTCCTTGTGTTACAATTCCAAAAAGATGAAGAGACAGAAGTACAATTGAATTTGGAAGATGAAGATTTTGAGGCAAACTACAAGGATAAATTGAAGAGAGAATACGATGCCAAGACGCATATTGTGGTAAGCCATGTCTTAAAGGGTCTCACAGGTCGTAGAGTCATGGTTCCTGGTGAATACAAATCCAAATACGACCAATGTGCGGTCTCCTGTTCTTACAAGGCTAATGAAGGTTATTTGTATCCATTGGATAACGCTTTCTTCTTCTTAACAAAGCCAACATTGTACATCCCATTCATGGATGTAAGTTCCGTAAACATTTCAAGAGCAGGTCAAGCATCTACTTCATCAAGAACTTTTGATTTAGAAGTCACATTACGTGGTAACAGAGGCTCTACTACATTTGCAAATATAAGTAAGGAGGAACAACAATTGCTGGAACAATTCCTCAAGGCAAGAAACCTGAGAGTGAAGAACGAAGATAAGGAAGCTCAAGAAAGATTACAAAGCGCATTGGGATCGGACAGTGATGAAGGAGATATCAACATGGGATCAGCAGGTGAAGATGAAGAATCTGCTGACGAGGAATTCCGCGCTGATTCTGAGGACGACGATGATCTAGCAGAAGAGTATAACTCAGCCGCAGATGATAGTAGTGAAGAGGAAGAAGATAGACCATCTAAAAAGGCTAAAACTGATTAGTTGTGTATGAAAATTGTATTTAGTGTATTTTAGAGTGTAAAAAATGTGAAAATTCGAAATTCTGTCTGTTTGTTATTTAACGTTTAGTTGCTGTGGTCACGAATCTCTGTTTTTACAGTGTAAGGGCATTACGGACATTGATCATCAGATTTCATATACAATCACAGCTTTTAAAAAGAAAACAAAAATACAAATTGCATCAAGTTCAAATGTGTTAAATGCAACTTCAAGGTATTAAGTAATGCTCTAATAATGGAAGTTGAATCAAGGTTGCAAGAAGATTTGAGTATTCTTCTAGATATGTATCCTGAGTTGCAAATCGATGTTGATTTAGAAAATGTTAATAAAGCATCCAAAATACAGGGAAAACTGCCCTTTAACGTTTCATTACCTCAGGATTTAAAAGTTAAACATGGTGATCAAGAGTTGGTATTCAAAGAACTGACAAGTAATACGCTAAATTTCGAGATTAACCAGGATGAATACCCCAATCTACGGCGGGCCATTTCACTTGAGATTCAATCGCCGTGGATGACCGTGGAAGATCGCACTAAACTACTGCAAGCAATCCACCATGAGTTTGACGATATGACTGATCCTAATTCCGAGATTTATGATGAATATGCACCCGTCATGATGCTTGTATTTGGATATTTGACAGATGATAGCTCTCAAACTTTGATCGAGGGACAAGAAAGAATATGCCAAACACAGGATGAATTCGAATCTTTTGTTCAAATGTTTCACAAGATAGAATTTAATGAGATGGCTAGTCAAAACTTCAATTGTTCTATCTGTATGGAAACAAAAAAAGGTGATAAAATGATAAAATTGCCATGCCATCATGCCCTATGCCTTGATTGCACCAAATCTTATTATACCGCTATGATAGAACAAGCAAGCATTGATAGAGTTAGATGTGTTGAATGTGAATATAATCCAGCAGATTTGGAAAAATTCAATAATTACAAGGACATCAAAAGAGCACTTTTCACACCCTCCATACCATTTGAGACCTTCCATGGGGTCCTAGCTCCTCAAATTTGTAAAAAATACCAAAAGTTATTCCATGAACAAGCTGCCAATAAACTATCAAAATATTGTACCTATAGTTGTGTTACCTGTACGAGATGTGGATACTGGTGCGTCAAGGAAAATTTGGATGAACCAATGATTCAATGTCCAAATTGTGAATTTACCTTTTGTTTTGATTGTCTACACTCTTGGCATGGCTATAACAACATCTGTGGTAAGAAAGTTAGCATACCAAAGGATGTTGTTGAATTATACGTTAATTCATTAGAGCTTACAGGGTTGGAAGATCGTAAAATGGCCTTGGAAGCTAAATATGGTAAAAGAATTATGGAGATGGAGGCAGATGCATACGTTTCTGATAAGATGTTAGATGAAGCTGTAAATGCAGAGGGATCCAATTTACAGAGGTGCCCCCGTTGTAGAATAGTGGTACAACGCAGTGAAGGCTGCAACAAAATGAAATGCACCGTATGCAGTACACCTTTCTGTTACATCTGTGGTGAAATGTTCTACATAGACGATCCCTACGAACACTTCAGAAACCCATTATCAGAATGCTACGCCAGACTATTCGAAGGTATGCCAGGAACAGATTCTTAAACTATCTAAATGTATAGGAGTATAAACCTTTACTACTTTTCACTAGTCAACCTCTCAATGGTCTTTCTAATTACGCTAGCAGATCTATCCAATTCTTTCCTTCTAAACCCTAGGTGCTGTTCCTTAAGTTTCATCCATTCTTCTGCTCTTCCTATCATGGTAGCACCTCTATGAGAATCCATAACAAATGCTGCTTCTTGCCATAAGTACTGTTTTCTATATAACTGATCCATTTCAGCCAGTACAGCATCTACATTTTTTGTATACTCATCCATAACATTGGCGGAAACGTCATAAAGTGAATCCCACTCCATTCTCTGCAAAGTACCTGGTTCCTCCCCCTTACACTCCTTAAGCAACCTGGTAGCTTCTTGCATCTTTAGCATAACTTCATTTTGACAAATAGGTAGCTGGGATTGTTTCTTATACTCCTTTGTCCGCCACTCGGCGGCTAAATCTTGTACAGCAATAGGTGTCGCGGTGTTTGAAACTTGATGTTCTTTCTGTTCCAGCTGCTGTTGCTGCTGATTGTCGATGTTGTCAACCATTTTTATTTCTATATACCCACGTAACTTAAATTGCTATATTTTATTTTCATTTAAGTATTGTTCTAAGAGCTAAGTTCATTTTGAGGACGGATCCTTGTCTAATATACCCTGAGATTTGGAATCTGACTGGTAAAGAAGAGACCAACGAGGTCCCAAGCAAGTCAATAGAACTAAGTCTATCAATCTGAAGGCCCAAGATGCCGTATAGATGACAAACGACAGGATTGCCACTAGCCTAACGACAAACTGTATGAATGAAAGACGTACATCACTGATGTGAATGGACAGCGGTTCAAAATCGTACCTCAAAAAGATACCTGGGAACCTAATTGGCCCTTTACCCTGTTGGGCTTCAGGATTGATATGATATTCACTCACTGCATATTGATTCGTATCAATCTTAGCTCCCAATTTCTCATAAATCGTTGGTACGATTGCAGTATCATAGACGAATGTGGTTCTAGGAGCATCAGGGACAAATTTGGCAGTTGAATCCAATGGATTATCGATATAAGGATAAAATTCACCGTACGAGAGTTCATTTATGACATGTGAGAAATCAATCTCTTCCGGTGGTGCTCTCATAAAGCTGGAATAACCATGCCCTTTAGCAGTTATTTGCAATTCACCTGCAACCCTATTCACTTGTACTGATCCAAAGATATGACAACTATTGAAAGCATCCCTTTCCTCTTCGTCAAACATATTATTAGTATCGATCTTCTCTCTGAATTGGGCTGGTATAGCATTGCTCAAAACGTTATCCAAATCTGGAGTTACGATTTCGTTCATATCGTTAACTCTAGAACCATATGGGATGAAAAATGGCATATCTTCCAAATTTAACTCCTTTGACACAAACTTACGATCCATAGTCGTATCCCTAACGTTGATATCCAAGTACTGACATGGTGTTTTCACATACAAATCCATATTGATTTGGAATGTTTCCCTCAATTGATCATCAACTTCATAATGTTCATCAACATAACCACCAAAATAACTACCGAATTCAGTCCAGGCTATGAATAAGAGAAATAGGTACGTGAAAATTGAACTTAAACCACCGTTTGACGATTTCTTTACATGGGTCTCGTCAGTTTTGGCTAAAAATCATGTTAGTAACAAGGTAAATTTGTGGTTAAAAAAAAAGCTTATAATGAATTTAACTTACGAAATGCATCAAATGACCGTAAACCTGCCATGTTTAATTACGCTCCCAGCAAAGTACTTATAAAGATTGGTAAACCGTCTATCAATATAATATACACACTAAGTCTCAACGGTTCGTATTTTTTTCAACTTCATGATCACCGCCTTAATCGAATAGTTGAAAAAATATTGAAAAGGTGTCAAGTTGACAACAGAAAAGAAAAAGAAATCCATTCATTTAAAGATCGTCTTTGCCCATTGAGTCCACTGATGCATCGTCACTGTCCTTTTTAGGCTTCCTCCTTATGCTGTAGTGATTAGCAGTTAGGAAGGTTACCGGTAGGAACAGCAATTGAAGCATGTATCGTGCACAACAGATAACGAAGCCACTACCTATGGTAACTTGTAAAAGAGCCCAGTCAGGAGTTTGAGAATAATCGTGAGATGGCTCCAACAGTTTGAGGAAAAGAAAATAAACCGTATTCCCTAGAAGTGTCACGGTAGCTACGATTATTAGGATGGAACTAGAACATTTGAGCATAAGAGGCAACGATCGATGTCTTTTACCAAACATCAACACTAATCCAAACACAATTACGGTGATCAAACATACAAAACTTGATGCAAATTCACCAACTTGCCAAAAAAATAATATTTTGTTAAAAACCTTCAAGACGTATGCAATATCAACACCCTTCCCAAATTTATCCGCTCTATCATCATCCGTACCGGTGTCCTGTGCACCTAATAGAATCTTGGAAAAGGCGTTGGAATTTCGACGGTCACCCTTTAAAAATCGTCTCAATGACGACAGTGATAAATGGTAAGTGAGAACCAGTGAATCTCCTAAAACTTTAGTATTATTTGCAGGAGAGCTTGATAATTTAGATAATTGGATGCCGACATCTCTGACCAAAATACTAAGAACGTCCATTCCTGAATCTCCATTTTGCACGCAATAAGCTCTATGATACCCACTTTTCTTACAATAACCGAAAAAATTCACTTTGTAGACGTTATCAGGATCAAAAGTATCCACCAGATTTTCCTCATTGTAAATTTTGGGATCTGTAGCACCTACCCGCCCCATATCTAAGGCCAGATAAGATATGAGTCTTAGAAATTCTCTTATACTATCGATAAAATCCTTGGTAATGGTAGATGTACCCACAATCGAAAAATTAAACTGTGCTGCACATAGAGGTACTCCAGTGGAAACTGTACATGTAAAATTCGGTAAATACAACAGAAATTGTATTGTAGTGATCCCAAATAAAATTGTCCATACGATGAACCTTTTAAAGACAATCATTCCATAAGCCTTCGTTTCCGCTTCGAAGTGCTCGGTAAATCGATCATTGTCTTATTGTATAGCATCGATAATATCCATTTTAATTAATGCTGTCGCCGCGACACAAAATGATATTAACAAAAAAAAAAAAATCAAAATTTTAAAAAAGTCAAAATTGCATGGTTGAAGATGGTTTCACTGTTCTCTGCATCATCAAACCACTATCTTCACTTGAGTAAAGTGCTAAGTCTTGTAATTCCAACTCTTCTGCGCAGTCCGATTCATAACCGTCTACAGATCTACGCACAGCGTTAGTTTCACTAGTGATATTATTAGAGCGGTACATTTCTCCGTCCTCAAATCCATCGTTTGAGTCTCTCAATTCACTCTCATCCATAAAAACACCTGGCTCGTAGGATAAAATGTTATTTTGAGTTTCGTCGCCATAGTCCTGAGAATCAGAGATACACCATTCCAAACCTGACCAAACTAGAGTCGATACGATAACAAATACAGCCATGAACCACATGCTCATTAACCAGGAAGTCCCCAAACTGTAAGAAAATCCAAATGCCTTTAATTCGTTTCTAACACGATCCCTCAGGTTATAATTAATACAAGTCAATGTAATAATGCTAGTTAATGAACATATGAAAACGGTGAATGATAATAGCGATATGGAATGCATGAGGAGCCTTTCTTTAAATGGATTAATGAACCTTCCCTTAATAATGTAATACCAAAAAGTCATCACAAGTATGCAAATCTCTAGACTTATCACAGCATACAGTAAATTAACCATCTCTCCTTTCCGATGTCGTATGCTCGACATATATTCATTGTAACTATTCGATTCAGATGAAGATCCACTTTTATCATAAGCGTAATCAAGCACAATGTCTAATCCCAGTTGTAACAGTACACTACGATAGTCAAAGATAAAACCAGGCCCTGTCCTATGACAACTCTGAGAGATGGTAGAATTTCTCACCTGCGTTATTCCCTTGGGTCCCTCTATATCCTTTGTCTCATAACTAATATCACAACGACCATACAAGTTTAAAGTAATAAATTGAGGAATATTTTGAATTTGACCCTCAGTATACTCAGTGAGGATAAATATTTCTGAAGTCGTCATACCCACACCATTATTCACGTCTGTAGAACCAAATACTTCCACTGCATGCTTTAAAGCTTCGAAAAGACCTTTGGTAATATCTGCAGGTCTAGTATCGAACTGTGCCACTCTCAATGCGTTTGGTGATGTCAGCGGCCCCACTGTAACTACTATTCCCAGCGCAATTATCAGGGTCGATGAGATCAATCTTAACCATTGAACCAACGATTCTAATGCAGTCAAATTCTCGAAGGGCTTCATAATACCCTTCCGAAATCTGGAGATTTGCATTTTGGCCACCGATCAAATCATAAGAGGGCTCCAAAAGAGCCTTTTCATATACTTTTCGTTGATTATATTTTACGAGTCTTGCTGGAAGTTTTTAAAGATGATGTTAATTAGGATCGGAACCTTCAACTTCGATCGACATAAAAGATGAACTCTCACAGGACAAGGCTGGTGAAGAGGAAGCCACTAAAGACGTTAAGCGCATTCTTAGAATTTTCTGTGGGTCCAATTTATATATATATAGATGGCAGAGACTCTGAAGGATATTCAAGGTTGGGAAGTTATCACTACAGATGAGAAAGGAAACATTATCAATGATAACAGAAGAAGGTCTAGGAAAAGAGGGGGTAGTGAAAATACTTTTTTGATTCGATTAAAAGATGGGCTTAAGTTTGGGCGTGGTGACAGCGTTATTATGCATGATGAAGCCACTAAGACGTACTCAGTTTATTTGATTCATGAGATCCGTCTCAATACGCTGAACAATTTGGTAGAAATTTGGGCTTTCTCATATTTAAGATGGTTTGAACTAAAACCCCTACTTTACTATGCACATTTTGATCCAGGATATGCGGCGGAAAATAGACCCATTGAAGAATATAGAAATCGATTCATCGAAGATGTCAATAAATCAGAAATTTATTTGACCGCCGAATTATCAGAAATATGGCTTAAGGATTTTGTTGAAGTGGCAAGAATCATGCCTGAAGTAGACTGGAAACGTTCATCTCAATTAGAAGACAAAGACTTCTTTGTTCGTTTTATATGTGAACCGACGGCTGAGAGCTATGTACCCATTGATATTATCAAAGAGCAGAGATTACTCCAAAATACAGAACCAAAGAGTTACGAAGAACATTTAAAAAGAATGTCAGTCCCTCCAACTTTAGGAAGATCAAAAAGTGGATCTACAAGACGTACAAATCAAGTTACCAGTCCATCCGTCAATAAGATTGAAGATGAACCAGAGACCGAAGATGAAGAAGAAGATGAGACTCAAGAAGAAGAAGAGGAGACTCAAGAAGGAGAAGAAGAAGAATATAATGAAGAAGGAGAAGAGGGAGAAGAAGAAGAGGAGGAAGAAGAAGAAGAAGAAGAAGAAGAAGTAGGAAAAAAGAACGAAGGCAGCAGTTCTGAGGAAAAAGAAGGATTTACTGGGGAGAGTAGGGATTCAAGTAGAAAGGACACGACTGCAAGTAAATCTCAGGATTTCTCGACTTCACAATCCCCAGAGGCTTATTCTGATGCACAAGAAACACCTTCAATTGCTTCTAAAACTAACCCTTCAGGACCTCAACAAGCACCAGCAAAGGAAAATCTGCTGGGGAAACTGAAAGCTCAAAAGGAGGATGAAGGTCAAAATAGAGCTTCTAGCGCAGGGAAAGAAGATGATGTTACTGTAGATGAAAGTGAAGCCAATAAAAGTGAAACTGAGAATAACAAAGATGATAAACATGAAGATTCGAATGCGGAGGAATATGTAGATGAAGAAGAGGAAGACGAATATGCAGAACAAGAAGAAGAAGAAGAGGAGGAGGAAGAAGAAGAAGAGGAAGAGGAAGAAGATGAAGATGAAGATGAAGATTATGATCAAAAAAGCAGTAGCAAACGTGGGAAAAGCCAAAGCCCCGCAAAAAAATCGCGAAAGTTAGCGCCATTATCTACTCCTGTCACACCATCGAAACCTCCAAACCATAATAATAACAATACAGTGAGCAGTCCAGCCATCAGAAAATTTACCAAGAGAAATGTGGTTCGTGCTAAGAAGAAGTATACACCATTTTCAAAAAGATTTAAATCTGTGGATGAGATCCCCGATTTGACTCAGCTGGCAGAACTTAACCAATCCTCCAACAAATTGGATGTAGCCGCATTGGAAAATAAACTGAGGACCCCCAAGAAGCATGAAATCGTGGAAACAATTTTCTCAAGGATAAAGAAACAACTTTATTCATCTCACGAAAAGGAGGAAATTGTTAAATCAACTAATTTCCAAGACTACCTACCGGCTCGTGAAAATGAATTTGCATCCATTTACCTAAGTCTTTACAGTGCTATTGAATCTGGTTCTGCTACTACCGTTTACGTAGCAGGGACACCGGGTGTTGGTAAGACACTTACAGTGAGGGAAGTCGTTAAAGAGTTGCAGCGATCTGCAGACCAAAACGAATTACCGCTATTCCAATACGTGGAAATAAATGGTTTAAAAATGGTTAAACCCACAGATAGCTATGAAGTTTTATGGAATAAAATTATGGGAGAAAGACTCACCTGGGGTGCCGCCATGGAATCATTAGAATTTTATTTTAACAAGGTTCCTCAAAACAAAAAGAGACCAGTGGTGGTCCTGCTCGATGAATTAGATGCACTTTTAACCAAGACTCAAGATATCATGTACAACTTCTTTAACTGGACTACTTATGAGAATGCTAAATTAATTGTTATTGCAGTAGCTAATACGATGGATCTTCCCGAAAGACAATTAGGTAACAAAGTGTCATCTAGAATTGGTCTCACAAGAATCATGTTTACTGGTTATACTCATGAAGAACTGAGAAAAATTATTGACTTCCGCCTCAAAGGATTTAACAATTCTTATTTTTACGTGGATACACAAAGTGGTAGTGCTCACATGCTAACACCAGAAGAGGATACCAACACATCAGAACTACCGCCTCATACAAAGAAAGTCCAATTAAGGATGAGTGATGATGCCATTGAAATTGCTTCGAGAAAAGTAGCTAGTGTGAGTGGTGACGCTCGTCGTGCCCTTAAAGTTTGCAAAAGAGCCGCCGAAATTGCAGAACAACATTATATGTCGAGACATGGATATGGATACGACGGGCAAGCAGTATTGACACCAAATGAAGGCGAAGATGCTAATGATGGTGATGGATTACAAACAGTTCATATTACTCACGTCCTGAAAGCACTAAACGAAACTGTTAGTTCACAAGGTACTCAATTTATTTCAAATCTCTCCTTTACCGCCAAAATATTTTTATATGCATTGCTAAACTTAATCAAGAAAACAGAATTACAAGAACAACAGCTGGGAGACATCATTGACGAAATTCGTCTATTAATCGATGTGAACGGTAATAACAAGTTCATTTTGGAAATAAGTCGTGTATTGTTCCAACAAGGTTCTGAATCAACACCAGAGCAACTCAAAATTATTTCCTGGGATTTCCTCCTCAACCAGTTGGTGGAAGCAGGAATAATTTTCAGACAGAGTATGAAGAATGAGAGATTAACTTGTATAAAGTTAAACATTTCACAGGAGGAAGTGCGTAAAGGATTAGAACAAGATGAGAATTTGAAGAGTTTGTAGTAATATTCATTTTTTTATACGCCGTTTCTTCTCCCCCCAAAAAAGATTTATCTTTTATCATATTTATGTATATATGTGCATATTTTCTATTATTTGTTCCCATGTCACCTGGCGGCACCTCGACTCCTCTTATTACCAAACGCGCTGTAGATAAGAAGTGGATCACCAATTTCGTTAATTTCAGGCACCGTTAATGTTAAACTGAATATTTTCGCCAGTGCAACTTTAAATATCTTCTGTACGTTTATCGATTTTGCCGTCGAACAAAAAATCAGTGGTGCATCCATAACTTGTGCATATTCCATACTTGCCCTTGATAATTGTTCTTGATAAACTGGATCTAAATCAACGAAAAGATCATATTTAGTCCCAACCAGTACTGGTATTGCACCTTCGTTTAACCCATGTGCTTGTCGATACCATTCTTTGATCGATGTTAGCGTTTCTGGCCTGGTTAAATCGAAAAGGAAAACCAATGCTGATGAACCCAGTGATGCAATTGGAAGCATGTTAATAAATTCCCTCTGACCACCTAAATCCATTATAGAGAAAATAATATCTGTTGAACGTATGCTAACTTTCCTCTTTAGAAAATTGACCCCCAATGTCTGCGTATATTCTTCATCAAAGACGTTCTGCACATATTTTACCATTAGTGAAGTCTTACCAACTTGCGCATCTCCTACAAGACCAATCTGTACCTCCACTTGATTTTTAACTTTAACATTCGTGGGCTGCTGCTGCTGCTGATGCTGATGCCCTTGAACCTCTTGATCACTATTATCCATATTTACAAATCCAAAAGAAGGATTCCCAAGAAGCAAGCCCACCCCAAATATTTAAGGGAAAAAAGATTTCAATTTCAAATCGATTACAATCCTCGATCAATCCTTAATTACAATTTTATTTCAATACCAATTACGGTTGTTTAAGATCGATTAATCTTATCCTTTTATTCCTTTCAATGATAACTCTTCTGGTTAATGTTGACATTTTTTCAGATGACTGTTTACCGGTCCCATGACATCCACACCACCATTATAAATCTGTACACCCGCGAAATTTTTATTTTTTTCCCAAAAGTATTGTCCGAAAAAAAAGTGCCGCAGGTGTTGCTTGGTCTCGTTTCCCTAGACAGGTGAAGGGTTAGCTAGACAGTGACCCTCTCCCCCCCTGAGTGGCAGTGAGACAGCTCCCTACTGTGGCCTCGCTAGGCGGAGACTCTGCCTAGCGAGTGCAACTGTCTACCGAGACTCTCCAGACAGGGACAGACTCACGGACTCTGTAGTTACCTCCCCACGCAAACCGATACTCTGTGTGAAATTTCAGGCTTCACAGTCATAATATAGTATACTCAACAGAAAACAACATCTTACTAGGAATACCAACTCATCAAGACCAGTACCGATCAATAATGGCTGTTGGTAAGAACAAGAGACTATCAAAGGGTAAGAAGGGTCTTAAGAAGAGAGTCGTCGACCCATTCAGCAAGAAGGAATGGTATGACATCAAGGCTCCTTCCACTTTCAAGAACAGAAACGTCGGTAAGACTCTGGTAAACAGATCGGCTGGTTTGAAGAGTGCCTCTGACACTTTGAAGGGCCGTGTAGTGGAAGCTTGTCTAGCCGACTTGCAAGGTTCTGAAGATCACTCTTTCAGAAAGATCAAGTTGAGAGTTGATGAAGTCCAAGGTAAGAACCTATTGACTAACATCCACGGTATGGATTTCACCACTGATAAATACAGATCTATGGTCAGAAAATGGCAAACTTTGATTGAAGCTCAAGTTACCGTTAAGACCTCCGACGAGTACGTTATCAGAGTGTTTGCTATTGCTTTCACCAGAAAGCAACCAAACCAAGTGAAGAAGACCTGTTACGCTCAATCTTCTCACATCAGAGCTATCAGAAAGGTCTTCAGTGAAATCTTGACCAGAGAAGTTCAAAACTCTACTTTGGCTCAATTCACTTCCAAGTTGATCCCAGAAGTGATTAACAAGGAGATGGAAAATGCTACTAAGGACATCTTCCCATTGCAAAACGTTCACGTTAGAAAGGTTAAGTTGTTGAAACAACCAAAATTCGACTTGGGCTCTTTGATGGCTTTGCATGGTGAGGGTTCCGATGAGACTGGTAAGAAGGTTTCTGGCTTCAAGGATGAAATCTTGGAGACTGTGTAAACGTAATATGATTGTATAAAAGATAATCGAGTCGAGCGTACGTGTGTTAAAGAATTATTATCATTATTATTATTATTATTATTATTATACATGGTTTTAATATATGTTCAGCTTCCAGGCGTAGATTCTGAATCAATCTCCTTTTGAGAGCCCTTGGTCTCTGCTTCTTCTTCAATTGGCTCTTCACCTTGTTCTTCACTACCTTCCTCCGCCTGTTCGGCTGTTTCACCAACTTGTTCCTCTTCTAACATATTTTCATCTTCAGATTCGTCATCCTCAGGTTCATCTTCGGGTTCATCATCATCTTCCATTTCTTCATCTTCGTCTTCAGCCTGTTGTAAATCAAGATCTCTTTTGCTCATCTCATCTCTTAACGCGGACGTCATTTGTGAAAAAATACCTGCATCTTTTAACCATTTATTCTTATAGGTGCCTAGCTCTTCAGATAACCTTTCAATATCAATTTTAATTGCTTTGTTGGTATGTCTTAGCTCGTTAGGGCCCTTGGTAAAATTATCATAAACTCTGTATTTCTCCTCACCATTAGATCCGGTCTTTCTCAAGTAATTCTGTCCAATCAATTTTTCTGTCAACTCAGCACCTAATTCTTTCTCCCATTGGGATTTTGATGCAGTTAAACTAGTACGACCTTCCAACAAAACCTCTAGTTCGTTATTCACTTTACTCACAGAATCGTACAACTCTCGTACCCTGGAGGTTCGACTCTGCAAACTGTCTTTGATGTCTTCCAATTGTGGCATAACATCTTGAATCTTCTCCTCCATATTCCTCACAGTTTCACTATTGGATTGATCCCAGTTTTCTTGTGCTACTTTCTTCACATCCAGCGATGACTGAAGTTCTAAAAACTTTTGATCAGCTGCAGTCTCCAATTCTTGTACGTAGTCGTCATTGAATTCAATATTCTGCTGTGTACTGTACTTCTGTAATTGACCTCTAAGGATATTTCCGGAGAGCCTTGTGACTTTGGCTAGGATATCCATGTACCCGTTGTATGGTAAATCTACTTCACTATAGGAAACTTTAGTCCTCACTTGATCCATTTGCAACGGTGTTAACGACATGACTGCAAAATGGCTTCTAGAATTTAAATCTGAGTACTCTTAAAACTCTTTTATGCCTGTATTATTGCAAGTTTGTTGCTTGTATAAGAGCTTCTTGTATGTTGAAATTTCAATTGAAATGTCAAGTACATCCATTATCTCTTGTAAACATATTCAAAGAACAAACCTATTGAAAAAAAAATATAAAAAGATACCATGGTAGAGGATCAGTTAGTCATTTTAGCTGCGATTTTTGCTGCAAGAGCAGATTCTACTAATTGCGAAACGTTATGGACTTTTTTCCACAGCTCAGATGAATTATTTGACATTATTTGCTCCCTTTGGCCTGAATTAGATGACCCAACAAAGCTGCAATTCCTATTTGATCCCTCTGAAAAGTCTTCTAGTGGACATAGCACCAACCCCCAAGATCTGCTAGTGGAATTACTCGAAACCGATGAACAATTGATCTCTATGGTGGAAATGGATTCAGATACGATTACCCAAAGACGCCAAGCCATATCAAGATACGCAGCTGAGTATATGAAACAAGTGACTCCATATGATAGAATTAAATTTGTTACTCCCATGGGCGATCGGTTAAGGAAACGTCTTATCACTTCTAATGAACTAAGTGACCAACTACCGATGCAGTATCATCCTGTATGGAAGGTTGTATCTATAAAGGATGAGGAATTACCTAAGTGGATTGAAGGCATAGTGGAACCATTAGATCATCTTAATAAAAGATTGAATAGTTCCATAAAGATTAAAGAATTTGAAAACATGGACCCCCTAAGCGTCTTTGACATGATTTTAAATACTCCAGACGAAAATCCTGATACGGTGCTACAAAGGGAGCTAATGCCTTACATGGCTAATGGGGACTATTATGAACGCTTTTTACACTCCTTTTTGACCACTAAAGACTTTCCACTGAATACAAACTATAATTTCGAAGTATTCTACCAGTTGATACTAAGTCTTGGGCTGCGAGGTCAAGAGACTAACAAATATTTGGAAAGATTCAAGCGTCAGTGTGCTTACATTTTATTCAAAAATGGTCCAAATTATTTAAATATCGGTACAAAATATCGTTTGAACCAAGTACTTTTGACAATTGGTGATGAGACTCCCGTGGGGGATTTAGGTATAACTGTGGAGACTTTATTAGCTTATTCAAGTCTAACAGATAAACTTTTCCATGGTTACCACATGCAAGACCTTTATGCCATCTCAAAGGACGATGAATCTGTACAAGAATCTCATTTCGCATCATTGTCAAGGAAATGTTTGGAAACGGTGGTTAGCGAAGAAACCACCATGAAAGAGCTCAAGGAGCTTCTAAAGCATGGTAAATCTTCCAATAATGTAATTTTCTCTCGATTATCTGAACAGAAAAAGTTATCTATCATAATTGAAATCCTGTTGGAATTTGGTAATTTTTCCTTTTTGCATGAACTCATCATTACCTATCAATACAAAGTCAATGAAGAAGTTCTGGTGAAATATTTCTGGCATTTCTTCAATATGGCATCCAGCGGTCAACGTCATAAGAGAGACCTGGCGAATGCCGAGAAACTCGTGAACTTACTCTTAGAGGAGAACGCGCCCAAATACACTCATCTAAGAATATTACTCGATGTCACTAAAGATATTTGTGACTATTCCATCAATTGGGGGAGAAGCCTTCCTTTTAGACCATCTCACCTTCTAAAATTTAAAGAGGATCCATTTGGGTTAATAAGTTTACTTCTGGAATCAAATCGTAGACTCTATAAAGATGTTCCTGCTACTTATAGTATACTTCAAAAATTATTAGTGGCATTTGAAATCGCGAAGCAAGGAACTACCGACTCTGAGGAAAATTTGGTTAAAGTTTTAGTCCTTCACATAGATCATGCATTGGTCAATATGGACTTTCAATTTGCATACGAAAACACAAGGGATTTACTCAAGAAAAAGAATATTATTGATTGCTGGCCCACAATTTTACAAGTGGGTAAATTCGTTGACCCCAATTGGCGTGATGGAGAGACCCCTACAGAAATTATCTTTCTTCAACTAGAGATTTTAGGTGAACTTTTGCAAATATGTCCTGTGGATGAAGTGGAAGCAGTAGCGTCCCAGTGGAGTGCTTTAGAACTTGAGCTATTAACCAGAGATCTAATAAAAGATCCCTATTCGCTTGAAAAATCGAGTAGTGTTAATAGCTTAATTCAGAATGGTGTCTCGCTGAATGGCGTCTCAAGTACCATTGCCAATTTTCTTTCGCGCAGTTGAATCGTAAAACCATTATAATTAATACTCTATATAAATGCATTTGAAAACTTCTCAGTTTTCCTAGATCTTATCATTTTTTTAGCCATATATTAGACTCCTCAAAACATGTTTCTATCATCGAGATTTTCTACATCAACATCAGATTTGAATAATGGCATCCCATTAGATTCATTCCCGGACGGTTGTTTCTCCGTCTTGCGTTTAAGCATAGACATTATTCTATCCGGAACAACAGGAGCAGGAGTTGCTGAGTTTGATTTCGAGTCCTTGGTTCTCCTATGACCTACTGGACGATCTGGGGCAAAGTCTAATCTTCTCTGTCTTCCCTTTTTCTTTGCTGCGCCTGAAGATTCGATTGCCTTGATTGCCTGCTCCGCTGAAGATAGCGTAGAGTAAAAATCAATGACTTTTTGATGTGCTTTAATCCTAGTTTTGTCGAAATTTAGAACCTGTAATCCGTCCCGTGAAACTGCTCTTGATAAAGCAACATAAGCTTGTCCCCTTTCGAAAACTCTTCTTAAATCCACTTTGACTTTAGGTAGTGTTTGTCCCTGAGATTTGTGGATGGACAGTGACCATGCAAGCATCAGCGGCAATTGAACTCGCGAGACAAGTGGTTTCTCATTCTCATCTTCAATGGCCCAATCTTCAGGTTCTACCAAAACTGTTCTTGAACCGGCATCAGTTGTTTTAAACCTCACAAGTGGCAACTTTCTTCCCGATTTGGAACTTTTATGGATTTCCTGTATCAAATTCATTTTCCTCTCTATATTCGATCTTTCTTCTTCACCATCAGAAGCCGAGTTTTTTAAAAAATCAAAAATTGTATCACCTAATTCAAAAGATGGTTCTTCTAATCCATTTTTGGAAAATGCATCTTTCAATCCTTTATTCCGTACTTGTTGTTCATCATCTTCATACATTTTTTGTTCTTTGAAATATCTTTTTCGAAATTCAGGATCCCTAAGGCCTTCCAAACTATCACTATCAATCTCAGGATGCTTGACGATAGTGTCGTAAAACATGTATGTCTCAGGATCCATGAAATCAATCACCTTACCTAAGGATCCATTGACCAACGAAGCATCAATGTTTTTGATCATCATAACCTGGGCGCCAACTTTCAAACTGAGTTCCTTTGGTGCAAGGAAATTTTGCAACAATTTGTCCTTTAGACTTTGATCTTCTAAAGAACCACCATCTATAGCATGATAAAGGTGTATTTTACCAGGCAACCCTTTTAACCTAAAATTATTGGCCCTTTCAACTTCATGTCTCGTACTGTATAACTCTGCCGGTATAATTTCATCTTCAGGCAATGGTCTATTCAATCTTTTAAACTCCATTTCAGTGTCCTCGTCAATTTGGCCCAATCTCATTTTGTTTAACATTTCCACAAATTTTGTATCACCTTGTTGTCTAAAGACTTTTTCCAACATAATAGTCACATCTATACCATCTTTCCAAATAGTGGATTCAAATGCAAATTTAGTTTGCTTATCATCATTTTTATTAACGGGTGGTAGTTGAAAAAAATCACCACAAAATATAAGTTGAATACCACCAAATGGTAGGTCACTTCGCCTTATCTTTTTTGCAATATAATTTAATTTATCCAATAATTCACCATCCAACATTGAGATTTCATCAATAACTAATGCAGATACTTCTTGCCAACGACGTACATGTTTTTTAGATCGTCTCACCTTTTTACACAACTTATCAGCTTCACCATTGCCTAAACCAACACCTGCAAATGAATGAACCGTTATACCTCCAATGTTACAAGCCGCCAGCCCCGTGGATGCAGTTATGGCAACACCATCTGAACCAAACGTGCTTTTAAGAACTTTAATCATTTCACGCAAAAGCACAGATTTACCAGTACCTGCACTACCAGTGTAAAAGATGTTGTGACCTGCCTTAGCTAAATGAATCACATCTTCTTGCTCTTTACTCAACCTAATTGGAACGACAACTTTAGTAGAGGGTGCTAAGTTCAATTTAGCGCTTAAACTTTCAGTATCTGAAAATCCTTCCCTTTGAGTTAACAATGCAAATTTCTCACCATATTGTACCTTCTTCTTTTCCTCTACCATATGTATACTAGATTCATCCACTTTAGAATCCTCTTGTTTCACACTTTCTTGTTCATCTTTCACTTCTTGTTTGACATCTTTATTAGGTTCTTCTTTGGGATGCTCCTCCTTATATTGTTCCTGATGTGGGAAGACAGTCTTTTGAGTACTAGCACCCAATGGTTCCAGGTTTTTAGTCCCATTGGGAATTACTGGACTTTTAAACGGGAGATTTGATCGCGATTTACTGGAGGCACCTAATAAGGATTTCGGTGGGTCTTTAGTCAGGGGTCTTTCAAATAGTTCAATCAAAGAATCATCATCATCATCGTAATCTTTATCGTTATTATTGCTATTATTATTGTTCGATGATTCTTTAAGCTTAACTTCCGCGATATCTTCCCAACCGTCAGAGTCTGATAAAAGTTTATCTAATTCATCATATTCTGGATGTGATAGTTTTAATCGTTTAAATGAATTTGATGATTGTGATAAAGATGAGGAACTTCTGTATATCATTCCAAATCTTGGTCTAAAGTGCGTCAACCTTGAGGCAATTGGTATCTGAGGAATGATGCAAACCTTAGTGAATAGTCTTAGACGGCAAAGAACCATATACAAAGTCCAACCAGAGAGTAAACGATTGATTAAACCGCCGTATGGATTCTATCACACTCTCCTTTGGCAAATCTCAAGTTGATCTAATGTGATTAAATCCAAATCAGCTGCTTTTGAGAAGCGAAAAGAGGGATAATAACCCTAGAACTGCTCAAATTAATTGAAATAGATAGTCTATAAGCCCAGAAATGACCTTTCCACCTTTAAATCTTGAAACTGTTGATAGTTTCTATAGTGTTGATTTTTCCTTTGGAAGAGAAACGCGCTACACGTCTGAAAAATTCCAACCATGCTCATCGCGACTACTTAATCCACACCATTAAGCTCAAAATGATGCTTAAATATGGCCAAATTGTTCTACCGAAGGGTGAATTATGTATAAGTAATGTTTTACAAGCTGGGCAAGCTTTTCGCTGGGTTCTCAACGAGTCTGAGGAACGATATGCCACTAGTATGAAAGTTGGTAATGACAATAGCTATTCTGTAGTGGTTCTAAGACAACCAGAAGATCACATCCTGGAGTTTGCTAGTCTGAACGAGTCGTGTGAGCTGAAGACACTCAAAGATCATCTAATTAGATATTTTAGGCTTGATATACCGTTGCAAGAGTTGCACTATTCAGACTGGCAGAAAAGAGACGCCAGATTCGAAGAGATTACGCCTCATGGTATGAGGATGTTAGGCCAAGAGCCTTGGGAAACTTTGGTATCATTCATATGCTCGAGCAATAACAATATCTCGAGGATTACAAAAATGTGCTCGAATCTATGTATTCATTATGGTAATAAGATTGGTACAATGGATTCGTTGGATTTTTATTCTTTCCCCACAAGTGATGAACTGGTCGAGAAAGCTTCAGAGACGCAACTGAGAGAATTAGGATTTGGATACAGGGCCAAATTTATTATTGAGACCGCAAAGAAAATGGTCCAAGATAAAACAGATGCTGGTTTTAAAAGTGATACAGGATTTTTGGAAGACTTAAATTCAAAACTGACATACGAACAGATGAGAGAGCATCTGATGAGTTATCAAGGCATTGGACCTAAAGTAGCAGATTGTGTTTGTCTCATGGGACTAAGGATGGATCAAGTAGTACCAGTAGATGTTCATGTTGGAAGAATCGCCAAGAGAGACTATAAGTTTCAGGCCAAGAAAGAGCAGTTAAAAAAGTTGTCTGAGAAATATAAGGAACTACCTATCACCCGTAAAAAGATTAATTTAGAATTAGATGCAATTAGGTTAATGTTTTTGGAATTATGGGGACCGCGTGCAGGTTGGGCCCAGGGAATTCTGTTTACCAATGAGGTTGGTAAGACAAGCGGCACTACTAGTACAGGAGAAATTAAGAGAAGGAAACTGGTTAAAACGGAGGAGACTGAATTGGGACCGGATGGGATACAAGAACACTCTGAAAAGAGAATGGTAGAAATTAAAGCTACTTCAAATTGAGTAGGTAACAGCATAAGCATAATATTTATAATAAAGACTATATACACGAAAAAAAATCGGGCTTAAAGTGCTGGTGATTCCAATTGAGCCTGTGCTAATCTTTGAATATATTGAGTAACGGTATCCACTTCTTCTGATCTGGGCACGTAGTTTCCCCTTTCTCTTAACTCTTTAATTGCATCACAGGCCTCTTTAACACTTTCCAACTTATGTTCACTAGTGAAGAGCACAAATGCTTCACCAACATCTAATATCCCTTGATCTGGACATTGTGCAAGGAAATTTAGTAATTCTTCATCTCTGGAGGCAAATTTCCTTAATTTTAAAGTCGCTACGTATTTTAGACCCTCCACAAATCTTCTGTCGACTAAATTTTCATCAATAAATTCATTGATACCAAAGATTGCGTGTTGGAAACGTGATAACCTTTCGAAGGCTTCTCCATCTTGTTCTTGTGATAGTTCTAAAAATTCTTTCTCAAAATCCTTAACGAATGATTCCTTTTCAACGCTAAAGGCTTCTTGCGCATTACGGAAAGCCCAATCACGTTCACTAAGAACATGTCTAATCCTCCACATTGTAGTCCTCACTCTTTCTGCTACTTGTTCAAAAAATTCTTGTTGACCACCAACTGCATTTCTTAGAAGATGGTTCTCTCTAGCTAGAATATTTCTTTCCTTTAGACAGGTATACCAAAGGGAATGTAAATCTTCAAACGATTTCCTTCTCAATTCGGGGACACTCCATGGTCTAGAATGGACGTCTAATTCCTCTGGAGATCTCATAAATTTTTTATCAGCAAAGAATTGCCACAATGGATGATCATCAGGACATTGTATATTAGCTGCTGAAGGTGGAATTGGCGCTTGGATTCTCAATGTATTGTCGTGATGGGTTGTTTGTGTTGGAGGTCTGACATTTTGCCTCTTTGGTGGCTTTGGTTTAGGTCTAGTAAACTTCGTCCTTGCAGAGACTCTTGCAGTAGTGGAAAGACCTCTTTGGAATAACATTGGGAGATGAGTCCTTGACCTTGTCGACGAATGCCTTTGAATATTTCAATTGTATGATTTAATTTCAGTTGATAATAAGCTAAATTTTTTTTCACATAGAATTTCATATGTGTCCGACGTAACCCCGGACTTTCGGACACCCTAGAAGTTTTGAAATATTCAATATTAGCCGCTGAAATGTTGGTGCTCGAGCGTTTTAGAGCTAAGATTATTTTTACTGAATTTTTCACATATAAAAGGAGGGAAAATATTTATTTTATCGGCTCTACGAGGGCTCAATACATGTCAATTGCCGAAAATATCAAATATATGGGTCGAAATCGCTATTAACATCAATATAATTGCTGAAAAAATTGTAATAATGAGATTCGTACAGTACAATACAGTATTATCTCTGATAAATAATATTGCCTGATGTTAACGGTATTTCTAAAAATTACAGTTCTTCGAACTTATTTCTCAAAACAATTTTTATTCATTTTCATGTTTTGTTTTACTGACGCTACATTGCAGTTGCCGTCACAAGAACATACCTGGAAGTTCACGTCACCAAAGAATTTTGATAAGTAAAAATCCACTTACTTGTTTATAATACTCCTCTCAACTGATACTGTAAGTAAGCTTTTCTCAATTATAATAATCTTCCAGTACTTGCACTCCTCATAAGGTTCGAACCCAGGAACAGAGCACGACACACAGAGTAAAATACATAATACTCAAAGATAAAGCACTTTTACGTCTGGGAGACTGCTCAATTTCAAGTATACCAACAAATCTTATCCACTAGATATTTTAAACCAATGCTTATCCTGAAATATCCCAGAATTAGACCGCTAAAAATCAATATATTTTCTAATTGACATACAAATTTCAAAAAAAAAAAAAAAAAAAGCATACCAAAAAATCCTTAAAAATTCTCCAAGAAAATCTACTGTTACTATTACCGCCACTACCAATATAACACTATGACTATTATTATAATTATCCGTTCATTAAATTTATTATAGGTTTTCCATTTTTCGTATGAAATTACTTTGTTCAACATAAGAACTAAACAAGTCCATTTCTAAAGGATGGTCAACCAATCTTTGATGAAAAAATTGGATTAAGAAGGCTTAATATCAAAGTTCCCACTTCTTGAGATCAGCTAGGTTCTTTGGATTTGAAAATGTCGTTGGATGCTCCACTAGATCTTCTAAAACTAAATTTGGATGAAAGAGTCTACGTTAAATTACGTGGAGCTAGAGAGCTAACGGGAACTCTACAGGCTTTTGATTCACATTGTAACATTGTACTCAGTGATGCAGTCGAATCGATATATGAATTGGTTGACGGTGAATTGAAATCTACCGAAAAAAGTTCAGAAATGGTCTTTGTTAGAGGTGATAGTGTAACCCTCATTACTGCCGCCTCTGATGATGAATAGATTAAGCTAGAATGAATTAGAATTAAACCGAATAAAACGATTGTATACTAGATGTATCCTAAAATGTACATATATTGTAAAAAAGACCAATGACAAAATGCTTTTTATGTAACAATAATAATCATAATAATAATGTACATCGTAATGTAATGACTGTGAGATTTAAATGCTGTTTCTTCTGCGTAGGAAATATTCTGGAGAATCACCTTCCTGATTGGATTGAGAACCCGGAATATCAGGCATTTTACCTTGTGCACTTAATTCACTGAGGAACGAGTGGCCATAGTCAGCTCCGACGTCGTAAATCTCCTCAAATTTATTAAAATCTAAAGTCGCATAATCTTCAATTGGTGGTCTGACATAAATAACACCTGAAGTTTGTTTTGCCTTCTCCAATGCATTGACAGATGCAACATACCCCAATCTCATTTGAATTTCTGCCATATTTGGGATGTTTGGATGAGATGAAAATGGATTCCAACGATTAATTACGATCCAGAACCCGTTTAATGAATCACCGTATTGCATAGGAGTTCTATCATCGACTGAACCAACATCAACGGCAAAAATTGTATCACAACCACGAGCTTTCATCTCCCACACAGGCAAGTTATCTAAATAACCACCATCTAATAACATCGACCCTTTGTCTTCCAATGGTGGTAATAACCCAGCTAATGACATCGATGCTCTAACGTATCTCCATGCATAACCAGATGAATGTATCTCTTGTACAGATTCTGTAATGTTTGTCGAATTACAATAATATTGAACCCAAAAATCCTCAATTCTCACGTCACCAAA
Source organism: Zygosaccharomyces rouxii (assembly GCF_000026365.1). Taxonomy (NCBI): domain Eukaryota; kingdom Fungi; phylum Ascomycota; class Saccharomycetes; order Saccharomycetales; family Saccharomycetaceae; genus Zygosaccharomyces; species Zygosaccharomyces rouxii. The sequence goes on along the minus strand of NC_012991.1, from coordinate 1,148,409 downwards.
TGTTTTCCATATACCACGATTAAATTCGTGACCAGTCGTATAAGATGTAACAGGCCAAGTTAAATCAGTAGCCATTCTCCAAATGGATGATATTCTACCAGCGAATTTTTTCACACGTCCATAAATGGGAACCAGATCGTAATCCTTGGCATATAGACCACCGACAAATGCACCAATCGAGGTACCACCGATCATGTCAATTGGTATACCTTGATCTTCAATTGCTTTTAAAAATCCAAGATGGCTAATACCTCTAGCACCGCCACCACCAAGGACAAGTCCAATCGCTTTACCTGAAAGAATTCTTGCCAGTCTTAAGAAATCATTCTTGTGAGAGTACACAGGAGTGTAAATTTGACGCTTCCTGTTCATAAAGCGAGACGAGAGGTTCTCAACATGAGCCTTGATGGAATTAGGAACCAATTTTGAAATATTTTCCTGAGTCCTTTTACTGAATTCAGTTTGAATGAATTTATCCACAAGACCAAGTGCACCAACGTTTAATCCTTCACCTTTGGTGGCAGATTCCGTATCCAGTGGATTCACAGCAAATTGGACATGATGCTGAGAATCAATCCAGGTTCTATGCCTCAACCACCTATGAGTTAAACCAGGTTCCACGTATCTTTCAGGATGCAATAGGATAAGTTCAGTTCTGGCAGTAGTTCTCGTTTTCAATAACAGCTTTTCATATTCCCCAATCTCAGGAAATGCTGTAGCATCAGCAAGCAAAAGGATACAGTCACCTTGAGCAATACAAGTCTTAGTCCAACTAGAATTCACGGGAGTATCAGCGATATAAACAACAGTTTGGAACATATCTTCCAATTCAGCGAAATATCCACTTTGCTTTAATTTAGCCAATCTATCGAATGCATGGCGACCCAAGTGAGACAGAGCGGTACGTTGATTTAATCCTATAGTGGAACGTCCCACTCTCTTAAATGCTTGCACCAATTTCATGGCAAATGCTTCTACAGGCAAACCAGAAGTGATAGGCAAAATAGCAATCGTTCTAAAGGTGATAGAACCTGTAGAACTGTTGTGAATGTGTTTTCTTTGACCAAGGGTTGCCTTTGTAGGTGGAATCGTCGCATTGAAGTCGTATTTACCGCCACTGCCACCAACCAATTTAGGTGGTGGATTAGAACCTGATTTTTGAGTTGCCAAGATCTTTCTTGCCACTAATCTTGAGACACGAATCATAATAGATGGGTATTCTAAAGCCAAAAGTTCAAACAAACTTCTCGGGATTCTCGCCAACTCTGAATCTCTAACAGCGAGAATTGTACTGAAACGATTCATTGCGGTTAGCACTTCCACTTCACCAAAACTTTCACCTTGGGCCAATTCACCCAACACTTCTAAATCTTCATTATCTAAACTCCTTGAAACAGTCTCATCCCCCTTAGGATTAGGGACAGTCTTTTGTAACTGTCTTAATCTACCGCTCAAAATCACGTAGATTCCATTTGCTGGATCACCTTGGTTAAATAAAGTATCAGATGCAGATAGATGGATCCATTCTAAGGCGTGATCCAATTTCAACAAACGTGGGGAAAGAAGACTCGTTAAAGTCTCCGTGATTCTCAAGTACATCATGAAATACTTATCACATAATCTTTCCAAGACTTGACTTGGCAAAAATCCAACATAACAATCGGTCTTTGCCTTCAAATTGACAAAGGATTTGTAGCCGATTAAGGAAGATAGATAACCTGCAATACCACCAGCACAAACCGTATATAAAACGGTCTCATGTTGTTCCGAATCCAAAATTTGTTGACCAGCAGCATTTTGTGAATCCTTTTGACCAGTAGTGACAGCTATTTTACCGGACATGACGTAGAACAATCCTTTACCCTTACGATTCTGTTCTACAATGGTAGTACCTTGCCTAAAATATAATAATTGAATACCTTGTGCGAATTCATCCTTAGCAGATTCGAAAGTCAATTTAGGTGAAATTTCTTCCTTATACTCTGATTTTTTTCTAGGTTTAGTCTTTTTAGAAGTCTTTGCATAATCACTGGGTAAAATTCTGAGGACTGATGTATATGAAGTACCACCACCACCGGAATTAGAAGCTGCAGCATAGGATGATAGTGAAAGACTGGATGAAGTATTTGGAGTCAAACCACTTGATTTATGCAATCCACCAAAATCATCACTTACATTGTTGGAAGTGGCTACTGAAGGTAATCTCATGTTATCCTTACTTATACCCAAATAGGCGAACATAGCTTCCACAAGCGCCATCTTAACTGCGGATTCTTCAGTTTCCTCTTCAACTGCAGAGAAAGATCTATTCTTGATGTCATCATCCACATCGACGTTTAAATTAGAGTGAGATGAACCTGGCTCATGTCTAGAATGACGATGGGAACCAGAATCCGTCAAAACAGTCGAAGAATGACATGGTTTTTGAATAATCTTCGAAGAAGATTTAGAAGAGTTTGAAGAAGGTCCTATTTGAGATGAAGGGATAGAATCGGGAGGTGAAGGAGCGGCAATAGAAACAGAATCCTGAGTAGCTGAAGAGGCTGGATTCATGGATTCCTTTCTCAACAGCGGAACACTGGATAATAAGTCACCAGGATTCAAATGATCTCTAGAATCTAACACAACATGTCTAGAACCTCTCAGATTTGTATTTGCGGGATTGTAATGAGATGGATGAGGTTTCAAATGTGTTACCTTTTCTCTCTGAGCATTAGCATTTGTCGCATCTATATTTTGAGCCTTTTTATCCTTCTTTTGATCTTCTATACGTGTTTTAGAAGCAAAGTCGTCTCTTTTCCTCTCATTCTTTAACTTCCTAATCACAGTTTCTTTCAAATAAAATGGTATTTCATAGCTGACAGAATTGTTTAACAAAACTTCCATATCCATAATTTCTCTTGTTAGCCCCAAGTAATCGTGAGCCGTCTGGAAAGTGACTCTGTAAAGTCTAGTCAAAATCATTTGAATGATATGAGACGCAGAGCGTGGATATTTAGCAGTTAATTTTGCAAATGCCTGTGGTGGGATAATGGCAATGGTACAGTCGGTAGATGCACATGCAATTACTTTAGGCATAAGGTTCTGTGGCATAGAATCAGTCTCGGAATAAGTTCGCATTAACTCAGCTTCATCATCAGAAGTATGACCTTTGTTCAAACCAGGGGGCGGTGTAGTTGATGTACTTGAATTTCTTGATTCATGGTTGATCCAATTATTTTCATATTTAAATGGTGAATTAAAATGGATTGCCTTGTTATTGTCGTCATTACTAGTTTTACCACCCCATAAATCACCCGCCTTATTAGCAGACGTGAAAAGGTTCAAAATGTTCACTAGGGAGGATACTGGGTTCCCCTGTTTAACGCTATTAAGCAATTGAAATTTACCAAGTCCATTTTTCAATTCGATAAAATTCAAAGAATTTTCATCAGCTTCACTGTCAGCTAAATCTGCGTCAGACTCGGCGGTAAACTCGTGGTCTTCACCTGACAAAGATTCAGTATCATTTTCTCTCGTTGCGTAATTATCGTTAGAATCGACAAATTCCTTTTCTTGTTCCACTTTATGATAAATCTGTAAGGTTCCTTCTACAACAATGGAAAATCCAACAGAATTATCCAATAAAAGTATTTCACCCTCATCTAGTTTTTGAGTCTTCATGTTTTTAGTCAAATCATGGAACACAGGCTTTTCCAAGTATCCAAATATTCTAATCGCACTTAAAAATTGATCCAAATATGACGAGGCAAGTGATTCTTCATCCTTATCATGTTTACCATAGCGTAACTGATCCCTAGGGTTAAATTTTTCAGGTTTTTCATCTTTAATACTAGTAACACTCGATGACTTGTGAATTGTCTCTCCATCATCTGAATCTAAATCATCTGATGATAAAGTCTTGTATTGCGACAAGACCTGTTCTTTCATCAAACAGTAGATCAGATAAGTAGTGATCATTGACAAAATCAAGAAGGTTGGGAAAGAAATGGTCAAGTGGAACTGATTTGTGGAAAGAAAGAACCATTTGGGCAATCTTAAGAGACAAACCGTAATCACATAAAAAGACCATCTGGTAAAATATCTGGTCGATCCAATTAGAAAATAACTTATTACCCAAGTTGCATTCAAAATATTATCAAAAAACCAACCCTGTGATGTTGGTGATGCACCTCCACCACCATGTTGATTTGCAACCGATTGTCTTTCAGATGAACTCTGTCTATTAGGGACAAAACTTGGTACGGTTGTCGATCCGCGTAGCGGTTGTATTCTTGTGTGGTTTCCAATATTCATTAAAATATGATCTTCTGTTTTCTTCAGCAGAAACTCTTCGACATAATATGGTACCCTATATCAAGCTGAAGATCTTTTGCAATCTTTTCACTGTCTCCCTATTTTCTTTATCGAATGATTAAACTTATGCTTTAAGCTAATCTTGACGCCTTTTATATTTCAGATGACAATAAAAATGACAATAAATAAGTGAAAAGACGAACGATATACAATAGAGCCTATCACTTAGAGATTTCAATTAGGCTGATTTATTCAAAGAAGTTTAAATGAAGACGTTGAAAGATCAGGATTTAAAGCTACTTCCTCGTTTACAAGACCTTTCTTTTTGACTGCTTTTTTGCGCTAGATGTTAAACTTCCTGAGTTAGCCTTAAGGTTCGTTTTTTTTCCTTTAAATTTTTCCTCCATGCAGGAAGATTTCGATTTCTTTCGATTGTGAAAGACACATGATATACGCGTGATATACATACCCATGGCGGTTAGAAAGATAATATGCTTTTTGACTATGCTATTTTACATAAACTAATGACTGGAGATTGGTGCGGTGGGTAATTTAATAAGACTTTCCCTTATAGCATCAACGCCTTTACGTAGATCCTCTTCGGAGATCACCAGAGGTGGTGCCAATCTAATGATGTGCTCGTGAGTTGGCTTGGCCAATACACCTTGATCTTTCATTAACAGACAGAGATCCCACGCTGTACGACCATTGGCCTTTGTTGGATCGATCACAATAGCAGTCAAAAGACCTACACCACGGACTTCGGCAATAGCACCTTTCGATTCCTTCTGTAGTTTTAGCAATTCGTTTTGTAGGAATAGACCCAAATCGTGGGCTCTTTGCACCAGATTTTCATTTTTAACAACATCCAAAGCTGCAATGGCTACACGAGATGCTAATGGGTTACCACCATAAGTGGAACCGTGAGAGCCGGGGGTTAAAGTTAACAAAATTTCCTTTGAAGATAAAACACAGGACACTGGTAACATACCACCAGAAATTGCCTTACCTAATAGAACAACGTCAGGCTTAACACCCGAATGCTCAAAGCAAAGCAATTTACCAGTACGTCCAATACCTGTTTGAATTTCATCGCAAATGAATAAAACGTTGTATTTTTTACACATGGCTTGCACTTTCACCAAATAATCCTTTGGTGGTACGACAATTCCAGCTTCACCTTGAATTGGTTCCAGAATAATCGCAGCAACTTTGTCACCCTTCACTTTGAGGATGTCTTCTAAATCCTCTGCAACACCATAACGAATTGGTTTATGAGTCGTTGGACAATGAGCAGAAGTGTTTTCTAAAAATGGTCCAAAATTTTTGCGTGAATCCTCTTCATCTGTTGACAACGAAATTGCACCAAATGTACGACCGTGGAAATTACCTTCTGCACCAAGGATAATAGCCTCATCTGATGGAATTCCCTTTTTCTCATACCCCCATCTACGGGCTAACTTAAGTGCTGATTCAACAGCTTCTGCACCGGTATTCATTGGCAAAACCATTTCATAGCCAAAAAATTTGGTTACGTATTGAGCAAACTCCGCAAATACATCACTAGAGAAAGCTCTTGACGATAATGTTAACTTCTGAGCCTGATCGATAAGTGCTTCTACAATTTTAGGATGACAGTGACCTTGATTGACAGCCGAGTATGCTGATAAAAAATCTAAATATTCCTTGCCTTCAGGATCCCAAACGTGCGCTCCTTGAGCCTTATGGAATACAACTGGTAAGGGATGGTAGTTGTGAGCAGAATATTCTTGTTCTAATTTGACGGTATCAGCGGAAGAAAGTGGCATTGGTATTGGTTTAGATTTGAAGTAACCCAGTTGTTTACATCATTATAAGATGTGGCATACTCGATTGGCGAACTAACTGTCACTACTTGTGCCCTTATATACCCTTATTTCTCTCCGGTAATTGCCTTTAACCACTAGGCGGGTTTCTTGTTGATCTCGCAGTTAGCTGTACATAAGAGCTAGTTAACTGATAAAACAAATGAAAAAATGCGTATAGATGAGGCACAAGCACAAATTGTGAGTGGTGGTCGGACAACTAAATTGCAATTGTTATTTGTTGATTATGGAAAGGACTCGAAAATGACTAGAGAATGATTAGAAGAGCATTAGAGTCCTCTCTAAAGAGAATATATTGAATCAGCGAAAAGACCTATATAAAATCAACTCAGAGCCCATGTCATCCGTGATTGCACAGCCGTTCTAGTATAGTGGTTAGTACAGCTCGTTGTGGCCGAGCAGACCCAGGTTCGATTCCCGGGAACGGCAAATTTTTTTGTTTGCGGTCGAGGGAATCCTCGATGTTAAAGAACTATCTTTAGAAGTTATAGATCCACCCCAGAGATAACGGCCGAATCGTTGTAGTCAACTCATGTGAATCTCACGTGCTTACACTACTAAAGTCCCTGAGCCGAGCCGCCCAAATCGATTCGCTTCTCCACCAGAAATTGCTCCAGCTCGTATGATCTTCTCTGCATAAAGTACTTTCTTCACTTATTGCTGCCGCCGATCAGTTGCGGTGTTTACATTTCTAGAAAAGCCGTACATCCTGTGTTTACAAAACATTGGAATAACCCAGACACCAAGAAAAGTCGAAATCATTCTCTGCCCCATATAAGAATCAAACGTTTAAACCTCCTCGAACCCCCACGATCAACAAGAGACATACTTCCTGCGTTACACAGTTTCCTTCGAACTTTACACATATACACACATTTTTATTTGCAACATGCTTTCACAACCAAACAAAAAACCACTTCACATACGTATTCAACCACAAGATGAAAAATATGACTGCCAGATGAAGCTCGGTACCATGGGTATGAGAATAAGGCAAAGTGTCGACCAGGGCTACAGACTGCCAAGTAAATTTGTTCAAGACAATTCTTCCGTTACGATCCCAGACTACAAGCGTGTCCCATTACCCAAAAATCCACCAATGTTGGTTAACCAGCGTACAGTCTCGTCAACATCTTCTATCGAAACCTGGGAAAATGATTTGGATCAAAGATTGACAACAATTGACGATAAGACTCTAACGGATAAACTGGGAATGAAACGTAATTGGGATCAGGTTGAATTTTAAATAGAATAATAAAAAATAGGTTTTTCGTATGTTATATTTTATATACAGTTTTGAATTTCGTTATGTCTTATGCATTTTTTTGTTTTCTTCTATAAAAGGAGAGTATGTTCTAGGAGAAAGAACAGATAACTTCTGTAAGAATAACATAGAACAGGCAAAGAGGACAAAGGGATTATGGGTAATACGGATTCTAAGTTGAGCAGTCTGTATCGAGACCATATTTTGCAATTAGCAGGAGTTACAATACCGCTAAGGGATGACAATGGTGAATTTTCACAGTTTTACAGGGACTTCATAGCTGGTGGTAATTTTACAATGGAAATGTTTAACCACTTGGTTTCACCAAACGAATTGAGAGGCATCTGTAGGAATAATTCTGTCAATATCTCGAATTTGGTTCAATTTGTCAGTTTAACCATTATTGAAATAACCAAATCCTTGATTGATGAAGAGGAACAGGGGGTTCCCTTGTCGTCACCATCGTCGATATCGCTATTGGAGATGAAATTGACAGACTTGTTAGTGTGTATTCGAATACTGACCAAAGTTTACCCCGTGCATTTATCAACTGGTAAGGAGAATTGGCTTTGGAATCATAATGAAGATGCTATTGTACCTGGGTTTCTTCTGTTGAAATCACTACTGAAATTATCGTTTGTGGAAGGGTTTACTCTACCGTCTGTGGGTAAACCAGGTCGAATCACTCATCTTCTTTGGGAAAATGGTGTCAATACACAGGATTCATCATACGATGCACAAACCGCTAGAATTGATTCTAATCGATTAGAAATTGTTAATCTTTTGCTGGCATTGTGTTCTGCGGATCTCTACGGATTACCGAATAAATTTTTGGTTGCGCTATGCCATTTGGCTCCTGAATACGACGTTGTTTGCCTTGTTGCTTCCATTGTTAACACAGTTTGTCGATATTGTAATAACAATGAAGAATCATCAATGCCCTATCAAAATTTCTCCTATAAACAATCTCAACAACAACAATTACCTCAACTGAGATTTTCAATGGTGTCATCGTCTCTACAACTACTCAATATAATGTGCTTACGCTCAGATCTAAAAGAGGCTCAAATTTTAGCTCAATCAATGGATCCTAATTCGAAATCAGTGGTGAATTCTAATATTGCTCTTTCGTATTTGGCAACTTTGAACCGAGAATTCGATTTACGTTTACTCTTGACGTCCTTTGCAAAGATTTTTAAACTACCAATTAATTTGGCTATTGATCAGGAATCAAATCTTTTAAGTCTCCCCCGCAAACAATCTTCTTCCAGCATAGGAAGTGTTGATGGATCTAATAGATCCAATAATGCTGCTAATTCTATACCTTACGCCAATGCTGCTGTTACAGGGACAGCAGCGACAAGTACTAACTCTGCCGCAAGTCCAACTGCTGGCAGTACATCTAGAAGATCTAGAGATAATGAACGTATTGGTAATACCAACGGAACTACAAATTTCAACTCAACATCTCATGGGAACTCATCATCTTCACCATCACTGCCGCCTGTATCACCACTTTTTCTACAATCTCTCATCTTTCTTACGATATTGGTACAAAATAACAAAAATTTCCAAAATTATGTGGCTGATAAGTTTGGTCCTAAATTAATCATCTTCTCCATTTATTACTTACAATTTTACGACAATAATGTTAATCAGAATGGCGGTTGGGAGTTGGGGTCTACGGTCATCCCACTATGCTACAACTTAGCACTTTTCTTTTCTTCGAAAAAATTGGTCCTTTCGAAAATGTTAGAAACCTTTTCACCTAATTATTATACAAACAAATTACCGAATTTTTTCAAATTGTCTTCTGGTAATATCAACCATATCACTTATCGAGATTTTGCCATAGTTCATTTATGTAATATGGCAATATCTGATGTCAGAGATAACTTACAACCAAGACCTTGGATATTTGAACTAATTTACAACCTTTTACCAATTCGTGCTAATCTAAGAGATGAAGAATTAGTACAGTTAAGTTCAAAGAAAAGGCCTAAAAATATTGGAAGTGGTGGTATATCATACAACGCTGCCATGCCATTGTTGCATCTTCTTTCTAAAATGTCAAACAAAAATTATTTGACCACATATGCATCTTCCCCTTCGGGTGCTTCCAGAGGATTCTACCCCTGTTCACCTGGTTACAAATTGGACTGCCTTGCCCTTTTGTTACGTGTGATTTCCATTTACGTTATATTGTATTTTGAAGAGGCTAAAAATTTAACATTTGCCCTCTGTCGTCACCAAAGAATATTATTCCAAGTTAAGGATTCCATCGACACAATTTCGAAAAATTTGAATGGATCGGTTCAAGATTTAAAAATTGATGATTATTTCGAACATGCATTTAATTTTAATTCAGTTGATAAGGGATCGACGACACCATCTCGAGACAATAACGAGGAAAATAAGGTTTACTCTAATCAAGCTCTTATATTTAACAATAAAGGAATGTCAACCACTCCGGAAAATCGTGACACTAGTGGTGATAATACGAATGATGAACCAGGTATTGATAATTTTGTTGATGATGAGAATTACGAACTTTCAAGATATGCAAGTGACAACAACATGGGGAAAAGTATCGAATTATTGGAATATGCAGATTTGAGTATCAATCCTATAATGTCCGATGATAAAGTTTTCAACGGCATAAGACCTAAATGGCCAGCAGGACTTACTTCAAAGTCAAAGGCAAAATTGCGTGCCAAATCGGATTTGACCAGTTCTTGGTCGGGGGCAAACTGCCTTTTATTACTGATGCGTATGGCAAGACTTCTATTGAAACAGTTTCCCACAATTAGTACAATTAGCACAAAAGAGTATTACCAGCTATTGGGTGAAATTGCCCAATTCAAAAATCAATTCGAAAGTACCATCAAACCTCATTTACCTATATTCATGTCGGAACTATCCGAGGGTCAACCATTGAAGATAGATTTATCCCAAAAAAATCTAATTTATCAGAGTTGGATTTATATGGTTTGTTGGACCAACATCTTCAATACTCATTCTGGTGCATACGCTGTTTCTCAATCAGCCAATGCAAATAACAATACCAATACCAATACCAATACTAATACCAATACCCATAACAATACAAATAAGTCTAGTGATCCCAACACATACAATGGCAGTAGTAACGGTCCCGCTCTTTCTAGAGTCTCTAGTACAGACACATTGCCTAGTCTGGAGAAATTCAATTCTAATGGGTCAATGCTCTCAAGAACCAATAGCAATAGTAGTTCATTAATGGGGTACCTATCATCCTACAGAAACACTGAAACTTCGTTTAGTTCACCTCTAGAAATTACAAACTATTCATCACCAACATCCAAATCGAATGGATCCAGAGCCAACGGTGGTAATAATAGTAATAGTAGTAGTGGGACTTCATTTTTCAGGTTTGCATGGAATGGATTTACTAAGAAGGATAATAATTATGCACCAATTCAAGAAGAAGCTTCAGATCCACCTGGCTCCCCGATGGGTTCTGCACCATCGCGTCCAAATCCATTTATCCCAGATGTTGGATTACTAAAACCAAATATTTGGACAGGGACTAAAATTAAATTATTTGACGTGAAGGCAAAGGAGAAAGAAGAATTCTCATTATTGGATATGACATCTTCATTTCTGAGAAGGTTTAGATTTAACAGTGTAACAAGTTCAGGTTCAACAGATGCTCTCAATTCTGCAGGCGGAAATTCAAATGTTTACAACAATAACGGCAATATGAAATCAAATGGTGCAAATTCAAGACCGTATACACCAAGAGAGAGTACACTGATGCTATCAACTTCAAAGAAATGAGTGTCAAAATTTTTTAATACAAATACCTGTCGATAGACTAATTAATTAATAATAGTAGTAATATACAAAACAAATGAAAAGTTTAACGTTTACCGCCCTTTTTCTGAACCAATTCAAACCCATCCTCGTCTACAACTGGTTCTGGTTTAGAAGATGAGGCATCCTCATCCATATTTTCATCCTCGTCATCATCAACCAATTCTTCCACTTCATCTTCATCTTCATCAACAGAACTATCAGGGTTTAGAGGATCTTCCTCCACTTGAACGTGCTTAACATGATGACGATGCTTTTGCTTTTCGTTCCATTTAACGTATAACTCTTCTAACACCGAATAATTGCCTTCTGCACATTCCTTGTAACGATTGATGATCCCTACGGCAATCGGCAGGGCAGAGTCATCTTCCACATTCGTATCAAATTCATCAACCATAGCATAAAGCATTGTTTCTTCAATCATAGCCGCATCCACTATTTTTTCATTCTTGAACAAATCTACAATAACCGCACTCAACCAATCTCTCTTATCTGCAGATTCGGGTCCACCCCAGCCGTTCTCCACAGCAATCTCTAAATCATCCCACTTATAAATCATCATAGCTATTGCCAATTCAAATCTAGCTTGCTGCTTTTCATCCTTGAATGTTAGATTCTTGGCACCAGGTGCTGCTTCCACATACACAGTTTCGTCATATTCCATCTTGAAGAAACCTTTCGAAATTCGTCAAACTTGCTATGTAGGTCAATGTAACCGATGAGAATCGATTCCAACAACTTTCAGAGCTTAAAACCAACGATAACCAGCAGTTTTTAGCCTAGAAGTCCTCAATATTCGGTGCGATGAGCTTCAAATTTTTCAATTTTTTTTCACTCCCTCAAAAGCCGGTTGACCCGGCTTTTGGTGAATGGTGGGGATGGATTGAAAATGATACGTGAAGCGTCCCCGGATACTTATTCATAAGTACACGTTAATTGAAAGAAGGACTAGAGTATAAGCTTGGCAATAAAGAAGAAGGTTTGTTGAAAGCTTTAAAGAAGTGCTCGAAAAATTCTCAACCTTTGAAAAGCGCTCTCGTTGCTTCCAGAAGATTTCATTCTTTTTCTCCGCTTCTTTTCCCACTAGTTTAAGATGTCAAGACCTAGAGGTAAATCTGAGGCCCAGATCAATACTGAAAAGATCAATGCTGCCTTGGAAGTTATGGAAGAAAAACCGATGATGCCAGATTCTACTGCCAAAATAGGATCGGGCGATTTGGAGTCCTATGTATTGGAAGATGGTTCCAGAGTCTCTACAAAGGACAGAGTTGTTACTAGCGTGGCACCCATCACGAATAAAGTACCTGAAGACCATGAATTGTTTTATCGAGATACTGGATTACCAAATCATGAATTTTTGAGAGAACATTTCAGGAAAGAAGGTAGACTTAGAGAGGATCAGGCGTTGAAAATTTTAGAAATGGCAAAGAATTGTCTTGGAGAGGAACCAAATCTTTTGAATGTACCAGCACCGGTTACAGTTTGTGGTGATATTCATGGTCAATATTATGATCTTTTGAAGCTATTTGAAGTTGGTGGTAATCCCAAAGACACACCGTACCTATTTCTAGGTGATTATGTGGATCGTGGTTCATTTTCATTTGAATGTTTGATCTATCTATACTCATTGAAATTGAATTTTAAGGATCATTTTTGGCTATTAAGAGGGAATCATGAGTGTAAACATTTAACATCATATTTCACTTTCAAAAATGAATGTTTGCACAAATATACTTTGAAAGTTTATGAAGCATGCTGTAGATCTTTCAATGCACTGCCATTAGCTGCTCTTATGAATGGTCAATACTTCTGTGTACATGGTGGTATTTCTCCAGAGCTTCATACGGCACAAGACGTTAACAAGATAAACAGATTTAGGGAAATCCCATCTAGAGGACTAATGTGTGATCTGGTTTGGGCTGATCCTATAGAAACTTATGATGAAGATGCTGAAGAACATACGTTGGAGAAGTTTGTCCCTAATTCGATAAGAGGTTGTTCATTTGCCTTTACTTATCAAGCTTCATGTGATTTCCTACAGAGAACTGGTCTACTGTCCATTATTAGAGCACATGAAGCTCAAGATGCTGGTTACAGAATGTACAAGAACACAAAGACTCTTGGTTTCCCCAGTCTTTTGACGCTTTTCAGTGCACCAAATTATCTGGATACCTACAGAAACAAGGCCGCAGTTCTGAAATACGAGTCCAACGTTATGAATATTCGTCAATTTAACATGTCACCTCATCCCTATTGGTTGCCAGATTTTATGGATGTTTTCACTTGGTCGCTACCATTTGTTGGTGAAAAAGTAACGGAAATGTTAGTTTCAATTTTAAACATCTGTACGGACGATGAGCTCGAAGAAGATACTCCTGTTATTCAAAACCGTGTTGGTGAAAAACCTGATCCACAAACCGGCGAAACCGATAAGAAGGATCAAACAACATCGAGTATTTTGGATGATGAAGCTAGAAGGAAAGCCCTGCGTAACAAAATTTTGGCTATCGCTAAAGTTTCAAGAATGTATTCGGTTTTGAGGAAAGAGGGTGATAAAGTAGAATATTTAAAGGCAATGAATGCGGGTACTCTACCTCGTGGTGCCTTGGCTCATGGTCCTGAAGGTTTAAGTGAAACTTTGTCAACTTTTGAAAGAGCAAGAAAACAAGACTTGGTCAATGAAAAAATGCCACCTTCACTAGAAGAAGTTAGAAGGGAAAAGACGAATTTTTACAAGGATATCATGAGGAAAATGGAACAAAAAAGGTAAAAATGAAATACAGCTAACGTAGACCATCTTATTATGGTTGTGTATGTAGAACAACTCGGACATCAAATATATATATATATATTTTTTTTTTTTTTAATTTATACTTTGGCTTTAAAAGGGGAAATAATGAAGATAAGCGACAAACACGATGATAATATCTTATCGTAATATTATATTTTTATATTTTAGTATACAGGACGACCAAGAATTTTTGATTGAACTCAATTGTGGAGACGCTTTTCGTAGGAGTACAAGTTGTTAATACCACCTTCCAATTGAGCAGAAGCAGTTCTGAATTCAAATCTGACGTTACCGGAATCGACGTTTTCTCTCAAGTCGACCAAAGACTTACAACCAATGTCTTGCAAAGAGTGTTGCAAACCATTGTACAAATATGGCAAAAACTTGTGAATGGAACCCTTGTCGATAACAGAACCAGAAACACCTTGGGCGACAAAAACGTCATCAGATTCAGAGAAGTAACGAGAAGTTGCAGCATTACCCTTGGCATCGGTCTTTTGCATAGCATCAATAGAACCCATACCACGGTAAGCCTTTAATCTCTGACCATCTCTGTAGAAGTATTCACCTGGAGATTCAGCGGTACCAGCTAACATACCACCCATCATAGCGGTAGAAGCACCCAATGCCACTGCCTTAGTGATGTGACCAATGTTTTGAACACCACCATCGGCAATACATGGAACACCAAATTCATTAGAGAATTTACAGACGTTGTAAACGGCTGAACCTTGAGGTCTACCACAAGCCATGACTTCTTGGGTAATACAGATAGAACCAGAACCCATACCAATTCTCAAACCGTCAACACCAGCTGCAATTAGACTAGCAGCTTGTTCTCTAGTACAGACGTTACCACCAATGATTTCGATTTGTGGGAAAGCACTCTTAATCCACTTAATCATATCGATTTGGAAGATTGAGTTACCTTGAGAAGAATCCAAGACAACAACGTCCAATCCAGCTTCAGCCAATTGTCTCAATCTTTCTCTGTCAGCAGGAAGAGTACCAATGGCAGCACCACAAAGCAATTGCTTGGTGGATGCAGACTTGGATGCTAGTGGGAAATTTTGATTTTTCATCAAATCAGTTCTTGACAACATGGAAACCAAATTGCCCTTAGAATCGACAATTGGCAACTTACCCTTCTTGGTTGACTTCAAGATTTCATTACCTTGAGACAAGGTGATACCTTGAGAACCGGTAACGACATCCTTAGTCATGATATCAGAGATTGTCAAAGAATTGTCCTCAACGAATTGAATATCACGAGAAGTAACAATACCGATCAACTTGGAGTAAAGCTTACCGTTTTCTGTCAAAACTGTGTTAGTAAAACTGCTAATCTGGGAACATAGAGATTTCAAAAAGAAAATAAATCGCACAATTCAGGGTTTTAAAACTTCTCTACACGATCGTTTGATCATACTCAGTAGAACGAAAGTTATTTTGTAGTTTTTTGAATAGTCATCATCTGTGCGATTTAAACTTAGTAAAATTAATATCAATATCACATACCTGTAACTGGGAATCCAGCAAATCCAAATTGTTGTTTCATAGCCTTTGCTTCACCAACGGTAACATCTGGAGAGATAACAATTGGATGATTGATAAATCCGTTTTCGTATTTCTTCACCTTTCTAACCATTTCAGCTTGTGCTTCAGCTGAACAGTTGTGGTGAATAATACCAATACCACCCAACAACGCAATGTGAATGGCCATTTCAGACTCAGTAACCGTATCCATAGGAGAAGATACAAATGGTGCATGTAAGGAAATTTTCTTGGTCAATTTAGTCTTCAATTCCACTTGAGAAGATGGGAAATTGACCTTTCCTGGTAGCACAAGAAAATCATTATAAGTTAACCCACCTCTCACGTTGGAATCCATCAATTGATGGACTGAAAGACCGTCTTTGCCTTCAAAAGTGGATAGATATTCCAAAGCCGTTGTATGATCTCTAACCATTGGTGAAGTTTATTAGGATTTAGTATGCTACAGAGAATAAGTAGTCTTTTAGCGGTGATAATATACAAGGATTCCACTACATCTAAAAACCAACCAAGTCCAAATAAATAAACCCAACCGTATAAAGAAGAGATAAATTATTTAGTAAGACCATGGGTAAAATATTGCCATATTTATACTTTTTGGAAAATTTTCTGTGAGCGATGAGATGAGGCGAACCAGCTGGAAAAAGAAATGTGAAAAATTTTTGTGGTCACATGATCACATAATAAATTGGTAATAATGGTAATAAATTATTATTATTATCCTGATTCGAATTGACAGCGTATCATTATCAGTCTCAAACTGGTGCGGCGCAGTAGCGTCTGGATGAGCCAATTCCCGTCTCAATTCCCGTTCCCGTTCCCCTGTAAGAGTCCGGAACTATCAGTCTTCCCCACGGCTGAACCGACTGGTTTGCCTCGAACTGAAATCCTTTGTCTAACAACAGGCCAGGAGCCATTTCCATGCAAGTCCACCGTGATGGGTTACGATATGTACCATACGGATGAACCGAGTCTGGGAAATATCTTGTCGAGCCCTAGGCGATGCGATTAGGGCTGAAACTCCGAGATGTTAAGAAATGCATCAAAAAAGTAAAACGGGTTTTGGTTATAGTTAATCGCCTGGGAAGAGAGATGCACCGAGGGCAAATGGGCACTGGAATTCTGAGTTTCAGACGGTAATTGAAATGAGATCCTGCCTTTGATGGAGTGTCTTTAGTGCACGTGACCACCGTACACTTCCCCGGTTGTCCCGGACAAGCGTGCCCTAACATGGCTCACGTCACAAGCCCTAAAAAGTAATCGTAATATCAAGAAGGATTCACAAAGCATTAAAACCCTTTGACTGCTACATTTAACCGACAAGTCGCATTTGAAAACTAAGTATATCTCTACCAATGGCACTAGAGAATATACTGCGGCAGCACGCAGAAATTGTGGATTTCCTGAAAAGTCTTGTTATGGTCCACAGACGTGCATTACAGGATGACAATTTATCATCTCAATTAGACGGTGTAAGAAGGGATATCTATATATGTTTTAACGATCTATGCAAATTGAATGATATGCTAATTGCTTGTGACGGTGAAATCAAGGAGACGGTGGGAATGTTGAAATCTTCAAAGGAAAAATTTGGTAAATTAGCCGACAAGGAGATTAAATTACAAGATGAGAAGAAAAAATGGTCACTCGAATTTTCACCACTACCAGAATCGAAAGTATCGATACCTATCAGTTCAAGTTATAGGCCGTTGCTTAATCAGTATATCGAGCTTGTTGGTGCCACGAACACCTCGTTGGCGGCGGAACCAACCACAGAAAGAGATGAAGAAAATGGATTTGTAGATAGACGTCGATTACTGCAATCAGCAGAGCTATTGCAAGCATGTCATGAAGAATCGATTAAAGATATCAAACAGTTAGAGTCACTACTGAGAGATTTTAAAAAGGATCAGGCTTTTATAATCACGGAATTAAGATCCAACCAGGCCAGAATACGACGTGAAACCATCAGAATCGATGAATCTATTGATAAAATACATCAATCCAGGAAAAAATTGCTCAATAAAGTAGGACTAGCCATACCAGAAGCTCCAGAATTTTCCTTCTTGAGCCATAGACTGTTCAATTTACAACTGAATGAAGATAATAAGAAGAGGGAACAAGAGCAACAAGATATCGCTAACCATGCTTCTGAATTTATAGATATGAAAATTCGCTCTTTACAGGATCAGTTAACTCACAAGAAGGAGGATTCTTCGAATTTGATTACTCAAAGGAACCTTTGGGGCGAATGTGCTCAATTGGTGAAGGAGTTAGAAGACCGGCTGAGTACTGCTCTAACCAGTAAAGACGGCTTGCCTTCTGGTCAGATTAAAAATTGGTTAAAAAAAACCATCGCTGATTTAAACACGACCATTGCTGCTACTGACAGCGATATCCTAATTACTCTCATCACAGATGAAAAAGAAGTAATTGAAAAGGCACTTGTGGAAATTTCAGGTGAAACTGCACAACCTCTTAATATACCAAAGAAGAATCGCTATCAAGCATCACCATCACATAGCCATTCAAGCCCACCTTTTCTAGTGGCAAGTAAATCACCACCCAAGATTGGGATCACCGATAAAACTGTAGATCCAGCAACTGATGCTAACGACATCGAACTGGAAAACATGGAATTCGCCAAGGGTAAGTCTGATAAACGAGATTAAGCTCGCTTTATTCTGTAGGATTGGCTTGTTATAATGATTAAACATACGATGAATCTTTATAATGCAATGCAATAGTAATTAAAATAAAGAAAAAAAAAAGAAAGATCAAAAACTACCTGTGATGTGGCTTTTTCTTGGGAATAAATGGATTGGATGACTGGTGTCTTCCACCAGATCTACCACTACCAGCAGTATTGCTACGTGAAGCATTGTAACTCGATGGTGATGGTGATTTGTGCATGTGCTGCGGTCCTTGCGATGCCATGCCTTGAAGAGGAGCACGATTTTCCGAAACTGAACCATTATGTGGGGGACGCTGATCAGAATTTCTATCAGGTCGGTTAGAGCCATTTGTCGATGGAATATTCTCAGGATATTCGCGAATGCCACCTCTTGAGCCCAAAGGAATTGGTTCCTTTGGTGCTGGTGGTTGATAGTCATCATAAAAAGACTGTTCGAAATCACTTCTTTGCTTCTTGGCACCTGGTAAGACAGTGTCTTCCGGAGGTCTCGGTGTATAGTCGTTTTCCTCTTCATCACTATCGGAATCAGATTTCTGGAGTGGTGGACTACTTCTTCCAGATTTATTTTCTTTCTGTTTGCCAGCAGGGGGAGACTCACCGACATCCTCGTCGTCACCTCTAGGAATAATCTCCAAATTATCTGAAAAACCGACATGCCTATTCTTCTTTGGATCAAGAGATTCCTTCCTAGTTTCCGGCTTTCCCTTTTCTTTAATATAAGCACCAGATGAAGTTACCTCATTAGCAATACTAGGAGCACCAAATATAGAAGACTTCTTTTTCTTGGTCTGTGATGTAGCTGTAGCCTTCTCTTCTTTACGCTTCTTTTCATCAAATGTCATTTTACGAGGGTGAGCATCTAGATTATCGCTCCTTCTCTTGGATGGAGTCTTTGATTCCGGTTTCATATTTGCCAATGGATCATAGTCATCATTGAGCAAAGAAGGATCATTACGTGCTCTATATTTTTCAAGCGTTTCTTGTGCTTTATGATTTCTGGAATTGAGAAAACCAGGACATGCTACTTCCATACAACCACGCTGCTGTGCATCCGTAATTAAACGATTCCAGAGTTTGTTCTTAACCAAAGATTTCTGATGACCCAAAATCCACATACTGGTCTTAGCTCTTGTTAGTGCCACATTCATACGACGGAAGTCCCTTAGAAAACCAACACTTGATTTTGTATCATCTGCACGAACACAAGATATAATAATAATTTCCTTCTCTTGACCTTGGAACCCATCGATAGTATTAAAATCTACTTCCCGTGTGATCGTCCCACCGAAACGAGACAGAAACTCTCTTCTCATCCTCGATGCCTGTTCCTTATATGGTGAAATAACACCAATCTTACTAGTAAAATCAATCTTGTCAAATTTATGGAAAAGGTATTCCACCAATTCCATGGCAACTTTGATTTCATCCAAATTCACATAAGACATCGTTTTAGCACTCTGTTGTTCCCTACCAGTCAAGATATCGAAAAACTTGTAAGGTCGAGAGTATTTAAGCTCATGCCAGGGCCTTTGATTTAGAGTGTCTACCTCAGGACCATCTTTCAACCTTGACTTGTAAAATTCCATAGAAGGAAATTTACTGATTGAGGAGTGCATACGGTACTGTACATCCAACAAATAGGGCGTTATGTTCTTTTCCATACGCACAAAAAGTGATTGGTTATATTTGAAACTGCTTGCGGCTCCAGACAGCACAGTAGGGGGCAGCTGATTAGGATCACCGACCATGATACAACGCCTACCACCATACCTCAAAGGTATAATAGAGGATAATTCAGTACACTGACAAGCTTCATCAATGATGACTGTATCAAATTTGACTCCAAGTGAAGAAAGCACATCATGAGCCGAACCAGAGAGAGTGGAACAAATAATATCACTTTTTGCTAAGGTACGTGCCTGAGCGTTACGCCTGTCCAGATCTCGATTTCTATAGTTGACCGAATTTCTTTCTCTCATTAGATCTCTTTCTCTACCTAATTCATTCAGTTGCCTACTCAACTCTCTAATCTTTAACTGCAAATTGGCAATATCTTCGGTAGACATGGTACTAGTAGGCGTGCCGTTTTCAGCATCAAGTTTAGCACGAAGTTCTCTTCTCTTATGAACGGCTTCGTTAAATTTCTTCTCTAACTCTGGATTCTTCGAGAATTCGTAATTCTTCTGGGATACTTGCTTGTCCACCAATTCTTCTAAAGTAAAATCTTTAATAGCTGCATTGACAGCATCTGATCTACCAACTCTCACTATATTCGGCTTGAAAAGCATACCTTCTTTGTTACAAACACCTTCTTTTAAACGCAAAACAATTTCATCAACAGCAGCATTACTGGGAGCACAGATCAAAACTTTTTGCTTCTTCAAGAGCTGATCTGTAGTCATATTCGATGAATCCGCACCTGGTGTCTTAATAGCATTTGAGGGTAGAGAACTTCTCGTAGATAGAAAATAGCCAACAATCCCAAGAATAGTCTTAGTTTTACCAGTACCAGGGGGACCTTGAATCAAAGAAAAACCTTCCTTAAGAACCGTATTGACAATAGCAGCTGCTTGAGACAAATTCAAGTTATATTTCTTCTTTATTAAATCAATCTCAGCTTGACTTACATCCATTTGTGGGGTGGGTTTTGCCCTTAATATCTGTTCCACTAAATCATAATACTCAAGAGCTTCCAGTGAAGTGTATTCTCTTTCGACCGTTGTCATCTGCATAATTTTTACTGCATGAATTTCGGATCTGAGAGTTAGGAATTTGGCAAACTTGTGGTTTCTATGTACACGTAAAGTCAAATCAATATTATCTCCTTTAGTATTCTTTAAAGTACGCACCTTTGCCAAACAAGTATCTGTGGCATGTTTGAAGTCTTCATTTTTATATCCACCACCTGGTACATTATTGGGAAAATATGCTAAAACAATGAGATCTGAGTCCGTAATGTTTGACTCTTGAAGCTTTTTCTTACTAACTGAAGCATAAACCTCGTAAAAATCCGAGACGGCGGTTCTATTACCGACAATAATACTAAAAGGCCTGAAATCACCTCTATCACGAGCTGAACACAACCCTTGCCAACATTCTAAAAGAAGAAGTGGTCTAACAATTTTCTGGTACTCCGAAACTGATTTAAATTCATCCTTCAAATCTGCACAATGATCCTTAATATTGTCATCTGGGTATTCATCAGACCTACAATAGTCCCATTGTAAAATGGATTCATAGAAGGGATTGAGATCTACGTTCAATCTCCTTCTCATATTCTCCCGGTCTAACTTTTCACGCTCAGCAGTAGTAGTTTTGGTGACAACTTTACCAGTCATATCAACTGTCTGAATTCCTTTACCCCTTGACTTGGCAGATGCGAATAGCTCCCTTGCTGTCTCTATATCACCTTCACTCTCATCACTGCTGCTCTCATCATTAGCCTTGGCAACAGTTCGCCTATTATTGAACACAGTGGAACTGGGAGGATGAACCACTCGGTTGCTCATCAGTTGCCGCCTAGCAAGTTCCATTTTGGACAATGGTTTTATTGGTTTATGTTGATGCAATAAAGTCGAAGTACTTGGCTGGAATGAACCAAAGGAAGTAATCTTCGATTGCATTGCCTTGGGACGGCCCGTTATCGAAGAAGAAGTTGCTTTTCTTTGCAAAAAGTCTGCCTTCGATTCTGTAGCCGAAGTTGTAACATCTGGTTGTGGACTTGGAGAGGTAGTTCTCCCCAATTTCGCAAGCTCTTTTTCCTTATGATAAGCTTCCGCTTCAGATACCGTTCTGTCGGTTAATGGTTTGTTGAAAGTCTCAGCTTTCATCAAAATCTCTCTGGATTGTTGATCAGAAAGTTTATTAGAGAACTTTTTAGCCTTAGCACCGTATTTGGCCATCATTTCTACCAGGGAATCATCAAAATTAATGGCCTTTTCGCTGGCCAAGTCAGAAGCACTGACAATTAACCTGACACATGAATCCAATAAAGCATCATCACTTAATCTCAACCAATAAAGCATATTTTTGAATGCCTTCACGACACTCTCAAATAAATCTATCTTGGAGTCACCTAAAGCATCTGAAAACTCCCTGTAAGAATCTACTAAAGATCTGCTCAAGTCAAGTGTGTCCTTGGTAAAGTTTTCTAGTTCTGAGTACTCATATTTGGTTGCCCAATTCAAAGTGCAACGGTAGATGGTATCCAAAAATGACCACGTTAGTTCCCAAATCTTATTCAACTCAATATCTGTTTTATCATTCTTTAAAGTTTGGTAGTTAGCAAGTATACCGGCCACAGGATCGCTAAAAGCGCTTACAACATCCATTAAGACTCTAATAGCCCTAGGACAAGGTTCATAAAACTCACATTTAATTAACTGATGTAACACTAGATTGATGGCACGTAACTGATTGGTTAAATTGTTTTTCAGAATTGCATGAATACCTTCGAATCTACCTTCAACGTCAAAAGTGTCGTATAGAATATTGGTTGCTGCCTGGTAAAGTTCAGTATTAGAGGAGAAAATACAAGACCAAAACCCTTGAGCTGGTCCCTCTTCTGCTAAAATTTTTGACAATTGATTTGGTAAAATATCTGCAAATTTCTCCACAATCTTGGTGCAATGATGATAATATTGTTTAATGAGAGCGTTATGTCTTTGTGTTGACGTATCCTTGGATTTTTCGACCGTCAAAAGACCATTGATATGGTTGAATGAGATCAGCAGCTGTTTCGCCAGAAGCGGACCATCATGGAAAGATCGTAGGTCTAATCTAGAAGTTAAATTATTCAATAAAGCTGGTGTCAAATTCAAATCGTTAGCTTGTCGGCCAGAATAAAGTTTATAAGTTGCTTCACAGAGCATTAAAATATCAAAATTTATCGCCTTGGTCAAAACCATCATCGCAGAAGTAGAAACGGAAACAGCAGAGTCACCCAAATCCGGATAAAGTTCCATAGGGTTAGTTGCTGATCTAAGAACGATTTCTTGAATTAAGGGATTATTCAACAAAGCACGAGAATCAGTTTTTGAATACAAAACAACTTCGAAATCTTGTCTTTCATAAAGCATTGCTAATTCATCGGGTCTGATAGTTAAAACTGCTCTTAGTAATGCCGTAGATGAATTCATCAAACATGCCTTGGGAATAGATTTTAATGAGTTATGGTTTGAAATCGCTCGCAGAAATGCCATTGACACTTTTTTGACCATCTGGATTCTCTTAGAAGTAGAAAGCGCCTTATAGAACGGCAGAGTCCAAGAGACCATGTCGGTAATAGATCCAGCAAAAGATAAAACGATGCCCACTTCATCATCAGGAATAGGATTGTTCTGTACCCTAACCAATTTATTGGCAAAAATGTCTTTATCGAATACAATGTCCAAAATGCTATGAAATGTAAATGGCTCCAACTTGGACCAAAATGAGGCTCCCAGTTTCTCTAGGAATATGCAAAGGGCTCTTAATAAAAATTCTAAAGGTTTATCACGATAAGTTTTCCCCAAATGATTGTACCACATCTTATAGATAGATTCTATTGGGAACCTAACAGTTTTCTTTAAAGAATCAATATTTTTAGGAACTTCAAAGAATTCTGTAAATATCTCCTTATCGAAAAGTGCAAAAATTGGTATAAGCCTTGACCAAAATTGTGAAACGACAACTTCATTCCAGTTAGCTGGATTCTGTAGGAAGAGCAAATGAATATTGATTTCTTCCAATACATCAGAACCAAAATTTTTCAAATCAATTCTATAATTTTCCCTATGCAATTTGTTTAAAACAGTTTTAGCCCATTTGATTTCATCTTTAGTTCCTTCACACCAACAAAAGATAATTCCCGCTACAAAAGTCTTGAAGAAATCTGGGTTGTAGGGATCTAAGAATGGTAGTTCAGAATGAAACATGAATGTGAAGATTGCATTGAACGTTAACCGTAATTCATTTTTCAACCTCAATATATGAGGATTACAAAGACATTCAAAAAGCGCCAGTTCAATCTCTCTAGTAACGTTAACCTCCGTGTTACCATTGACAGAAATGCTATGCAGTACTGGGAAAACCGATTCAGATCTCCAAAGGCAGACTATGTCGTTAAATTTCGATACATGTTCATGTGGGACATGTCTTTGTACCGCAAAGTGTTGTAGCATTTTACATTTACCTCTGGTGAAATTTAAAATACACTTATCACAACTGGCCAAAGTTGGATTAAATTTATTTTTAAGCCATGATACAGTACCCTGTTCATTAAATGAAAAAATGGTTAGACAAAATACTGATATGGGTTCAAATGTAGGATCACAGAAAAGGTGAAAATCACCTGGTAATTCCGCCAAAAGCTTCAAAAGTTCACCTAAGAGGTTAGCCTCAGGCATATCACCATTGGTTCCAGCATAAACCTTCTCGATAGTCGGTATAAACCCTTTAGCCACTTCATATCTCTGCTCCATGACGGAGTCTGCAGAGCTCATCGGACTTCAAAAGATACAGAGATCACCTTCTATAGAAAAGAAAACTTTTGGCCGTTTCCTCAAATAGTTAGAGTATCCCCAAATTACAGCTCTGATCCTGCAAATATTGATCTCTTTCTTCCTTCAAGGAACTACGTATGAAAGAGACAATACAACTATAAAAGTAAAACGAAATGAAAAACGGGGAAACCCAACTAGTAAGTATCTCGTTGGCAGCGATTGCAAATGCAACTAATTATACACTAACTGAGAGCCTCTGAGGAGATCCTCCAAAGATCTTTTATCCTTTTCAATGAGTCTTAATGTGGTGCTAAGTTCACGATCAAGATTTTATTCAAGTTCGCCTTTTAAAGTCAAATTGAAAAGCGCGATCATCACCATTACCATAGTCACGTGACATATACCGATGGGTATTAGTCAAAGTCCCTTTAGTATATATATTTATAAATCTTCTAGTATACTACAGTCGAGAAATTCTGTTTCTGTTTTCATTTTCTTTCATTTCGAGTTCTATTTACTGGTTTCAGATCAGCGGGATTCTTCCTTGCTCAACAAGTGCTCGATTTTAGTCTCCAGAAGTTCCAGACGTTCGTTCTTTTCAATATTAGCTTTGGTTAATTTCTCTACAATGCCTTCTAAGTTGTAAACGAGTGTCGATAATTTTTCTGCAGTTTGTTCCAATTTCAAAGGTCTTGTAGCAGGTTTAGCCTCGTGTTTTTCTTTGGACGATTCTTCCTTCTTTGGCTCTTCCTTCTTTGGCTCCTCCTTCTTTGGCTCCTCCTTCTTTGGCTCCTCCTTCTTTGGCTGTTCCTTCTTTGGCTCCTCCTTCTTTGGCTGTTCCTTAGACTGTTCCTTAGTTTTCTTCTTAGATGACTTAGGTTGCTTCACATCTCCCTTGATCTCAGGTTCTTTTTGCTCAGTCTTTGTATCAGTCTCCGGTGCCTTTGGCTCTTCTTCTTCATCGTCCCAACTAGAAGTATCTTTAGATGGATCTTCTGCATCATTTAAAGCATCGAGGGCAGATGATTTTTCCAGAAGCTTATCAACAGTTGTTTCTTTGTTGAGAGCATTGTTTCCATTTGACGCCTCTTGCTTTGGCTCTTCCTTCTTTGGTTCTTCCTTCTTTGGTTCTTCCTTCTTTGGTTCTTCCTTCTTTGGTTCTTCCTTCTTTGGTTCTTCCTTCTTTGGTTCTTCCTTCTTTGGTTCTTCCTTCTTTGGTTCTTCCTTCTTTGGTTCTTCCTTCTTTGGTTCTTCCTTCTTTGGTTCTTCCTTCTTTGGTTCTTCCTTCTTTGGCTCCTCCTTCTTTGGAGCCTCTTTAGGCTTTGGCTCCTCCTTCTTTGCAGGACGCAATTCTAGTTCAGATCCCTCATACAAGTCTTTCAAATTAATTAATAATGGTCCCTCCACGGATTTGCCGCCAAACCATTCCTCAGCAGTCAATGCGGGTTTGTCACTGGGGGCATCAGGGTAAATATCGTGTTGAAAGGCTTCCGATCTTCTTGGGACATAGAAGGAAATTGGTTCAATACAAGAATCCACCACAGTCTTGAAACATTTCATAATTTCATTATCTTTCAAATTTAATTTGCGTTTAGGAGCTACCGCGAAACCTCTCTGAGGATCTGTTGACAGATATTCAGATAACTCATACAATTGATCATCTTGAAGTTCATAATATCTGATGTTACCATCACCTTTCCCAACTAAAAATAAAATCCTGTTAGCATCGTCATAAAATGGCATCAATACACCTGGTGCTTGATCTACAGTGTAAAATTTACCTAATGGACCCTTTTCGAGTTCGAATGAATCCCATAGAGCCACTTGACGTTCACTTAGCCTCGAAAAACCCGAAGTAGCCAAACGATTACTGTTACCTAACCAAACGACTCTTTGACTCTTTGCACCTTCATGTGCCTTACATTCACTAACAATCTTTTGGGCTCTGATGTCCCAAACTCTCAATTTCCTATCACGAGCCACTGTTGCCAAATAGTTACCATCGTATGAGAATGACATGGAAGTAACCATTTCTGGATGCGTTAAAGTGATTTCATCCTTACCGGTTTCTATATTCCAGATCTTAATAGTACGGTCCAACGATGAAGATGCCAAAACATCCTTTACCACAGGATTGAAAAGAATGTGACCGACCTTTCTACCATGTCCGGAAAGCATCTTAACGGGATGAACGTCTCGAGCTTCACCTTCCTCATCTGTTTCTCTGTGAAGAAAAGTGTAATCTTTAGGTATTTCAAAGATACCAATCTTAGCATCATCAGAACTCGATGCAATCCTGTAATCATCGAATGGATCAAAGTCTGTATCCAAAACTTGAGCGGTATGGCCTCTGAAGAGGGGAACCACGTCAGGAACTTTTCCATGCTCCTCTACTGGAATGATACCGAATGATCCACCAGCGGAAGTGTTCCAATTGACAGAAATAAACTTACCATTGGTCTTAATCAAATTGGAATCCCAAGCGTTCAATGTAACTTTGACGTTTTCATACCAAAGTTCCTTCTTTGGTGGTTGTCCATAAACATGTCTATACTTAGATGCACGCACGAATTTACCGCTCATAATAACGACTGAATTGAGCTTGATTGAAGGGTTTTTACTGTACTTCTTCCTCTTCAATTACAGGGTTTGTTGTTTGTTTGTTGATCATTTTCCGTCCTCCTTTAATTCGATATCGAGAAAATCCGCGAATATGAAGACTCATATTCAATGGAGAACCGCCCAAGAAAACGAAAAAATGAATAGTTCCAATTCACTAGCTATTTTTGCCATATAATTTAGTATCTGGAGATCTATCATAACTCAAAAATAATGAGTTTTTTTTTTTTAAAAAAAAAATCTGGTCGTAAACATATATATGTAAATTATATACGCTTTTTTTTCTTCGTTGTACTATGCTTAAAGTTATTAAAGGGTGTGATGGTTACTGCTGAACAGCATCACTTTACTCTTTTTCTTCTTCTTGTCCTTTTTACCGCCTTGTGTGGGGGGTTGAGTATCGCCAACACTTTCAGCTTGTTGCATTCTTTCACGCAACATGGCTTCAAATTCCTCATTTTCTCTCGAGGCTTCATCATCTACGGGGATTGAAGTCCCCCAAATGGTCTTCTCTTTTTTATGAGGTTCCTGTTTATCAACTACGGCATCAGATTCCAGCCTTAAAGAATCTAAAACTGGATCAGGTGAATCGTAAATGACTTCTGGTATGTATTCTTCACCGTTCTCCCTCTGATAAAATTCTTTATGTTCTTGCTCGATTCTTTTCTCATATAATTTCTTTTGCTTATCCTCTCTAGTTCTTCTCATGTGAAGACGTCTACGTCTTTCCTTCAATTCTGGAGCAAATTTCTCATAGACCTCTTGAGGAATTAAGTTAGTCGATCTCCAATCCAATTCGATCATTGCAATTTCAGTACCTAGCGGCAAATGTGAAATGTACTTATAACGTGTGATCAAATCTTCCGTAACCACCGTATCATAATTTACATTCTCAATAACTGCTTTTAACTCATCTGGGAAACGTGAATAACGTTCAAAAGTGAACAGTAACATTTTAACATCTAATGGTGATAAGAAATATCTTGTGGAAGAATGGAATGCTGTCTGGAAAAAGAAAAATGCATTAGACTCATCATACTTGGATTTTAAGTTAGTGCCCAGTTGTAATGAAGCCAATGACGGCACATCGACAGGTTCCTTATCGAGATCCTGCAAGATACGAGCTACACCAGCATTTAAATCTTCTAATGCCAATTTGTAAAACTTTCCATTGTCGTTGTACAGTACCCTATCTACTTCGTACTGTGTATTGAGGGCATCGATATCCCTTTCCAAAAGTTCAATCGCATAACCAGAACTGCAAGTCATCATACGTGCATAGGGCGCCAAATGTGACATTTCCACAGGTGGGAAATCACCAACAGCTAGAGGATCAACACCCAACTGCACTGGTAATGGCAACATAGATCCGTGTGGTCTGCACATCAATTGGAAAACGGACTCTTTGCCAATTTGTGGTCGTTCTTGATGTTGAGCAGTGTCAAAGATAACTTGTTTGAAATTTTGAGAGCGCAGGATACTACCACATAGGGGACACTCTTTGAACTTCTTCCTCTGAACGTAACCTGTATCTTTATTCTTTACAGTCTCTTCAGCCGCAAAGAAGCTCAACAGACAACTTAGACAAAATATGTGGCCACAAACCACCATTCGAGGCACAACAGGTTCTTCACTAAGACATATTGGACAATTTTGACCCGGTGGAACCACTATTCTAACAATATTTTCACGCGGCACCGGTACATTGGGATTATTACTCTGTTCTTTGTAACTGACTCGATTGTCCGCCAAAACTCTATAGTGGGCATTGACAAACGAATCTCCATGTAAACGTATATGATTGCTACTTTTATCTTGCTTCCTTCTAACTGACCTGGGTGGAATATTTTCAGGGGATTTCTTAATCTCTGGGAATTGCAATTGCAAAAGATGGTTGATTGAAACTTGGGCTCTACGACCCTTCATCTTATAATTACCACTGTTTAATTCTTCGGCAATAGTCGTATCAAAATCATCCTCAATAGATTTTGAACCATTACCTTGGCCTTCAAATCTCTGTTGTTTCTTATGACCAATGTGGTTCTTGCCATGATACTTATGTGCTTGTCTTCTGCCACCATTACCATTCCCCTTTGGACTCTTCCCAGGTATTGGTCCAGCAGTTGTACTGCCGTCACTGGCACCTTTGGGCTCAGTAACATCCTTACCGTCCTTCTTGCCCATGATCTGGGGAAAGAAGTGGAGGGTATTTCTGTTTGAAAGGAGACTTGTGTTCAAACAAAGCTTCAGAAGGGATGTCTAGCTATTATAAATAATGCCAACTCCTTGAAGTCCTTAGTTTCTTCCTTTTTTTAGTTCAGTGCTATTGTAAGTAGTAATACTAATGGTCCAACATGAATTTTTCCGTAAGGTTCATTCTCATGACAGACTTGTACTATTAAGAACAAGCAAGAAATAGAAGCGTAACATCGCAAGGAGGGTAGGTCGTATAGCAATCGGAAATATATCAATGTCCAAACCCATTAACATTTATTCCATCCCAGAACTTCGCCAGACTCTAGACGAGGCATTGCCTGGTATATTCTCTAGATACGAGTTTAACCAATCCTTCCGTTTAATTGACAGTCAATTAGTTATTGGATATGGTATAGCTCTAGTTGCAGCTGCTAGCTTTCTACTGGACAAGAAATTTGAGTTCGAAGAGGTTTTGACCTATCAGAAGATTCTTGTAGGTTCATATATGGTCCTCTCTACAGTGTACTGGTATTTCACGAAATTTGTACAAAAGGGTATTACATATGAAGGTGTAAACAAGAAGGGTACCAGTATTGCAGTCAAGACTTTCTTCGAAAACAATGAGCCATTGTACCATATTACCTTCATGACGCAAGATGATTTTGATCTTAAAACCGCCCTACCAGTAAACAAAGTGTTTAACGAACATGGATATCTACAGACTGATTTACTTTACCAATGGATTGGTCAACAATTAACTATACTAGAAACTAAAAAGGCTAAATGAACGAAATAAATGTTTATATGTATATGTATGTAGATGGAAAGATTAATGCTTTATTCCTGTGGTAGACAATCGTCCATCTTGGATAGTTTACGAACTAGATTTCGAGGAAGTAGGGGCAGAGACATAAGTAAATGGGCAAAGTT
The DNA here is from genome assembly GCF_000026365.1 of Zygosaccharomyces rouxii. Taxonomy (NCBI): domain Eukaryota; kingdom Fungi; phylum Ascomycota; class Saccharomycetes; order Saccharomycetales; family Saccharomycetaceae; genus Zygosaccharomyces; species Zygosaccharomyces rouxii. Next base: position 1,117,862 of record NC_012991.1, on the reverse strand, counting down.
GGAATAAAAGGGTACACAAATTTCACCTCTTTGGCCCCTTTCACAACAGTCTATCAAATCGCGTGCCAATTTTTGTCTATCAACTACTGGTGCAAAGAATTGAAGTGGTGGCTCGAACCCCCCAAACATTTCGGTATCTAGTTGACCAGACAACACTAATAGACTTCGAGTTTGTGAAATTCCTAGCTTCGATAATTCTAAACTGTAAGAATTATGAAATGCTATCAGAGCAGCCTTGCTTGCTGCATATGTAGAAACCTTTGCTGGCGCTAATACACCTAATGTACTAGCGATGTTAACCACATAGCACTGATGATTTGAAGGTACTAGCTCCTGTATAATCCTTGTGGGCGCAAATGCATTAACGGCAAATACTTCTTGGATGGAGAACTCGTTTGAATCTTTCAGATACTGATATGGTGCTCTTATGCCGGCATTATTAACAATAAGCGATAGATTATCGCCATATCGGATTTTAATCTCGTCAATACAGTGGACTAGTGCTGCTGAGCTCATTAAATCACACTGGATGTCCAAAACTCTGGTATCTGCGCTAGGAGATTTTTGCAAATCAAGATTAATCACCTTGACATGTTTATATCTGTTCAAGAGCTCCATTATAATAGATCTTCCTAGCCCATGACTACCACCAGTGACAAGTACTACGGCATTTTCAAGCTCTTCCAGACTTTTCCAGGGTTCATTACCTTGGCACTTATACCACTTGTTTAACGCAATGCATATTTTCAATAGTACTGAATAGAGGATTAAAAGTAGACTTATCTTGACATTGGGAGTCCAAAATACGACATAAACCAACACTGGGTATTTCAGCAACGGTGTTACAACCCAATTGACCGCATTATCGACATTCATATCCACATGATTAAGTTTCGTTTTTGTTGTACAAGTAGATTGAATACTAATTTAATAGCTTCGCGGCGAGATATTCATATCGATGGAATAAGTGGTATGCAAGTTTTATTACACGAAGTATATAGAGAAAACATATGGTAAACAGATATCAATTTCTGCCTGTTCTCGATTTACAAGTTAATAAGAGCTGTCTGTTTGCGATTTGTGGATGACTTAAAATAAAAACAGGGTTGCCAGTCTTGGATGAATTGAGTAGCTTGATTTTCTTACCCTTGATGATTTGAACCGGTGCCAATCTAGAAAGTTGTACTTCTGAGTCTTTTACCCTGTAAATTTGGATCAGATTGTCACCAACGAGAATCAAATAACCTTCGTAAAAGCAAGCACCAGTGCAGTAAAAATCCAAGACTAGAATATCCTCAGTCCAATTTGGCATCTCACCATGCCTATCAACCTTAATCACAGCTTCATCATAAACAAATAGGAAATTTCCTGAATTGCCGATTTGGAAACAAGTCTTAGTCTTTGTCTTTGAAGTGGCTATATCCTTCTTCACATATTCTGCTATCTTTTGTTTTGACATATCTTTTTTCGAACTGGATTCCATGGCTGTCTTGAAAAGATTAGAACTCAAATGTGAATGCTTTGTATACGACATCATTACACTATCATTCAAAAAGCTAGGCAGGATAATTCCATCATCGTTGAAAGTATCATGATAAAGTATAGCACCTCTAGATGTACAAAGGATAAAACTTTTCTTGAAAACTACAATATCTTGAACGTCGTATCCCAATAATCCATTAGCAGATGATGGTAATTTGTATTCTTTGTACTTCTTGAAGTATTTCAGTAATTTGGTTATTCTATCAAACTCAGGTGTTAAAACGACAATCTTATTTTTGCGTTCGTAGAGTAAATGTTTGGAATTACCAAAATCATCTGCAAGCTTAAAATAACCAACTTTATCCTTTATTACCACTCCTACCAGGTGGTTGGATTTAGTAAATTTGGCTGGATCACAATATGCACTTAGGATGCTTGAAATGCTAAAATAACACAGCAATTTATCGTGCAAGACAAAGAGAAGACCTAATTTAGTATTAACTTCCATTTGTCTTGCATCGTTGGTTTGTATTAATTTCACAAAATTTTTCTCATATCCAGATTCTTCTCTTATCAATATACCATAATCTGTAGCGATCAAACGGAAGCTTTTACCATCAAGCTCAAATTCAGTGGAACAAAAAATCGTAGTAGGAGTTACCCAAAGTTCTTGCTCATCCACTTCTCGAACACTCAATCTGGCTTCATAATTCTTCAAAGCTACGTCAATTTCAGATCCCTCTGGTGCAACCGGTAAATTCACTGGAGCATCTTTTTCAGTATATGCAAATTGAGTGCTTAATACTTGCAAATCAAAGGCGCGCGAAGATCCGCGTTTACACTTGAAGCATTCCATGAAGGCATTTATCCAGTTTTGGTACTCATTTTGAGTTGAGGTAAAGAAAGTGAATGACTCACTAGTGGCGGTATTACGAACTTTAAATGAATATTCGAAAGATCCGGCGTTGGCGTTGGTAGATTCTGCTGCACTCGATGATTTATCAGAATTGTAAATCGTTCTCACTGTAGTAGCAGCACTGACCAAATGAGGCTTTACAGCCGCAATTGGTGTTTGACTCGATGGTCTACCGTCTCGTATAGAGGATTCCCTTATACTAGCGCTCGCACTACCAGAAATATCCTGACCCCTTTTCTGTTCCAAATTCAAATAATCAATGGGTATTGGTTTTTCTACCAGCCTAAACCGTTCCACATTTCCCTTACGCATAAATTCTGTTATTAGGAAATAGTTATCCAACAGAACAATAAATACAGGTGAAGAGTCTAACCACATCTCCCTTTTCTTTAAAACAGTGCCCGAGTGTATGATTATTTTTTCAGGGTCTGTCAAACCAAGGTCCAGCCCTTCGTAAGACCCTCCTAAACTTTCCTTAATACTATTACTGGCTACATTAACATAGCCACCAGAACTTCCATTACCTGGGTTTCGAATTACCAATTGCTTGGAAAATCTGACAAGACTTCTATGGTCTATAGCTCTACCATGAACACGATCCACTTCTGCACTTAAATTTTCAACTTCTGCAATGACCAATTTCAGATATTCATAATCTTCCACAGAAGGTTCTGTATTTTTCAATATAGAATTTAACGTTATCGGTAAATTTTGGAGGGATTTGAAAAACCCACCGAAAAAGATAACATCATGATACATCTTTGATCTTGTCACTTCAGGTGAGTTATCTATTTCCCTCAACCATTGTGCGAATCTAGTATTATGTTGCTTTTCCCATGTAATTATTTCGTGTACTGTAGCCATTGCAGTAGCATATCTGAAATAAGGTTCACGGGCCTCGTTACACCATTTCAAATAGATTTTACCCACACCATCGATAAATTTCCCCTTTGTCTTCAATTTCCAAAAGATGGGAGACAAAAGGTTTTCCTTATGCAGTTGTATTAGTGGATGGAATACATCAAATGCCAAAGTGGCGAACTCAGGTTCATCGGGTAAAAGATCCGGATCAAATCGAGCACCATATATTTCTACAGCGGCATTTGCCATATTCATTGATCTTTCTTCTAAGATAATCAAATCAAAAATAAAACTTTGCTTTTGGACCTCACGAGGATTGATCTCTGCAATTTCTTCTGGAGTCAACTTCCAATAATCTGTCCAAAGTCCTACTGATTTGTTGATAAAATCTGATAACTTGATTTCTGGTCTTACATCCGCAATCGAACGACTAACACAGGTTATAGAATAACATTGTGTCGAATTCGTTGGAATAGGATAATATGCAAGGTCCACGAATGAATAACATGGTAAAAGTTGAGTAAATACACCTGAAACGTCTAATCCACCAATGATGATTGCAATTTCTTCGTTTTCCTCGACATCAAACCTTACAGCACCTTGACTAACTAAAGATTCAATGATTCTATCCACATTAGAATCTATGGTATCCTGATCAAAATTCTTGGGCATTTGAAACTCTAAAAGTAGTTGTACCATTTGGAAGAATTCGATCTTACCGAACACGTATTCATTAAACCATTCAAAATAAACTTTAAGAATCCATTCGTAGATGTCTGATAAACGAGAAACGCTATAACATTGGTACAATTTACTTTCATCTAGTGAATCAATCGTAAAAGGTTGTGTTGGTGCCGTAATACTGGGAGCCAAATCCAATGGTTTCCCACCTAATAAAGAGTTGAAACTGCTATTTCTAGCAGTTGAGTTGTTAAATGCATAGTTGGAATCAGAATAATAACTGCCAATACTGTCTGAAAATTTCGAATGGGAACTGGCTATACGTGCCCCGGCTTGCGGGGGTGCTAATTTTTTGTAATACTCTATAATATCAGAACCATCATCTGTAGTGTTAGTTGTTCTACTGTTTTCCAAATTATATGCCGGTAAGGGAGGTAAAGCCCTAGTGGAATAATCCGTATTATCGAACGAAATAAACGGTAGACTTTCGTTGGACCTTCTTGTACTTAAATTCCTTGAAGATTCATTCCGACTAATCATATCCGAACTAATCGCCATTTCATTTGGTGACCTAAGTGGACTAGAAACATGATCCCCTTCATCATTATAAGTTGAAACTCTACTATTTCGTGATATTCTAGACGATGTGATCGAGCCTGCATATGGTGAATCCGGGGAGGCCAAAGGTGGCGGGGGCGGCCTTCTACTTTTATGTCTCCTTATTGAATTAGAAGATTTCGGTGGCGAACTGTTACTAAACAGTTCAGATTTACTTTTAACCAATTTGGTATTCAATTTTAAGGGCGTCTGGGGCAATGATGGCAACGTCCTAGCCGAAAACGGTTGTTTATCACTTACAGGAGTCCATCCGATGGATACATCATCTTGTGTATTCGATTCGGAGTCATCTGAGAAGGCTTGCCTAGTATCTAAGGGCGGCAGCTTGGGTAAAGAAATTCCACGATCATTCCTTCGAGTTGAATTTGATACTCGATGAGGATGATTTTCAATATCATTTCGGCCCATAATCTCGAGAATGTCTCAATGGAACAATTAATTTCGAAGAGGAAATAATACTTCAATAAAGGGAATGAAGGAATAATCAGATTAAAACGAAACAAAACAAATGAAAACAAAAACAAAAGAGTTCACAGATCGTGAGCAGAAATTGAATTGAATGATTCTATCGTTGATACTTCAACTGGCACATCCGGGAAACCCAGATGTTAATTTTTAAAAAGGCGTCTATAGTTATATCTGTACTTAGATTAGCGTACTGCTCTTGTCTGTTTAAGTTTACTTTTACCCTCGGTAAATCAAGACAAGTACTCCCGTTGATATCACATAGTACGAGATCAACAGGAATGAAAACAAGCCCTCTCGGCGGCTAAGTTTCGTCTCCTTAATCACACTCTTCTCGTAACTTTTCTTGTTTTTTTTTTATAAAAGAATACATAAATAAATAAATAAATAAGGTCTTTAAACCATCTTCACTCGTTCTCGCCATCAGCCTCGTCTTCTTGTGGTGGCATGAAACTAACCAAATCAGAACTCATGTAAGTCTTGTCGTAGAGGTAGTCCCTTGGTACTTGAACAGATCTGGATTTAATACATGAAGTATCTATCAACTCCGGCCCCAATTGCTTGATAGAAGTAACACCAAGCAATCTCATCGTCATCTCCACTTCAAAATTGAGAATATCAATTGCTTTTTGAACACCTTCCTTCCCATAAACCGAGTTGGCATATAGGAAAGGCCTACCTAAACCAACACCTTTAGCACCAAGACAAAGAGCCTTAACCACATCAGTACCTCTGCGAATACCACCATCAACGAAAACATCAAAGTTTTCAAAATTGCGTTCTTTGAGAATTGGTTGAGCTTCAGCCAAAACTTCAATTGGTGACCTAGAGAAATCTAATTGCCTACCACCATGATTTGAAAGCACAACACCACTAGCGCCAACTTCAGCAGCCTTAACAACATCTTCAACTCTTTGAACACCTTTAATCACAATTGGTAATTTTGTCTTTTTCTTCACTTCAACCAAGTCATCCCAGTCGAATGAAGGATCAATAAATTTAGATAAATATTTAGAGGCTCCACTAGATTCTCCATTATCTTTACCTTTATCCTCCTTTTCCTTCTTTTTCACACTCAACGGACCGGCCTGACTAGAAAATTTAACCTTTGTATCCTTTTCTCTATTACCAAGCCCAGGTGCATCGACAGTTACGAATATACCTTTGTAACCCAATTTTTCTGCACTGGAGATCATTTGATCCACTACACTACGATCCTCATTCATGTACAACTGAAACCATCTTATTTGATCTTCTTTGCCTGCATTAACCACTTCTTCTAAGGAACAGGATGCTAATGTGGAAACCATTTGAGGCACCTTTTTCTCACCAGATCCACAACCTCTTGCAATATCTTTTTCACCCTCAGCTGGATTACCCAGTTTACACAATGCTGTAGCAGTAACATAGAATGGCACATCAACAGGTGCACCCAGCATTTCAGTCTTTGTATCCACCTCAGCAACGTTCACCAAAACTTTAGGCTTAAAGAAAATTCTATGGTATGCAAAGTGGTTTTCTCTCATGGTAATTTCATCATCAGCACCACTTGAATAGTAAGCCCATGCCTGCTTGGTTAAAACTTGAGATGCTAAGAATTCAAAATCGTACAGATTGGTAATTGCATCCAGCGGAGGTAACCTAGCTCTTAATTTCAATTTTCTTTGAACATCATCAGGGGTTTCACCGGGTGTAAAAGGCGCACAAACCAATTCCTTTGGCATATCGCCCTCCAAGGGACCTAACCTTTTACTTGGATCAATAAATTTCTCAATAACATCTGGAGCATGCAATGGATCAAAAATTGCACTGACATCTTTACCTGCGTTTGATTTAATTACTGTAGGTCCACCAGGATGTACAGGAGCAAATTCCGTCAAATCGTAGACATATCCATCAATAACAACCCAACAATCATCGGGCGAATTGTGTTTAGCGACTTCATCTGGACTAATGGCAGGTTTTGACATATCTACTTTCGGTCCGTTATCTAAAGGTCGAGAGGACAATTTAACACTCGATGCAGCGGCTACAGCGGTAACCAATAACGCAGTAGCCATACTACGCTTCTTCAAAATAGAGGAGCGTACGAATGCATTGCTGCCCTTAGAATTCCAGGTAAAAGATCTCTTAGTATTGATACCACGTAAAGATCTAGCAGTAACCTCTGATAACTTCCAAATAGGCTTCGATCTAAACCACATATCGAGTCAATTTGTCCCAATATACATGTACTCGATCTGAAGACTTGCTGGTCGAGAGACCCTCGTTATACGCCCATCGAGGATAATGCATTGAATAATATATACCACAGTGGGGAGGAACTAAGGGGGTTAAGAAAGCAATTTAATCCGTCCTCATAACTCCATTCATACAGCATTAAGGAACCGAATCGGAGACCTTCAATTATTCACGAATCGGAGGCCTTAAAATCGCGAATTTGTTCCGGGGATTACCCCCTATTGATTATGACTAAATAGTAAGTCGTACTGTCCGTTCTTTCTGCTAAAGCACATGTGAGGGAATATGTGACGCCGAGCAGTAGAATACAATAAGCTATGAACTAGCAGAGTATGTTAGCTTGGTGGTAGTGAACACTCTTGAAACTAGTAGCAACAGGCATAACTCAGAGAATGTCCCTCAACTCTTCGAATCTCGGTAGTCTCGAAGTAATGTCGAGAATTAATTTATTATGACGTTATATTCAGCATCAAAGGAAGTAGACCTGGAAAGTAGTTTTCAATGGATGGTACAGAATGTAAACGTAGCCTTCTAGCAAGATTTAGGTGGGTATGGGATTCGTATGAATGCAAGGTCTAGAGTATTTCGTCTTAGAAATGCACATGCTGTTTTCTAGAGTTAGCACACTCTAATCCAAGATCAGTATTCACAACAATTACAATGACTTCGTGGCCAAGCTGGTTAAGGCGTGCGACTGTTAATCGCAAGAGCGTGAGTTCGATCCTCACCGAGGTCGTTTATTTTTTTCCTTCTCCCCCAATAGGGGGAAGTGGGATCATTAAACCTGGAACCCTTTATATGATATCGTATTGCCCCCAGGAAGCGCGAGTTCGATTCTCGTTTGAGTTCGCGTATCGCTGAAATAATAGGGCGCTACTATTTCAATATGCATACAGTAAATATTCGATTGAACTCTGCTAAAGCCCCAGACTAGCAAGTTTAAAAGTGTAGTTATAAAGAGAAAAAATTTAATAAAATAAAATTAAGCTCACGCACACATAATCAAATGATGATACAACACGAATTGCTCTTCTTTGCCTGCTTGTAAAACATTTTTGAAGATGTATTCAAAGTTTCAGATTTATCCACCAGATTATCAAGCTTTTCACCTCTTTGTAGAACGCTGTCAATGGTATTGTGCAAAACGATTTTGGTCTCATCTAGTTCTTGCTGAACTCTCATAATCGCATCAGCTTGACTAGGATCTTGGTACCTGCTGATCATATCGTTTAAATCTGTCATTTGTAAACTTGCATTAGTTTCAGTAATATTTTGCCATTGACTAGGTGGATGTTGTATTAAGTAATCTTCTAGTAGTTTGTTCAAAAGCGTATAGGCAGGTCTTACAGGATAATCTTTATCAGTAACGATAACACCACATATACCTTCAGAACGTGCGTAAACATGTCCAATGTAGTTACCTTCCTCTACACTTTGTCTTTGACCAGCACCAGTTCTTAAGGAAACTGTTTCTGCGAAAAAAGTCATAAACTGGGCAACACTACTCCTTTCAAAGAAACCAAATTGTGATAAATCCTTTTTCTCTGTGAGTTCTAGTGATTTTTCACCTGTATTACGCAGGACACCGATGTAATAGATCTTCATGATAAGGGGGACAATTTTACCAGCAATCGACTCCTTTTGAACTGGAGATTCTCGTTAAATGGATGAAAATGACGATCAGATCGATATAAGCCGCCAAAATTCTGTTAGTCTTGCTTATCTTTATTATTATTTATTTATTTTTTGTTTGTTTGCTTTAATGTAGTTGTTCTGTATATGATGAAAACAATTTTACAGGGCGAAAGTTTTGATGTTGATGATTACCAACTAACATATTTCGTAAAAGAGAGCTCATCTAGAGACTTAAAGCAGGTAAACGATCAACTTTAAAGTTCTGATGTTTCGTTCAATCGTTTCTAGAGGTTTAACTTACAGAGCTGTGCCGCTAGCTCGTGCCTCCCGTGGACCTTTGAAGCGCTATGCCTCGAGCTCGAGTCGTAATTTAAATGGTGGTAATAAATTCAGTGCAATTTCTTTGGGGGCACTAGTCACTCTAGGATCCATTCTCTTCGTATCTCCCTACAGTTTGAAATCTATTCTACCGGAGAAGAGTGCAAACATTCAGGAACCTGAACAACCAGCTGCAGAGGAACAAGCAGCTGAACCGGCACAAGCAGCTGAACCTGAGCAGCCTGCTGCGGAGGAACAGCCTGCAGCAGAAGAACAGCCTGCAGCAGAAGAACAGCCTGCAGCAGAAGAACAGCCTTCTGAACCAGAACAACCTGCAGAACCAGAACAATCCGCTACAGAAGAACAGCCTGCTGCAGAAGAAAAACCTGCAGAACCTGAACAGCCTGCTGCGGAAGAAAAACATGAAGATGCTTCAGAAAAACATCAAGATGCCTCAGAGCCACAACCTGCTCCTGAAGAAGATTCAAATGAGTCCGAACAAGATGAAAAAGCAACCGCTTATAATCCAGATACCGGTGAGATCAATTGGGATTGTCCATGTTTAGGCGGTATGGCTCACGGTCCATGTGGTGAAGAATTCAAAGCTGCCTTCTCCTGTTTCGTTTACTCTGAAGCTGAGCCTAAAGGTATTGACTGCATAGAAAAATTCCAAAACATGCAAGAATGCTTTAGAAAACATCCCGAACATTACGCTGAGCAATTGAAAGATGAAGAAGAAGCTATTGCCGCTCAAGAATCTGTAGAAGCCGAAGTTGCAGTTGTTGACGCTCCTGAACAACCTCAATCTCAACCTCAAAAGGAACAACAGCAAGAACAACAACCAGAACAACCAAAGGAAGAGGATTCAAAATCTTCTGAATCTAGTGACTGATCCTACCGAATTCATTTAAAGACTTGTACATAAAACAGGTGCTTAAGACGCTAATTCGTATAAATACGTTGGAATAAATGAACCTTTGCCTTTTTCAACCCATAGAATATCATCTTTAAGGGCCACGTTGTGGATTCGAATGCCTGTATGCACTTTAAACACGGGAACTAAAACATCTTGATTGGTGAACTGCGGTAATTGCGTATAGTGGTCGGTCTTTTCAAGTATGAAACCTTTTTCTTCGCAGTAATCCTCTAAGACGTCCCTAAACGTCGGACTTACTCTCGTCAATGGTATGTTTTGAACATTGTATTTTTTATCATGGTCTATCAGTTTCAATTCTTCTCTCAAATCTAATCTATCATTGTGAATAGGATGGTTCAAGGCATTTGAATCTTGGAAAAATCTCAAAGATCTGCGTATTTCCTCTAATTCTACTTCTATTGGATCATTTTGAGCAAAAATTTTATTAATAAAGCTGTTGAACCACCATTGAGCTCCTGATAAATCTTGGTCATCTGCATAAAGTAACCATTGGTAAAGAATTTTATTCAATTCATTAAATGCCGCACCTACGAGAGTTTTATAATCTTCAGTATTGAAAAGCAATCTGTATTCTCGTAGCCTTTGATAATAATACAACGAACCATCATCCAGAGATGGATCTTCCAGTTCCAGCACTGGATCAAAATACTTGTCCCAAAGTTGATCAATAAATTTTGGTAGAAAGTTGGTTCTAATGATATCCACAAACTTCTCTTCACCTAATAAATCTTGAATGACCATTAAATCGGATCTTCGTATCACCTTGGATCTTCTGTGATGCCATTTATCAAAATATGCATACAATTTAGACTCGACGATTTCTTCAAGTTTTTGAAGAGTTTCGTCCAATATCAGAAAGGAAAGGTCGAAATACCACATACTGGGCGGCAATCCCTCATGATTACCAGATATATCCCATTTTTCCAAGGCATCGATAAGTTTGACAGAGATGTACTTTTCAAAAAGGTACTTTTCACAATTCATAAGCTTGAATATGGGTTGATAATCTAGAATCAACTGTATAATGAGATTAATCTTATCCTTTGTCAATTCGAAATCTTGCCAAAATGGGATCAACTTCTCCATAATGCTGCGGTAAATGACAGTTTGTGTGCGGTTATAACTTATATCAGAAAACTCAATATGAGATTCTACATCTGAAATTAAAGGTTGAAATTCTTTTAGTACTTCATTTGAACTGTCTAAGGGATCCCAATTAAACCAGAATTTCTTGAAGGTAGAATGCAGCAAGTCAGCAAACAACGTATCGACCAAATCCCGATCAGAAGCTTGTAGTATCAAATGTGCCTTTATTTCAAAAGCCTCAGGTTCACATTCAGCGATTGTTTTTAACTGTTCTTCCTTGTTAACCATTGCGGATAATTCAGGTTCTACCAAAGGTATTCGACGTTCTATAGCATCTAGTTGTTCTTGAACGTCTAATAACTCACCCCCCAGTTTCTTCAAGTCATTCTTCCGAGTTTCATCTACTTGATTGATTTTAACAGGTAAACCTATATTACAACGGATCTGTAAACTCCTAGCCAATTCCTCCAACTCGGAAATATCTTCACTGGGAAAAGTTATTGAAGTCTTTTGAAAATCTACAGTGTTATGATCTTTGGTATGCAATGGATGAACCATGTCATCATCTGAACTTGTGGCTTCTGACTCTGATTCTTCCTCATTATTTGCTGCAGCTGACAGCGATCCAAGACCTGCGTTGGCAACGGGCCTCTTTTCAGGTTCAATAGGTTCAGATATACCAGAACCATCCCTACCAAGACCTTGTCCTTTTTTATAACCCATCTTTAATAACAATTTAGCACCGATACCGTATTTCTTAGTCATATTATCATTAGACTCATTCTCATTACTGTCATCTTGAACAGCCGCATCACCACTTTCTAGCCGCCTTCTCTTGACCAGCTCTTCATCATATTCAGCTACCATTTCATTTAAAGTACTCTGGTTCACTTCAATTGTAATTAGAATCTCTTGGTTCTTTTCTTAGTTGTTAAACCTTTATCTGTACTGTAGTGATTCTAAAGGCGATGAGCTTTCGCCTTTAATGCTTGATGTTGTATTACACTAGATTCAATATTAGAAGCTATTTATGAAGTAGAAGGTGATCATGAGTAATGAGGTTACTGATATATTTGTATCTAATGCCAGGAATTTTTTGGTAGAAGCACAAGTTCTTTGTGAAGAAGCTAGCATGAGGATTGTGGGTGCTAAGGGAGAACTTTCAAAATGGCAACAAGACGTCTCAAAATTAAGGTTTATGATTAGTTGTCTCAAGAGTCAAGGTGATTTCCTTTATAAGAACGTTTTAAAGGTTGGAATTGGTGAAAATTTGATTAAAACTGAATGGTCCCAAGTGATGTTGGTGGATCTTATTAAGACGATGAAATACTGGCAGGACCAGATTTCAGCTAGAGTAGCTCAACTAAACAATATCAATAACGTTTTAGTAAGTGGGAATGATACAAATGATGATCAATTAAACCTGGGAGATTTTATACCAAAGGAAAATACACATATCTTGGACGAAAGATTAAAGGAAATACCAATAATTAAACAGCAGATTGAAAACATCACATCCCAATACCATAATATGACCAAGAAAGTTGGAGAGCAACTGATCTTTACGAGAATCAAAACAGTGGAAGCTACATTTAATAAAAATTTGGGATCTGAAAGTCTAGAAAATAAAACATTAAGCATTGAACTTCCAGAGGAAATGGATAATTTAGAGCATGAGCTAGTGGAATATATCAATTCTTTAACTGATCATTTTGATAAATGCAAATTATTACAATCTAAAAAGTTAGAGGGACCCAGTTATCAGGAATTATTAAAGGTGGTTACAAAGGACAATGGAGAATTGGGATCCATCTTGGAAACATTAAAAGATACCATCCGTGACGTGGATCAAGTTCTTGAAAACTTCAAAAACTTGCTAGAGAGGAAAACTATCGATAAGGTTAATTTACACAGTCAGATAAACAAATTGATTAATGAGTTTCATAAGCATCAGGAATATTTGATGATTTTCAAGGATATATCAGAGCTGATCTCTACATTCAAGGAATCTTGTTTGCAAGAAGTAAAACTCACCAAAGAGTTATGTGAATTTTATCAAAATTTTAAAACGAGTTATTATAACCTTTTAGATGAAGTTGAACGTAGACGTTCTGTTGCCCAAGAAATGACAATAGTTCTACAAGAATCTCAACAGAAATTGCACGCATTACATACTCAGGACCAAAAAGCCCGGGAAGGCTTTCTCAGTGAAAATGCTAACTATCTGCCCGAGACTATTTGGCCTGGTAAGATCGATGATTTGACGCCGTTATATTCATTAGATTACACGATTAAAGATATATGAATACTATTTACAATGGGAATAAAGTGAAAAAGTAAAAAGAGATGATCATTTATAGTGTTTTTCCAATTCACGGAATTTGTTAAAAATTTCATCATCTGTCAAATGTTCCAACTGTCGATCTTCTCTTGTTCTAATAGCATATCTACCGGTTTCCACTTCCTTATCACCAATAATGATTAGATAGGAATAATTCTTCATGAGAGCATCCTTAATTCTATAGCCGACAGGTTCTGGTCTTTCGTCTAAATCTGCATTGAAATGGAATGAGTTCAAGGGAATTGGATCTGTAGAATTTTCGTTTCCTTGACCTCTCAATTTAAGGAAAAGATCTTTACATGCGTCTACTTGTCCCTGACGCTTGGTGTTTACGGGAATGATCATTGCCTGTCTGGGATTCAACCAAAATGGCCATTTACCATGGTTAGAATCTATTAAAATTGCCATAAATCTCTCCACTGACCCAAATACAGCTCTATGGATCATAATGGGTCTTTTATAGGTATTATCACGGTCCTTATATTTAAGATCAAATCTTTCAGGTAATTGAAAATCTAATTGAATGGTAGCCACTTGGTGATACTTACCAGTATGATCAGTGACCTTAATATCAATCTTCGGTCCATAAAACGCACCATCTGCCTCATTTAATTCCCATGGTTTGCCAAATTTATTCAAGATATTTTTTAGTACAGTTTCTGCATAATCCCAGACTTTGACATCCCCAATGAAGTGTTCAGGTCTTGTCGATAACTCTAAAGTGTACACTTCATTGGCCAATTCTGGGCTTAAAGGGAAAACTTTTGTATAACACATATCAACCAATTTTAAACATTTTGCAATTTCACTTTCCACTTGATCCGGCGTACAAAAGATGTGACCATCATCTTGATGAAATTTACGGACTCTAGTCAATCCTGAAAGTGCTCCAGATGCTTCATTCCTATGCAATGGCGAAAAATCAGAAAGTCTTAGTGGCAGTTCGCTATAAGATCTATCGAACCTTTTGAAAACCATACAATGACCAGGGCAGTTCATTGGTTTTAGTCCATATTCTTCCTTCGAAGTATCATGACCTTCTACCCGAAACATGTCCTCCTTATAGTTGTCCCAGTGGCCAGATTGTTCCCATAATGATTTTCTATATATCAATGGTGTCACCACTTCTTTGAATCCATATTTGAACTGCTGCTGTAATTTCATGAATTGAATCAACTTATTGAAGATTTTCGTACCATTTGGAAGGAAGAAGATGGAGCCTGGTGAAATTGGATCTGTAATGAATAGTTTCTGCCTGTTGGAAACCTCGTGAGATGCGTCTGCACTCGAGCCTGGAGGTTTCTTGGCGATTTTTGAAAGGTTACTAGCAAATCTCGCTGAAACCCTTGCGAAAGTACGCTCACCGGACAACATGGAGGCTCTTGTTTCAGCTTCCCTTCGAGGTTTTTTGTCAATGGGTCCTGTAGTTCAACCAAGTTTTCACATCTGTTTAACAAGGCGAAATAAGAAGGCAACGACACACTGACACTTCCAAGACGAAAACAAATAATTAATATATATGTATATATATTAAATACTTAAAAATTATCTTCAAAATCTTGGTATATAAACATTATCCTCTAATATACGTGGCATCAATCTTTTGTAAAGACGGACCCAAATTCATTACTAACTTTCTCCTGTATGAAGTTTCATTCTTTAATTGAATTGGGTTCCCCTCTAGATAGACAGTGTCTAATTCTGGTAGTTTACCCAGTTCTTCGCCGATGGATTCAAAGGATTGATCGATTTTATTAAACGATGCCCAAAAATCCGTCAAATGTACCAAATGTTTCATATTTTCCACTTTAGTAATGGCATTTGAAGTGATGTCGATGATGGTCAATTTTTTGTTATTTTCCAGGCCTTCAATTTTGGTCAGGTAATTGTGGGATAAATACAATTCCTCTAAATTTTCCAATCCTTCTAAACCCTCAATTTTTTTCAATCTATTAGATTGAATAGAGAGAACTCTTAGATTTTTTAAATGGTGTAAATTAATCAATTTTGGAATTGAATTTTTACCCAACCAAATTTCCTGTAAATTCTCCAACCCTTTGAAAGAATCAGGTTCGATTTCACGAATTTCATTACCACCTAATTCCAAATTCTTTAAATTCTTCAATGTCGATAAGTTTTCAATTTTCGATATTTTATTTTGAACAAAATACAAGTTCTGTAGATTCACCAAATTGTCCAAATTCTTGATATGTTTGATCTTGTTGAAGGAAAGATCTAGATTTTCCAAATTTACAAACTTGTTGATATTTTTTGAGATGTGTTTGATTCGATTATCGTAGAAATCTAAATCCCTAATCGTTTCAACGGGTAATGAATCCACTTCACTGATACTTTCTATCAAATTCTGTCTGAGGCACAATTGAACTAGCTTTTTAAATCTGTAAAGTTTCAAGTCTTCCATTGCTTCAATCTTCAAATGAACTAGATCTATTACCTCCGTATCGTCTGGTAAATCGTCTGTCAACTCGGAATCAGCACCTATATACTCTTCATGAGTATCAGGTATCACTTCCATTGGTAACGAAGGTTCATTACCACCTTGTGGATCGTTTATCTGATTACTATCACTCATTATACGTCGTACTCTTTTGCCTCTTTTGTCTCTATGCTCAGTTGTTGTTTGTAGTATGTATGTGAATTGTACAAAGTACCTGACATATTGCCTCCCCTACTGAAAGAAAACCTTAATTACATAAACATTTGGTGTATTATATCAAAGAATTCACATAGCTACTGGATACTGTATACTCTTATGTATATAATATATATATACATATACTAGTGGAATGTAAAACAAACATTGCATTGCATTAGATACATTTGGGAAAGAATTTACAAGACTAAGCAAACAGATTAGTTTTTTTAAAATTATTCAGATTCAGGATGGTTTGCAATCCATTCTACAGTATCTTCAACACCCTTTAGTTCATCCGCCACTTTATCAGGGAATTGGATATCAAAATCCTCTTCAATAGCAACTAAAAGTTCCACAGTATCAAGGGAATCTAAACCTAGATCCTTATGGAAAAGAGTCTTTGAGCTAATATCAGCAGATGCATTTGTTCTATCAAATGCCTTGATCACATCAACGACTCTTTGAGTGATTTCATTTCTGTCAGTAGTAGCAGAATAGAAACGAATTGGTGATACCATCATTTGTGGCATTAAAATGCTATTTCTAACGGGTAAAGTCATTCTAGCATTTTTAGCGACAGCAGCACATGGACGAAAAACTGATTTAAACATGATGAAAGGTATTAGAGCACCTGGTAAGCTTAGTATAATGACGATTCTTTGATGTGATGCTTAACTTATAGAGTTAAATAACCTTTGACAAATTGTATTCGCATGTTGAAAAGACAGTAAGAAAATCATCGTTCGTAGTGATAATAATATAGATTCTAACATCTTACATATTGAGATATTGAAATATTTGGGAATGAAATATTCTAAGGCGCCTTAGTAGCATCTCACCATTTTTGAGGGGATTTTTTCCTGAATCCATTTGCTGATGGGCTGCTGTTGGAGGTCCATGTTAACCTAGAAGACGCTATGGATTTGATTTGTATATCACTTCCAGCGTCTGATGCTTCGTCATTGTAATCCATCCGAGATTCGTTCACAGAGTCCACAAATGGATTACTTTTAGAACGGTATGACGAGGCGCTTGGTGATTGGGTACTAATAACGCTGGCAGTTTCGCAATTGATGCTGTTGCTCTTAATCTCTGGGGAGAAATTTTTTTTGAAAAGTTGTACCAACATGTTATGAGAGTCTCTCAATTGCTCTGACGGTAGCATATCCCTGTGAACGTTTAGGCAGTGTGCTAGAACTAGAGCTAGATCACTAAACGCCTTGGTGAGACTGTTCAGATCAGCAGTGGTAGATTGAGATGCGTGCGGTTCTTCGAGAAATTCTCTGTATTGGGTCATACCACCGTTGACAGGAGCATCAATCGTACCCGAAAGATTTCTAGACAGTTCGTTAAACCATACGCCTTGATCATCTTGACCTCTGACTACTCTATAACACATATCGGACAACCCACTAAGTTCCTGTACTTTAATACGTAGGGATCTGAGGGCGTTTTCCAATGGTGATAACTTAGTCTTTCTCACATTACGAACTTCAGAACGATTCATTAATGTGGGGAAAGTTGATACAGTCTCATAAGTGTATTCGTCAACCCAAAGATCAGTGACACTAGTACCACCTGGTAGCTTTCTCGAACTGGAAAATGTCTTCATGTTCCTGTTTTCAATGTATAGCCATGTTTTGTAATTAAATTTGCTTTTCTTATCTTTATTGCTTTGGAATTCGTTTGACATTTCAAATTGAGGTTCCACACTGGATACGTGCATGAACTTACCCATTTTGGGTTTCATGGTTAATTCCTCTAATTCTTCGAATTTTTGTATGATAGAAGAACCATGGTGCATTTTTAAAAGTCTATTGCACATGCTTGTGATATGCTCAAAGGGCATACCTTCGAAGATGAACATCTTATTTCTCAATGATATAGGGAATCCCAATCCAGCAAAGGTAACTTTGAAAAAGGAAGGTACCAACCTATCTACGGTTTGCATGCTAGTGTAAAGGCTCGAAATCTCATTGTGAACAAATGCCAACCCACTTAAATCGTAATTGATTTGATCATAAGCATTGGTCAAATCTTTGTAGAGAGATAAGGCCTTCTCTAATTTCAAACCTTTGGTAAAATTATTAGCAGCCTCTTTGTACAAGTATTCTTTCCTTTCAAATGATGATTGTTCTCTCATAGGTGGATGAGAAACGGCAGGTAACCAATCATTTGGATTCCAATCAAATGTATTGGCCAACAACTCTAAACTTAATGCAGCTTGCACATAGTCTTTTTTCTTTGTAGACTGAATGAAAAGATGGTAAATCATCTTGTGGTAAAGGTCTGGGCTATTTGCATCCATCAGATATCCAAACATTTCCATGTGAACGGCGGTCCGATCATCGTCAAATTCTTCGTCGTCAGGAATCTTATCCACATCTGCAATAAGTTGCAAAAAGGTGAATACTTCGTCACTAGCAATTAGAAGGGAGTTGTAGCTTTTATCCTGAGGGCTCACATGAATAGTGTACAACAAACTCAATTTCAACTTGTTTAACTCTTCATCAGTTAGTCGTAATCTACCGGAATTGTAGTAATTGTACAATTCAGGAAGAGTGGCATCTAAAATTGGCTTCAACGCACCATATTCCATCCAAACGTTGATCATAGCATGCCATAAAATTCTAGTACTAACCACGACAGCACGATAGTGGTCATGAGCCCCAAATAATATCATTTCACTAATCAATGATGCATTATCTTGAAGAAGTGCTAATTGGTTGATACCAATCCTACCAAACCCAAAACGTTTAGCGCATACTTGATTATACTCTGAATCCGCGATGGAGTTCCATCCAAAATTTAGTAGTTCAGCAGCACGTTTATTGCAATCACCAGTGATTAAATATACCGCCTTTCTAGGTAAAATTGCCATTTTTATTAAAAATGTAGTTTTGTGGTTGGCGACCATGCAGACTGACTTCAAATATGCGGACCACACTTTCAAATCGTTTTTATCAACAGGACCTCCAATATTTTCCCTTACCATACAATCTTTGTACATGGCTAACAAAGTCATCAAACTTCTCATAATCATAGCAGATATACCTAGCCACCTCTTAGATGGGAAAAACCCACCCTTCAATGCAATTCCCACAACATGGTACAAGGTGAAAACATCCAATGCAGATATATTTTGTGAGAAATATTTCGATTGAAGCTCCTTACCCTTACACTCTTCGAGTACCTCACTAAAGGATGGGTTAGGTCCATATAACTTTTCCGCCGTCTTAAGAATCTCACAAACTATTGTTATGATTTCAAGAAGTGGTTCTACAACGACTTCCTTCTTAATCAAAGAATCCATTGACTGTATGGTAACCGGTAATGTTATGGGGAACAATTCTGTGAAAGTGATCTTTGGTTTGAACATATTGTTATCTAGACAATATTTTCTAGCACTCAAGAATACTTTGCACAAGGTAGGTAATAATCTTAAAATGTTCCTTTGGAGCATTCTATCACGAGCATTTTCCACAATTGTTAGGAGAACACCATGTGCCAATCTTGCTGGATTCATTTGGATGATTTCCACAGCATATGGTTGTAAAGTCCAATCAATACATTTGGTGAGGAAGATCAACCTTAATCTTTGAGTAACACCGGTTACAAAAAGATAATCATGTAGTGAAAGGTGAACTAAAATACGACGAAGCAGTGAAAATTTTGCATTTGCATATTTCTCTTGTTTTGCAGTTAATTTCTTGGACCCAAATTCCAAATTATCTTCTTTATTTCTACAACTTTGCATTAATGCTAAAGTAAATTGCACTATTTCTTCAGGGGGATAGTACAACATTAGGAAATCTAACCAAAGATCATATTGTTCTAAAAGTGAAGTCTGATCGTTAATTGTTTTATCTGAAGTATCTGTCATATATTCACAGATTTGTGAAAAGAACCCTTCAAAGGATTCCTTCCATTTGGCATCCATTCCTCTTGAGAACACCACTGATAACATCAGTAAATACACAGAGTTACGTGCAACGGCACTCCCAACGGCATCCCAAGTGTCATGACCTTTAGAAAATACTTTTGCCATGTTCTCTAAGATGACACATCCAACATTTGGAGAGACGCTTGATGTTCTTAATAATTTTTTGTAAAACTTGTTAAAGCTGTACCTGAAGCTATCATTATGAGTAAGAATCTTATCGATAAAATCAACGAAGCTAGCAAATGTTTTGGAACAAAGTTCTTCAGGAAATTGCTTCCTTCTAGAAATTTCAAAAAGGTAGAATAAATCAGCAAAATTTTGTAAAACTTTGGCAAAATACTTTTGAAGTTGATCTAAACTGACTGTTTTCAAACCAGCAAAGGCATTTTGACAATCTTGTTGGAATGCAACATTATCAGATTTGTAGTACGATTGAACGTTCAAGAATTTTTGTAACCTAGGGTCCATGTTATATTTGTAACCGAAGTACTCTGAGTAAACCTCTAAATTCAGTAATGGTTCCTTTTCTGGATTCAGTAATTGAATATTAGAGAATTTCTTGTACTCCACAATACGATTGTGCTTCTTAATGGGTAGATGAGTTTTAGCCATGAGTACACCGTTTAGATATGCAGAAACCTTAATAATTTCATCATCTCTCATGTTTTCCAATCCATGTATTCTAACAGAATCACCAATGGATTCATCTGGTTCCACTGAAACGAATTGCCATCTGTAAAAAAGTGCTTCGTTAGCAGTTCTACTAAAGAAAACACCTCTATTATTGGAAGAAATTTGAATAGTAATGTTTTTAACATTCGTTGCACTTGCTGGAATGGAAGGGAATGATACTTTACCTAATTGCAAATAAATCCTTTCCCTTGCCTGTGAGATAATATCGTAAAAATGAGTAGGAACCGATTTAATGGCAGCGTTGGATGTTCCTATAGATCTTTGAGCTGCATTTTTACCACTAATCTCCTTCACAGAAACAGATAACGAGGTGGCTCTCCGATTAACAGCAACACCCTCCAATGAATTCGATAAAATTTTATCTGTAAGAACACCCCAACCGGTTTCACTGTTACTACTATTGTTATTACCCTCTGATGTAGATGATTGCATTTCATCGTCTGTTGGTCTCTTGTGGTAAGATCCGAACAAATAAACCTTAAATTTGTAGGAGTTGCCTGTTGGTGTAAAAGAGTTGTTATATTTGGCGAAAACTCTAGATATATCTACCGCACCTGCAGCCACTCCTCTAGTTACAACTCCCAGACTTGCACCACTTGTCTGTGCACTAAATGGAATGAAAGGTGGGGTTTGAGGGACCTTTGCATCGGAATCTGGTTCCAAAGTATTAATTGCTATTCTTTCTGTAAGAACTACAACCAAATAAATGTTACTCCTTTGAATCTTTGAATCTGGAATATTTTTGAAAAGAGCGGCGGAAATATTGTTTAAACTCAATATATGTTCTGAATCGATATTAACAGTAAAAGGTTCAGTTAACACTTCTTTCTTTGTGCTTAGATACATTGATGCTGTTAAGTTGTCAAACATTGGGTTCCCAATACTTGCATCACTGGTAACATCATTAACATCGACCATAATATGAGATTGACTTGAATTGAAAAGCGGATTGGGTGGGACATCTAGATTGTAGATATCTCTGCTAGCCACTGGGAAATTCTTACATAATCCTTGTAACATCGTAGTAACCATTAATTCCTGTACACTACTTGTATCATACGATAAAAGCTGACCAGTATCCACATCACGACCAAAAACACTTTCATAGCCAGCAGAATCTGATTTTTGAGGATTAAATGTAAAGGCATTTTGATCGTTTCCACCATTAGATTGATTTGATTTACCCCTACTTGATATCAATTTACTAATATTGGTTAAAAGCGCGCTTGCTGATCTAATAACTTTCGTGCGTTCAGTCTGCGTAAGTAGACTAAACCTCAACCTTAGTGTTAATGAATCCAACTGATGATAAAGACTAATCATATTACGGAAAACTTCGAATTCACCCAAGGAATACATTCTGTAGATATGAGATGATAATAACCCTTGTGCCGCGCTGAATTCATCAACAAGACTGCTCTCTTGATGTCTGAAGAACGGAAATGGTGGTCTGGACGGTTTGTCATGTGGTTCATCCCTATCAGTATACTTCTTTGAAGATCCACTTTCATATAGTGAAGGTGCTGAACAATCCGAATCCACATCAGCTTCAAAATCCTTTGCTTGTGGTAATTTTAAAAAAGGAGTTGGTGGGATCAGTAAATTAGTACTAAACCTAACGAACCTGCGAGGCACTACAACCAATTTACTCCCCACCTGTGGAATACCATCCATTAGTGAAATGTAGGATTCCGGCAAAGGAACCCAGCATAAGTAAGCCCTTAACCACTTACCATCCTTTGTAGTCTCAAAAACGTACAGTTCATCACCCGCATACAGGTTCAAGATGTGATCACTGACAGTAACCAGTTCAGGATGTTTTTTCAAAGGCAAGAAGGATTTAATAACTATTGCTCTTTGTAGACCCTGTGTGGGCACCCACTTAAATTCGTTCGAACCAACCATCGACCACGACCGCACAGATGTGAACGAAGGATCTTCAGAATTTGGAAAGGCTAGGAAACTCTACGCCTTGATTCAAACTATGACTAACAGCCAGCTTTTCTCTAACGCTTCAACTTCCCATGGTGAAAAATTCTTGAAGCCCCGATGACCATCACGGAAAACGATCTGTTACTATGGTCATTAAAACATGGCGAATCATCACAACCAACCGAGGACATATAAATTATAACCAGTAGTCGCTCTTATTAATTTTGATCGACTAATTCTCAGATATTAAGTTATTCCTCGGTAGGATTGCTGCCTTTTGAATCAGGTTCAGGTTCACTCGATTTCGATCTCTTGCTTCTATGTTGTTCTGGATCCCTCTGACGGGCTTCTAACTCCTGCAATAGGAATTCGAGACCTTTAATTGCAAACTGCTGCATGTTATAGCGACGGTCACCACTACCTGTGCTATAATTTTGACATAAATCTCTGTGGGGGCCTGAGATTCCAAAATAAACCATACCAGTCTTGTTGGTAGCTTCTGGATTGTTGGGCATCAGAGATGCGTAACCAGTTTCACTCAAACTGTAGGTGCTCCCCAATTCTAGCCTTAAATTCCTTGCTAATCGCAGCGCAACGTTATCACTGGGGCCTGTGTAGTTTTCAATATCCTCTGAATTCCATCCGCTTAGCTTCAACCTAGATTTTAAACTGTAGACTAGAGTACCACCGTCAAACCATTCAGATGCCCCCGTTACAGACACTAGGTAGCTTGAAAGTAGTCCTCCGCAGGCGGCTTCGGTAACTGCAACGGTTTCATGTCTGCTCTTTAGAATCTCTGATATACGGTTGACTAGTGCCTCTGCTCTTTTCGGTGGGAAATCCATGATTCTGAACCTTTATAATTGCTAGCAAATCTTTCCAGTAGCTCAATGTGTCTCTTGGGGCTTTGTTTTATCCCTTCTTTTCAATATTGGTTACGATAGTTAGAGGTTTAGTCAAACCCTTTAAACGTCGTTACACCGAATTTTTTATAGGTGGCAATACAAGAACCACAGCTAAAGATCAGAGCAGTATAAAATAGTCCTAAATATGTCTACTCAAGGGTTTAAGTTGAGGGCAGGCTTTTGTGAATATGATCCAGAATCCAAGATTTGTACTCCTGTGCCCTGTCAGGGAGAAATAGAGGTTAAACCTAATGAAGAAGAAGAGATGGGATTTTGGGACTTCCAATGGAGACCAGTTGAAAAACCTGTAGGTAAAGAATTGAATACAATTTCTTTGATATTAATTCCTGGTGAGACTCTTTGGGTCCCTGTTACCTCGTGTAAGAACGGTAGAATATTCGCATTGGTATTCTCATCTAATGAAAGGTACCTGTTTTGGCTACAAGACAAGAATCCAGCATCTTTGAAACTAAATGAATTGAATGATAAAGAGCGTAAAGTTTATGACAAAATGACCAAAGTTCTAAATGCGGATGAAGACGTCGAAATGAAGGATTGATTGTTTGATGTGTACCATAATATATATGCGTTATATATACATATATATATAATTTATAATAGAATTTATTTACATTGCCATTCGACTTTCCAGTTTAGTTCCTGTCCTGCTTGGAAAGGTGCTACTTGTATTCCGTTGTCATTCGTAATAGTATCAGGCACGACTTGTGGATCTTTATACAAGATGGCTTCATCTTGGGACTGCAATTGGTCCCTTGATAACTGGTAAAAATTCCATGAATTTTGGGATAAAAATCCTGACAATTTGTCAATAGCACCATGTTGTTCGAATATTTGTGCCACATATGGTAGCGCTAAGGATTGGGTATAGACACCTGCACATACACCAATGTGTCTTGCCTTGTTACCAATAGGATGAGGTGCAGAATCTGAGCCAAAGAAGAACCACGGTTTACCAGAGATAGCAGCTTCCACGAGAGCTCTTTGATCAGATGGCAATTTAGCCACTGGCTTACAGAAGTTAATTGGATTGCCTGCCCAATCGTCAATGGTCAAATAAAGATGGTGTGCAGTAATTGTTGCGGCTACTTTGATATCTTCAGGGTTCTTGACATTTGCATTCAATTCATTAACGGTATCGACAGCGGCCTTAGTGGTGCAATGCTCGAGAATAATCTTGAGATTAGGGAAATCATGATGTAGTTTTTTCAATGCTGGCAAAAAGGATTCTTCCGCATTGAGAACATGGATATCTTCTTCACCTTTACTCACAGATGGTTTTTCACCATGAAGATTTAACACTAAACCTTCCTCCTCCATGGCTTGGAAAATCGGGTAAAAATTGCTGAAATCATTAGGATCCACACCTGCACTGGAATTTGTCGTTACACCAGCTGGGTAGCACTTAACACCTCTGATAGCACTTTGAGATGCTGCTTCATGGATCAGTTCTGGTGTCAGTTGAGGTGAGAGGTAAAAACTCATGAGGAATGTGGTTTTGGGAGCCAACTTCTGCAGTTTTTGTTTGTAATGCACTACTCGATCCAATGTAGTGATTGGAGGTTGTAAATTAGGCATAATGTAGGCTACAGAGATACCGCCCTCTCTAACAGTAGGAGTAACCAGATCACACATGGCACCATCTCTCAGGTGCACATGCATATCACACGTAATACCAAGGTTAATCTTTTGGCTCATTTTCTTAAGAACTTGACCTATTCTCATGTATATCAATGATGAGGACTAGCGGTGAGTTGTAAATAGTCGTTATAGCGTTGATAATTTTTCAAGCGATGAGATGCTCATCGCAGCATTTGACGACAGAAATACATAGTAACGAAGAATCCAACTGAAGAAAAACGTTCTTGGATCCTTCTATTATGTCTGAATCAGGTGCTGGTGACGCTACTGTAGCACCCGTACTGTCTACAGTGGCGGATGACGATGTTTTTGTACTACAAAAGTACGAAACTTTGGAGAAAGAGAGGTTATTCTACTTGGGCCCTCGATGTAAAGATGATCTTTCCGGGAGCATTGATGAGTACTATGCACTGGATGAGATTGCACAGCAGTTGAAACGTCATGCAGACTGGAGGAAAATTACCCTTCAGTTCCCAGATTCGCTGGTGCATGATTCAAGCTTGGTGACTCAATTACTACAGGATAAATTCCGTGATGATGACAGACAGTTTTGGGTGGTAGCTGATACTGCCTATAGTGCCTGCTGCGTTGATGAAGTAGCATCAGAACACGTTAGTGCAGATGTGGTGGTTCATTTTGGAGACGCATGTTTGAATGCCGTACAGACTTTGCCTGTGGTGTATTCCTTTGGCAGACCACAACTGGATTTATCTCATGTGGTTAATCGATTCAAAGAGCAGTACGAAAAAGATGATAAAGTGTGTCTCATGGCCAATGCTCCATATACAAGACACATTAGAGCACTTTATGACGAATTGAAATCAGAATATCCAAATCTAATATATGCGCAGATCAATAAGAATTTATTGGAACATAATTGTACCATAGTCGGTCATAACAGTGAAGCAGACGCTCAACGTGAGCCTATCTTTAGCCTAGGTAATCGCGTTTTGCTGGCTGATGACGCAGTGGAGCCCATCAGCAGCAAACCAATGGACGCAGGCTACCACCTTTTCTACATTAACATTCCCCAAGATCCACATCTACTGTTTCTGACGACCCAGTTCCAATCTGTGAAATTGTATGATCCCAAAAATGCAGATATCAGTCAAGGTCCCTTTCCCTCTTTGATGAAACGTTACAAGTACATGCATATTGCCAGAACCGCAGGATGTATTGGTATTTTAGTCAACACACTGTCATTGAGAAACACTAAAGAAACTATCAATGCCCTCATTGAGCTCATTAGAAGTAATGACAAAAAGCATTATTTATTCGTGGTTGGTAAACCCAATGTAGCCAAATTGGCTAATTTTGAGCCAGTCGACATCTGGTGCGTCTTGGGCTGTGGTCAGGGTGGTATTATCCTGGATCAGTACAATGAATTTTACAAACCTATAATTACACCATATGAGTTAACATTGGCGCTCAACGAAGAAGTAACATGGACAGGTAACTGGGTCGTCGATTTTAAGCAAGTGCTGAACGACATTGGAAAGCAGATTGAGCAATCAGATACCAATGCTGACAGTAATGGTGGTGTTGATTCTGATGAAGATAAACCAGAATTCGACTTAGTGACCGGTAAATCCGTCTCTACTTCAAGGCCGCTACGACAACTTCGTCATTTGGAATTAGAAGCTGCGGATGGCTCCTCCAATAACGATAGCTCTACATCTTCATCACAGGGACTGACCCAAAGATCGACGAATGGTGGGGTCATTATCAAGGGAACTGTTTCTACATCTGCCGGCTATTTGCAGAACCGAGCATGGTCGGGATTGGGTAGCGACTTCCAAGGACAAGAAGATTTTGATGAGGATGGTGCGACAGTAGAAGAAGGTCGCTCAGGCATTGCATCTAAATACGAATCTGACCTTCAGAAGGCCAAGCGTAGTTAATCACCTCTGTGCACGTGACTATACACGCTGTTCCTTTAACATTCATCAGAAGGTATTAGACACGAACATTAAAGTTAAACTGACTTAAAGCTCAACTAATTATCTACATTATCAAAGAATAAGACTTCAAAGATGGGTGCAGCACCTTCAAAAGTGATTGATAACCTTCTGGAAGATACTAACTGTATGTATTTATGTGATTTATTGTATATAACTTTTAGACTTGGGATACTAACCATAGAGTTCTGAAAATAGTCGACAGAGATGAGATTGAAAGATTGAGGAAGCGGTTTATGAAACTGGATAGGGACAGTTCGGGATCGATTGATAAGGATGAATTCATGATGATTCCCGGTGTTTCCGCTAACCCACTTGCGAGTCGGATAATGGAAGTGTTTGATGCAGATAACAGTGGGGGTGTCGATTTCCAAGAATTTATTTCAGGTCTATCTATCTTCAGTGGACGTGGTGGTAAAGATGAGAAGTTGAAGTTTGCCTTCAAAATCTACGATATCGATAAAGATGGTTACATCTCTAATGGTGAACTTTTCATCGTTTTAAAGGTTATGGTTGGTAACAATTTAGACGATGAACAGTTGCAACAAATTGTAGATAGAACTGTCATGGAGAATGATATTGACGGTGATGGTCTCTTGTCGTTTGAAGAGTTTAAGAGCGCCATCGAAACTACCGAAGTCGCTAAGAGTTTGACATTACAGTACGACATATAGTAACATATATAAACTTTGTTTTATTTTATAGGGTGTATCTAAAGTTTGGATTTTCAAAATCAGTTAAATCTGCAAATGCTGTAGAGTCGAATGGTTCATGAGCATGCTCAGCAGCCCATTTATCACGTCTCTTATTTTCAGTCAAGTTGACGAAAAATAGAGCTGCCAAGATGAACAACATTGCCGCATAACAAACAACCATGGATACTTTAGCACCATGGTAGTCTGGTGCTTGTGAAGGAATGAAAGTTTGAGGTCCTGCAATGTTAGAGGCAGCGTATGTAGCCATGCAAATTGATGAAACTGTCCATTTCTTTGTAAAACCAGTGACGTTGGCGCTAATGTTAGAAAGAACACAAATGAACGACACGGGTGCAATGTTCAACAAATAAGCACCGGCCAGCCTAGCGTTCTTGTTGTTGTTTACAAAACCCAGCATGCAAACACCGACTAACGTTATAACCGTAGAAAACATGGCCCAGACTAGTTTGCATCTGAGGACCTTTATAGACTTGACTGTAGCCCACATTGCCAAGACACCAAAGAGAGGACAGCCTATGAATTCAACTGCACCATATGGCATATTCATCAAGAATGTCTGCTTTGTAGAGTACTGGAAGTCTTCCTTGAATAGAATGGTCATAAAATTTGTGACACCACCATTAGGAATATTAGAACTGATGCTGAATAAGAAAATGAGCCATGTTCTTACATCTTTGAGTGCTTCCCAAACCTGGTGTGTTTTAATTTTATGATTACCAAATCCCTGTTGGTTTGTCTTAATTCTATCCACCACCATCAGTTTTTCCCTTTCACTGAGGAAAATGGCCTTTGTTGGTTCATCGGGAATCCAAAATGCAATTAGGAATCCAATGAAAATTGTCATACACCCTGTAATTACAAATAACAGGCGCCATGCTTTTATCGTGTACGATTCGCTGTGTACATACACACCGTAAGCGATTCCCGATAACCATAGCTGACCAAACCCGTTCATACCGAACCAAAAGCAAATTCTGGTGAACTGTTCCTCTTGTTTCCAATATTGTGATGTTATAATGGTAAAGCAAGGTGTTACCATACTCTCAGCACACCCCAATAGAACTCTTAGTAGGATAAATGTGGGATATCTTACGGTGGGGGCAGCATGTAGGCAAAGGAGTAATCCCCAGACAATTACGAATGCTGATAGCATCTTGGCCAGTTTTTTAGTCTTTTGAAATATGATTTGACCCGGTCCTAAATTGAATAATAAGTATCCAAAATAAAAGGCGGATCCCACCCAGGAGTATTGATCGCCTTGCATCTTCAAATCTTCACGCAACCCCATGACTGCTGCGGAGGATGTAGTAACTTTATCCATAAATTGCGTAGCATATAGCAAGCACATCAATGGGAACATGCACAGATCTATTTTCCAGACCAATTTTCTATCTTCTTCCGGTGTAGCCACGATTTGTTTTGCATCTTCCAAGTAATCCATAGCATCATCAACACCACCAATCTTGACTACTTTACCATGAGGAGAAATAACCGTGTCCAGCACATGTCCCTTCTCAGGGTCTTCGACGCTGCGTATCTCTTCGACGACTCCTTCCTTTCTGATGGAGTCTTCAGTGCTTTCTCTCGTCTTAGTCATTGTGTTAATGCCTTGAACAACTTGGGAAGGTTATACATAGTCCACCAAAAATCCTCAATAAATTCACTATAGCCATTCTTCCTTTATATCTTGCTATATGCAGGGACTGATAAACGGGATTCGATATCCTCGGTGTTTTCACCTCTAAGATCGCCGAAGGCTCGACAACGCTATCTTGGGGAAACTTTTAATGTTGCAAAATTCGCCAATGATAACAAATCAATGGTCATGTACGTAATCCAGGGACCCCTGACACCAATTCGATGTGTAAGTTGACCGCGTTAACCTTGCAATATCTTGTTCATCTTCATTCCTGCGGCAACAATATTGAAGAATGTGTGTATCACTATAATAGTTCCGCAAACGCTATTTTCTAATCAATAGGTTTTAGAAGGTGATTTGATTGCCAATTCTGTGAAACGGAGTTCTTTGATCTTAAAGACATCGTTTACAGATGATTCCATATGAACCCACCTGATGGGACGGTTCTCCAAATAGAAAAATGTATAGGTAGCTGCGAGGGCTCCGTCGTTAAAGTAGAGTTCGAGAATGTTGCGGTCGAGGATGCCGTGAACTTTATAGATCGATGTACCTTGAAAAGTCCTGTAAGGTGTTAAATCAGCAGATAGATTTCTCGTGAAAAGAGGATTCGTTTCGGTGAAATGTGAACCGGTGTTTCCTCTATCCAAGAAGAATGCACTGCTGTTAGCTTCGAACCCTAGCGACAAAAATTGGTTTGAAGTTTCTTGATCCTTTAAAAACATAGTGATACCACAAAAATCTGCCTTTGGTACCAACTTATCTTGTACTGACCATTCCCATGTGAACTCTAGTAGACCTTCACCTTGGTCTAAATTGATGTTCAAACCATGGTTGGGCAATAAGGGTGCATCCGGCGTTAAACTCTTGGGAGGTGCCAAATTCACTAGACTGTCCTGATCCCATAAGGGAGCGCTGAACAAATTGATCTCGGAGTACTCCGGTGTAATTTGTAACTTTTGTAAGTGTAGTTTCCTCAGCATGGTCAAGCATGATCTGTATTGGGAAGTAGGAGTTTGATTCGTATACTGCCAATTAGATGCCCATGCCATACCGATTACATCCTTGTCGTTTGGTGTATTGTAAAAGGTCTGGAATGCATAGAAATCCTTGCCCAAATCCATGAGCCTTACTTGATTGTCCCTTGGTTGGAACACTTTACCATCGAATTCACCAATGAAATACTCTGTAGCGGACCCACCTTGTGGGGCTCCTGGATTGATTGAGATGTAGAGCACCCAATTGTCCTTGGTATCTTTAACCTCCTGGCCATTCGCATCCAACAGCGGTACCTTAATAAGCCCGGGACACTCGTACTGCAAACCTTTAAAACCTCTAACGGCGAAACCGGATTCGTACTGCCAATGAATCAAATCTTTAGATGAATAGATGGAAATTTCAAACTTCTGTGATAATGCCACTACCATAATCCATCTTCCAGTCTCTTTGTGCCAAATTACTTTGGGATCTCTGAAGTTAGAGTTGTTAATATCTAAAACTGGGTTGTGGGCGTAATCTTTGAAGCTGTACCCCCCATCCATTGAATAACTAATCATTTGACGCTGAATTCCATCGGCATCTTGAGTCCAAATGGCAACCACTCGTTGTCTGGGGTCCGTTGATTCATCAAACAGCTCACTAGTGTTTCGGTTATCCACAACCACGGAACCAGAGAATACACCACCGTCGCTATCTGGAGGTACAATTGCCAAACCTTTATAATCCCAGATAATCGCATCCTTGGAAACTGAATGGCCCCAACAAATGGGTTGTTTCCAGACAGTGGAATCTGGATTGTGTTGGAAGTAACAATGCCATAATTCATCTTTGGCATCGTACCAGAGACCATTGGGATCATTTAACCAGCCATGAGGTGGTGTTAAATGAACTAGTGGATGTTCTAAATCTTGTAATCCCATTGGGTCTGTGTCTGTTGATGTATAATTGCTTGCTTTCTCTATAGGAGTTCTTACTGGGGTGTTACATGTAGCTTTGTGAGTCCGAGAAGATTTACGAAGATCTACACTATATAGATAATAGAAATCAACTCTATTCTAACGTAATCACTTTTTCCACTAATTTGAGAACAGTGTTGGATGTATCATTATTCTCAAGTGCCTTATCCCCATATTTGGGATTTTCCAGCTTGTCTCTTATAGCTTGATCTAAAAGCGTTCTTAGTTCTTTAATGAGTACACCATTCTTACACCAGGTCCTTATGGGTAGCCACTGGTCTAATACAATTCCTGGAGAATGCTGGCTACCGTTAACTTCATAGCTGAGAGGACCACCGAATAGTAATAATGACAACGTCGAAGTAGGAGTGATTTCTCGAAGAAATAGTTTGGTAGTCACTTGAGATGAATTGAAAATGACGAAGGGAAATTTGGAAACTGTTGTTGAGGTAAAAGATTTCTTTACGGAAGCTTCATCCACCTCATCTAACGTTGTTACCTCTTGAGAGTTGCTAGAGCCATTAGAAGTAAATAGAACTGATGATGGATGGATGAAAGCTCTCTTAGCCGGTAGTGGTATTTCCCCTGTTGGACCCTCCCTTAATGCATCGATATACTCATCGTTTCTAATCCAATACTTGATGGCCTTGGCTTCAGGATCTTTTTCGATGGCACCTACACTAGTAGTCATGTATTTTGGATCTGGCAATTGAACTCTTGCGACATGTGGGTAAAATGCACCTGTAAGCACTGCCTTGAGAACGGCGACATTGCCACTGTTCCTGTTCAAATATACATTTGTTTTTTGGTCCTCCTTAAAAGGTATGAATCCAACATCCTTCAAAATAGAATAAAACTGAGTACGAGACGACATGATATCTCTCACTTTGTTATAGGACAGGCAGTGTTCCTTCAGGAATTGATTCTTGGCACTACCACCTTGTAGCTGCAAATATTGACGAAGAATTTCTGCCATTGCTAAGAGATCACCTCTAGGTTCGTATTTCTGTAATAGTGCCTTGATTTTGTCTCTCAGATTGAAGTCATTAATAAATGGTGCACCAATGCTTAAGATAGATGCTAATAAGATACCAACGTCTGTTACACCAAATATAATGCTGTAAATCAATAACTTACCATGCTTACTGTCCATCACCGGCATCATACTGATAAATTTACCGAGTTCTGTCAGAGAATCGTCGTATTCATTCAATAGTCCAACTGTCGTTAGCATAGCACTTGCTCTTTCAAGGGTTTTCAAAGGTGGTGGGTCTAATCCAGTGGCCAAAAATTTCTTCACATCCTTGATTCCCATAGATTTTACAGAAAGGTATAGCGATTCTAGAGATACCCTTTTAATCTCTGGGATGGGCATGGGGATCATATCCTCCTGGTATAACCTTTTAGAGAATAGCTTATAAGAAATACCTTCACGAACTCTACCAGCACGACCCCTACGTTGATTTGCTTCGGCCTTAGAGATAAAAGTTTCTGTCAATCTTGTTGTATTGTCATTAGGGTTGTATACCATTGTCTTAGCTCTACCTGTATCGATGGTAGCAACACAGTCACTGATAGTGATAGACGTTTCTGCAATGTTGGTGGAAACCACTACCTTACGTTTGGAGCCATAGCTTTTAAATACCCTCTTCTGATCCTCAGGAGTCAAGGCAGAGTGTAGCGGTAAAACTACCAAACCATTACCACCATCGTCCTGTTCAAGCATACGACAGCACCTGTTGATTTCGGCAACACCTGGCAAAAATACAATTATAGATCCATCGTTTGCCTGAGAATCTAGTTGTTGGTCTACGTGTTTTACTACCTCACAGATCAGGTCATAATTGATTTGACCAGATCTAAAAAACTTGGAGTCTGCGGTGGGCCTAATGTACTCTTCCCTGTCCTTCTCATCGTAATCCAAATATCTTTGGAATTTATCTGATCTGATCTTAAAGTCCACCATATCTAAGATATCATCTAAATAATAGTCCTTAATGGGGAAAGTACGACCTTCAATGTGACAAGTACCAAGACCTTGGAAAAATTCTTTGAAAACATCTACATTCACTGTAGCACTCATTAGGACAATCTTTAGCCCAGAAATTCTACCCATTAAATTCTTTAAAAGGACCACAATTAAATCAGTGTCTACGGATCTCTCGTGGACTTCATCAATGACCAATATGGAATCTTTTAAGAAAGATGCATCTGTCTGTAAAATACGAACTAGCACACCAGTAGTCATAAATCTAATCCTGGTTTTGTTAGTTGCCTTGTTTACACCTCTGATCACATAACCTACTTCATCACCACATTTTACACATCGTTCGTCAGAGACACGTTCTGCCAAACCAATGGCAGAAATTCTTCTGGGTTGCGTACAAATAATTTTAGTATTACCAAAATCGTTTTTTTCTGCTTGTAAAGTGTCCAGTAGGAATTGTACCACTTGAGTAGATTTACCAGAACCAGTCTCACCTGTTACCAAAGTCACATCATGGCTCTTGACCAGATCTACAATCAGCTTTTGCCTCTTCCACGCAGGAAGATTAGCTCTTGTGTCGAGCATGGCTTTATATTGTAAAGTGGAAATTCTCTGTGAATATTCTCGTTTGAGTGCAGCAATTTCTTGATCATTCAGAGAATTCTGAGTACGCTTCTTGCCAAACTTTTTGGAATTCTCATTGGAATCTGCGTAACTTTCTTTTTTGCTATTTGAAGATGCCAATAACTCTCTTTCTGAAAGAAGGGGCCCTGGGTTCTCGATAATTTCCTTCAAATGATCTTGCAACCACAGGTATAAGTGGAACACTAGCATGTCGCCGAGTAAGTTCGAATCCGCGACATATTGCATCAGATTTTGTAAAATCTTTAGCTTGATATAATTGGGTAATTTGTAATTTCTATCAAATGTAGAGACTATGACACCAGGGAGAACAGATGGATAATGGCTAGTTCTGTAAACCTTAAGCTTTAGCTTAAAATCCTTTATCAAGTCGACCGTATAACAAGAATCTGGTTTTAGAATTTGTACCGATTCAGGATACATGCTCTGTAAACCTTCTAATTCTTGATTCCAAGTCTCTAAAGATTCTTTCTCGGAAGTAAGAGGCCCCACAGTTGATTCTAGTTGTGGCACAATGTTGGCGGTTAACTTTCCTGCTGCTTCATTTTCATCCATGTTACAGCTCTCCAGGACGAATGCAGCCTCCTCCTTAGAGATACCACTTTCAGCTAGTCTATCAACCTTGTTTCTTACTTCCAACGGCATGGATGAGATCTCAACCATATTCTTCGAGTCCTCCTTTCTCTTGTGGAAATAGGGCGGCAGATCATCCTCTGGCAAGTGGAAAAGAAGGAAAGAAAGAGGATCTTTGTAGACTAGAGCTTCTTCCACATGCGGTGGTCTAAATTGTAACGATAGCAATTTCTCCCTAAGTGCATCTCTATTGGAAGATTTTGCATCTGTAGTCTTAACTCTCTTGTTACTCCAATTGATATGTAGTTTAATAGAAGATTCGATCTTCTGTCTAAGAGATTCTTCGAAATCCACAAACGCTGCATTGTCCCAGGCCTTTCTGGGGAAAGATATGTTCGTATTTCTATTCGCAGAGCCAGCAGCAACAGTAGAAGATTGAGGTTTCTTTTTCGTGGTATCCTTCTCTGGTTTAGCGCTCTTCGAACCCAAAGAAGTTAACACAGTAGTAGTCTGCTCCTTAGCTGCCTGTCTGTTTTTTGCTTCATGATCCTTAGCTTTCTGTTCTCTCTGCTTCTGTTCCTCTATAAGTGTCTTGAATGGATCTATATCGAATAACTTTTGAGCCTTTGACGGATTTTCCTTCATCAAAGACTTACGACAATCATCCAAGTCGTACCATAGTTTCTTGTGATTTGGTGGTAGCATCATGTGCAAATTGGTATTGTATGAAATTCTGTATAATGCTACTGTAGCGGCCAAGTGTCTTGCTTCCATTGGAGTCTCCTGCGGTACTTGTGCTCCCTTACCACTCACTTTATCATAAGTAGGATCATTCATCCTAACTGTTAGAACTTCCTTTGACTTAGGATCTGTGCAGGAAAGAACCGCTATGGCTAACATTCCCTTGTCGCCTATTTTCTTCATTTCATAGTCCACTTTATTCCACTTCCTCCTCTGACACGTCTCATGCAGCAGTGTATGTGGTAGTTTACCAGTCCAGCTTGACGTCGAAGTCACTTTGGTCCTGTTGACTTGTCTCTTTGCCTTTTCATCTTCAGAAAGTTCTTCTTTCTTTCCCTTACCTTTCTTCTTACCTACAGGAGCCGTTTCGGCGGGAGGTGGGCTTTTACTCGATGCCTTACCCTTTTTACCCATGATTATTGGAAATAAATTGGTCTCGGGACTTCAAAGCTAACGAATTATGCTCTAATGCGAGTTTTATTGGATAACTTCTAACTATGCATTAGCTTATTTTCTTGAAATGGTTGGATGCGATGAGCTGTTGAAAAAAAAAAATTCAGCACTATAAACCTTTAAACATCATTAAAACTGAAGACATACGGTCAATAGGAGTTACAATTGAGTGTTGTCGATATGTCTTCGTTATTGTTAAGAGTTAGAAAACATTTAAAATCTGGGGATAAGTTTTCCCTGCTCAAGGAGGATGGCAATGAAGCTTCAGACGTGGTGGCAGCAAAAACTGTTTCGTTCCAACCCAAGGGAAATTCAGAAGGTGACGATAAGGAGTCACTAGATGAACTTACTGAATTCGAATTGGAAGGTCAAAAAGTACCATTGAGAGCTATTATCCAGTGTTGGTTGCATAGGGATTCGAGTGCAGCAGATTATTTGGCAGATTGTCAAGCTAAACAACTGATTAACATTTCATTTCTGCAGAGAACAGATCTATTGAATTGGTTATCAGGTGAATCAGAAACATCGCAGTATGTAACACCTGCGGTAGAAGTTAAGGATCATGCCTTAGAGTCTGGAGAGCAGAAAGATTCGCGATTGGAAAATCCCCATGGTGGAGAAGAACAAGCGGCCAACGGCCATGATGTTGCTTTACAGAATGACCCCGAACTACTTCAAATATTATCCCATGAAAGGCCATTATTAGACCATAACACCTCACTTCGTGGTAACAAATTGATAAACTACGGGTATTTGGTCAAAGATGCAGAGTTAAAACTTGTGCAATCGATCAAGGCATCGCTTAAATCTAAAAAGTCTGTACAAAATGGACATGGACAAGTTCACAAACCTCATGGTTCTTCGAAACCCGCACAACGTAAAGATCCGATCATTTTAATACCTTCAGCTGCATCTTCGGTTTTCACCATGGCAAACATAAAACAGTTTTTGGAAAATTCACAATACGTCAATCCTCGAGAATTGCCAGGATCGCAGTCTGATTTAGTTACAGTGGAAAAGAGCTTGGATCGTTTATCGAAGCCGGTTAGATTTTTAATCGTTAACAACACGAGGATGTTTACAAAGCCGGAATATTGGGATAGAGTGGTTGCAGTTTTCACCATGGGACATACATGGCAATTTAACAACTACCAGTGGAATACACCAGCTGAATTGTTCCAGCATTGCAAAGGGTATTATTTCCATTTTGCAGGTGATGCTGTCCCTAGACACGTACAACAGTGGAATGTTCAGAGAGTGGAATTGGATAAGAGCAAAAGATTCAGGGATATAGAAGTTGCCAGATTCTTTTGGGGCAGTATTGAAAGGGAATTGATAGCAAGAGGTTATCGATAGATATTCCATTTGCACCGACAGTGGATTTATGGCGCGCAATTAGGATGGTGATGGTTTGGAAAATCTGCAGGGTATTTACACAGTGACCTCTATCGCCCAAACGTTCGCCGATTGCTTTCAAATGAAATTTTGTTGTTAAGCTTCAATGGTATTGAAATATTGAAGACAAATCAATTATAGTGAAGGGGCTGTATCAAGGTAGGTTTAGTTCCTCGAACTAGTAGACATAGCTGAGGAAAATGTGGGAGCGACGGACACATTACGACAGTGATAATAATGCCAATAATCATATTGCCAATAAAAATAAAAATAAAAATTTAAAACAAAAATAATATTATTTTCGTGGCGTCTATATTCGATAAGCTCGCAATATACACAAGGACACGCATCGAAATTCAGTGTAGTATAGGGGAAAAGCAGAGCCGCCCAAGAACATGAAGGAGTTAAATAGATGCAGCATCGATTGGTTTCTAGTTCCAGTATCAATTAGAATCATTTGTACTACTATAAAACGTGACTTTCGCGTGATCATTATGTTTAATCTTTTTACCTTTTGTGTCAATAAAAGCGTCAAACAAGTTTCAAACTACACCATTAAAGCACACTATAGAGGTACAGGTCAAATCGGTGATTGGTACCTTTTGTCGATCTGCTAAACTAGTATAAGACTCTGTTGTAATAAAGAAAATTTTCCCCAGGTTCTTTCATCATTTCCTGATTAACCTTT
Source organism: Zygosaccharomyces rouxii (assembly GCF_000026365.1). NCBI lineage: Eukaryota > Fungi > Ascomycota > Saccharomycetes > Saccharomycetales > Saccharomycetaceae > Zygosaccharomyces > Zygosaccharomyces rouxii. The sequence goes on along the minus strand of NC_012991.1, from coordinate 1,079,749 downwards.
ACATTTAATCGTGAACCATGTTCAAGAAGTATAAGAATCAAGACTTAGATATGACCTTCTGGTGGAAAAAGAATCCTAAGTCCCCTCAAGACTATGTCAAATTTATTAGCGATCAACTTAGTAAGATAGAATCTAGTTCCACTCAGGATAGTAAGCGGAAGGCTCAAGAGGAAGTTTCCAAATATTTGATGTACACGAAACATTTCATTCTTGGTGATACTGATCCACGTCCGAATGCAGAGTCTATTGATGAACTTTATGGTGCCATATATAGGGCGGAGTTGTTCTACGATTTGCTGATACACTTTGGAGATCTAGAATTCGAGGCAAGGAAAGAAGTTACACTGATATTTTCGATTTGTTTGAGGTATTCTAAGGATAATAAACTGGTTACTGTGGATTATTTGGTATCGAAACCTAAGACGATATATACGATGTTGAGAACAGTGGAGTCGGCTATGCAGAGAAAGACAGCCAACGATGTTTTCTTAACGGTGGGGAATATGATAATGGAATGTATTAAGTACGAACAGTTATGTCGTATCATTTTGCAAGACCCTCAGTTGTGGAAGCTCTTTGATATTGTGAGGTTTGGGAATTTTGAAACCAGTACAGAATCTCTGCAGATTTTGAGTTCAGCATTAACCACGCATACAAAGTTGGTCTCCAAGGAGTTTTTTAATAATGAGAATAATATGAATAAATTCATCCAGAATATTAATAAACTTATGGCGCACGGATCTTATGTGACAAAAAGGCAAAGCACTAAATTATTGGCATCTTTGATTGTGATTAGGTCTAATAATCAATTGATGAATACGTATATCAATTCGCTGGACAACCTGAAATTGATAATGGTATTGATGACAGATAAATCCAAAAATTTGCAACACGAAGCATTTAACGTCTTTAAAGTCATAGTAGCCAATCCGAGGAAGTCAAAACCGGTTTTTGATATTTTGGTTAAAAACAGGGAAAAATTGTTGAAATATTTTGAAACTTTTGGTTTGGAATGCCAGGAACCAACTTTTATCGATGAAAAGGAATTTATTGTGCAGGAAATTGAATCTCTTCCTCGCATCGTGTCTTCAAACAACATTGATGGGAATGCGAATGTAACGACATCTCCTACAGGGAACGTAGCTGCGGCTCAGGATATGGTATAATGATCTTTTTTTTTTCTTAGTCTTCTTTCTTTATCACCGGGGTATATTTACATATATAGATGATCTATAGTTCAAAACTGTGTTTGTTTTTGGTCAGACTGCTACAGGCCAATAACTGTTTCTGTAGTAATGAATACCGCTGATTTGTTCATCGATGACTATGTCACCATGGTCGATACAATTTTGCAATACTTCCGTGATAATAGCAAAAGTCCATGCATTCGAGCTGTCCCTGTTGAGTAATTGAGTCAGTAGTAGTGGATCACAGCCAGCAGATTCATTTACGATGTCCAAAATTTTAGTCTTTACAAAGTCAAACGAATTTTTCGACGCCAGACAAAGAACACGACCGTTGATCTTCGTCAATTTCAAATCCTTTAAACCTAATTCTTCGAACCTTTCGCAGGCTTCGCGCATTTCTTGTGGTGATATGAGACCAGTTCCAATCCTCATGCATTTGTTGTACATTGCATAGAGATCCACTAAAGTTACCATTACGTATCCAAGTCTTTCTTTTTCAGCTTTGAATTCTGATATGGCAAATTCATAAATCTCACGAGCAATCTCATCCAAAAATAATGACTTGTTATAAAATTTCTCTCTATCCAAGATCAAAGATGGTTTATGGCCACCTTCTTTCCTCTCGCCCAATAATTTGGGAGAAATTCCAGTGTACAACTGTTCAATATCGTTTGCTAATGACATCAATCTGTTAAGATCGGTTAATGCATTATTGAATATTATATCATTGTTGAGTAACTGAGTTTCGCCGGATTTCTCTAAACTGGTGATACCAATCTTACCCAACTTCGTCTCTAACAGTGGTAAATCGGTTAAACCCTCGTCCTTTACTTTAACGCCGTTGACCGAAACCAAATTCTTGTTATAAACGCTACCCAATTCTGTCTTCTTCAAATCTTTGAGCGCCTTTTCAGTAGCTTGGGCAAATAGTACCCCATCAGATTTACGGAAACTTATCTGTAAGAAATTCGTAACTTCATCATTCACATTTTTACTAGTTGAAATTGGATGTTCCAGTTCAAAATGAACTCTAGAGTCCTTAAACCCAATTTCATTGTTAGTACCTTGTCGTATTTTTGAATTTGGCAACCTAGTTCCACATATTTCGCAATTAGTGATTTGATAATGGTTGATAAAAGTACATGCAGGGCATTGATTAACGTCATTACTCTTGGAGTCAAAGCTTTCCGAGCTACTCCCTTTGAGGTAATCATTTGAGAGTGAAATACTCAAGGAATCTTTTGTCATTTCATAATCTGCTGCTACACCACAATTGACACATATGGGGCAAGGGTCAGTAGATTCAGTGAATTCGCCCTTTGTTTCATTGGACATCATGCAAATGGGACAGACCCAAGTACTAATGCAGTTTTCATAATAACCTGTCGCTTTACCATCGGGACCAATAACTTGAGAATCGTCAACCTTCTTTACGAATAAAATGAGTCGTGCTGATCTTCGAAGGAATCTTGATGAAAACTGTAGGGATTCAATGCCACTCAATTCAAGGCTCAAAGAGTTTTTTGTTGGATTCAAGTCATCGACATAAACTATTCTCTGTGAAGTAAGGAAGATTCTACCCTTTTGTCTGTTTAAAATCTTTGATTTGTTATGGTACAAACCAACCATCTGGTCAATGAGTATATCCTTCTCATTCTCTCTTAAAATAGGTTGCCCAGAAGATGTAGTCTCTGCAAAATGCCAGCATTCCATTACGTTGATGGGTCTATCTTTTTCCAAGCTTTTCTCTAGGTTTAAGGTTCCTCTTATACATATCATCACCTTATTACGTTCTACGTTGTAGGTACTAAGAAAAATACAGATAAAATGACAATATACAATTCTTAATCATAAAAGAACAGAGAATAATGGTATGAATTACCATTCGCCCTTTGATATTTTTTGATGTTATTGAGATAGGCTTCATATATTATTTACAGGTTCGTTTGTTTTTTCTTGACTATCACTAGATCTTAGTAGTTTTGAGTTGATCTTGCTTGGTTGTGTAGCAGCGACTGGATTTGCTGGTAATCTTTGACCATTGGATAAAGGCATTTTGGTTGCATCTGGAGAATTCTTCGGTGGCGATGGTGGCTGAATTAATTCTGATTGTGACCTACGGATGATATTCGATCTTCTGGCCACTGTTAAATCTTTGAGTCGTTTTTCCCACATTGGAACTTGTTGATCAAGAATTGCATTTAATTCCATTAGCTTATTTTCGTTGGCTAGTCTTTCTTGCGGATCAAAATGTTCAAATTTATACCCACCTTTACCATCGAATTTTAACAGGTAGTTATGGAAATGCCATAGACTAGTTCTATGACACACCGATATCAGTGAAGTTCCCAGCCTTTGTGCTGTTAAATACATCTTCTGTTCCATTTCAGGCGATACCGCTGAAGTGCATTCATCTAGGACTGCAAATTTCGGTCTGTGGTAATACATTCTTGCCATAGCCAGTCTCTGTTGTACACCAACGGATAATTCTTCTGACCAGTTTCTTCTAATATCAAACGCTTGACGTGGTTTCACAGGTGAATTAATTCCTCCACCATTGTCAGAAGCATTCACCATTACCAGAGCCATGTTTTCAGAAATAAGATCCTCCAATTCTAATGTACTCAAAATTTTTGCCAAATGCTTATCACCTTTACCGTAATTACCATGAAACCTTCTTTCAAACTGTGCAACTGTGTCAGGATATATGATTTGCTCCCTGAAGGTTGTCATATTACCCATATAAGGTTTTTGAGGTAAATAGAAGATAGAACATTCATCATCATTCATACCAGGCGGAATTACTATTCTAGTGGGTTTACCTTCTAGCGATAACCTAACAGGCCATAATCCACCAAGAATACGAAACAATGAAGATTTACCACATCCGTTGGGACCAATTATTAGAAGATGATCACCATGGTTTAATTCAAAATTTAACTCTTCAATCAATATTTGATCTGCTGGTGTCACTAGCGGTACATTTTCGAATTTAATTCTTTTCTGATCATATTCAATAGTAACACCATCGTCTGATCTAGACTCTTGTGCACCTGAATGACTGTCTAATAGTTCATCAAAGCGTTTTAGTCTCAACCAAACACCACGAAGTTGTTGAATGCTTCTTTTTAACTCGACGAATCTGCCTAAGGAGCCTGATGCAGTCATTAAAAGACGCCTATTTGTAATGAAATCTGCTGTAACATCTTCACTAGCAATTGCAATTTTATCCCTAAAGAAAATGGGGATAGAACAAAGCACTAAACCTGCTGCACCCCAAGAATATTTGATGATAAAACTAGAAGCAAAATCGTAAGCAAATCTTTTCTTAATTTCTCTGTTCATGAATAGAACCAATTCGTAAAACGAATAATCTAAAGTAGTTAATTCATTTGACTGACCTCTCATAATCGCAATTTCTTCGTTATGGGCATGGACATTAGAGTGTAAAGATCTAAACCAGCTTTCCATAGTAGATCTCTTCATGATCAATTTGGTGAAGTTAGGTTGTACTGCTCTTAACAATTGGTTAGATATGTGAACTACCAGTCCCAATGCCAATGTACCTTCTCCCATAAAACTAGAGTTTGAATTTAGTAGTCTGAATGAGCAAAGAAGCAAATCTAGCATTGGCTTTAACAATTGGTTTAGTAAAGATGATACAGTATTGGAGAAAGCCGCGATATCCTTTGTCAGGTTATCTTGGACCTCAGAGGCTGTACTAGATGCTGCTACGGCATAGAATGTATGGTGATTTGCCAAATATTTGCCCAGCATATACGTGGTAAGTATCTTGTTAATAGTCAATGAACACCATCTTGTCATATAAGCTATTAATGCGTTTACAAAACTTGCCGGTATCCCCAGTAACATCCAATTGCCTAAAATTTTAATAAATTTGGAATACTTGGCCTTCACCAAGGATGATACAATTTTACCATCTAAAGTTGCAACACGTAGCGATAGTAGGGTTCTTATAACCAATAATACTGCTTGTGTTAAAAACAGCAGTATAAATTTTTTATCTCTAAGGATCAATTTTATGAGAAAATCCAAACGTTGATGATTGTGTTTCCTCTGTGAATGTTGTCTTGTATCAGTTTTCTTCTTGCGAGATAAATGCATCTCACCCTCATTTTCGTCTTCATCACTCTGCTTGTCACTCATCGAATCATCTTCAGAGCCGCTATAAATTCCAAAATCACTACCGCCTGCACCAGCCTCCCCACCATGCATACTATCCCTTTTTTCAACCCTTTTGACTGCCTTTGATACACTTTTACTACCTGATAATCCATACAGCGTTGAGAAAAGCAGTAAAACGTAAGAACTTCTCAAAATCTTTAATCTATGCCGCCCATAAAATGACAACACTTCCGATACAGCTATCATGACTAGGAAGCAGGAGACTAATGATTTAAAGTAATAACGACAATAACAATGGTAGTAATAATAATAAATCTGAAACCTATGAAAACGCCTTCCCTTAATTAATAACCCATAATAAGACTGTGAGAATTCACCCGTATGCACTAAATACTTCGATCACTGGAAAATGTATTGCACTAATAATCAATCAAACTAACTTTGTTAATCAATACAATCTAAGTCGTAGGAATATCATTTTAACTCATTCGTATTATATTGACCTTTTATTATTGTTATATGGTCGTCTGTGCTCTATCACCATCAAGGGGGTTCCCCGCATCTACTTTGTCGAAGAAAAAATAAATTGAAGACTGAAAGGCGGGTAATATTTCAAGTGTTTCGGAGTTTGGGACATACTCCGTTCATGTGATAATCACATGTAGCAGTGTGGGGAAATTTTGACTGGATGGGACAATAAAATTTCGTAAGGGGAGAAGAAAGATATCGGAGTTACCGTTCCTTAATACATAAGGCCATGGTATTGTTATCAGAATAGCATTGTTATCACAATGGGAATGGGAATGATACTGCACTACATTTGACGCATCTGTAATATGGAAAGGTAGGGCTTGAACGAATTAGTGATGGCGACAGATTTTAAAGGTAAGCAAGAATCTGACATTAAGGATAGCGCTGGGGAACAAGGTCGACAATTGACGGTACAAGCAATTGAAAATGACGGTGAAGAACGGCCGAGCGCACCTTATTCAAGATTTAAAAAGAAGCATAAATTGATGTTGGTTGCACAGTGTGCCTGTACTGTTGGCAATGGGACCCACCATGGTAACGCCAAGAAACCGGGAAAGAGCGTGGGTTCTTAGATGTTTACAAGCTACAGGAATTTCACCTGTAGTTGCAATTGATAGTGGTATGATGGGTGATATCAACACTAGAGCTAAAAGAGGCGCATATGTTGGATACACATCAGGCTGTCAAGTGCTGGGGAGTGCATTTGGTGCGTTGGTCAGTGCTGGTGTATCATAACGCGGGGGATGGAGATCTGTATTTTCGTTCTTGGCCATTGGTTCAGGCACATCTTCAGTAATTTCCTCTGTGCTTTTACCAGAGAGAAAGAGGACTAAAGTTGGCAATGCATCTATTGTCTCAAAATTCTTTTCATGATAAATCATCGTTGTTGGCGGTACCGACAGTGAGAAGGAAATTACAGTTGAATCATCCAGATTGAGAAACTTTAGAACCATTGAGACGTCCAAATTTCTTTGCGTCTTATAGATTTTTATTCACACCAGAAACTTGGCATGCTACTAGCTGTAGTCGGATTACAGTTTGCTACCTGGACGACGCATCAGACCGCATTGTCTTTGAATTTGAGTGAAAATACCATTTTTTAGTGGCTAAAGTTGGCTTATGTTTTTTACCATCGGGTATAGCTACTTTGTGCAGTATAGTACTTTGTAGCAGGTTTCTCGATTATTATTACAGGAGAAGGTTAGCACTTCATTAAAAATGGCCCGCAGAGCTAAGAATTCGATTATTGGAGGAAAAGGGTGATGGTCAAGCTGCGGTGGTTCACACTTTAATCCGATCCTTGCTACCAGTTCACTATATTCCATGCTGGATTACAACTAGACTTCTGCTTTTGTTGTTATCTAACGGTGGATTTGCAGCCTTTGGTTGACGTGTTCAAGTGAAAGCTCCATTAGCTGCCGTACTAGTTATTAGTGGGCTTGCTTCGCTATTTTCAAATTGCATTTTAACTATGTCAAGCACATTATTCGTGGATTTGTTCCCATCAAAGGCATCAACCCGCCACTGCTTTGCTAAACCTTTCCAGATGTACACTTTCAGCGGTATTTATTGTTTCCCTTAATAAGATGGTTTCAAGCATGAACTACGGTGGTGTCTTCACTTTCCTAGCGGTATTGACCGCATGTTCATCGGCTCTGTTGCTAGTACCAATATCAAAGAGTAAGATTCTTTTTCATAAACGTCGAGAAGAGGGAGCATTGCTAGCAGACATGGGAGATTGACTGTGTTCCAAAAAAAGAACATATAGAAGCCAGGTTTATCTGGAGCTTTAGAATGACTTTTCGATGAGATTAAAATTACTATGGAATTTTTCGGAGTTCATCCCGTTCTTCTATGACGAAGCCTAAATGATTCAGTTGTTTAGAACATATGGAAAAACGTTTTGATTCGGTATTTTAGTCACCTGTATATCACATTAATTTATGTGCCCTTTTCGTAATAAAAAGAAAACCCAGATCCACCATTCAATTTGGCTTACTAGCATGTCCGAATTTGCATAGGATTGTCGATTGATCCGAGGTAAAAAAAAAAAAAAATAGCTGCTTGTTCAGCCTCATTTTGCCACTATTTCTTCCCAATATTATCCATTTTGTTTGAGATCCAATTTTTCTGCTTTGATTCGCGAAACTCGCATGGCGATGCATTTTTTTACTTCATCTCCCTCCGCCGTTTTCTTCGCGAGCATAAATCACTTGTCTGTAATAAAAATAAAAACCAACCAAGCTTCTCTTACATGTAAACTAATTGGAAACCAGCACGTATTTGAGTATCATGGAACAAATTGTTCCATGGCTGTGTACACGTCATTTTTCTGCTTCTCTCCTAAAAATGTCATAGAATCATGATCCTCTAACCTCTTCAGCCTCGGCAGATGTTAATACATATATATGTCGTTCTTTCGTGTCTTGATTCGTAGTGAAGTTGTTGTTATACCAAAGTTAAGATCTGTTTGACTGGTTGAATCTCTCAAAACTCAATTCTGATTGACACTGAGCTGTGTATTTTGTCGACAGGATGGCAATAATTAACGCCTCTGTACTTTTCTTTACAGCGCTTTTATCGTTCAGCGCACTGATACTGGCAATTGTGGCATGTGCAGGATCCACCAGTAACTACAACCCTCTCAACAAAATATTTGTAGCACAATTGAATTTGAAGAATTTGAATGCTGATAAGGTATTTTCTAAGACGAGCAGCGAATTAGACATACCAGCATTTATTAATGTGGGACTTTGGTCTTATTGTGTTGCCAGTGATAATGGATCAGTAAAGTATTGTACTTCCCCCAATGGCATTCAGAAATTTGATTTGAAGAAAATGTTAACTGATAGCATTGGTAACAATAAAGTTGCTGATATGGCAGATTCACTTGCAAAGGTTATGCTACCAGATAACTTACAGGATAAAATGGGGTATTATAACAATTTGGTGAAATGTATGTTTATCACATTGTTAATTGGTATCTGTGCACTTTTCCTCGATTTAGTGGTTAACATTGTTCGCTGGATTGTTCATGCTAGATTGCTCAATTGGTTTGGTAGGTTTTTGGCTTCTATTGCATTCACCAGTTTAATAATAAGTGCGGGCACTAGTACAGGGACCTATGTATATATTCGTCACTTGCTCAAGGAAAATTATGACGAGTACGGTATTAAACTTTCATTGGGTAGGGTATTTTTAGCCCTTATTTGGGCCACTGTCGGTGCTGCTCTATTTAATAGCATCCTATGGGGTCTAGTAAGGGCTAGAAGAAGATCTTATCCGGGGTCACCAATGCCTAGTGAAGAAAAGCCGCTAATATGACTTAGATTTTCATTATAGTAGTTACTATTTTTCTGGGGTATAGCATATTCTCATATACAGGCATTTTATAGGTAAGCAAACACATTTAGTATTAAGATATTGCGAATCAAGAGCTTCTGATTCTTGAAGAGAGGCTTGGAAATGATACTCGGGCATTTCTTTGTTTTCTTCGTGGCTCGAAACGGGTATGGGACCATCATTAATTCATTAACTGAGATCTGTTGCGGCAGCGGCTTTCTTCTCGGTGGTATCATCATCGGGAAGACACTTTCTCTAAACGACTAAGTCCTAAAATTGGCAAGCTCAATATGGCCCAAGTGAACGAGGTCCATGCTAGGGCCGAATTAGCAGTTTGTTGTCACACGTTGTGGAACGGCTGTCGCAACGACGGCAGGGATAAAGGTGAATAATACGAAGCCAGAGGTAATTGGTAGTAGTACCAAGTTCCTTGCATTTGGATAAGGTAAAGAAAAATGAGAACGAATCAAGTAATTATCAATCTGGCAAACACATTGAAAAATACCAATATTCCCAATGCAAAAAAGGGCTTGACCATGGTTCTTCTCTCTGGGTCAATTTACCTGCAAAGTTCAAATTATATTTTTGTAAATTGACCCCTTTGATCAAAAAAGAAGGATTGGACTTGCTGAGAGCATCTCAATCAGATATTCTGTAATAAAGCGCTTGTACCACATGAGATTCACTACAGGTATCGATATCTTGGCGGTTTGCCGCGGTGCATAGTGTGAAGACAGATAATTGGAGAATTTTCTTGGGACCATAATCCTGCAGCTTTTTGGAGGCAATTTTTTGACAGCTCAATAGCTCCAATTGGTGATGTGTTTCCCGCTTTATGTAAGGGATCCAGGACTGGTTGGAATGTTTTGGCATTTTGACTTGTCCAACTAGGTAAGGGTTCTTGAGATCCAAACGTAGCAGTTGCATTCTTAGATTCGCGTAGTAACTCAATTGATGATGGCAAATGGTACGGTGTTTTGTTCAAATCTTGTTTCGATTTTTATCAATGATTCCTCAAAGTTGAGTACCATTCAAAGTAGAATTGAACGACCTGAAAAGTGCGTCTAATTGGTCATTTGTGGAATTGCTATGGTTCTGTTTGTTCAATTCTTGATAAGTCTAATAGAGAGGTACAGTATTCAACTTCCTGTACGACTTTTATGATGCTTCAATGCCTCGTTGATGAATTCAGGGTTCTTAGTGGCATTCTTCTCACAACCAAATGGTTAATACTCCACATAGTTTCGTTCAGCAATTTGGAGTTGAAAACTAATTCTTTGATGGTTTCAAAGGCCGGTTTCAAAATCTGACGAGTTTTCTTTTCCAGTTGGTTCAAAGTCATGTTGAGATTCGGTATTTTCTAATTTTTGGAAAGTACTATTGATGGTAAATGAGAGAAAAGTAGAGTTGAGTTTTATCCAAAAATTCTAAATCAACAGTATCATCTTGGGTGTGCTGGAACAAATCAAACATTGGTTGTGATTCATTGCTATCTTGATTAAGAAGACCGTTGAAAGACTCTAGGACATCGGTAGACTGAGAAACATCGGAAAAATCAATAAAGTATTGAAACAAAGTAGCTGCGGATTATCATTCGAGCTGCTATTTTCAAATAACCCAAATGCTTGAGTACATCTGTCCTTTCTTCACCCCATCGATTAATTTATGAATTTCATTTGAAGAACTATCATAGGAAGATGAATTGAAAATGTTTTTCAAAGTATTTGACCCATCAAGTCCACCAATTGTGGGGGGTGGTACTCTCGGCATTTGGAAACAATGTTATCAAATACCACGGATGCTTCTTTTAAAGGATCATTACCTATGTTATTTTGAGGTTTCAATGTGGTACCAAGAACGGTAAGAATTGGACGCAATCCAGGTAAAGCTTTAGAAGTTTTTCAAGGGGACATCTTAATTACATCCTCCAGCTGGAAATTTGGTTTTCTGGTACAAGAAAAATGCAGAGGCCCCAGCGGCGGTCTAGCCGCTGTCATTGTGTACGTGTGGAGGATATACTTCTGTCCGACATGAACCCTGGACATCTCGGACATGCGGTGTAAATCAAGAAAATAAAATATAGCATAATATAGGATAATACCATATCCTTGCATATATATACACATATGTACATATATGTACAACATTATTTGGTTACTGGATATTCATTAGGGAATCATCTGGTTTGTAAACCATGTTATAGTTAAAAGTAAGAATCACACCGTTGGAATCCTTGTTTAAAACTCTTTCCTCTGTGACCATCTGCAAAGAAACTCCGAAATATGAACCCCATAAGGGCCTCGTTCTATTTAGTGCATTCCTAGGCTGTTGTGGGTTTTGTTGTATGCTTGCATCCTGACCAGCACGATCTCTTCCACCTTCGTCAAATCTTACTTTACAATTAACGTTAAAGACAACCGTATTAGATCCAGGGATCACATGGTAGTCTACAGCGGTCAAAGCATGTTGAGTCTGTGTAACGCCCGTCTCCCATTGCTCCAAAAAGGAAGTTGGTTGTGCGAATGGAGTAGCATTGATAACCACTTTACATCCATTTGGATTAAAGATACTCAAGAATTCATTCAGTTTCGACGGATCAGTATCGTCTAAATGCGTCAGTACTCTCTTTACGAACAGTTCAGCTATTTGAGATCGGCTACTGCCACTAACATTACCGCTGTTACTGATCCCACTCCCGTAATTGCTACGCCCACCAAATCTGTTCATATTTCCCTTTCTATCTAAGTTTCTTACTTGTTAGTTCATAAACTATAATGCTGGTAAATTTCACCAGCATAGCTCATCTCGAACTTTTTCAAACTCGTCATTATTTGAAAAAAAAATAACCCTCCTATAGCGGGGATGTACACCGGGTAACCTGACAAACTAGGACGGACAAAGAATAATCTTAACCTATCAAGGCTAATTATGATATACTTGGTATCTGGATGATTGTTGCAATTCCTCAAATGTCAATCAGTCTTTCTAAAATTGAACTAATTGGCTCTCAATCTGTATTTAGACTACTTTTCCATATTCTTGTTCTTGTTCCTTATGGCAAGCCATCGTATTTTTTTTTTCCGGAGTGTGCTGCGTTTGTTAATAGAACAATAGCACTGGAAACTGAAAAATTGATAGGATGTAGGAAAATAGAGATGCTGGTCGAATCAGTAGTAGATTGGTCGGCTAGTTTCTAATCTTGGGACCAGTTGGCTAGTTTCGGCATGTTATGGGGCGGGTTGGATCTCTTTCTCCTTCCCTAATCACATAATGATCGGTATTCCTGCAGTAATTAGTGATTTCTATTCACTCTAAAAGTAGCAAATGATCTACAGACAACTCCCTCCAGTTAAGAACCAGTTACCACTCTTTGGGAAAGCCAGCATCCCAAATGCGTAAATATCAGTTTGATATGGTTGAATTGTTGTTCTAATTAATCGATCTATATATAAGCAACGTTGATCTTTTAAAGGTCGAAGCAGGAAGGGAATCTGCATTGATTAGGCTTCTTCTTTTGGTTAAATTCCTTTCGGATCTCGTTTTCTTATCTTCATAAAGATTTACGCTGTTACTAGTACTAATACTATTTCCATTCCCTTAACGCTCAGGCGTAATCGTTCTTTAATCGATGTCTACCGCTGTGAACAGCTATTCTATATCGTCACCACCACCTGCTTCAGTCCCTCCAATGCCAACTTCTACTGCTTCTGCTGGTTCGGATGACAGGAGAAGAAGCGCTTTTGACGACCTTTTACTTTTACCATCTTTCCCGTCTCAATTTTCCAATACTCAAAGTTATTCCTGTTATTCTACTAGGCAGTTGCCGCCAACGCTACCAACAGCGGGACGCCCATTGGGAGAAGAATGGCAACGGAAATACAGTACTGCTCCTGCATCACCTCATCATCATAGTTATGCGGTTACTCCCAAAAATTCACCATCTGTCTCTAAGGCTCAATTAGCAACACCAGTTACAGTTAATCGTCACGGACAAGATGCACTACCTTCTCTAAGACATTTACAACTATTACCAGATCCAAGAATTCAAGAATATGCATACATGTATCCTGATACTTCTGAATTTACACCATGGTGGAAGAGAAATCTAATGCATTGGTGTAAATCAACAAATTATCATTCTTATACAAAGATAGTCCATGAAGTTTCTCATGATAGGACTCAATTATCGGCACTTTTAAGAGGTACACATTCATCAACGCCACAACAAAACCAACAACATCAAAATGAACACCAGCAATATCAATTTCAGCAACATCAACAACAGCAACATCAATATCAGCATCAACAACATGTCCCATCTGTTTTAGAACCAAAGGATACTTTTAAAGAATTATCAAATAGTGCTTCGGCACCAATGACGCCACCAATGAGCCCCGGTCATGATGAAAATTTAGGATCTTCCAATTTACCAGTTGAGTTTACGCCTTTTGTCAGTGATAAGTTGGTCCAAACGGTCAAAAAAGAGCTTCACACTCCAAGTCATCGCCATAGGAAGACAAATAGCTTTAGAGCTCTGCAATTAAAACGCCTCCTCGACAATCGTGATGTTTTATCGGTTAATTCGAGGCCTTCGTGTGACAAGTTTAAAGTGACGAAACCTACAGTCAATGTTGCAAACGTAACGCCAGCGACGACAACGACAGCAGCTGCTGGTTTCATTCCATCACAACTACCAACACCTTCGCGTAGTAATAGGTCGATAGGTAGTGCCGCTAGACAACTGGCGCTTAAGATGGATGCACGCAGTTCACCAAGTCCAACGAGAATCGTCGATAATTTAGATTCGAATTACCAATCTACTCCATTAAACAGATCTAGATCAAGATCAATCTCCCCAGTACGCCCTGCCACACCGCCACACGGAACACAAACTTCCAAATACCACAGGTTTTCACTAGAATCGCCTCAAAGTCCCGTTGTGACATCAGTTAAAAAGAGCACATTTCAAGGTATAAGCGCCAAGACCTCACCGACGAGAAGACCGAGTACGTCCAGTCACGGCTTAAGGAAATGTGTTTCTTGTCATTCTAGTGACTCACCATGCTGGAGACCATCGTGGTCAGGACGTAAACAAGACCAATTGTGTAACTCATGTGGATTAAGGTACAAGAAGACACATACGAGATGTTTGAACGAATCGTGCCGTAAAATTCCAACAAAGGGTGAATTGAGTATTATGAAGACTAATGGTGTATTTAAAGAGCAAAGAGAAGCTGAAGAAGTCGCAAAAGGTTACAGATGTCTATTTTGTAACGGTATAACACAGACTGAAGGTCTTTTAGAAACAACGACAATGAGAAATGCTTGAATTCAGGGATGGAAAAATAGAATAATAACAAAAAGAGTAAAAATAAAATAACAGAAAAAAAAATAAAAGATAAAATAAAAAAAATAAAAAATAATAATGTAAGAAAGTAAACTGGAAAGAAAGTAGATGTTAAATAATACATAATAGTAATAAGAAAATTAATAATTTTTTAGTTGATTTTTTTTTTACTGACGCTGACTGACGACAGGCGATACTGACACTTTGAATTTTGTTCTTTTTTTTTCTCGGAGAACTCTGAAAAAAAAAAAAAAAAAGAGGAGTCGTACTTTAAAAGACTGAAAAATTGTTAAAAAGTTCATTCTGAACTCATCACTGAAAAAAGCTCGAGCTCCAAGTGGAAAAGAAAAAAAGGTGGAAAGGGTGACGGATACTTAAGGTATTTTGAGTTGCTGGCCAATGTCGAGAACAGATATCGAGTTGAATTTGACACCTGTGGATGCTTTAAAAGCTCCTGATACCCATGCACATTCAGCTAAACTTAGTAACAAAGTTGCTGACCTCCCATATGAGCAACCACATGATGAGATTTTTGCAGCATTGAAGAACAGAATTGAAGACATCAATCATGATGTCTGCGAACCAGGTGATGAAAACTCATTCTTTGTCTGCGATATCGGTGAAGTGGGAAGATTACACAAGAATTGGTTTAGGGAATTACCCCGTGTTCAACCATACTACGCCGTCAAGTGTAATCCCGATGCGAAAGTTCTAAGGAAATTGGCGGATCTTGGTGTTAATTTCGACTGTGCATCAAAATCAGAAATTGAAAAAGTGTTGGCGATGGGCGTTAATCCTGAACGTATTATCTATGCAAATCCATGCAAGGCTTCATCATTCATCCGGTATGCAGCTGGGGCTAAGGTTTTAAAGTCTACATTCGATAATGTGGAAGAATTGCACAAAATAAAAAAATATCACCCTGATTCACAACTACTACTGCGAATTGCTACAGATGATTCAACCGCACAATGTCGGCTTTCCACTAAATACGGTTGCGAAATGGAAAAAGTCGACACCCTTTTGCAATGTGTGAAGGATTTAGGATTAAACCTTGTTGGTGTTTCATTCCACGTTGGTTCAGGTGCATCGGATTTTACCAGTCTTTACACGGCGGTTAAAGATTCACGTACTGTGTTCGATAGGGCACAAGATTTCGGATTATCCAATTTGAAGTTACTAGACGTTGGTGGTGGTTTCCAACTTGAGTCGTTCCATGACTCAAGTGCAGTTCTAAGGAGCGCATTAGATGAGTTTTTCCCACAAGGATGTGGTATCGATATTATTGCAGAACCTGGTCGTTATTTTGCTGCTACTACTTTCACGCTAGCAGCTAACGTCATCGCTAAACGTAAACTATCATCAAACGAATCTATGCTTTACATCAATGATGGAGTTTACGGTAATATGAACTGCATACTTTTTGACCATCAGGAACCAACACCACGTACTCTGTACCATAACGGCGAATTTTATTATTACGATTTTAATTCTACCTCGCCGCGTTCCTTCCAAAAGGGTTTCCAATACCCTCAAAAAGTTTCCATTTGGGGGCCTACTTGTGACGGTTTAGATTGTATTACAAAGGAATATTACATTAAGCATGATCTAGTTCCTGGTGATTGGATTTTCTTCCCTAGTCTCGGGGCCTATGCTGCCTCTGCGGCTACACCATTCAATGGATTCGAGCAAAATGTTGACGTTTTATACATCGACACTGGATCAAAATAAATTCAAATTCAAATTTAGTAGTAAAATATAGTTATTATCTGTGTATAAATTCCATTTCATAGCGCCTTTTCTGTCAACTTGGTCATGTGTCTTGTTTTTTCGAAGGGAAGCTCTTGATTGAACATGGAATGAATCGCGATGATGCCGAAAAAGCTTTAATAATCCATTCCAACCAACATTAAGTGACAACTTGAATACAAACTCCTCTGCAAGTAATGGTTCATTGATTGCCTAATCCTTTCACATGATGCACAAGGGAAGGCCCACAAGTCAGCTAGCTATTGTGAAACCCACAGTGGAAAATGTTATTTCATACAATCAGTACAGAAGGACTCAGCCGATGGTAAATGGAGTGCCGATGATGAATGTTCCCAGTAGTGATGCCATCGTATTGTTTGGAGGAGGTCGACACATTTTACTCGGATTGCTACAATTTGGGAAAGATGATAAAAAGGTAGAAGATGTCGAACTGTTCATATTGAGCACAGGAATACTACTTTGGTTTAATCAATTGGGGAATGGTCTAGAAATACCATTTGAAAGCGTGGTATGCCATGGATCCATTAAAGTATCTGATACTGCACCCGAGGGACACCGATTAGAATTACTCCTAACGTTGGAGAAGGATAAAGTTTTAAATCAGTTTTTCACTGGTGAAAGCCAGCCATCAGAACCACAAGAGACTATGACACCGGATGGATTATCGCCCACATTATCGAGTGTTGAATTAACTTTGAGGCCCAAATACAGCATGTATGATAGACATTACAACCCTGACATTGAAAATTTATTTACATTTGAAAATTTCGGTGTAAATCGTGGCGATGATATGGTTGATAAGTGTAACGAAGCACTGGCCCTTTGTTTGGAAATGTATAAAGATCCAAATTACGATGCTAATGAAGATGAAGGAGATGAAATAGAACAAGATGAGGACGATGCTGTCGGTGATGAAAATCATGCAGAAGCCATGTTTACGAGTATTAATGACACTTGGAATAGATATGCAAATTCAGGTCTTGCTGACGATTTAGAATGCTGATGTAACATTCTGGTGTGAGTTTGGATCTGATTTGTCATCCCAATTACAATAGATGCATGTAATGTAATATATATATAATTTTTTGTTGAAGCATCTTTGGTTGGGTTGCGCGAATGTCTGTTGGGACATATGACAAGTATGTGAGAATTGTAGCCTTTCCGTTACTAAACGTAAAAACCACTGTTGTCACTTACAAACAAAGGACGTATGGGCATAAACGTCCATACTCAAATGTATCTAAACTCAACAAGAATATTTTTATACTAAGTTTATACGTTGGCAATTCTGCTTCCTCCCTCCCTTCATACCTTCCTCCAGTATAACTCTACGCTGGATTAACCGCCCATACACTGTCCGACGCACCGGTTCCGGACAATTCTCGGACAAGCAAAGTCACGTAAACAATCCCCTCCACCTACTAACCAAAGCTTGCATATCCGCATTAATAACATCAAGATCTAACCCACTTTTACGTGGTAGATAAGCCTCTACGTCTAGAGGAGTCTTTCTTATTGTTTATGCTGCTACCCACTGCTATTTAATTACTAGCCCAACAATCCAACAATTTGAGGACTCATTGAAAATCACTAGTAACGAGTGCCTTCTTATGGCGGCAAAGAGGTAAAAAAAAAAGTTGTTGGATTGATGTAGTGTTACAGGTAAAAAAAAAAAAAATTTTCGGGCCGCGTATAAAAGGATAACAGGAAAACATGTGCTAGCAACGTTTTTCCTTTAAAGTTGGGCGGTTTTGTTTAAGTGGCGAATAAAATTCAAAGTAGTTCTTTTCCTTTACTACTTACTATTCATTACAGATATACTAATACGATACCGTATTATTACATCTTCTCAAATATCCCTACTCATTTCGTCCAGTTCAATCCATTCCCAATTGAAGCATTGGATGAAGATCTGTTGATAAACATATATACAGATATATTTACAGTGGTGAAGAGAGATATTTCTACAAGATATTAAAGAAAGAGAAAAAAGAGACGCGTTACGTTTAATTTCCCTTGACAATTGATACTTTTTCCCCCACAGAAGTAATAAAATACAATAATAATATACAAACCCACTCAATTCAGGATGTCTCCTCCAATGACAGGTTCAACAAGGCCGTTGGTTTTATCCCACGGTTCATTAGAGCACGTTCTGTTAGTGCCCACACAGTCGTTCTTCTCTGCGCATGAACTACATGATCAGTTTAAAAAGACTCTTCCCGAGCCAACTGAAAGTTTCGCATCAGATGCTGAACCATCATCCCCAACGGAATTGTTGGGTAAATTCTTAGGATTCTTGGCAGAATTTGCATCAGTACAAGAATCTCATTATGGACCAGTTCTAAACGTTGCATTGACAGAATTTGAAAATAGTTATTTGAAAGGTAATGATGTTCATTCTGTTGCTGCTAATCTAGTTAAGGATCAAGATGTTTATCCAACGACTTTATCGAAGGCTAAGGAGCTGGTAAGGAATTACGTTGCTGCCAAAGTCGAATCTCATAGACCTTTTGAAAAATCACAATCTGCACTTTTCAAATCATCATCCCAAGGTGAATCTCAAATAGCAGCAATCTTTGGTGGTCAAGGTAACACAGATGATTATTTTGAAGAACTACGTGAGTTATATCAAACTTACCGTCCATTGATTGGTGATATTATCAAATTCGCAGCAGAAACTTTGGGTGAATTGGTTACATCAACTTTGGACACTGAAAAAGTTTTCACTCAAGGGTTTAACGTTCTTGAATGGTTAGAAAACCCATCAAAGACCCCTGATACCGATTATTTGCTTTCAATTCCAATTTCATGTCCATTAATTGGTGTAATTCAATTAGTTCACTATGCAACAACCGCTAGATTGTTAGGTTTCACTCCAGGTGAGTTGAGATCTTACTTGGTTGCAGCTACTGGTCATTCTCAAGGTTTAGCTACTGCTGTTGCCATTGCAGAAGCCGATTCCTGGGAATCTTTCTTCCTATCTTTTAAGAAAGCAATTTCATTACTGTTCTTTATCGGTGTCCACTGTTATTTGGCTTATCCAAATACTTCATTACCACCATCTGTTCTACAAGATTCTGTGGAGAATAACGAAGGTACTCCATCCCCCATGTTAGCAATTTCTAACTTAACAAAGGAACAGGTTCAAGACTATGTTGATAGAACTAACTCTCACTTGCCAAGTGAGAAGCACATTGTACTTTCATTGATTAACGGTGCAAGAAACTTGGTGGTTACAGGTCCACCACAATCTCTATACGGGTTGAATTTAAGTTTGCGTAAGGCTAAGGCCCCATCAGGTTTAGACCAGGCAAGAATTCCTCACGGTGAGAGAAAATTAAAATTCTTCAACCGTTTCTTACCAGTGGCATCTCCATTCCATTCTCATCTTCTATCACCAGCTAAATCGTCTATTGATGAAGATTTGGCTCGTTACTCCATTGAATTTAGTCAATCAGCTCTAAATATTCCAGTTTATGACACTTTCACCGGAGAAGATATGAGACACCAAAAGGGTTCTATTGCCCAAAGAATTACCGAATGTATCATTACTTTACCAGTCAAATGGGAGTTAACCACTAGATTCAATTCTACTCACATTCTAGATTTCGGACCAGGTGGTTCATCTGGTCTAGGTGTTTTAACCCATAGAAATAAGGATGGTACTGGTGTTCGTATCATTGTCGCTGGTACTCTAGATAACAATGTCGAAGACGAATTTGGCTTCAAGCAAGAAATTTTCGACGTTACCGCTAACGGTGTAAAGAGAAATGCTAATTGGCTCAAAGAGTTCCACCCTAAATTGGTCAGAAACAAATCTGGTCAAGTTTTTGTCGATACCAAATTCTCTAAATTGTTAGGTAGACCACCATTGTTGGTACCAGGTATGACACCAACCACCGTCTCACCTGATTTCGTTGCAGCTACCGTTAACGCTGGTTATCAAATTGAATTGGCTGGTGGTGGTTACTTCGCACCTGATCACATGACTCGTGCCATCGACCATGTTGTTAACAACATCAAGAAGGGTTACTCACTGGGTATTAATTTAATCTATGTCAACCCTAGAATGTTACAATGGGGTATTCCATTGATTAAAGAGTTGAGAGAAAAGGGTTACCCAATTCAATATCTAACCATTGGTGCAGGTGTTCCATCTTTGGAAGTTGCCACTGAATACATTGAGACTCTACATTTGAGACATTTGGATTTGAAACCAGGTTCTGTCGATGCTATTTCTCAAGTGATTAACATTGCTGCAGCTCACCCTAACTTCCCTATCGTCTTGCAATGGACTGGTGGTAGAGGTGGTGGTCACCATTCCTTTGAAGATTTCCATGCACCAATTTTGCAAATGTACTCCAAGATCAGAAGACACCATAACATCATCTTAATTGCTGGTTCTGGATTTGGTTCTGATGAAGATACCTATCCATACTTAACCGGTGAATGGTCCAAGAAATTCGACTATCCACCAATGCCATTCGATGGTGTCTTGTTTGGTTCTAGAGTTATGATTGCTAAGGAGGCAAAGACTTCTTTGGCCGCCAAGGAGTTGATTTCATCATGCTCTGGTGTCAGGGACGAACAATGGCAACAGACTTATAAGAAGCCAGCTGGTGGTATTGTCACTGTTCGCTCAGAAATGGGTGAACCAATTCACAAGATCGCTACTCGCGGTGTCATGTTATGGAAGGAATTGGATGATACCGTCTTCAACGTGCCCAAGAACAAATTACAAGGTGTTCTGGACTCAAAGAGAGACTACATCATTAGTAAATTAAATGCTGATTGTCAAAAACCATGGTTCCCCACCGTCAATGGTGAAGTTCGTGATTTGACTAACATGACTTACGAACAGGTTGTCAAAAGATTGGTAGAATTGATGTTTATCAGATCCACCAATTCTTGGATCGATGTCACTTTGAGAAACTTCACTGGTGATTTCTTGCGTCGTGTGGAAGAACGTTTCACTAAGGTCAAGGCACATTCTATTGTTCAATCTTATGCCGCCTTGGATCAACCAGATAAGGTCGTTGAAGATGTCTTTGCTGCTTACCCTGCTGCTACAGAGCAGTACTTGAATGCACAGGATATTGATTTCTTCTTGAACTTATGTCAAAGACCTGTTCAAAAACCAGTTCCATTTGTCCCTGTCTTGGATCACAGATTCGAATTTTTCTTCAAGAAAGATTCCTTATGGCAAAGTGAACATTTGGAATCTGTGGTTGATGAAGACGTGCAAAGAACTTGTATCTTGCACGGTCCAGTCGCTGCTCAATTTACCAACAAGGTTAACGAACCTATCAAGGATATCTTGGATAACATTCACCATGGTCACATCAAAAAATTGTTAGAGGCTAATTACGATGGTCAAGAATCCAACATTCCTGAAGTGGAATACTTTGGTGGTCAATCACCTAACCCAGATACGCAATCTCCACAAATTGTTGCTGAAAGAACCACCGATGGTAAGGAAGTGTTCAAGGCCGATGCTTCTACTGACGCCGATGCTTGGTTTAGATCTCTAGCCGGTAAGGAAAAGAACTGGAGAAATGCATTTTTCTCCGTGGCAGAGTACGTCCAAGACTCTTGCTTTGCTGAAAATGCTGCAAAGAAAGTATTTAAACCAGCTGATGGTGTCGTCGTGGAGGTAGCTCATCCTAATGATGCATTAAAGACTGTAGTTACCATGTTGGAATCGATTCAAGGCGAATGGAAGAAGGTCGCTGTTTTGAAATTGGCTGAAAACAGTTTGATCCAATTGGAGTTAATTGAAAACAGAACCAGAGATGGTACTCCAGTTTCCTTGCCTCTATTGTACAAATATCAACCAGAAGATGGGTTTGCACCAATTTCTGAAGTCATGGAGGGTCGTAACAACCGTATCAAGGAATTATACTGGAAATTGTGGTTAGATGAACCATTGGATTTGAACTTCGATCCTAGAAAGGTTATCAAAGGTAGTAAGGATGTCAAGATCACTCGCAGCGGTATCCAAGAATTCGCCCATGCCATTGGTAATACTTGCGAGGATTTCGTGCCTAGATCTGGTAAGAAGCTTTTGGCTCCAATGGATTATGCTATTGTCTTGGGTTGGAGAGTTATCATTAAGGCCATCTTCCCTGAGGCTGTCGATGGTGATTTGTTGAAATTGGTTCACATGAGCAACGGTTACAGAATGATTCCTGGCGCTAAGCCATTAAAGGAAGGTGATGTGATTTCTAGTTCTGCAATGGTCCAATCTGTGGTCAATTTGCCTACTGGTAAGAGGGTTGAAGTTGTTGGTACTTTGACCAGAGAAGGTAAACCTGTCATGGAAGTTACCTCTTCATTCTTTTACAGAGGTAAATACACTGATTTCCAAAACACTTTCCAAAAAACTGTGGAACCAGTTTATCAAGTCCACATCAAATCTCCAAGAGACATTGCTGTTCTTCGTTCTAAGGAATGGTTCCAGTTGGACGACGAAGAAGTCAATCTATTGGGTAAGGTTTTGACTTTCACAACTGAAACTGAGGTTACTTTCAAGAATGCTAATGTTTTCTCCTCCGTTAGATGTTCTGGTTCCATCAAGATGGAATTGCCAACTACTGAAAATGTGGAGATCGGTATTGTCGATTACGAAGCTGGTGAATCCTATGGTAACCCTGTTGTTGAATACTTGAAGAGAAATGGTTCAACTCTAGAGCAAAAAATTAACCTAGAGAACGCTATCCCAATGGGTGTGTTAGAATTACAATCTCCAAGCACCAACGAACCATATGCCAGAGTCTCTGGTGATTTGAACCCTATCCATGTTTCCAGACACATCGCCAACTACGCTAACTTGCCTGGTACTATCACTCATGGTATGTACACATCAGCTGCTGTTCGTGCCTTGATTGAAAACTGGGCAGCTGACAGTGTCTCCTCTAGAGTTCGTGGTTATAGCTGTGATTTCACCAGTATGGTTTTGCCTAACACCACTTTGTCCGTTTCCATTCAGCACGTTGGTATGATCAACGGCCGTAAGTTGGTTAAATTCGAGACCAAGGACCAAGATGATGTTACCGTTTTGACTGGTGAAGCTGAAGTGGAACAACCTGTTTCTGCCTTTGTCTTCACTGGTCAAGGTTCTCAAGAACAAGGTATGGGTATGGATCTATATCAAACTTCCGAGGTTGCCAGAAGAGTTTGGGACAGAGCTGATAACCACTTTAAGGAGACTTACGGTTTCTCTATTTTAGATATTGTTAGAAACAACCCAACTGAGTTGACCATCCACTTTGGTGGTGAAAAGGGTAGAAGAATCAGAAACAACTACTCTTCGATGATTTTTGAATCCATTGTCGATGGTCAATTGAAGACTGAAAAGATCTTCAAGGAGGTTAAGGAGAACTCTTCTTCCTTCACTTTCAAGGCTTCCTCTGGGTTGTTATCTGCAACTCAATTCACCCAACCAGCATTGACTTTAATGGAAAAGGCATCTTTTGAAGATTTGAAATCTAAGGGTTTGATTCCATCTGACGCATCATTCGCTGGTCACTCTCTAGGTGAATACGCCGCTTTGGCTTCTTTGGCCGATGTCATGTCTATCGAATCTCTAGTGGAGATTGTTTTCTACAGAGGTATGACCATGCAAGTTGCTGTGCCTAGAGATGAGTTGGGTAGATCCAACTACAGTATGATGGCCGTTAACCCAGGTAGAGTTTCATCAACATTTACTCAACGTGCTTTACAATTCGTTGTCGAAAAGGTTGGCCAAAGAACCGGTTGGTTGGTTGAAATCGTCAACTACAATGTGGAGAACCAGCAATACGTGGCTGCAGGTGATTTGAGAGCATTGGACACTTTGAGCAATGTTTTGAACTTCATCAAATTACAAAAGATCGATATTGAAAAATTGCAAGCAACTTTATCGATAGAAAAGGTCGAAGAACACTTGTATGAAATCATCGATGAAATTTCCAAGAAATCTGAAGCTAAACCACAACCAATTTCCTTGGAAAGAGGTTTCGCTTGTATTCCATTGCGTGGTATTTCTGTTCCATTCCACTCTTCTTACTTGAGAAATGGTGTTAAGCCTTTCAAGAACTTCTTGAAGAAGAACGTTAAGAAGGAAAACGTTAGACCAGAAAGATTGGTTGGTAAGTACATTCCAAACTTGACTGCCAAGCCATTTGCTATTACCAAGGAATACTTCCAAAATGTTTACGAATTAACTGGCTCAGAACAAATTAAGGAGGTATTGGACAACTGGGAAAAATATGAAAACTAAAGAATAAGCGCATAACGACTTATTTATTCTTTTTTCTTTTTCTATTCTAATTGGTATTTTCAAAACATAACAAAACAAAACAAAACAAAACAATATGAGAAGAACTATTAATTATGAGAAATGTATTGGAACGTGGGAAATTCCAATGCGCTAGTGCATGAATGGTAAAGTTAAAATGGTCTGGGGAAAACCATTTATTTTTTGCCTTGCACGTAAAACCACAAAAAGACAAAAAAAAAAAAGAGCAGGATATAGAATCAACAAAAGAATATGACGTTTCTTATTATTACTGTTATCTTAGAGTAGTAGTACAAACCTTCTACTTTATTTTAATCTGCTTATTAGATTATGTATTTCTGTACAGTATAGAACTGAACATTAATTTGTATTAATGTGTGACTATTTATTTCAGTCTATCAGATGAAGCGCTAAATCTGAAAATGAATTGACCCACGGCTGGTTTCTTAGCAAGTCACCTTGTTGAAAATCCTGCAGCAGCTCGCATTTCTGGAATTTAGAATTTATCCTCGAGTAGTCCAATTTAGGTTCTTGATATGCTTGTCTATTTTTTCTCTTACGTCTTGGGACAAATGTAGTAAATTCATCTTGTGAAGCCATTTGATCCCGACGAGGACCGGTTGCAGACAAACTATTAATCAATTTACTAATCAGTGGATATTTTTCGAATAACTGCACCTTGGTGTACCTATCAGTATGGGCAATGAAATGATTGGCCAACCAATATTTAGGTTGCTCTTTATCGAGCACCAGTTCCGTTAAGTCTAATGGTGCATGTGGTAAGAAGAACAAGGTACGACTAGAGTCTTCATTCCATTCAGCTGATAGATTTTCATCCACAGACCATCTCTCCAATTGTGATACGAATTTCAAATCCTCCTCTGTAAAGACAGGATCGTAAACGGACACCAACGGGTTTGAAGCATTCAGATAATCCAGCAATTCCATTAAAAGCGCCAATTGCCATTTCGCAGAAAACTCCTCATGGAACGAGCCAAGCGCTAGGCATCGTACCCGAACGATATGTTGACGATACGCTTCAAGAGACTGGCATAGCTCTTTAAACATCTGTGATTTCTTAATCTCATCTCTATACTCCCCCAGAACCTCGGAAAACTCTCTTTTTTTGACCACATGTGAAACCTGACGCTTAGATTTACTAAATCCCATAATTATTAACTCCCAATTCCTACTATATCTTCATATTCACCCTCATCGTTATCACCATCCTGCTAAGCTCATCAAGAGCTCATCGATTTTTTCAAATTTTGAAATTTTTCGATGGCCCGACGGAGTTTTTTTTTTTTTTTTCAGTTCCCCGGTATAAAATTTTTCAAATGATTATAAGGTCGAAATATACTCTTTAAAATTTATTTTACACAGGTAAGTCTTGAGGAAAACCCATTTAAATCGCCAAATTCAGTCTAAATAGTTTCTCTGTCGCTGATATTGCGTCTCAGATTTCACATATCCCTTTTTTTCCACCTCATTTGCAAATATATTCGTTGGAACAAAGAAAATGCGCAAGTGTAAGGTATTCGTTGGTAATTCACATCCAGAACTAGGGAAGCTAGTCTGTGAAAGATTAGGTATTGAACCAGCTCCTTGCGTTTTGAAAAAATTTGCAAACGGTGAAACTTCAGTCCAAATCGGAGCTTCTGTTCGTGATGAAGACGTTTACGTTATTCAATCAGGTTCCCCTCATGTTAATGACCACATTATGGAATTGTTAATTCTTGTTTCTGCTTGTAAGGGTGGATCTGCCAAAAAGGTTACCGCCGTCATTCCACAGTTCCCATATTCCAAACAATGTAAGATGAAAAAGCATAGAGGTGCTATTACAGCAAGAATGTTAGCCAACCTTTTAATTATGGCAGGTGCTGATCATGTTGTATCGATGGATTTGCATGCCTCTCAAATGCAAGGTTTCTTCAGTAAGCCTGTGGATAATCTTTATGGTGGTCC
The DNA here is from genome assembly GCF_000026365.1 of Zygosaccharomyces rouxii. Classification (NCBI taxonomy): domain Eukaryota; kingdom Fungi; phylum Ascomycota; class Saccharomycetes; order Saccharomycetales; family Saccharomycetaceae; genus Zygosaccharomyces; species Zygosaccharomyces rouxii. The sequence goes on along the minus strand of NC_012991.1, from coordinate 1,053,180 downwards.
AAGTCTTGCCAAATGGATCAGAGAAAATGTGGAAAACTATCACGATGCAGTGGTAGTTTCTAAAAACCCCGGTGGTACCAAGAGGGTTACAGCATTAGCAGATGCGTTAAAAATCAATTTTGCGATGATTCATACAGATCGTCGTCGTTCCAAAGATCTGTACGCATTGAACAGGGATTTGAAGCAATTAAGACAGAGGAAACAATCATTATTGAGAAAAAATAGACCAATTGTCAAACAAGGTGATGGTCCTGATGAAGAGGAAAATATCATTTTAACTAATGGTATACAAACTGCGAGAATTCGTAACGGCCATGTGATTGGTGACGAAGAAGAAGCTGCCACCCTTGAAACTGACGAAGAAGCTATAGAAGAAGATGGTCAAGATAGCACATCTGGTACTGTAAGTGATTCGTATGCTTTAGGTGGTACTTATGATGCAAACGATTCAGATGAAGATGAGGAAATTGAAGTTCAAAGTCAAGAAAAACTGATTACCCTGGTGGGTAATGTCCAAAATCGTCCTGCAATTATATTAGATGATATGATTGACAGACCAGGTTCATTCATTAGCGCAGCTGAACATATGATGCAAAACTGTGGTGCCAAACAGGTCTACGTGGTTGCTACACATGGTATTTTCACAGGTGACTGTTTTGAACAATTGGAGAATTCAGATGTGATCCACAAAATTATTGTCACAAATACTTATCCAATTTCAAGTGAACGTATTGAAAAATCTAAGAAATTAGTCGTCATTGACGTTTCATCAATTTTTGCAGAATCAATTCGTCGTGATCATTATGGTGAAAGTATCTCAGTTTTATTCGATTCCCTAAGTGCTCTGTAGAAACCATTTTTTTTGTAGGGGGAAACATAATAGACAAAAAGGTTTGGGATTGAATATAAAATAGAAAAATATATTTACATATATTTAGCAAAGTTTATTTTATTATATTTTGTTTTATTCTACATACGACATTTCCTATCACTGACCTCTATTACGAACGACTTCTGTGTGGGAAACCAAGGTATCACTTATTTGAACTGATAGCTCGTGGCTGGACAAAAATCTATCAATTAACACGCCAATAATACATCTAACTTGCTTTCCAAAACGCTTCTTGGCCAATTTGAGGTAACTCTTACTAGCACAAAGCATCCAACACAGGAATCTGCCAATTATGGCCGCTCATATCACTACCGCCCATGGCCATCTTATGAACCGAAGCATCCATATTTAGTTTTTACTGTAATTTTACTTTACCCAAGGTTGAATAAAAGTTCAAGATTACTCTACCTACAGTAAATCAAACTTAGAATCTTTCCACATCTTTATATATCATATTAATGACATCCTCACTAAGGTCTAGGGTCCACTGACGGTCGAAATCGTTTTCATTTTTCCTCCTCTTTCTTTGATTTCTGTGATGAATCCACTGTAGTGGCAGCTGAACCCATGTAGTCCTTGCGGAATGTTAAATTTGGACTTGTAATGTTCACAGGCGTAAATTTTGGGGGCATGATGACTCTTCCAAACTTGTTCCTCAACTTCTGTTGAACGTAATCCATATCTAAGTGCTTGGTTAACGATATACGTGGGATACAGCTGATGTAGTGTTTTTCATCTAATTGGACGTCCAAGGGATCTTGTGTATGACAACCAGGGGACATCTTCAGTCTGATAGAATGTGTCTTTTGTCCTGCACTGTCTGTACTTTCGTACAATTCAAAATTGATTTGCGACAAATAATCAAATTCTGGTAGAGCATTCCTATCGATTCTCATGGGTATTCCGGATTCATAGATAATATTGAGCAAAGTGTAAATGTGGGATTCCTTGGTGAAATATGCTACACATGCAGGTTCCTCTCTGTTCTTCATATCATCAATATCGTTTAACAGTTGCTTGGCTAGCGGTAAAGATGTTAGTAGTCCAATATCTAGCTTTTCAGAATCTGAAATACCGTATTCCTTGGGGCAAATGAAATCAAAAAGAACTTTAGCCAACTTGTAAAGCTCCCTAAATTGCATAAATCTCGAATCATCGAATGGTGAAGATGATTTAGAAGAACGATGACTAGTCTTCCCACTCTCTACAACCCAACCGAGGGAACCGACGCTGTTTCCCGGTTTCTTACCATGATGGGTCCCATTGTTTTCCACAATTTTGAAATTATTCTTCATTAGCACGTTAATTGGATAACGATCCACGAGTGAATGGTTACCCATCTCTTCATCTGCCAATTCGCCAGGATCAAAAATATGTTCCAAAAATTTACGGTTATGCAAAGCATCATATTTCATGGTGTCATACAGTTCAGAGATTTTGGAAGGATCAACCTTATCCAAAATGTAAAACTCATTAAATAATTTTTCCCATCTTTCCTTGAATAGACTGGCATCTTCATTACAACACCATCTGGATTGCATCTCTTCGACGTTCTTGGTGGCATAGTTATGACGCATGATCTTTCTATGATAATTCATTAATTCAACAACACGTTTGATCACAAAATATGGCTGTGGCATCTTAGGTGGCCAGGCAAATTGTTGAGGTGGTTCCTTTCCTTGTCTCAAGAGTGGTTTCAGCTTCTTCTTGACTTCATCCATAAGATCCTTAGCAGCATTACTGTCATCTAGCAAATCCTTTCTGACGCTAATTTCGTCGCTACTTAGTTCATCCTCACCAAACAATGCTTCTTTCCAAAGTTGAGCCGATAGAAGGACTCTTCTTTCTGAAGATGAATAAATTCTTATATTTTTCAAAATGTTTTTGTTGAGCAGATCAAAGTCCTGCCTCATCTGCTCACCCAAATCAGTTGCCTGATAACGAGCTGAATGAGTAGGTTCACCTCCCCATTTGAGGATAAATTGAACTTTCTCGACTTCATTTTCGGAATTCACGATAGGTTTCAACTGGATCTTAGTACCAGGAAGGGTTAGCTTTTTCTCCAATGCGTTGGATAGCACTGATAGTTTGGCAGGATCTTCCGCATTCTCTTCCTGAGCGATCTTCAATGCCTGTACAACGATTTCCAAATCGTTAACATTTCTAATGACAACTTCTTCCTTGTGTCCCTTGAGCAAAGAAATGAAAATTGGTGACGTAAAAGAGTGTTTGAATTTTTGTTTAGGAGTTCTATCTGCGTGCCTAATCACCGTAACCAAACCTTTAAAGACCCACTTTTGAGTTTTCTCCTCTTGAATGGCAGGCAACAAACGATTTTGTTTATCCATTGCCTTCTTAGCTTGAATAAACGTTTCTCTAAGAATTGATGCACATGAGTTGTAATACGAACTGTTATCTTTGACAAAGGAAAACCCATTGACGTCGATCACATAACTTTCCCCTGAGACACGTAGTAAATCAAACCCACATATGGTTTGGGAAAAAGCCTTGGAAACATTATGAGCAATCTCCTTTTCCTTCTTAGAAAGTTCTGTGACGTATCTAACCTCTTTACCGTGAGTGTTTCTTCTCACGATACCATCCACTACCGGGGACTTCCTGGTTTCGGCATGGCAGTACTCTTTACCCACGGTATATGCCTTAACATCTTCGAAATTATCGGTATCCATAAACTCTTCGTAGATGTACGAACCTTCAGTCCTTGGACTTGCTAAAGTAGGGTCGAATTCTGAAGATTTATTGCCAACTTTACGAAACAAACGTCTACCACCCCCTCCGGTCTTGGAATGATAATAGATATAAATGTTGTGATCTTCACCGTCAACTGGCTTCTCAACGAATGGTTTAGACATCACTTTCCCATCCACTTCCAAAGTATCATCATCAACCATCCTCCATTCTGGTTCTTCAATTGGTTTAACCTCGACGTTACGCTCAAGCAACTTAGCCCTCAATTTATCATCGATTCTTGGCCCACCATCTCTAGTGATTTCCAATCTGGGCGGCGTGGGAACGTTTGCGGATTCCAACAGTTGTAGACACAATCTTCTGTCCCAAAGCACCTTCTGCATAATTAAGTCGTTAATAATGAATGGTCTGCGTAGCTGCACGTACGAAATTGCCTTGTCCAAGGGGAAACCAGTAGAGAAGAAAGAGATCAAGAAATCACAGGTTGGCCAGTTTTCGATATTTTCATCCAAAATGACTTTATCACCAAATATAACAGTCTCGAATTCACCATGTTCGATCAAAAGGTTTAGAATGTGTCTACAGGGTTTTGATAGTACCTTAGCATCCATAGCACAGACACCGATCTTACCGATCTTAGGTAACTGTGCTTTAGCGGTTGATGATTTCCTGCTGAATCCCCCAATGTGGGGAGAGGACGCTAGAGATCCACTAGTGTCTTGGTTCGGTGGAGGTACTGAAAATTCTGTCAAAATCTGGGGAATCGAGGCTGGCTCACCATTATTGGCTTCTAATTCAGCATCCAATAAAATTTCGGACGCTTCATGATGGTTCAATGTCCCTTGGGATGAATTACTCTTAACTCTTTCCAGATCCAGCAGTTCTGAAGAAGATCTTGATTTACAAGTTGGGGGTCCTACACTTGGTTGTGAATTGATACTAAAAGTTCTTTGTAAAGTTGCTTCTACATTTTCCTCTTGTCCAGAATCTGGGATACCCGGTGGGGGCAATTTCAGAGAAGTGTTCTCAGAGGCAGAAGTCTTTGGTGCGAAGCTTTCTAGGATAGGAGCAATGGATTCCATAGCTTTCTTGGTCTTGGAATCTAAAAACAGTGGTGACATTGAGGCAGTTTCATCGGTCTTTAAGGGACTATAATTGTCCTGAGGAGACTTATCATGGGGATCGCTCATTTTGATACAAACTAAGTTCACTTTAGGCCACTGAACTGATTATCAAAGGGGCTCCCGTGGTCTATTCTTACCGGTGAACTTGTTGTTGATTAGTTTGTAGGTCAGTATTATTCAAATATGGAATATTTCACTTATATTTCCCTTCGCTAATCCACGTGGTTTTTATCGCCCTAAGATCATTTGAAAAATTTCAAGCGATGAGATGAGATGAGCTCTTATAAGTATTGGAAACAACTGTTATCAAGGAAAACGTCCATAGTCTTGTATTCTCGAGCCATTTACCTGTGATGACGGTAGAGTACGGTAAAAAGAGGAAACTAGAGATCTCTGAACGTCCTTCAGTGAGAAATTCAAGAATTTTCTCACCTTTTAGAGTAGTCGGTAATGTCAGTAATACAATTCCATTTGCAGTCGGTACTCTGGGCTCTACGTTTTACATCGTAACCAGTGTTGGTAAGTCGTTCCAAATTTACGATGCAAGTAATTTACATTTGCTGTTCGTTTCTGAGAAAGAAACTGAGAGACCCATTGTAGCCTTGGCCACGCATTTTCACTATGTTTTCGCAGGATTTGGTAACAAAATTGGGGTCTATAGACGTGGTATCTGTGAGCATATTGTAGAATTGAATGAAAATGTTACCGTGAAGGGACTCTGTGTTTTTGGTGACTATATGTGCGTCAATGCGGATGATAACAGCGTCTACGTTTACAGAAAGGCAAATTCCCAAGATAAGTTCCCTACGGAGTACTATACCAAGTTCAGTGTGGGTAAATTGCAAGGTGGTGACATCGTCCAAGTTGTGCACTTGGCTACTTATTTGAATAAAATTGTGATTGTAACGAAATCGAATCTTTTGTTGTACAATATTCGTACGGGGAAACTGCTATACACTTCTGATGAATTTCCTGAACAAATCACAGCTGTGGAACCAGCACCGGCATTGGATGTATTGGCACTGGGTACCTGTTCTGGTGAAATTATCATGTTTCACATGAAGAAGGGCAAGAAATTACGTACCATTAAAATCCCAGACTTGAGAATCACTTCCTTGTCATTCAGAACTGATGGCTCTCCACACTTATGTGTGGCCTCCAACAACGGGGACATGATCTTTTATGATTTGGATCGCCGTTCCAGAATACATGTCTTGAAGAATATCCACAGTGCTGCCCTCAACGGTGTGACTAGAGCCACTTTTCTGAATGGTCAACCAATTGTGGTCACGTCCGGTGGTGATAACAAACTAAAGGAATATGTGTTTGATCCTTCTTTATCGCAAGCAGATGGTGAAGTCGTTGTACAGCCGCCTAGGTTCTTGCGTTCCAGAGGTGGTCACTCTCAACCACCATCAACTATCTGTTTTGCAGATGCTGAATCCCATTTCATATTATCTGCCTCTAGGGATAAATCTCTTTGGGGGTTCTCTCTAAGGAAAGATGCTCAGTCTCAAGAGTTATCTCAAAGAATGCATAAAAGGCAAGATGGTGGTAGAATTGGTGGTAGCACCATGAAAGAAAAATTCCCTGAGATCCTTTCCTTGGCGATAGAAAATGCAAGAGCTGGAGAGTGGGAAAATGTAATCACTGCTCATAAGGATGAAAAGAAGGCACGTACTTGGGATATTCGCAGAAAAAGAGTTGGTAGATGGTTATTTGATACTACGGATGATGGACTTGTTAAATCTGTAGCCATTTCACAGTGTGGTAATTTTGGATTTGTGGGATCCTCTAACGGTAGTATCGTCGCTTACAACATGCAGAGTGGTATGCTACGTAGGAAGTATAAACTGCATAAGAAGGCGGTTACAGGTATCGCGCTTGATGGAATGAACCGTAAGATGGTGTCCTGTGGGTTAGACGGATTGGTTGGATTTTACGACTTCAACCAGTCTACGCTGTTGGGGAAGGTTCAGCTAGATGCTCCGATAACCGCTATGATCTACAATCGTCCATCGGATTTGTTTGCGCTGGTATTAGATGATTTATCTATAATCGTGATAGATGCTGTAACTCAGAGGGTTGTGCGTCAACTATGGGGACATACCAACAGAATTACAGCGTTCGATTTCTCTCCAGATGGAAGATGGATTGTCTCCGCCTCCTTGGACGGTACTATCAGGACCTGGGACTTACCCACTGGTGGATGCATTGATGGTGTCAGATTAGATTCAGTAGCTACCAATGTCAAGTTCTCGCCTAAAGGTGATTTGATTGCAACAACACACGTTACAGGTAATGGTATATGCATATGGACCAATAGAGCCCAATTCAAGCCAATTTCCACCAGAACAATCGATGAAGAAGAGTTTGCTCAATCTGCCTTACCTAACGCTTCAGCTACTGGTGGTGGGTCACTGCTAGATGGTGCTTTCAATGAGAGTACTCAAGAGGAAAATGGGTTAGACTTCAATACCTATCAATCTCTGGCCCAAATTAGCGATGAACTGGTCACTTTGTCTCTAGGCTCAAGAAACAAGATGAATACCTTATTAGCATTGGATGTCATTAGACAACGTTCTAAGCCAAAGGAACAACCAAAGAAGGCAGAAAATGTACCATTTTTCCTTCAACTTTCTGGTGAAGCTGTTGGTGATGAAGCATCGAGTAGAGAAGGTGCTGTCCATGCATCTCCTGAGGAATTACGCCAGAGACAAGAAGCCAAGCAAAACGAAAATGCTATTCGTGAAAAATTGACCAATGCTAAGCCTTCTGGTGAATTTGGATTTGAATCAAAATTCACCAACTTATTGAGAGCAGGTGCTCAAAGTGGTGATTTTACAGATTTCTTGCAAAACTTAGTCAACCTCTCTCCAGCAAGTGTGGATCTCGAAATCAAATCATTGAACGCTTTCGAACCTTATGATGAAATCATTTGGTTCATCAATGCCTTAACCCAAGGTTTAGCTTCAAACACTAACTTTGAACTTCATGAAGCCTTTATGAGTCTTCTCATGAAGGCTCAAGGAGATGTTATACATGTCAACAATAGCAATCCAAGGATTAAAGAGGCATTAGATGGTTGGGATGCAGTCCATAGACGTGATGAAAGACTGAATGAGTTGGTGAATTTCTGTGCTGGTGTCGTTAATTTTGTATCTAATGCATAAGCAGATATATATATAATATCGTTATTACAGAATGGGAATTTTTAAAAGAATTAATTGTTACAGTATTATCCGATCTTGTCAATTTCTTTCAGGTCTGATACAACCCTGTGTGCCTTTTGTTGTGCTTTTGTTCTTTTATTTTGTATCTTTGCCTGCAAAGCTCTACCACAGTTATAGTGTACGACTACTTTCTTTTTATCAAATGTGAATAAGAGCAGAGTATCTGTCGTGAAAGTTGAGAAATGTTTATTGCAAACAGGACATTCGTAATTTTCACCCAATATTGAATATTCTGATAGGGTTCTATTAAGATCATAGCCCTTGTTGATGAGTTCGACTTGCAAAAGGTTTTTAGTTAATTTCGTCTCATCTCTGGCAATTGAATGAGATTTCACAGTCTGTAAAAAAATATCCTTGAATTGATTTAAAGAAAGCTCCTTGGGTAGGATCTCGTAAATCTTGATAATGTTGATTTTATTTCCATGTTCTTGAAGAAAGTAGAGAATTTCATTGGAGTTACCAGTTTTAGCATACTTGTTCAATATCTTTTGGAAAAAATAGTTCAAACTGTCTTTACCGGTTTCAGGGTGATCTGTGTAGACACTCTTACAATAACTGGATGTAGCATTGTAATCCGAGAGATCATCATAAAATATGTTAATGGCGGCATGATGGTCTCCCAATTTCTGTAAGGGGAAAGTTTTTAGAAGTGAAATAAAGTTATGCTGCTGCTGCGAAACAGGGTCTCCTTTGTTGTCTGATAATTCGTTCAATAATCTTAAAATTGTCCTTGGTTCATAGACAGAGGTTGATTCTAAGACAGATTTTAATTTCATCTTAGTGGTTGGATTGTTCATGTCGTCAAAATATAGTTTCACCAAAGTAGTATGCAATTTCACATCCTTGGAGCCAAATGCACTAATAACAAACTCCAAATAACGTATAGCGGTTGTCTTGTCCATTTTATCAATATATTCATAAATTTGATAATGATTACGGCTAGCACATGCAGGTGTTTCGTTCATGAAAACAGACTCCATAAGGGCAGAATCTTTACCAAATCTTTTCAGTAACCAATCCAAATAGTGAAAGAGTAGTCCTTGATGCTCTAGTGGTAATTTCTTCAAATAATCTACTACTAAAACTTTGACCCCATCCTGAAATTTGACCGTATTGTCATCTTGATCCATGCTAGTGATAAGGTTCGTGAGAAATTCCAAGGCATCTGCATGCATACTTCTTCCGAAGTAGAAATCTACTAGCTCTTGGAACATACGGCGTTCTTGTAATTCCCTTACAACAACATCACGTTCGCATAAATTATCGATACGAAGTAAAGGTCCTACCATTGACGGGTAGTAATACAGATATGCTACGAAAAGCACGGTATCGATCAATGTGAGTAGTGTGGTGACGTCAAGCGTTTGGTGCTTATCCATGAGAAAGAAATTAAGATTCGCATCTATTTTTCGACCTGAATGTTCCCACGTTATGCTATCCTTCTGTGCAATACTTTTCAAATGTCTTCTAGTATCTGTCAAATAGGGTAAGAACCATTTACGAATTATCATTGCAGGTAGTGTGTAAGTCCTTTGATCTTTTAAATCGTCATATAGACAACTATGCTGTTGACCCGTTACTTCGGGAACGAGTCTTGCAATCTTCGGCGGGAAACATTTTAAAATGATAAGTTGAGGTGGTGCCCAAAATTCCAAGAATTTATCAAAGATCAACTTCGGGATTAAATCTTGTAAAACCATGGTCCTGTCATGGATTTGATCGTGCGAAGACAACATACTCATGCAATTTTCAAATCGAGCGAATATTTCCAAGCACCAAAGAACCGTCAAATCTCTTAACTTCAAAACTACTAAATCCAACGATGCTTCTGGATTTTTGGAGCAGCATAGGTTTTCTGGATGAGGAAAGTCTAAGAACTGCTGGTAAAATATCACTTTACGCCATAATTTGTTGAAATCGGTATCAAACGAAATCCCACATAATGATCTATCATCCCCCAGTAAATCATTGGTATCATCTTCTAATTGATACCGGTAAAGGTGTAATTGATCGTTCAACGTCCAAATTATGAAATGCGATTTACCGATGGGTTCCACCCATTTAATGCCCTCTTCAACGGATTGTTCCAAAAAAGTGAATCCATACTGATAATCAACAACTCTAAACTCATGAGAATTATTAAGAATTAAATTAAGTCCTGAAAGATATCTTATCGATTGTAGCCCTTGATTCCACTCCATGAACTGAGACAAATCTAATGCGAATAAATAAAATTCATGATTATCTTTGCAACCTAACTGGAAAAGATTTTTCGAGAAACCATCTAAAATCATTATTTTGTCGCTATCTGTAGTTTTGAAAACAGATTTAACTGAGTTCATTGCATGCTTATGTGGAATATTTCTCCTACTCCATAGACTTGTAAAACTGGATCTTTTCGTTAATCTGCTAGACGACATGAAGGAAGTGGAATCATTATCTTTTATAGATTTACCGTTGACCTTCATTTCACGAGTCTTAGCCGTCAACTCAGCTAGACAACTGACTAAGTCTCCAGGATACTTCCTCCTAACGATTTTATCAATCTTTACAAGAAAAGAGTCCCCATACGGCCAATGGTAAATGCCATGCGTGGTTGCTAAGATAACACCTCTGGATTCAGCCTCAGATGACAATACAAACTCGCCTCTATTTGGCAATGTAGCTTCAACAACCCTTTTGTAAGTTCTACCTTCCCAAATTAACATTCTAAGTTTACCTCTATTCTTGGTAGCGTACATGAGGGCAGTTAAAACATCTTCTGAATCATCTAACGGCGTCTCCATAATCCAACATTTCTCAATGCCTCTACGATCCACTATTTGATCGTATTTGTGGAAATTTATACTGTCATACAGTAGTAAGGATTTATCACAACGGGCAAATATGGTAGACAGTGGTTTACAACCGTACAGTTCTTGGACTTTATCATCATTGAATCTAGAATTTTGTAAAAGCTGAGGATAGGTTTGTATCAACCTTAAGCTATGAGATTCTCTTGAATAAACCTGTACACTTTGGTCATCTTTCGCTACCACTAATTTATGAGTCTCTGGGTTATGTAGAATCGCTGTAATTCCTTGTGATGGTACTGAATCTACTAATTTGCATTTCAGCATGATACTCGAAACAATTCTTCCTACCACCACCTGATTGATTGTTTTGCTTACTTTCTCCCTTTAATTTTATTATGTCGATTAAAGGTTAACTAACTGAAAGATTGACTAACTAACTTGAGCTTTAAACGTGATATGAAATAAATTCAAAGAGGAATGGCCCCCAAATATGAGTTGGATCAATTGGTGAATTCCATCTGCAAATCAACTAGAGATACTGATGCTTCAAAGATTCTCAAAGAAATTGAAGATAACAATAGTTATATAACTGAAGTTCAATTGAAAAGGTTACTCAAGCTGCATGATGGATCATTTAGAGAAAGTCTAACACCACTGCAAAAATTGCATGATAAGTATAATGAGATCGTAATGAGACAAGGGGATTTACAAAGCTGGGCAGAACTAATAGACAGAGATTTAAGAGTATTAGAACTAACGATGCAATTAGCTAAAAGAAGATGAAAAAGTGTAAATGTAATTATATAAAATGAAATGTAGAACATCATACTACGCCATTAATCACTGCTGCTTCTTCACATCTTCTAATTTCTGTCCATCCGGCATCAATTACTTTTAGGGCATCTTTTAAATTTAGAGGCTCCTTTAATGGCTTATCATCTATCGAAAGCTTTTTGTAAATCTTAACATAACATTGGCGGGGAATTGTTGTAAATTTTCGACTACGTTTAATTGATTCATTTATAGAATTGCTCTTTGCAGGTTGTGTCCACAGTTCTCTGCGACGCAACCAAATTTTATCTCCCTGACAAAATGGCTCACCAGTCTCACGTCGTAGTTTCGCACATTCATCAACAGTATCATAATCTTCAAACGGTATTCTTTCACGCTCCTCCTTTGCGGTCGTTTGTTTAGAAACTTTGGTTTCATCGGTACCATCATCTTCGGTTTCGGTAGTCACCCTCATATCGGTACTAGTACCAGCGAGAGTTATACTCTCACCACTGCGCCTTAGAGTATCACTCTGGAAAAGTCCATCCACGTCACTTTCATCTTCATAACTTCGTTCATCTACTCTGCTCAGCACATCGTGAGTTATCCTTCTCATAGCATTCTTCCATTTATGTAAGGTGCAGGAAAGGGTACCTCTGACACCCCTCCTTGACGTAGTACTCATCGTAAACACACACCTTCTCTCACTAACTTATAGAGACACACAAATCCTCTTATCCAAGCTTGTTTCTTATCCGTTTTCTGTTATTATTGTAATTAGCACCTCATGGTAACTTCACCGTATTTTTCCCTTCTTTGATGTTGATGTGACAAAAAAAGCAAGAAAAACGGGTAACGCGATGAGCTATACAATGGCGCCCCACAACCCATTCAGGCCCAATTGGCGATATTGACTTCTTGGTCCTTCTCCATAACATTATCTGTGGATTTGTCTCTAGTAAGAATCTTGATGGAGTAAATTCCGTAACTCAGTCCATCGTGCGGCGTTGTCCCCCCGTTACCCCATTGTCTTGAAGTTATGCCATATCGACGTAGTGAAGTGTATTTCTGCAGCGGTGGTAAAAGCAGTAGTTGGATTTCAACATCAAATGGCGTACCTGCAGGTGGCACTGTCCCCAAAAGGTTGTCAGAATTGTGTAAATTGGCAGGGGTTCTACATGTACCGTTAACATCATCAAGTGACAATCCGCAGTGTCTGAGCACCAAAATTGGATCCGAATCATCTGTGTGAATATCGGTCCCCCAAATTTCATTGTTCACGGTCCTCGGTGAATCCTTAACTTGAACAGAAGATTGCAAATCTTCATAACTGATTTTAACCTCAACCAACCTATTTATCATGTCAGAACCGTAGCCTGGTAGAAAAGGACGTGGTGCCGATAATTCATAAAGGTCAAAGGGGAATGGCATCGAATCTGTCTCTCTGCGTGCTTCCTTGTACGCATGGTACCGGAAAGATTCGATTATAGTCTTTGGTTCCCCAAATTTAGAATAAACGGATTCGAGAACTGGCTTAGAATCTACTGTGGTCGTAGAATTACCAGCAGTTGAGCTACGTCCACTGTTTTCATCTTTATCCTTTTTCAATATAGACGTTCTGGTAGAATTTAAAATTGTGTCTTGGAGGCCATAGATCTGGGACTGAGTCCTTCTGTAGGCTTCGTCATTGTCATGAGTATCGGTCATCCTGGTACACAGCCTGCTGTAACCATAAATTACCCGCAATTATACAACTGAATCAGATCAATTACAATTGTTCAACTACGCTGACCTAGTTCTCATTATCATATATGTGATAACTCGGTCCTTTAATTTGCCTACTTTTCTCGTAATGAGATCTACACCTTGTTCGTTTTTTTTCCCTCCCTTTCCTCAAACCCTTTCGTTTATAGTTATGTGTATTTTTAAGTGACTGCTTAATGTCAATCCTACATCCGTACCTTTTCATTAACTTTTTCAATCTGAAAAAAACAATTGCGTGGGTTGAAAAAAAATGACGATTCGTGTTGTTTTTTTTCTCAGACGGAGTGACCCTGTCTGTCTATTGTCTCCCGCCTAGGCATTCCGCAACTACCCCGTACTCACTGCCTAGGATCCTCATGCCACCTCCCTAGCTCGTTCCCTTCCTCTGCCTAGCTCCTGCCTAGCAGTCCCTGTAGCTCGTGGAACCGCTGACCGACTCTGTGTCAGTTCCTGGCATCACGGATTCTGTTCGTTGGATGGACCGACGCAACCGTGTGTTGTGTGCGTTAGCAGTCCAATATAGTGAATAATTTCAAAACCATCGATTAATAGTGATAATATTGAATTGATAGGAGCCTTCCAAGGACGACGACATCAAAAGCAACAAAATGGCCGGTTTGAAAGACGTTGTTACTCGTGAATACAACATTAACATGCACAAGAGGTTGCATGGTGTTACTTTCAAGCAAAGAGCTCCAAGAGCCGTGAAGGAAGTCAAGAAGTTTGCCAAATTACACATGGGTACTGATGACGTCCGTTTGGCACCAGAATTGAACCAAGAAATCTGGAAGAGAGGTATCAAGGGTGTTGCATTCAGATTGAGATTGAGAATTTCTAGAAAGAGAAACGAAGAGGAAAACGCTAAGAACCCATTGTTCAGTTACGTTGAACCAGTTTTCGTCTCCTCTGTCAAGGGCCTACAAACCGTCGTCGTCGAAGAGGAAAACTAAGATAGATAGATGTCGTCCTAGAGGTTTTTTGGCGCCCCCTCCAGCATCTATATATAATGTATTGGGTCACAAAGGCCTCTTACAACATCTCTCTTAATCTTATAGTAATTCAGTTTTTTTTTTATTGTATTAAGTAGTGCAACAATAACAATATAAGCAAGGTTTTTTACGCTTTTTTTTTTCTATTGAGTTTTTACATTGAAGCTCAGTGTAACTATGACATTTGAAATTAGTCCATTCATCGCTGGTGGGTCCCACTACACAAATCACCAGTGTTCGTCACCAATTCACCAGAACGGTGAAGGAACGACCACATTTTGGTAACGGCAGAGAACCCAGGACGTTAGTCCCGCTCTAAAGGACCGAAATTGGTTTATCATCATGCTTCACAAGATCAAGAGATCTGGTGAGTTAAAAGAAAAATTAAGGTAAAAGTGTTAATTGTAAAGTAAGTCTTGCACTACTGTACATTTCTTTTATATATTTACACATCCAAGAATTGAAAAAAATCGATGAGGTTACCCGGCCAGGAAACTTGACTGCGAAACAGGGCCTTATTGGTTCTTCCAAGGTATATCGACACAGGTTGCAAATCCAGGTTCACCATATCGCTTCAGCTCGAAATGATCACCAAACCAGTCTAACAGTTCAGCTGTGCCTTTAACGTCCATCAACTCTTTGATTAAATTTCTTGGTACTTCCATATTTTCCAACATGCAGTAAAGATGGTGTTGTAACAATTGGTAAGGCAATCCACCGAATTCTAAAGTGTAATACCAAAACCACTCTACACAACTCCAAGGACATGTTTTAAACCCACTGAATAAAGCCGGATTCGATAAAACACCCCTAACGGCCATTACACCATCAGCTCCTGTAATTTCAGCAATCTTCTGTACATCTTCCGATTGTAGACAATCACCGTTAGCCACTACTGGTACTTGCTTATCACGAATCCTATCCACTACGTATCTAATAGCTTCGAAGTTTGCAGTATGAGAAGATCTTGTATTTTTAGTTCTACCATGAATTGTTATCCAGTCAACGCCCGCGGAACATAGATCTCTGCATAGTTTAACGGTCTGATCCCAATCTTCATGAATTCTAATCTTCGTCTCTAATCTAACCAAATCACCATATTTTTCCTTGACGGCTTTGACCATAGAACATAATAACTCTCGATTGTAAATTAGTGCACAGCCAATACCTTCTCGTACTTGTTCCTTTATGGGACACCCGCAGTTGATACCAATCCCATCACAGTAAGGCGCTACCATTTCAACAAATTTCAAGAGATCCATAACGTTATTAGTCCCCACTTGCACCATAAGCGGCGAGTCACTTGAATTCGTAGAGAAATCGGCTAATCTGGCATGAGGATTTCTCACGAATTCTCTTGCTAAGATCATGGGGGTATAAACTATATCAGTGTCATATTGACGGCAAACTTGTCTGAATGGTAATTTGGAATATCTAACCATAGGTCCTGCTATAGTCGCTGGCCTCTTATGTGTAGCTTTCCTCGTTTTTATAATGTGTAAAGGATCATTATGAGGCCTTAAAGGCTTAGGCCTAGGGATGAGTACAGAACCCTTCTCCATAATGAATCCAAGGATTATGCTGGTGTGTACCTATGGTAGACCTGTTGTACTTTAAAGATGAGATTAGATTAGATGAAATTAGACGAGATAAGTTAATGAATTTTTCAGTCGCGATGTTCGAAAGTCATGTGTAATTAAAACTAATTGATTAGAAACATATATATATATATATATATATAAAAAGTTACAAGTGTACCAGTAAAAGGTCATTAGAGCTGAATGCCTTATTACAAGTTGGACATTTTCTCATCCTAGAGGCTAATCTTTCCTTGCAGCAATTTTCACAGAATACGTGGCCACAAGATTTGATAGCCATGTTTTTCCAATTCTTTGAACATAATGAACAGTAAACCAAAGTACGGAAATTTTCCAATTCTTCCACCAGCGGCCCATTGTCACCACCATTTGTCAATAGAGAATTTTGCAATTTTTCACATTTGCTTTCAAAATTATGCGATTTGATCCTTACACTTTTCAAGTCAGTTTCTAAGGATTGTAATTTACCCTCTAATTGGGTCAATTGTGTGGTGAGCTTGAAATTTTCATCCTTGGTGAAATTTAAAGATTTTTTCAATTTGGATAGTTCAGAATTTAAATCCATTGTTTTCAAGGTAGTAATCTTATTGGAATCGATGAGGCGTTTTTCGTTACTTTGTGATAATTGCAATTGTTTAGTTATATTGTCAATCTTTTGTCGTAGTAATTTATCAGAATCCTTTAACTGTGATATGAGATCATTTGATTTGGTCAAGCTTTTGGATAGATTCTTGTTTTCCACAAGTATAGCGTCCTTTGATCTCATGGCGGCGAAATACTTTTGGTCGGCCTTTGTCTTCTCTACACTCAATTTGGATATAACAGACTCTTGGTTGATGTATTCGGAATACTTTTTGTGAGTAATACCGGAGAGGTCTTTAAATGCTTGTTCTAAATCTTGTAATTCTTTGAGTAATGCATCTTGATTTTGTGAGGTTTCAGATGATGATGTTAGCTTTGATCTGCTCTCCAATTTTGACCATTGGCTTGCTAGAGTATCAAGTGCAGATTGCAAATCTTCTAACATGGTACTTTTAGAAGTTTCTTTCTCCAGTATGGCAACTTTACTCAAAAGTTCGTCACGCGTGGTCCTTATCCTTACTAGATCTTTTTCCAAATTCGAGTTATGCTTTTTCAAAGTTTCCTGAGCCGTTTGTAACTCTTGGGCCAAATTATTTGAATAAACATCTCTATTTTTCGAAAGTTCATGAAACTTCGTCAATAGATCCTCGTTTACCTGTGAAAGTTCACCATTTTGTCTAGTCAAATGCTGAATCTTCTCCGAGTGCGTATCCTTTGTATCTTGCGTACTCTCGGACGGCTGGGATTGTTGTTCCTGTAATTGCTTGCGTAGTTTAATGATTTCTTGCTCATTTTGTTGTTTAAACTGTTCCAAACTCTGTACCGTGGTCTGTAGAGCATCTATCTGTGATTTTAAATCTTGCATTCGCAATTCTTGTTCCACGTCCTTTCCACCATCGTTACCATTGCCGTGAGTTCCGCCATTGACAGGAGAGTCCTCTTTCAAAGGTGTACTTTCTTGTTTACTTATATCAGTTCCATTGGGTAAGGACTCTTCCTTAACATTGACTTCATCAGTATTGTCCTTCCTCTTAAATATCCTTTTCACGGTTTGAGATTCTTCTCTATCGTAACTGTGAACAATTCCTTCGTAATAAGATTTGATTCTTATCACTTCCTCTTGTAAATGCTTATTTTGATAAACTAACTCGTCTTTATCCTGCTGCAATGCTTGTAAGGCAATTGCAAGCCCTTGAGTTTTTTCATCACCGTTCTCGGTACCGCTGTATTTCGTCAATAACTTCATAAATACGTCACTCAGCTGTACAATAACGGTTTCATCACCCTGTGCAACCTTTTCACATATTTGCTTTTCCTCATCAGCTTGGCAAATGGGCTGAAGGAATCTAGCTAATGTTACAACTAACGCCATTAAATTTGCTAGCTTCCTGGTGACATCCGCACACTGTCTCGTTGACAACGCGTACTGGGTCTGCAAAGACTCTAAACTAATCCGTTTCTGATGAATACATCTAAAGAGTGCTTCCTTTTGAAATGCTATTACGTCTTTTTGGGTCAACGGCTCATCACAACTGGTAAGTTCTAACTTCACCTTCTTTGTAGCGGGCTCAACCGACATCACTCGGGGAAACAAATACGACCAACTGTGTGTATACCTTTACTTTCCTTCTATCTCAGCCACTGATACGCCCAATACTTCCTAAAGCGGCTAATATACCTTCATCCCATCCAATACTAACGTGTAATAATTGTTTGAAGTTATTATTGAAAGACTGTTTAAAGTTTCTTCATTCTGATGTTGAAAAGTTTGATCATTTTTAACGTATTTGTATGGTGTACCGTATTTCACGATGTATACACTAGTGGCATTTTGGACAGATCCCTTCAATTCCCTTTAAATCTTGAGACTAAATGGATGATACGATTGAAAAGCGGCTAAGAAATCCCCCCATTGGTGGCCTTTTTCACATTTTGAAGGGTTGAATAGGGTGCCTAATCATTGATCAAATCCCCTTATAGGATTTTTGAGCAGTTTAAAAGTGGTATTGAGTCGAAATCTGGAAGAAGAGGCACTTGAACTGTGTGAAAGAATAGTAATCTTTATTAGTCATGGACCGGTTAGGAGATCAGGTTGGCTCTGATACACGCTTATTCCAAGCATTGAATGGATTTATTTTATTGATTGGTAACGATTCTCAACAACAGCCTCAACGAGAGCAGGCGATAAATGAGCACCCGAGCTCGAAGGTAGATTCAAAGACAGTAGCAAACTATTTGAGGTTAAAACTTTTATCATATTTGAGACAGCTACAACTACAAAATACTGTGACTCCTCATAGAGATGCACTGATTCAATGGTGGGTCACTCTACTAAATTTTTTAAACAGTGACTTGGTGGATAGAAATAGCCCTGTAGAAGAAATGGTTTTCCCAGATCCTTTATTGAGTGTGGATAGTATTTCAGTTACTTTAGAATGTGTCAGTAGGCTGATGTCCTCATTAATGGTTTTACCGATACACAGCTGTAAAGATGCAGAAATTTATTCCCACCATGTTTTATTAACGATTCATTATGTGACTAATAGATTAATTCTAAACTCCAAACATCAACGAGAAATTACTAAACAACAACAGCAGCAACATCATATAACACTTCCGCAACATCAACAGCATTTTAATAGATCCATTTTGCATTTTCTTAGCAGTTATACATCTTTGTTACGTTCGTTTTTGGGGAAATTAAATGCATATGCGTTTTTCTATTTACCTGATGATTTCCATTACGATGTACAACTTCTACTGGCATTAAAACCAAATTTAAGTTACAAACCTGCAAATTCTTTATTCCTTTGGAAAAGAAGATCTTTTGGGAGCATTGAAAATCAAGAGGATCGCATTAAGCCTGAAACTTTGGAAAATCGAGATACTAATTTCTTCAAAATTGTCATCAGTTATATGAAAAATGATTTTATCTTCATGGCGTTTTACTGGCATTATTGGTATATCGCACTAAGATTTCTCGCAAATTTAAACGGCGGTTCTGAATTAAAATCCAATCTTTCCATGATTCCGGGCGCCAATGTACTTATCACGCATGTTACCAGTGGGTTTCTAAGAATTGATCTCGCAAGGTTTACCAAATTTTTACAATCAAACAATAATATCAATGGTATGGGATTCAGTAGATCAGATTCTACTGATTCTTTATCGACGAATGGTTTGGCAGCTTCAGCCGCGGCAAATGTTAATGCCAATGCTAACGCCAGCGCGGGCGTTGGTGAAAATGGTACGGTTACTGCAGAAATCCTAAACGATTTCTTGTTCAGTAATTTTAGGATTTTACGTGTTTGGGAATGTCTAAGAAACCTCTCAGGATGTCTAGAAAAGGATTCTAATTTACCTGTTTTGTTGTTATTGCATGATTCTTCTCAACTCCGTTACATTTCTAGCATTCCAGCACATGATTCTGGTGTTGCCAACGTCATCTACAACAAAGTTTTCCAGTTCATTATTTTCCAATTTAGATCCCTATCATCAGTACAATTTTTACATTGGGACATCTGGTTTGCAGGTATATGTGCCATGTTGCAAACACTAAACAATAATGCACAAACGGTAGCATTACTTTTTCTTTTCAATGTTTGGCCTCATATACCGGCCAATTTACAATCCATGTTATCTCAAAAGTTGATCAATGACTATTGGAATTTTTTAACATTTGAAAATGATTTTCAACTGGTAAGGGTATTGTTCTTAAAGCTACTGGTTTTCCGTGTTATTCCGGGGAGTGCTTTAACGGTTAAAGAACAGTTAAAGATGAAGTTCCAGGATTTTTATGCGGAAATGTTAATTCTTAAATGCAGAACTAGAGAGGAACCACTAAGAGATAAGGAAGATGATCTTTATTTCTACGGATCGAAAAGACTTTTCTTGGCACCGAATAGATTGTTGAAAGAGCAGGACCTCATCTACAGGGCCGAAAAGCATTCACATCCAAAATCTAGTGGGAGATATCAAAATTTCCCTACAGTCAGCAGTGTAGCTAATGTAAGACCATCATTAATTTTAAGAAATGGCCGGTATCCATATGACGTGTTTGATGAAATGGTAACAAAGGCATCTCTACTGATGACTGAAAGAAAGAGAAAAGAACAGAATTCACTGTCAACAATAAGTTCTGCTTCAACCCATTCCCATTCAGACAATAACCTAGGACAATCTAAACACTCTTCAAAAAAGACAGGTTCTTTCTCCAATACAATTAGTTCTTGGTTTTCGAAATTATCGAAAAATTCTGAACATTCGCAATCCAATAATGCTGATATTTCAATGCAAAAGCATGCTCCATTCTCTAACAGCGGTTACATAAAGGGTGAGAGGAGTAAATATCTAGTCAGTGATGAGAGTGTTCCCTACTCAGAATCCTCAGAAATGCTATCCATGTATTCTAATGTGTCGTCTATTGGTACTAGGCGCACAAGTTCATCTGAAGTCCCTCAAGCTAGTGTAATGGGAGCATCTTTCACACAAGGATCTAGTGCATCTAGTGGTAAGGAGATTGATGCTGGTGGGTATTCTCGTGATAATCAAAAGAAGAAAAAATTACTGGCCCCAGCTGAGTTGAAATATTCAAGTTCAGTTATCGATACTGGTGAAATTTACACAATATTCAAAGTCAAGGTAACACAAGCGGAACCTATAGGTAAAAAAGTTGAATATGCTAATTCCAATTGGGGGGTTGTTACTGCTAAAACCTATGACAAACCATTGCCCGTCCCCACTTCACCTTCATCAGAGTCTAGCGCCGTTAGTTCTGTTATTGATGAATTGAATAACGATTCGTTTGGGGTGGATTATTTAAATGAGTCCTCTTTTGAACTCCTACCACCGCCCCAGGAAGGGAATTCTAAATCTAATGAATCCACTTTGATGTCTGCTTATAGTAATGATCCAACTGTGCCCAAACCAAATTGTAGGTTTTTCGGTATGCAAAATTCTGAAGATAGTGATGTATCGACTGGCGATTCTGAAATTTTAAACCGTTTTCAAAATTTGACACTGGGTGAGAATGAAGATGTGGAAGAGGACGAGAAAGCCATTTTGAAAGGACTTGATAGATTTGATGAAGAGATTATTGCATCGCGCCGTAGGGCGTTGCATTATAACAGACATAACTGCTTGAAAACGAGGCTCAATAAACTGTCCAAACTTGTACGAATGTTTAACAAAACGGTGGAAGAATATTACGAGTACCTCAATTTTCTGGACCATGACATGATCTTTATGGATTTTGAAATCCGCCCCCCATCCCATGCCAATATGATGAACGTATCCGCAGATTGATTAAGATCAACAATGCCAAGCATGTGTTAGTCGAAACTTTAAGAATGACAAAAGAGAAATATTATAAAATTCAAAATGTAAAAAGATCAAGTGCGGTCACATAGGTCTCTGAATACGTAATTTTTATAGATTTATCCAATCAATGAATTAACTAATCTTGCGTTCATTCCCAGGTAATTTCTTGGAGACTAGAGCGAATGTTGATAGGGCCGTGATACTGAATAGAGTCGTTATTGCCAAGTCGAAAAGGGCGATTCCTACAAAGTAGGTGGTCCTGCGCCATCTAAGCATAAAATTAATTAGACCTTGGGGGGAATGCATTCTAAATTTGATCCCTGATTCAGGTTCAAAGATCAATTGGGTCGGCTCCACAGTTTGTAAAACGAAGTCTATTGATCGCATTTTTGGATGGATTTGGATTTTGTCATCTAATTCCAATTCATTCAACCATTCCTTTCGATACAATTCCAGTCTCGATGATCTATATTTGGAAGAAGGTACTCCCAATGCAGTCGGATATTCTTCACTAAGACAGATAATAGGAATCCTTTTCCTAAACAATTTATGCTTTGCAAGTCGGTCAAAAATCAGCAATTCCAATTCCACTAAATTACTTTTTTGCTTATCATTGAAAAGATGGACACAGTAAAATTGTAAATTTAAATCCATCTTGTACAAGATATGATCTCTTAAATATATTGGTTGAGATATTCCATTATCCAAAGCTTTGGGTAATTCGTAATCTGCATCAATCCTTTTAATATCTTGACTAAACCTCCAACCAGTTTCACTCCAATCATGCTTTAATTCTCTTAAAGTGTCAAAGGGTACCCAATTGGAAGAATCCGCTGGTAATAACCTTAGGTAAAGATCATGGAATAACAGTACTGCTAGCGGGAAAATGATAAAAAGTTTAACCAGCAGAAGAGTACATGCATAGGCAGACCATTGTACCAGTCTCAATATATGTGATATATTGATCTTCATTATTTTTCACTGGTCCGTTGATGTTCAGATGTTCATCTTCAAGTGAAGCTGTAACTATTAGGGAGAAGTTAACTGATATGTTGAACAGGAAAAATACAATCTATATAATAAATACACATACAAACGATATAGAGTAAAATAGAATTAGAATATAGGAGAGGAGAGGAGAGTAAAAGATAAAGTAAAGTAAAAAAACAATAAATCACAAATATGTTAACGGCAACATGTAAATGGAAAAATGAAAATAATAATAATAATAATAAAAATGTTAAGGTTAATAATAATAATAATAGTAACAATTAGAAATTAAACTTCAATGGGTTGAGTGGCCCCTATGATATTTGAGTCCGTTTAAGTTCTTGTAACGTTTTCCGCAAACTTCGCAACGATATGGTTTATCCTTTTCGTAACCCATACCATCTGGGTATGGTTCATTGGATTCTGGATCTATAATACTGAAAGTGCCGTCAGGATTCTCATGTAGTTTCTGGTTTTGATGACCGTGTAATTTATGATATTTTAGACCATTTTGATTCTTATAAGTTTTATCACAACCGATGACAGGACATTTAAAGGGCTTATGCTCTTCGTGGTCCATAACGTAAAGTCTCCTAGCAGGATCATCGATATAACCCTCTTGTCTGTGGAAATTATGTTGTAATGTCTTTGATTGAGAATTTGACGCATCACCTGACATGTCTTCATCTTCATCTTCGACTTCATCTTCGTCTTCGTCTTCATCTTCATCTTCATCCTCATCTACGTCATCTTCATCGACACCACTAGTGGCATTCATTAGAGGTCCCGCTAACGCTGCGGTACTAGTTGGAGGTGTTGGATGATGTATCGATGTGGGTACTGCCATTGATGCAAATCT
The DNA here is from genome assembly GCF_000026365.1 of Zygosaccharomyces rouxii. NCBI lineage: Eukaryota > Fungi > Ascomycota > Saccharomycetes > Saccharomycetales > Saccharomycetaceae > Zygosaccharomyces > Zygosaccharomyces rouxii. The sequence continues at coordinate 1,029,555 of NC_012991.1, read as the reverse complement.
TGATGACGCCGAAGGCGATTGAGGTGCTAACGGCATTCCTGAATGAGGTGAAGCACTCGCCAGCCTCATAAAGGCAGCTGAATCGGCTCCATCTACATCTGAACCAACCAAATCTTCGTCCATAAAATCTAATTCTAAACCTGTTGACATGTTGGTGGTAAATTTATTAGTACCAAGCTTATTATTCATATTAGGGAGAGCACTTGGTAGTTGTACTATTGTATTGTTATTCGCATTACTGCTAGTACTACTACCACTGCCACTACCACTACCGCTATGACGTGAGTTTTTACCGCTTTGTAAAGAATAAGCGTTAAAAGAATGCTGTGGGGTTAACGGTATTTTACCACTTTGATGAGCAGCAGTATTTTGTTGAACCACATTTGCGTGAGAAGACTGTTGATGTGGATGAGGATGATGGAGATTTGGATGTTGCTGATGAGGATGATGTGACTGTTGAATATTATGCCGTTGTTGCCTAGCAGCCATATGTCTTGCAACTGGTGATGGACCATGAGAATGAGTACCATTACCAGCTTGAAGGAAAACGTCATTTGTAGAGACTGCATCCACTAAACTACCATTTAAGTGTAATTGAGGACCTTGCGGTGGTTCCGAACCCGTTGCACCTGTTGTTCCGAGCGGTGTAGGTGATCCACTAGCTCTTACACTAGCAGCCGAACCTGTCATTGTGGAATGAGGACTTAACTGTTGCTGTATTATGTGTTGCTGCTGTTGATGATGTTGATGTTGAGAAGGATTCTGTTGCTGTAAAGTTGTTTTACGAAAACTGTTAGCTGACAGTTGTTGTGAAGCTATCTCCATCTGATGCTGTTGTTGTTGAGATTGATGGTGCTGCTGATTATGAGGAGCTGGCATCTGCTGCTGCTGTCGCGGTATACCAGTCATATCCGATGGAGTTTGTTGGCGATAAAATCTCTTCTTAGAAGAAGGACCTGTTGGACCTGGTATCTGAGTATTTGAACTTGGTGAAGTAGCAATATGAGCCTCTTCATAGTGTCTCAACAAATCGTGCAATCCTGGTAACGATAACCCACAGCAAGAGTAATCCTTACAGTATTGTTTCTCTAAATTTGGTAGATAAGCATTGTATGCCGCTGGCGGTGAAGCTGCTGTAAAATTTACAGAATGTGACGGCCTTCTGCTTGTTGTTTGAGATGATGACGATGGGGGATATAGGTGTACAGTCGTTGTCTTTGACACGCTATTACTTCTTGAATTTTTAAGAGTTGCATGAAACATAACTTCATCTCTTAACCAGGATCCAATAGTTAGTGACCCCCAAGATACACCTCCCATACCTTGAGAATGTGCAATAGAATCACGTCTTAGTTTAGCCATTCCTTGAGGACCGACAGCCGCACTGCGGCCTTGACTAAACACATTCCCATCATCTAATGGGTCTTCTAATGAATCATCGCCCGTAGCAGTTACAACTGGCATATTTGAACTTATACCACTATTGGTTGCTGCTGATCCTGCAGCTGACGTTGGTATACCCATAGCAGCTGACGGGGCACCGAACGTCGAAGTTGGTGATTGTGAAAGGGGGTCGTTTGGATTTGGAGGAGTGTCTGCAAGTGCAATAGATGAGAAAGCCATCCTGCGTTGAAACCTTCTCTTATAAATTCCCTTCTATTATGACCTACCTTTTCTATTTTTACTTTATTTCTTCAGAATCTGGTTAAGCTTCCTCTCAGCCGCTTCCCCCTGATTATTACTAGTCTTGATTATAGCTAAATAGTCCTTTCAAATAATCAATTCTAGTTTATTATAGTTTAACATGCGGGTCCATCGATATCATCATGAGTGTGATGGGATCCCGTAATTCGACACCTGCTCATCCCTCCGTATATAGTGATCCGAATACAGTTGAATATTGGGCGGATAAATTATACAATTAAAATTCATATATTACGATACATAGCGAATTTTTGAGACTGTATAATTGGTATCACTGGAATTCTACGGGTCGAAAATGGGGGGATAAATTGGTTTGGGTCCCCTGCTGAAGTTCTGACGTGGGCAGGTCCGAAATTCTAATCGTTTAGAGACAGAAACATAGCCCATTATTGAAATGAGGTTGTGGGATAGTAAAGGAAACCAGTGAGGTGTTTGGAATTAGCTGAGTGTAGATGTTTTGAAATTTAGGAACCAATTTGGAGAGCAATATGCAATATTGTTGCAGTCTATAATACTAAAGACAAGGCATCTTGCACTGTATAGGATAATGGATGTGCTTGCTATATAGTACTAATGGTATGTGTTCTAAGTAATAAGAAGGGATGTATAGGCCGGTTGAGCTTTGGAAGCTTTGAAAGCCAGAAGAGGCTATTATTTAGAAATTATTGTATTATTCTTTAATTGTGTCGTCGGACAAAGTGTACTCTGTTGCGTCTGATTGGTGACAAAACGTTAAATGGATATCCATCCTTCGCAATGGATAGGGGTTAGAGGCCAAGGGTATAGACATGTAGAATCCAAAAAACAGTTCGAGAACAAGATTTCAAGACGCAAAGAACGTCAGGTCTTATTTAATTCGACGGCTTCCAGAAGTTAAAGGAGCTTGAAGTCATCTTCGTCCTCGAGGAGACATCTCGAGGCATCAAAGGCATTACAGAAACATGGAACAAGGCTAAGATAGAGGACTCCAGAACCATCGAATAGGTAATCCAATGACCGGAATACAGGTTTATATCAGGTTTATCCAACTTTATTCAAATCCCTTCTCTGGACATACCATGGTACTAGGCGATAATTCTCGGACAATATTTTGTCAAAAATTTTGACAAGCTCATCTCATCTCATCTCAAAGGACTTCGACTACGGATCAATACCACAAAGAACGTCAATATGAGTTCTGAGAAGAGGTCTAATGATTCCCAAGAAGTTTCTGATGCTTCAATTAAGCGCCAGGACACTTCCACCAAGGGAATAGCTCAGATAAAAGCTGAATATATTATACCATCGACAGGTCCAGCACAGACTAGAAATGAAGCAATAGATACGGAAGAACAACCTAGTGATAGAATGCTTGTAGAAACTGGTGGTGGTAAAGGTAAAGGAAAGAAGAAGCGTGGTCAAAACAAGAATAGGGATAATCGTCAAACGAAGGAAGAAAATCCATTGTGTCCCAAATTTCTACAGGGGAATCCTGAATCAAGAGGTACTCAACCATGCCCATTCGGCGATGATTGTAAATTTGTTCACGATGTTCAATTGTACCTTTCTACCAAAAAACCGGAGGTGGAATCGCAATTTTTCAAAGAATGTCCAGTTTTCAAATCGTTAGGTTATTGTCCCATGGGATTTAAGTGTAGATTTTTGGGTTCGCATTTGAACAAAGATCCGTTGCAATTAGTGCAATTAGAGTCATCTGAAAGAGCTAAATTGTATGAAGCCAATCATGAAGTTAATCATATCAGTTCTGATCAAAAACTAGATTTAGTCAAGAAAAGATTCCTATTCGAGAAAAGTGAACAGGTTCTTGAAATTATTGACGCATTACAACGTGGAGCATCAGAAGGTAAAAATGAAGAAGAAAAGCCTAAATCGGATGAACCAAAGGCACCTCAAGTTTTACAGAGAGAGGAGGAACAAAGACTTCGTAGAGACCGCCAACGTGAATTATACAACCAATACAAGGATACAAGATATTTTGCTAGTGAAAAGAAAAAGTTGGACTTACATCATAAAAAAATCGTATCTCCTTTGACCACAGTTGGTAATTTACCTTATAGACGATTAATGCGTAAATTGGGAGCAGACGTGACTTACTCAGAAATGGCATTAGCAGTTCCATTGATTCAAGGTACCAATTCCGAATGGGCATTACCAAAGGCGCATGTATCTGAATATCCCGGATTTGGTGTCCAAATTGCATGTTCCAAGGCATGGCAAGCTGCAAAGGCTACTGAAGCCCTAGCGGCTCATACTTCTCAAGTTAGCGAAGTTAACTTAAATTGTGGTTGCCCCATCGATCTACTTTATCGTCAAGGATCAGGAAGTGCACTTTTAGATAACCCTGCGCGTATGATTCGTTGTCTCAATGCAATGAGTTACGTATCAGGCGAAATTCCAGTTAGTGTGAAAATCCGTACAGGTACCAAAGACGGACACCCTGTGGCCGGTCTTTTAGCACGCCGATTAGTTAATGAAACCGATGTCGCTGCAATGACACTACACGGACGTTCAAGAGCTCAAAGATATACAAAGAATGCAGATTGGGATTACGTGGTACGAGTCGCAGAAGAATTGCGTTCTTGTGAAGATGAATACGATAGAGAAGGTCGTCAAAGATCTCAAAGAATTCAGTTCGTGGGTAACGGTGACGTTAATAATTTCGAAGATTGGTACGCACATGTAAACCGCAGTGATGCAATTGACAGTGTCATGGTGGCAAGAGGTGCATTAATTAAACCATGGATCTTTGAAGAAGTTGATGCTCAACAACACTTGGATAAATCATCAACTGAAAGAATGGATATCCTTAAGGATTACATACAATTTGCATTAGAGCATTGGGGATCAGACGAATACGGTGTTGCTCAAAGTCGTAGATTCTTTTGTGAATTTATGTCATTTTTCCATCGTTATATACCAATGGGGATTTGCGAGAAATATCCAGTTCAGCTAAATGAACGTCCACCAAACTGGAAGGGTCGTGATGAGATGGAAACCATGCTTGCCAGTCCAGATGCTTCAGACTGGATTAAATTGAGTGAAATGTTTTTAGGTAAGGCGGAGGAGAACTTTGTGTTTACTCCCAAGCACAAGAGTAGTTCTTATTGAATAGATTGGATTTTATTGTTGTTCTTTTTTTTTTTTTTTTTCTTCTAATCTTGATAATAAATCCTGCGTATATTTAAGAATAATAATAAAAAAATGAAACTAAATTTCCTTTTGCAAAGCTTTAGCTTTTTCCTTCAATCTCTCGATTTCTGCGTCACGCTCAGCAATCTTTGATTGCAATTCCTTCTTAAGTTCCACATTACGTTTTTCTTCTGCAGAAGTGTCATAATCGGGTGAAGCCAAGTGGTAATGATCCTTAAGTTCTAATAGTTCACGCACTAAATTGAAAGTACGAACCACCACAAACGTCAAAAACAGTGTGATACCGGTCAAATACATGTTTCTCTGTGCAAAGAATTTTCTTGATAGAACCTCCATTCTGCTTGAAGAATATCCACCTGCAGGATTAATAGCATCTAATTCTTGTTCTACACTGTATACCCTATTGATAGAGTCCACGAATAACAGTAAGACAAACCCTAGCATACATTTAATGGCCACTTGAATTATATCGTTAAGGAATGGACGCACTAGAACAGAAACCAAGGGCTTACGGATCTTACTTGGCAATGGCAGCGCCAAGACGGAAAAGAAGGAAACTTCCGCCACTAGGATCCCAAACACCATCTTATAGTAGATAGACATTTCTGAAAATCAATGTGATTATCGATATAAATATGGATGAAAAGTCGATAGTTAGCTTAGAGTAACTTGTCAATTGTGAGCAGTAGTTAACAGTAGTGTAAGATCTTCATTATGCTACTAGCGCAAATCCTCTTCCCTGTATATATGGCCGAAGGGGTTAGGGGAAAAAAATCCGGTGCAAAGACCACGTGATATTCACGTGTACAATAAGGCCCTTTTGATCACGTGATAATGGCGCTATATTAGCAGCCATTGTATCTTCTTCTTTCACTGTTCATATACTGCTATTCGCATGCCAAAAACTGTTTCTTTATATATTAGCAAGAAATGCACAAGAATACGGTATACGTTTCGGACACGTGTTTATCATGTGCTGCAGAGTAGCCGCCCAGTGGTATTACCCTACTCTCTATTTTGACCCCCTCATCTTACACCCTGAATCGAGGCACGTGACGCGGTATTTTACTACTTACCCTACCTCCCCCTTTTCTTCTCCCTCTTACACTAAATTCCCCTAGCAAAAAAACAGTTGACGTGTCGCGTTCCGCTGCATGAGAAATTCGGCGTTCCAAGGCGTTCAGCCCTCAAAGTATTTAAGAAGTGAACCTTTTCCAGGGGAACCGTAAAATCCCGTACTTAGGCACTACGTTTTCACCTAGTGGCAAAAGAAGGTTAAAGAACCTCAAAGAACGTTTCTTCATCCCGCTTTTCTTTTTCTTTTTTCTTTTTCCTCTTTGTTTCTTTTTTTGCGCTAGCAAGAGGTTGACGGAACATAAAGAGAAAGAAAAAAAAATCCCGCTTTGTCGCACAACGATGACCGAAACGGTGTCCGGCGGACAGATGGACGTAAAGCCAGAGGTTCTGGACAAGCACTCAGTGTCGGACACACAGGTGGTGTCCGAAGCTCAGAAAGCGGCTCCGGAATCCGGGAAAACAGTAGCGAAGGAAGAGGGGTTCTCACCAGAGAGTGGGGACACCAAGGTGGAGGAAGGTGCAGCAGAGGCTGCCCCGTCGGCGGCTAACGGCGTTGACGAGAAGAACGATGAGAACAAGAACGCCGACGGTAATGGCAACAGCGCGGGAAACGATACGAACGGAGCTAATGGCAGTGTCGGATATAACGGTACCGCTGATGCTACCGCTGATGCCAACGCTAATACCAGTGGAATGGTGCCAGCCCCTCCGCCGCCTCCAGAACCAGATATGAATAATTTACCGGAAAATCCACTGCCTAAGCATCAACAAAGACATGCTATAATGACAATTAAAGCTGTTAAAAGGCTGAAGGATGCTAGGCCTTTTCTCAAACCTGTAAATCCAGTGGCACTTAATGTTCCATTTTATTTCAACTATATCAAAAGACCTATGGATCTTTCTACAATTGAACGCAAGTTGAACGTAAATGCCTTTGAAACTCCGGAACAAGTGCAGGATGACTTCAATCTCATGGTGAATAATTGTGTCAAATTTAATGGACCTCAAGCTGTAATCTCGCAAATGGCTCGTAATATCCAAGCTTCTTTTGAAAAACATATGTTAAACATGCCCGCAAAGGATGCACCTCCCGTTAAGCAACCACGTAAAAGAAGATCGAGTGTATCCGGATTAGATGAAGACGTGCCAGTAATTAGAAGAGCTCAAACTCATAATGGTAGACCTAAACGTGAGATTCATCCGCCAAAGAGTAAGGACATATATCCATATGAAACGCGGAAGCCAAAATCGAAAAAGTTACAACAGGCCATGAAATTCTGTCAACAAGTAGTTAGGGAGTTGATATCAAAGAAGTACGCTTCGTTTAATTACCCGTTCTTAGAGCCGGTTGATCCAGTTGCACTGAATTGCCCTACTTATTTCGATTATGTTAAGGAGCCTATGGATCTAGGTACTGTCAGTTCTAAGCTGAACAATTGGAAGTATCAATCGATGGAAGAATTTGAAAATGATGTCAGGTTGGTTTTCCGCAATTGTTATACCTTTAATCCAGAGGGAACCATAGTCAATATGATGGGACATCGTTTGGAAGATGTCTTTAACAGTAAATGGGCAGACAGGCCTATCATTGAATCGGATTCTGAAAGCGAAGGAGAAAATGGGTACTTTTCAGGGAATGGTGCAATGGAATCCGATTTTTCAGAATCTGAAAGTGAAATTGATGAGACTTCAATTACAAATCCTGCAATTCAATATTTGGAAGAGCAATTGACCAGGATGAAAGTGGAATTACAGCAGTTAAAGCGCCAGGAACTCGATAGAATAAGGAAGGAAAGAAGATTGGCTAGAGGTGCCCGTAAACACAGAGGTAGAAGATCTAGCAAGAGAAGAGGTGCTGACATTAACGGCGTAATGGGCGGTGCAAGTGGTTCGGGTAGCGGTCTTGGTTCAGGTAGTGGTAAACGTCGTAAGAAGCTGAAGACGGTGGTTACTTACGACATGAAACGAATCATTACAGAGCATATTAACGATCTACCAGCTAATAAACTAGAAAAAGTAATTGGAATTATAAAGAGATCAATGCCACAACTGAGGGAAGATGAGGAAGTGGAATTGGATCTCGATACCCTGGATAATAATACGATTTTAACGCTATACAACACTTTCTTCAGAGAGTTCGATAATGGTCAAGCCGCCCAATCCGGTTATGATGGTATCACAAATGGTGTTGATGTCCCAGCTCTATCTCCAACGGGAGCAAGTGCTACTTCAAGTAGTATTTCAAAGAAGAGGCGGTCAAAGGCACTAAGTCAAGAGGAACAAAATAGACAGATTGAAAAGATAAAGAGTAAGTTAGCGCTCTTGGATGGTGCATCGCCATTGAGTTCCAACGGATCTCCAATAGGTGCGCAAGCACATCACAATTTCTCATCTTCATCGGAGGATGATGATGATGATGCAAGTAGTGAGAGTGAGGAGGAGTGATCGGTCGGACCTCGATTGTTTTATTAAATCTTTTTTTTTTATTGTTATTTTTTGTTGTTGTTGTTTTTGTTTTGGGCCCCATTGGTTAAGTATTGTAACACTACTACTACTATTAATACTATTACTATCAATATTACAATCACTATCGTATATACATATTAATTAGTGTAAATCACCTATGGGATTTAATATCACTCCATACGTAGTGTGACACAACTTTTCAATTAAGATTCAAGGTATTGATTGAGTAAGACGAGTATTAAACCTTGGTTATAGACCTCTGTTAAGCATTGGTGATAGCTAGTCGACTAATTCGAATGGGTGTTTCTATTGCAAATCTTTATGATGCCCTTAGAGAGGCTACACAAGAAGACGTCGAACTTTTCGAGGATAAATTGAGTCAAATCGAACCGGTCCACACTGACGATGGCGTTAGGGAGAGGTTTCTTCAACCAACCAACGTTTTGCCATGGAGTCTATTAGATCAGGTACAACAATTTCCACAGAGTAGAGATACAGACTACAAAGATTTCTTAACAATTCCTGAACCTATCAATAGAACTTCTTTCCATTTGAGAAGGAAAGGTATCGATGGTCATGTGTCATCGTATGAAGAGGAAGTGGATCTCAAAGAAGTCGCCAATGCTAATGCTGCCAATTCCTTATCGCTGAATAGAGGCATTGATACTCATAGTAATTCCGTGAGGGGCTCGACTGCTCAACTACCCTTTATGCCTGGTGGTGTTTCCATGACAGCAGTTCAGACTACACAAGGAATGTCTAGCGTGGCGGCTTCTACCAAAATGTTGCATAAGGACGATCAAGGTCTTTTCGATGTACCTCGTGGCTTTGATCGAGGCATCGAACCTTCTAATGCATTTACCACTCCTGATAACCAAGATAGAGTTGATGAATTACAAGAATTGGATCAAGAAGATAACGAATTGGAGGTACAACAAGAAGTCGAGGAACAGCAAAGAGGTTTAGAAGATAGTGTAGAGGAGAAAACCACAAGGGAGATCTTAGGAGAAGAAGCCGATATTCCTAATGATGATAGTAGAGCTGCCGAAGATATCGATGAGTTATTACCGATGGGTATTGATTTTGCACGTAATGTGGTTAACTCTAAGGGTACACTAAGACCTAAAGAATGGGCCCATGTAGTTGATTTGCATCATAAGATTGATAATTTTGAGGAGTTAATCCCCAATCCTGCGAGAACGTGGCCTTTTGAACTGGATACTTTTCAAAAAGAAGCTGTCTATCACTTAGAACAAGGAGATTCTGTGTTTGTGGCGGCACATACTTCAGCAGGTAAAACTGTAGTGGCGGAATACGCAATTGCCATGGCAAAGAGGAATATGACAAAGACCATCTACACTTCCCCGATAAAAGCTTTATCCAATCAAAAATTTAGAGATTTTAGAGAAACTTTTGAAGATGTCGGTGTAGGTTTGATTACTGGTGATGTGCAAATCAATCCCGAAGCTGGTTGTCTTATTATGACTACAGAAATTTTAAGATCTATGCTTTATAGAGGTGCAGATTTGATCCGTGATGTGGAGTTTGTCATCTTTGATGAAGTTCATTATGTCAATGACCAAGATCGTGGAGTTGTTTGGGAAGAAGTCATCATCATGTTACCTCAACACGTTAAATTTATCCTTCTTTCTGCTACTGTGCCCAATACTTACGAATTTGCCAACTGGATTGGTAGAACAAAGCAAAAAAACATTTACGTCATTTCAACTCCAAAGAGACCTGTACCACTTGAAATCAACGTTTGGGCTAAAAATGAGATGATACCCGTGATAAATTCTAATAAACAGTTTCTAGAGGCAAATTTCAAGAAGCACAAGGAATTATTAGATGGGAAACCTGGCAGTAAGGAGAACGGGACTGGCTCTTCAGCAGCTAGTAGAGGAGGCAGCGCTCGTGGTGGCCGTGGTGGCCGTGGTGGTTCCGCTCGTGGTGGTTTCCGTGGTGCGGGAGCCGTAGGATCCAACAAGAGTAAATTTTTCAAGAAATCCGGTCCTAATAAAAAGACTTGGCCAGAGCTGGTTAATCATCTGAGATCCAAGGATTTATTACCAGCAGTCGTCTTTGTCTTTAGTAAGAAGAGATGTGAAGAATATGCAGATTGGCTCGAAGGTGTCAATTTTTGTAATGGTAGAGAGAGATCTCAAATTCACATGTTCATCGAGAAATCGGTTACGAGATTGAGGAAGGAGGATAGAGAACTTCCACAAATTATCAAAATTAGATCCTTGTTGGAACGTGGTATCGCTGTCCATCATGGTGGGCTGCTTCCTATTGTTAAGGAATTAATTGAAATGGTCTTCGCTAAGGGTCTAATCAGAGTTCTCTTTGCTACAGAAACTTTTGCCATGGGTCTAAACTTGCCTACTAGAACCGTCGTGTTCAGTGAAATAGAAAAGCACGATGGTCAAGGGTTGAGATTCTTGAACCCCGGTGAGTTTACCCAAATGGCAGGAAGAGCAGGTCGTAGAGGTTTAGATAAAACAGGTACCGTGATCGTAATGACTTATACCGATCCACTACCAGTGGCGTCTTTTAAAGAAGTGACCATGGGTGTCCCTACCAAATTGGAATCGCAGTTTAGATTGACATACAATATGATTCTAAACTTGTTGAGAATTGAGGCCTTAAAAGTGGAGGAAATGATTAAATACTCATTCAGTGAAAACTCTAAACAAACCTTGTTGCCAGAGCACGAGCAAAAGATAAAGGAGTTACAGCAGAAGTTGCAAGATGTTAGGACTTATGACGATTGTGAATATTGTAAGAAAGATATAGATCAATTCCTCAATTCCGCTATTAAATTGAAAGAGTGCACTGCTCATATGATGGAGGAATTGGTGAAGACTGATAAGGTCTATCAAGTGTTGAGAATGGGTCGTCTTCTACTGTTTAGAGATGAGAATGATAATTTGAAATTAGGATTTGTATTCCGTATTCACATGAAGAAATCATCTGTGATCGTGATGACGTTTACTGAACCCAACACTTTGGAATCTGGCGAACCTAATCATTTGCCTTACATGGTTAACTTGAGCTCATATACCAAGAGAAATTTCAGTACATTCAAGACTGTTGAGTTTTTCATGGAAGAAATACCTATAACTTCCATCGAATTAACTACTGCATATTCCATTAAAGTGTCCTTTACCGATTTGATGAAGAAACAACCTGAGGCTTTGAAGATGTTTGATGAAGAAGTTAGAATCATATTAAAGATCGCTCAAAAATTTAGAGAAAGTACTTCTGAGAAACAGGGTAGTTTGAAAGTTCATCAATACGTTTTAGAAAGGAATAATATTCAAAAGGAAATCTCCACATACCAAGCCTTGAGCTGCCCCAATTTAGCCGAGCACTTTGTGCCCAAATATAAGGCTTTCATGATTGAAAGAGATATCAAGGAGTTGTATCACTTAATGTCTGATCAGAATCTAAATCTATTGCCTGATTATGAAAAGAGATTAGCCGTCTTGAAAGACGCTGGCTTCATCGATCAAAACCATAACGTTTCTTTGAAGGGAAGAGTTGCTTGTGAAATTAACTCAGGTTACGAATTGGTCATTACAGAATTGATTTTAGATAACTTCCTTGGTGATTTTGAACCTGAGGAGATCGTTGCTCTACTATCGTCTTTTGTCTATGAAGGACGTACTAGGGAAGAGGAACCACCAGTAGCAACTCCAAGGTTAGCAAGAGGTAAAAAGAGAATCGAAGAAATCTATAGCCATATGCTCGAAGTGGTCGTCAATCACCAGATACCTTTGACTCAAGAGGAGGCAGAATTTCTGGATAAAAAAAGATTTGCCATGATGAATGTAGTTTATGAATGGGCCCGTGGTCTTTCTTTCAAAGAAATTATGGAAATAAGTGTTGAAGCTGAAGGTACAGTGGTCAGGGTGATTACTTGGTTGGACGAAATTTGTCGTCAAGTAAAAACTGCATCTATTATCATTGGTAACTCTAATTTACATATGAAGATGAGTCAAGCTCAGGAACTGATTAAAAGAGATATCGTCTTTGCAGCTTCTCTTTACTTGTAATTTAATTAAATTAAGACCAGTATTAAATATTAACGTTAATATTAATGATAATGATAAAACATATTTACATGTATTTCATCGAAGTAGAACTGTCTTGATTAATCTTTCTGCTATCACTTTATTCAAGAACCTGTTCACAATGTGATCCTCGTGGGTCATTGAGATATAACCGATGATGGCGTTAAAACTCTTTTGATCATAAGAAAACTGTATCCTCAATGGAACTTGATTATTCGGTATCGGGAGCCTGGCAAGTCTACTTAACTTAATATGTTTAAGATGACGATGAATTACACTAGAAGGGTTTCGCTTGGCCCTGCTCATGTTGTCCATTTTGGAGTAATAATTGAAATCGTAATCGCAGATATCACTATCTGACCTTTTGAATAGGCTCAAATAAGCTTGGTACACCTGTAAATAAAGCAATTTTCTCCCCAAAATTTCTAATTGATGATTACTATAGGAAATACCGTTAGGGAGTTCAATTCTTGTATATTTCGTTGGATAAAGGCATTTAGTCAATTCTGATTCATCAGCAATCTTTATACCATATTCGTCTAATTCCAAAATTTGACTTAGGCTAGCTATTCGTTCGAGATTTTCATCCTTGTGTCTTATCAATAATTCAGGTCTAACTGTATCTGGTACCTTTTCAAACGTTCTTAGAGTAATAATTCTCCTGAGATGGATTGTACTCGAGAAACTACGAAGATAGCAGCGAATAGGTGTCTTTAAACTCTGTAAAAAAGATTGACATGGTTTGAGCATCGATAATCTTGCTCAGGGGGGGATATAATGGTGCTTCTAGGTCCTTATTAAGTTGATATTATGCGTATTTTGTAGTGAGCATTGAAAAATTTCAGATAGTGAATCTTCTTTAAGCTCATCGCTTACTTTAAAATCATCAGTAATTTATCAAAATCGAGAGAAATCCTTTGGCAATGGCTTCTAAAACTGCTGCTAACGGTTCGAAGAAGAAACCATCGGCTGGTCCATCTTCTGATGGTGTTGTGAAGTCTAAGTTTAAGCTTCCTAGTGCATATGTAGCCAGACCTCTACCTGCAAAGTTGAACAATTATAAAGATGCTTCTACAGTTATAATACATCCTGATGTGATGAAAGAGCTTGGGATTAATCCTGGATCCATGTGCATTTTATCGAAGTTAGGCTCCAGTGGTGTTGTCGTACTTGCTAAGCCAGGAGATGAGTTATCACATCCGATTAACGTTGTAATGCTTTCATCTACCATGAGATCCGTGGGTAATATTCTCTTTGGTGACCGTTTGGAGATCAATAAGGTTCAAGATCAACCACCATATGCTACCAAGGTTACTGTAGGGTGTGTGCAAGGTATAGAGATTGATGATAATGAGATTCGCAAGGCGGTTGAACGCATTTTGAATGATTGTGGGATAATCATGCCAGGTGTCGTTTTTAATGTCGATCATTGGAATATGGTTGTTGTAGATGTACAGGATATGACCCTACCAGATGTTTCGAAGTGTGATTTGAACCAAGATTCAACGACAACTGTGGAGGATAGTTCTCCTTATCTATCACCACCCGTCATATTTCGTAGAGGATCAACAAAGGTTGAGTTTACTAAGGCGTCTAAGCCTAGCTCGAGATTTAATCTTTCACACTCTATTGGTTATGACTCAGTTGGTGGTCTGGCTAAAGAGATTGAAGTTCTGAAAAATGCTATTCATTTGCCGCTCCACAAACCTAAGTTATTCAGTGAATTTGGAGTTGCTCCTCCAAGGGGTATCCTGCTGCATGGTCCACCCGGTACCGGTAAGACTATGCTTTTAAGATGTGTAGCCAACACTACAGATGCGCATATTTTGACTATCAATGGTCCCTCGATCGTTTCCAAATATTTGGGTGAGACTGAAGCCACTTTGAGAGAAATATTTGATGAAGCTAAGTTGTATCAGCCATCAATCATTTTCATTGATGAAATAGATTCAATTGCCCCCAATCGTGCAAGTGATGACTCAGGTGAAGTTGAAAGCAGAGTGGTAGCTACGCTATTGACCCTGATGGATGGGATGGGAGCCGCCGGTAGATTAGTTGTTGTGGCGGCAACAAATAGACCCAATAACATTGATCCTGCATTGAGAAGACCCGGTCGTTTTGATCAAGAAGTGGAAATTGCCATTCCTGATGTCGAAGAACGAATTGACATTTTAATGAAACAATTTGAAAGGATGTCATCGGAGAAGCATAGCCTTTCGGCGGAAGATATTAAAGAGGTTGCTGCAAAGACACATGGGTATGTGGGTGCTGATCTTACTGCTCTTTGCAGAGAATCTGTCATGAAGACAATCCAGAGAGTCTTAGGCGATGATGATAAGATCGATGAATCTCTGCTTAAGGTGTCAAGGGAGGATTTGGATAATGCCATGCTAGAGATAAGACCGAGTGCTATGAGGGAAATCTTTTTGGAAATGCCCAAAGTTTATTGGACTGATATTGGCGGACAAGATGTTCTAAAGCGCAAGATGAAAGAGATGATTCAACTGCCATTAGAGGCATCGGAGACATTTGCTCGTCTTGGAGTTTCAGCTCCTAAAGGTGTTCTACTTTATGGTCCTCCTGGTTGTTCCAAAACTTTGACCGCCAAAGCATTGGCGACAGAATCAGGTGTCAATTTCCTAGCAGTAAAAGGTCCTGAAATCTTCAGCAAATACGTCGGTGAATCCGAAAGGGCTATAAGAGAAATTTTTCACAAGGCTCGTTCTGCTGCACCTAGTATAATTTTCTTCGATGAGATTGATGCCATTTCTTCCAGCCGTGATGATGGGGGTTCATCCACAACTGCAGCTAGTAACGTCTTAACTTCTCTACTGAACGAAATTGATGGTGTAGAGGAACTGAAAGGTGTAGTAATTGTTGCAGCTACTAATAGACCGGATGAAATTGATTCCGCCCTGTTGAGACCTGGGAGATTAGATAGGCACATCTATGTGGGGCCGCCAGATTATTCTGCGAGATTGCAAATTTTAAAAAAATGCACCAGTAAATTCAGTATTGACTCGCAGCCAGATTACAATTTGGAAAAACTTGCAGAACATACGGATGGTTGCTCCGGTGCAGAAATAGTACTGTTATGTCAAGAAGCAGGGCTGGCTGCCATTATGGAAGATGTGGAAGCCAACAAAGTAGAATCTCGTCACTTCGAGAAGGCTCTTTCTGGTATATCTAGAATAATAACTCCTGAAATGCTAGCTTACTACGAGGATTTTGCTTCCAGAAGTGGTATCGCAGTATAGACTTTACTTTTCCTTTAAATATTGTAAAATTATTATTGTTATTATTATTATTATTATTATGAGTTATAATTATTTACTGACGCGCGACAGACTTTGTCCGAGATTGGTAGAAAGGACTCCTTGTCCGAATATTGAAGTCTATTATTTACGGGAACACTAGACCATTGGCTTATACCACCTACAAGAGCACTATTAGGCGCTGAAGTTTGTCGATTATTTGATCTATGAGCTCTAATTGGAATACTAGAAAGTTTCCAAGGATTTTGTGCAAATCTTTTTTCCAAATTCTAAATGGAATCTCGAGCAATGAACAGATATTAGTGGTTCAACCTGAAGTCCTTCCAATCATCAATGCACTCTTTACATTTAGTCAATTGACTGAATCGACACCTGCTAGGAAAATCGTTCTGATAAGTGAGCAACTCAAGGGTGAAGTGTCAGAAATTTTGAGCACTTTCCCTGGTATGGACTTGATTTTTGTCGTAGATGTGAGGTTAGATTTTGCCCTTCCAGAACCTCTAAAACATGTTGCCCAATCGTTAGATTTGCCAGTGATGAATATTGTATTTTGTACTTGGGAAACCCAAGCGGGAAACAGTTTGGTTAAGGATAATTTAACAATCAGTGATGCAAGAATTCCGCATTACATAGAATCACAATTGGAGACTTCAAGTAGGATTAAACTCATTGGATGGAATATGTTACCTTTCCCACAATTAGATAATGATGTTCTTATTGCACATGTATTATACAACAGTGATGAGGAAAATATGTATGCACCCAGTGAAAATTTCATGCAAACTGCAACAAGAGGTATTCTTATGGATAATATGGTTAATTGTCTGGAGAGTCTGTTGAAGCATACACAGACGAATGTAACTCATGCTGTATCATTTGGGAAGGAATCCAAAAGATTTCTGCAGTCCTTACGACAAAGGGTTGAAACGGAAGAAAATGGTGAAAAATTGTTCATTAAAGAGACTCTGTATGGTGATAAATATAGTGGATTGGAGACTGATTTAGTCGTCATGGAAAGAGATATGGATCCATTGACACCACTTTTGACCCAACTTACATATGCTGGATTAATTGATGATCTTTACGAATTCACACCAGGTGCAAAGACAAAAAGTAAGAAAGAATTATCATTAAAATATACTGATGATGACATTTGGGAGGACTTAAAGTTTCTGAATTTCGGCGATTTAGGTGCTAAGTTAAATACAATGGCAAGAAATTCTGATGATCAGTATTCATCAAGACCAAGGACTGATAATCTAGGTGAATTAAAACAATTTGTGGATGCTATACCTGAATTACAAGAAAATCGTAAATTAATCAATAAGCACATTGATCTATCGGCGGATATTCTAAAACAAGTGGAGAATGAACAGGAATCTCAATTCAATAGGATTCTTGAATTGGAACAGAATATGCTCTCTTTGGTGCTGGACAACAGGGGAAGCGTCGATAGCATTTTAGACCTTATCTATGAGAACCAATTACCGATGAATACAGTATTAAGACTTGCGTGTGTTTTGTCACTCTGTAGAAATGGACTTAGAGATAAGGATTACGAATTTATTAAACAGGAATTGGTAGATGCGTACGGTTTAAATATCGTTTTCCAACTGGAAAGGCTAACCAATAGGGGACTTTTCACTAGTAAATCACTTTTATCCACTACGAATTGTACAACTTGGAGGAAAGAATATCGTAATATTTCCGTTTGGTTAGACACACTACCGCGTACAGAAGATGCTAATAAGGAGGAACCTTCATTTGCCTACTGCGGTCTGGTTCCCTTAACAACAAGATTGATACAATTGGTATATGATAGATCTGTGATGAGCAAGAATTACAACTCCCAACAACCATTTATCATTTCAAGGCCACCCAACGTTTTTAAGGCTGAAGAATTAGTGGGACAAATTTACGGTGATTCAAATCTAGTCCACGCGGAATCATGGATGTTACCGCTACGTAAGAACAAGAAAAGAGTAGCCGTTGGCCAACCTGAAGCTGGTACATCTGATATCGTAATATTGGTATTTATCGGTGGTATTACCATGGGTGAAATGGCTACACTGAAATTTTTACAAGACAAGTTACGTCAAAAGGAGATACATAAACGATTTATCATTGTGAGTGATGGTATAACCAACGGTAACCGCTTCACTCGATTCAAATGTTAAATCACAATAACAATAGTAATGGTAATAATAATGAATAAATATCAAATAATTTTTTTTTTTCTTTGTCACTTTTTTTCTTCTACTACTTAATAAATATGGCAAAATGCTTTGCACTGGACCATAACCACCACAGCTTGAATATATTATTGTTGTTACTATTGCGCTTTTCGCATTCTCATGTACTATCGTAATCCGTCTAGTCTAAGCCTGATTCTTAATTCTCATCTTCAGCACCAACAGCTTCAGATTTCTTCTGTTCAGCTAATTGGGCATAAAAGGCTTCACGTTTACCAATAATTCCTTTGTGGTATCCCCACCACCAGTAACTGCCCATAACACCACCTAGGGCAAATCCAGTAGCAATATCGGAGATGATTCTCTTCCTTAGGGTACCTTGAATTGGTGCAATGGCGGACATTTCTCAAGCGTACTTCTTCTGTTGTGTGTTACGTTACTACCTGTATCAGATCAACTCTGTAATTTGTCTCCAAGCTACTTTGAAAGCTTCGTTATAGTGATGCTAAGCGTTACAACGGCGACAGTCCCACGTCCCAGACAGTCTACTGGCTATTCCCACTTCACTTAACCAATCAAATTTGCGCTTTCTGTCAATTCCAAGCACATCTCGCCCGAACACCACACCTGTTTTCCTAGCCGAGTCCCTCTCGCCATTTCCCCCATCGAAATTTTGAAGAAAAAAAAGCTGCAATAGTAAAAGTAATAGTAGAATAGAGAGCTATTAACATATTTCTGGATCCCATTTCATAGCCCGGTTGGTCCCCATTGTCCCATTGCATCGTGTCCATCCATCAGTCATGTTGAGACAACAGTTGGTTAGATTCTCCACTAGAAGAGCTTTCTCTTCTACCATTAGAAAGCAGAGTCATTTTGAAGAAGGTGTGTACTCTAATATTCCAGTTAAGGTCAAGAACAGAAAGATTCCATTCGGTTGGGTTCACTTTGGTTTCTTTGGTGCAGGTTTCCTATTTCCATTTATTGCCTGTCTCGTTCAACAGAAGAAGCAGGGTTTGATCTAAACGGTTTATCCCACTTTGCTCAATTTCTTTCATATTCTACCACAACATTGGAAAAGCGGTAAGGTCAATTCAAGATTCAAAATTTAAAAATCAAAGGATACAATGCTTGGATTTTCAATAGCCTTTATGCTGATCACGTCATATTTATTGAAAATAGAAGAATAAAAACCTTTATCATTATCAGTTTTATTATTATTATTATTATTATCTTTTTTTTTCTTTCTCTTTCGTTGCAAGACTTCCATTAAATTTCACCTTACTATCTTACCCTTCTAAACTTGTTGTTATTGGTCCCTTGTGAATTACCAATGGGAGCTCTGGATGTGGTGTTTCTACGCATGAGTAAATTGGTCTGTGTCTGAGCACGCATACCGCTATTACTACTGCTGCTACTCCGCATGTGAGTCACTAGACCTTGGTGTCCCCTTGAAGTAGTAGCGTTACTATTATTGTTGAGGGTATGGTTTCTCTTTACTATTCGTAGCTTGTTAAGGGCATGGGGCAGGTTGTTGGAAAACTGCGATAAATCTGAACTTTTCTTGCTTGTTATTTCTGATGGATCTGTTAATTTATCCACTTGTGTAGATTCTGCCATTATGTTTGAAATAGAGGAATTACTGCTGTCGTTAGAATTGGGTACCTCCACCGTATGTCTTTTATTTCTTAAGGAATTGGTAGTCTTTAACTTTCGAATAAACGATTCTTCTTTGTTATCCTCTAGCGTAAGATCAACAGTATCGGGAGCTCTATGATTGGGCCTCAATCCACTAAATACAGCAGATGTAGATGGGGTAGATTGTAATTGCAATTGTGATTCTAATTCCGCAATTCTACTCTTTAGATGCGCTACAGAATCTAATTCTTGTTTGGCTTGGAAGAGCAATTGTCTCTGACGTGCACATTTTTCCTTCAATTTCTCACATAAATCTTGATAGTAATGACATTGATTAATCATACCAGTAATCTGGAATTGTGAAACGTTATGAAGGTTCTCCAGAAGTGACGGAATCGGTTGGAAAAGCATTTTAATTTCATCTGGTAATTGCTTGGACTCGGCTAGTTTAATTACTAGGATATCACTTATGTGACAGATGGGACAGATTTTGACATTCATATGTTGAGAACATACAGTATGAGCACACGAGGTAAGGTAGAGTGGATCTTCTTGACTAGACTGTCTGTGGCAAACACCACAGTGCACAAATTGCTGATCAAAGAGACTAGGAGGCATTGTGCTTCTTACTACTCTTCTCTTATATTACGATGGTTTAAAGTGTTAAAGATTGAATCGATGTTGCCGCCCTTTTCATTTAGCCGCTGATATATTCGTGGAACGTGATGTAAATCATAATATTAGCCGCCGAAGGCGTAGAAATCGCGGATGTGCAATTGTGTCCAGAAGAGACCTTCTACCATGGTTTAAATGGGGCTTCCAACTGTTAGCTAAGGGCTTGTGATCCCACTCTTTATTTATTTATCTATCACGTGATTCAGAGTAGTTGTATGTAAATTCTTATGGCACTTATATATGGACCTCTTTTTATATCTACAGTGTGTATTTACCGCTTGTCACCTAGCGATACTACGACTTTAAGTATATACTATTCTCATTAAATTAATGTTTATCTCTGGAAAGGAAAATTTCGGTCATTTTGCAAGTAAGGCATCCAATACATAGAGAGCTAACTGACAAAAAAGAACACATTGATCTATCAGACATGAAAGGTTTAAACAGTCAATAGAATACCCCTAGGATTCGATAAATACATAATACACACGATATAAACCGCCTTAAAATTGACTTCAAATCCTCCATACCAAACACTGAGTTCATATATGAAATTTAAACCTAATGAACATTATATATAAAATCCTAAAACATCATAAAAATACTCAATTCTCTCAATTTTTTCTTCTAAAAAAATGGGAAATATTTCCAAAAAGTTTCCCGGTACTCCCAAATACTCTAGAGTATACTCTTCTACATATTCAAATTATATAAAGTATTTATTATTTTAATTATTTCAATTATTTTATTAGTGTGTCATTTCTTCATTCTACGTGAAAAGTGATGCATATCCAAAGCGGTACCGGCGTCGTTCTCTGCCCTTCATTAAGAGAGTTGAACCAACTTTTATGAGTAAGGGTATGACACAGTTATAGTCATATAAAAAAGTATTATACCATTTGGTGAGGTCCTTACGTTACCAGTTATACTGCAAAAGTAATTCCATCGACCATGTTCGCCAGAAGATGCTTTTCCACCACATCGGTGGTCTCAAAGATTAAGGTTAAGAATCCCATTGTTGAATTAGACGGTGATGAGATGACTCGTATCATTTGGGACAAGATTAAATCTAAATTGTTATTGCCCTATGTTGATGTAGATTTGAAGTACTACGATCTTTCAGTCACTTCTCGTGATGCTACAGGCGATCAAATTACTCATGATGCTGCTAATGCAATCAAAAAGTATGGTGTTGGTGTTAAGTGTGCCACGATTACTCCAGATGAAGCTCGTGTTAAGGAGTACAATTTGAAAAAAATGTGGAAATCACCAAATGGTACCATTAGAAACATCCTTGGTGGTACTGTGTTCAGAGAACCAATTGTTATCCCAAGAATTCCCAGACTAGTGCCAGGATGGGAAAAGCCAATTATTATCGGTAGACACGCTCATGCTGATCAGTACAAGGCAACCGATACTTTAGTTGCTAAGCCTGGTAAATTGGAATTGGTTCACAGACCAGAGGATGGATCTGAACCAACTACTTTGGAAGTCTATGATTACAAGGGTCCTGGTGTTGCACTTGCCATGTACAACACTGATGAATCAATTCGTGGATTCGGTCATGCCTCTTTCAAATTAGCCCTTGACAAGAAATTGAACTTGTACCTGTCCACAAAGAACACAATTCTAAAGAAGTACGACGGTCGTTTCAAGGATATTTTCCAAGAATTGTACGACACTCAATACAAAGCTGAATTCGAAAAAGCCGGTATCTTTTATGAACACCGTCTAATCGATGACATGGTTGCCCAAATGGTTAAGTCTAAGGGTGGATTTATCATGGCATTGAAGAATTACGATGGTGATGTTCAATCTGATATCGTGGCTCAAGGTTTCGGTTCTCTTGGTTTAATGACATCAGTTTTGATTACTCCTGATGGTAAAACTTTTGAATCAGAGGCTGCCCATGGTACCGTCACTAGACATTACAGACAACATCAACAAGGTAGGGAAACCTCTACCAATTCAATTGCTTCTATCTTTGCATGGTCCAGAGGTCTAGCTAAAAGAGGTGAATTGGATAGCACCCCAGAGGTTACCAAATTTGCCAACTTGCTAGAATCTGCCACTTTGGATACTGTTCAAAAAGATGGTATTATGACCAAGGACTTGGCCTTCGCATGTGGTAAGAACGACAGATCCGCTTGGGTTACCACCAACGAATTCTTGGAAGCAGTCGAGAAAAGATTAAAGAGCGAAATTCAAACTGTGGATTAAAAAAATATAATACATTACGTACATGACTTTTGTTAATTTTTCTTGTTTTCGTCTGTTGCAAGGTACTCCCTTAAGTAGTACAGCGAATAGAAAGTTCCAACACTAAGTAACAGTGATTTACCAACGGGTTTCCCCCATTTCACGTACATTAGTCTGTGTGGTGACATGGGTCCCTTCGAGGCTCCCTGATGAGCCCACCTAATTGGTCTAACTAGCATCGTTGGGCTTAAGAAATGGGATCAGACCGTTTCTGTTGGTCTGGTTGCATGAAATTTTCATCAAGACCGAGATTACATGCGATGAGCTGAGATAAGCTTTATAAAAGGAGTTCAATTATTTACAGGAGAATATATTATTCAAATTCAATTCAATGGAAAGATTCCTCACGAATTCTCTTCACGCACTTCCACAAAGTCTTAAATTCGTCAGTCGTAGCACTACCACTTGCCATCCATCTAATCTTGAGTGCCGGATCTACAACGATCGTAAACCCTGTATAAACGTTATTGATCTGCAAAGTCTCTCTAACGTTGAAAGGCAATTGTTCCCTATCGGCTAACAAATAGTGAGAGTGACGATAAGCCGGTACAGCAGATCTGAGACGCCCTATGAACAACTTCATAAGCGCGTATTTGATCCCACTATCAACAAAATTAACGTCGACGGTTTGGATTCCCTTCGATTGCAGCGATTGGGAGGCACTGGGCTCCAAGTAGTTCAGTTTCAATTCATCGTTCTGTAAATACTGTTTGCAAAGATCATCACCAACTTTACTACTAAATAGTCTCACCACAGATACCTTGCCTCTTAGTGTATCTTCCAAAGACACTTGGCCATCCTTTAACGATAATCCAGTAATATGTGGAAAATAAAGTGATTTGTCAGAACGCCAATAGGATGGTGGTGATGTAAACAGTTTACCATTGGTTTTTCTAAAGATATGGATATCGTACATCCCAGATTTACTGAATTCCAGTCCCAATTCTTTACTTCTCTTATTAGTTTTCTCCCTATCAAACAAATCTCTAAAAGAATTACCTCTAGAGTAAACAGTAGCCTTGCTAGGGGGTTGTGCTAGCCCGATAGGTCTTTTCAACTCTTCTAGTTTGAACTCCTTGGGTGCTACATCCACAACGTCTTGGTAAAATTTCTTGAAGAAACTTTGAGTGCTATGCGTACTAAAGGACTTGAATCCACTAGTAAAGGATCTCATTATTCGTCAGCGAGTTCTGGATCAAAGGTCTTTACTATTGCAAAGTTTTGTCATCATCAATTGTCGTGGAAGCGAAGGTAAGGTAAACTTGATTGTTTAAAGGGCCGTTATACAAACTTCAACAAATAAAGCGTTTTAATTCTTCTTATCTACCTTCTGAAACCTGATAATGGTGGCACTTCCCTTTTCAAGCTGGTACTCGAATATAGGATAAGTATGTCACCTCAAATTAAGCTTTATCTGAACCCACCCAAGAACAATCAGTATTACAGCAATCATGATCACATATCAGGAAGTGTATCTGTAGATTTTGGTAAGCCTGTTTCCATCAAGCAAATCAATGTGAGCTTCAAGGGGTTCATTGAAACCATGACCAAGATAGATCCAGTTGTGATGCGGAATCAAGCAGCACTAATGTCACCAATGCAAGATGCAAAGACTATACATACTTTGGTTAACATAGGCCAGAAAGTTTTCCCACCAGAGAACGTTTTAAGTGCAATTGAAGGTGATCTAAAACCGTTTCAATTGAAGGAAGGTGTTCATGAATACGAATTTCAATTACCTAAAGTACCAAAGAAACCAAAGTGCCTTTCCAGTCATACAAAGGGGCTCATGACTTATTTAGATAAGGATCGCGTTAGATTACCGCCAAGTTTTAACAACGACTGGAAAAACATGCTAAGATTCGACAATTTAGATTTATTCTTCTACTCCTTTGGCAAAATCCTTTACATGGTGGAAGTACAAATTGAATTGGGTAAACCCAAATCTTGGTATAGACCATTTGAAAAAGTTTTGACAGAAATTCAATTAGTGGAATTCATACCACAATCCAAGGATTTAACTTTTAAACTAGATGATAAACCTTCCAAAGAAGTACTAGAGTCTTTCAAGAATTCTAATGGCGAACAAGAGGAAAAAACTAGTAATAAATTACAAACTGAAAAAGCCACTGTCCCAACAAATGCACCACTAGTAGATGTGATGACTCAAAAGCCAGATGTCAGAGTCTATAGGTCAACTTACAAAATTGGATTACCTGATGATGATAGCGTTATGTGGTTAGAGGCGAGAAGCCCAAATTTGAGAAGGACATTTAGAGGAGACCCAATTTTTGCAGGTGGTAGTGGGAAATTCGATGACATTTATATCGTCATGATGGGCGACAAAGCATTAATAGACAGATTAAGAGTAATTCCAACCAGAGTTCAATTAAACCTTTTAGAAACAGTCACTTATCTATCACAGGGAGTCGCTAATCAAAACGTATCATCCCTAAAATTGGCGGAGGACAGAATTCCATTAGAGAAAAGATCAACAGTTTTAAAGAATTCTTGGGGTCGATATGTGCAATTTAGTTCTAGTAATCCTAATCAATGCAAATGGGAGTGTGAACTACGATTGAAAAACCATCCAAATTTGAAAAAATTGAAATTTAACGAAGAGGACTACAGACATCGTGGTAATCGTCTCTACAGTTTTAAAAGTTGTTCCATCAAGAGAATTTTCTCATTTCAATTGTTGGTCGATTGGGATATTGTAGGTTTCAAGAGACAGAGTGAAATTATAGTGGATCCAATACAAGTCTTCGCTGACCGTAACGGCAGGAACCAAGAGGAAGCACTCCCGCTTTATGTGCCGCCACCTAGCTATACTGAAAGTACGCAATACTAATGTTAATGACAATGATCTTTTAGAGGGGTATCAACAACATAGACAAATATGTATTTATGTATGTGTGTATAATAATGAAGAACCAAAAATCGGAAGCTTAACAAGCTAACAAACAAACGAAGATATACGTGTAATAGAAGACCATTTTTCTCTTAGCCCAATTAGATCAATAGGGCAGCAGCTGCAACCATAGCGGCGGAACCCACTTGCAAGACGTTAGCAGCACCTGAAGATGAACTAGAAACAGTCTTGGTAGCATCTCTCTTTCCCAAAGTTGTAGAACAGGTGGTAGTTTCCAAAACGGTACCACCTTGGACAGTCTTGGTTACTGGAGAACCAGTAGAGGTAACGGTGTATGTATTGGTAACACCTTCAAACACAGTAGAGTGCTTAGTGACGTAGTTGGTTTGAGCGACTGGACCAGCTTCACCAGTGGAGGTAACAACGTGTGTTTCCACAGTGCTACCACCATGGGTGGCACCACTACCAGCGGTGGAGGAAGGAGAGCTGGAAGCCTTGGTAGAGGCAACTTCAGTAGCCTTGGAAGAAGCACCACCGTTAGTACCAGAAGAAGCAGCCTTGGAAGAAGTGCTTGAAGAGGATGGAGAAGAGGAAGAAGAAGCCTTGGAAGAAGTGCTTGAAGAGCTAGGAGCAGAAGTGCTGGAAGAAGCAGCAGAAGAGGAAGAACCACTCGATTTGCCCTGGCAAGAACTTTGGAAACTGTTCCAAGCTTCACCAGAGTTACCATTTGGGCACTTGCTGTTCAAACAGTCATGAACAGTGCTTGACTCACCACAAATGCAACCGATCTCATTCAATGCATTGCACTTGTTAGAATTTTTAGAAACTTCAGCAACACAGGCCAACAAACAGGCTGGTGGTGTGGCCAAAACCTGGTTGCTGAAGATTGCTAAAGCGATTGAACCTAGAACTGTAGAAGTACGCATAACGAATGTGTGTGTGAGAGTATATGTAGGTTTCTCTGTACTTAGAAGGATACTCTTGAGTATATATTACTGTACAACTATAGACTGTAGCGTAAGAGAGTTATTATTATATTATAAGAATTCTCTGATCAGTTTTGAGAGTGATTATTCCAGCAAAAGTGCCATATACTCAAACTAACTCGATACGGAAAGTGCCTTGCCATAACTATTCCCAATTAAACGTCAACCGAATTGGGATTTAGATTAGTACCGAATGCCTAAATAATTGACGCCGCAAATCACGGTGGAAAAAATTTAACAGTCAACGGCACTTCTATTTCTAGCCACTATTGCTGCTTGCAGTTTTGTGCCATTTCTTGATCCAATGCACCAAATTCATCTTGATCCTGATTGTTCTGGGCCTTACTTACTGGGGTATCACCCAACTGCTCTAATTGATCTAATAGTTGGGTAACTTCTTGCCTGTCATGGTCGTCTGTATACGTCGGTCTTTCGAATACTTGAACAACCCGTCCAACAAGCTCGAACTGTCTATGATACTTTTGTAAATCCTCTTCATTCGTCTTGCTTCCGTTAGCATCCAGCCATTTGGCAAATTCTGTATGCATCTCTCTCATAGGTTCATATAGTACTTGTTTCGAAGACATTTGGTTCAGAATCGCTAGGATGGCATCGTCGACGCCTTCTTCACCTGTGCTGCTGCCAGGTGCACCTTCACCGTTGGTTAATTCGTTGAGCAGCTGTGTGAATACATCTTGCTGATCTTGTTCTTGTGCGATATTATGGTCTACTTTGGATCCATTTTCCTTCAGTCTCTCTAAAGTCTTGGAAACTACGTTCTTAAATCCGGTAGGACCTCCGGACTCTCTAGCAGAGGCGTTTGGACTAGATTCAGGACCCTTCTGAGTATCTTTAGATGCTTCATCCAACATTTCCAGTATTTGCTTAAAGTTCTCTTGTTGCTTACCGTCGGCACCACGATCACCCTTGTTCAGGCCATCCTGGTTCATCAATTTGCCAAATTCCTCTTCCAGGTCAGCAATCATTTGTTTAACTTCTGGATCTTCATTCTGATTATCCTTGCCTTCTTCCCCAGATGCTACCTCATCTCCACCGCTGTTCTTTTCGTTGATCTCATGGGACTGTTCACCCTCTTGTGTTTCCTCCAATTTGCTTGGATCTTCATCTAGAAGGTCGTCTAGTTCATCATAATCTTGATCACCAAGGGACTGCGACGATTCCTCGTTCTTACTCATCCTTGACTGAACACTTTACTTTTCTCTTCACTTAACAGTGTTATATGTACCTTGTTACTTTCTAACGTCGCCCTAAACAAACAACTCTTCTTGTGCATTGAGAGACCAAGTAATCCACCAGTTTAATTACGACCCACCCAGTAATGAGCAGTCTCTGTCTACAACGTTTACAAGAGGAGAGAAAGAAGTGGAGGAAAGACCATCCCTTTGGATTTTATGCCAAACCATGCAAGAAGGCAGATGGTTCCATGAATCTGCAGAAATGGGAAGCTGGTATACCTGGGAAAGAAGGTACCATTTGGCAAGATGGTGTTTATCCGATCACTATTGAATATCCTGATGAATACCCATCTAAACCACCCAAAGTCAAGTTTCCGGCTGGATTCTATCATCCAAATATCTATCCAAGTGGTACTGTATGTCTAAGTATATTGAATGAAGATCAGGATTGGAGACCTGCAATCACTTTAAAGCAAATTGCCCTTGGTGTGCAAGATCTTTTGGATTCGCCCAACCCAAACTCACCTGCTCAAGAACCAGCTTGGAGGGCATTTTTAAGAAATAGAGCTGATTACGATAAAAAGGTTGCTACTCAAGCTAAACAGTACACCAAATGATGATGTAAATCTATATCTTTTGTCTCTTTAATCTATGTATTATACAAATTATTCTCTTTCGTTTTGCTTGTAGTGAATAAAACTATCAAGAATGTTGAAACATTCTGTACATCTTTCCTTCAACAAAGCATCCTTATTACGATCAACTAACTTGAAGGTTTGCCTTAGATGTGGGACAACTTTTGATGTGATAATCGATTGGAATCCATCTTTGACGTAGACTGGCTCATCATAATCAAAACTTGCATCTGCATATATTTCAAAAAGCGATGAAGTCAAGTCTACTAAAAGTAGTGGTGGAGTACGTTCGGAAACTAGCTGTTCCAAAATGAACTGACCAACAATTCTGTTAATTTCAATTTGACCTTGGAAGCTGGCTAAAGTGCTTAAAACTCCAATCAATTTTTCGCATAATTCGACGTTATTACTTTCCAACCACTTGTTGTACACTGAAATTACGTTTTGAACAAATTGAACGTTATTTTGCAATTGGAATCCAGTTAACCAGTGATTTGAATCCTGTTGCAATGCTATTGTCTTTAACAAAACCCAAACTACACTCCATTTACCCAACTGAATATCAACTTGATCATCTTGAGGCAATGAACTAATGAATTGCCAAAGGTTAGAGCTCAATTCATCGGACAGTTGGAAAAAATTAACACCTAACGTAATGTACAACCAAAGTAAGTTATTCCATGATATGAGAATACGTGAAGTTAAATGTGGTTGTAAATTTGTTAGGATTGGTGGTATAAATTTGGTTAAAGTCTCTGACAATGACTCAGGTAATTTTTTCTGAGTTTCTTCATATAACGAAGCTACCATCTCTGTGGTGGCCGTTAAAAGATCAACAGCAATTTCTATACTTTGTAGTTTCATTAACGATGCTGAACGTTTACTTGTATAATCTTTAATCTTTTGAGCCACAAGATTAGGTTCTTGATTCACCATTTCCTGATCATTTAATGGTTCCACATCGACTTGTAGTTCTTGCCAATTGATATGCTGTACAGATGAACAAACGTTATGAATGATGGAATCTGCCTTTTCGTAACTCATGTCCATATCAGCAAATTGTAAGCTAATACCTTGTACAAGTACTTTAGTCAATTCGTTACCCCTTGAAGATTGATCTAAGTTTTGTACAAATGCCGCTAGTTCTTGATCTTGCATAACATATTCAATAAATTCAAACGATTCACTACTAAAGTCGTACAACAGATCCAATATGGTGTTCAATAGTACCAATGGTAATTTATCCAAACCATATTGTAAGAAAGAATGAATCACTTGGAAGATCGTTTGTAATTTATCCTCTTTCAAAACTTGTGCCAAAATCGCATCAGATCCATTAGCTAATGCAACCACTAGTGATAGTAAATTATCTGCATAATCAAACAAGCTTCTCCGACTCTCCAAAGGTGCCTCTTCACATTTTGGCAAAGATTGCTGCAGTTGTTGGAATCCTTTTACAATGTTAGACCAAATTCCTGACCTCCAAAGATTGGTAGAAACGTCATAACCTTCCTCCAATGACAGATTTCTCAGTAATCCAAACGATTCCACAACTATATCGGTATTTTCATCATTGATTAATTGTGACAACACTACATGGACCAATTTCTGCCTTAAAAGTTCAGATCTAGCTGTAGGATCCTCACATATGACACTGATGGAAGCTAACGCCATTGCCTTTTCATTGGGAGTACCATTAGACAACTGCGACAAAAGCGGATCTAGCTTCTTAACCAGACTTCTGTTCGCGGCCGTTCTTCCTGCTAACGGATTCAAACGAGCTGCAGATGCTCTTGATCTCTTCTTAGATTTACCCATGAGGCCCTATTTAATTTACAGATCTTTGACAGTTCTCTCCAAAGGTAAGATGAGATGGATGAGATGAGATAAGCTCTGAAATTTTTCAACTGCGTAGTGACGAAAAAAATTTCAATAGTATGGCAAAAAGTACAAGAATACTCCTAAGATTTAGAGCCCTTCTGGCCCGCCTCTTGTAACTCTCTTTCACGAATTTGCATTAGTTTAGCTCTTAGATCCTCAGCATTTTTTGAACCGTCTTGATTCTCGTCAAATTGAGGAACTTCGACGTCTTTTCTTAAATTACCATCCTTACGCAGCTGATCGACAACTATAGGCTCGAAAAACTGAGCTCCCATGTAGATACTACCTATACTGACGACTGCAAGTGTAACCAAATCGAACGCCTTGATTCTACCCATCCTCCTATTTATATATGTGGTACTTTTATAGTTATTGGCCTTTTGCTTGGATCCTTTTACAGTGCGAAGTTGGGAAACAAGCAAGGTTAACCTTCCACTTCCCACTTTATGGAAGCCCAAGAGATGCCATTCAGGCCCAATATCATTTCGCAACTTCCCAAATTGAGTCGAATTGGTGTGAGAAACATGAGCAATAATAATTACAAGAAATTAGAAGGTCAATTTGTGAAGCCGGATCTTGACGATAGGTCCTATAGGTACATCCAATTACCCAATGACTTGAAAGCGCTTTTGATACACGATTCCAAAGCTGATAAAGCTGCAGCTGCCCTTGATGTTAATGTGGGAGCATTTGAAGATCCTGAAGGATTACCAGGTTTAGCTCATTTTTGTGAACATCTCTTATTTATGGGGTCAGAAAAGTATCCAGATGAGAATGAATATTCGAGTTATTTAAGTAAACACGGAGGGGCCTCTAATGCTTATACTGGATCCCAAAATACCAATTACTATTTTGAAGTTAACCATGAACACCTTTTTGGAGCCCTTGACAGATTTGCAGGTTTTTTCACCTGTCCCCTGTTTAACAGAGATTCTACGGATAAAGAGATTAAAGCTGTGGATAGTGAGAACAAAAAGAATTTGCAAAGCGATCTTTGGAGACTTTATCAATTAGACAAATCCCTAACCAATGAAGAACATCCATACCACAAATTTTCCACAGGTAATTTTATTACACTGCATGAAATTCCTACATCCAACGGTATTGACGTTCGTGAGGAATTGTTAAAATTCTACAAAAAATCTTATTCTGCAAATCTGATGAAATTATGCGTTCTTGGTAGAGAAGATTTGGACACTTTATCCAATTGGGCATGTTCGTTATTTCAAGATGTGCCCAATATTGCTAGACCAGTGCCTGAATATGGCTCAAAAATGTTAGATGAAAGATCTTTACAAAAAGTGATTCATGCCAAATCCGTTAAAGATTTGAAGAAATTAGAGGTTACTTTTTCAGCACCTGATATGGATTTAGAATGGGAATCTAAACCTCAGCACATCTTAAGCCACCTTGTAGGCCACGAAGGCTCGGGTTCACTGTTAGCTCACTTGAAGGATAAAGGTTGGGCAAATGAGTTGTCTGCTGGGGGACATTCCGTCTCTAAAGAAAATGCATTCTTTTCTATCGATATTGACCTGACTGATCTTGGGTTAAAACACTACGAGGATGTTACCCACATAATTTTCCAGTATTTGGAAATGTTAAAATTGAACTTACCAAAAAAGTGGATTTATCTGGAATTAGAGGATATTGCAAGAGCCACTTTTAAATTCAAACAAAAATCTAGTGCTTCTAGCACCGTGTCATCACTTGCCAAAAAATTGGAAAAAGAATACGTTCCAGTGAAATATATCTTGAGCACGGAACTCTTAAGGGAATATGATGCCGATCTGCTAATGAAATACTTACACACCTTGACCCCTGAAAATTCACGTATTATGTTAGCATCAAATGAAACGAAAACTGATTCCAAGGAAAAGTGGTATGGTACTGAATACCGAGTTACTGATTTTACACACACTTTGTTGAAAAAGATTAGAAACCCAGGTCTTAACCCAAATTTACATTTACCACGTCCTAATGAATTTATTGCCACTAATTTTGAAGTGGAAAAAATTGACGATGTTGTACCGTTAGAAGAACCATTGCTTTTGAAAGATGATAAAATCAGTAAGCTTTGGTACAAGAAAGATGATAGATTCTGGCAACCAAGGGGTTACATTTACATTTCTTTTAAATTACCTCATACTCAAGCTAGTATCGTGAACAGTATGCTTTCCACTCTTTACGTCCAATTGATCAATGATTACATCAAGGATTTACAATATGATGCTGCATGTGCCGATTTACACCTAAGTTTTTCTAAAACTAACCAAGGTTTGGACATTACAGTAGTTGGATTTAATGATAAATTGACCATTCTTTTGACCAGATTTTTGGAAGGTCTAAAAAGTTTCAAACCTGAAAAGAATAGATTTCAAATCTTCAAGGATAAGTGTACAAGGCAATTGACAAACCAGTTGTACGAAGTACCATATTTACAGGTCTTCCCAGTTTACAGTTCATTAATCAATGAGAGAACATGGTCAGTAAAGGAAAAATTAGAGGTTTTGAAAAGATTAACTTTTGAACAGTTGGTTACATATTTGCCTACCATTTATGAAGAAATGTTTTTTGAAGCGTTTGTTCATGGTAATATGAAATACGAAGAAGCTATTGAAGTCGATTCCTTGGTGCAAATGTTGGTTCCAAACGACATTAGAAATTTCCAAACAAAAAATGGTAAATTAAGATCATATTTCTTACCTCAAGGTGAAACTTATAGGTATGAAACCAAATTACAGGACTCCCAAAATCTCAACTCTTGCATCCAACATGTTACACAGTTAGGTGTTTACAGTGAAGAGATTTCTGCAAAGGCAAGTCTTTTCGCACAAATGATCCATGAACCTTGTTTTGATACGTTGAGAACAAAAGAACAGTTAGGTTACGTGGTTTTCTCATCAAGTCTCAATAACCATGGTACTGCAAACATTCGAATCCTAGTTCAATCTGAACATACGACACCTTTCCTGGAATGGAGAATCGAAAGTTTCTTACAAGGATTTGGTAAAATTTTACAAGATATGTCTGATAAAGATTTTGAAGGCCATAAAGATGCCCTTTGCAAGAGCTTAGCCCAAAAATATAAAAATATGAAAGAGGAAAGCTCTAGATATGCTGCTGCTATCTATTTGGGTGATTACAATTTCACCCACAAACAGAGAAAATCTCAATTAGTTTCACAACTGACCAAGGAAGAAATTGAAGAATTTTATCAAAATTTTATTGTAGGACCCAATGCTTCCAAACTGGTACTTCACATTCAATCACAGGTGACTAGTGATAAACTAGACGAATCTAACCTTGATAGAACCAAGTATCCAAGTGGTAAGCCAATAAAGGACGTAGGTGAGTTCAAATCTCAATTATTCGTAGCACCCGTTCGCCAGCCTACCAAGAAATTCGAGGTGTTCACCCCCAAGCTCTAAATACAAACCTCAGTAAAATTAATAAATAACAAGAAATAAAATTGTTGACCAATATTTCGACATCCCAAGCCTATCATCCCCTTGGGACACACAGGCAACGGACTTCCTATCCTGTCGGTTGTTCTGGGAAACTAGCATTTCATTTAAGAATGAAATACTGGCAATCAGCTGCTATTAAATTCAGACAGCTAACTGTGGCATGTTTCCGTGCATTTTTTGATTCACCGATCTAAAAAGTGGTCAAAAGAGTAAAAGAAGATGTTGGATCTCATCACTCCTTATATATGCAGTGATAAACCGGGTAACCTTCATGAACCTCGAGAAAACTTACCTTAAGCACATAATACAGAACCGTTATATTACACTATGCTAGTATAGAATCGAATTTACAGTACCCGAAGACAATATCGTAGAACTAAGCGGTTAATTGTTGCATTACAGACGCAGATACACAGTCACTATGTAAAGAAATTTATCTGTACTTGTGGAAGCCGATGTCGTTAGCCTTTTCTCTGAAGCATTGACGACAGATGTTCAAATCGTACTTTCTAATCAAACCGTGGTGAGAAGCACAAACACGGCATTGACGAGAGCCCTGACCAAATCTTCTTGGGTGGGAGAACCAGACGTTTTCGTGAGCCATTCTATGGGGTGGTCTTTTATTCCTTCTTGCTAGACTTGGGGTAAAATTCCACTAACTAACGTGCCAAATCCTGTCTTAATCCACATTTTCATGATGTGCTCATCTCAATGATCATCATTGGAATTTTTGACAAACCGATTGGTGTTACTTTGCAATTCGTTTGCGTCGGTTCGCGTACTCTGCGTTTGCGGGTTAGAAGACATTTTTTTCAACGGAGTGAAATTATCTTTTCCCTTCAAATTGCGGATGTACAGATGTATCATGAGGGTGTACGGAGTAAAATGTACGGGTGCTCAGAGGTCAACAACAGTCATATAGAAGTTTGTATTTATATAGCAGATATGTGTAACTGTTCAGCGGTTATAAGACATAAGAATGATGTTTGATATGCAATTCAATTGGTCTTTATTGGTGATTGACCGCCAGAATCAAATTGCTGTTTTACACGAGAAGCCTAGACTAGCAGCAACTGACTAGATGAGATGGAGATATCTTAGACTTGGTATCGCTTTAAAGATGAAATCTCCCAGAAAATGGTGTATGAATGGCTGCTAGTCAGTCAACTAGAGCATGCAGGTCAGCGGTACTTTGTTAATATTGTACACTGTTACACTATAGAATATGACTACTTCCAATGTGAAACCCTAATTGTGTGCCCTGGGCGATTGAAAAAAAATTTGACCATCTCATCTCATCTCATCGCATCTCATCGTTAACTGAATCTATCTATTGATATCAAGAGATTTAATACCTGTCAGTCTGTCAGATATCTCCTGGAAGCATTTAATACCG
Source organism: Zygosaccharomyces rouxii (assembly GCF_000026365.1). NCBI lineage: Eukaryota > Fungi > Ascomycota > Saccharomycetes > Saccharomycetales > Saccharomycetaceae > Zygosaccharomyces > Zygosaccharomyces rouxii. The sequence goes on along the minus strand of NC_012991.1, from coordinate 994,610 downwards.
ATTGATATGGCAGGTCATTCGCATAGATCCTCGTTTAAAAATGGTCATAAAGGATTCAAGTCCAAACATTCATCAAAAGGTGCCATTAAAAGATTAAACAAGGGTAAGGTTGAAAAGGATGCAAAGAGTGGTAGACCAGTGAAAGGTGTGTCTAAATTGCAGCGTAAGAATTTAGCGAGACAAAAGAGAGAACAGAAGATACTGGATAGTTCAGAAATAAGGAAGTTGTTTGAAGGGCCTCATGGTGCGCAAAAGATTATTACTGTGATTCCATTGTGTAATGATATTGATCCTGAAGAGATTGTTTCCAAGTTGATAAGTATCTCAGATGAAAATCTGGTGAATACTAATGGTATTAGAAACTTTTACATTAAAAAATTTAAGAGCCATTTGAAATTTATTGTACCAGATATGTCAAATTTTATTCAGATATTGGACTGTGCTAAGATTAGTGACTTCTGCGTTTTTGGATTGAGTGGTACATCAGAAATTGATCCACAATTTGGTGAACAAATTTTGAGAGCTTTAGAATCACAGGGTATTGGTTCGCAGTTAGGTGTTGTCACCAACCTTTCTCAAGTACACCCCAAGGAAAAATTCCAATTAGATGTTAAACAGTCATTAGAGAGCTATTTCAAGCATTTCTTCCCCAATCAAGAAAAAATCTTCAATTTGGAGAAAGATTCAGAATCTTTGAATGCAATCAGGACTCTATGTCAGAAATTCCCACAAGGTGTTTCTTGGAGAGATCAAAGAGGTTATTTGGTGGCAGATAAAATGGATTTTATCCAAAGAGATGAACAATTTGGTGAATTGGTCGTCGAGGGGACTGTAAGAGGTGCAGGATTCAACGCCAATAGATTAATACATATTCCAGAATTTGGTGATTTCCAAGTATCCAAAATTGAAAAATGTAAAGATTCAGAAAGGAAATCTAGATCAAATAATAATATCAAGAAAGATGATGAATTGGACCTTGAATTGAACAATGTTTTCGAATCAAACGATAATAGAGATGGACTTGAACCATATGCACCAAAAGAGATTGAATTACAAGATGATGAAGACTTCCGTTACGACGAATTAGAGACCGCAAGATACGATGATCATGGATTTTTACCAAGTAGAGATCAAGGACCATCAAAGGCTAAAGTTTTGCCAAAGGGAACCTCAGATTACCAGGCTAGATGGTATTTGGATGACATTGTTGATGTGGGGGAAGATGAGGAAGTAGATGAAAGAATCTCTGAAGATGAAGAGATGGATCAAGACAATATGGATGAAGAAGAAGAAGAAGAAGAAGAACTAAACGAGCCACTAGTGGATGAAGATGGTGCTGAAGACGATGATTTTATGGATTTAGATCCAGAACAGGAGGAACAACAGCTACAACAATTCAGGGCAAAGGAGAAGGAAGATTTAGAATTTCCAGATGAAATTGAATTACATCCTAATGAGTCAGCAATCGAAAGTCTAAGGAAATACAGAGGTGTAAAAAATCTAGGTAACTGTAATTGGGATGTTGATGAAAGGGATCCAGATAAACCAAGCGTCTGGAAGCGTCTATTGAGAATTTCAAATTACAAAAACACTCGTAATAGAATCGCAAAGGAAAATAAAGCTGAAATCCAAGTTATAGCAGGTGATGTGGTTAGAATATACATAAAATTCCCCAATGACCAATTGACAAAGATTCAAGACCCCAACCAAACGTTATTTGCCGTATACGGATTACTACCTCATGAACATAAAAATGCTGTAGTGAATTTCACCATGCAGAGATGGGAAGAATATGACAAACCAGTTCCTTCCGAAACCCCATTAGTAGTACAGTACGGTATGAGAAGGTATACCATTCAGCCATTATTTTCTGCAGCTTCGAATTCAAACAATAACGTACACAAGAACGACAGGTTCTTGCAACCAGACACTTTATCCATTGCTACCTGCATTGCGCCTGTTGACTTCACACAATGTCCTGCCATTTTCTTTAGACCGTCAGCACAAGATCCTAAGGGCTTAGAACTAATGGCTCAAGGTTCATTTGTCAATACCGATTTCACAAGAATTATCACCAGTAGAATCATCTTAACGGGTCATCCATTTAGATTCCACAGATCTTTTGTTACCGTTAGATATATGTTCTTCAGGCCACAAGACGTCGAATGGTTCAAGTCAATCCCATTATTTACTAAGAGTGGTAGATCAGGATTTATTAGAGAAAGTCTGGGTACTCACGGTTACTACAAGGCATCTTTCGATGGTAAGCTTTCAGCTGAAGACGTGGTGGCCATGTCTCTGTACAAACGTGAATGGCCAAGAACTTCTCAACTATGGACGACCACATACTAAACTAACCTTAAGAGCAAACAAATTGTCTTGTATAATAAGAGTACCATTACTATTCTGTAGCATTACCCTTCCTTATATACAGAGCAATATAGGATTTTGGCCTCTCGGTCTTATATCTCGCCCCATTAGAATGGTTGTATAAATGGATCTAAGGTCGCAACTTAGGACTCCCTCTAGTTGAGAAGAAAGAATCATAGTATAACAAGATTGAAATATGAGTCTACCAAGTCCTGTTTTTACTTGCAATGCCTGTGTGATTCAGTTCAAGTCTAGTGATTTGCAAAGATACCACATGAAGACTGAATGGCATCGTTATAATCTAAAAAGAAGAGTTGCTGAGCTACCACCAATTGGTGCTGATGTATTTGCAGAAAAGTTACAGATCTCTGAGAGGGAAAAAGCTGAGAATCAAGTAGATGAATTTGGTTTTGCTCTCTTAAAGCCAGCTAACCTACCCAAGGAAGATCTTGAAGTCACAAGTATCCCTCATAAGGGTAAAAAGGGAATAAGAAGGAAGAGCAATGAATCGTCTAAGGATCAAGGGAATTCCATCAACGAGAAAAGCTTAGACTCTCCTGCAAATGCATCTGATATCTCTGACAGTGAAGGTACTACTACCGATTTTGGTGAAAACACTGCTTCGGAATATGGATTTACTAGTGATTCTAACTGGGAATCCGAAAGTGAGATTGCATCAGTTGCAGACTCTGAAAGAATTTTGGACTCTAACAAAGTTACCATTACAGATTGTATCTATTGTGGACTACAAAATAGAGATGTGAACAGAAATATTAACCATATGTTCGAAGCCCATGGACTTTACATCCCAGAAAGGTCATATTTAGCGGATTTACCAGGCTTGTTGAATTTTTTAATCCAAGAAATTGTGATCAAGAAACTTTGCTTGTGTTGCAATTTCCAAGGTTCTAGTTTCAAGAGTATTCGAGACCACATGTTGTCAAAGAGGCATTGCAAGATGCCTTATGAGACCAAGGAGGAGCGTGAGAAATTTGCGCAATTCTATGATTTTAGCTCCTTAAATGAATCTGATGTAGATCATAAGGAATCTGATAAATCCTCAAAGAAAAAAATCCACTTCAAAGAGGAAGATGAGGAGATCGATGATGATGATGATGATGATGATACGTTTGACGGACACCAGATCAATTCCAACTACACTACTGTAGAACTAGATGATACTGGATTAGAACTTACACTCCCCAATGGTGCAAGGGCAGGCCATCGTATTGGTCAACGTTATTTCAGACAAAACTTGCCACCTTCACCAGAGTCTCGTGACAGCAAGGCTACTGTTTCAGCTGCAGACAGAAGGCTAGCTAGTGGTATCACAGAAAGACAATGGAAACAAGGTATGAAGGATATGAGAAAGGAAGAGCAAAAGGCCATGAACCGCCAACTAAGACGTCAAAAACCCGAGAAAATCAATTTCCAACCTCATTACAGGGATGAATTTTTGCAGTAAACCTGAAATATTGTTAGAGACAATTATAAAAAAAAAAATAATAATAATAGAGAATTGATGTTAATTACATTGACCTTACGTTAATGTTAAGTTCCACTCAATCTCTTCAACTTACCGGAAAGTCTCCCCGTAATCCCACTTGCCGCGCTGCTCCGAAAGATCACTGAACTGGTATCCGTGGAATCTTCATTAGCGGCGTGCGTTAGGTTACTGCCTGAAGAGTTCTCTCGAGCTGATGGCACCACTGATTGACGGGACTCTTTGCGAGCATGAGGTGCTGAGCCTAAAAAGGGTAATTCGGATCCATAGATGTCTGTATAGATCAAAGAGGGGCTCTCTGTCTCACATACTTTGTTGAAAGTGTCTAACAATTCTTGGTGATGCAATGGAGACTGACTCACTGAACGTGAAGATGTGTCTATATCACAATTCAACCCCAGACTTGAACTCGAGTTTCCCTGTTTATAAATAGTATTACCTGAGGAAGGTTGCCAAGTCCAATTATTAACACTGCTCAATCTTCTGTTAAGAATATCGAATGCCTTTGATTGTGGTAAAATCATAAGAATACCATATAGTGACTTATGCAGAAATGGATACCTTTGCTGTTCGAGAAGTTGTAACCTCAACCTTGTAAAAACGGGAGATTCGAGCAATTGAACCAATACGTCTAATTGCACCAAGTCATTTAACGTTAAATCATAGTTCACATAAGCTTGTAAAACCGAGTAAGCCAATTCGTAATTCTCTGATACCAGACACAGAGATATCACGGACACCGGATTATAACACCAAGATTTGAATAGAGTGTTAAAGAACATACCGTCATCACCGTTTCTTAATTTCTTGCGCAACGACGACACTTCAGAAGCCGTCAATAAATTAGTGCTCAAAATTTGAATCATCATCCGAACAAAGACTATATCGTCACTAGGATCCAACAGGGGAGCGATTTCTTTGTAAATGCGTTCAGGAGAAAGTCTGGAACATATCTGTCTCATGATGGAATTAGCCCTTGTCTTGAGCAATCGTGAGTCCCTCTTCAACAACGTTAGGAAATCTTGAAGAAACTTTCGAATATAGTTATCATTAGAGTCTGAACAGAGACTGGACAAAAGGGACAGCGCCTTTTCGATTAACCTATCATCTTCATCCGATAAAGATTTCAATAATGTAAGAAACATGCTATCGTTATGCTCCAAGATTTGATTAGGAGCCTTTTGATATATGAGAAGCAACCAATCCAAACAGGCAATCTTTGCATCCACTTTACTATCGAAAAATTGCAATGTTAAGCTATTCACGATGGATCCATAGGCGATGACATTTGGGTCCTTCTGATGGTCGTAATTGTTGCACAGTTTGACCAATTTTTCATTAACATACTGAGCACTTTCACTAATACGAGAATCCGAATCACTTAATAATTTTAACAGTAAAGACAGTACTTTCGACAGGAGTGGAACAAAATCATCTGGCGATAATTGTAGAATGGCTTTAATCCAGTGTAATGCGACTAGTTGAATTTCGGCTTCCGAGGATGCTAAATTATTAACCAGAATATCGATGATATCGGGAAAGTCTAAATGTATATCCTGCCCCGGTACGTATTCATCTCCGTCCCTCGTGTACACACTACCATGTTCCAACTCTGTCAATTCTTCTTGTTCTTCTGCAATTTCTCTTTTTAATTCCTCCTGCTGTGAAGCATTATCCACCGAAACTTGGCCCTGATCAGATGTCAACTTCCCCAGAGCATTCATCAAGGTCTTCTTCTTTTCAGCTATTAGAGCACCGTCAATTTTTTTCAAAGGAGCATCCGTCTTACTTTCCAGGAACCTTTGTCTTTCTAGTTGCTTTTTCTTGATTTCAGCTTGTAATGTAGTAATTCTATCCACTTCATGGAGTAAAAGGTCCAACAGTGCATGTGTAGCGGTACCCACATCCTTATGAGAATCACCTAAAAATGTGAATAATCCACCCAGGAAGGATGGCAGGAAAGATATGAGTTCTAAACCTGGGGTGTTGAGCAAAACTTTTAACCAATCCACTAGAAACACCCTAGTGTCAGGGTTAATTGCATAAATCCTTTCCGTCAACAATGGAATGAAATTCGGTAGTGAGAATGCTAATTTATTATCCTGTGGATATTCATTTTGATAAACGTTACCTGTAATCACATCCCCCGTGACGCTAGGTGGTACATCCAGTGGGCCATTGTTCACTACACTCACATAGCTCGAAGCTCTTTCAGCCACTATGTCCTTAATCAAGCGATCCAACAACTCTGCAGCACCTCTCACTGAATTTTCAGAATCCGCACTCACTTTGCACAGTACGTCAAATACCTCGTTAAAGAATACAAGTATTTCACCCTTAGCAATCTTGGCAATATTGTACAAACTTTCACACGCATAGAACCTGACTTGATCGTTCTGATCTCCAAAACAAGCAAGCACTGGCGGCAAGATGCTGTTCAAATATCTACCCACGTTATTAGTTCCTAGTGCGATAGCAGCGGCTGCAAGTCCCATGAGACCCGCATTTCTAGCCATCGGTTGGTGTAAAGTGTACGCATAATCCCTGCAAAGTTCATCGATAATCTTATCAATTCTCACGTAGTCTCCTTCAATAACACATTTTTTTACCAGTTTCTCGAGCTCTAGAGCCGTGGCTTTCCTCTTCTCGTAGAACTTATCACTTAAACCCTTAGCAATAGACTTGTCTGTATAAGAAATGCCAAGCTTAGTTAGTATATCGAGCTTGAAATTACTAAAGTATAAATTTTGAGGCCTCAAACAGTCACATACCCATCCTAGCTAATACAGATCCACTCTCTTTAGCCTACGATTCCAATTCTATTTCAATACACTGTATTGACTTTTTAATGCTGGTAAGTTGAACTCGCGTTACAATACTTGAAGACACCTATAATACGATATATTCCCCCTTACAAAGAGAGAAAGAGGAGCATAAGCACCCAGGGAATTCGAATTTAGTCCCAATCATTCAAATTCTGCCATATGGATTGCCCATCTAATGTAAAGCTACTTCTTCTGCAGATCCTCTTACGACGTCAACAGAATTTAGCTCATCAGGACAAATCTCTATCACTACCGCAGCTTCTTAGAGAGCCCATTGTCGATAGGGAAGCATTGCAGGAGTTTCAATCACACAAATTGGTTCAAATGTACTCCCCTGAGCTGTGCACAGTGCCTCTACGGACGCTCAAGAATATGGTTAGCGAATTATTTGAAAGAGGTCTACCGCACAGAGCAAACGATCCAGATGAACCCGTTACAATAGTCAAATTAGCTGAATACTACTACTCCGAAAGAATCCAAGAGATACAGGACGATCAATTGCCAAAACTGAGGGAGCAGATGCTTCAATACCTTCAGAATTGAATATACAATGTCACGTGATACCGTTATGTGATGCCTTTTTTTTCATCATTTTACTACAAGAGATGAGTTGGAAAATTTTGGTAAGCTCATCACATAGATTAATGGTGTTGAAAAAATTGGGAAATACAAGGTAACAGGCGTCTAGGAGGGTCTAAAAGTAATTTATTTGGAACCTGCAATGCGCAATTTGGTTACTTTAAACAAAGGTAGGTTAAGACCGGTTGCATTTGCCAGCCAAGATGCTGAATTCGATCTTCCCTTCGAATTACTAGATAGTGTGTTTGATACCCTATCTGATAGTATTACATGTGTCTTAGGGAGCTTAGATGTTGGGGCCATCGAAGTCCAGCAATACACAAAACAAGGTGCAAGGAATATTTTGGCATCTTTTAAAATAGAGACTTTTGGTGATAGTATGCTATCTTTTGCACATTTTGCAGATGCAAACCAACTGGTGTTTGTCTTTGCTCAAGGTGATATCATTTCTGTCACTTACGATCCTCTTACTCTAAACCCACAGGATGCAGTTGTGGAAATAGTGGGGACTATCGATTGTGGAATTGACTCAGCTCAGTGGTCTCACGATGAAGAAACGTTGGCAGTTGTTACTCATGACCGTAATGTGGTACTGTTGAGTAAACTATTCGAACCGATTGGTGAATACCATTTGGAAGTAGATGACTTGAAAAAATCTAAACAAGTGACAGTTGGTTGGGGTAAGAAAGAAACTCAGTTCAGAGGTAGAGGAGCTCGTGCTCACGAAAGAGAGGCATTATCCAGTCTTAGGGCTTCTGGTCTTGTCGGGAATGAGCTAAGGGATCCCACCATGCCATACATGGTTGACAGCGGTGCTATTACCATGAAGGATAACCGTACCGTAAGCGTATCCTGGAGAGGTGATTGTGAGTATTTTGCAGTCTCCTCAGTAGAGACAGTTGTGGATCCTGATGACGAGACTCAAACCATCGAGAGAAGAGCCATTAGGGTTTTCAGTCGTGATGGTGCTCTGGATAGCGCCTCTGAACCAGTTACAGGTATGGAACATAATTTGAGTTGGAAGCCACAAGGTTCTTTGATTGCCTCGGTGAGGAGAAGCACACATTTGGGTGAGGAAGAAGCCAATCTAGAAGTTATTTTCTTTGAGAGAAACGGTCTTAGACACGGAGAATTCGAAGCCAGACTGCCCTTAGACGAGAACATCAAAGATTTATGTTGGAACAGTAGCTCTGAAATTTTGACCGTGGTATTGGAGGATAGAATTCAGCTTTGGACCACCAAGAATTACCATTGGTTTTTGAAACAAGAAATTTACGAAACCAAGGTGAACTTTGTCAAATGGCATGTGGAAAAGGACTTGACCATGATGTACGGTACTGATGAGCACGTCAACGTTGTTGATTTCTCCTATAAGATGACTCAGGGACCCACTTTAGAACCATGTGATAACGGTACTTCTATGGTAGTAGATGGTAACATAGTCAATATCACTCCTTTAGCAATTGCAAACGTGCCTCCACCAGCATACTATAGGGATTTTGAAACTCCAGAAAATGTGATCGATGTCGCTGTCAGTCTTTCTAACGAAGTATATGCTGTGTTGAACAAAAATGCTTTGGTGATTGCCACTGTTCCTAGTTTGAAGGATATGAAAAAAGGACACCATCCAGTCGTCGTATCAAAGTTGAACAAGTTGGATTTTGCCACTGAGATGGACTCCTTCCGTCAAATTGCATTCATAAATGACACTATAGTGGGTATTTTATTGGATACCGATACTTTCACTAGGGTTGCACTTGTTAACGTGGAGGATGTGACTCAGCCACACGTTATCAACGTTGTTGAAACTTTTGACAAAGCAGTTCTGTTAAGAAGCTCCTTTGATTACAACACCCTTGTTTATGAAGCAAAAGATGGTACAGTGACTCAACTAGACGCTGAAGGTCAATTAGAGAGAATAGCCAAATTCCCACAGTTGGTGCGTGATTTCAGAGTTAAAAGAGTTCATAATATAGTAGGCAGCGGCATTGAAGAGTGGGAAGCTGGTAGTTCTGAATTGGTTGCCTTTGGTCTCACTGGTAACGGTAAATTGTATGCCAATGGTACATTATTGGCTACAGCGGTGACATCTTTGGAGATAACTGATTCTTTACTTTTGTTCACTACTGCTCAACATAATTTGCAATTTGTACATTTGAACAGTACTCATTTTGAGCAACTACCTGTTGTGGAAGAAGGAGTGGTAGATGAAAGAGTGCGTGCTATTGAAAGAGGTTCCATCTTGGTCTCCGCCATTCCTTCGAGGTCAGCTGTGGTGCTCCAGGCAAGCAGAGGTAATTTGGAAACGATTTATCCCAGAATCATGGTGTTATCCAAAGTGCGTAAGGACATCCTATCGAAACGTTATGGTGAAGCCTTTGTGTGCTGTCGAACCCATAGAATCAATTTGGATATTTTGCATGACTATGCACCAGACTTATTTTTTGCCAACTTAGAACTTTTCATTAACCAAGTGGGCAGGGTTGATCATCTAGACTTTTTCATTTCATGTCTACGTGAAGAGAATGTGGCAGAGACCATTTACAAGGAAACAATTAACTCTGGTATTTCTCATAAATTTGGGTTGGAACCAGCACCTTTGACCGAGATGCAGGAATACATGAAGAAGAAGCTATTTGATCCAGCAGCCTCGAAGGTGAACAAGATCTGCCATGCGGTTTTGGATGTCTTGTTGAGTAAGGAGGAGTACAAAGAAAAATACACCCAATCGATTGTCACTGCTTATGCCTCCCAAAATCCTCAGAATCTAGAAGAGGCATTGAGACTGATAAGTTCGATAGAAGATGAAGATAAGAAAGACTCTATTCTAACGTATCTGGTGTTTTTGCAAGATCCTAACATTGTCTATAAGGTTGCGCTATCGTTGTACGATATTAGATTGGCGCTAGCTGCGGCTCAGAAATCTCAAATGGATCCTCGTGAGTATCTGCCCTTTTTGCAATCCCTTTATGATAACGACACTCTACGTTGTAGATTTTTGATTGATGATTACTTGGAAAACCATGAAAAGGCATTGGGCCATTTGGTGGATATGGAAAAAGAAAACCCCGATATCTCTGAGGAAACCCTTGATTATGTGGACAATTTCAAATTATACAGTTATGCCCTACAATTGTACAGATATGAAAATGAGAAGCAAAGAAAAGTTTACTACATTTTTGCCAAACATTTATCCTCAAAGCAAGAATATGCCGACGCTGGTGTTATCTTTGAAATGCTTGGCGAGTACAAGGAGGCCATTGCAGCTTACACTTCTGGTAAGAGATGGCGTGAAGCATTGGATTTAACCATCCAAAAGTCTCCCGAAAATGTTGTTTCTGTTGCAGAAGAATTAATTTCTTCGTTGTCCTTTGAGCACAAGTACTCTGCAACTGCTGAGATCCAACTAGATTTCTTGAATAATGTGGAACAATCTGTAGCCGACTACTGTAAGGCGTACGAATTTGATACGGCATGTCTGGTGGCAGCTAAGAAGGGTATGTTGGAATTGTTGGAGAAAACAGTGGACCCCGGATTGGGAGAAGGATTTGGTACAGTGGCAGAATTATTGGCAGATTGTGAGAAGCAAGTTAATTCTCAGTTGAGAAGACTCAGAGAGTTGCGTTCTAAGAAGGAACAGGATCCATATGCTTTCTATGGACAAGAGGTGGAAGAAGCAGATGATGTATCTATTGCTCCCTCAGAAACTTCAACAAATGAATCTTTCTTCACCAGATATACAGGTAAGACGGGTGGTACCGCTAAGACGGGTGCTTCCAGAAAGACACTGAAGAACAAGCGTCGTGAAGAACGTAAACGTGCTCGTGGTAAGAAGGGTACCATTTATGAAGAAGAGTATCTAGTCAAATCAATTGGTAGATTGTTGGAAAGACTTGATCAGACCAGACCAGATGCTTTGAAGTTGATTGATGGGTTGTGCAGACGTGGTATGTTAATGCAAGCCTACCAAATTCAGAAGAATTTTGCTGATTTGATGCAGTTTATCAAGGAACACATTGTGGAGATCTATACCATAAGTGAAAAGGACAGAGAAAGAGTTGATGATAGCGGAGAGGTGTATTATATTCCTGAAATACCGGTACCCCAGATCTCTGATTTCCCTAAGAGAAAGGCGGTCGATTTTTAACAAAGATAAAAAACCAAAAAAAGAAAACAACCAATAGTGTACATATATTTATATGTATATATGTATATATATTTAATTCCAATAGCGTATTTATTTTGCCATATTTTGCATTTTTCCCAGCATCCTCATTCTATAAGTTTTCCCGTTTGACTCTTAAAGAATACAATCCATCTACATAATAACCGCTTTCGACTCTGGCTTCGTGCGTCAGAATCAACTGCTCAAAACTCAAAATAGCCTTTTTAAAAGCATCATTAACTGCTTCTTTCTTCGATTTACCGTAACAGTTGCCTTTTGAAGGCATTGTACAACATCCAATACCGACAGCATCTGTATTCGTCCCATCTTTTAAAGTAATTCTAACTTGAGCTTCAGAAAAAACAGTATATTTAACAGGATTGCCAGTTTTCATATCCTCACGAACTTCTAAGATTTGTAAATCCATCTTCCAACCATCATAACCAAAAGTTTCATTAGTATATTGTCTAAGAATATGTCCAGGTATTAAACTCGATAGGCTTCGTTTCCCAAATCGCTTATTGTGATAAATTCTGTACGAATACTTGTCTATTTTTGCCTGCAACTGTCCAATCTTATGTACTGACCACCGACTAGCTGGTCTGCCATTCCAATCTTCCTCCAGCTTCAAATCATTTAAATCGAGTCCCGGGCCTACCAGATATGTGGTATCGTCATAGTTAACGTTATTCCTCATTAAATCACCGTCCAGCAGCGATTTTTTTTCGCCAAATATTAATGCTTTATCGATCAACTAGTGGTAAAGAGTGCTGGATTGAAGGTTCATTTATAGATTGATTCATCAGAAGATGAATCTGACTCTTAATTATGCGTCGCGCGATCGAAGCTGCTGTTTTGATGTTAGAACGAGAAGGTGTAGCCATAGAGCCAGGTATAAAGGTACACAGCTTGAGAACTCTCTAATATGATATTTCATTAAGCTTAAAATACTCCTAAGCGGCTAAAATAGTCAATTATTCGATCCAAAGGCTTTTACATCCTTGCACCACATAGTATGATGATCGTTCTTTCCCACTCAACGATGAATGAGCTCAAAATAACAAACGTAAACTAAACAATTTGACACATTCAAGAGTATAAGGACCAACATATGGAGCTCATTCAAGGTTTTATACAACCTCCTAAGGTCCAATCCGTTGAGGAGACAATTCCTACGTTGTGTGACAGGGTAGAGAATGCCACACTGATTAATGACAGGAGATCAGCAGTCTTGGGACTAAAGGCCTTTGCTCGAGAATACAGGGAATCTGTAGTTGCATCAGGATTAAAACCTCTGATCAATACGTTAAAACGCGATTATGTGGACGAAAATTCTGTTAAGGCAATTTTAGAGACTCTTCTGATCCTTTTCATCAGGGGAGATGGAGATGATGATTTGACAAGAAACTGGATCTCTCAACAATCACGTCTACAAAATGGTAAATATCCTTCACCACTTGTCATGAAGCAAGAGAAGCAGCAGGCTGATCAATTCTCTCTTTGGATTGCAGATGCCATCACACAATCTGATGAATTGGTACATTTATTGATAGAATTATTAGACACTGCGAATTTCTACATTAGATTGTATACAATCCAACTACTGGAAGCTGTCGTTGCTGCTAGGCCTACAAGATCTCGTAATGCTATTATATCGCTGCCTACTGGTGTTTCTACCTTGGTTACATTGCTGGGCGATATCCATGAACCCATCAGAGACGAAGCCATCTTATTATTAATGGCAGTTGTCAATGAATCCTCGCATGTACAAGTTTTGGTTGCATTTGAAAATATTTTTGAAAGACTGTTCTCTATTATACAAGAAGAGGGTGGATTAAGAGGTTCCATTGTAGTAAACGATTGTTTATCATTAATTCACAACATTTTAAAGTACAATACTTCAAACCAAACCCTTTTTTTGGAGACTGGTAATTTACCTAGGCTCGCACAAGTTCTCAATGAACCGCTTCAAGGTGAGGAATTCTTTTGGAATGAGCAAAGAGTGGTCAATATCAATACTGCATTAGATATACTTAGCCTTACTGTGGACCCTACCAGTAGTACAACCCCGAGCAATCAGACACTTTTGTTGGAATCAAATGTCTTAATGATTGTTCTTCGTTTAGCATTCCATTATAACATTCCAAAAGATGTTAGACCGGTGGCCTTACTGTCTGCATCTGATATGATTAAGGGTAACGAACTAGTACAGAGCGAATTCGGGAAGATAGATGTGCCTTTCTTCGACCCATCATTGCCCTCCACTAAACCTACCGATCATTTGGTATCAATTGTGGCGGTTCTGCTTAATTGGACTTTTTATACAAATTCGGTCCATCTTTTCTCGTTAAGAGTTGCCGCCGTTGAGCTTTTGAAGTCGTACTTGTATGAGAACAAAGAAATTCGATTGGAATTCTTAAGACAGCAAATTGAGGATTATGGTAGTAAAGAAGCAACTGCTTTGAAGAGTAACCTTTTCGAAGCCATCTTGGATTACGATTTGGAGCTCAAACTAAATCCATACAAATTGTTTTTTGCAACAGATTTCTTCATGTATCTGTTCGAGTCAGACGATGCAGACTCTGATGAACTCAGAGAGATGACTCGTAAGGTTACCACTGGTGGTGGTTTTGACGAAGAGGAAAAATTGGGTTCCATCCAAACAATAAGTGAATTGGCTATTACGTCGCTGACATCTGAAGATATCAGAATACCGATTTCCTATATTACTTTCCTAATCTTTTGGCTCTACGGTGATCAAAATGCTGTAAATGACTTTCTAACTAATCGCAGCACGATACAGTCCCTTTTATCCTTTTCTTACCAAGTTGAAGGAGATGATATCACAGTAAAGTGTCTTGTCACTATGCTTCTTGGTGTCTCTTACGAATTTTCGTCAAAGCATTCACCTTTCCCCAGGAAGCCGTACTTTGAATATATCACAAAGACTTTAGGTAAGGATAACTATTCCTCGAGAATTAGTCAGTTTAAGAGGGATTCAACCTTTTCGGGAGCTCCAAAGGAGATCAGTCTAACTCCTGAATTTGATGAAACCGGTCTTCCTCAGGTTTATTTCAGTCCTTATTTTGTGACGTTCTTCAATGAGAACTACTACCGCATTAAGACAGCATTGCTGCATAGCTGTGAAGAGGAACCATATACCAAAATATCATATGAGACATTTGAAGAATTACAAGGCCAATGCCATGAATTGAAAGAGGGGATAAAAAAATTGGAATCTGATAGTAACACTTCTTTATTAGATCTTGAGAAGAAGTTGCATTCTTTGAATGAAGAACATGAAAAACTCAACAAAGAACATGAAGTATTGCAAAAGGATCATTCTGAAGCAAGTGAACAACTCTCAAAAATTAGACAAGAATGTAAGGAGCTCAGGGATACCTTGCAAGCGGTAACTAATGAAAGGGATAATCTGTCATCTGAGAATACCAAGAAACAGAAGGCTTTAGAAACTGCTAATCAAACGAATACGAGTAGTGGAGAAAAGGTGAAAACTCTTGAAAATAAGCTCAAAGGTGTTACTGCCGACAAAAATAAGGCAGAGGAAGGTATTAATAAAATGACCAGGGAATTAATGTCCTTGACGCGATCCAAGGGAGAACTAGAGTCAAAGATAAAGGACTTGCAGAAGAAAACTGATAAGTTGACCAATGAATTTGGTAAGAAAGAGAAAGTGTTCGAGGGGATCTTGGAAAAAAGAGATCAAAACTTAGAGGCTTTGCAGGTAAACATTAAGAAAGCTGAAGAAAGGATAGCTTCGCTAAATTCAGAAAAAAATGCATTAATCAAGGAATCAGGAGAATGGAAGTCAAAGTTCCAGAGTCATGACAATTTGATATCAAAGATGACTGAGAAATTAAAATCTTTTTCAGAGAGTTACAAAGAACTTCAAAACGAGCGTGACTCCTTATCAAGGTCTTTGCATGAAGCAAGCTCTAACTCTTCTAATGAGTTGACAGCTCTTAAAAATGAGTTGGCGACATTGTCAGCTGAAAAAGTCAAGTTGAATTCCGAAAAGCAGGAACTTCTTGAACAAGTTTCTTCTTTGAACAGTTCTTATGAATCTTTGTCTAAAAGACATCAAGACGAAACCTCGGATCTCAATGTTGAAGTCGAAAAATTGAAAGAGACTGTTAGTCACTTGAAAGTCCAAGTGGACGAATTGAAAACGAGTCGAGATCAGATCACCGAAAATGCTAACAATCTGCAGGAGCAATGTAAGATCTTCGAGGGGCAAATTGAAAATCAAGAGGCAGAAAAGAAAGAGGCAGAAAAGCGTTATATGGAATTGAAACAAAATTTTCAAGTCTCTACTACAGACCTTGAAAAGCTGGCTAAGGAGAAGCAGGAGCTGAATGATGCAAAAGGCTCAAATGAAAAGGAACTAAATAAGCTCAAGAAGGACCTGGAGGGCAAGGAGCAAAAGCTTAAATCGATAACGGAACGTGCTCAAGAGTTAGAAAAAACGCTAGATGAACAGCGGAACTCCAATGCTGATTCTGAGCGTAAACTCAAGGAGAATATAAAGGCTTTAGAACACCAAAAAAAGGAAGCCATCTCGAATAGTAAGGAATTGGAGAATGAATTGGACCAACTAAAGAACAAGCACAAATCTCTAGACGAACAAAATACGAAGTCGGTAGAAGAACTAAAGACAAGAGTTCTCGAGGTTGAAAAGGAACGTGATGAAAAGCACAATAATGTGCAGAAAATCGAGAATAAACTGCAAGAGGAATCTAAATCTCTCGAAAGTCTTCAAAAATCCCAAGAGAGCAATAAAAGTAAGCTCAAAGTGTTACAAGATAAACTTGACTCTCTTTTGCAGGAGAAGAATGATCTAGTTTCTGAAAAGAACAATTTAAAGGAAAACTTTGCTAAGGTGAAAGAAGATTTTGAGGAAAGTCAAAGGAAAATTCATGGCTTAAAGGAATCTGAGAAGAAGAAAAACCATGAACTACATGAACTGCAAAAAAAATTCAAAGGTGAATTAGATGTCAAACAAAAGCAGATTGCTGACCTTGAGAGGTCCCGGGAAGAAGTGGATAAGAATTTGAAAAATCTTCAGGTGGATGTTAAGAATGTTTCCGAAGAGAACAAGAAAGTGATTGAGAAATTGGAGAAGGAGAAAGAAGCTCTGTCTCTGGAGTTAAATAAATTACGAAAGAGCTCTAAAGAGAATTTAGATGATAGAGATAAAAAAATTAAAGACTTAGAAGGTAAGGAAACGAAATTATCTTCGGAGCTTAATCAATTGACCAACAAATTCAAAGAAGATTCAAAGAAAAATCAGGAAAATATTCAGCATTTGGAAGAGGAGAAGAAAATAATTACTGACCAAAGAGCAGAGCTGCAGAAGAATTCGAAGATGGATCTTGAAAAAAAGGAAAAGAAGATAAGAGATTTGGAAAACTCAGTAAAGAGAATATCTTCTGAACTTTCAAAATTGCAGAAGAGTTCTCAAAATGATAAAGAAGAGGTAGAAAGTGTGAAGAAAGATCTACAAGAAAAGGTTCAAGCATTCGAAAAGGAGAGAAAGCTACTCAATGAAGGCTCAGATGCTGTAACGAAACAATACTCAGAAAGAATTACAGTATTGGAGGACAAGGTACATCAAACAGAGCTAGAAGTTCAAAGAAAGAATAAAGAGTTGGAAAGTGCTAAGTCAGCCGCCGATGAAGCAAGTGGAGAGTTAAGAAATCAATTAGAGGAAAAGGTTGTCGAGGTATCATCTTTGAAATCTACCATCGGTGAACAAGAAAAGGCAATTAAGAAACTGGAATCAGACCTGACAGATTCTAGGGAATCTGGGAATAAAAAGATCGAGGATTTGAATGGAGAACTAGAAGCACTCAAAAAGGCTTTATCTGATAAACAAGCTGAGATCGAAGCAAATAAGAGTGACTTAAACAAAAGAGCTGGAGAAAGAAAAGAGCTAGAAGATACCATTGCTACCTTGCAGAAGAAGGTTGAAAATTCATCGAAGGCTCTGCAGCAGTTGGAAAATAGTACCGATTCTTCTAAAAAAAATCAGGAGAATTTGATTAAAGAAAAGGATACGAATATTGAAAAGCTTGAAGTAGCCGCTAAAGACTTGAGGAAGAAAGATGAGGACAAATCGAAGCAACTGGCGGCCCTTGAATCAGAAAAAAGTTCAATGAAAGAGAATCTCGAGAAAAACGTCAAAGAAAAGGATGAAAGTATTGCTCAGTTCAAGTCTCAAGTTGCGGATATGGAAAGCTTAAAGAAGGAACTTGATGAAAATACAAACAAGCTCGAAAGAATGAAATTTGAGGAAAAATCTCGGATTGAAAAATTAACTGAAATAACTGAAGAAAAGAAGAAAATTCAGAAAGAACTGGAAAAAAGATCGGAAGATGCTCAAAATTCTCGAACAGAGCTAGAACAGAAAACTGATGAATTGAAGAGGTACGAAGCTGAGAAGAAACTAACAATTGGGAAATTGGAAAAACTTTTGAGCGAAAAAGAGCGAATTATAGCCAAATTTGAAGCAGAAATAGCTGACCTTTCGAAATCAAATAAAGATCTTAAAACGGAACTTGAGCAGCATTCTAAAAAATTGAGCAATAGCTCCTCAATTGAAGAGAAAAACCAGGAATTGAAATCTGAATTGAAAACTTTGAAGAAAGATTCAGATGCTCTCAAAGCGGATCTGGAAGAGGTAAGAGGTTCAATTAATAAACACGAAGAAGCTAGACGTTTGAGCATGGAAGGAAAGCATTCTTTGGAATCTGAGCTGGAACAAGCATATAAGCGTTTGCAATCTTCGAATACCTTAATAGAAGAAAAGCAAAAGGAATTCGAAGAAAAGGAGAAACGCATGAAGAAAGAGTCCGAACAATTGAAATCTGAGTTGGATAAACTGAGACTTGAAGCTTCAGAGCCGAAAAAAGAAAATGGAAAGGAAACGAATAATACAAATGAAGGTAGTTCCGAAATTGATGATTTAATGCTTTTGGTTTCGGATTTGGATGAGAAAAACGCCAAGTACAGAGCTAAGTTAAAAGAATTAGGAGTCGAATTAAGCTCCGATGATGATGAGGATGAGGATGAAGAAAATGATGATGATGGTGACGGTGAGGAAAAGTGAAGCTAAAGTTCAAAAATATAACAGAATGTCTGAAATTATGTATTTATGTCACTACTGACAGTGTATTATCTATCATGTTTATAGTATGCATCAATTTATTAAGAATTGTCGTAAAAGTTTGAGTTGTTCTGCCTCTGAGGATCTTTCATCCTGTGCACATGGACACCATCACTGTTAATATCGGCTATTTTACCAATATCTTGAGGAGTAATAATTATCGTTTGTGTCCTAGCGATATCTTTGAGCTTGTTCAAAATTAATTTGGTACCAATCTGCCTATTAACTTGATCCATGAAGACATCGAATTCATCCAAGGCAATAATTCTTGAACGCATGGGCTTCCAAGTTGCAAGTAATAATGCCATTTGTGAGAAAGATTTCTCACCACCTGATAAAGTATCTACGTTTCTCGCTTTTTCATCGTTGGGCGTTAATATAAAAATCTCCAGACGTTTTGAATGAGTGATGAAAGATAGATTACCATTAAAATTTCTTACTTTTAGGGAAGCCCTAAAATCTAAGTCAGCATCAAGGCAGGTAGTCCTCTGTGCTGCTTGCAGATTTTGCAATCGGACTTGAATTGAGTTGTACAATTGCTCAAGTGCTCCATCCATTTGTAGAAACTTCTCTTGTCCGTCCCGATATTTATCCCTACTTTTCTCATAAATCTCTAACACTTTTTCTTGAGGGAGACCCATTCTTCTTTCTGCCTTTCGCATTAATCTGGTAATCTTGTTTAACTCATCCTTGATTTTCTCCTGATCATCAGGAATATCATCATCTCTTAACTGTTCCTCGGAACAAAACTGTTGTGCTTCCCTCCTCTGATCCCTTATTCCAGACTCTAATGTTTTAATATTTTCCTTCGTTTTGACGATTATCTCATGATGAGAACTAATTTTACCTTCATAATGTTTGATATCATCATGCAATTTATCCACCTTTGAATGCCGGCTGTTAATATCTTCTCTAAGCTCTTGTAATTCACATTGTGCTGTTAATAAGGCAGCCTTTGAAGAATCAAATCTCTCTTTTAAGGGCCCAGATTCTTGTATGAGTTGTTCCATCTTTAATCCAAGCCCTTCGAGAGCAGCCTTGTATCCTGTAATAGCCTGCTCCTGGGTTTTCTTCTCGTTCATTTTAGAGGTTAGGGTACCAGTATCTACTTCCTTCCCAACATTTATTTTTAGTTCTGTTATTTTGGTGCTAGTATCCTTCAGCTGCTTCCTGAGCTCTTTATACTCTCTATCAGTGGCGTAGATCTCCGAACGTATTCTAGATAGTTTCGTATCGTAATTATCCCTAATTGACTGTATTTCATGGGCCCCTTGATCTATCAAATCTCTGATATAGCTCATACCGTCCTCTGAAGTTGATCCAACCCTCATCCTAATAATATCATGATAAGTAACAGTATCCAATCTATAGCTACCCGTTATTTGGTAACCACTTCTATGGTCTCTGAGGGCTAGGGTCATTCCTACATTACGTGGTTGTTGTCTCAAAAGCCTTCTTGCCTCATCTCTATCCTCTACTAGCACGATTTTTTCAATTCTGTTCTGATCAACTACCAAACATTCTATTTCACTATTAGCAAATTCCAATGCATCCACAATGGTTGGGTATTCACAATTTGCCTTACCATTAGAATAATCAAAGCTAGTGAGGTTATATGTAATCACGGGAAGGTTAGCTCTTATTCGACAAGATTTCACAATTTCGCGAAATAAGCGGTTATCCTTGTGGCTTCTCACAACAAATGAGCTTAACGTTGAAGTTATAGCTCTTTGAATTGGACGGGTCCATTTCTCAAACCCTTTTTTTACCGTAATGAGAGAACCAATTGGGCCCACGGGTGGTGATTCAAATTCATGTTCTCTTCTCTTTATAGTTTCCAATAAATGTATCATTCTATCATCAAAATTATTCAAAAAATTTGTACTTCCTCTTGACATTTCTCTTAGTTCATTTTTTTTTCTGGCAACATCATTTTCTATATCTTGCACTTCGAGGTTTCGTTCTTGAACTATTCTTCTTTCATCATTTTGTAGATCTTGTACTTTCAGGGATAAAGAATTAACAATATTTTTCAGATGTTCATGGTGCTTTTCCATGGAGACTATTTCTTGTCTCATCTGCTCTTTATCACCTCCCATTTCACCTCTCATTTCTTCCTCCAAACGGGATATTTGATGATCTAACGCCTGTATCTTTTGCTCACATTGATGGATACTTGATTCCGCTTCTGCTTGGTTTTGCCTCTCAGTTTCATACCTAGATCTAAAATTCCTCAAAACATCTCTTGCCTCTTGATGTTCACTATCCTTTTCAGCTACAAACAAAAGTTTATCCTCTATCTCTTTTTCAATTACTGATTTATCCACGGAAATTCTATCAATTTTTTCTTGCTTAGCTCTCATTTTAGCCTTTGTATTTTCAATTTTATTTTCATAAATTGATACTTCATCTTTAAGGCTTTGACAAGCCCTTTCATTTTGTTCTACATCTAACCAGAGCGATTTACCTTGCAAAATTCTTTTCCTTTGATTTAAGTCGGTAGTTTCGCTTAATTCTCTAATTAACTTCTTGGCATCTTCATATTCCTCTTTCAGATTGTTCAGGTTATCTAGGTGAAGCGCCATGTTTTCTTGGGCAGCTTTGCTAATAGACTTAGCTTGCTCGAGATTGTTATTAATATCTTGCAATAAAGTACCTTTCATGAAATGGTTATACTTGTCATGAGACGTACTAGCGGTTAAAAATGATCTGGCAGCATCTTGAGAAAGAAAACACATGGGGTTGCTAATAGGGACGGAAAAAAAATCAACTGCAGCCTGTACATCTTTTTTCTTATTACTGACCTCTTTACCGGTTTCCGATTTTAAACTAAAACTCGAAGTACCATCATTTTTAATAACTCTTTCTATAATAATTTCATTACCAAAAGTTCCTTGGTAATATGCGCCGTGATTTAAGTTATCTAAATGCAATCGTATTTTGGTAGAGTGGCAACCTTCTCTTATAAGGTCTTTCAGAGAATTCCCTCTGTTTGTATCCATGGCTCTTGCTCCTAATCCAACGGTAATAGCAGTAAGAATAGCACTTTTACCACTACCATTATTACCTACGATAAAATTTAGTCGAGGACCTAATTCCAATTCAAAATGTTCATGACACATAAAATTCCAAAGAACCACTTTTTTAATGTATCCAGCCGGTGAAAGTTCCACTAAATTTCCTTGAGAATCTTGCTGAGATGTATCCATAGTATCCGGAAATTGTGTCATGGGAGCAACCATGTAATGTCTCCTTTTCGATCTGTTTGAGGTTTCATTGTCATGGGGAAGAGAAAGTATATCACTACCGTTACCATTATTATTGAGGCTGTCAAAAGTCCTCTTATTTGTTGTAGATACTGTAGAAGTCATATTTCCATGGGGGAAAGGGTATCAAGGATATTTAGAGTCCAGTATCAAAGTTTACACACTCTTAAATATCACAATCTAAATGGTATCCCCTCTTCTTGTTGGTATTTGAGTCGCGTTTTTTTATTTCGATGTGTATATGTATATATATGTTTTGATATCAGGTCTACCATCGCGATGCCCTGTTAAAAAGTGATGATAATCATTGTGAAGAATCGAAAAAGCAGGAAAGTCCTAACTTCCAAGGCGAAAAGGGCCAAGAAGATCCATTCTAGCTTTTATGAGGCGGTTTCCAATCAAATTAACAGGTCGACATTACTCTGGTTCGAAAGCCTGCCGTGCAGCTACCGTGAATCTGGGTCAATTGGGGCAGAAATGGAAGTCAAGGACTTCTCAAGGAATAATGTCTTTAGAGGATGCAAATGATGGTGATAAGAACTCAAAAAAGAATATTTACATCTTGTCACAGTTTCCATATCCATCAGGTGCATTGCACATGGGTCATCTTCGAGTGTATGTGATTAGTGATTCGTTAAACAGGTTTTACAAACAAAATGGGTACAAAGTTATACACCCTATGGGGTGGGATGCATTTGGTCTTCCTGCTGAGAATGCCGCTATTGATCGGGGAATTGATCCATCTGTTTGGACAAAAGATAATATTAGCAAGATGAAAATGCAGATGAACGATATGTTAGCGAATTTTGATTGGGATAGAGAAATTGCTACTTGTGATCCTGAATACTACAAATTTACTCAGCTAATTTTTTTGAAGTTATTTGAACATGGATTGGCATACCGTAAGGAAGCTGAAATTAACTGGGATCCTGTTGACAAAACAGTTTTAGCCAATGAACAAGTGGATAGCAATGGATGTTCATGGAGGTCTGGTGCCGTTGTGGAGAAGCGATTGTTAAGTCAGTGGTTCTTGGGTATAACTAAATTTGCTCCTGAGCTGAACCACGATCTTAAGTATCTGAAAGACTGGCCATCAAAGGTTAAATCGATGCAAAGGAATTGGATTGGTGAGTCCCATGGATCAGAAGTAGTTTTCAAGGTCAATTACGAAAATTCGGAAGAAATAGCAGTCTTCACCACTAGAGCTGAAACGATATTTAGTGCTCAGTACTTGGCTTTGGCAACAGACCATCCATTGGTGAAGAAGTATGCCCTTCAAGATGAATCTTTACAAGAATTCATCAAGAGAGCTGAGAAATTGCCAGAAGATTCTAAAGAAGGGTACTTGCTTTACCAGATAAAGGCGCAAAATCCAATAACTGGATCGGATATTCCAGTCTATGTGGCTCCTTACGTCTTTGGCGGCTACGGACATGGTGCAGTTATGGGATGTCCGGCCCATGATGAAAGAGATTACGCATTTTGGTGTGAAAATCAGCCGGAAACACCAGTGTTCCCATGTGTGGAACCAATTGACAAGAATGCTGGTTCATTGGAATTACCTTTTACCGCTAAGGATGCCTTGATGAGTGAATTAACAGGTGAATTCAAAGGGATGTCTACTGAGGATGCACGTATTAAGATCACGGAAAAATTACAAAAGGATAAATTGGGTAGTCAGAAGATTCAGTATAGGCTAAGAGACTGGTTGATTAGTAGACAAAGGTATTGGGGTGCGCCGATTCCTATCATACATTGTGATCACTGTGGTACCGTCCCTGTTCCTGAAAAAGATCTTCCAGTTCTATTACCTAATGTAACTGGGTTAAAATCTAGAGGAAATCCTCTTTCACAAATCTCCGAGTTTGTCAATGTGGATTGTCCCTCCTGTGGACAACCTGCAAAAAGGGAAACAGATACTATGGATACATTCATGGATAGCTCTTGGTACTATTTCAGATACCTCGACTCCAAAAACAGTCAGCTGCCATTCAACTATGAAGCTGCCTCGAAGAACGTGCCGGTAGATTTGTATATCGGTGGTGTGGAACATGCAATTTTACATCTACTTTACTCGAGATTTATTGCGAAATTCCTTGGCTCCATCGGTATGTGGGATGGATCTAGTCATAAATGTGAGCCTTTTGGTAGATTGATAACACAAGGAATGGTCCAGGGTGAAACTTACGTTAATCCAGATAACGGCAAATTCATGAAACCTGATGAATTAGAAACCAATCCTGGGAAAAAAATCGTAATTAAAGCCACTGGTAAACAACCAAAAGTGTCATATGAAAAAATGTCCAAATCGAAGTACAATGGTGTGGATCCAAAAGACTGTATAAACAAGTATGGGCCTGATGCAATAAGGGCTCATATTTTGTTCCAAGCACCTGTTTCAGATATTCTGAATTGGGATGAGACCAAGATTGTTGGAATTGAACGTTGGATTCAAAAGATTCTCAATATCAGTACGACTTTGGCAGGAAGAAATAAATACGGTGAAAATTTAAAAACGCCGTCCAATTTAACTGACAGTGAAGTGAAATTCCATAACGAAATTCAAAGATTATTGCAAAATTTAACAGACTCCTTTGGAAAGAATGTTTCATTGAATACAGTGATTTCTGACTACATGAAATTTACCAATGCTTTGGAAACTGCAATCAAAAAGAAATTAATTAATGATGAGCTTGCATTATGCAATTTGAAGAAGCTTATTAATGTCATTTACCCAGTAGTGCCATCGATTTCAGAAGAGGCAAGAGAAATACTAAACAAGGGCCAGAGTTGGCATTGGGAGTCGTATTCTTGGCCGGAACCTGAAGCCCAGGTTGAATCTAGTACTATGAATTTCCAGATTATTGTCAATGGTAAAATGAAATTCATGTACAATACCAGAAAAGATTTTCTTGACATTGGTAGTGAGAAAGTTATTACAGAGTTACTGTCTCTCCCTGAAGGTGAAAAGCACTTAGCTAAGGCAGATATCAAGAAAGTAATCTTGAAGAAAAACATCATTAGTTTCATTACGCTCAAATGAAAACCTTGTATATAAATCAATCCAGTACATCCGTGTAAATAATGCAGCAATAATTAATCGTTAATATAATGAGACAGACTTTTCAAGAAAGTGAACAGAAATAGTGGAATATGTTGAAATGGACCGCCATTGGAAATATATTTCAAAACTGCGATTTTCAGATCGTCTGCATTTTGTATATCAGGGATCCATTGTACCGTAGTGTTTCCAATCTCTCTAGTAAATTTCTTAAAGCCTTCTTCGTTAACCAAACCTGAGTAATGAATATTAGAATGATCATTTTCTAGTTCAGATAATTTGGCTCCAAAAACAAACGATAATGCAGGTACTCCTGTGATAGAAAAGGGAAATTTTGTCCTGTCCTTGACATTCGGTAGGAATAAATTGTCCAAAACGCTTTTTACAAATTCATTGGGTACATCAAGGAATTTCTTGGAGCCCAAAATTTTGTTTCTCCATAAATAATTTGTGAGATCCATGATATGAAGATTTTGTCCCTGTACGTATTTGTTAGAACCTTCTTTGTTGGTGAGGAATTCTTTGACTATCACTAAATATTCACAGCAGGCGTCTAGTAGCAATGGATCATCATATGTAATTAGCTTATTCATTAAATTAAACGGAAACACAATTTTTTTCAAATGGAAATCCTCTTTATTTTTACTATTTGGAAGAATCTTTAATGTCAATATGAGGGCTGCGGTGATGGAACGATTTTCAATAGTGTAATTCAAGTTAGCTGTTAGCAGTATTCGAAAATCGTGTAAAAATTCCAATCCCAGGGGGATCAGCTCTTGTATATCTTCCTCAAACCAATTGAGAACTGATAGGAGTAAACTGTTGCATATCTGAGGTGTTGTATTCTTATCGATTTTGGTACCTTTGTCGAGATGGCACAACGTTAAAAGTTGTAGAACATCCTTATGAAGATCTTTGAAATAACTAGGGTTTGGTACGAGTAAAGGTGTCAGATTTCTGTAGATATAAAGAAATAGGATGGGATCACCACGTAAATAATCGTAGGTTAAAAATTCATCGAAGATTTTATCTGTGAAGACAGGATGAATCTGACAGAGCCTTACGATTTTCTTGACTACTCTAAAATCTCTTGTATGATTTTTGAAACATTTTCTCAATTGTATTAGCATCCAATCTTCAAGTATTTTCCAAACTGGATCATTCTTGGCTAGCTGGAATAGCGAAAACCAGGAAATATAGTTATTTGTTATTTGTTCCACGTCTTTTGAAGCTACTAATATGTTCCAATTCCAGGCCAATTGATCGAGGGATCTCATTTGTAGTATGGAAACTTTACCTTTTGGAACTCTAGAATTATATCGGGATATAACATGGGGTTGTGATTGGAAATTCAGTTGATTCAAATGTGAAGACATCAATTCATTTATCATTTCATCTGTAAAATTTAGGTTATTCGTAAGCACTTTTCTCAGTTTGGCCACGAACATGCTATCTAGCTTCAGTTCTTGCAATGTCCTGAGTCTTCTTGCATTACAATTTATCCTTGATATCACTGATGGAATAGATTTAGAAGGGCCTAATAATGAAGCGTATCTTTTTAGAATTAACGTAGCACATGCTTGACTGTCTGTATAAGCTGATTTGCATGCTATTCTTTCCAAAAGGCCAATCTTCCAAGGTCGAACATCTCTAACGGATTTGGTGGACCAAACAACAATGTAGGTCAGCCACTTCTGTAGAAAATTGTATTGCCACAGATGAATCCAAACGGAGTCATATGGTAACGATTTATTCGTTGGTAATACTAAGAAGAAGATGTGGACTAACCATTTGCAAAGGGCCACTTGAAGGTTTGATGGAACTTGTAACCTGTAGGCTGAAAGAGCATTAGCGGTACCCAAATGCCTAACTACTTCTTCTATCACTTCGAAATTGACGTAGTCATTGGGTATCAAACAATTTTCGACGATGTAGAACTTGGTAGATATGGATAACAGATCTGATTCGCAGATGAAGTTGATTAACGCTTTCAAGTGTGAAGAGGACAAACCTTGTCGAGGGGTTTCAAAATACAATTTATCAAGCCATGATCTTAATAATAGCTCTGGAGTCTCAGCGCTGGCATTAACAATCGATTCTAGAGCTTCATCGATTTCCATGGCACACTTGGTGCTCTTTTCCTGGTGGCTCGATCAAAATAAATAATTCTAATGCGATCAGAGACATACACACGTATATATATATCCTTGTATGTGTACAAACATAAATCTTTATATAAAATTAAGGAGGACAAAAAGGTTGTATTTCAAATCTTGAGGATTCCTCGGGTGTCGTATTGAGATCTTGATCTCACATAAGGGTCCAATTTACAGTAGTTTTCCGAGATCTGAGTGCCAAGATCGATCTTTTGTTCCAAAAAATTGCTTGATTCTTCCTTAGAATCAGCTTCAATCCATTTGACTGTTGCTTGAGTGAATTTTTCAATTAATTGTTGTCTTTCTTCCAAAATCGAATCACGAGTCTTCTCGTCTTGCATCTTGACATCGTTGGAAGCGTCAGGTTTGACATAATGGTCGAAATCGTAGTCATTAGTACCATCCAAGTATCTAGGAATTTGGTCTTCATCAAAATAGTCAACCAAATCACTAGTATTCTTTGTGAAGATCACTTTAGAGGCCACCACTGGATCTAGCCAGTTCTTGACGATATTCCAGATTGGTTGAAAGAACCATGGAGCCTTGTGGATGAATAGGTGACCCAAGCATTCTGGGTAATGAGCTTCGAAACAATTGATCAAGAACTTGACCGGAGTGTAGTCCATGTTGGACAGGGAAAATCCTCCCAAATCGAAAAAGATCGTGGCTGTATCTGCTGCTTCTGTGAGGAACAAACGTGCTGTCTCAATCACCAAGATGGAGGATCTCTTAAGTTCATCTTCTGATTGTATTTTAGGACTGTGTAAGCGAGCTCTCACCCACACTGCTGGCCTGCCACCGTTATCTCGACAAGGGATCACTGTCGTTTGTAACTCCAAATTTTTGATAAATCCCTTATCGTCATTCTCGTAGGCTTTTCTTTCACCGTCATTCAGAATCTTATCAGTTGGGAATTCATTAATTCTCCAACGCATCGACTGGGCAAACATGGTTGCAGCCTCGTTCGTGTTCCATTTTCTGGCTCTAATAAATCTCAACAAGAGATTATCCGGATAATCCACTCTTAACATAGTCCAGAATGTATCCATTGTATCCTTTGGCTTTACATCTGTCAAGGTTTCTTGAATCAGATCAGGCTTATATTTTTGAGCTTCTTCAGTATCATCGTTGGAACTATCATCGCCAATACTATAAGATTGCAATCTACTCAACAATGACTTGCCCTTCTTGTTTTCTGCTGAAGCTGGTGCAGTACCTTCAGTTGGTGCAAATGCTTTGTCACCATTAACAGGAACACCCCAGGATTGGAGTAAATAAGTCCAAACTTGCTTTAAGACCTTTTCTTGTGATTCTGAAAGCTCTTTTACATTGCCACCTCGACCGATATTAGTTGTAGACATCTTTTCTCAAAGTTAAGCAGTCCTTGAAAAAACGAACACTGTCAGTAGTACGACTCTTGTCAATGGTAGTAGTTGTAGTAATAGTAGTAGTAGCAATTTAGGACTACAGTGGTACTTTTAAACTGGACGCGACGCGAGTATGAACCGCAACTGGATCCGTAATGATGGTGGCAGCCACGACAACGTTTAAATCATTTTGCTCGTTTGAGTGACAACGACTCGAGAGTCGGATTAAATACCATTTGCTTGATAACTGAGGACGGTAGATGGGAAGGTATGCTTAGGAAAGAGGCTGAACCTGTTGACGGGAAGCAAATAGACCACTTGTTAAAAATCTATCTTCTATTGCGTTTCTAGCGAGTGTAAAAGCATCAATTGGAAGGTTTCCGGTGATAGGCACCTAGAGATAGTCACCTATTGTAAAATCTGTCGTATATAGCTGACACGATAACTGTTGGTTCCCAACGTCTTATGGGACAAGTACGAGGGAAATTAGGGTCCTCCGTGCCCTACAGATAAATACGTACAACAAAAGACCCTCGAGCGCTAAGAGCGCCGAGGAGACCTAGAACTCCGAAGGTGCCTTTTCGAGGAAAGCTAGAACTCCGCGGGTGCCCCGCCAAGGTGTATATTTCACCAGGAACGATTCCGCCAACAGATGGTAAAGAGCCAAGAACTTTAAGCAAAGCGTATGAACCTCGGGAACCGCGTGAAACCAGTTACCCACCAAGGACACCACGCATTTCCAGAGACTAGTGGGTGATCTGTAGATCTTGCTTTAGTTTAGTCTGTACGAGTTTTGTATGTTCGAAATTTTCTTTACGACTATTATTGTAAGGACAATGAGATTTACGCAGCGTGCTTCAGCCGCACCATGGAAATGACGTGAATTATTGTCGGAATAAAATGTTGGGCACCATCGAGAGGTACGAATACCAGTAGTAGCAGTATGCGTGGTGCGGAGGCTGGGAGTGAATCTGCAGGGCTTGTCGATTTCCCCTGTAAATTCTACGTTTTGTTGGGGGTTCCTGCATTTCGCAAGTGGGTGCTATGAAGAATATACACTTTTCTAGTACATAGTGACACAACGCTTAGTGGGCCAAAACGTCAATCTTCAATTAAACTAGCAGATTTCTGAAAACTGTGCTACACAAGAACGAAAAAGGAATAGAAGTAGAAGTGAGCAGAGGCGCTCACCAGCGATTATAGTTGAGCTCACCAGTAGTAATTGCAAAGTCACGTGATTAGAAAGTCATGTGACAATATTTTTTCATTTTTTTACATGACTCGTATCTCGTGACCTGAAAAAAGCTCTTTCGAGATGCGATGAGATGCCCATCAAAACTTTTTAATCGATGTTAAAGAATACATCAAATAAGCTAAAGCTCTCTAGAACAAAGCCGTATCAACCTATTAGCTTCGTTCCACCGTTATTAGTTGAGCCGTAAGATTCTATATTCATGTCTCTTACAATTTCCCCGAAAGACAGTGAGCTTTTGCTCAAGGACAAAAATGTTCTTCAAGAATCTGTGCTAGACAAATACAGAACCGCTGGTCAAGTTACACAAACCGCATTAAAATATGTTACAAGTGTGATTAACCAAAGCTACCATTTCGGTAAAGAACCAAAATTAACTATTCCAGAACTATGTATTCTTGGTGATTCCTTCATGACCGCCAGATTGGAACAGTTTTACAAGAATAAAGTTAACGAAAGAGGTATTGCTTTCCCTACGACAATCGATGTAGACTCAGTGGCTCAAGGTTGGTGTCCTGAAATGGACGATGTGGAGAATATCCAAAGTAAAAACAAAAACAGTCCATTGCAATCTACAGTTACAGGTGTATTACAACCTGGTGACTTGGTGAAAATTACTTTGGGTGTCCACATCGATGGTTATACAAGTCAAGTGTCTCATACGGTCGTGATCTATCCTCCAGGTCAACAACCTCAAGGTCCCCTCTTGGGCGGTAAAGCTGATGCAGTAGCCGCTGCTCACATTGCCATGGAAAGTGTAGTATCACTGTTGGCATGTGCCCTAACCCCAGAAAAGATTCCTAATGCTTTGGATGATGGTAGCCATACCGTTCAAGGTAAGACGATTAGATTGATCGTGGACACTATTGCACGTAACTACGACTGCTGTGTGGTGCCAGGGTCTCGTGTACGTCGTGTCAGAAGGTTCCTTGCTGGACAAAATGAAGGTATTGTTGCCGAACGTGAATTTAAAGGTGTTGTTTGGACCGAATCCCACCAAGAAGCTCAATTGTTGGCAAATGCAGGGTTAACTGATAACCAAGAAGTTGCATTAAAGACAAAAAGTGATGCAACCAGTGAGAATGCAGTCCCCAGTGATGACTTTACCGTTAAGGCTGGTGAAGTTTATTTGGTTGATATTAGAATGTGCCCTCAGAATGAATTGAATAAGAAAGGTTTAATTACTTTACAAGATGTGGATTCATACACCGGTAAATCCCACAGGAATGACTTAGTCGCACGTTCAGGTGCCCACGTTAGGGATTATGCACAGACTTACCATCTAAGATTAAAGACAGCAAGACAACTTTTGACCAAAATTGATAAACAAGGTGTTTATCCATTCAAATTATCACATCTTTCTGAAATTTTCCCACTCGATGTAAATGGATCACCTGAACAATGGACCTCGTTGAAGCAAGATATGAAGAGCTACAGACTGGGTATGAGTGAAATTACAAACAATTATCTATGTGTTGATATGCCAATTCGTCTGACCAAATGGGTTCCATGGGATCATATTTTAAAGGCAACTAATCAAAATGGTACATTGAGTTTTGACGCAACCGCACCATTATCACTACCAGGCCACGAAGTACCATTGCCTAAATTGGGGGTTTCATCATTAAAATTGAAAAGTATTGTTAATTCATGCCCTGAATCTAAACTATTACCAATCAGTCGTGAAAGTAGTACAGTTCTACTATGTGGCAGTGATATCTCAAGTAACGGCAGTAAACCAGAATTACTAAGAATTACGGGTGGATCGAAAACTTGTGCAGCAAGTTGGATCCACAGTCAGTTCGAACTAAATCCTCAGGATCCAATCGTACAATCGATCTTCCAATTGGCTCAATTGACCAAAGATCGTCGTTTTGGTATTTCAATTAGGGAAACTCAACCAATGCGTGAACACTAAAGCGTTGTATTTTTTTTTTAATAATATGTAAATTAGATAATTTCATCATCATCATCATTTACAGAGAGTGGAGCGCCCTCAGCTCTAAAATTTGGTGGTTCTTCAATCTGTGGTAAAAATTCAAACGCCACATAGATTAAACCAAGGAAGAATGTGAATACGGTTATCAAAACCTTAAAGACACCGCCGAAATTGACTAGCAAGCTTAATAGAATGTATAAGAATCCACGACCAATGAAACTAAAGTAGAATGAGCAATATTTGTACAAAACTGGCACGGTTTGAAACTCTAATAGAATAATTAAAACTGAAAGTGGAATTGCATAAAGTGCAAGTAGAAATGCATTAAAATCGTAGATCAAATAACTCAATTGTGATAATGATGACAATAAAGTTAGCGAACCAATTGCCAAGTTCGCAGCCTTGAAGAAAACAGGTGGTACAGTTTCAGACATCTTAATTCTATATCTATCACTTACTTTAGCCACTTCTTCTGAGCGATAAGTAGTTGGTTAAGAAGGGCTTACATTTTTCTAAGAGCTCAAGAGAGAGAGTGTGTTCCCCCAATTAGAACGGAGATACGAAAAAAATAAATAACAACAATAACAAATAATAAGAATAAAATGATAATAGTGACAGTTGGGTGAAATTATCAACATTTCTTTGTATACTTGATATTTGATATTCATTTATATATTTAATAATAATAATAGTTATTTCATTTTCATTTGCCCACACCTTTTAAATTCAAATTTCAATTTCAACTTCTTCTTCACCTATCTTTATCGATTAACTCTAACGGAAATAATAGTAATAGAAAAAAAAAAAAATAAAATAAAAAAAGTTTGGCCTTGGTCAAAAGGGTTAAGTTCAGTCTAGTCAATTTACTGTAATTGTTAGCTTAGCTTATGATTCAATTCAATCTGTCGTTAACAATGGATTATTTTTTTCTAAAGAGACAATAGTAAAGAAAAGAAAAAGAGAAAAAAGAAAAAAAAAACAAACTTTAGCACCTTAGTAACGATCTTCTCTCAGAATTTATTTAGGAGCTTGACCCTCAGCAGGAGCAGCAGCACCGGCAGCAGCACCACCAGAAGGTTGTTGTGACTGTTGTTCTTCTTGACCTGCTTCAGACATATCAGAAGTCCACAAAGTCAAGTTATCCCTTAATAGTTGCATGATCAATGTACTATCCTTGTAAGATTCTTCAGACAAAGTATCTAACTCTGCAATTGCGTCATCAAAAGCTTGTTTTGCCAAATGGCAAGCCTTGTCAGGAGAATTTTGAATTTCGTAGTAGAAAACAGAGAAGTTTAGTGCTAGACCCAAACGGATTGGATGAGTTGGTGGTAATTCGGTAGTTGCAATTTCAGAAGCAGTCTTGTAAGCTTCCAATGAAGCCAAGGTTGCCTTTTCTCTAACTTCACCAGAAGAGAATTCGGCCAAGTAACGGTGGTAATCACCCTTCATCTTATAGTAGAAAACCTTAGATTCACCAGTGGTAGCAGATGGGATCAAATGAGAGTCCAAGACTGACAAAATGTCGTCAGAGATTTTGGTCAACTCAGATTCAATCTTAGAACGGTAAGTTCTGATCAATTTAACTTGATATTCACTTTTTTCCTTGGATTCCTCTTTTTGTTCTATGGAAGAGACGATTCTCCATGAGGCACGACGTGCACCGATGACATTCTTGTAAGCCACAGACAGTAGATTTCTTTCTTCAACAGAAAGTTCTTGGCCTGAAGAGGCTACTGCCTTCATGTTTTCCACCATTTCTTCATAACGTTCTGCTTGCTCGGCCAATTTAGCCAAATAAACTGAATCCTCACGACTTAGAGACATTTCCTATTTTATATCTTGTTAGTAAAACTGGTTCCAACTCTAATTTTCAATGCAATTCCTGCTATTTTCTCTCTCTGTCTCCCTCTGCAGTTGCGATCAGTGTTCTTAAGATGCGCTTTACTGGCATTGATTTCAGAACAGAAGATTTCCCATCCCCTTATAAATCGATTTTGTGCGCGTGCTCTTTTTTTTTCTTTTTTTTCCTTCGGTTTCTTTTAAGTTTTTGGTGAACCTCCCTCCCTGGCTCTGCCACCTACACCAATGACATGACTATGACGACTACGGTGACAACAGTAACCATGAAATCAATCTTTGGAGGAAAACCGATTCGCTCTTGCAGTAAAAAACAAACACACTGCTAATCAGTAAGCAAAAGCAGTACAGACAACACTGTAAAAGCCTTCCGCTTAGCTGCTGCCAGCACTTCGAAGCGTAATCACATCAAACGACCAATAGCCTTGTTCTCTACATTACATCGTAGGTCTCCCTTCCCTTTCCTCTCGCCTCGGCCGATCGGCGATTAGCCCTCTGTCCCCTTTCTTCCTCTTACCCCCCGATCTAACAACCTACGACAGTGATGATTACCTCATAACAGTGGGCGCTGAAACAGTGGAACCCACCGAGTGCAAACTGGAAGATCGAAAAGTGGAATCTCAGAACGCCCCCGCACCCGGACACCGGATTGATCGAACCCTCTCCTCTTCTCGGGATCGAACCCCCAGGGAGGCATATTGACAAACACAATCACAAATAAGTCGAGTAAGCAAGGGAAAAGGGAAGACAACCTAGTCAATCATCATAGCGCTATCAGCCATTCAACTGACCTACTCCCACCATCAACAAGGAACAAGAAGCGAGTTGAAGTAGCGGTGTACCAACCGCTTTGACCCTTGCATAATAAGAGTAAGCAGACAGAGAGAACACAGACCCCCTCTTGTCAATTGAAGAAACGACACAACAACGACAACGATAAATGACGACAATGAAAACGATGAAAACGATGAAAACGCATCTCTTGCAACTCAATCAATGATAACCGATCACACAACAGGACAAAACAGAGAATAAAAAAATTTAAAGAAAAGCAAAAACAAAATCAATTCTTAACATACTTTTAGTTATTATTATTGTTATTACTATCACACCTTCTTAGCCTTTCGCCAATTCAATTGAATTCAGACTTAAGTATTGTCAAGAAGTGGTTTGTAGAAGATCAAAAGAGATTGTAGAGGAAACAACCCTACTTTCTTTCTTAAGGCTGATTGGGTGGCGGTATTTTGACCGGGGGAAGCAGGGAGGGAAGGAGGTAGAGGACACGAACGGAAGGTGGAAAAGGGAGTTGAAATTAGAACAATAGAAAAAGTAAAGCGAAAAGCTTAGAACCTTTTGGAATGGCATGGAAAAAAAAAAAACAACGGGAAAAAAATAGATAATGTCGAGGAGGGTAACACAGAGCATATGCGGGTAACAGCCCTCATTACGCGCGACTGGATCAGTAGCCGCTCAAGTCTGTAAAGATCAATTGACGTGAGTTCAGATAGTCAATATAGTCCTTCCACAGATCACTTCCATTACGTAATGTGTGGTCATTACCAACGAGAATTAGACCATTCTTAGCTCTTGTTAGCGCAACATTCATACGTCTTGCATCGTTAACGAAACCAATTTTGCCCAAAGGATTGTTTCTTACAGTTGAAAACAGAATAAAGTTCTTTTCATGACCTTGGAATGAGTCAACTGTGGCGATGTAGATATCGTTAACGATATTAATGCTGTTTTTCTTGCTTCCTGCCATTGCATCAAATGGATCCATCTCATCAATCTCTTGTTCCATAGCAAGTCCCTGGGGATTAACAATACGATCTTGCACCAAAAGTTCAGAAATCGCATCTCTTTGAGCGGAATAAGGTGTTACGATACCAATCTGGTCCCGAGAAACTTGCTTGTCCAAAATTAATTTGTAGACCATTTGGAGCAATAGCTGACATTCATGCTTGTTTGTATAAGTGTATCCACGTAGACCATTGTGAGAATTGGTGACTTTAGTCTCATCACCCAGATCGCATCTCAAGAAGAACAGAGGATATTTGATAGATTGCCAATTTTTCTGTTCTTCCGTGACACCGTCTTTCAATAGACCGCCGTAAAATCTTTGACGAGGAAATTCACTTATGATAGGATGCATTCTGTATTGAGTATCTAACATGTGAGGGTTCTTATAACAGCCATTGAGTAAAACTCTTTCGAACAAGGACATTTCTAGCTGTGGGATCTGACTGAAACTAGACAATTGTTTCTCATCACCCACAAACACAAACTTACGAATTCCTGGTAGTGATAATGGCACTAGGGTGGCGGCTTCTGAAGACTGTGTAGATTCATCCATAATTACAACGGGTAGTTCTTTAATAGCCTTTAAACGGCGACCACCGGCGGTAATGGTGGTTGTGAAAAGGATTTGAGCCTGCATGATATAACGATCAGCAATTTGATTTTGAGCAGTGGACAAATTGTTGTACTGATTTTTCGAAACCTCGTGAGATTTACCTGTACGCAATTTATGTTGAACTTCTTTCAATTGCGGTGGTAGTTGATCATTAACGATATTGTGAAGACAAATTTTACCCAAAGGATGATCCTTGTTATATTGTGATTCTTTGGAATCAGAAACAATTCTAAGAATTCTAATGCTATCTTTGTTATCGATGAATTTTTCTGCAATGTTATCAATGGCAATATTGGATGCAGCAACACATAAGATAGGCCATGACGAAAAATTCCTAATCATTTGAATGATTAATTCTTCAATAGTACTAGTTTTACCTGTACCCGGTGGTCCCTGCAGTACTGTGACACTGTTGTTTAGAACGTGTTGAATTGCACTCTTTTGGGACTCATTGAAACTGTCCTTTGAATAATTCAATCTGTTCGTAAAGCTTATCTGTTTAATGGGTTTTTGACCCATGATTAAATCGATAAAACGTGGATTTTTGGCACGAGTCATTGCAAAATAAATTCTGCTCGTTTGAGCTCCACACGGTAAGATCTTCATTTGATCATTCGAATGTTTTATTGGCAGTTTGATTTTATTCCAAGGGTATAATGCTAATAACAGCGTAATGTCACGGCGATTCATTTGGAACTCTTTGACATATGTATACCAAACTTTGGATTCATCCTGGGTCGCTAGGACCAATGGTTGTAAATTGACAAATGGTGGACGTCCCAATTTTAATGAGTTTTTCGGTAAAAGTCTTTCCAGTTCAGTATTGTTACTAATGTCGATCTTGACGACAAAGACGGTTTCTTTATCGTTATTTGGCCAAGTAATTTGAAAGTTTTGTAAGAACCTGTTTTGCAATTTCTCTTCCAGATAAAGTGCATACGAATAAGTGTTGAAATAATCATCAGGATCGGAATAAGTCAATTTGGGGACATATTTGGACATCTCTCTAAGAGGCTCACCTTCTTCGTATTCGACATTAGGTGTCGGTTCCGCAGTGGGTGGAGATTGCGATTTTGAATTGCCATTACCTGTCTCACTTGACTTTCTACCATTTGGTTTACCTTCGTTTGGCTTACCACTATTTTGCTTACCAGCGCTTGGCTTACCAGCACTTGGCTTACCAGCACTTGGCTTACCAGCACTTGGTTTACCGCCATTTTGTTTACCGCCATTTGGCTTGCCATCATTTGTCTTACCACTGT
Source organism: Zygosaccharomyces rouxii (assembly GCF_000026365.1). NCBI lineage: Eukaryota > Fungi > Ascomycota > Saccharomycetes > Saccharomycetales > Saccharomycetaceae > Zygosaccharomyces > Zygosaccharomyces rouxii. The sequence continues at coordinate 957,408 of NC_012991.1, read as the reverse complement.
TTGGCTGCTGTCTCTTCGCCCTACCACCTTCGGATGCATTTTGTTTGGGTTTCGATTCATTGGACTTTGATGTGTTTTCCTTTATATTAGAGGTAGCTGCTGTTGATCTCGAATTCTTCCCATTAGCTGATGATTTGTCGTTTGTGGTGGGCTGCTTGCCTGACTTTGCCTGGGGATTTGACTGAGGCTTACCCCCTGGTGTACTCTGTGATTTTGCATCTGTCTTGTTCGAGGGTTTGCTTTGAGATTTGCCCTGAGGTTTACCCTGAGGTTTGCTCTGAGGTTTACCTTGAGGTTTGCCCTGAGGTTTGCCCTGTGGTTTACTATGCTGCTTCCCTCTCGTAGGTGGCCCAGTCTTCGCATTAGACATGCTTTCTTTGATCTGGTCAGGCCCCGAAGCTGCCTTGTGCCCTTTAAATGATCTTAAACTTAAAGAACTATCACCTTCAATCGCATTATTAGACTTCTTGTTCTCATAAGCTTTCTTGGCCAATTGTTGATGCACTGTAAGTGGTTTCTTTTCTCTTGGCTTTCTAGCATTTCCAGCGTCCTTTTTACCCTTTTTACCTCTACCCAATCGTCTACCACCTTTCTTCTTAAAACTCTTAGCATTATTAGTCTCCTTAATACCCAAAAATAAATATAAAAACCTACTACTATCCTCAGATATGAAAGTTTTTGCCACAGATTCTGGCTTATTTCTCAAACAATCATTACAAACTACCTGCTTCTTTGAATTTACATTTAAATGAGATTCGTTGCCACATTCTTCACAGCAACAATCTCTCACCTTCAAATAAGTGGACCAAAATCTCAAAAGAGATCCGTTGGATAACGAATATGCAGTACTTGGTCTTTCAGAAGCCGCATATTCCTTGTTCAAACACGGGGTGCATAGTAATGACATATCTTCACCACCAAATCTAATAATTTGCAACTGATGTATATTAGAGTTTTGGCAATCTTCGCAACATACTTCTTCCTCACTATGGGCGTCTATCACAGTTTTATGCCTAGTAGATGACAGATGCTTCATCATGGCATCTGCATCTAGCACCTCATTACACGTTGTACATTGGAATTTGGACATTATATCGTAAATACGCAAATGTCCAATGAAACTGATTCGATCAAATTGACAAGATAAAGGGAGTGTTGATAAATCTATTCGAACTTCAGTCCTTAAAATGCAGTCAACTTTTAAGCGGTGCTCACTTGTCAATCTTCCATTTCGGTGAAAAAAAAAAAAATTCGATGAGATGAGATGGTGCGGCTGAACAAGAAAATCGGACTTATCCTGCAAACTATATATACAGCTACATTTACCGGTGATTGATCAGTAGTCATTCAAAATACTGCATGTTAAACATCTTCCTCAAGTTAACTGACCTCGTTTCTCCAAAAGTCATTCTTACCTTAGGAACAGATTCTTACCTACGAAAATCAAGCCGCAGCAGCGGGCGCTAGTCGATGCAACGTTGAGCAGTCTGCTGGGAACCAACATTTCTTCGAAGAGCATTCAGTTTTATTCATAACCTCGGAAGGCATCCACTGAGGTGGCATATTGACGCTGCTCTCGCTGTCAGTTCATGTTAGTCCACTTTCTTATTAGTAAGGAATTCGTATAATCTACCAAGGTCATTACATTAGGTACCCCGGACTATGCCGTGAGGGACTACCCTTTTTACTTGATTTGACCATGCATTCTAATGTTCATCATCAGTGGTTCTAAGCCGCACCCATTAACTGCGGCGCTCTCGAAGAGTATACTTTTGAATTGGGGGATATTTTCATGCCTTACCTTAGAAAATATCACCAGATACCCAAGCGATAAACGATTTAACGATCAACGAAGCATTCTTCCAAAAACAGCATCCGCAGATCCATCTCCATATTGCTAGCAAAAAGAAAAATGAAAAAGACAACAAAGCCATTGGTAATCTAGCCACAAGCACTAAACTCGCTTCAAACTTTTTCAAGGTCATACCTCACCATTGAATAATTGATCACCGCTCTATTGTTCGCCCTCTCCCCCATCGCGTGGTGAAGCCGAGAGAAATAGCGGATGGACAACACCTCTGCAGGAATAGAACATCGTCTCTTGAACATGTTGGGTGATCCACTTCTCGATAGGAAAGTACTTTATAACGAGCTCTTATTCGTTAGCAACTCTTGCAATTGGTAGTTTATCTTAAAACCAACATAACCATACCGATATGTCTCAATTCTCAGCCACAGACTTCGATGCCAAAGCTTATTTCAACCATAGACCCACGTATCCAGATAGTTTTTACGATTTGATAGATAGATTCCATCAAGGACCTAGAAAACTTGCAGTTGATGTTGGTTGTGGCCCCGGTGTAGCGACATTCCAATTGAGCGCTAGGCTGAATTCGTTCGATAAAATTATAGGGACTGATGTCTCTAGTACTATGGTAAAAAGGGCTAGGAGCTGGATAAACGATGATCCTGATAAATTTACTCGAGTATCATTCGAAGTTTCACCCGCTGAAAGCTTTGAATTTTTACCCACTGATCAGATTAACAAAAAATCACTCGATCTAATTACGGCTGTAGAATGTGTACACTGGTTTGATTTTGACAAATTTCAAAGAGCAGCTGCATCCAATTTGCGTAAGGGTGGTACATTTGCCATGTGGGGATATTCAGATGCCTTTTTCCCTGAATACCCCAAGATCGATTCGTTAATCATAAATCTGACATATGATGAAAACAATGGATTAGGTAAATATTGGGATCAACCCGGTCATAGCATCCTGAGGAACATGTACAAAGATTTACATCTTGATACAAATCTCTTCACAGATATTGAAGAAGCATTTTTCATGGAAGATGAAATTAGATCAAAGGAACACGTTAAAAGTGAACCCGTTCCCTTCTTTATGTCCAAGTTTGTTACATTGAGTCAATATCAGGAATTTATTAAAACTTGGAGTGGATACCATACATGGAGACAACTACATCCTAATGCCGAAAAGGATATCACAGATGAATTTGTCGATCGTATCTTGGAAATATATCCAGAATTAAGCAGATCCAGTAGGGTTCAAGTTTGCTGGAGATCTTTCTATAAATTCGCCAGGGCTCTTTGAGAGCCATGCGCTCCAACTTAGCCTAGCATACCACCGCTTTTACGCTTTTTTTTAGCGCTTTGTGTTTAAGTATATCTTTGTATACATTTGTGAAGAGAGTCTATAATAAGATCTCAGATGTTGAAAACACACCGACATAAACTTGTAACGCTAACGAAAAACATCGCCAAAGATAAAGAACTTTATCGGAAGACTATCAATACATGTTAGTCTATACTCTAAATTAATCTATTGTACCTAGACTTTGTTTCCTTCTTTATGTCGGCATTTTCAGCTCAAGATTTTAATGCAAAGAGATACTCCTCCGTGAGACCTACTTATCCTGATAGTTTTTACAAAGTTTTAAGTGACTATCATAGAGGTCCTCGAGAATTAGTAGTAGATGTTGGTTGTGGACCGGGAATTGCTACATTTCAATTGTCAGAGCAATTGGACTCTTTCCAAAGGGTCATTGGTACGGACTTGTCCCCTACCATGGTAGAGGGTGCTAGATCTATTCAAAAGCAAAACCCGCAGAGGCATTCAAGAGTTAGTTTTGAACAATCGCCAGGTGAATCTTTCAAATTTTTGGAATCTAAAACCGACAAACAAAAATGCGACATGATTACAGCTGTAGAGTGCGTCCATTGGTTTGATTTCTCTAAATTCCAAGAAGCCGTTGCTGATACTTTGCGTCCCGGTGGAACTTTAGCCATTTGGGGGTATGGTGACTTTTTCTTCCCAGATTATCCATTATTAACTGCGGAAATCGATCATCTTTCATATGCAGACGATAAGTTGGGACCTTATTGGCAACAACCAGGTAGACGTATCGCTTGTGAAATGTTAAAGGATCTGCATTACGATCCAAAATGGTTCCAAGATATCGAAGAAGTTTATTTTTACGAGAATGATCTAGAGGGTAAGGGACCAAATGACATCCCATTGTTCATGTACCAAAGGTTGACTTTAGCCCAATTGAAAGAATACATAAAGAGTTGGAGTGGCTACCATTCCTGGAAGAAAGATAACCCTAGTGCTGAAAAGGATATCACAGATGCGTTTGTTGATCGTGCCATAGAATTGTACCCTCAATTGAATGAGAATTCGGAGTTGCAAATCACCTGGAGAACGTTTTGGATGTTTGCCAGAAGAAGGTACTAGAATGCGCTGATTGATAAGCTTATGGGAACTAACAACGATTGGAATTACCAGATAAGCACACTCCATTAACCTTATCATGTAGTTCGTGGATATCGTGAATTAGTAACTGTCTTCTCTATCATTGGCCAGTGGTCACGTTCAGAGACTCGTGTTTGTCGAAAAATTCCGTCGAGATGGGTAGAACTATAATAAGCGAATATTAGAAGAATTACTAACGGATACTTCTATATAACATTTTAGGCTAGTACTAACGTTGATTCTATCACATTCACTTAATTTAAAGTGATAAGAAGAGAAACAAAGGGATAGAAGAAAGATCTAAAACTTTATCAAGCTATATCGAGATGCCTATTCATACGATTCAAAACCAAGATCAATTTACCAACTTAACGACAGCGGAAGCTGGTGACAGACTTATTGCCATCTATTTCCACACTTCTTGGGCAGAGCCATGCAAAGCTATGAATGAAGTGGTCAAAGCTCTTAGTGACGAACCTTCCAACAAAGACGTTTTGTTCTTGTCGGTGGATGCTGATGAACAATCAGACATATCAGAATTATTTGAAGTTTCAGCGGTTCCATACTTCATTCTAGTCCGTAGTGGAACTATTCTCAAGGAACTATCCGGTGCTGATCCCAAGGAATTCGTTAAGGCTTTGGACGAGACAAAAACTCAAGGGAATGCTAAGCAAGCGGTTGCTGAAAATGCTGAATCTGAAGAAGATGAAGAAACTGAAGAGGAGCTAAATGCCAGACTCACTAAGCTAACACAAGCAGCTCCTGTGATGCTTTTCATGAAAGGTAGTCCATCCGAACCTAAATGTGGATTTTCTAGACAGATGGTGGGTATTCTAAGGGAGCACCAGGTAAGATTTGGATTTTTCGATATCTTGAAAGATACTTCAGTTAGAGAAGGTCTCAAGAAATTTTCAGATTGGCCCACTTTCCCACAATTGTATGTTGGCGGTGAATTCCAAGGTGGTTTAGATATTATAAAAGAATCGCTAGAGGAAGATCCTGAATTTTTCCAACATAATTTACGATCTGCTTAATAGTATTTTTATATAATTACGAGGTAAAGAGAAGACTCAAGGAAAAAAAAAACCAAAAAAAAAAAACAGCAACAAATCATTATCATCATGTCCGATATCATCGCAGTACTAGTAACGGTTATAATGTAATAAGTGTGAATTGATACTATCTACTTATAAGTGTATCCTTATCAAAGAGTTAGCCCTCTTCCATTAAAGATCTTCTAAATCCGAATCAGATAATGATTCGTTGATTTCAGGATGTCTCTGCGACAACAGATCGTAAAGCGAAGAATCATCATCATCTTCCGCTTCGCTGTCCACGATAGGTTCATCAAAATCCTCCATTTCTTCCTCTGCTTCATTCTCTGTATGTAATGCTAGTAACTGCGATAATTTATGGTCTCGTTTCTGTTTCATTTGATCAAGGGAATTCTTCCTCCAATTCTCACTATCATCATTAGTGACCAATTCCTGTTGCTCCTCTACACTTTTTATGGGACCTCCGATCCTCTCCAAATGATCTATATTGGGGTCTACCTGTAAAACATCCATGTTTTGGCTGGTGACAACAGATTGGGCATTTGGATTTAGATTCTCGATGTAATAGTTCAGTGAATTCCTTTTGTAGTTTCTTCGCGATCTTATCAGTGGACCGTAGTGGGTGTAGTACAGCTGCAAATCTCTTTTAGTTCTAACTTGGTGATATTTGTAAAAATCAACATTCGTATAGTCTTCGCTATCGACTTGAAATTCTAATTGTAATTGTCGTATCTTCCATTCTCGCGGGAAATTGGCCTTGTTAGAAGTGTGTGTTTTCGTTACAGAACCAAGTTGATTTCTTACTTTCCTCAAAGCAAATTCTATGGATTCTGAGTTCATACCCATAGAATCACTTTGACTCAAACTATCCACAATCTCACAAACGTTTGATAATGGGACTTGGCCCCCATTGACTAGACTGTAATTCTCTAATAATCCAAGACGGAAATTATCATTAGCCAGATGAGATTTAGAATTAAATGTTAATTGATTGATCATCTCATTGTCATCACATTCACGAGATCCATGTAGAATTTTACCAATGGTATGAAAATAAGTTAGTGATTCCTCCCTAGTGTCCAACGGAACTTCCACACTTGATGTTGCCCAATATTGTAGATTTGCAATCGCAGATCGAATGTCTCCCGTCGTACTTGCCAACTGATCAATCACTAAATCCTTTGAATTCCATTTACCATTCTGAATCAATAATTTTCGATTTTCTTGACATTTCGATCTTAAATGTTTTTTCATCAAAGTGGTATTAATCGGATTAAACTTAATTCTAGCCAGTTTAGGATGAGCTAAAATCTCCCTACCAAGTACAGATTCTGCGGTAAAATTGTAATCTACACCAAATCCTTGTGAATTTTCATTCCCTAGAGAACACTCTGTAATACAAATGACAAGCGGTGGTGAACCAACCTCCGGTGAATACAACCACTCAAGCAATGATTTTTGAAACGCATGCCTCGTATCAGTATGGAAAATGTTAGGCAAATCCTCTATTAAAACCACTGAAAGATTAGGCCCTCGAAGATATTTGGCTTCTACTAAAAATTCTTGGAAATTGTCAGTTTCTACAAATTCTACTACATGGCTCCCTTTCCTATCAGATCGAAGCATCTGAAATCCACTGCCTCTATATTTCGGTACCAATTCTTCAGCCAATTTGTACGTAGTTGTAGACTTGGAACATCCACTAGGACCCGTCATTAAAAGGATTCGAGGTCCATCATCAATACCGTAAGTACTACTTTTCAACATGGATTCTAAAATTTGACACACATCTTGTAGTTTCTTCTTATGAATAGCAACTTCTTCTAGCTTCTTAGGAGCATATTTCACATACCATGGTTCATCAACACCATTTTGGTTGTTACTCTCCTCTCTTTCCTGTATAATCCTTTTCGAGGGCGATATACTGCTGATTCGAGAGCTCAACTCAGATATACTTCGTTGAATTGCAGGTGGTTTGTTCTTAACCATAACATCCGGGACCCAAGTGCTCAAGCTGCAGTTGATCTAGAGTTATTAATCCATCTGATGGTCACTGATAGTTTTCACTCTTTAGTGTATTCGAGAAGATTGAAAAATTATCGATGAGGTGAGATGAGCTTTAAAACAAAGTTCAACGACCTTTGAGAAAAAGACCAAACTATAGACAGACAGGAAAGTATTTAATACTAGCAATAATTTCCAGGTATGTCTAAAGGTGACAATGCTTACGAGGATGAGAAGAGGCAGAAGATTAGAGAGCTGTACCGACACGATGAGATGTCAAGTAAGGTTTTAGAGGCCGATAAGAGGTTTTTAGACCAGAGAGGTGATCCCATTCGAGATGCTGAAGAATCTCAACCGAAATCTATGAAAGGGAGAATATCTGTTAAGGACATGGGGGCAAATGCTGACCACAATATTCCCGATGAGGAGAAATTAGAAGCCCATAAAGAGGTTGATGTTCCAAAGCGTCAAAATCAGAGTCGTAAGACAACTGCTCAAGTAAAGAATAATGGTGTGTTAGATGGCCATTATGGCTTGAAATATTATCCTAGTGATGAATCAAACATGCAAATCTATGAAGGAATTCTTAATTGGGTGACTGATCTTTTGGGGAGTGATATACCGCATGATGTTATTGTAGAAACTACAGATTTACTGGTATTTGCATTGAAGGACAAGGAACAGGATCAAGATGGTAAAGTTGATGTACAAAGAGGACGATTACAATCAGATTTAGGTGTAACAATTACTGTTAACAAATTTCAAGAACTGTTAAAATTAACAAGCCAAATCTCAGATTACCATTCAAATAAAGATTCTTCTAATAATAGTGAAAGAGCTGTACCGATTTTAATGGAGGACCAAGAAGAAGAAGAAGAAGAAGAAGAAGAAGAAGAAGAAAGAGAGGAAACAGAGATGAATGAAGACGAAGATGAAGAAAAGACAACTACAAAGAGTTCCGGTGTGAGGGCAAGACACGAGACACTACCAGAGAAAAATAATGAAATTATGATGATCCAAGGTTCAAGCGACAAGAAATTTGTGGATTTTACCATTCAAGATGTTGATGAATTTTTCCTGCGAAGAATGCTTCTTAAGGAAATGGAAGACGTAGAGGCTACAGATGTACAAGCATTAAGTAACATGGTATTGGCAGAATTATCAAAGGACCAAGATGATAAAACTTTAGAGGCAAAATTGGTGCAATTACTAGATTTTGCGTATTTGTCACTGGTCGGATTTTTCGTGAAAAAAAGAGATATGATACTTTGGGGGATAAGACTTGCTCAAAGTTCAGAGCTTAAGAGACATGATATTCTCCGAGAAATGTCAGAACTTGGATTGAATGAATTAGTAGAGCAATACGAACAGAGGGGCAAACCAGAATTAAAGAGAAGCCATTCTTATTCTTCAGAAGAAGACATGAATGCAAATCCAAAAAAACCAAGAACCGTCGCAGACTCCAAACAATCTCCTCGTCTGATAGATTTGGATGCGGCCAAATTCGATCAATCTAGCCGCCTAATGACTGTCACAAAAATCCAGCTTCCTGAAGGCTCTTACAAGAAATTAACACCTCATTACGAAGAAATATATATTCCTGCACCTAAGAAGATCGATGCTGGCATTGAATTGGTGCCCATCTCAGTTTTCCCTAGTTGGGCCCAAAACGCATTTCCATCAGCAGAGACAGAATCTCTGAATGCTATTCAATCTAAACTTTACCCAGTGACATTTGGTAGAGATGATAATGTTTTGCTCTGTGCCCCTACTGGTGCAGGTAAAACCAACGTAGCTATGATGGCCATTTTAAGAACCATTTCAAATCACATCAATGTTGAAACCGGCAGACTTACTTCTAAAAATTTCAAGGTAGTCTACATTGCTCCTCTTAAAGCTTTGGTACAAGAACAGGTTTCTGAATTCCAGAGGAGATTGTCATATTTGGGTATTAAAGTGGTAGAATTGACGGGTGATTCAAATCTGAATAGACAACAACTATTAGAAGCACAGGTACTAATTTCAACTCCAGAAAAATGGGATGTGATTACTCGTAAAGCAGATGAATCCTCTTTTGTACAGTCCGTCCGCCTAATGATCATTGACGAAATCCATTTGTTGCATGATGCTCGAGGACCAGTGATAGAGGCAATAGTATCGAGGGCATTACAAGCAAAGACCTTCCAAGAACCACCAAGATTATTAGGGCTTTCTGCCACTTTACCTAATTACCAAGATGTCTCCAGATTCTTAAGAGTCCCAGATAATGGATTGTTCTATTTCGATTCCACTTATAGACCATGTCCATTAAGTCAACAATTCTGTGGAGTAACTGAGAAAAGTTCATTGAAGAAACTAAATGCCATGAACGAGACATGCCATGAGAAGACTCTAGAAGCTGTTAAACAGGGACATCAAGTAATCATATTTGTACACTCAAGGAAGGAGACGGCAAGAACGGCACTTTGGCTAATGGAGAAATTTTCTGAAAATGATAATCTTGGGCTAATTAGAAAGTCTGATCCTGCATCTGGTAAAATTCTAGAGACCGAGTCAGAAAATGTCCAGGATGGCCAATTGAAGAAAATTATACGGGCAGGAATTGGAATTCACCATGCAGGCCTAACAAAAACTGATAGATCTTTATCCGAAGACTTATTTGCTGACGGTTTATTGCAAGTTCTAGTATCTACCGCCACTTTGGCTTGGGGTGTCAATCTACCCGCTCATACTGTGATAGTAAAGGGTACGGATGTGTATTCTCCAGAAAGTGGATCTTGGGAACCACTTTCTCCTCAAGATCTGCTCCAAATGCTAGGTAGAGCTGGTAGACCCAGATATGATACGACTGGTGAGGGTATTATTATTACAAATCAAACAGATGTCCAGTTTTATCTAGCGGTTTTGAACCAACAATTACCTATTGAATCTCAACTAGTTTCCAAAATAGTGGACAATTTGAACGCCGAGGTGGTTGCAGGAAATATTCAAAACAGAAAACATGGTGTGGATTGGCTGACTTATACTTATCTTTATGTGCGTATGTTGATGTCTCCTGAAATTTACAAAGTTCCTGACCCTGAGAAGGAAGAAAGTACCTTAAAATACGGCGAAGCATTAATACATTCTGCCTTGGCAATACTTCATGAGGAAAACCTTGTAGTGTACGATGCTGAAAGTGGTGATGTGGAGGCGACAGAACTGGGAAGAATCTCTTCTTATTTTTATATTAACCACACGTCGATGCAAGTCTATGACACAGAAATCACACAGCACTCTACCCAGATTGATTTATTCAGAGTAATATCACTCTCTGATGAATTCAAACACATATCTGTTAGGCAAGAGGAAAAACAAGAATTAAAGGCATTGTTGGAAAAATGTCCCATACCTATAAGAGAAGATGCTAGCGATTCCTTAGCAAAAGTGAACGTTTTACTGCAATCTTACGTTTCACGTCTGAGGTTTGAAGGATTCGCGTTAAATGCTGATATGGTATTTATAACCCAAAATGCGGGAAGGTTGTTTAGAGCAGTTTATGAATTATGCCTTAAGAAAAATTGGTCAAATGTTACAAAAATGCTTCTAAACCTTTGCAAAACAGTTGATAGACGTATGTGGATTGCCAATTCACCTTTAAGGCAATTCAAGACATGTCCTTCGGAAGTCATACGAAGAACGGAGGCATCCACTCTGCCTTGGAGTACTTACTTAGAATTACAATCACCAGGAGAAGTCGGACAGGCGATTAGATCAGAGAAGCATGGTAAATTAGTCTATGATTTGTTTCGCAGATTCCCCAAACTCACTGCAAAATGTGCCATTCAACCCATTACTCCAAGTTTATTAAGATTTGAACTAGAAATTTTGCCAGATTGGGTCTGGGATGAAAGATTGCATAGTAATGTTGAGCCCTTTTTAGTCCTGCTTGAGGATAATGACGGTGAGCAAATCTTATACAGCGATGTACTTCTGGTTAGAAAAGAATATATCGGCTTAGAACATTTCATTGATTTCTCTCTGATACTAACACCTGCACATCAGAAAAAATTACCGCCAAACTTCTTTGTCACATTGCTCTCTGAAAGATGGTGCCAGTGTGAAAGCCAGATTTCCATAGGACTTGAACCACTGCGTCTCCCCAGAAAGTTTCCTGCTCCAACTCCTCTAGCAGATATGTTATTGATGCCAATATCAGATTTGGAGAATGAAGAATTTACAAAGGCCTTTGATTACGAGAATTTTAACAAGTTCCAAAGTCAAGTATTCCAACCCTTGTACACCACCAATGACAATGTTTTAGTAGGAGCATCTAAAGGGTCAGGAAAAACAGTCATGGCTGAATTAGCTATACTCAATCATTGGAGACAAAATAAGGGACGTGCATTGTACATTTCACCACATCAATATCAAATAGATCAACTGTCAAAAAGTTGGAAGGAAAGATTTTCTGCTCTTGCGGGTGGAAAAAGTGTCAACAAATTGGGTTCAGATTTAAATTATAATCTGAGAATCATTGCTCAAAGTCATTTGATTCTAGCGACACCAGAGCAGTTTGATCTAGTATCTCGCCGCTGGAGGAACAGAAGGAACATTCAGAGGATAGAATTAGCAATTTACGATGATGTACAAGAAATCAGTAATGGTATGGCAGGTGCTGTCTACGAGACTATCATTTCAAGGATGACTTTCATATCAACACAGCTCGAAAAAGAAACCCGATTTGTTGCTTTGGGATCCTGCTTTGCCAATGGACGTGATTTGGGAGAATGGATTGGTGCATCGAGAAATAATATTTTCAATTTCTCTCCACAAGAAAAGCTCTATCCTATGGAGATTCATTTGCATGCCTTCGAGACTACTCAAAGTACTATCCTAAACATACCGATGGCAAAGTATGCCTTCGATTTTGCTCAAGAACATCAAGACGACAACATATTAATTTTTTCACCTAGCAGAAAAAGCTGTATCGATTCTAGTCTGATTTTCATTCAGTATGCCTTCGAAAACAATTTGGATCTGCTCCGAGCAGAGGAAGAGGACTTAAATTCCTATCTAAAAGCAGTGACTGATGGTGCTTTGAAAAAGTCTTTGACCCATGGTATTGGTATGATATATGCAGAAATGAATGCTAAAGATAGAGCTGTTGTCAAAAAACTGTATGATTATGGTGCTCTTTCGATTCTGCTGGTGACCAAAGATTGCTGCCACGATTGTCCTCCATCTAATAGAGTGGTAATTTTAGGAACTCAATATTATGAGGGAAAGGAGCATCGATATGTTGACTATTCTGCAAATCAGTTATTAGAAATGGTTAATACTACTAAAGGGAAAACCAAGGATGATACAACCCAGGCATTAGTTCTCACAAATCAAAAAATGAAAGATTACTATAAGAAATTTTTATCTGAAGGTCTCCCTATTGAAAGTTTCATGTTCTTCCATTTGTATGATGCATTAATCTCTGAAATAAATACATCTGTGATTCAAACTAAGCAGGATTGTGTGGATTGGATAGCTTACACATTTTTCTATCGTCGTATTCATGGAAATCCTAGCTTCTATGGCGTTAAAGATGTATCTGCATATGGTATTTCAGCGTATTTGACTGAGTTAGTAGAGAATACTTTACGAGGATTACAAGAATGCGATTTCATTGAACTCCGTACCAATGATAGCGACACAGACGAAGATATAGAGGAAATCATTTCTCCATTGAATGCATGCGCAATTAGCTCACAACATAATACTTCCTTTTTCACTATGCATACATTACTCAGTTCATTATCAGCCAATTCTACCTTAAAGGACATTTTGCAAGTGTTGTCGAGGGCTTCTGAATTTGAAGATCTTCCCTTGAGACCAGAAGATGAGTCAACGCTTCTAAAATTGAGCAACCAAATGCCAATCAAAATTTCCTCCAATAGTGAAGGAGGTCCTATTTCCCATAAAGTATTGCTGTTGTTACAGGCATATTTCTCGCGCATGCTACTCCCCATAGAACTTCAATGGGACGTTCAAATAATTTTGCAAAAAGCGGTTCCTCTGGTTAATTCTGCTATCGATATTTTGTCTAGTGACGGATGCTTGAATGCAACAACAGGAATGGATATTTCTCAGATGCTAATTCAAGGTGTCTGGGATACCGACAATCCATTGAAACAAATCCCATTTTTCGATGGATCTATTTTGAAGAAATGCGAAGAAAAGGGTGTAGAGACCGTCTACGATGTGATGGCCTTGGAGGACGACGAACGTGATGCCATCATGACGATGGATAATCGTAAGTTGGTCAAGGTTGCCAATTTTATTAATAATTTCCCCAATATTGAATTAGAATACAGCTTAGATAACAGCAAACCTCTGGCTGTAGGTGAATCTAGGGAAGTGAATGTAACTCTGACAAGAGATGAAGCACCGGAAACGCTTGAGGTAACCTCTGAGAAGTATCCCCATGAAAAACTAGAAAGTTGGTGGTTAGTAATAGGTGAAATCTCTACGAAACAACTATACGCTACGAAGAAAGTTTCCCTAAGCAAAGAAACCCAGAGCTATTCTTTGGATTTCACGATTAACCAACAGGGTGAACACGAACTGACTCTTTGGTGCGTCTGTGATTCATATCTCGACGCCGATAAGGAAGTATCATTTCAGGTCAACGTTGCTTAAGTATAATCAGAACAGTTAGATGTCTACTAAAATCTAAGATAAAAAGTGCTTGTAGTATAGATGAGTATTTACATAAATTGATTTTAATTTTTAATAGTCAACTTGAACTAACCCTCAACGTCCACTTCCATATGCATTAAATCTGTACCATTATTAGGGGCGCCCTGTTTTTCTTGCTGGTACTTAATCAATTCCTCATGCCTCCAAACAGAGACACCTTCTTGATCCTTTGGATCTGTTGATTGAGCCATAGTTCTCAAAAATTGTTTGGCGTTGGCGATTGCCATATCGGTGGAAAGATTTAAGTCAGCATCTGACAAACCTTGTGAAATCCATTTTGGCAATTGATTTCTTTTTCTTGAAAACCTACGATCTGCTAAAATCATAACCCCGTAATCGTCTTTACCTCTTAAGACTCTACCTAGACACTGGGCTGCATGACGCATTGCGTCAAAGGATAGAAAATCATTCTCCCTAATTTGATAGTTTTCTCTTAAAAACTCCAGCCTAGCTTTCAAAATACGGGATTCCGTGTATTGGAATGGAATACCAATCATCAGCACAGTTCTACCGTAGTGATGATCAAAATCGATACCTTCTGAAACTTTACCACGAGCAACAGATAGGATTATCGCACCTCTACCATTCGAGCAAGCTTTTCTATAAGTCTCTAAAGCCAACGAAGTCTCTTGAGCATCAGGAGTTTCTACAAGAATTAGTTTATATTTCCAGACCTCATCCAATATACCCATAGTTTGCCACATGGAGATAATGCTTTCCATATATAAATATGAGGGGAAGAATACCACCATACCATCAGGAGTAATTTTTGCAAATTCCACAAGCATAGAACCATAATTACGAACAATACTTGGATCGTTTCTAATTTCAAATCTTGAAGAGATGGCAACCTGATCAGACCCCTTTGTTACTATCATGGGCAAAAATGATTTCTTTGCCAATGTCATTGCATATGACTTTTGTAACACCGTATCAAAATTTAACATCCTTGGATACATGTCTAATGGTGAAATGGTACCAGATGTGATAATTACTGATGAAAATCTTTCAAAAACAGGTTTTATAGCTATGGAAGCATCGAGACAGGTAAATCTCATGATTGGATTAGGTACCGCAGCATTTTCAATCTCATAAGGTTCAATGATCAACAAGAACCCACTTTCATAAGTAGATATCAGTGTTGCAAAAGTAGCAATATCCTTCAAAGCGGTGAAATCTTCGATTTCGGTAACTTCTAGGGTTCTTACCAAAAGCGATAGACGCTCGGCACAGAATCTTAGAGGTTTTCGATCGATGAATGTCAGTTGTTTTAAATGTTGCAAAAATGATTTAGGTGTTTCTGAAATGACGTGCAAGACCTTCATTCTTGTCTTTAAGTATTCTATCAGTCTTTTCAAAAATGATACGAAATGTTCTGCTCTTCTAATGTTACCAGGCATAGCTTCAGTAATTAAATCTTGAGATAAAACCGGAGTTTCCACTGCAGGCTCCTCCTCTTGGTCTAATATATCAGCGGCATGTAAATCCTGAACCAATTTATCGTATTCATCCTGTAACCTTCGAGCATCTACTTGTCTAACCTCGTCAATTCTATTTTCCAATGCATATGCACCCTTCGTAGCCCTTTTCAAAACATCATTAGTTAAATCAAGCGATAATGATTCAATGCAAACGTTATCGATATTATGCGCTTCATCAAAGATGACGATACCATCTTTGGATACCTCATTAGAGACTCTTTCAGCAATCTTTGGATCTAAAAGATAATGGTACGAATAAATAATAATATTGCAGAGGGAGATCATTCTACGAACGATAAAATAGGGACATAGAGTTCTCTCTTCACAATACCTTATGAGCTTCTCAAATGAGAAAACGCCCTTGGGTAAATAATCTTCCACCTGATAGTTGTAAAGATTTTCATGGTAGTCACAAAGTTCCACTTTTGCATCAGGGTCTGCTTCTTGTTTATGCTTAGCTTGACCGTTAGTCATACGGCGACATTTTTCATCCACCAGAGTACCATTTCTTTCCTTACTGACTTGAGGATGCAGACATAAATTCTTTCTAGATGTTAATCCAAGCCCCCGGAAATCTTCACGATAACCTAACTCCTTTGTTCTATAATCCATTAAATTTTCCAATTCTACTAGTGCCTTTTCAATCTCTGACATGGTACGTGAACAATAGATAATCTTTCTATGTTCTGGATAGTGCATTTGGTATGCTATCGTCAACGACAACAGGGAGACAGTCTTACCAGTACCTGAAGGCATTTCTAAAATGCTATTACCTCCACTATCCAAAGTTCTCTTAAGATCACACATATAGTGATACTGTTCTGGATAGATTTTGGGGTAGGGAAACAGAACCGGCAAATCATCGATAAAGAACTTCATTTCCAACAATGTCAAAAATATTTGAGCTTCCCAAAGGGCCGTATCCCTCTACTTTGCTTGTAAAACTAAGTTGTTATTAATATTAGTATGTACTTTCAAGACCGATGTTGATTAAAAAACAAGAGCTCATCTCATCGAGCTTAAAACAAACTTGACTAAAAAAGAAATATGTATAAGAATATGCGTTATATGACGCCTAATGAGCTCCAAACTTACGTTTAACCAAATCGTAAAGTTTGGGGAAGATTATATCTGAGGTTTCACCAGAGACAGTTTCCAAAATACCTTTATTTGCGTAGTATTCTTTCAATGGTGCAAGAGTCGATTTGTACTGTTGTAGGCGTTTACCAAACACTTCAGCAGTATCATCAGATCTCTTTGTTAGGGATTCACCGGTAACATCATCTTTTCCCGGAACCTTGGGTGGGTTGTACTGTAAATTATAGACTCTGCCACTGGGCACATGAACGAACCTGTTTTCGATTCTCTCGAGGATAACACTCTCTGGAACGTCTAATTCCACCACCAAGTTTAATTCAGCCTTGTAATTCTGTAAATCGTTATTCAAGATTTCAGCTTGAATAGAGGTTCTGGGGAATCCATCTAACAACCAGGTTGCATCTGGTGATAACCATCCTGATTGCTTCAAGTTTGTAACAACTAGTTTTGCCATCAAATCATCTGGTAGCAGTTTACCTTGAGAGATGTAACTGGATGCAATCGATCCGATTTCACTTTTATTCTTAACCTCTTGGCGTAGAAGATCGCCCGATGATATGGAATGCAATTGAGGTATCTTCTTCAGTAGTCTTGAAGTTTGAGTACCTTTACCAGAGCCTGGTGCTCCTAACAGTAACAGTCTTAGAGGCTTAACCAAAGACATTGCGTATTGTACTACCACTTTGGCTAGTATAGTTGTCTTTACCTCGCTAACTCTTCTTCAAACGTATAGCTGAGAATACCGTGAACGTGACCCATGTGCAAGAAAACTGGAACCATCAACCTGGGTTCTTCGGTTCATTCGAGGGTGATTAATCTTATTTATAAGTACAGTAGTTCCTTATATCGCACTAGGTGTCAGTGTGTCGTTGTGTCCGTGCGACAGAATTGAGCTTCGAGATGAGCAGACTCTTAACTTATACACTTCAAAATTTGCATTAGCTCATGAACCAAAAATTAATTCAAAGCAATATATGGCAATTCAAACATTTTATTCTCAAAATATGGCATTTTTAATTTCTAATATTCAAAGTGTCGCAGTATTCATCACCAGAAACATATTCATTTTTACACAGTTTTTCCTCGAACAAAAAAATAATAAAAAGTTTCAAAAAATTCTAGATGACAATCCAGGTTAGATAGCTGCCCTTTTGGAACTTTTGTATTAATATTTTCTTGCACTGAATATTATTTTACTCTATTTTTTTTATTTTATTTTATTTTATTTTACTTTATTTCATTTGGCGCGACTGACGCGACGCGTTAAAATTTCAGCTCATCACGACTGAGAGAGTATAAAGGACCTTAAATATTCTTATATTCAAGTCTGAAATTGAATAATAAGACTTTTGCTCAAAGAATAATACCAATCCAGGGGACCTGTTATCGGTAAACAATGACATCAACGACTCCAAAGGGTCCTGGCTCGTCTCAAAAGAAGATGAAGCAAACTACATTGCTTTCATTCTTTTCAAAACAACCTTCAACACCAAGTCCAACTGCTCAAAAGACGAAAAGTGCTAAAGCTGCTGGATCAACCGACCATCAATCACCAAATGTTAGTGAATCAATCAAGAAAAGTTCAAGTAATAAACTGTTGTTCGTAGGCCAAGAAGAGGAAGATTCTTTGGTCACAGCTAATGAACCTGCAACTAGTAAAAATAATAATAAAACAGAAGCAACTAATAATTTGACCCCAGGACCATCTCGAGAGACTAATGAATCTACCGAAGGTTCAAGTCACATTATCAATGATGATGATCAGGAAACTGAAACTCCCTTTAAGAGGCGAAGAAAGAATGTAAGCTATACGGAAGATGATGATGAGGAAGAAGATAATGAGGAAAATCCAAAAGGAAGAAAAAGATCTAAAGTTCTATCAGATGATGAAGATACTTATGTTCCTAAGGATCAAAGTGAAGAAGAGTCTGATTTCATTGACGATGGTATCGAGGAGAACAATGATAACGATAATAATGACGATGACGATGACGATGATGAAATATTAAGCTTAGCAAAGAAACCCAAGGCAAAAGTGGAGGTTAAAAGGGCACCAACTCGCCTACCTCCCAAGAAACCGCCTGTTAAATCTTCATCTCCACCAAAGCATTCAGCTTTTAACAAACAGAACGAAGAGAGGTATCAATGGCTCGTGGATGTGCGTGATGCTCAACGTAGGCCTAAGGATGATCCAGAATATGATCCACGTACCTTATATATTCCATCGTCAGCATGGTCTAAATTTACACCATTTGAAAAACAATATTGGGAAATCAAATCATCGATGTGGGATTGTATCGTATTCTTTAAAAAGGGTAAATTCTTCGAACTATATGAAAAGGATGCAGCATTAGCCAATAACTTATTTGATTGGAGAATAGCCGGAGGCGGTAGGGCTAACATGCAATTGGCAGGAATTCCGGAGATGTCATTTGACTATTGGGCTTCTCAGTTTATTCAATACGGTTATAAAGTGGCCAAAGTCGATCAGCGTGAATCGATGTTAGCTAAAGAGATGAGAGAAGGTTCTAAAGGTATCGTTCAAAGAGAATTACAATGTGTTCTCACCTCAGGTACTCTAACAGATGGTAACATGCTACAGTCGGATTTAGCCACCTACTGTCTGGCGGTTAGAGAAGAATCGGGTAATTATTATGATTTGGAAAATGGCCAAGATTTAACAGAGACCGCGGGTAAGAGAATTTTTGGTGTAGCATTCATTGATACATCTACTGGTGAAATAGAGTTGATCGAATTTGACGATGATAACGAATGCACAAAATTGGATACTATCATGTCCCAATTAACTCCCAAGGAAGTAATCATGGAAAAGAGTAATCTAAGCAATTTAGCTCACAAAATTGTCAAATATAACGCCGCACCTAATGCCATTTTTAACTACGTGAAACCTTTGGAAGAATTTTACGATTTCGAAAGAACTTTTGATGAATTGACCTCTTCTGAACATAAATACTTCCCTGACATGAACCATTGGCCTCTAGTACTTAAGACTTATTATGAAAAGGGTAAGAAAATTGGTTTTAGCGCTTTCGGTGGCTTACTGCACTATTTGAAATGGTTAAAGCTCGATGAAAGTCTAATTTCCATTGGAAATATAAGAGAGTATAATCCAATTAAGTCCCAAAACTCCTTAGTTCTCGATGGTGTTACACTACAAAACCTAGAAATCTTTACGAATTCATTCGACGGTACAGATAAGGGTACTTTGTTCAAATTGTTTAACAAGGCTCTTACCCCTATGGGTAAAAGAATGATGAAGAGATGGTTAATGCATCCTTTGTTACACAGGAGTGACATAGAAAAGAGGCTAGATACAGTGGATTGTCTTCTTTCAGATACCGATTTAAGAGACTTATTGGAAACAGCACTTTCGAAACTGCCAGATTTGGAAAGGTTAGTGGCAAGAGTGCATTCCGGTAGCTTAAATGTGATGAATTTCGATAAAGTAATCCAAGGATTTGAAGTCATAACCAAGTTAATTAGAGAATTAACCAATTACGAATTGAGGGGCAGTTTGGCGACTTATGTGAGCAGCGTACCTAGTTCAATGTTTGAAGATGTAGACAATTGGTCCAACGCCTTTGATCGGACCAAGGCAGTTACTGAAGGTATATTAATACCACATAGAGGGGTAGAACCTGAATTTGACGAATCGTTAGATAAAATTAAGGAATTGGAAAATGAATTGGATGATTTGCTCCGTACTTATAAGAAGCAATTCAAATGCTCTAGCGTTCAATACAAGGATTCTGGTAAAGAGATATATCTTATTGAGGTGCCTATTTCAGCAACCAAACACGTACCTTCAGACTGGATGCAAATGGGTGCCAACAAAAATTTCAAGAGATATTATTCAGATGAAGTGAAACAATTAGCTAGATCCGTAGCGGAAGCTCGTGAGCTTCATAAAGCTCTCGAGGAAGACTTAAAAAATAGACTTTGTCGAAAGTTTGACACACGCTATGAAAGCAGCTGGTTACCCACAATTCATGCAATTTCTAACATCGATTGTCTGCTAGCTTTGGTGAGAACCTCTGAGTCCTTAGGATTCCCATCATGCAGACCAGAAGTGGTAGATGAAAAAGATCTCGAGACTGGTATTGCACAAAATGGGTTCGTAAAATTCAAATCATTGAGACATCCATGCTTTAACCTAGGTACAACTAACCCTAAGGAATTTATTCCCAACGATGTAGAGTTGGGTAAGAACTTCCCTCAGATTGGTCTCTTAACGGGTGCTAACGCTGCAGGTAAATCTACAATTCTTAGAATGACATGTATTGCAGTGATCATGGCACAGATGGGGTGTTATGTTCCATGTGAGTCTGCCGTCATGACTCCAATGGATAAAATTATGACAAGATTAGGTGCTAATGACAATATCATGCAGGGGAAATCTACCTTCTTTGTGGAATTATCAGAAACTAAGAAGATCATGGATTTAGCTACTAATAGATCATTACTCGTTTTAGATGAATTGGGACGTGGTGGTTCATCAAGTGATGGATTTGCCATAGCGGAGGCCGTATTACATCATGCTGCCACTCATACTCAGAGTTTAGGTTTCTTCGCAACTCATTATGCTACTTTAGGTCACAGCTTTGAGAATCATTCAATGATACGTCCGCTAAGAATGGGAATTTTAGTTGATGAAAATACAAGGAAGGTGACCTTCCTTTACAAATTAGAGGAAGGACAAAGTGAAGGCTCATTTGGTATGCATGTTGCTTCAATGTGTGGTATACCGAAGGAAGTTGTGGATAACGCGCAGGTAGCCGCTGACACTTTAGAGCATACATCTAAATTAATTAAGGAACGTAAATTGGCTCATGAAGAAATGAAAGGATTGATTCCTCTTGGTTTACAGAGTGATTTTGCACGTCTAGCGTTTGGTGGTGGATTAAATAACGACAGATTGAGTACAGGTGAAAATGTTCTAGTCTACGATTCAAACATCAAACGGAACGTACTCAATATAATCTTTGGCATAGTTGACAAATTGGATTAAGTAAAGAAATAATTAATATGGGAACGTATCAGTAAGTTCCGGTAACAGTTTTTGTTTTGCTCTGTTTTGTTTTTTTATAAAAAACATGTATACATTCTTACATTTGTATTAAATACCATTATAAGGAAATAAACAAAATAAACTAAAGACAGGAGAACGTCCTCGATCTTGGCTAGCACTCTAAAACTTTTTTTTTTTTTTCTTTAAATTTTTTCCTTTGGATATTATATCCTTTATACAATATTCTTGACATCTTCCAATTAAAAACAAAAGTTATAACAACCCGATGTCAGTTTATTCTACTATGGTCCCTGATTGTTCCACGTGTCCTTGGTTTTGATTTCTAGATGAAAGATCGTCATTTTCCTGCGTGCAAGGAATCTTTTTGTTCAGATGTTGTAAGACATGATCTCTTCTCTTGAACTTCTTACCACACTTAGGACATGAATAAGGTTTTTCACCTGAATGTACCGACTTCTTATGCCTTGTTAAATGATGACCAGACGAGAATTGCCTTTTACATTCCTGACAGACATAAACTTTCCCATTCTCCGAAATCATAATTTCGTTCGTAGAGAATTTCGGTTGTTGAGCCGCCGCAGCCGCTAGAGCAGCTGAAGATTCTCCACTACTACTTGCAGGCACGCTGGTGCTATTGTTACCTCTACTTGTAGGTGCCGTTGCGGTCGCCGTCGTGGACATAGCAGATGAAGTACTCGGTAATGGCCTCCCTGGTGAAAAGCCACTACTTTTAATTGGAGATGACGGCGACTGAAATTCTAAATTCCTTGAAGGCAGCGTTGTATTAGAAGGATAACCTGATGGATGGCTTTCTAACTTGACTCTTTTAGTTTGAAGGGGATCTGGTGATAGTGATTCACCTGCCCTCCCATTGCTCCTATTGATGTTAGCCGTATGCACTTGATTTAAAGTGGAACTAACACTCGAAGAATAAGTTAACGGATTGTTTGCCGCCAGTGGGGATCTGTGATCATTAACTAACGAAACCGGACTTCTTGATGATTCCCTAGAGATATTCAACGTAACAATATTCGGTGATTTCAATTTTTTGATAAACGGTAAATTGGAAGTTGTTGGTGAGAGTGGAGCTGGCGGTACTTGCTGAGTTGAGTTCCTCCCCTGGGATTGAGTTGAATAGTAAGATAATGGATTGTGATTATAGGATGGCTTAGGTGAAACGATAAATGAATTATGGGTATTTTCGTTTTCATTAAGGGTATTAGAATTAGAACCATTCTGATTATGATGAGTTGCTATAGTTTGAGAATTTGCATGTTCGATGGGGGAATTCAACGATGGCAATGTTAACCTTGGCGATGATGCTCCACTGTTCGCCATTGAGGCAAGACTTAGAGCTAACATATTATCATCATTATCATCTAATAAAGCCGATGGCGGATTAGATGAAGGGACTGCCGCCATGTTTAGACCATGTGCATTTTCATTATTTCCAGAAGGAGTTCTACCATTTGGTGAATCGACAATACCTGTAGGGGCAATCCTTTTCCTAAATTTTAGAGTTGGATCCTCTAAAGTTGGTTCCACTATATTAGAAAGATCCATCATTCTTGATAATAATGGCGATGAAATTCGACTTATAGTTTGGTTCATATTGAAATATTGACCGGGGTTTGGAGTTGTACTTCTAATGGAACTAGATTGAGGTCTTGCACCCAATATCGGCGAGTTTTTATTTTCCTCCATCTGTTGCAATTCTTGTGAACTATGGTTTAACAACTCTCCAAAACTTTTCATCTTGTCATCAACTTCTTCATTGTTATTTTCTCTTTTCATATTCTCTATCTTCTTAGCCAATCTGTCCACATCAATACCAACTGAATCTTCCACACACATACATTTACCTGCTTTTTTACCAATGTCTAACCACTCTTCAGTTGCAAAATTAACCGATTCTGCTAAATTATAACCATAATTAAACCCTGCATGATAACCATAGGGAAATGTTATAATGAATTCCCTTTGACGATGAACAATTTTATTGCATCGTATCCCATTTTGTGCCAAAAGTTTTGGTGACGCTAAATACACTTTATGCCTTAGAAATTCAGGACATTTTTGAGAATCTAATGGGAATTGGTCTTTCATAAACCGATGGAATTTCTCATGATCCTCCTGTGGAATCGTATACCACTGTTTAGGAGCTCCGAAATGAATATAGTTAATAGAATAGAGATCTTGGTCTTCCAAATGCCAAGGATAAGAGGCCTTCCAAAGTCCCGCATAAAGATAAGAATTGTTAACACCTGGAACTTTCTCATCCATGTGATCTAATATATTTGGTAATTTGGAAACGTTCCAGACGTCTAAATCCTCGGGGAAAACACTGCCTAAAGTGTCCGCACCATACATTGGAGTGGTGAAATTAAGAGTTTTCCAGTAATAATTCTCCAAAGAGTTTAACCTTTCTTCATCATCAAATTGTTCTAATCCATCTCCATTGTGTTCCTCGCGGAAGTTTTCAAAATCTGATAGCTCGAAAGAATCGTGGTTCCTCAGCTTAACTTTTGAAGAGCTTAACTGTCTACCAGACGAATACTTGCCATTCTCAGGTAGACTATAGTCACGTGATAAGTCTTTCCACTGGATTATGTTATAAACCTTATTCTTTTCCACATTCTGTACCATAAATGTACCGTGGCTACCCGCTATATGTTGCTGAATAGGTCTCTTGATCTTAATCCGTCGTAACAACTCTGCATTTGGTGGATCATCCAACATGTCCAGCCATTCTTTCGGTGGTATAATTTTGACGATCCCTGATTGCATACCATACTTGTTGATGGACTTGACATAACCGTAGAAATCTGCAAATTGTTCGAAATTAGGTCGAAATACCGGTATCCCATCACTACTCATCTTTAACACAATAAAGAATAAGAGGGTCCTTGTACAACTTGATTAAAGTAGTAATATAATAGAAAAAAAAAATGATGAAGAAATGAAGGGAAGGGATCGGAAGGAATGTAACTATGAAAATTCTACCACAGCAGTACACAACGTCGATCAAACGTTTGAAAATCCTCTTGCAAATGGTATCCTTAGACAATATCTAGTTCCCTTCTTATTCTTTGGTATGCCTCTGATTGTTAGTGTAGATGCTAGTGTCCCCTTACTCTTCTTTTGTCATTTCTCCTTAAAAAATTTAGATGAGGGCGCACAATTAGGGCACACAATAATGGGATAGGGCACACTAGGGCACCAGAGGTTAAAAGACACTGTATTATTAATTATTTACCGCCAATATATTGAGAAAGCACTGGAGTATCCCACAATGGTCTTTTCTTTTGATTTTTGCTCTTACAAGGGTCATAAAATAATATATATCCTACTATCCTTCTTCTCAGAGCTATTTCTTAGCGGAAAAAGGGAATACCTTAAACACCAAATATATTTACAGCTTTAGAAAATAGTTTAGGAGGTTCTAAGAAATATTCTGCATCATTTCTGTAGCTTTGATTAAATATTTATTTGTGTCAGGTTAGTGTGACGCTAAAATTTCGGTCTTTCCAACATGGAAAAGTGAAAAACTAGCATCAACTAACTCATCGAGATGCGATGAGATAAGATGACGTAGAAATACTATTGGAAAGAAAGGATTAAACTGTTGGCTTTCTTCCCAGTTAATGAATTATTTATTATCTAATTGGGCAAAGAAAACTTTTGGTAGAATGACAATGGTAACAGTAACAGAAAATGATTTAAAGCTTGTTCTAAGTGATGCGGAAAAGAAAATCTGTGGATTTTTAAACGATTATGCAGCTTTTTATAATCAAAAGAACCCAACTTCTAAACCGTTGGAGCTAAGAATTACTGGTGGCTGGGTTAGAGACAAGCTGTTAGGATATGATTCTCACGATTTAGATATTGCCATTAATTTAATGACAGGTGAGCAATTCGCCATTCAATTGGGAGACTATTTAAGGGAAAACTATTCTAAATATAAGGTTACGCCCAACAATGTTCATAAGATTGATAAAAACCCTGAAAAATCCAAGCATTTAGAGACTGCGACTACAAAACTTTTTGGAATGGAGGTTGATTTTGTCAATTTAAGATCAGAAGAATATACGGAACAATCAAGAATTCCAATCGTTAAATTTGGCACGCCCGAAGAAGATGCATTAAGAAGGGATGCAACATTAAATGCACTTTTTTACAACATCAAACAGAATAAGGTGGAAGATTTTACAAGAAGGGGTATTGAAGATTTGAAAAGCGGGATCTTAAGAACTCCATTACCACCGAGACAAACTTTCCTGGATGATCCGTTGCGTGTATTAAGATTGATTAGATTTGCATCCAAATACAACTTTAAAATCGACGGTGAGGCTCTAAATGAAATGAATAATCGTGATATTAATATGGCTTTTGGTTCCAAGGTTTCAAAGGAAAGAATTGGTGTAGAAGTTGATAAAATTTTACGAGGACCAAATCCTTTATTGGGAATTTCTTTAATTCAACAAGCACATATTGATAATGTTGTTTTTGTGTGGAATAACGATCTAGGATTGGTAGAATTTAATAAAGAACATGGTGAAGATTGGAAGACAATTGATGGAATTTATCAAAGCGGTCGACTAAATCTTCATATTAAAGAACTGGTTACACGTTTACCTGACTTTATGAATAAATGGCCAGCTTTGCTATCACACTGGCAAAATGCAGCATCAAATTTTAAAAAATGTTTCCTATTGAGCAACGTATTATTACCATTTTCACAGCTACGGGTTATATGGACTACAAGGAAGAAGAATAATAATACCATGTCAATTACCGAAAGTATTTTGAAGGACGACTTGAAAATTGGTAAGAATGAATCAGCTCAAGTGGCAAAAATTGTCGATTCAAACAGACAATATGCAGAAATGGTTTCTGGATTTTATTCCCACAGAAATGAACCGGAATTTGGTAGATCATTCGTGGGTAATTTCTTGAGGGTTTACAAAGGTGATTGGGAAATTGCACATTTCACAGCTTTCTTTTTTCAACATTTACAAAATGAACCGATTGCTGATCAGTATGAATTTTTCCACAAATATATCTTTGAACAGAATTTACAAACTTGTCATGAATTAAAACCATTGATCAACGGTAAAGAAATGGCAAGTTCATTGGGATTAAAAGGTGGCCCATGGTTAGGTGAAATAAACGATAGAGCAATTACCTGGCAATTGGATAACCCTAACGGAACAAAAGAGCATTTATTAGAATATATAAAAGGTATTATCCATGAACATGTATAACTCAATGAAAATATACTTTTTTTTTTTTTTTTTTTATTTTATCATTTTATGTAACTCTTATAACTGTTTACAAGTGTGAATAAACGGATACATGTACAAAAATGCAAAGCAGGTAAAAAAAAAAGGAGAAGGGGGAAAGAATACATAACTATGTGAACTTCTTATTATTGTTTTTGGCTTTCCCTTTTTTTAATTTTATTTTAATCTTCATTTTTTTTTTCATTTTATTGTATTTTATTTTATTTCTTTAATAAATTGGTCAGAAGAACATTCGTGTGAAGAAACTAAGAACCAAGCAAAACAAACAAAACCGAGATTCGAACGGAATATTCATTTTCGCCATCAACTTTTTTTTTTCTCTCTATCAAACAGTCCTCCTGTTAATTCATATTATATTCATTAGCAGAAATGGTTAAAATCCAACACTTACAAATATGAAAAATCACCGAGTTCAGTACCGTAATATGGAAAATTGCTGGGTTTTTTAGAAGCACCATTCTCAGATGGCCGATCAAAAAAATCTTGAGGAATCCCCACAGATGTTTCCATATCTTCGACCGAAAAATTAGCTAAAGATTCCGGAGGGAACTTAAACTTTGTATTAACTGTAGATGAATGATTTTTCTGAAATTGTTTATCAGTAGGTTCGGAATTGAAATCATTAGATTGGGCATTACCATAGGCGTTATTCGAAGCCTGATTCGATTTATATTGAGTTTGAAGTTGAGGTTGAAGGTCACGGAAAAATGAATTAGAATTTTCAAAATCGAATTCCATATTCAGTTTGGACAATGGACCAGTAACGACATTATTATTATTGCCTTTTGCGTTTCTATTTGGTAAATCGGCTTTACCTTGTGGTATAGCCCCCAAATTAGTTGGAGACTTGCCCATTAATTTACCGTGATTATCAATCTTTAAATCTTTAGTGTTTAATATTGGATTAGCATGGTCTTGGAAAGTGTGATTACCTAAAACGCTACTGGTAGTGGTAGCAGATAAAGAATTAGTCATTAGGGAATCTACTTGACTACTGCTAGTACTACCGCCTTGAGCTAATTGCACGTAATCCATTGTTTCATTATTTGATGGTACGTGCATTCGATCATGATTAGTTGTTATGCGATTGGTATTTTTTAAGGCATTATCCTCTTCTTCTTCCTTTTCCTCTAATGTTGTTCTTGGAATGCCTTTCAATGCAGGGAAATTTTCAACTGGGGTTGGCATGTCAGAATCTTCGAGCAAAAGTTCCGTGGAATTATCTTTATAAAATACCGAAGAAGCATTATGAGACCCATATGATTCTAAATTGGTACCACTATTTGTGTTGTTAAAAGTACTATTACTAGCACTATTATTAAGTTGGCTCAATTCTAGGGCATTTGGTGTTGATGAGGCTGATGAAGCAGCCGTATAACCCGCAGGAAATGCGGGTGGTGTGACCAGTGAAGATGATGGAGTTGCCGAAGCATTACTGGTAACAGCAGATGGTGTGTAAATGCGATGAATATCACTCAACGAATCTTGCTTACGTTTATACCTTGCACTAGCGGCTGTCATGGGTTTACCTTTACCCGTTGATTGAGAATCTAAAAACACTTCTTGAGCAACAACACCTGAAGTACTTGATTCTGGTAAATCATGGAATGAATTTGTATCCCTTGAAATTCTCAAACCCAATGAACTTCTAGCAGACCTTGGTCTTGCAGGAGAAGCAGTTCTGACTGGAGAAAATTTATTGCCATAAGAAGAAATCGATGAAAATGATAAATTTCTTTGATTTCCAGGCATAACGGCATTCCCCAAATTTGAATATGATTGAGAATGAGGAAGTTGTGGATGCGATGGATTTTGTACCATTTGTTGTGGTTGTTGTAAACCTGCATTCAAAGAAGTTAGGGAAGACATGGACCCGCCAGTATTTGCCCTTTTCCTTGAAAACATTTTACTAAATGCTATTGATGCGTCATTCTCGTCAGTTGTCCTTGAACCCATTACAGTTGGGTCGGAAATGATAGATTGTTCATTAGTACTGTTACTATGAGAGTCATTACTAGCATTCTTAAGTGTATCACTATCGTTGCCTGTGGAGACAATGTTATCCGCCATATAGGGCTGAAAAATTCCTAATGATAAGGGATCGAATTGGGATGGCGGTTGTGAAGTAGGGACTATTTCGTCATCAGAATCACCCAAACTTCCATTCGCGGACTGACCATGATTACCAGTAACGATACGACGCGGTAAGCCGTTACCTTGGGGTAGTGAGGGGGCATACTTCAGCAATGAGCTATAAGATCGCTTAACAGATTGACTTGGACTACCATCTGGAGATTCATTTTTAGAATTTCCAAAAATTTTTAGCATACGACTCTTGGACGATTTCTTTTTTGGAGGGGGTTGTGAAAATTCATTCGGCGAATTATTATTATCAATATCAGACCCACCATCTTGAACAGTGTAATTAACAAAAACCATTTCACCTGGATTTTTCTTGCTACTTCGCTTTGATCTTGATCCGTTACTTTTTTTTGGCCTATTACAACTACCGCCATTAGCGCTATCATTTCTCTTTCGATCTTCTATCAAAACTTTCTTCGGAGAACTCATTACATTGATGTTGGGTGTCGTTGGAGTACTACCACCATTTGAATCCATTGAATTTGAATTTTGAGACGCGCTGGATGGTGATCTTCTGTAATAATGAGGAATCTTCCATTTGTTAACAGATTCAACAGTTGGTGACTTGGAACTACTTTGTAACCCAGAATTACTCCTCGGGCCTCGAGTTGCCTTGGTCATAGCGATTGGAGATCCACAAGGAATCGATGTAAATCAAAGTGAAAATAATGAAAATAACAAAAAAAAAGAAGAGCTCAACTTGATAATTCCAAAATAGCGATAGTAATAGTAAAAATAATTATAATCCAGCCAATTCCTTTGAATCTTTTAATCTTTAGACCCCGTCTTTCTCCAATTATAGACGCTCCTTTGAGACTCGAACCGTCGCTGGAAAGAGGATTCACCTTTTAAATAGATGTGAGAACTGACAACTAATTGTTCAGTAGAATCTCCTCCCACCTTTAGAATGACAATCAGATCCTCCTCTAAGCACTTCTATGTGTATATGAAAAGGCTTAGGTATCCTGCCTAACCTCCTTCCTGGCTTTTTTTTCCTCTCGATGATTTTTTCACCAGCAAGGTGTGGGGGTGCATGCCGTTACCCGAATACCCGACTAAGACGAGAAGAAGTAATGAAGACAGGAGAAATAGTGTATATTTTATATATATTGCATTTAGTGTATATTCATAAATGATGGCGGCAAATGTATAAATATGATATTGTTTTGTTTTGTTTGTATCTTTGTAATGTTTCCTTTTTTTTTTATTGTGCTGCTCATTTCTTGCCCTGGTTCATTAGGTTAACTGCGTGTGTTACACCCGGTAGGTCAAGTGATGTACGAGCTCTATCCGTTGAATATCTGTAATCAAGCTGGTTATTAGCAAGCATCTCATTTCTAGTACGTTCCAAAGAAACTCTAGCCGGATCGCTTGTCATGGAACGTCTTGGTCTATCCATAGACAGGCGAGCTCTATCATATGAATGTCTTGGATAGTTGTAAGAAGCTCTTGGTGGATCCTGCGGACCTCTTTGAACGTAAGGCCCACGAGGTACATCGTAAGAGGCTCTTGGTGGATTGTATGAGATTCTTGGTGGCACGTAAGGTGATGGCGCAGTTGCCATTGAGAGCTCTGGATCACTTGGACCGCTCAGAGCTGACAATTGAAGCCGCTGTTCTTGTTCAGCTTGTTCTAATTCTTCTAATCGTTCCAATTTGTTTAATTGTTCCAATTTTTCTTGTTTTTGTTGTTTTATTCTTGGTGAATGTAGCAAATCTTGGTTTTCTCTTGGTGAAGATTTCCATGGTTCCTCTTTGACAAATTGTCTTGGTGATCCATCTGGGAAATCCATTACACGCATAGGAATTTCTTCGGTTGTAACAGTGTCATGTGAATAGGTATCATTAACACCGTTAGAGAGTGCACCTAAGGAAATTACATTCTCACCGAATCTGCCACCCTTGGAAATATTAGGTCTATTTGGATCTGTTGGATCGTATCCTGGAGGGTAATGGTCAAAATCACCTCGTAACCACATTTCTCTAACTATATCCACGTCTCTGGGGTTAAACATTTTGTTAAAACAATCCCAGGTAAATCTTGGTAATAGACAGAATACTGTCCCAACAAAGAAAACCGCCCAAAATGAAGGTGAACCATAAAGACGGGCACCAGCTTTAAAAAATTCACCACTTGCAAGGGAGCTTGACCAAATACCTGTCCAAGAGAAAAGAACCAAACATGAAATGGCGATAAACATAGTTGTAAACCAATCCCATCTGTATTGGTGTAATAGCACATAACTATTACAAGTAACTACAGCAATTGTGGTAACGATGGTACCAAGGTAATAACGATGTTCCAGACCTAAACCATTATTTGATGCAATCATGGTCTTGTGATAAACCAAATAGGGGAAGAAGAAACAAATAACCGATTGGTAAAGACCATCAACCATATACCACAAAAATTTGTATTGATTCCATTCTAAACGTAAGATACCGACATGGTACAACTCAGGGACAATCAATGAAACGGTATCACTTACATCTTGATCCAGTATACCTAAAAAGATAACTGGTAATGATGTGAATGCCAAGTTGTAGAACATCACATAGGTGTATTCATATAAATATGACCCATCAAAATTATTATAGATACCGTACCAGAACAATGCCAAAGTGAAAATAACGTTTTTGTAAAAAAATTCAGGAATCATTTCTGCTAATCTTTTATAAGACCATCTACCATGGACAAGAACCAATCTCGTTAGATAACGGAATTGACCAATAGCATAATCCGAACACATCACAGCTTGACGACCTTCTTCACCAGCAATACCAATACCAACATCAGCAGATTGAATCATGGCAACGTCATTAGAACCATCACCAATGGCCAAGGTCATCACTGATAACCATTCTTTAACCAATTTAAGAACGGCAGCCTTCTGAGATGGAGACACTCTACAACATAGAACGGCTTTACAGTTCTTGCACAGCAATAAAAATTTACGTCTAATGTCATCATTGCTTAATGCCAATTTCAATGCATCACCATCAATAACCACACCATATTCACCTTGAGGTAACCCGTGCTCACGTCTAGCCTCAGCTAGTTCCGTTTCAGATCCCGTCATACTAAATTTTTCCCTCAAATATTTAGTTAGTAAAGTGTTCACGACTTCAAACGGATCGCTTCCAAATTCTTCCACATCTTCACCTGCTTGTTTGACGATTAGTAGTTCCATTTCATTAGTCAAAAGATTACATGAGAACCCAATGTTAATGGCAGTTTCCACTTTATCACCAGTCAAAACCCAAAGCTTAATACCAGCTTTACCTAATAATGAAATAGAATCAGGAACACCATCTTGTAAACGATCTTCAATTGCGGTACCACCTAAGAGAACTAATTCACGTTCAATGATATCAGCGACTTCGTCTAACCTTTCTTCTCTATTAGTTAAGGCCGCAGCTGCTGTATCGTATTTTTTATTCCACTCCACATATTCCGCCCACGATATTTCTCTTTGAGCTAAACACAAAGTTCTCAAACCTTCAGTAGCATATTGTTCTAAATGTAAAGCAGTTCTTTCAAGAAGAGTTTCATCATTTGCTGCTCCAGAACGTTTCAACCTGGAATAAATGACTGAATCCGCACCTTTACAGATTAAAAGAGCTCTTGGATCATCACCGGGATTAGCTGGAGGAATTTGTACAATACAACTCATTCTCTTTCTAGAGGAGTTAAACTCTAAGATGTTTAGAATTCTGAATTCTTTGGTGACACCTTGAATTTCCACTAGTAAACCTTTCTTTGTCTTACCCACAAAACTGAACCCTACATCACGAGCAGTACCGACAAGTGCAGCTTCATCTGGTGATTGTGCCTTAAGGTCCAATTTCTGAGGATCATGTTTACTAGGCTCCACAAGTACAGAATGACATAGAGACAATGCCAACATGAAATGTTCACAACATCTCTGTTGGTATTCACCATTGTCACCTTGTAAGTCACGAACGAATTCCTTAGAGATAAATGTTAGATCATCGGGATTGAATTGAGAATTACTTGATAAGGCTCTCAATTCATTGATCATAGTATCCTTATCTCTGGCAATTTCTTCCTTTTCGCGACGACCTTCAGTATCCGTATCTACACCTTGTCTTTTCCTCAAACCTGCTAAAGCCTCTGTATAAGCACGTCCGTAAGAAATACCGTTAATCGTAGCTTTCTTGAATTCCATAACGTTTTGGGTTAAAGTTCCTGTTTTATCGGAGAAAATATATTCAATTTGCCCTAAATCATCAGAAATGTTCCAAGACTTTGGTGTACAAGGGTAATCCAACCGAGCGTTGTAAAGAAGCACATCACCATAGATAAATGCTGCTTGAGCCGTCTTAATAATTTCCACAGAAATGTATAGCGAAATTGGGACCAAGGATTGATATAAAATAACTGCGACCCAAAATGATACAAATCCATTAGTAGCAGGATTACCAGCCACTGTACCAAATTCATAAGAATCTCGAGATTGATCACTTTTTTCATAATTAGCACCATTAGCCACACCAGAGATGAAACATAAGATGAATAATACTAAGAAATTGATTAAAACTGAAAAATTCAATTCTTTTGAGATCTTTGATTTTTTAGTTGGAGTAACACCAGAATTTAACATTGTCTTCGTATCATCACCAGTGAAAACCACAATCCCCATTGCCCATTTGGTGTTCCTTAAAGTAAATCCTCGAAGTAGCATATTGTTTATATTGATTGGTTCATTTCTCAATTCGTCATCTTTCGTATCCAGATATTTTAAATTTCCTTGATAAGAATACAAATTAGCATGTGGACCTTCACTTTCAACCCAAAATTTTGTTCTAGTCACATCACGAGAATTTCTAATCTTATGAGTACATTTCAATGATTGACGAACTTTTAGATTAGTTTCACCATCTAAATTCTTAGTTTCCACATAACAAGCACCATCTAAATCTGATGTGGATAAAAGAATAATATCTGCAGGAATTTCGTCATTGTTATGAATACGAACCACATCACCAACTCTAACATTTTTCCAATAATCTTTGTTAAATTTACATTCGGTGTTTGATGGTAATTCTCTATCGATGATATTAACATCATCAGTTCTAGAGACAACACGACCCAAATTATCAAAATCCTGAGAAAAACGAGCATAATCGCCCGAAGCTCTATAACTTTCAATTGAATCTAAGGAATTACGGGGTTTATCACTTGACAGTCTTGTACCATGCAGTTTAGCTCTTTTTGCTTGTAATCTTCTCCTTTTACCATCTTCAGTCATATGGCTTTTACAATAAGTGATAAGTTGGAATAGTAATTTCGAATTTGCCTTTTTAAATCTTCTCCAAGGTGAAACGCTATCATTAGAAACATTGGAATTTTCCATACCTTGTAAAATGTAAGTTCTTGTATTGTTGACCTCTAAATCAAGAACGGTACGTCTTGAATCTTCAAAGGCATCCTTAATAGCGGTGATAATAACAATAACAATTAATGGGACTGCATTCATACCAGGACTTGTAACACCAAAGATTGAAAATCCACCGAGAATAACCAAAATCAAAAAATAAACGTTAGCAAAATTTTGAAATTGTAACGCAATATTCTTGGGAAAAAACGTTAATGGTGTATATTTTGTCGTTCTGATTTTGTTCCTTGGATAGCGAGTAATCGGCTTACCTTCTTCATCAAGCATATTCTGAGGTAATGGCATATTGAAATAAATCGTTCTCATTTGTCCAATACGATTTTCCATACCAGTCTCATCAACAGGAGGGCTATCTTTCTTTGGATCCTCAAATGGGTTATGGAAATTTTTCTTCGCCCAACGTAACGTTTTAGCTCTCCCAACACTCACATTTCCTTTATTATTTCTTCTAGTACCCATACGCAATCTCTTCATCTCTTGTTGAGTTTGACTCGATGTGCCATATTTACTATCTTTATTGTTTTGATCTGCACCATCTAATGACACATCTTCAAAAGTAGCACCTTCACCTTCAATACCACCTAAACGTGGGGTAGCCTTGTAAGAATGAGCATCATCATCTTCATCTTCATCTTCCTCATCACCTTGAAATCCTAATACGTAATCATCGTTATTATTACGCGCTTTGTTTGACTGCGTACCCGGCGAGAACGAAGACTGGTCATCAAGCTCATCAAATGCCACTCGTAGTTTTCCATCTTGTCCGCCGCTACTGTCGTCATTATTCCTTCTAAAACTACCAAATTTTTTCAGAATTGATCCACCTCTTGAAGGTTTTCTCTTGGGAACATTCTCTTCAAACTCAAAAGTGTCGTCGAATGGAGAATCTGGGTGTTTGTCAACAAATCTTGGAGCATTCGTAGGAGCATCCTCTTGTGACATTTTTCCGTTTTCTTTTTTCTTTTTTTCTTCTCCCTTCCTTTCCTTCTGGCTAGCAGTTATCTAAGACAATAATTCTCACTCAATGTTTTAGGCTTAATGAACTCTAGTTTACATACAACTCTTACCGACAACTTCTCTTGTTTTGCCTCTCTGTCTCTCTAGGTTTCTCAAACGCACCCTGTAAAGAACTTCAGGATCAAGTCGCTTTCCTTGACAAATCCCGTTTCCTGATTCGACCTCCGATGAGAAAAAATCGTAATTAGAGAAACTAGCAGTATTCAATGCTTGGTATATTCCTAACAAACCTTAAGGCGTCTTAACAAAAGGTTTGGTTGTTTTAAAGTTATTTCAATCTACGTATTTAAAAGCTTGATCTGACATTGGTAAACTGGTAGTTGTTAATCGGGAAAGTTTCGTGTTAAATGCCGCGAATCGCGAAGGTATAACGAGTAGCCGGTAATGGCACTTTTGATACATATATTCGGATATATATATGTGTCTATATATATCTAAGCAGTAGTGTGATCCGGTATAATCTGCAATTTCTTATTCGATTCCTTATATGCTATTTAGTACAAACCTACGCTTGATCACCTTTTCCCTGCGTATAATTTTGTCCATTCCTTGGCCTTTGAAATTGCTAGTTCTTCATTCTTGATCCATTCCTCTGCGACATCATTAGCTAGTGGATCATTTGGATTTGGGCTAGCCAATAAGGCTTGAATGGAAAGTAGAACCGTTCTTATTTGTAGCGCAGGTGACCAATTGTTCTTTAAGACATCCAGACAAATCCTGCCCAATCTATCGATATTTGGGTGGTATATTCTTGTCAGGAATCTAACTTTTGGTGCTTCCATCGGATAATCATCGGGTAAATATAGTTCTAGTTCAAAGACACCGTTTTCATATGGTGATTCTTCGGGACCTTCAATAGTGACAGCGAAATAACGTAGGTTGTCCTCGTGAGGTTCGGCACTGATACCAGGTACTGGATCACTGGCTAACCTTTCAGTTTCCTTGATGATTCTCTTCGGTAACGAAGCCATTTCAACAAATGGTAGCCTTGTCTTGGTAGTATGCTTGCTACTTTACTGCACACCGGTAGTATTTTGAACTACTCATCGGATTTCGTTTTAACTATTATAACATCTTATGCCCCTAACCCGAAACTTCCCATGATTGTAGCGATCTGGGTGCGGGTAACGTGTCAAGAGATGGGCGGTTTAAAATGAACAAGAATAATGCCGGATAAGTCGGGTTAGCTCACCGATAAGAATTTTTTAGAGACTACCAACAATTTTCCCGCATTGTCCAAGATGATTCCTTTCAATGGAGGCACATCTTGCAGGGGGCTCTATGGGAAACTGAGTAAATATTACAGCTAATATAAACTAAACGCTAGTTGTTGGTAAACTGGAGGTTGGTAGTTACGAAATTGATCAAAACTTGTTCAAATTCAGATTTAATAAAAAAAATTAGTAATAATAAAAAAAACAATTTAACAGTGAATCTGTGTTTGAGCTAATTTAGCATGTTAGATATCAGGAAATCGGAGGAGGGGGGCAGTGAAAGAAGGGCAAAAGAAAGCGGTAAGCTCAAGCTTAAGCAGCTTGAACGTTTTGTTGCTCTTGTTCTTGCTTGAAGGTTTCATAAGCAGCAAAAGCCTCCTTGAAATGTTGTTCGAACAATTCATCACTTTCTAATAGAGGAACAACTTCTTGAGAGGGCAAGTCTAAAATCATACCGGTGATCTTACCAGCGGCCTCTTCGTCAGAAGTCCTTGCAAAAACTTTCTTGTAAAGTTGTTCACCTAACAATTGTCTTTGCTTCTGTTGGTAGAATTGGTTTGCGTTAGCACCATTTCTAACGAAACCTGCTTGTTGTGGAGCACCTTGTGGTGGAACACCATACATTGGACCGTTTCTAAATTGTTGTGGTGGCATGCCATTCTTTGGCATTCCGCCCATTGCAGCTAATTGTTGTGGGTTTGGACCATTGAATGGAACACCTCTTGGTGGCATGACACCGTAGAACATTGGTGGCATGAATTGACCACGCATGCCAGCGGCTGCGGCAGCAGCTGCAGCGGTGACTTGCTGGTATCTCATTTGGTTTCTAGCTTGGATCTGTTGAGCCAATTGAGAACGTCTAACATCCTTTCTTTGAGCAATGGCAACGTAAAGTGGCTTGCCAGCGACAATTTGTTGGTTCTTTTCAGTGATGGCCTTGGTAGCTTCTTCTGGGGTTGAGAAACAAACGAAACCGAAACCCTTAGACTTACCATTTTCAGTGGTCATAACCTTAACAGAAGTGATGGTACCGAATGGAGAAAATTCTTCTCTCAAACGTTCATCATCAATAGAATCGTCCAAATTCTTGATGAAAAGGTTAACACCTTGGTATTTTTCCATCTTTTCCAATTTGGATTGTTCGTATTGTCTTCTCAATTCCTGTTGACGTTCGTATTTCTTTTGAGCACGACCAACGTGTAGTTGTTGACCGTGGAATTCAACACCGTTCAATTCTTCAACGGCTTTAGCGGCACCAGCATGAGTTTCATAGTTGACAAATCCGAAGCCTCTCAATTTACCTTCAGAGTCTTTTTCTAAGTGGACTGAAGTAACAGGAGCAACCTTCTTGAAGAATTCTTCGAATTCTTGTTCAGGAGTCTCCAAACTGATGTTCTTGATGTAAACGTTGGTGAAGTTAGCCTTGGCTTCTTCCAACTTAGATTGACGATCCTTTCTAGAAACATGAGGAGCAACATAAACTTCTTGACCGTTTAGCAACATACCGTTGATGGCGTCAATAGCTTCTCTAGCAGCTTCATCACTTTCGAAATGAACGAAACCAAAACCCTTGGAGTTACCAGTAACTTCATCAGTAGCAATCTTACATGACAAAATGTTACCAAAAACAGAGAAGGTATCGTGAAGAGCCTTGTTGTCGATATCAGCGTGCAAGTTCTTGATAAAGATGTTACCGGAACCTTTCTTTCTCAAAGATGGATCACGTTGAGACCACATAATACGGCATGGTTGGCCCTTGATTGGAGTGTAGTTCAACTTTTCAATTGCTTGTCTACCGGCTTCATAGTCGTTGAAGTTAACGTAAGCATAACCAAGAGATGTCTTGGTAATAGCGTCACGGCAAACACGGATTGAAGAAACAGATCCGATTGGTGAAAAGATATCGTACAACAAGGCTTCAGAGACCGTTGGATCCAACTCACCTACATAAAGAGAAGCGGTTGAAGTCTCTACCTTTTGGCTATCGGAATCGGTAGAGGTTGGGGCCGTCTGAGGAGCTTCTTGCAAATTCAATTGCTCCAATTGTTCAGCAGTCTTATCGGCAATATCAGACATGGCTTTGAAGTTTTTTATTATTTTTTGATTTTTTTTAGTTTTTTTTTTTATAAGTATTGGATTATAGCTAAAGGATGGGGAACCAAAAGCTGTTTATTAGAGGTAAGAATGACTTGCCCTTTGTTTGTTTTCAAACGGTCTCTAATAGTCAAAATATCTTGCCTCAAAGAATCCAAATTATTATTCAAATCCAGAGTGATTATTCCTGTTCTAAAAGTTTTCAAGCA
This sequence comes from Zygosaccharomyces rouxii, assembly GCF_000026365.1. NCBI lineage: Eukaryota > Fungi > Ascomycota > Saccharomycetes > Saccharomycetales > Saccharomycetaceae > Zygosaccharomyces > Zygosaccharomyces rouxii. Next base: position 918,319 of record NC_012991.1, on the reverse strand, counting down.
TTAACTAAGATAAAGAGAGTCGGTCAAGAACATCGAGTTGATGATGAGCTCATCAGGTTTGATGAAAAAAAATTTTTTTTTTTTTTTCCTTCTTCCTCCTTCCCTTCCTCTTCCGGACACAAAAAGAAACGCAAAAAAAAAATTAAACTCGTTTTATACGAACTTTCATAGGAATTGTCGATCCTCTGTGGTCGCGTGATATTCACGTGGTATGGATTTTGGCTTACTGGATCAAGAATAATGCATTACTACTACTACTACTATTATATCTTCTTAATCATTCAAATATTAAAAGGAAAACAAGGTATTATACAGTTTATATGATTCTGTTGATTTTCTGATAATTAAGGTAGTTCATAGTATCATATTCATCTTCTTTTTTCTTTTGTTAGTGTAGTTTAGGCACCCGGTTTACCCTTAGAGCCTGTGATCTTGTCGTACATGGCCATAAGTTTAGTACTTTTAACTGCAGCAGGCCAAAAATTGGCAGAATATGACCACAGGTGTTTACGTAGTTTCTCAGGATTTTTCCTGTTGGAAGAAGTCTTTTGGGATTCTATGTGATTACCAATTGCCGTTAATTCAGTCTTAAGGATTTGGGCCCATTCCTTACGATCCAGACCTTTACCACCACGTCTTAGGCGCTTCAAAGAAGTTCTCATCGCACCCATGGCTCTCATACAATCTTCCTCATCCATACTGTCATATTCCTTAAGGTGTAAAGGCGGTGTAGGACCATTTTTGTTATTACTACTGGAACCGTCGTTGCCGCTGTTTTTGCCGTTATTGTTGTTACCATTGCTGTTCGAAAGTTTGGGTGGTTTACTGCCTTTGCCGTTGGCGGAAGAGCTGGAACCAGCACGAGAGGGACTCATAGATGCTGGACCTCTCGGTAGTGGTTTCATACGTTTAGCAGGAGGTTCATTACCGGTGTCAGGAGTGCCTGCCTTACTTGCTGGTTTACGACGTTTGGGGCCAGTAGGCTCACTGGTTTCATTAGACTCGTCTTTTAAGACTGTGATTAAATAATCAACTCTTCTACCCAAATGGATGGAACCGGGAACTTTCTTCGAACCTTTGGCCTTCTTATCTGCTGATGACGATGTTTCTTGGGCTGCTGATGCTGGTCTTGATCCAGCTCCGGCTCCAGCTCCGGCTCCAGCGTTCCCACCGCCTGTATCGTTGAGGAAAATCTTGTTCTCTAGTCCAAGGAATGGGTCATCTCGTATTTGAGACCAAGATCCGTAACCGTACTTGTACACCCCGACAATTAATTTCTCATCATCGGATTTTTCCCAACGGCAGTTCCAATTCTGTACCGCCTTTGGCTGTTGAGAGTTAAATTTGAATTTAAATGGATCATCCTTGTAATGTTTATCGATGTAGCCTTTCAACAATTTCATATCTTCCACTCTGTTGACTAATGACTCCGCATTCAAGTTCTTCATATCCTCGAACTGGAATAATACAGCCTTCTTCTCTTTCCTTTTAGCCGCTAGTCTAGTCAATGGATTATCCTTTGGTTGATCTTCTTGTTTGACATCACCAGACTTTAATTTTGATCTGTAATTACGTGCATCATCCTCCAAGGCTTCCATGATGTGAGTTCTCTTACGTTCCTCCTTCTCCAAATATTGTCTAGCGTCCTCTATCATTTGCGAATAAGCTTCTTCGTATTTTTCAACTGACTTATCCGGTAACGAACCATCGGCTATCAAAGTGTCAAGCATTTCCGTAATGTCACCATGTTTGAGAACAGCTTTGTAAAGTGCACGTATCTCCTTTTCTTCCAAATCTTCCATGTTGTTCACTTTATCACGTCTTCTGGCTGCCTTAGTACCACTTTCATCTTCAGATACCTGGGTAGACCCATCGCCATTAACGCTATCCTTAATTTTCTTCAAAGCGTTATTTCTACGATTCATCAGTTGCAATTGTTCTTGAACGTATTCATCATCCCGACGTTTTTGATCTTCGTCTTGCAATTTTTTCAATTCATCTTCAGGAATAATGTCATCCCAATCCACATCTGCCTTATAATCGGTAACTTCGAACTGTTTCAAAAATTCTTCGCCACCGAGATGAGATTCACCAAGATCCGGAGTCGTTACGTGGTCTTCAGCATGATTCAAGACGTCATCCAAATTCAAATCTTCTAATTTCTTTTGGTTATCGTTAGCGGTAAACATATTACCGGCACCAAATTTCAAAATTTCTGATAGTTCACCTGCAGAGGGTTCGTTCTTCTTACTGTATTGATTACCATCAGTGACACCAAGAGAAATGATAGCGTATTCCAAAATCATCTTCTTACGAGCTCTTTCTAAAACTTCTTCTTCTACCGTATCTTTGGAAACCAATCTGTAAACCATGACATGATTTTTCTGTCCAATACGATGAGCTCTAGCCATAGCCTGTAAATCTGCTTGAGGGTTCCAATCGGAATCAAATATGATAACTGTATCCGCCGTCATCAAATTAATACCTAGCCCACCAGCTCTTGTAGACAATAAAAACACGAAATCGTTGGAATCAGGTGCATTGAAGTGATCGATGGAAATTCTTCTTTGATTAGATGGAACCGTACCATCTAACCTTTGAAAATTGATTCCCTTAATTGACAAATAATCCCCTAATATGTCAAGCATTCTTACCATTTGTGAAAAGATTAATACACGATGACCATCTTTCTTTAATCTGGTCAATAATTTATCAAGTAAAACCATTTTACCAGATGACATAATCAAACCTCTAAGGATGTTTTCTCTAGATCTATTACCGTCACCGAATTTCTCGAGCACTCTTTCTTCAGCATTATCGAATAAATAAGGATGATTAGAACCTTTTTTCAATTCATTCATGATGTTTAAAAGGGAGAAATGGCCACCTTTAGCACCTGCTGTTAATGCACTATAATTTTTGGTTAGAATGTTTCTGTAATATTCTGTTTGTACATCAGATAATTCCACACGTAAAATACGTTCGGTCTTAGACGGTAGTGATTTTTCCACATCTTTTTTGAGACGACGTAAGATGAATGGTTGTAACCTTTGATGTAAATCTCTAATGTATTGTTCTTGTTCATCATCTTGATTTTCAAAATCAATTTCTTGATCTATGGTAAATCTTCCAGGCATTAAGAAATTCACCAGTGCGGCCAGTTCTTTGATATTGTTTTGCAATGGGGTACCTGTGATTAAAAGACGGTTGGACACTTTGAGACTATTCAAGGATTCATAGAGTGAAGATTCTGCATTTTTCAACCTGTGAGCTTCATCAACTGCCATGAATTGCCATCTTATAGTACTAAATTCGTAGCGATCTTTTAACACGTATTCATATGTGGTCAGTAATACGTTAAATTTAACATTTTTCTTACCTTTTGCTTGTGGATTTGTGTAAAATTCGTATTCTCTAATAGCGTCTCTTGACTTCTGATTCCCCATATAACAAATGCAATTTAACTCAGGAGCCCATTTCTCGAAGGTCTCTTGCCAAGATGGCATTGTAGAAAGTGGTACCACAATGAGATGGGGACCATTTTGCCTTCGTGCAAAAATTAACCAGCTGATAAATGCTACCGTCTGAACGGTTTTACCTAATCCCATTTCATCTGCTAATATACCGTTGTCATTTTTTGACCAAAGAAATGCCATCCAATTGATACCGGTCAGTTGGAAATCTCTCAATTCACCATTCTTAATAAATGGTGGTTGTACACTTAACTTTTCAAAACGAGGCCTTTGAGATGAATAAGAACTTGAATATTGTGGGAGGATCTTGGAATTCGTTCTATTTTGAAAATGTTTAACTTGCTCAGGCGCCAATTTAACAATTTCAGTTGCATTTTCCCAAGTAGCTCCATCATAATTCAAGCGATGCCACTTAACCAAATATTGTAATTGTGAACTACCTTCATCATCTGTAATACGTTGACTATCAACAATTCTTTCAGGTTCTTCATATTCTTTAAATTCGTCTAACCGCCTTTCACGTTCCATGTCCATGATTTCTAAGTCTTCGGCCGTAACATAAGGGTCTAATCTGAATTCCAAGTCTTGTATGATAAACTGCTTACAATAATTATCCACTCTCTTGATACCGCGATATTGTTTTAGATTTTCATACTCTTCCCAAGTATTATGCAAATAGGATTCATCGCTCCATTTAATAAGAAATAGATAATTCTCCTTACATTGACTCAGTTCAGGTACTTGACTTTCCACTTGTGGATCGATATCATCTTTTAGCTTATGCGTAATCACTAGATCTACACCGCGATCCTCATCTGCAGCCTGAGGAGTGGTAGAATAGTACATTTGTTCATCGTCGGAATTCATCTCATCATCTATTTCGTCGTTATTAGTATTAGCCTTGGCCCTCCCTCCATCATCAGACTCTAGTAAATCTTCATCGGAATAATCTATATTATAATTAACAGCCTTACTCGTACGATTCGAGAATCTAGTAGGTAAATTTTCTTCTTTAGCCTTCATTGGTTTGCTTTTCCTTCCGTGATTGTTCCCCTGACTACGTCTTTTTGATTTATTTGGTGATCCAAAATAATCGTCATCGTCTTCTTCATCACCTATTTCTTCTTCTTCGTCCTCTTCGTCCTCTTCCTCATCTATATCACCTTCATCCGCATCAGGATCAGTATATTGTCTATTTTTTCTACGTCTAGATCCCATAACGGGTCCATCATCTTCATCTTCATCCGCATCCTCGTCTTCACTAAAATACTTTGTTGTTGGATGTGCAGAAGCTCTATGAGACCTTCTCAATCCATAAAGTTCCGGATTTTCCAGGACTTCTTCATCTACTTCGTTACCCATTGATCTCGAAGCAGGAAACTCAATTCAACCCAATTGCTAGGAAAAAAAAATTAGAAAAAAAATTGAGGAAATTTCAAGTGAATTTACTAATTTCTAACAGTTTAATAGATTTGAATCAAACCCAGGGAATCTAATCTTGTTCTGAAGACTACCGTATCTCTTGTCAGTTTGATAATAAAGCAGCGTAAATTCGTGTCTCTTAACAACCTTTTTGCTTGTGTATGTAAATTTAAGAAAAAAAAAAAAAAAAAGTGCTTAGTATAAGGTATTTCAACTGATGAACGATTCAACAGAATCCAATGTCGTTGAAGTCCTTTAGTATTAGTAGCAGCAGCAGCAGCTTCTTTCCTTGTCTTCTTACAATCTAACGATACAAGATTAGTTTAATCCTTCTCCCAAGCCTACAGACCGACTACAACGAAAAAGGTGAATTAAAAGAAAAAAACAAGAGGAGGGTAACGGATGCTTCCATGTAGCACTAATAGCGATGCTAATGCTCGACAATCCCAAAACCAATTGATAGCTGTCCATTCTACGGCTTATCAACGACGGTATACACTTATACCGGGCATCGATAACATAGTGCAAGACTCAACGACAGTAAAGTTCAGGCTGTCAAACAATAAAACACAAACCTCTATAAAAGGTTGTGGTTTCTACTCAGTCCCCACAAAAGCAGAGGAACCGCTGAAGTTTCAAAACCAACAAAGGGAACGCCAAAATCAAAGAATGAAATCGGAACAAACGGAGACAAATAAAACCAATATCATTCCAATCACTTGTAACCATTGGAAGGAGTGACTAAGGAGACATCAGTCTCCATCATTCCCTGCACATGCACTAGTTCCACTCCCAAAAAAATGCAATAACCGCCCATTTCTAACTTTGTTTGGTCATGCGAGCCATATTTATTGTTTACAGTGTGGTAGGGAAAAGGTAAGAAATATCACCCCAAATTCCAGCTTGTTATATACTTTCAAGGATAGGGGTTACCCTTCCGTATTGAAAAATTTTTTTTTTTGTTCAGAGCTCATCGCGATGAAGCTGAAAAAAAAAAAATATCAAGCAGCAGTAATATACTATATTGCATAATAAGTCGTTTCTAGTGCGAGAAGTATCTATTCTGGTGTTTTCATCGTTATTGTTGCTGTTTTTGTTATTGATAGATTGAAGACAGGATAATGAGTGAAAAGAATACCCGTATTGCCATTGTCAATCCTGACAGGTGTAAACCTAAGAAGTGTCGTCAAGAGTGTAGACGCTCTTGTCCAGTGGTGAAGACTGGTAAACTTTGTATTGAAGTTACCCCAGCATCCAAGATTGCATTTATATCTGAAGTGTTGTGTATTGGTTGTGGTATTTGTGTTAAGAAATGTCCATTCGGTGCAATTAACATTATCAATTTACCGACGAATTTAGAACAACATGTTACACACCGTTATTCTGCGAACAGTTTCAAATTGCATCGTTTGCCAACCCCAAGACCAGGTCAAGTCCTTGGTCTTGTTGGTACTAACGGTATTGGTAAATCTACTGCATTGAAAATTTTAGCAGGGAAACAGAAGCCTAATTTGGGTAGATATGACGATCCACCTGAATGGCAGGAAATTATTAGACACTTCCGTGGTTCTGAATTACAGAATTATTTCACCAAAGTTCTTGAAGACGATATCAAGGCAATCATCAAACCTCAATATGTGGATAACATTCCAAGAGCCATTAAAGGACCTGTGCAAAAAGTTGGTGAACTGTTAAAATTGAGAATGGAGAAGCCTCAAGAAGAAGTCAAATACTATTTGTCACAGCTAGATCTAATGCACGTTTTAAAACGTGATATCGGTAATCTTTCTGGTGGTGAATTGCAAAGATTTGCCATTGCAATTTCATGTGTCCAAAATGCAGATGTTTACATGTTTGATGAACCTTCATCCTATTTGGATGTTAAACAACGTTTAAACGCCGCACAATCTATCAGATCTTTATTGGATCCAACAAAATACGTCATTACTGTTGAGCACGATCTTTCAGTTTTGGATTACTTGTCCGATTTTGTTTGTATCCTTTACGGTGTTCCAAGTGTTTACGGTGTGGTTACATTACCAGCATCAGTTAGAGAAGGTATCAACATCTTTTTGGATGGTCATATTCCTGCTGAAAATATGAGATTCAGAAGTGAACAATTACAGTTCAGATTGGCTGATACTGGTGATGAAATTAAAGATGAAGCTACACGTGAGCTTTCATACCCTTCAATGTCAAAGACACAAGGTGATTTCAAACTAAGTGTTGATTCTGGTGAATTTAGTGATTCTGAAATTTTAGTTATGATGGGTGAAAATGGTACTGGTAAAACTACCTTAATCAAATTATTAGCAGGTGCTATCCCCGCTGATAATGGTGACAAGGTTGCCAGATCTAACGTTTCTATGAAACCACAAAAGATTGCTCCTAAATTCCCAGGTACCGTTAGACAGTTGTTCTTCAAAAAGATTAGAGGTCAATTCTTATCACCTCAATTTCAAACCGATGTGGTTAAGCCTCTAAAGATTGATGATATCATTGATCAAGAAGTTCAACATCTTTCTGGTGGTGAATTACAAAGAGTTGCTATCGTTCTTGCCCTCGGTATTCCAGCTGACATCTATTTGATCGATGAACCTTCTGCTTATTTGGATTCTGAACAACGTATCATTTGTTCTAAGGTTATTAGAAGATTTATCATGCACAACAAAAAGACTGCATTCATTGTCGAGCACGATTTTATCATGGCTACATATTTGGCAGATAGAGTCATTGTTTTCGATGGTATACCATCAAAGGCTGCTCATTCAGGTTCTCCTGAATCATTGGTCACCGGTTGTAACAGATTCTTGAAGAATTTGAACGTGTCTTTCAGAAGAGATCCAAACTCTTTCAGACCAAGAATTAACAAATTGGACTCTCAAATGGATAAGGAACAAAAACTCTCAGGAAATTACTTCTTCTTGGACAACACCGGTGTTTGATTTTTTTTTCTTCCTTCTTTTTATCAGTTGGATAAATGTAGCATATTTATTTATTATTATTGTATACTGTTGTTATTAGTACTGATATTTCTATAACATAAATTTACTTCGATTTCGCCTAAGTCATCTCATCTCGTCTTCAGTTGCGCTTAACTTTACTGAAGCGTTAGACATCTAATCAATATGACGAAATCAGAAGGACTTTGGGTTCTCGGATATGGTTCTCTCATTTATAAACCTCCTCCTCATTATACATTAAGAATTCCTGCGATCATATTTGGTTACATGCGTAGGTTTTGGCAATCATCTACTGATCACAGAGGAACTGAGGAAAATCCAGGTAGAGTTGTGACTTTGATCTGTAAGGAAGATATTGAATCAAATCCGAAGTTTTCCCATGATTTGAAACTATACAACGATACACTAATGACGACTGGTGTCGTTTATTACATACCGCCTGACAGAGCAGATGAGGTTAGAGATTATTTAGACGTTAGGGAACAAGGTGGATACACCTTACACGAAGTTGAAGTACATTTAGAGACTTCCCCAGATGATGAACTGCACGCTGCAGTGCAACAACTACCGGTGCATCCGGTGGTACGTCGTAAGATTCTCATTACGCAGGTTTACATCGGTCAAGTAACAAACGACTCTTTTATTGGGCCTGAACCCATAGAACAAACTTCAAAGGTTATTGCAACCTCAGTGGGGCCTAGTGGTGCTAATTACGATTATTTGAAACATTTACATGGTTCCCTAAGGGCTATGCAGCTAACTCATGAAAATATTATAATTAGAGATGAGTATCTGGATGAACTGCTAAACCAAGTGGAGCAATTAAAGAACACGAAGTGAGTCAATAGATGATGAAGCACAGAGAATTTTAAGGATATTTTCTCGAGCATTGCTGCTCAAGGTTCTTGTATTCCCATCCACGTATACATGATATATATGTATAGATATTGATAATGTGCGAGTATGTACGGTTAAAGCTTATAGATACGGAACGAAGCCCAAAGTTGAAAAATGCAAGTCTCATTTACAAGTCTTCCATATAAAAGATGAACAAAGTATGGGGGAAAAGCTGTCACCAGAATATTTTAAGCTGATAAGAGATGTGCTTAGAGAGAAAAAGGATGAACCTCAGAGACCTTTGAAGCGGAAGAGAGGTAGGCAACCGCCAAAGGAACCACCAGAAGTGATCAAAGTTGAATCATCATCACCAGAACCAGAGACAATCGAAATTGAATCGACAGACGAACTGTTTGGAGAGCCAAATGAGAAGAACCGTAATGTTGTGAAGAGTAGTAATGATGAACACTATGACGAGGGTGATGACGGTAATTATGATAATGATGATAACGATGACAACGATTATCAGAGCGATGAGTTTGAAGACGTTACTGAACCCACAGGGTCGCCAGAACCCCTTGGTGATATTTCAGTATCCTTAGAGACTAGAAAGACAGATGCTAAGGTTACCAAGAAGGCTAGAAACGTAGTCTCCAATGACGAAAGACATTGGCGTCGGTATTTCCACATGACCTGTCTAATAGGACTGATGGTTCATGGATATGTGAGAAACGATTGGATCAATAATATTAAGTTGCAGAAAAAACTGTGTAAGTTGGTACCTGACAAAATATTGCAAAATTTACATCCGGAAAAAGATGAGGAATTACCGCTAAGAAGCACTAGAAAATTATTGGATGGGTTAAAAATGTGTATGGAGATTTGGAACAAACATTGGAAGATCACGAAAAGCTATGAGGGTACAGGTTGTTACATGAAATTATGGGATGAAATTAGGGTACCCTATAACAAGAGATCAAGACTCACAGAGAAGGAATTTGTTAAACAGGTGTTAAAGGGCGTAGGTGACAGAGACATGGCTGCACAAGGTTTTGTAGCGCTATTGAGATCTTGCAATGTCAATGCAAGGCTTATTATGTCCTTACAACCTCCTGATTTTTGTGATTTAAAGGTTACAGATACTAGAAGTCGGCATGTATCACCTTCTACCCTTTTCAAATATCCAATTTTTTGGTGTGAGGTTTGGGATAAATTCAGTAAAAAATGGATTACCATTGATGCCATAAATTTAAAGACTATAGAACAGATTAAGACTCAATCTAAATTGGAACCTCGAGGAACAGGTAGTTATCAAAGAAATCTGCTTAGATATGTCATTGGATTTGATAGGAAAAAAGGTGTCCGTGATGTAACTAGACGGTATTCTTATTGGTTCAATTGCAAATGTATTCGTAAAAGAATCACTAAAGATTCTTACGGTGATGAATGGTATGCAAAGGTACTAAAGAGATTGCATGAACGTAAGCGGACTCGTATGGACGACTATGAAGATGAATATTTCCAACAAAGAGATGATAGTGAGGGGATGCCCGATAATATCCAGGATTTAAAGAACCATCCGAAATATATATTGGAAAAGGATTTAAGAATCAACCAAATTGTGAAACCTGGTTGTAAAGAGTGTGGCTATTTAAACGTCCATAACAAAAAGGATCTTTGGAAAGTTTATGAGAGAAAGAATATTCTTGATCTCAAATCTGCAAGACAGTGGTACATGGAAGGACGAATCCTAAAAGTGGGCTGTAGAAGTATGAAAAAAGTTCCTAAACGTTCTAGGTCGGCTAAGGAGGAAGATGAAGAGGAAAACCTGTATTCACGGGAAGATACAGAGCTTTACGTGCCACCTTTGGCCTCTGAACCTGATGGCAAGATTGTAAAGAATGCATTTGGAAATATCGAAGTATTTGTACCGTCTATGATCCCATATAACTGTGTTTTGATCAAGAGCGACTTGGCAGTTAAAGCCGCGCGACTTCTACATATCGAACATGCTCGTGCTGTGACATCATTTAAATTTGAGAAAGGTAGATCTACTAAACCTGTCATTGGAGGTATTGTAGTAGCACGATGGTTTAAGGATGCAGTCCTTTGTGCTATTGAAGGATTAGAAAATACCGTTGAACAAGAAAATTTCGAGAGAAGAGAATTGGAGAATCTGACCAGATGGAACTTATTACTTGTCAAATTACGTATCAAGAGTGAATTGAATACTACTTATGGTAAAGTAGAGGAAGTATCCAAGGGTGTCAACGGAAATGGTGCACTAGATGCTAGTGATCATGGTGAGGATGATGATGATGAAATGATGGCAGGTGGTTTTATCGTTGCGGGGAATGAGGCCGCCCCTGTACCACAACCTGAGCCTGAACTGGAGGATAATCATGAGGATGAATTTGAAGAGGAACAGGAACAGGCTGAGCCCACGCACAGCGTAGATTTACAAGATGGCCAAGACGATCATGATAGTTACGACGAATTTATGGATGAATTGAATATGTCAGAACAGGAGTAAATAATGGGAATTTACAAACATGGTTAAATTTGTACCTGCAGAATGTGATAGAGGGTCTCAGTGGGTTTTCCAGTGGTCCTTTGGATCATTTCTGAAGGTTCATTACTTCCATTACTAGTTACATGTATCGTTCGGAATGACTTTGATCGCTCGAATTAAACTTCTCTCGAAAGTCCTTGAACAGCAAGTACATTTGTTTGTAAAGACTTACGATAGGCTACACTACATTGAAGTGATTTAAGAGTCAAGCTTTTTATAGCGGGTTTTTCCGCATTATCAAGATGAGTTTTCTATCTAAGATATCCAATCTTAGAAAGTCTATTCCAGTAGCTCCTCCTAAAGCAAATACTCCAAGCTCACAACCAGAAACCTATCAGGCACCATCTCTCTTGCCCAAGAGTTATACTAGAGAAGAGGATCCTGCTGTTAGGAGACTTAAGGAAAAGCGTCAACAGGAACTTTTGAAAAAAGGTGAGCTTTCTAAAAAGGCTACAGCTAGTAGAAGGACATCGGCGTCAGGAAAAGGTACAAAGAAGGACTCTGATGACGACAATAAGACTGTGACGAGGTTTAAAAAGAAATCTAGTAGCGGTAGTAGTACTGGATCGAATAGACCGACACATATTTCGGTGGCTCAAAAAAAGAAACCTGAGCCTGTTAAAAAGATGAGTTTTGACGAATTAATGAAGCAAGCTGAGAATAATGCTCATTCCAATGGTAGTAGCAGTAGCAAGAGTGGTAGTACAACTCCCGTTAGAGCTCCGTCTGAAACCCAACCGCGACCTAGGCCTCATATTAACAAGCCAGGTTTTAAAAATCCTGATAGACGAAGAAGAGCAGGGTCTCAAGAACCGGTAAAACCAGTTGTGAAGAATCAGCCAACACCGACCGTTAAGGAACCTAGACCTGCTAAATTGTCATTACCCAAGAAAGATTTTGCCAAACCCAATGAGCTCATTCGTAGAAGACTTGAAGCAAAGAAGAATGCCTCTAGAGTGCAGGAAACACAACAGGATGACTATGAAAGTGATATGGATGATTTCATAGAAGATGATGAAGAGGAAGATAGAGTTGCCATGGAGAAAGATCCTGGTTATGATCGTGACGAAATATGGGCCCTTTTCAATAGAGGTAAAAGGCGTTCTGATTATGCATTTGATGATGATGAAGAGGATGACATGGAAGCAAATGAGATGGAGATCATTGAAGAAGAAGAAAGGGCAAGAAAAATGGCTAGATTGGAGGATAAGCGTGAAGAAGCATGGTTGAAAAAGCATGAAATGGAGAAGAAGAAGCGTAAGAAGGCAAGAGATTGAAGTTGAAGCATTAATAATACCCAGAGTTTTTAATAGTTATTGTTTGTTTTTTTTGTTTCTATTTTATAATTTATACGTGTAATTATTTAATAAATTTATTGGAGGTGCTGAAGTTTGTTCCATGGTCCTAAAGAGATTTTAACGTATTGTTTTCAATAAACAACATTTAAAAATAAGAGTGGCAGAGTATAGATGCAAGCCTCGGGAAATTTTTTTTAGAACTACTGTATGTTAACTGCCTTGTAAACACCTATTTGATTCAAAACATGTATATAATTCAGAAGATGAAATAACCAATGTTTATTCTTTACAAAATGAATCCAGCAAAAGCAAAACTTAAAGAAGACTATTCAACAATTCTTGTTCCTCGTGGCCCAATGGTCACGGCGTCCGGCTACGAACCGGAAGATTCCAGGTTCGAGTCCTGGCGGGGAAGAATTTATTTTTTTGTTTTTCCGTCGAACAACTCAACTCATCTCAATGCACTTTACAAAGTACAGTTAAGATATATAAAGGATACTGACGATTCATCGTACTGATCAGTTGATAGGACCACTGTGATACAGTAGAAATTCTGTCTAGCAACAATGAGTGAGAAACCAAAGGAAAATATTCACATACCACGATACATTAAAAACCAGCCGTGGTACTATAAAGAAGCCGCTGGTAAAGAAGATGATTATCTGGTTCATCACAGACAAGTTAAGAAAGGTACACTAGACATTGACAACAATTCAGAGCCTAAGTTGGGTCCTGGCATCCAAGATGAATTTGAAACTGTACGAATAAACAAGGATGATGTCAGACCGAGGTGCTTGAACTGTGGATCGAGTGATCATCTGAAAAGGGACTGCTTAGAAAGGCCCAAGAAAATCCTGAAAACTGATGATAAGGACCTTGTAGTTAAACGCAAAGCTTTTCAGGCGGTGGATTGGGATGCTAAACAAGATAGGTGGTTTGGATATACCGGTAAGGAATACGACGAAGTACTAAAGAACTGGAAAACCCCTTCACATCGCAAATCTAATGAATTGCAAGACCAAGATTGGGATACGGATGAAGAGATTGAATTAATGAAGTTAGGTCTCTATAAAGACCATGTCGGGGCACTAAAGCAAGATGATTCTCAAAATACACAATTGAAAGCTTCAGTAAGACTTAGAGAGGATAAAGCCGCTTATTTAAATGATCTAAATTCTTCAGAATTAAGATACGATCCCAAATCAAGAGTTTACAAAAGTGAAGAATTGGGATTTATCGATAACGATTCCCATATGTTTCACAGGCATCTCACTGGTGAAGCGCAAGAACTACAAAATTTAAACAAATTCAGCAGAACCCATGCAAGGCGTATGGGAGTTAGAGACGATGAAGAGAACGATGCAAAGGCCAAACATGTTTTAGTGGCGAATCCCACCCAATATGAAATGCTGAAAAGGCAAGACGGAGAACCCATTAAGAGGGATCGAGCCAAGGATGAGGGACAGGCTCAAAGGACAAAGGGAACTGCTAGAAGCAGGAAAGATCTGGAGGACCTGTACGGCTGAACGGTATCCATCACAGTCAACGGATTTTATTTTTTTTTTTTTTTTTTTTTTTTCCTTTCACTATGCGATGAGATGGAATAAAAAAAATTTGAAAAATTTGAAGATGAGATTAGATGAGCCTGAGATGAGCTTGTGAAGAATAGTAAGAAACAGTCTAAGAGGAAATAATTACCATTGGAAATGGATACCTCAGCATTTGTGAAGCAGTTGGGTTCCAATAGCAAGCCCATCAGGGATAATGCTTTAGAGAAACTTCAAAAGTACTTAACATCCAAGCCGGCAAAGCAGTCGAAGCAGATGCAGTACAACAAGTTGTGGAAAGGTCTTTATTTTGCCATGTGGTTCAGCGATCGTCCAAGACCACAACAGAGACTAGCTAACGAGCTGGCGGAATTGCATATGCTCTACCTGCAAGACAAGAACAAGAATAAGGATGACGATGAGCTGACATTAAACGATCAAGCATTCATCAAGTTCAGCCGCGCATTTTGGAAAATCATGGTAATGGAGTGGCTTCAAATTGACAGGTACCGTTTGGATAAGTACTTATTACTTATGAGAAGAGTTCTGTACAACCAACTAAAATACTTACAATCAAGAGATTGGTCCTCCAAATTAGTCGACACTTATTTGGAAAAAGTGATGAAACGCATACCATTAAGCGGATCACCCAAAGTGTCCAATGGTATCCCAATACACATTATGGATATTCTTTTAGATGAATGGCAAAGGCTTTTTGAAGGTGAACAACAATCACAGTTTGTTGAATTGCTCAGTGAAACGCCTTTGAAATCATTTTTAGCAATTTTCAAAGAATTGTTGTCCAATGTAGATAACAGTAAGGTGCTAAGAAACAAGATTAAGAGAGATTTTCTGAGAGATGAGAGATGGGGCCAATGGGGGATTGACGTTGGATTGCCCAAGAAAGCAGACAAAGACGGAGAAGAAGAAGACGACGATGAGGAAGAAGCTGAAGAGTGGCATGGATTTTAGGATAGAAATTATGTAATTTTAGCAAGGGAATCGCATTTTTGTTAGCCGCTGAAGCGATTGTATTATTGCGAATAGGTGTGGATCATTTCGGGTTACCCGTCCTTCGCGCAGTTAATGCAACTTACCGATTCAAAGATGAAATAATTGAACACGTACAAGAAGTTATAGCACTACAAACAACAAGCGAATCAATCACCTCTGCTGTCAGATCTCGTTATCGCTACCTTTACAAACATGGCCAAACCTGTTGAGAAATCTGAAAACAACCAAATTGACAAATTGGCAGAAGCTCCACTAGAGTTCGTCAAAGAAGGATCACAATTCCTTAACAAGTGTAAAAAGCCTGACACGAAGGAATACGTCAAAATTGTGAGAGCTGTTGGTATTGGCTTTGTTTCAGTCGGTGTGATTGGTTATGCCATCAAACTAATCCACATTCCAATTAGATACCTAATCGTGTAGATGGGGTCGGAATCAAATTGAACTACAGACATAAATACGTGTACGGTATAAGTGTAAATGTAAATTTAAGTGTTTTAGCATAAGATGCATTAGTTGAATCGAATCTCCATCTTTTCCTTCCTTCTCAGCCTTTTCTGTACCCACATATGTACATATATATATAAGTACGTCAGTTTGAAAAATCTTGAACATAAAGAACTCTAACAACTACCAGTCACGAAACCGAGAGAAGCGAATAATAATGGATGAAAACGTCATGGAAGACCAAAACCAATTAGCGGATGCAGTCGCACCTGCCACCGAAGCTGAGATGACTACTACTACTACTACAACGACCAAAGTACCTGATGAGAAGGCCGTTATGGAATTACAAGACGTGTTTGATAAGATTAAAACTCACTTCCCGCCAGCCAAAGTAAAGAAAATAATGCAAACTGACGAGGATATCGGCAAAGTTTCACAAGCAACGCCTGTAATCGCTGGCAGATCCCTAGAATTTTTCATCGCACTCCTGGTCAAGCGTAGTAGCGACACGGCAAGAAGATTAGGCTGTAAGAGAATTAGCGGTGAAGTAATGAAGGAAACCATCTTGACAGATGAAAAATTCGATTTCTTAAGAGAAAATGTATGTGGAGAAAAATTCGAAGCTGAAGGTGATGATCAAGACCAAGATTCCTCAATGAACGAGTGAGTGCGCTATAGTTAGAAGAACTAACTATTTCCTAGATTTGGTACTGCTAAATGGTTTGGGGCAAACAGCCTCGAAGACTTTTTCTTTTCACATCGGCGTTCACATCAGATGACAAAAAAATCAATGAGCTACTCATGGACGATTTATCCATCTCAAGTGAGTGCGTCTGAGACAGGCTCAAAGTAATGGGTCCATGGATTCCTCCGAAAGCATGCCTTACCGGTAGGTGAAACCACGTTACCATTGCGGAATGATTAGCTGGCAAGAAATCAGAGTAGTTCCGTACTCTGAAGGTTTGCTAAATTTCCATGTTGAGTTTATACTCGCGACGCGGTGAAACTCTGATCCTAATTAGGTGAAAACCACCTAACGATTGTGTTGCACATAGTCGTAGATGTTTCAACGCAGCTGGTGCTACGGAATGGATACGCATCCTTCCCCTTATGAGTATGTTTATACCATTGACAACGATATGGTATTTTTAGGAATGTGCTGGGGTAAGAGATTACAGCCCTGTAGAGATTCAGTAATAGTAATAATACAGTAATATTAGTTAATAATAATAATAATAATAATAATAATAATAATAATAATAATAATAATAACAACTACGTTGAGTTGTCAGTAAAGAGGAGGAAAGTTCTAGCTTGGCAATAAACAATCTTCTACCTAAAACTTTTTTTTCTACTTCTTTTCAACATTGTCGTTAAAGTGAACTGCTTTCGCATTTTTACCTTTTCACTTCTTCCACTTTGTCCACTTCATCATTTATCCATTCAGTCGTGCCTTTGGTACACTGCCAAGTGAATTGAGTATTTCATTGATATGGCTACAGGAATGTACATGCATGGAAGCATACCGAGGTCGAGCTCAACGTCAGATCTGTTTGACGCTTCAATACCACATAATGTCAATAGTAGGAGACGGAAGGCTGGTAGTGGATTGAAGAACAGTTTCTCGTCGTTCGATGTATGGTCAATTCCGGCTTCTTCCCCCACAGAGGCGACCTCGTCTTCATCAGCAGCTTCTATTAGATCGACGACCACAACAAGAACTGCAAGGAGGCATCAACCCCCTCCTCCAAGACCGTTGACGCCATACCAATTGCAGAGGAAGCAGATGAAGAGCTCATTTCAATTCCCTAATGGTGAAAATTTCACACCTAGGAATAAGCGTATGACGAAATCTTCGAGTGCCATACAGCTGGCAACGCCAGCTGTGCATCAGCAAGCACCAATCCAACTACCACCACCGTCGAGGGCTCAAACTTTAAACGGGTTTAGGGCTGGTCGTAATTTTACTATGGACGGTATGCCGAGATCACAGTCGTTAACATCACTGTCACCTCAACGTACAAATACGCCGTGGAAAAATAACCTATTGGGATCACACCCTGGTATATATCCGTTTGCGAATTCGAATTCAACCGAAACTACTTTGAGTAGTAATGGTAGTAGTCGAAGTATTCGTAATGGTGTTCGTACTAGCTCTGGTAGTGTTCAAAGTAGACCAACAACTGTCAGCACACCTGATAGAGAAGTGGCACCATCGTTTAAACCATTTTTGCCAACAGTTGAACCAGGCGATTCCCCTCCAAAGAGTTTAGGTAGCTCAAACGATGAAGATTTTCAGTCTGCAAGAGGCTCTTTAATTGAGGAAGAACAGGAATCACCTCAATTGGAACCGAGACTTTCACTTCAAGTTGGATTGGAACCAGAACAAATTGCAGATGACCAATTGGATGATGAACTCAGCATCTACCAGGATGAAGTTCCAGTGCAAGCACCAGAACCGAAGCCGGAACCAGTGCCAGAACCGTTAAAGAAGCGGGAAGTACGGGAACCAAGTGTCAAGGAGCATGTTACTAGACAAACAGTGCAGCAACTGTCACCCTTGGCAAGCAATGACGATAAAGTTTCTAGAAAATCAAAAGTTGGTAAATTCTTTCGTAGAATTCTCCACAATTCGACCCCTAATGCGTTAAGAAAACGTAAACGTAACCAAACGCCAAGTTCGAGTAGTTCGGGTTCACCGGTTATCGCACCATTGCATAAGGCAAGACACCGTAACGTTAGTGTTACGGATGAAGGCAGTCCACTACCAAGTATAAAAAGTTCAAGCGTACAAAAGACACGTTCAAATCCAAGACAACAGCAAAAACAAAAGCAAGACACTCGCAATAGTCGTAACGATACCGAAACGAGTTTTAACGATACCACTGATAAATGTCGTCAATCATCTTTAACACCATCATTGGAAGCGGAGGAAGACGTTCTTATGGATACAGATTTAGTATTTGATAGTCTTCTACTGAAGGCAGATTCAAACCATCCTTCGACATGGAATAGGCAGCGGGACCTGCAATTAAAACTTCAGACGCTTGCGTCACCTAAAAAATCTCCTACAGATGAAAAGGAAGGTGAATCTTTCAGTTCGAATTCGAACTCTTTAGTCACACGACAAACTGATGATGACGAATCTAATGTCGACTATGAATTAATCCAAGAATTTTCGAAATTAGGTAACTATATCGAAGGACCGTCAAATGCAATTGAACAAAATAAGGCTTTAAAAAATCAAGAAATTCCACCGAGTACCGATTTACCACATACCACTTTACCACCACGAAGATCACCCAGAAGACCAAATTTGCCAAATAAAAGTTTAGTTCAGTCGTTTTACGGTCATGATGACAGTAACACCAGGATAATTAAAAGATTGCAAAAAAATTGGGACAATGTACATTTTGATAGTGCGCCACCTTTGACTACCAACGGAGGTGCTCGTGAAAAAAGTCTAAGGTTTGCACAAGATGTATACGTCAAGGATACCTGGTCGCCCGTCGAATATTTTAGAAGTGATAAACTTTTCATTAAAGAACGTCGCCGGATGATGCAGTTAGAAAATAGTGGATTTGTGAACTCCATTAAAAGGGAATTAAATGAATATAAACGAGACGAAATGGCGGTTCATATCGATAGTGCCAAATTTACACATTTTTTTGTTTAATACCTTCAACAACAACAACAATAATCATAATCATAATCATAATCATAATCATAATCACAATCATACTTATAATGATAATAATCATAATAATAATAACAAGCACGAATAAATCGAATCAAAAGAAGAAATTGCTACGTCCAAAAGCTTTCAGAAGCGAACATAATAGTTTTTTTTTAAAAAAACCATCCTAGATTTCATAAAGGATATAGTTCACTTATCACATAAGATAATGGGATATTTTGTCAATAGTTCTTCACATTTAATTAGTAACCCGCCAATAATTTATATGAACGCAATCTACACAGTAAGTGTGGTCCCAATCTATAACCTTCTATTTTCAAGAATTACTACTCCGATGTAGTGTAACGGCTATCACATCACGCTTTCACCGTGGAGACCGGGGTTCGACTCCCCGTATCGGAATTCTTTTTTACTTTTTAAATCCTTATTGATATAAATTAGTTCAATTCCATCTCCCGCAAGGAGCCATTACTACAAACAGGCTGACAATGTATCCAATGGTTCTCTAGCTTTCAAATCTCATTTGCAACTGGTTCTACCGAAAAGCATTCTAACTGTATGGCAACTTTCAACTCACTAAACAACATTATTTCAAGCGCGAGTTGACAAAAATCTTAGCTTTACCATCACCAATTCTAGTAATATACGATTGTGAGATAGACAAGGGGGTACTTCATCAATGGCAATTTTAGATCACATTAAAAATTTCTACAATACAATTTTAAAATCATCGCATCCACTATTACTTGCGGCACATTTAAGTGGTAAAGTGGCTCCCATATTATTCTATGTACTCGGTTCGCTATTTCTAGGGTTCACACCCCAATTCATTGTCGTTGTATTACTACTGGCACAAGATTTTTATTTGACTAAAAACATCAGTGGACGTAGATTGGTTCAATTGCGTTGGTGGTACGATCCGTCATCAGAAGGAATTAGAGCGTTTATCTTTGAGTCTTATAAACAATATGCACCCGGCCCTCCAATAAATCCTATTGATTCCAAATTATTCTGGTGGTCCATGTATGTTACACCATTAGTATGGTGTGTATTTGCATTTTTATGCATCATAAGGTTTAAACTTTTCTACTTACTACTAGTGCTAGTAGGCGTAGTTTTAACCGGATGGAACACTTATGGATTTCATTGTTGCGAAAAATGGGATCCAGATCATGATGAAAATAGTAGTGGCAGTTGGTTCCAGATGCCATCAATCCCAGGGCTGGATAACATATACAGATTAGCGACAATCCAAAATTTCTTCCGTCCTTCCTCATGATAGTAAAAAAAATCATATAAATATACATGTATGCAAATATATAAACATTATTACCTTCTCTTATAGATACAAGGTTTTAATAACCATTTACCTTCAGATTCCTTTAGTCTCTTATCCTCTAAAGCTTCCCTTTCATTTTCTGTCTCTATAAATTTATGCTTTCTTTCTAATTTAGCCCTTCTTTCCTCGATAATTTCCTGTGGAGGTTTAAAGAATTCAAACCTGGTAAACATTTTATTTTCATTATCGGTTTTCTTGTGGAAAAATCCTAACAGTTTTAATGCTTCAACGAATTCTTCACCTTTCCCATCTGCAAATCTCGATTTAATCTCTGCAATCCACAATTCACCTCTTGGTGCTAAGAGCCTATAGGCTTCTTTAATAAAATCTAGAAAGTTAGTCCCCATTAGAGCTAGACAGAAAACGACAATCGTACATGAATTATCCGGTAACGGTACGTTTTTTATATCTGCCACGGTAATTAGGTCATTGGCCTTCTTTAGATCAAAACTGTGAACCACATGGGATTTTCGGTGATTTGGCTTAGACCTCTTATTAATTTGAGCAAAATATTTGTTAATATCAAGAGCCAATTGGGCTTCTCCACACCCCATATCGGCAATGACAATCTGCTTATTTTTTAAACCTGGTAGTCCACCTGGAGCATTGACAGGTCTTTTCGATCTTTGACGTATCTCTTCTACAAATACATCTACAGGATTTTCAGGCCATGATTCCACTTGTGATTTGAACCCATCATGGTATTCGTCAAATAGCTGAGGTTGCTCTTTGATCATTTTTAGCGCATCCTCTGAACTTATAGTGTACAATTGTTCATTGATCCACCTAAATCTGGATCCAGTTAGTTTAGCCATCATTTTTTGTTGCAACGGAGTCAACTTTCTCTCAATTTTCGGAGCAGGTACACTGCTAGTAGAGCTACTGGAAGAATCTTTAGTCTTTCTCTTCTTCTGTGGAACATCTTCTTGAGCAGGTTCAGGCTGATGCTTCAAATTTTTCAATTCATTTTGCTGTTTCTTCTGCTCTTTACGTTTTTCCTTCTGCTCTTTCTTCTTCTCTTGGCCCTTGGCAGATTTGGCATCGTAGTAAGCCACATTTTCAGTCTTTAGGTCCCAGCCATCAACTTTGAACAACCCCATGATTAGCTGCTTTCGAAACTTTCTATCAGTATGATTGTAGCGATGAGATGAGATGAGATGAGATAAGATGAGATGCGCTTCTTACCCAAAATTTTTCAACGACGTTAATCGTGATCGGTATACCGATGACTTGGAAAGCCCTTATAACAAACTTCCCTGATATTGAAGCTCCCAGGAACTTCAACGGTTCATTGATCATGTTCACCATACTCGACGGTCCCCTTCACCTCTCGTGTGGCTCATATTTGAAATGAATCACTGAAAATTCACCGCCATCAGCACCTATCCACCAACCCACCAACAACTGTGGATACAATAGACAAATTCTTCTTAGGGATTCTTTAAAGATATCGACAATAGCTTTCTTGGTAAACTCGCAATGTTTTAATTTATCGCGAATATGGTTGTAATCGATACGTCCCGTGTTGCACTGTAACTTGATCAAAGTCAAAACTCTATGCATACTGTACTCGTGCAGATCTTTCAACGGTTTCAGATCAACCAGATTGTCATTGGAATGACATCGGAGCAGACCTGATTTCTGTAATTTATGCAATTGATCGTAAAGGGATTCAGATTTCAACTGTTGCCACGGTTTGACCGGTAGATTTACCCTCTGATTCTGGAATCTTAAAGTAGCTAGTTGATTCAGCAGTGTCGAAAGACCACTGTACAATTCAGTGGTGTATGCTCTTTTACCTTCGTGTTTGAGCAACCCTCTGAGAAATTCTATCTTCAATTCTGTAATGTTACAAATAACCTGCGGCAGAGGAGAAGGTGGTGGGGAATCCACTGGCGAAGGTGAAGGTAATGGAGACGGTGGTGACAATTGTTCGTAGGTGCTTGTAATTACCAGAGAGTCCATTACATTTGCAGTGTGCATCTGCTGAATGTAATTGGAAGTCGGTGGTTCTGATGAAACTGGTTCAACCCACGGTATGGACAGTTTACGCCTAAACTCAATTGCACTTTGCCAATGTTCAATTTCAGCGATGATATCAGGAATGAAGTCAATCCACTCGACCACCATTTCACGGTACCATAGGTTAAAAGCACCGCTAATTCTTAACTTCTGACCACATATTGACCCCCAGGAAAGACCATTCTCCATTGCTAAGGGCTCAAGACATTTGCACTGCAAGAATCTTGCTGAACCACTGCAATCATCGAGCTGCATGAATATGTAGTCATCATCTCCAATACACTTGTACCGACAACCAACCACCACCCCCACCACAGATATCTTGTTCAATGGATGATTTTTATAAAATAGCCCACGGAACTGATTCCCATAGTGTCTTCGGCAAAGGTTCTTGGAGTCTTCCACCAGCTCTAACAAGTCAACCACTAGTATTGGTACTGTGACTCCATGGTATGGGTTCTTATCAAAAACAAACGGTGAATAGTAAACTAAGTCACCTTCTTGATGAATCACATCGTGGCGACCAACCATCCGTACGTTACCTTTGATCACCACTTCGCTTTTCACCGATGATAATGATGGTTACGATAAGTCGTTGCAGGTTTCAAGTACATTCAGATATATAAAGAGAAGCACTTCTCTGTGATAATGACAACAATTGTGTAACCATGATCAAAGAAAACATATTGGTAAACCAGCATCAATGGCTCCGAATCCTATAACCTGTCACATACTCGACACCACTACAGGCAAGCCCGCTGCTAACGTCGTGTGCTCTATTTACAAGGTTTACATTGGTGAAGGCAACGACGATCAAGATCAATTGATTGAGACCCAAGAAGCCCAGATTTTAGCAAGAGCACGCACCAACGATGACGGTAGAATCCCACTATGGGTGTTTAACCCTGACATGTCCCAGAGGAAGTTACTAGCCACGAACGGTATCCAAGAGGCCGATCAAGAGTTGCAGTGGAGGGAACTCAAACCTGGTTACTACAAGATAAGGTTCCAGACTGGTCTCTATTTCAAGTCTCAGGGACAAACAAATTTTCACCCTTTTGTTGATATCTTGTTTCATATAGATAACGGCTCGAGGCACTATCACATCCCCCTACTGTTGAGTAACTACGGTTACACCACTTACAAGGGCAGTTAAGTAAGCCATTGGGATTCGTCTCATCGAGATAACCCAAACAGACTCCGTAGAGTAACATAAAGATAAGTATAAGACGTTGTAAAGAACCTTAATAGCAGATCAGAGCCAACCTACTTTATTTTTGTTGTTACATTCTTCACAAGAGAAATCAGTTGTTCTTATGACAAAAGACATGAAAAAAAAAATCAATGTCCTCCTTAGCTAAAAAGACTAAACCTTACCCAAAAACCATTCCAATAGAAGAAAAGAAGGAGAAGGAAGGAAGCTCAAGGCAGGAAAGTTATGGGGAAATTTTTTATGAGATATGCTTTCTATTGAACATAGGTATAATATCTGTCTTATGGCAGAGAGACATCCCAAATGGACACAATTGGATTTAGCCAGATGGGCATATGAGGCATTTCAACTGCCCAAAATACCATCACAGGGAACTATTTCACGATTATTAGCCAAGAAGGATGTCTATATGAACTGTAAGGACAGTGAAAAATGTGCGAATAGAATTAGGAAACCCAATAATCTACTGGTAAGAAGAATTTTACAGGAATGGGTATCACAGAGCATATGGAATGGTATACCTGTAACGTCACCCATCCTACAGGATACTGCACAATCCGTTTGGTATCGAATACCTGCAGAACATAGAGAGGGCAATGGCTGCTTTTCATACAAGTGGATCACGAATTTTTTGGCCAAGATGAGTGTTAATATCTCGAGTATGGAGGAACAGACACCGAAACCGCCCAAGGTATGGACTTTTGAAGAGAGGAACGAACTGAAAGAATACTTTAGTCAGGTCCCACCTAGAGATATTTTCACTCTGGATGAAACTTTTTTGGCTTATAATTTACCGCTAGACTATGCGCAGTACGAGGCAAGTCAAATGCAGAGAAAGATTGAAGTGGCCACTGTAATGCTATGCTGTAATCTAGATGGATCGGAGAAGCTGAAGCCCCTAGTTGTTGGTAAATATAACAGCTATAGAAGCTTTAGGAACTATTTTCCAGAGGAACCGCAGGATCCCGTGTCACAATCGCTATTAGGTGGGAAAATGGCAAGAAGATTTGGAATTTCGTATCACAGTAATAGAAAATCATGGTTGACAAGCAATCTTTTCCACGACTGGCTGGCTCGTTGGGATAAAAGACTGGTAGCTGATAATCGGAAAATATGGATTGTATTAGATGACTCTTGTTCTCACAGAATTATCAATTTACATTTGAAAAACATCGAATTGGTTTATACCTCTGCGAACTCAAGATTCTTACCCTTTAACTGGGGGGTTTTAGATGAATTCAAGACAAGGTATAGAATCCAACAGTACCAAGCTTTGATCAGTTTACAAAAGCAGTTGGAGAAGAAGTATCATCGTAAGGTACTGATAAGTTTTGAGCAAAGTCAATTGACCATGTCAAATGCATTCAAATTCGTTAGAGAAGCCTGGAAATCAATTCCTTTGGAGACTATTAGAGGTAACTGGAAAAGTGCAGGTATTCTACCAGCAGAAATGATCCAAACTGATGAAAGCGTTAGTATGGCTTTTAAGAAAAATGAAGTTTTAGAAGCAAGACTTAATGAGCTTTGTAATAAATTTTATTGCTCGAAAAAATGGGATCATGACATGTTATTGGATTTAAATTTAGAGAATAAAAATACAAATTTTCTGAGCACAGAAGAATTGGTGGAAAGTGCAATAGTCGATCCAATTGAGCCAGATTCACAAGACGATAAACTTAATCGTAATAATAATAACGCTCTCCCATATTCTTACAATCTTGATATAATTACAGATGGTAACGTTGGAATTAATGTTGGTGACATTGCAGATAATTCAGAATCGGATGAAGAAGATGCTGATAAAACTTACACGAGAAATGACGTTCAAACGGCCGAGAAGGCCATAGAATATGCTATTAACGCCGGTGAAACTTCACTGATAGGTAGTACAAATGACAACGGCGAAATGGACACAGGTTATGAAGTTAACATTGATAAGTTTTTGGGTGAGGATTTTACATCTAAAGATAGCCAACAGGGGAAAATGTACAATGTTAGCACTTTGATAGACAAGCCCAATTTGTTTATGAGTGAAAATGGGGAATTAGATTTGAGAAATGTAGGGATTGACACTTCAATGGTTCCATCAGAATATTTCAACGATGTGTTTTCAGCTTCAATTCAAGATCAACCTAGCGGGACCAGCATTCCTAGTACGAATCAAGCTACCACTAATATGGCATCTCAAAATATAGGACCAGCTTACGCTACTGCTACCACTACGGAAGCTACTGATACTACCAATACGTCAGTACCCAGTGCTACTTCCCAAAGTCAAGTCTCCTCTGCTACAGCAATCCCTCCATTCGAAGATCCAACGTTAAATCACATACTCAACGATCCAGTTGTACCAGATAGACCTCCAGCGACCTCACCCCTAAACGATTTCACAATCGATACAACTTCCCTCCAAAACCTGCAGTCAAATATCAACATTGCTCAGGCGTTAGGAAATGTCCTAAAGCATACAGAATCAAGAGAACTGGCTTTCTCTGAATCTACGATTAACGAGATGAAGTTCAACTATAATACTCTTTTGTCCAAGATTCACAAGACGAGGAAAAATTTAAGTATTTCGAAGGTTAGACGTGGACAAGTCCAATTGGAACGGTTTCTAACTAATGCCAATAATCCGAGCCCCAGCGGTTCTGAGGCTTCTTCCACTCATAATATTCAGGGCCAAGTAAATTTGCAGCTGCCCGGTAATGCTACCTTTTTCTAATGATAGTATTTAAAAATTTGATGTGAAATGATTAATTTTCTGTATTTTATTACCCTTTATTTATTGGTACAAATGCTTAATTTTAAAAGTACTCTATATGCATGTAATCAGTTTACTCAATGTATTCATTCATCATCTTCAACATAGAATGCCTTTCCTTGACTTCTAATGTTTAGAAGTTCTATGGCATATTCAGTTGTTTCATCATCTATTATTTTGAAAATACTTTTACTAACAGTTGAACTCAGAGCATTCTCTTTCGCAATTCTGATCAAAGTTTTGTGTAAGTCATCGATTTCCATGGTTTCGGGCATTCCCTTTATGACTTCGAGGTAAGTCTTACCAAATTCATCTGGCGAACCCAATAAAGCTTTAACAAATTTCGGCTTATCCATGCTATAGCTGACCATGAAATCATAAAGTTCTGGATCACCTAAATTCTTTACGAAATCAATGGCAAGTTTTGGGTCATTTAATTCATCGATGATGAGTGAAAGGGCCCTTTTTGTTTCACCGACTTTACTCCAAAGATAAATTAGTTCATTGTAGGCGTCATTATTTTGGCAACATATTTCAATGGCTTTCTCAACATCATAATTTGTCTTTGTCTTTAGAAACCGTAATAATCCCGATCTTTCAAACTCTGAATATAATTCCACCATATCGGTTTCAAAGAGAGCCGTTAGAAGAGGATCCACTGATGATAGTTTTTTCAAGTATAGAAATAGTAAAACCCTTAATTCTTTTGGATTGGATAGTAAATTTATCACTTGTTGAACTTGTAGACTCTGTCTGTTTTGAACCAAGAGTTCAAGAGACATAGAAAACAATTGCTCAATTTCACCAATTGGTAGCTTACTCAAATCCTCAATTTTTCCATGATACGGTAACAGTACAATATCCAAAAGATTATCCTTGTATTGGGCTAAGAAATTATGATTGAGTAAAACCGTTAGAGCTCTCATATCTCTCCTTCTCAACATATGCGGCATGGCCTTGAAGAATCTTTTTTCCTCCAGATATAAGTAAATGATAGCATCCCTATAGGAATTTTCATGATCATCATGCCTTTCAATAAGTTCTTCAAGCTCCTTTTCAAAGCAATGTACAGAAAAGTGGTGTAGAGGCCAAATTTGAATATAGTTTATAAATTCCTTTAACTGACAGTCTTTTAATAAATGTTCTAACACAGAATCATAAACCTGATTGTCTAGTTGAGGGTCCAAAGGAATATTTTTGGCTACTGTATCTATTCCACCGAGGTCTATTATTCTCAGAAATGCTTCTCTCCATTTATTTAATGCAAAATTTTTGAATTCCTCATCGTTACTGATATTGGTATCAGCAATAGTCAGTGTTAAAGCCGACACACTATCTTCAATTCGGTTAGAACTAATGAGTTCATTAATAAATTTCAATCCTGTTTCTAATCTCTCATGATCATCCACAACGTATTTTCCAATTTCCCAAGCTCTCATGAAGTTACCTTTTTTCATAAACCAATCATAATGATCTTTGAACGAAAGCCCTTGTATACATATAGCGTCATTGGGTGCCACTAAGAAGTATTCAGGAGAGGATTCACCGATATATTTCCCCAAATGATATTCATTGAGTGAGTGTTTTTCGTAATTCTTTAATACAATCTCATCAGTATGTGTGTCTTCACCGGTGAACACATCTATTATGGAAATCTGTGGTATGTTAGACGTAGGAACGCCTTGCCCAACAGCATCTTCGAACCCAAGACACATCAGTTGATCATCTTTGAAAGACGATATACCTGCTATGAGCATTTTTATAGTGAAATAATGCTCCAATTCCACTTTTTTATCTGGCTGAGCCCTTAAACTGGAGGCTGCACTTGATATTATAGCCCCTAAATTGTTGCCATGCTCACCAGCTCGTCTTAACGATACTTTGAACATCCAAACATGGTTGGCCCAGCCAACTATTATTCTATCAGTCTCGGGACAATGCACTTGAGGTCTGTATAGACCTGGTCGTTGAGTGTTGCTATCTTCAGAGGGGAATGGAACGTTCAAAAGTTGAGTTCTCGTGTGAATGCTATAAAACGTAATGCCGGCATCGTTCATCCAAAATATGACATCGTCAATCGTGTAAATTCCTAAAATATGCCCATGATCCTTAGACAATGTTATGTCAACTCTACTACCTAACCAATTCCTCTGGGATAAAATCACTTCACCTGCCATACCACCAGAAACAAAAGTCTTGGAACTTTTATAATCCACATCTAAAACAACCGCTTGTACCGGTCTTTTGAAATCAAATAGAGTAATGTTTGTAGTGTCTTCAATTTGTCCAATAGCTACTGTCCCATCGATAGATGCCGTGGCAAAGAATGTACCATTTGTATTGATCGAGAGTATGGAAGATCTATGACATTTCAAAGTCTGTAAGGGAGTAAAATCAGTTGTAGTTAAATGTAACACACCAGCATGAGTCCCAAATGCAAATATTTTTTCATGAAATAGACAAGTGGATATTGCATCTCTTCTAAATGTTTTCGGAAGTTTTGTTATCCTACTAAATTTTAACAGAGGAGGTTCATCGTCATCGTCCTCTTCATCGTCCTCTTCATCGTCCTCTTCATCATCATCATCTTCTTCTTCTTCTCCTTCATCATTCTCACTCTCGTATTCTTTACCATTTTTCACGTCTCCACTCATCTCATCCCTCTTATCGATAGTCTTCTCCTTTGTACTCTTTATGTGGTCTGCACGTTCATCGTATTCGCTATCCTTACGATCCTTGCCATTGGTAGAGTTTTCAAGTTCATCCAGCTCAGTGTATGCACCTCTCACGGCCACTTGCCTAACCATTACGAACCAATCTCGAACCGATTCCAAGTGAATTGTATATAGTTGATAACCCTTTTAATCAGCTCGCGCTCAAAGTGTAAAAGTTCGACTAACCTTAAGGCACCACTACTAAAGAAATAACACATCTTTCAACATGCCCAGGGCTCGTAGAGGAGCTCTGATTCAATGTGATCCATCGATCAAGGCACTTATTGTTCAGATCGACGCTGACAAAAGCGATATTATATTGGAAGAGCTTGATGATACCCACCTTTTGATAGATCCTGCTAAAGTTGAGTTCATCAAACGTGAGTTGAATAGGCTGCTTTCCAAAAATATATATAATCCAATGGATGAAGAGGAAAATCAATAGTTGCATTGGTGCATATATATATGTAGTTGTACGTATATAGGTTTGTAGATGAAAATCTATTCTTTATTGGCATTAGGTAATTTGCCGGAGACTTTACTAAGGAAGTCCGCAAAGACGTCTTCATACATTAGTTCCGATGCTTGCTCCTTATCCAACAGTCCCTTTTCAGCCTTTTCATTCACTTCCTCATGGAAACTACTATACGACTGAATGACAGTTTCTTGTACAGCATCCATTAGATGGGCCACAATTACTTCGTCATTGATGAAATTGCAAATTTGCGCATGAATCCGTGGTAATTTATCCTCAACATTCTGTCTCAATCGAGCGTTCTTCTCCACTAGACTGGATAAATCTTCTTTCGAGTCTATCACAAGGGTGTCTTCAATTATATTCTTAGCGGCAGCCTCTGTAAAATCTTTAATGATATTTCTAAAGTGTGTCATTAGTTCAGTCCGAGCATCTACCAAGTTGTTGACAACCTTGGGCACAAGACCCCTAGCAAGACTTAGAACTGAAGAATCTCTAAACCTCAAGGTTCTGGCACCTTCCGTTACAGATTTAAAGAACGATTCCACACCAGAGAAGTCCAAATAAGTCTCGTTGACGGAGTATTGAATGTTAAAATTTTGCAACTGTTGACGTAGCATTAACAAATTCCTCAGATATGCTAATTTAACCTCAAAATTGTTTAAATCGCTTGTTGAACTTTGAACTTTGTTGTATGCGGTCTTGAGCGATAACATACAATCTTGCACTATGTGATGAGCCAAATCGTCAAAGATCACAGAATTAACCATTTCATAAATTCTGGAGAGTAGTGCAAGACCTCTAACCAACGGTGGATAATAAGATTCTAGTACATTTTCATGGCTTTCTACGGTATTATCATTTGCCTGATCTTGAAAGCTTTCCACGAACGCCAGGACCATGGGATCTTCCTTCTCCTTAGCAGTTGTCAAATCCTTTCTTGCAGATTTCCTATTGGCAATGATGAATGAATCCTTAGTTGGGGTATATTTCACAATTTGGTTTTGCACGTAATTTTGCACTCTCAATATTAAAGTAGCTTGTAATCTTTGCACTATGGGCTCGAAAACTTTATCGTATTTGATTTGACCAAATTGTCTTTGATATTCCTCTGCATCTTCTTCGAACTCGTAGTACTGACCGAAAAGGGTTAACGAATCACATAACGTGGAAATGTCAGTCTCTCTTAACACTCTTATTCTGACGGTATCGTAAAGAGGTTCACAAAGTTGGACAAACCATTGGTTGATCCTAATCTTAGAAACATCCTCTGGGAAAAATTTCACAAAAAGTTGGTATTCATCATAACATAGTTGTTGGAAATACATTTTACCATCTTGAATAAAATTCACCAATGAAAGTTCCTTGTCTCTTAGTATCACCTCATCTAATCTATTCCAAATGGATGAATGTAATAGTTTGGTTCTCGTCTGGAAGTAGCACTCATAGCAATCGTTTAAAAGGGATTTGAGCTCTTCATAATACCTATGATGTTTATCGTCCGTGACTCTAGAGATAATCTCGACCACTTGACTTTGGTATTCCTCCGCGGAAGATGCAAATTTATTGTACAGTAAAGCTTCTCTAGATGCAGAAGATCCACTGGTGTTAGATGCCAATTTTTCATTAATATCCACATAGAGTTGCTTCAAAAGGTTGTTCAAATAGTTGGCAATCAATTCACAGGCTCTTACCAAACACCTTTTGAATTTAATCCTATACGATTCGGCATCTTTTAAGTCCGTATGAGATTCAAAGAAACCAAGAGATTCATCGATGTTAACCAACATAGATTTGAATGAATTTTTCCGTACAACATTTGGTGTAGATGCATGGTTCAAACGACGCATTATCGGATCTAATGCATCGAAATATGCTAAATACTGAGGAATTTGTTCATGTAATTGGGATAATCTAGAATATTCATCATGTGTATCTTTGGTATTATCGACAAATCTGTTCACGCTTAGGGAAATATCTTCAAACATCTTTATAGCGTCTTCCAACTGATCATTGACCTTGTGCGATTGTCGTAAGATGGATTCATATTCCTCAATGTGAGACCCCAATTTTTTAGAATAATTAGTATATTTAGTATATGGATCAACTGCCGGTGCTTTAGGTATCTCCTCAGGTTCCTTTGTGTCCTCAGTTGAATCCAATTGGGTTGAAAGCTCTTGTAACTTTTCCATTAAGTAACTGTCATCTAGTAACTCAGGCAATGGTTGTGAGCCATTACCACTAGAGTGAGCCGCTATACTTAAAACTAAAGAATCGCCCCTAGTTCTAGTCATTATTAGAGGATGCCTATCCCGCTGTGCTCTTCAAACGTCATTGTTTATCATTGATATTATGTTGACATTAAAGTAACTATAAATGATGAAGAGTGGTGTCGTGACCGATGACAGTATATATGAAGTATCGATACATGAAGGTTGAAGTACAATCTTTAAAGTCAATTTGAAGTCAATTTAGTGGCTTCTATGTTATCCTGGCCATTTCGAGCTTCTCACAGAGTCCACTTTCACCTTCTTTTTCTTCCCGTCTGTTGAATAAAGAATAATCTGGATTATAGTTTTAACATTTTATTTACAAGAATGACGACCTCTCATTTATCTATGTTCTTCCCTGTTGAAGCTCTCTCCTTATTTCATCCTTTTCAGCTTCAATATCAATACCTTGTTCTGCCAATCTCTTCTCGAGCCTTAGTCTTTTCTCTAGTCTTTCCTTCTTCATTCTAGCTAGTTCTGCTTTGATCTCGTATGGTTCCTTTGGAATCTTATTAAGTGATTCTGGATCAGGATAAAACCCAGGTACATTTAACTTCTTATCTGTATCTGTACCTACGTAATACATAACCCCCACAGGTGCTAATAGGCAGAATGAAAACCTGAAAACTTCCAACTGGGCTCTGGTATATTTGAAGGGGAATCTCATGTTATATTGATGGCAATATTGCTATGCTAGTTATCAGCTCTTCTTTATTTGAAGTATTATTGTAAGGCAGAGATGAGTTAGTTCGATATTACCATCAAGAAAAAGGTTCGCTGCTACTTACCCGGTATCACAAGAAGATGCTACGAATAACGTAGAAATGCCTGCTATGATCAATTGGACCCATTAGAATCTGATACTGCCTTCAGATTAATCTGCAATCACTTCTATTTACTACAATTTCAAGATCTTTGTTCTTTATACGCACTACCTGGTTGAAGTTATTGAAACTTTTCAGCGATGAGCTTTGAAGAAGGAAAAAAAAAAAAAACTTCAGTATTAGATGCTCATCACAAGAAACTGTTGTAAATTTATGGAATCTGTTAAGCGTTTGAAGGTTGAAATGGTCAAGACAGTTTGTACACATAGTGGAACTTTCCACGCTGATGAAGCATTGGCAGTCTACATGCTAAAACTTTTACCACAGTACAAGGATGCCAAGGTTGTTAGATCTCGTCAACCAGAGGACTGGGAGAAAAGTGATATCGTTGTTGATGTTGGTGGTAAATACGACGGAACCAAATTCTTTGATCATCACCAGCGTGGATTTTACGAAAATTTTGAGAACCGCGAGACTAAACTATCGAGTGCAGGTTTAACCTACAAGCATTTTGGTCGTGAAATTATTAAAACAATTCTAAACAAGGAATTAAGCCAATCAGACTTGGATTTTCTGTGCCACAAGATTTATCAGCAGTTTATTGAAGCTCTTGATGCCAATGACAATGGTATTAACTGCTACGATGAAGGAAAACCAAAATTTATCCAAAATGGTATAACTCTTCCAGGTGTGATCTCTAGAATGAACCCAGACTGGAATGAAGATAACAGTCCAGAGAGGTTCGATCAACAGTTCACCAAAGCCAGTGACTTTATCGGTAACGTTTTTGTCGATCTAGTCAAAGGTTACGGTAACTCTTGGTTACCTGCCAAGACATTGGTACGTGAGGCCATTGATAACAGATTCAAGGTTCACCAAAGTGGTCAGATACTTGAATTTAAACAATTCTGCCCATGGAAGGACCATCTTTTCGACATTGAATCTGAATTGAAAATCGAAAACCAGCTAAAATTCGTGCTTTTCCCTGATGGCAGCGGTGCATGGCGTGTAACTACTGTCCCCGTTGAGCCAGGTTCTTTCCAATTCCGCCAAGGAATTTTAGAGCCATGGAGAGGTTTAAGGGATCAAGAATTGAGTGAAAAATCTGGCATTAAAGACTGTATTTTTGTGCATGCATCAGGATTCACTGGTGGTGTCAGATCAAGAGAAGGAGCTCTAGAGATGGCTCTACGTTCCTTGTGAAGAACAGCTGCTGTACGTTCATTTACTTATTTATTTATACGTCAAAATAGGCCGCAATTCTGGACTATTTATGTATGATGTTTTATAATCTTTTATACTATTTCATATTATTTCATATTATTTTTATTTTGCGTATTTGATTTCTCAGCGTCAGTGTGACGCGACGCGACGTTTTAGTCAAAAAAAAAAAAAATTTCAGCAAGAGGCAAAAAATTGAGGCGTACTCGCAATTTGAACTGAATCTCGCTATTGAAGTTACAAACTAAAAGGCCCTTAACTAGAAGAGAGGATTCCTTAGGACTTAGATATTCAATTGTGGGCTTAGATTGATCACTGAGATTTGTTCTGTGGAAGTCTGAGATATATAGCAACACGTGAGTTCTGTAAGGTATTTTTTTGGTGTGTGTTTTGTAAATCAATTCCATCGGCATTAAATACAACAGGTAACAGGAGATTTGCTCTAACGCACACGTCTCGATTTGCCCTATCACTGTTAAAACACACAACTTGTAATCCGTTTTGCAAGATCAAGAGTTCCAATTGAATAATATTTTAGTTTTCCGTTCAATAGAGATCAAACTAGAGGTTTCTCAATGAAGAATCTGATATGGTCTTCCAAGAATAAGAAGTCGAGTTCGACGAGTGGTAGCAACAACAACAACAATAATAATAATACGAGCAGTACCAACAATAACAATGGTAACTCGCATCTTTCATCGACATCTAATCTCAAGCCACGTACTTCTAACGCGTCGATTCTGCCAGGGATTAGAAGTTCGAACAATAGTTCTCATTCTAGGGATTATCACACAAGTCCAACTACTGCAAATTCCCATATGACGAGTACTGTCGGCGGTAGTAAACGTAAGAGCTCACCATCGGCAGCTTTTTCATTGAAAAGATATTCAAATGCTCCTACTAGCTCTAATACGTCAACGAACAACAACAACAACAACAACAACAACAACACTAATAATAATAATAATACTAATAATACTAATACTAACAACACAACTAGTGGGAGCACACCACCACCATCACAAGCACCACCACAAGGATCTGTTGGTAACATATACATGTCTGAACACCATAGTCGATCCAGTAGAAGTGTTTTATCGAGTGCAAGGGCTTCATCCGATATATCTTTGGCTTCGTTACCTTCAGACGGTCGTCATAATAAATCTCAGGAAAAAATTAACGATGCAGATACGTTTCATGATACTTCATCACACCCAATGAGTTCCTCCGCAAGTAATTACAGTAGCTCTACATTGCATACAAATCTAGGTAGTAGTACTACTTATTTAGCGCCATCTGCTATTAGTTCTAATACAACAGCTGCGGGAACCACTGGGGGCGATGGTGGTGGTGGTAACGGTAATCATTCAAATAATAACAACAATCAAAGTCACGCTTCATTGCTCAGGTCCAATAATGCACAGAAGACGGCTGTACATTTGAACAAGGACAATTATGACAATACCGTTTTTAAAGTCGGTTGGTTGAATCGTTCTCATGGTAATGTTACCTTGAGTGATGGTAATAACAATAGTAGTACGAGTGGTAATCGTAGAGAATCAAGAATGTTTGATCAAGGCTTTCCTGATATTGCAGAATCTCCAACGTCAGTTCCAGATTACAAACTTTATCGTGTACAGTTGAAGGGTCCATTTTTAAATCTTTACAAAAGTGGATTATCCAATAATGTTAAATGCTTTGATCCTAATTTGGGAACAAAGGATCCAGAGGAGGAAGCTGCGGATGACACTATTGTTGACGTTGAAGAAGATGGTACTAGTCCTGTAACACCAGTGGCGGCAGCAGCCAGCTCCAACAATTCCGCCAGTACTGATAATAATATACCCACGAATTCTACGCCAACCATAACTACTTCTTCTTCTTCTTCTTCACAACTGCCGCCATCTGCCACAAGAAGTAACAGAATGCCAACAATAAAATATTTAAGTCCTCGGCATCCACATCCAGATTTAAAAATAGACAAAGACGATAAGATAGTATCTGGTACAACCGAATCTTTATGTCATGCAATTTTATTTGCATGGTCACAAACATCACTTGAAGATACTGCTATTCCAACCAATCGCTATTTGATCAATTTGCTGCTTTCGTTACCGCTTTTAGATGATTTTTACAATTATTTGACAATGTTCAATCAAATGGGATTAACATTTACGAAGCACAGTGGTCAAATAAGCAATAATGCTACACAATATTGTAACGTACCTTCCAAAATTGATGACCGGTTAACCAATAGACTTGCACTAGTGGTTAAAACGCTTTTAGACATGTTCCCCAGTTTTTTACTAGACGAACAAATGGCACAACAAACTATGAAATTACTAGAAATAATATCCCTGCATGATAGTGAACTTTCCAATAACTTGAAAATAGCAGTTGCCGCTAAACATAATGACTTGCATAAATTGACTGCGTTTAGTAGAGAATCTGCTCCAACGAAGGATAGTTGTAAATCAATGACGGATTTGATGAATCCAGAAAAATTTTTGAAGATGGATATCAAACAGTTGGCTGAACAGGTTCATGAAATTAATTTAAAATTTAGATCACAATGGGGTCCTCGTACCGATTATTCATTACTTTATGACTCAAAATATATGGACTCCAAGATTATTGCTTTGAATCCGCTAGTTTTCAATAATAATGATAATATCCATTTCTTGGGTCGTCTTTTCGTTTCACATATCTTTTCGGAAGCTACAGCTAACTCTCCAAAATTTCGTGGTAAACTTTTGAGTAAATGGGTTGATCTAGGTGTTAGATTCGAACAATTAGGAGATATGGTTTCCTGGCTCGCATTAGCTACCATAGTTTGTTCCATACCCGTTTTAAGGCTTTACCAAGCATGGCAATACGTTTCTGAACATACGATTAGGGTGATTTTCAAAGATTGGGTCCCCACTATAGCTCAACTGAACAGAAGACAGTTATCATCTAGATCTACAAGTAGTGTGTTCATCTTAGCTCCACCAAACTTGGAAGATCCAGTAATAAGGTCAAATGTTATTTCATATTTTGGTGATCTCATTATCCATGCTGATGATTTACCATCGGAAACGAAATTAAAATATTTGGAGAAGAAAATCAATCGTACCAACAATGCATTCCATAAGTGGCAACAACGTCTAGACAGCTTATCCAGAGGAAGGTCTGATGATGTAATAAGACTAAGAAATGTTGATGAAATGACAGCTGGAGTTTATCAATTTTGGAAATACCACCTATCCCTACCACCACTTAATATGAGAGGACTAATGGATTTGAGTACCAAGACAGATCCCCCAAGGGTAGACGAAAAGGCTTATTCGATGATCGGCAGTCAAAGAAGCCCTCTTCTAACGGGTTCTTATCTACCCATTTTATTTAATGAGTTACTCCCCAATTATTCACTTTTCTCCAAACAATCATTAATTGGTGCAGCAGGTGTCATTTCCACGACTATGAATGCAACAACTGTACCAAGTGCAACAAGTCTAACAAGACATGCTTCCATTAGACCTAAGTCACCGATGGTACGTTCCACTCATAATTTTACCATCAGTGAACCTATTTCTGTGGATGTTAACGGCAACGGAAATAGCAAAGGTAATAGTAGTATCGCTGATGCTGGTAACGGAAATACATCACCAGCTATTCCAGATAATAAGAAATCGGGTAATCAAATTACAGGTGTGGAAAACATCGATGGTCCGGTTGTGAGAGCCATGTCTACTAAACAGTCTAATAGACAACACCTTTTGAAATGCGTTAGAGATGCATTCAACATAGATAGTGACATTTTCCGCGTTTCAAACGATTTTATTTTCAAATCTTGTAACGATTTGGATTTGATGTCTACAAATTCTAGCACTGTCATTGAAAATCCAAAGAGATTCTCCCAACAGTCCTACACAAATGCGAACACTCCTGGTGTCTCGAGAGAATCTCAGGATATGGCTAATACTTTAAGCAAAAGCTTAGAAAATATCGACTTCTTCAATAAGGATTCGGAAACTTTGAAAGAATCTGTAATCCCGGTGGTACTTAAATCGGGATCTTTAGATAAGATTTTCGATCTTTTGGTCTTAACCGCTGGTGTTTTTTCACGTCTTGTGGAGACAAAGGATTTGGAAAACTATTTCATTCACAATAAGGAGAGAAATACCAGTGGGTCATTCTCCTCTGATGAAGAATCTAGAGATGATACTTTAGGGTTATTAGACTTTGCCTTTATAAGGCTTTCGATGGACAACGAGACTTTCACAGAGACCTTTTTCAACACATACCGTAGTTTCACTACCACGAAATGTGTTCTTGAGAATCTGGCCAAAAGATATATTGGTGCTAAGAGTTGTGCCCTTTCCATTTCAAAGCTTTTGAATGGTTCTTCTAAGGTTAAATCCTCTGAGCTCACCTCTATTAATGATCAGAAATTTCCAATTTGGGATATGAAGCTCCCCCCTGATGAAGCTGTGAACCACACAAATTGGGCCAAGATCCAAGTTGGTGCAGCAGAATCGTTGTGTAACCTGGTGAAAAACCACTATGCCGATTTTACCGACGATACCGACAGTAACAATACTCTATTGGATATTGTGAAGATTATGGAAGATGATGTAGGTGTTGAATGGCCCCGCAGAATAGAACAGATGAAAAGGACTGCTAATTCAGAGGACATCAAGGAGACCCAAAAGTTTGTTGTTAAATTGTCGGAGTTGTTTGCTGGAATAAGATCTGCCTACCAGAAACAAATGTACAGGCCACTAGGTATCAACAGAATTCAGCGCAAAGTGACGAGTTTGCTAGACTCATTCAAATCTAAGACAATAATAGACTACAACCGTGTTTTAAACTCGAACACCCTGGATGATAGTATGGTATCGAAGTTTCACGAATTAAAGTATAATGATTACGAAGGAATATTAGATTGGGTTTATGCCTTGGATAACTTTATTCTAGAAAGAGTGAAACTGGTGACCAAACAAGATTGGTTTGCAACCTACCAAGTACTAGAGCTCTTCTCTTATGGGTCTCTAACTTCCTATTTTTCGTTCCCTCAACATTCAGCTGCATATACCATGATTACTTCTGGCTCTTCCCAATTGGATGATCTTGAAATAATGAATGTGTTTTCATGGATTAGTAATTTGACGAAGCCTAATGAGAAGCATGATTCTTATCTTTTGAATAAGCTCCCAGAATCAGTTCAATTATTGATCAGGTTACATAACTGTTTGACTTCTTTTTTCACAGTGGAGATCTCAAATACCGATAAGGACCCTGATAACCGTCTACAAACATGTGCAGCTATTCTTCAGATTCTAAATTACGTTCGCTGGAAGAACTCTTCGTTAGACTTATTTGAGGAAGAAGGCGATTCGACTCCTAAATCGATGTCTCCTCATATTCCATCATTTATTGAAACGGCTATCTCTAATGCAATCATTTCTCCTGAATCAAGGTTCTATGAACATACTTGGAGGGCTGCACATTCTTTGTTATCTTGCAAAGAGGATGATTATCTACCTTCGATTTGTCGTTTGCTTGAAAACATTGATGATAAGCACGTTAGGGGATTTGTCGAACATGACAGCATTTACATGGCAAAACCTAAAAACCTTTGTGCATGTCCTGGTTGGCTCATTTTAAGACTAATAGAAATTGCTAAATTTGTTCCTAACATGAGCACTATGAATTCCAAGTTAATCAATTTCGACAAGAGAAGATTTGTTAGCAATATCATTTCCAACATTGTGGATCTGACCCCAGCATCCGAGGATTATACGAATACTAACAGGGATCGCAGAAGTCGTTCATTTGGAACCTGTCTTTCTTTGGAGGTCGTTGATCCTAACAAGGATTACAGAAAGAGCACTCGATTTGTTGCAGCCTCAGAATCGAAAATGCTTAAGTTCCAGGAGAACGGACTATTCAATGAAATTTTAAGCGAAGAGGTGGAGAAAACTAGACGCGATCATAAGAAGATTGAAGCTCTTTCTGTTCAAGAACATGATAATAAGCGCTCGGCAGTTTTGCAAAAAGTCGTGCAAAGGAAGCCAAAGACTTCTGTGATGGTTCCAAGCCTTCAAATACCAACTATACCTTCCTCTCCGAATTCGAGCTCAAGTCCTACATTGGGTAAAGATAAACGGAGCTCTGTAGCTTCTTTGGGGGCAAGGAGTTCGATTGTATCGAACTCCGGACATAACCATGTTGGGAGAAAACTAGGAGGCTTTTTCAGAAGACCATTCTCCATTGGTGGCTTCAACTCTTCTGCCTCTAGCAGTTCCCTAAACAGCATCTTGGTTCCTGATGTCCAACCTAATGGTACTGTCGCTCCTTTGAATCTACCTTCTATTGAAAGCTCTTCGGTTAACGAGCAAAAACCTGTCTATCAGTTCAAGACCTTCGAGATTGAAAATATTGTTGAATTGATGAACTTTAAGAATCCCGGATGCGCTTACAGTTTTAAGATAGTTATGCAAGGTGGCCAGGAAATCATTTTACAAGCCACTGGTTCCGCTGACTCGAAGCAATGGGTTAAAATGATTAAGGCTTCGAGAAGGTATGCTTATTATTCTAAAAAATACAAAAGCAAAACTTATAATAAGATATTTGGTGTGCCATTAGAGGACGTGTGCGAACGTGAAGGTACAGTGATACCCAATATTGTTGTTAAATTGTTGGAGGAAATTGAATTGCGCGGATTGGATGAAGTGGGTCTTTATAGAATCCCTGGGTCTGTTGGTAGTGTCAATGCCCTGAAGAACGCGTTTGATGAAGAAGGTGGACTAAGTAATTCATTTACCCTTGAAGATGATCGCTGGTTTGAGATAAATGCTATTGCCGGCTGTTTCAAGATGTATTTGAGAGAGCTTCCAGAGTGCCTATTTACAAACGAAAGGGTACAAGCTTTTGCAAATCTGGCTCTTCGATACAAATCTCATCAAATGAACTTGGAAGAGTTTATTCATACTATGGTAAATCTATTGAGAACGCTTCCATTATGTTATTACCACACTTTGAAGAGAATTGTCGTACATTTGAACAAAGTCCATCAACATGTGGAGAATAACCGTATGGACGCTTCAAATTTGGCCATCGTCTTCTCGATGAGTTTCATCAATCAAGAGGACCTAGCTAACAGCATGGGATCTACTTTAGGTGCAATTCAAACAATTTTGCAATTCTTCATAAAATCACCCAGAGATTTCTTCGAATAAAGGATTTTTATTGACGTATAGACCAAAGAACGAATAAATTTATAATTTTCATGATAATCATAATAAAACAATGACAAGGAACGAAAATAATCATATAATAGACATTCACTTGCATTTTTATTTATGCGACAATTTCTAATAGAATTCTTAATATGTTTTTATGTTGTTGATTGTTTGTTTTTTTTTGAACCTTTGATGAAAATGATGACTATTTACAATAAAACCTTGCAATCTATTACATATGTGGGCACATAAGTATCATTGTTGAGAGTTCTGATGCAAATCGGATTTGCGAACAATCTTAATATGTTGATTTTTTTTCAACTGTTTGACACGTTCCTGTTCTTCAAGATCTTTCTCTTTCATCATTTGCCTGCGTTCAGCTTGTTCCCTGGATTTAGCCATATTCTCCCTGAAAGATTCCATAATTCCTTTCTGAGGTCCTAATTCAGTCTCAGAATATCTGCGGACCTCGGCAATACCTAGTTTTTCTCTAACCCATTTATTTCTCAAAGTTAAAGTTTGTATAACAGCACAAGTACCATTGACTGCAAAGTATAGTGCCACAGCCGCTGATACATTCATAGTAGCTGGAATAGAAATCAACGGGATAATTGTAAAAACTCTTTTCATGACAGGACTCCATTGTTGGGCACCAGTTTCACCACCAAGTCTTGAAAAACCTATTAGAACACCAGCAGTAATCACTTGTAGTCCTAAGTAAGGGTCTGCTTGACTTAAATCGGTAAACCAGGCAATACCTTGATTGGTGAATCCATCTACGGGGAAATTGGCCATGTGTCTAATACCACCAAAAAACCCTAGAGCAACAGGAATTTGCAAAATTGGAGCTGCCATCCATCTGTTCTTGATACCATTTTCAGCTAATAACCGTTTTCTCTTGAGGGCGACTTTTTGACCTTCTGCCAGATCTGTAGTGGACATCAACTCTGCATTCAATTTATCCATTTGTGGCTTGATATGGGAGTTACGAGCAACGGTATCAGATGATTTGACATAAAATGGGAACATTAGCAGACGTACAGTTATTGTAACCACACAAATGGACCCCCACCAGGGCAATCCACTGTAAACATGAACCAATTCTAAGGCGTGTTGGATCACATCTGCAGGCCACCACCAAGTTTGAGCCAGCCCAATGCTATTAAGGTAGCCAACGTGGTTGGAAGCTTCGCCAAGGGCTTGAGACGCTTG
This sequence comes from Zygosaccharomyces rouxii, assembly GCF_000026365.1. Taxonomy (NCBI): domain Eukaryota; kingdom Fungi; phylum Ascomycota; class Saccharomycetes; order Saccharomycetales; family Saccharomycetaceae; genus Zygosaccharomyces; species Zygosaccharomyces rouxii. Next base: position 875,775 of record NC_012991.1, on the reverse strand, counting down.
ATCCACTATATCAGAACTTGAACCTAAATCTTCAACTGAGGGCAATTCGGTACGAATTTCTGAAGCAGGGACTTTACCAGCGTCAGAAGAGTTAAATCTAACAGTAGAGATCCTCGAGAAAGGTAAAGATAGAGAAGCGGTACCTACTAACGATCTAGGTACCGTTCTTGAAGTCTATTGTTCAAGTTAGTGTTAAATGTCCTAAATAGAGGAAATCACACGAGAGTAATAATCTTTAAACATACAATTCTTGCAGCAGAACGTTGCAAACTAGTTCTCAACATCTTTAAGTGGCACCAATGCTAGAGTTTGCTTGAGAACCTGGTCTTCTTGGTGAGATGAGGTAGTTTACGATTTTTCAGTCATCGCGAATCAAAAATTTTTAAAGTTAACCACTTTCAATAGTTAAAATGTTGTTGATAATTGATGGACTATGAGCCTAGGAAGAGTTTTGTGGACTTGAAAGCGGCTGGATTCGATTTTTCGTGATTGGTTTTATCCCCTCCAGAGGGAAATCTGTTATCAGGATGAGGAGCTTTGTGGTTTTTAGACGGTTTTTGACACAGTCAACTCGAGAACAGGTATATTTGGACATATTGAACAAGAGATTTGACAATGCATTGCAAGTGATACGAAGAACTCCCAAAAAAGAATTGGACTACACTCTTTTGCAGACTTTTCTCTCGAAGAGTTGTCAATGGGGTCATATTCAATCCGTGGATTACATATGGTACAAATTCGTTATGAGGCTACCGATTTTAATAGTTAGTCCCAATTTATTATGTGATATTGGAAACTTAGCTCTTCATGAAGAGAAAGGTTTTATTCCAGATCAACTCTATATCCATTATATGAAGTTCCATGATAAAAAGAGAAGCGAACAAGATTCATGTAAATACGAATTGATGAGAATAAGAATTGAGAGTTTTGCTAGAGGTACTGGGGATAAGACTACATTTAAAGAAAAATGGAAAAAGTATTTGGAAGATATGGATAATCGATTACCGCCCACAGCTGAAATCAAGGTACGAGATTTCCCGTTTTTAACTAAATCCATGGGGGATTCCACTAAACAAGAGATAATGGAGCTTTTATTTACGAAAGGTGGATTTCCTGTACAGAATAGACACAGCTTACCGCTCCTATTGAATATGTTTTTATTGCAACCAAAGCATCACATGGAGTTCAAGATTGCATGTTTCCAAAGGTTTTCAGAAGTTTATTCATTGGGATTAGATGATTCATTAGCCATCCTCTTTCGTCAGTGTAGAAATGACGGATACCATTTAAGTAGATTGATGGATTTCGCAAGAGAGAGAGGTATCACAAGATTATCACCTGTGGCTTCGAAAGCTTTCTTGGAAGGAATTTCAGGTACTAATTATCATTTCAAGACAAGGGAGTATATAGATTTACTTTCTAGAGATTGATTATTGTATATTCGTGTAAATAAATAAATTTTAGGGATTATGGTTGTAAGTTGGTTATTTTATGGGTTGTATGAACCTATAATGACTTTTACAGCATCCTCTCAAGACGAGATGTCTAAACTTGAACGCAGCCGATTTGGTTGATAAATACACTGTCAAGTATTCGCCTGAATTCAAGAAATCCTACTGATGAGTACTCAAGATCAACCTGCTGATATCAATTTCTTTAAAGGCCATCCTTCGTTTAGGTTGCTCCCAGGTAAACAGATTGCAGAGGCTGCCAAGGAGCTTTTAACGCCAGACATTAGAGACTTCGATGATGATACAAGAAACAGACATCCGTTGACCTATGGAAGTGATGAAGGTGCTTTATGGGTTAGAGAGACCATTTGTCATTTTAACAACGATGAAGCCTTTAGATTAAGCCCTGGTGACAGAGCCAGATCCAAACCTGAACATTTAAATTTGAACTCTGGTGCATCATATGGTGTTTTAAGTATTTTACTCGAGACCACACTAGCTCATACTGGTTATACAAGACAGGCGTTTGTGATTACGCCAACGTATTTCCTAATCAACGACTGTTTTATAGATGCAGGATTTGCCAACAAGACAACAGCAATTGATGAATTGGGTGATGGTAAAGTCGATTTAGATTCATTGGAGAAAAAATTAGAAGAGTTGGAAAAGCAACATGAAGGTCAAGATGATTCTAAGGATTTAGAATTGATCAATAACCCGTGGAAATCTACTCATAAAAAGGTTTATCGCTATGTGTTATATTGCATTCCAACGTTTGCAAATCCTAGTGGACAGACCTATACCCTTGAAACTAGGCGTAGATTAATTGAAATTGCACGTAAGTATGATATGCTCATTTTGGCGGATGATGTTTATGATATGCTGGATTATGAACAAAATGTGGATAAGTCGCCCCAACCGATTAAAAGGTTTGTGCATTTAGATAGAGAAACCAACGAAGATCCAAATTCTTTTGGGAATACTATTTCTAATGCCACTTTCTCTAAATTGATTGCCCCTGGTCTCAGATTTGGGTACCATGAGAGCATAACTCAAAAACTGGTATTCCAACTCTCACAAGGTGGTGCAAACACGTCTGGAGGCACACCATCCCAGTTGAACTCCATGATTGTGGGAACTATGCTGAAGAATGGATCGGCCTATAACGTTTTAGCAACTCTGAGAGCAGCTTACAAGCAGAGGGCCATAGCATTAAGACAGGCGGTTATTACATATTTACCCAAGGGTACTCAAATGGAACCGGTAAAAGGTGGATATTTCGGTTGGGTGACACTTCCACTCGGTTACGACGCTAAGGAAATCGGTCAAAGGCTAAAGTCCAAATATGGGGTTGTTTTAGCCGACGGGTCCAATTTCGAAGTCGTTGGTGATACAAGGAACTGGGGACAACGTAGCGTGAGAATCTCCATAAGTTTCCTAGAGACCCAGGATATTGAGAAAGGAATAGAACTCTGGGGCCAAGTTTGTAAAGAGTTCGCCGCTGAGAAAAGTCTGTATTAAGTAGCTGATTTGTTCTCATCGCGATGATTATTCTTTTATATTATACACCGTTATGTAACGATAAAACACAACAGAGAAGAGAATACAGGAAAGCATGGAAACCAGTGGTGAGGATGGCAGCGCCATCAACCATTCTGAGTTGTTCAGTCAATTGGTTAACAAAGATGGACAGATGAATGATACTGTTGCATCCTTCCTTTACTACATGTTCCCCAGAGAGCTGTTTATAAGAGCGTTATCGCTAATAGAGTCATGTAACATGTTCATTTACGTGCTCGTGCCATCAGGAGTTAATGATAAAAATAATCAGCCGTTGAAATTTCTGGAGGTCTCTGATCTGGTAAACTCCATCTATGACGATTCTGAACTACATAGGCTCATAGTGAAACCTAGTGACGAGGATGTACCGACATATGTGGATCTAAATAACTGGATGTGCTCATGTCAAGAGTACACAGATCTCATGCTTGAGCGATTAAACCAGATGGAAGCCGGGAGCTTAGCATCCAGCTTGTTGAAAGACATTGACGACTCTCAAAGGTTTCAAGAGGACAGATTCGCCCAATTGGACGCACATAGCTTATCGATGCAGCGATACGTGCATTGTGAAAAGCTCAATTGTCCGCACCTACTGGCATACTCTATTCTATTAAGATCCTCAACAAGGACTCTACAACATTTCTTAGAAAAGGGACAAATTCTACTCATACAGATCAATAATATGGATGAATGGCTGAAACTACACATAAACGTGGTCGAATAATACTGTGAAAGCATCCATAAAGCTGGGAAAATCCGTTTAGATGCTCCTCTGGGACCATTTTGCTGATATATGATCAACTATTTGGAGTCACGTGATATTGAAAATTTTCAGTATCACACGAATCGAAGAATCCAAAAAGATCTCTAAACCACCGACAAACTAATACTAAAGGTATTCGTAAGAGTTAAAAGATACAACAGGCCTTTTGAGAGTCATTTTTAAAGTTTTAGAGGAAAGCTTAAATTAATTGAGCCGTTTCAATAAGTGTTTGTTGAAAGAAGACGAAGCTGCATCAGCAAGATGTCTGCAGTGAATTCTCACGACAGCGGTGAGGAGTCTTATTCGATGTATCCAAAGACTTCCTCACCTCCTTTGCCAACCCAAGGTAGTATGCATTTCCCAGCTTATCAGCCTCCAGTACCTATCTATGCTTATCCACAAATGCCCTATATGTATGCTGGTCAAGCTCCCGGGTACCCTTTTAATTTGATGAATCAGAATCAGATGTTATACCAAGGTGGTGGTATGCCTCAACAAGGTGGTGGAATGGGTTCGAAAAAGAAGTGGAGTAACAATGGAGGCAGCAGTGGTAGTGGTAGTGGCTCTACTATTAATGGTGGTTTGTCATCATCGAAGATTAACCACTACCACCACCATCAAATGAGTCCAAGCTTCCATCCCGCATCCATGTCAAATTCTTCAAGTGTCAGTTCCAGTGGGGTCAATGTTCAGAGTAAGGCTTCAGGACCAAGATCCGAACAGTACAAGTTTGAAATTAGTAAATTGACATCTAGCAACGCTACTAGCGTGGAATTCCCTCTATACTTCAATGCCGCACCTGAGGAGTTCAAGGAGGCAGGATCAAAGAGACATGAGTTGAGATTAAAGGCTTTGGGACTAGATCAAGGAAAAAATCAGGAGAGTAATCAAGAAGAAATAACGAAGAAAGAAAGGACTACTATTCCTGTTGCTAATGTCACCACCACCGCTGAACCAAAGAAGGAAGAGAAGAAGGAAGAACCTAAACAAAAGACTTTGTCCAAGGATTCACCAAAACCCAATGCAACTGAATTAAATACTTCCGCATCTTTACCTGCTCCTACTCCAACTCCGGCCGCTGCTCCCGCTCCCGCTCCCGCTCCCGCTCCTACAGCATCAAAGACTCCCAAGTTGTGGTCTGCGGTTGCCTCCGGTGGGATTGCCAAGAGTAGATCAACAGCAACTGGCGGGGCTAACAGTCAAGGTACCAACGGCCTAAATAGTTCAAATCAGCCACCTCAAAAGAAGGATAAGAAATATATACCCCCCACTACAAAGGGTGTAGAAACTCTAGGTTCCGTGGCATTGAGGATGTGTTTTGACCCTGATTACATCGATTACACTTTGAAATCTGCCGGTGCAGATAAGGGCCTTTGTGTTAAATCTGTGGCACCCCGTGGTATTGTCAATAGGGCCAATGTCTGTTTTATGAGTTCTGTGCTACAGGTACTACTTTATTGTAGACCCTTTATCAATATTTTGAATGTGGTAAGTGTAAGAAACGTGGTGGCAAGAGCTGGTCCCATACAATCCAAGCTATTAGACGCATGTCTTAACATTTATAAGCAATTTGACAAGGACACTGTCGAGCTTGAAAAGAAGAATGCAGCAAAGAATGGAAGCGGTAACAATAGCAATGTCGGCAGCGGCAGTATCAGACAGTCTAATGTGGTTTCTTCTATTTCTGAAGCTATTAAGCCAGATGAATTCTACGAGGCTCTATCGACTATTCCCAAGTTTAAGGATTTGAAATGGGGGCACCAAGAGGATGCCGAAGAGTTTTTAACACACCTATTGGATCAATTGCACGAGGAATTCATCTCTTCCATCTGTTCGTTAGGCGATAACGAAATTCTAAATCTGTTACAAAGCATTAACGATGAAGAATTGAGGATTTTCTTTGTTAGAAACCTACCTCGTTACAAAAAGGCAGAATTTTTGAAGAGCTCACCCGGTCAATTGAAAGATTTGATCTCCACTTATGGTACTGTGAGTGAGGATAATGATGAAGAAGGTGATGGCTGGCATGAAGTTAGCGGTTCTAGTAAGAAGGGAAAAAAGACAAAGACTGCCGCTAAGAGAACTGTAGAAATGGAACCTTCGCCCATGTCCTGCCTATTTGGTGGTCAATTCCGTTCCGTCCTGGATATTCCTAACAACAAGGAATCACAATCGATCACTTTGGATCCATTCCAAACAATTCAACTCGATATTTCTGATAAATCTGTTAACGATTTGGAGACTGCATTTAAAAAATTTAGTGAATATGAACTACTGCCATTCAAATCTTCATCTGGTTATGATGTAGAGGCAAAGAAACAAACTTTTATCGACAGATTACCTCAGGTGTTGTTGATTCAGTTGAAAAGATTCCAGTTTATTAACAATACGGATAAGGATAACAGTATGGTTAATTATAACGCCTACAATGGCCGCATTGAAAAAATTCGTAAGAAGATTAACTATGAACATGAACTAATAATACCCATAGAATCCATTTCTTCCGCTAATGCATATAAAGATGAAAATAGACGTTACCATTTAACCGGTGTGATATACCATCATGGTGTTAGTTCAGACGGTGGGCATTATACTGCTGATGTTTACCATAGGGAATCTGATAAATGGTATAGAATCGATGACGTAAGCATCATAGAATTGGAGAAGGAAGATGTTTTGAAAGGTGGTGAAGAGAGTGGTGACTCGAGAACAGCATATATTTTGATGTATCAAAAGATTTGATAATTATTAAATGAATATAAATTTTGTAAATTTAATGTATATATAATAAATATAATTGGAAGAAATATCCTATTAAAATTTGAAAAATTAAAAATGAACTATCTTGTTGGATTCATCATATACCACTGCAAGTGGAGACTATCCAAAAAAAAAAATCAAAAAATGATTTCGCCCGGGATCGAACCGGGGACGTTCTGCGTGTTAAGCAGATGCCATAACCTACTAGACCACGAAACCATATTAAGTTGTTGAGAGTACTTGATTGGGGATTTGGTTTTGAGTACTGTAAATATCATCTGATTTTTTTCGTAGACTGGGAAGAGTTTCGAAAACCAAAATGGGCACAATTTTTTCGATATCAATATTACGAAATGTAAGGATTTTTGAAGCGCTAGAGGGAAAAAAACCGAGAAAAAAAATACTTGGAAATGCAGAAAAGTAGACAAAGGAGAAACGTTCTAGGAACGCTTGGGAAACGTTTCAGAACAGGCAACAAAAAATATTCACAAGAAAAAATAAATAAACAAACAAACAGAAAGAGGAAAAAAGTAGAAAAATAAAAGAGAAGGGGGCATACTGGGAATTGAACCCAGGGCCTCTCGCACCCAAAGCGAGAATCATACCACTAGACCACACGCCCTATTAATCTCTGATAAACCAGGGGGATACTAAGTGGTTATATTCACTTGTAAATTTGGTTCTGATGATCAATATTTGTTTAGTGGAATCGAGCCTCCTACGTTCAATCATCCCTAATTCTAACCTCCAAATCCGAGACCAAGACTTCTTCATATACTTGTCCAACAGAGCCTCTCCCAACACTTGACACATCAGCACATTCACATGTCACCATTTCCATATCTCTGATCTTTAGACTGCTACGCACTAGAGTATCATCAATGAGTTTCTGTTAACATCAACGGATGTTTTTAGAAGCAGCATTGAGAGTGCCGCGCTATTCTTTATCTTTGAAGGCTAGATAACTTTAACTGAATTGAGCGTTTCCCTGGTGCCCACGTATATGGCTGTCATTGATGTTCTATGGCTTATAGTGAAGGTAAACACTGGGGAGATGAATACCCTCGAGAGTGAGTACTATTTGTGGTACAAGGCAGCTTTTCTCAATAAGGACTATACGAAATGAGCTCATAAACACCTCGATCGTGGCTGAGTAACACCTGCAAAAGTAAGATTAAGTTCCCATGATGATCGTTTGTTCGTTTGTACCATAGGTTTATTTGCTAATGCTTGATTTTCTTGCCCAGTAGACCGTGGGCGGAACCTGCATTTAGTAGATCTGGCTTCCTCGGGCTTTACAATCCAGCTGATAATTACGTCTTCAATTCCTATCGGCATTGCATGTGTTGCATCAAGTTTGGTCGTGAAGACTTATGTCAGATCAATGTGGAGTGGTTTTGCTTCGCACTTTACAATTTGAATGCACTACCGTTTAGATTATCGCTGGACCACCACATTAAAGGCGTGCATTTCATTGGAATTCTGTGCCATCTCATATCTGTTCTTTTTCCTTAGAGCCAGGGAAAGGAAAAAAGGAAAGGATCCAAATGCGCATATTCACCTTTGCAAGATGGATTAAAAGATGCTAAACAAAACAGTGGCTCTTCAGACTTTGATACCAAATTCAATTAAAGTAGAGAAACAAGAACGCATGAAAAACTAAATGTGATAGAATAAAAAAATAGCTTCTATACGCCTTTTTCTTTTCCCTTGATCGATTAATTAGTAAAAATAATCTTGATCTCATAATTTCCTTTATTTCAACTTTATGCTTCTCTCGTAGATCAAGTAGAATTGGAAAAACAAAACATCAACAAACCATCAATGGCCAAGAGAATCTTGGATCAAATAGAGGCTAATAGTGACACTAGCAGCGTAGAAGATGTGGATACTGAAGCTTTAAGGTTAGATAAAATACCGTCTCCGAAGAAACTGTTCTATGAAGATGAGGATGAAGATGAAGATGATGACGAGGAGGCCGCAGATAACGAAGTTGTCATTCAACGGGAATCTCAACCAATAGAGGACCCGATTAACGTGAAAAGAGTTAGATTCAAGAGAAGGCAACGAGATCCTGTTAGTGATGCTGAGGACCCCAACGTTAGATATTGGGATTTTGGACCTTTAATTCGACAGGAATTCAGAGATAAATTACCGTCAAATTATGAGATTAAACGATGGAGAAGGCCCTCTAAACATATGGTAAGATCGGTGGTTCAATTGATAGAGACAAATTTCGAAACTGCCATTGAACAAGTTTTAGATAGATATAATGATGAATTGAAAAGTGTGGTAAATGATTCTACGGCTGTACATCGACAAAAGCATATCCTAATGAACGACTTAGTATTCAAAATAAGGCATCAGTTGAAAAAAACCAAATTCCCGTCGAGAATATCTGATTATGATGTGGATATAGAATATATCGTTTCCAAGAGAAAATATATTCAATCTCAATACGCCCTGGAATTGGCGAATGCTGAAAAATTAGAAGATGAGCTAATTAGGGAGGAGCAAAAATTAAAAGAATTGAAGGAACTATGTCAAGATTTGGAAACTAGTAATAAGAGGAAATTACAAGATCGACTGTTGAAAAATGATTTACATCCAAGTTTGACGAAAGCTATGGAAAACGCTTACGGTTTAATTCCAGACAGTGACCAAGCCGGACAAGGTAATAACATCTATACAAAGGATGTACAGGAATTACAATTGGTGCCAAGCGGGGGAACCCTGACAAATGGATCGGAAGATGAAGATACATTAGACGTTGAGAAATTGGTACCAGCATTGCGAGAGTACAATAAAGTCTCTCAAAGCATCTACAGCAACATAGAAAAATTCATGAAGCTGAACAAGATCGAATCAGTACTGGATAGAATAGATAAAATCTCTGGAGATAATGAATAACGATCATAACATTCAAATAAATACTCTTAGTACTATGTATGTATGTATGTATGTATGTATACGCAACGTATATTGTGATATTGGGGGTCTCCATTGATCTGTCTGCCCTTAGAGAAGTGGAAAGGTTAAATAAGAGAAATCACATCGCCGGTTTATTTACAAGGGGAATAAGACAAATTCTAATTGAGTCTCTGGCTCTGGGACTAGCTTTTCTTTGAAAATCCCTTCATTAACCGGTTTTATAATTGAGAGATTGTACTTACCTTCTCTTCTGTTGTCCGGTATTTTTTGTTTTTAGCAGCTTTTCAAGACATTTTCAATCTTTTAGTGAAAGGGAGTTTTGAATAATCTTCTTTGTTGTGATTTTATTGTCGTCGTCGATATTTTTGTTATCTCTTATTGTTATTATCTTTTATTGAAGGTATCTTGAGATGAAGGGAAATTTCAATAACCGCAGGAGAGATCACGGTGGTAATAATGGTAATGTATCTGGTGGCCCAGGTGCTTCTGCTGGCGGTGGTAGATCGGGAGGATCTAGTGGCGGTGGTGGGCCTTCGACGTTTTACGAAAATTCAGAGATCTCAAAGGGCTTCAACGATCGTTTAGATTATTTGTTCGCTAACAGTATTGGTTCAGAAGCCATTGCAACAGTGACTTCTGGTGCCAAATATTCTGGTCTTTTAGTTGCCACTAATTTGGAAACGACCAATGGTATTGATATTGTTTTAAAATATCCAAAAGTTGTAGATACAGCTTTCACTGATAACGTAGAGAAATTGACTGAACAATTGGGAGATACATTGTTGATTAATGGTGAGGATGTGGCAGAATTAGAATTGAAGAATATCGATTTTACCCTAGATGAAAAGTGGGAAAACTCAAAGAGACAGGAGGGTGAAGAAAGACAAAGAAAGGAGAAAGAGAGAGAATTCCAAGAGGAAAATGGCAGGAAAGGATTCAAGACTGATACTGATATTACTCGTAGTGGTAAACCTGAAGTTAGAGAGCGTGAATTGTTGAAATGGACTCCTGATGAGAATGATGGAAATGTGAATGAAGCTCTAGAAGATAATGCAGGTGAATGGGATCAATTTTCTGTCAACGAACAAAAATTTGGTGTGAAATCTACATTTGATGAACATTTTTACACTACTAAGATTAATAAAGATGATCCCAATTTTGACAAAAGATTCAAAGAGGCTGAGAGAATCGCGAAGGAGATTGAATCTCAAGGGGTTTCTACTAATCATCATTTGAATGAAGAAAGAGGGGTCGCGGCAGACGATTCTGGTATGGATGAAGAGGATTTGTACTCTGGTGTGGATAGAAGAGGTAATGAATTACTTGCAGCCTTGAAAAGCAATGCTAAACAAGGTTTGAATCAAGAGTCCAACAAAAACGCTTCTTCCTTAAAGAATCAATCACAGCATGTGGACCCTGCTATCATCTCTTCAAGTACAGTTAAGGGAGACCAACAGCAGCAGTCACACCAGCAGCGTAAAAATACTGATGGCTCTACTCAAACTAAGCAAGATCCACAAGCAGTTCACAAGAGTGGTACTAATGCTACTTTGGGTAAGGAAAATGTTTCTCCTGCCCCTTCTAACAAATCTCCCAAGAGAGAGCCATTAGATGGTAGTAATAGAAAACCACATACTACTACTAAAGAGGCACAAATTGAAGATCTCAAAAAGTTTTCTCAGAAGTTTAAAGTTCCCTATGACGTGCCTGAGGATATGAAAGATATTTTAAAAAAATCTGCTTTAAAAGGTGCTCCATCTTTACCACCAAAGCCTCAGAGTTCTAGTAACAGACCTTCAGTTCCACCAACGCCTTCTTCGGGCAAAACAGACATTAGGAAAACCAACAGAGTCAATTCACAGGAACAAACGCCAGTTGATTCTCCATCAGGGAGGATGAGTAGTTCTTCCAAAAAACGTTATGGTAACTCTTTTTTTGGATCTAAAGTTCTGTCTCCCGATAACAACAGAAGGGGTGCATTTGGTAAGAACTTCAACATGTTTTTAAGATCAAAGGAAGCTCATGATGAAAAGCAAAGACAAAAGAGTAGTGAATCTAAAGTTATGGAGCCTTTCTTCATAGAGAAGCCTTATTTCACGGCACCAACTTGGCCGGGAACTGTTGAACAGTCCTATAAGACATTCTTCCCCGATGAAAGAACTGCCGTGCAGAGAGCTCAAATGAATTTGCAACAACGTCAAATGAATTCAATGAATGCTGCTGCTGCTGCCGCCGCCGCTAATCAACAGATGGGTGTCGTCATGGGTAATATGATGAGGTTCCCTATGGGGCCTGGCGCTTCTCCGACACCAATGATGAATGGCCTCGCAGGTAACATGGGCATGTACATGCCATTTCAGCCACAACCAATGTTTTATCCTTCCATGCCGAATATGATGTCGGTGATGGGTGGAGATGATGGTGGTGGCAGCCCTTCACCTCAAGCAGTATCACCACACATGCCACCTGCATACATGAGCGGTGCACCTGGAACCCCCATGACATTTGGATATCCTGGCGCCATGCCTTTCCAAGCAGCAATGGTTGGAGGAGGTGGTCCTAGAGTAGGAGGCACCGGTAATTATAGACAAAACTACCACCATCATAACAGCCATGGTGGGCATGGTCACCACAGAAACAACCATGAAAATCATTAAAGATAATAAACCTACCAAAAAAGAAAAAAAATTCATAAGAAATATTTAAACATTCATAAAGATCTATAATTTTTTTAATAATTTTTTTTTTTTTTAATGTTTTGTTGTTCTAAGCGTACAAGATGTCAATACTGTTGAAGCGATGAGCTTGTAAATGCTAAAGCAGATCATCGACCCATAATGATAATAGACAAGTAGAGAAGAAAGAAAAAATCATTTGAGTAGAAGTTCAAGATCCATCCCTAGGATAGTACTACCGTATGTCGGCCTATATCAGAGGTCCCATTTGTGGCGTTGGTAATTGTCCCTCTCGATTATGGCGTATAATTGATGGTAGAAGAACATGTCAATACGGGCATGTCATGGAAGGTGATGTAGAATTCAACGATGAGGATGAAGATGCTACTAATGCAGGTGTGGTAACAAGAAGATTAAATCTAACAACCGGTGCCACGGGTAATTTCCAATCGAGTTTTAACTCATCTCAGTTACAGAATTCACAAAATGAAGAAGGCGGTAAAAAGATATTTGGACCTGAGGCAAGATTATTATTTATAAGATCATTACAATTTACGCTCAAGAGACAATCTAGATGGTTAATCGAGGAGCAAAAGTTGCCCCAAGAGTTTGATAAATTGGTAAAGATAATATGGATGAAACTTTTGAAATCTTTAGAAAATGATGATAATAATGATGAATTTGGCGAGCAAGAAGATGGACAAACGTTCGATTCCAATGAGGACCAAGATCGTTTCCATGAATTAGCGAGAAGGAGGAAAGATAAAAATCGCTATCGGCTGAGTTTGGTGTCCACTCTAGCTATATTGTACATGTCAAGCGTTCAGTTGGGAATACCAATTTATACATGCGATCTAATCAAATGGACTATGTCTGGCAGATTACCCTATTTCAAATCAAGTGAAAAGTTACCAGAATCTTGGAGAGTTCAATTGCCTAATTACTATCTTGGAGTCTTGGAAGGTGGGAAGGGTCCACAAGAGGGTCAACTATTTACACATATTGCCCGACTGTGCACGAAGACGGATTTCATCAAGGAATTTAACCACAGGGTCAATTACGAGTGTCTCATCTTTAAGCTTGTGCTTTCGAACGTTTTACCGCCAGAATTTTACCTATTCGCAATTCAATTGATTAGAACTACCTCTGAAGGACATGATTTTGAACTAAACCCAGATACTAAACCCCAGTCATGGATTGACTTACAGATAACTGCATATTTTTTACTGACCATCAGATGGGTGTTGATGTACGACACTGAATCATACCAAGTGAGATGGATTCATGCACTTATACAGCGACAAAAAAGACAAGAGGTTAGTACGGACACCATTGACCAAAATATCCTTAAACTTTCACAAACACAGAAACCTACTCAAAAAGTCTTTGAATGGACAGATGAAGAGATGGCCCAGTATTTATCATGGGCAGAAGAGGCATTCTTACCACTACAAAGAAACGATGAAAGGCTAAAAATCGATCAAAGAATTGCAAAGAGAAAATTGCACAAGTTGTTCCCACTTGAGTCAGAAACCTTCAACACGACAAGTTCACAAGTCTTCCAAAGTAAACCTTCATTTCTCAATGAATTACAGGAGCGATACGCTTTTTTCCAGGGACAATTCGAATCCACTGACCACCGCCGAGAGGAACAACGTGTAGAAGACGATCGTATTAAAGCCATAAACTCGTTTGAAAACCTTATAACCCAGGAACTCGTTACAGAATTCTCTATTTCACTACAACAACTAAGACTAGCCATCAAGAATATCTCACACCGATGCTTCCATCGCTTAAAGCAAGAGTTAAACGACAAACAGACAAGTACAACCGCTGATGTTGAATGAGACGACATCAAAAGAATGGCTACAAAATTCCTCTAAAGGCAATTAACGTTTTTTTTTTTTTACTTGTTTGTTGATGTCGGTCGAGCATCGTAAAAATGGCAAGATTTTTCGTTTATTTCGCTTTTAAAAATATGAAGTGCAAACTCGAAGCCGTATCTCTTCAAACCTCTTCCTAGCACTGAACTTTAACGAAAAGGGTCGGAAGTGATCTATTATAAGAGGGGAGGAGGTTTTGAAGGATAGATTTTGATATCCTAAACGTTCTCATAATCAAGTAAGTCAATTTTCAGCCCGTGCAATTAGGAGTAGTAGAAGATGGTTGATTCCAGTCTATTGAATGCGAACTCTCAAGTCACTTATGATGCTATAGTGATTGGTGCAGGTGTGATTGGTCCTGCTGTGGCCACTGGATTAGCCAGGAAGGGTAAGAAAGTGTTGATAGTGGAAAGAAATTGGTCTATGCCAGATAGAATTGTAGGCGAATTGTTACAACCAGGTGGACTTCGGGCGTTGAGAAGTTTAGGTATGGCTCAATCAGTCAACGGTATCGATGCATATCCTGTTACTGGTTATACTGTTTTCTATAACGGTGAACACGTGGATATCCCTTATCCGTACAAGTCAAGTGTTGCTCCAGTGGAGAAATTGAAGGATTTAGTTAAAGATGGAAATGATAAAATTCTAGACGATAGCACACTTTCTTCCAGAGACTTTGAGGAAGATGAAAGGGAGCGCGGTGTTGCATTTGTTCATGGTAAATTTTTGAATAATTTAAGACGTATTGTTGGTGAAGAGCCAACCGTTACCAGACTACAAGGAAATTGCGTTCAAATTTTGAAAAATGAACAAAATGAAGTTATCGGTACCAAAGTTGACGTGGAAGGTAGAGGAAAAGTGGATTTCAAAGCTCACTTAACCATTGTCTGCGATGGTATCTTTTCACGTTTCAGAAAAGAATTAGATTCTCAACATACGCCAACAGTTGGATCTTCATTTGTTGGTATGAGTTTGAGAGACGCAAAGAATCCATTTCCTATGCATGGCCACGTCATCCTAGGTAGCAACCACATGCCAATTTTGGTCTATCAAATTAGCCCTGAAGAAACCAGAATTCTATGCGCGTACAATTCACCAAAATTACCATCAAATGTTAAATCTTGGTTAATCAAAGATGTTCAGCCATATTTACCAGACTCGTTGCGTCCCTCATTTGACGAGGCCCTCTCAGATGGTAAATTTAGATCGATGCCAAACTCTTATCTACCAGCAAAACAAAATGATATTACTGGTATGTGTGTTGTGGGTGATGCCCTTAACATGAGACATCCACTAACTGGTGGTGGTATGACTGTTGGACTTAACGATGTGGTTTTATTGATTAAGAAAATTGGTGATTTAGATTTTAGTGATCGTGAGACAGTTTTAGAAGAATTGTTAGGATACCACTACGAACGTAAGAATTACGATTCCGTCTTGAACGTTTTATCAATTGCACTTTACTCACTGTTTGCTGCTGATAACGGTAATCTGAAAAAATTGCAAAGAGGCTGCTTCAAGTATTTCCAACGTGGTGGTGATTGCGTCAGCGTTCCAGTTGCATTTTTGTCTGGTGTTTTACCAAAACCATTCTTATTGGCAAGAGTCTTTTCAGCAGTCGTCCTTTACACCGTCTATTTGAACATTGAGGAACGTGGATTCCTGGGATTACCAATGGCCCTATTGGAAGGTATTACCATCCTTTTTACTGCTACTAAGGTCTTTACTCCATTCCTCTACCAAGAATTGTGCGGCTAATATAATGCAGATTACGATGGTATAACTAGGAAAAAGGAAAAAAATGTATACAAGGATAAAGGGGAATACATACAGTTACAATTGAAAAGAGATATTGTAATGGTATTTATTAATTTATATTAATTTATATTAACTTATTTTATTTTATTTTATTTACTGCTGCTACTGGCACCTTATAATTAGAGTCGGTAAGTCGATGCGTTTTTCAACATCTATCTATACATGTACACTACTAAGCACTTCTAGAACAAAGAGGCAGTAATACTGTGTATATCTCATCTAGCAGCTGTCACGGAAAAGATGGAGACTCCCTTATGGATTCGTTGGCTTAAGGTTTGGGGTTATGGTGGTGCTATTATCGCAGGAGGGTGTCTTTTGTTCAAATATACAACCCCAACAGATGAAGAGATCATCAATTCACTTTCACCAGAATTAAGAATGCAGTATGAAAGAGAGAAGAGTCTACGTCAAGCTGAACAACAAGAATTGATGAAAATCGTTAAACAGACTGCTCTAAGTGATGATCCTATTTGGAAGACTGGTAGTATTCAATCCCCTTGGGAAACTTCAGAATCACCACAGGCCAAGAATAGACAACAATTTGAAAAATTGAAGGCTGACCAAGTGCAAAAGGAAGAGTTAAAGAGAATTAATGAAGAATTAGCCAAGATTCGACAAGAATCTACTGATCAAACTCAGAAAATTATGGATCACAGCAATAAGAGTTGGTGGAAGTTTTGGTAGATTTTATTCCTCTTGTAAATATATTTATTTAAACATGGTTTCTATTTATTAATTCATCTATAAAGGTTTGCTATTTATTGTCCCGAAGCCCACTGTGCAAATCCACCACTGGCAAATGCTTGCAGAGCGCTACTAAAGCTAGAAGACGCTAACCTTGCTACGGATCCATCACTTTGTTCAGAAGCCCTATTTAATTCATCAACGGAACTAACAATATTGCTCACATTTGTATCTATTACCATGCCACCTTGAATAATTTCTTCCAGGACACTCTCTAAAGTTTGCCAATTGAAAATGAGATCCAGCTCACTAACTTCTGTAAAACAGCGATCAAGTGCTTCCACAAACGTTTGAATTAAATCTAATATTGCTAATTCAGATTCTTGATCATCCACAATGAATGTAAAATAAAGAGTAGCATAATTTTTGTAAATAATCTGAATATCCTCATCATCAAGGGAATCACTATCAGAGCTAGTAGTCAACAATGAAGGTGGTGTAACTAAAAATGAACTCTGGAAATCACTATTTCTCTGGGATATCAATTCATGAACTTGTTCTAATAAAAGTTTCTGCTTAGGTAAATATACTGGTGTGTAAAACTTGACTAACCTTGGTTGACACTTTTTATTAACTAAATGAATAATTTTGTTAGTGAAAAGTCCAATAAATCTATCAATGCATTCCAAATAACATACATATGAGTACAGCGTGAATCATATTTCAACCTTTAATAATGATGGTAACCAATAACCTCCAAATTTAGGAAAAAAAGATGAAAAGAAACACAGTTGCAATTGATTACGTCCTTTGATTACAACACAGGGGCGACAGCCGCGTAGAAGACCTTATTTCTATTAAATCTGCCTCAACCTTTTGATAGACGATCTTCTTGAAGGTGCATGATTTTCATTTTAACATAGTAAGAAAAAGAGAAGAGGTAAAACTTTACATCTCCCAGGGTTCGAACGGGATAATTTGGTAGCTAGCGCCGCGTAGTGAATAATACAGTCGGATTTGGAACACCCCCATCCTTCTGTATGCGGACTCCAAATACAGCACTAGTATGTTGTTGAAAGAAAAAAGACATGCGCAAACCCGGAATCGAACCAGGGGCTCATCGATGGCAACGATGAATTTTACCACTAAACCATTTGCGCTTCAAATGTTGTTGTAAGAGTTGACCAGATGAAGACTTAACAAGTACAGGAACATCATCCATGTCATGAAATTATATGACATGTCACCTCAACATAATAATTAATGGGGTTTGTGTCACTTGTGATAATAATTATATATAAAGGGGTCTTGGATTCAAGCAAGATCTGAGATGTAGCGTAACGGAAGAGTCGGGGGGAGATAGATAAAAAAGGTATTAGTGATCTAGTTTAAAATCATATCCTATTCATATAAGTAACTGGACCGTGGTTCATTACATCTGGTGTAGCCGCTAATTTTTCGAAACTGGTAATATGGCCCTTAGTTTTATAAATCAGATTAGACAATTAAAAGAAGAACAAGAACACCAAGAAGACCAAGAACACCAAGATACCGGCAATAAGAAATGGGAATGTCCCAGGACTAGTGTACTTTTTACAGGGAAACCAGAAGAGTTACGTACGTTTCTACATCACCTAAGCATGCTGTTCCGAATTGAGAATATAAAGTCTGAGGATAAGAAACTTAAAATATTACTGAATAGCTTAGCAGGTCCAGCTGTAGTATGGGCTGACTTACATTTGCAAAGAAGAGAAGAAGATATAGAAAATAAACCTATAACTTTCAAACAGGCCGTGGAAGCTTTAATACAAAACTATGAACAACCTGTAGATTTCTTAATGGTCATAAGGAAAATGAGGCATACTTTTCAACAGAGATCCGTTCAAGAATACAATACGCAGTTTAGTGAAGTTCTAAGGAATTATAAGATGCAAAGAAATGTAGAGGAAGACTTAGCCATAGACCTATACTTGGGAGGACTTAAAGAAGATTTAGCGATAGCGGTTTTCCAAGAAGATCCTAAAATTTGTGCTGAAGCAATGAAACTAGGAGTTGCTGCCGATCGTATGTCCTTTATAGCTAAAAAGCGCTCTCACGAAACTTTTAAAGAGAATAACAGAAATTATCAAAAATCTAGTTACAAAAAGTATAAAAACTCGGCAAAGAGTAAGGGCCAAAGATTGAATTCTCGAGAAATTAACCCACTCTTGACTAAAAATAACCAATGCTTTTATTGCAATAAAGTTGGTCATTATGGAAAAGATTGTAGGTCTAAAAAGGCGATGCTTACGAAGTAGCTATTTTGGAACCAACACATTCTAAAACGAAGAATCACTAAGTAATACCCAACATTCAAACTAAAGGATCTCTTAAAGGACCCATAGTAGGAAAAAGAAATGAAGTAACAATGAAGTTCACTAATGTGCTGAAATCTAATATATTAATTGATTCCGGCTCCCCAACATTGCTAATACAAGAACAGATAGTTCAGAATATGCTACTCAAAGAATGTCCTCCCTCAACCGTTAAAATTTGAAGTAGCGGTTTCTCAAGATGTAGCATTCACCAATAGTGCGGTGACTATCAGCTTTGAATATCAAAATAACACTTGTGAGTTAGAAGCATACGTTACACCTTCACGACCTTTAATTGTAGGTAATCCGATTATTGAAAAGAACCCTGAACTGTTTGCCATAAACTGAAGGAACATCTGTTCAGCTGAACTTTATCGATACAGAAAAAATTCAACAAAGGTTAGATAAAAAGATGAGAACAATACAACTCAACGAACTTACGACAATTATTAAAGATACATTTCAGCTACTACCGGCATGGTTGCAAAACAAATACAAAAGGTTATGATCTACCCAAAAGAGAACTTCTTATATTTTTGCTCCACTCCTACTATGTCAATACCTTCTTCTACACGGTTAATTCTTTCTTTGCTTGTTCTTGGAGGTTTCTATTTAAATTGCTCTCTCCTCATTTCAACCTTCTTGAGCCATTGTACGTTGATAACGGAGTGCCTGAGATTATCTAGAATTTTTATTTCATATGCATTATCATCAACTTTGCCCATTATCAAGAATGGTTTCACGTATAATGGTAGTAATTTCTTATGCGGACCTGATGTAAAGTAAGCATCTCGATGTACTATTACATGTAGCTTCATGACATCTTCCCTCTCTTTCAAGTGCTCAGGAACTTGGTATATGTTTGTCGTCGATTTACTAAGGAGGGTGAATGAAATGGTCCATAAGTCTAAAAAGTTCACCTAGATAGTCAAGGGAGGACACAAGCTCATTCTTCATAAGCCAACTCTTCTACCGTTTCAGGTTCTATTATACACTAGTTACAGTTTCCATGGCGACCATTCGGAGTCTGCGCTTATCTTTTTCTTGGCGTCTTTTTAGAGTAGTTTACGAAGTTACATACATTATTGTTTGAAGCAGTTGTATGGCTACATCATATACCTGAAAATCTAGAGATGGACAAAGCTCCAGGTATTGTACACCCCTCCGGTAGCTTTACACCACAATTGTTGATCATATGACAGATATATATATATATGATTGAAAACGAACCGAGGGTCTCAAATTACCATGCCAGCGCAAATCCAAGATTTTTGAAAAGTGCAATTGCGTGAGAGATAGTATTCTGTGTATAATGATACTTGATCCAACGGATTTCACTTAGCAACTCCATTGAAACTGAATATTACACACGTACTTGGGCTTTTCCTAGAATCACTGGGAAAATTTAAGGAGTGAGTGATCACCGCACTTAAAGCCTACTTGATTCAAATACCTTTTAGAAATAAGCAGGATCGTGTGAATAATCTCGCAGGATATGGACGTTTTGTTTAGCAGCTCATTTATAACTTGAAATGAAATATAAAAACAAATGCGCAAACCCGGAATCGAACCAGGGGCTCATCGATGGCAACGATGAATTTTACCACTAAACCATTTGCGCTCAAAATTTGTTGAATTATATTTACGGAAAGAAAGGAGCCACTGAGCAAAGGTAGGCACGTGCGTCGATCTTTCATCCATCTCTTCAAGCGTAGTAGATGAAAAATTGCAGAGCTACTACAATATGAACCAACTCATCATAAAAGAAAAATAAATATAAATCAGATAATGGGTCTATCTTCAATCTTTGGTGGTTCTGCCCCTTCCCAACAACAAACAGTGAATCCTGGCTCTAATACCATGCCATCTGGTGGTGTTACAGACAAAGTTAAATCTCAAATCAGTCAAGAATTAGCAGTCGCCAATGCAACAGAATTAGTTAATAAAGTTACTGAAAACTGTTTTGAAAAGTGCCTCAACAGTCCGTACACTGACCGTAATGAACCCTGTGTGGATCAATGTTTAATTAAATATATGAGAAGTTGGAACATCGTATCAAAGGCATACATCTCCAGAATTCAACAAGCCTCCACTTCGGGTGAAATTTGATTTAAATTTAAATTTAATGTGCCATATTACTTGTACATAAGCTTTTAAAACATTATTATTTTTTTTTTCCATTTCACTAAATACTGATTAATCTTCATCATATTCTCGATGCCGTTGAATATAAATAAATATAATGCATACACTTGTAAAGGTATATACATGGAAGAGGAGGGAAGAAACCGCTTATTCATTCGTTTTCTAAAGTTTATTCGTCATCTTCATCTTCATCTTCGTCATCACCGCCTTCTTGTAACTGTAGTTTGACGTCCTTCCACAATTTACCCTTATTGTGGGTTTCATACCATTTGGTGACAGCACTATCAAACGAAGCTTGGAAAACAAATGCAGATGCTAAAACGGTACCAACGAAGACCGAATTTCTTTTGAAAAGAACTCTGTATAGTGTGGAGAAGGACTAATGTAAAAAATTGTTAGTGATAGGGAACATTTTAATATGTTAAAAACCATAATTGCCCATAGTACATACCATTATTCACGTAGAGCTAGTTTATTAACCTCGAGATAACCGCTGTTAACAAAAGACAACCCAAGAGCTATAACAATTGTGGTAGATCGGTTGTGTCGACTATTAGGTCTTGATGCTTTAGAGTTCTTCCCGTTTTAGTCTTCGAATTTCTTCACCATATAATTGGTTCGTACATAGGTACATAATAAGTGATACTTCTAACAGCGTCAGTGTGACGCCGATAAATGAATAAAATAATTAAATAATAATGAAAAAAAAAAAAGAATAATTCAAAAACTATTATTATTACTATATATATACATATATATATCAAAACTCCTATATATAAATATTTCTATGCGCAGTCCTCGTATTCCATTTCACGCAATCCATCAAACATTCATTCACTTTGAGTGGGTTCATCACCTTCTACATCTGCTACATCATCAAGCACCTCGTCATCTTCATCTGCATCCGCACCTAAATTACGTTGTGCGTTGAGAGCACCAAATTGAGGTGGGAAAAACTGTAATATCGGTGCGGCAAACTGAGCATCGTCTCCATTGATTCCATTACCGACGACGTTTTGTAGATTTTCAAACACTTGAAGGAACCCACGAACGTTACCACCCTCGGGACCTCCAAACAAACCTCCAATACGATCCTCACCCATTTCAATATCTCTCTCATCTTCCTCGCTAGAATGTCCACTGTAAAATTCTGCTTCATCTGCCTCATCTTCCTCTTCATCATCATCACTACCGTTACCAGCAGCTGGTGCCCTTCTGGGACGAGGGTCTCTGTTGAAGGCAAAAAAGAAGCCATTAGACAAAATGTTGACTCTAAATTCATCACCCATGACTCTGCTGATGTAACCAGGAATCTCATTGTTAACCCATAACAGATTCAAGTATTCGTAGCGCTTTAGATTTAAGATTGTTAGATCACCCCTTCTCATTGCATTTCTACCAGCTTCACCGTGTGAATTCAAATAAGGTGCAGAGATAAAGACTGTCGAAGTAGGTTGTGATAGAAACAAACATACTTCGCTAGTGTTAGGAACCAAAAATGCACCGAACGGTTTGAAGCAGTACTTGAGTAAATGCTTCGACATTTCATGACGATCCGGCCTTAGATGAACTTTAACACCACAAGTCAAGCAGATCTTATAATCTAGACGATTCTTGACATTTTTCATACGAAGTGAATGCTCTTCACGCAATTTGATCTGCTTAGAATTCGTCACATAGGTGTTTAGATATTTGGCCAAATCAATTAACTTGATAATACCACAGTGCTCATATGGAATGTCTACCAGATATGAATCCTCCACTGGTTTCATGTTGGGAATGCCTTGAGCCAGGAGCGGGTTCAACGAATCAAACTCTGTTAGCGCACTCATAGCTTTGTCCACAAAGTGAGGTAACGATTGCGAAATTTCATCATCTTCAAAGTTAATACCATTAACACAGAGTGGCTCGTCATGAGATGTTCTCAGCAGTTCATGGAAACATTTAAGCATTACCAAACATCTTCTCAGAGTTGGATAAAGATTTTTCAAAAGGGATGTATAAGCCAAATCGTATACTTTCTTGGATAATTCAGTATCACTTACACCAAGAGCACACACCCCCTTCAAGGTGTCTAACAAGTCATCGTTGCCAATTTGGTGAAGACCATCAAGCTCCACAGCTTTTTCATGCATGTGCTCAACGTTGGAAAGGTCAATTCCCTTGATAAATTCCGTAACCAATTGCTTGGAAAAGTTGACCAATGCATGCGTAACAGTTTCACGCAATGGTTCTGCAGAAAACAGACACTTGTTAACAATGTACTGGAACAACTGGTTTTGATTCCATACAACACCATCCTTATTCTCATAAGGTCTAAACTCTGGATTTGGTTTACCCAAACTGTAACACATCAATACAATACAGATCAGAATGTTCTTCAAAGTTTTGTACTTTTGTTCCCTATTCTTCAAAAGATTACCCCTAGAAGGTTCATCTAACCTGGCAGCAATTTCCAACATGGAAATAGTGTTAGCCCAATGAACTGAGAGAATATAAGCTGTGTCGGAATTTTGAAACCCAGGCATGTTACGAGCGTTCTTGTCATAAGAATGCGAGTGAAGTGCTACCAAATTAAATGTGGAATAAACGTTCTTGAAATCCGAAGCACTAAAGGTTTCCAAAAGCCTTGCCAAAACATCAACCGATACTTCTTCACTTAATAATCCTTCAGTAGATAGACCGGTGTTCACCTTAGATACATGGCGAATTGGTAAAACACAGTTTGAAAATGTCTGACACAATGGGCAAATGAAAGAGTTAGTTGAAAACCTTTTCTTTTGAACGTATCTCTTGAAACAACCATGATGAATGCTGTGATTACAAGACACAACAACCTTTCTGGAACCTAGAGACCCATTGACACCCAAACTCTCCTGAGCGGTATTATCATCATCATATGCGAGTTTCTGGTCATCATTGTAAAAACCTTGCCAAGGAACAGCAAATTCTTTGACGTTCAAAATGTTCCCCGTTCTGAAAATAGGCGTTTGATCATGATATGCTGGAATCACAAACAAGTCGGGAGAAGTATTGTCTTGACAGAGAGAACATGTGAATTCTTCGCTCTCTGAAATCTTGTTCTCATCTGTTTCTTCATCCAGACCATTTCCAGCTTGACTTGAGAACTGATATTCATTTTCTTTCATGAATTTACTCTGTTGAGTGTTAAATTTGGCCATAAGCTTTTCTTGACGCTTTTTGATCAGCCTCTTCTTTCTAGCCTTTTCATCTTCCTCTATGTTGACACCTTGATTCATCTTCCTGGTCTTGTAATCATCCACATATTGCCTGCCAAAGCTAGTGATTAAAGAGTCAAACACTTCAGCTGGTCTCTTCAAAATCATATGTTCTAATAAGAAGTCTGCTTTGCGCATGACATATTCAGAGAACACATCCGCCTTAGAGTTTGCAATGCTTAGAAGCAGATTACAAATTGGTTTTGAGAGATAAGCCTGTGGAAGAGAATCCTTACCATTACAGAGTTCATCATCTTTAAAAATACCATGGATTAGATGCAAAAGCTCGTACAAAAACGTACCTTCTTGCTTATCAATACAGACTTGAAGCAGTTTGTAAATCAATTTTGCAAAAACATCGCACCTAGTGAACTTACCCAGTTCAGCTGCCTTTTCATCCAGCTGGCTCGGTGGTAGGATCTGAGGATGAAGAACGATTTTGGTAGCACTGATTTTATCTTTAGCCAAGTGAGTCTTTATAATTTTTGCGGTGGTCTCAAACTCATTCTCCATGTTTAGAAGTTTCAAAGGATCAATCTTAGAATATAGATGATCTTTTAACTTGAGAACACCACTATCGGCCAAACCCTTTGGTTCCACAAAATCTGAAACTTCCTCCAATGCACTCTCTAACTCAGATGAGTCCTCAGTCAAATAGTCTGGTACAGATCTTAGAAGTCTAGAATAAGACAAAGGCTTGATGCACAAGTTGTAAATGAGAGCATTTTTGATGTTATCCATCCTTTTCTCCTTAGCAGATGAATATTTCTTGAAAAATTGCCTTTCAGTAAGCACTTGATACACAAAAGCAATGAATTGCTGGGTTATGGCGGCAACTTTATCATCGTAGACCGTGTGATCGTAATCCGCCGCACCAGAGAACCAATCGAGTAATTCCCATCTATCAAGCATATTGTATATGACTCTGGGCAGATCATCATCCTCTCTTAAAAACGACAACTGGTTGAGATGGATATCTCTAGAGTAAGAACTCAATTCAGCGTTATTCTTGTAGTAAGAAGATTGGTGCAAAACAGACATACCATTTCTAACCCAAAATCCAACATCAATCTGGGAACATAGTACCACCGACCTCAAAGAAAAATCGGAAACTTTCAAGAAATCAGTACAATCCTGTGTAGCATTGAGTGCCTTGTCTAAACCAATCTTTTCTATCAAAAATGAATATAAAGTGTGGACTGGGTTCATAAAGGCCACTCGTTGTTTGCTCACTTCAAACTTTATGATTTCATGAGAATCGTAGACCAGCTTGTAAGTCAGAGTCTTGTGGCCTAAAAAGGTAGTCAATAATCTAATGGCATTCAAAAGTAAGGACTCATCAATATTGTCTCGGGAATGTTCCAACACTTTCTCCATCGTTTGAATAATGCTGTAAATTGAAGTAGTATATTCCAAATAAGGAATAAAGTGCTGATCTTCATGTAGAACATGCTCACCTTCTTTCCTCTTTATTTTCCATGCTCCGTTAAATAATTTGAACAAAGTCACCGCCGAGATGAATTCTTTAGGTCTGAGAATAATGTTACAGTCCGTCACTTTGCTCAAAAGAGTCTCCACAGCATAAAGTCCTTGTCTAAAAACGACTCCATAACTCTTCGTTGGATTACTCTTCTGAACCCTTTGCCATATTAGAGATCCACCTTCTAATTTCGAAAATTCAGTAAATATATCAATCACAGACCACATAATATCGTCAAAGGTTCCATTTTCAAAAACCATCATAGCATTTGAAGGACTTGTGAAAAGTTGAACGATACATTCTCTAATAGAAGTCAACTGGGGTTCACGATCCATAAATGCTACCGATCTGTTGATGTGATTGAAAATTTCCACTACTTGGTGGCAGAATAGTTGCTTGTAATGGATGTTGAACGCCAATGTAGGGATAATAGCGTTTTGTACATCTTTCCTCAATTTTTTCCAATATCTGTTATCAAAATAAAGGATATGCTGTAATCTGGAGTTCTGGTAATATCTGGAAGTTGGGCTTACTACCACATTCAAAGTTGGTGAAATGGAATCGGTACTTGAATCAGGTAATGACTTATGATGACCTAAAGGTATTTGATTACCTTCAGCTAAAATTGAAAGATCCGCATATTTATAGGGATCTGCCTCGTTGAACTTATTGGCAAAATATTTGCGAACGACTGGGGTTTTATCAACTGCTTGGGATGCACGATCATAAGGAGCACATAAAACTTCTCCCATAGCTCTTCTAAATCCATTCTGGAATTTGGAGTTTGGTATGCTTAAACAATGGTTCAACCACAGTATCAGGTATTTGCAAGTTTCCTGATGAATGTATTCTGGCCAGGAGGTTAGAGTTGCACTTAAGCCATTGGTTTGCACTGCAAAAAATCCGCCAATGACTGCTGACAAATCGGTAGAGCATTTTAACATGGCTCTACCTTCACTATCTATCCTTGAAGTGAGTAAATCTGTATGTTTGTTATCAGGAACACCTTGTCTTAAAGCAGTAGTCGCTTGTGAATAGTTATGATATTCATCGTTGTAAATAATGGCGGTATAATTTTTCAGATCTTCCACTGTCCCAAGTGATTCATCTCTATTTGGCATAGTTGCCTTCAAGTAGTCATTACTATAGGCTAACTCGTTCAGAAATTGAGCCCTTTCCGTCAGTCTACCCTGTTGGATCATTTCTCTTAATTTTAAAGTGATATCCTTTTGTAAAGTGGGGAGAGGTTCAATATTTTGATTGAAAACGTCTATGAAATGATCAAAAACCTCTGCTAATACAACTTCGAACAATTGTCCCATCTCTCCTGTTAAGAAAACATCGCTTTCAGGACTATCATCTTCATGCGGCTCACTATCCTCTTCTTCAGCTTTACAATGCAATGGATTCACAAATGCTTCAGTATCACCACAATCACAGATACCGTTAGAAAATTCTGAGCAAATGTCCATGTAAACGTGATGGTTTTCATGATCCTTAGAGTTGAAACAATGAATACAAAGAACGCAGGTTTCATCAAATCCACACTCATGGCATCTGTAAATAGGTTCACCCACTTTAAACTTCCTACCACAATACCTACCGCAATGTTGATAGAACTTAGGTTCAACAATTTTGTAAAATGAATCGTCCCTAAATACAGATGCATCCATCTCGTTTAAAGCGTCTTCAAAACTATGTGGGAATTCATCAGGTTCATCACCTTTTCCACCATCTGGGAATAAAACTTCCAGGTATTCACCTTTTTTAGTAATCGCAAAATACAGGTATCTAAAAACAAGCTCTCTTAGAACTCTATCCATATCCGCCCGATCTGTTGGGCCCCTAACGTCCCTGAAATGTGGGATATCATGGATCGAGGGCAGCGTTCTTTGCAGATGTGACTGAATCTCTGAAATGACTGACATAACTATGTCTTGTACTGCCTTATACTGTATATCCGCGGCTCTAAGTCTCTCTTTAGCTCTTTCACTCTGGTGTTGTATTTCTTTCAAAACTCGTCTCAGACACAACTATCAATCCGCCCAAAAGAGTGTCAGTATAACTTTTTCCTTAGTTAGAAGCTGAATTGATACCATGCAATGCCCAAAGACTTCTCTTTGTTCTAACTCCTTTCTATTCTCTTTCACTCTTAAGATAGTGTGTAGTTGGTTAAGAGGTCCCAGGAATCAATGAGAATCTTCAACTCTTTTTTCCCTACCGCCTCGTACTAAATGACAAACCCCTTGGTACGACAAAGATGCCAAAAGACAGTAGATTTAACCGCTGAATGGTCCATAACGGGCTATTTTCGTGGCCTTTATCGAATTGTACGACCAAAAACTACTCTGGAAGTCTCTATCGAAAGTCCAACTCTGTTCTTAGACCTCAGGTTCTTATTTTGTAAACAACAAGATAGGTGCCCTAAAATCGAGACTATCACAATTGGGTTCAAAGACCATCTATAAGCATCTTCATGGCTATTTGCACCCTTTCGATGCTTCTTCTCTTCATTAATTCATTATTTCCTGTGTAAACCGGCTTCGCGGACTCTTCCCAAAATGTGCCGGTGGCGGCAAACTTTCCGTGGCGTTCAACACCTAACTATACAAATCATATATACATACAACAAAGTGATAGAGGTAGAAAACCAGTTGAAGGCCTCTTAGATGGCGTATTTTGGATTACCTGAACTTATTTGATTGATTGTTTTTCATATTTAACACCGATCCTGTTACCTTCGCATTTACTGCGTTTCTCTCAATTGGGCGTTCTGTTGTGCTGTGTTAATGAATTACGAAATAACTAATGTTAGAGACTTCCTGGTACATCTTCCGAGATTGGCGAGCTACGACTACAATGAGGTGGTGAGCTATCTCGTTTTCAAGACTCTTAACCTTTTGTTTAAATGCCCAGCAGAAAATATAGATTGGAGTTCATTGGTGGCGATATTTGAATCTGAAAATTGGAGGGATGGGACCTATAAACGTATAATACAAGATGTGGATTGGAAATCACAAATCTTCCCTAGTACTACAAATGCTAACCACAAAGGTTGTATGTGTTCGAGAATTTGTTACCCCACGGAGACAGTTTACTACTGTTTTACGTGTACTACAAATCCACTTTATGAGATATGTGAAAGTTGTTTTGATGAGTCGAAGCATGTGGGCCATTCTTTTACCGCTAAAATAGTTGTAAGACCTGAAGGACGTGTTTGCCACTGTGGAGATCCTCATGTTTTCAAAGAACCTCAATTTGCACTCCTTTGTAAAAATGCTGAGAATAACGGTCCTAGAAATCCACCCAATGGTTATAATGAATTAGCACTGGAAATTATTAGTGCGGTATTGGATTATTTGATAGATGTAACGATTTATTTCGAAGAACAGAATGAAAGTTGTCGTTCAACAGATTCCATTAAACAGATTGGAAATGGGTTAAGTACACATCGGGATCATACAGTTTTAAAGGATTCAAGGGACCAGACAGATGAACCTTATCCTATAGATATGATATGGACTTTACAAATTGATGAAGAAGATTGTCAAATGCATTACATGGATCTCACTGCAAAGATAGCTCGCATATTAAACAAACCAACGGAGTATGCCATTTCCATGACAAACATGCTTGAAAATGGAGCACAGTCAGTAACGGTACTTAAATCTAATGACAGGAGTAAATTAGAACAAATATCCTTACAATTTCAGAATGAGGGCGCTAAAAACCACATTAGACGGATCAATGAAACTTTCAAGCGGGACTTGATCGAAGATTTGATTGAATGGCTTTGCACGATCTTTAGTGATGAATCGGTTAGTTTAGAGACCAGAGCATCTCTTAGATTGTGCATGTTAGACAAATGGAATTCAGGACTATTATCTACGAAATTGACATCTGATCGATTAAGTGCCTTTGTATCCAAGATAAATCTATTAGGCGGGTTTCTGGTATCATATGAACAGCGTGACAGTTTCCCGTGGTTTAAACCTTGGAATTTCGACTTCGATGTACAAGATGATAGACTCTCTAGTGTCATGTCTGACTACGATAACAGATTAAAGAGTACAGATATCCCCGATAGTATAACTAGATTTCATGCATTCCACGGGTCCAGATTTCAGTATATTTTGACAGAGTTCCCAAATTTTTCGTCAAGAATCTCTAGACATAGAATCCTAAAGATATTGTGTGCAATGTTTACCATTACAGATGACGCTAGGCGATGTTTAGCTGCACAGTATCTGGACGTATATCTGGCTGTGCTCTACAGCGCTGTTGCATCGGACCCTACAGGTTTTAAGGTCTCCATGATGGGAATTTTTTCCCAATACACTTTACAAGATCCAGAAATAGCAAATATAGCTATTAGATCCGGTTTCGTTCAAAGAACCTTAAGGTTTGCATTTACTTTGATGGCTTTCAATCCAGAAGATTTGGTCGCATATTTACCGATACCACTTTATTATGGTTGCAAACTGCCCATTGAAACGATTAGGAATAGAAGAACCATAATATGTTTTAAAGATATTTGCATCCTGATGTCTACAAATACCATACCCCAAGAATTAATGGAGGATGAAGGAATTTTAAACGCCATTGTCGAATCGTTTTCAGAGTTTAACAATATTCTTCCACTGAAGAGGGAGACTTCCGAACATGTCGAATTTGAAAACTTCGATTTTTCATCTTACTATTTTTTCTTTTCATCAATTTTAATTATGACCGATGGATATGTGCGCAGCATCTCTCTTTTATTAGATCCTGGATCCCGTAAACGTACTGTCTACAAGTTGGTTAACATCGCTATGGAAAAAGAATTCAAACTATTGGGCCACTTTAAGAGGTACTCTCCCTATAGTTCATCCCCCAAAGCTTTTATCGACAAAAAACTCAAGAATCCAGGGTTGCGTAAGGTTCAAGAAAATATCTGTGGTCACACTACTGATGTGGTCAATTTTCAAGTGGGAGTTGATACTCAAAATTTTTTCAATCCAATGTCGTACCTTTTCAAATTTGTGCTTCAATGGAGTCAATGTGGTAGATACGCGCCACTGCCGAATGGGTTGAAAGATTGTATTGATTTTCAAGACTTGTTTCAAGATAAGAGGAAAGCACTGGATATGTCAGAAGCTTCATTGTCTACATTAGTTCTATTGGGTCAGATAAATGTTGGCTTTTGGGTAAGGAATGGTACGCCTATTACACACCAAGCTCGCATGTACACCAGATATAGTATGCGCGAATTCACCTATATGAGTGATATCTTTAATGTGCAATTTAGTATGGTATTATCGGACCCGAACGATTTCTTCGTGACATTTTTATCACGGTGGGGGCTCAAACATTGGGCCAATGGGTTTCCAATGGGTGACTTCCCTGATTCTGAAACTACCGTTGCTATGGTCAATCAGTGCTTTTTACTCTTGATCCAATTATTTACAGAAATCAAGTCCTTAACAATGGTCTCTTCAATAGACGGATTTGAGAAAACTCTGAAAGCAGAGATTATACATGCATTATGCTACAAAAATTGCACTTATTCGCAAATTATGAGTAATATACCTGAACACATCACAAAACATGCAGCTTTTGACCTATATTTGGCAAAATACACCAACTATACACCTCCATCGGGATTGATGGATTGTGGGATATACACATTAAAACCAGAATTTCGCATTGAAATTGATCCATTTTTTATCGGTATGTCATCCAGCAAGAGATACGAGGCCGAAAAGTGCATTAGATTATCAATGGCTACCAAGTATAAGATAAATTACGACGACACCTTTGTCCCGCCAAGAAAAGTAATCGACTTCCTAAAAAATACACCATACTTCAGGCTCTATGCAATCTCATCGGCAGAAACTTTTGGTCTTTTCCTTAAAAATTCCTTAGATCATATCAACAAATTCGAATACGAAAGTCTTTTGCCCGCTGTGGTCCACGTAATCCATCTCTGCGTTGTTAACAACTTGAATGAGTTTATGAAGATTTTCTGGCACGAGTATACTTCAATGGAGGCCGCTGATTGTTACTATCAGAGTGTTGGTTCTATATTGTACAGCTTTCTGTTAAAGGATCACTTCTCATCTGTTCATGGGGCTATTAGGGAAATTTTCAGATATTTGGCAGAAACTGCCCCTCATGTTGATGCAACTAGTTACTTACAAGAACAAACGCACCCATTCATTGCAGATGTACTTTGGTCTTCGAATACTATAAAAAATAGTAAAGATGAGGAATTCGAGAGAAAGAAAAAAATGGCCAGGATTAGAAAAGAGAAAGTTATCAGAAGGCTCAACAAACAACAGATGCAGTTCATTGAAAACAACAGTATCCCTACAACTGACGATGAAGAGTTCAAGGAATCCTCGGTGGAATCTATTCCCGGTGAAACGATTGGCTGGGAATTCCCGGAAGATTCTTGCGTTTTTTGCAAGATGCCCGGTGAAGATGACGTATTTGTCTACTTTTCATATCAGGAGAGTAATATTTGTGACCATAATCTAGACTTCCGCAGAGTTAAAGACGTTACCGATGCAATCTCACATCCGGAAGTAGGTGGAAATTTTGCCGCCGAGGAAAAGAAATATCATCCTAGTAGTCTTGAAAATTTCACGGCAACTCCACAAATGAAATTAACAGCCCAGGGTGCTGTAATGAAAACATGTGGTCACGGTTCGCATATATCATGCTTAGGAAATCACATGAAATCAATCAGGGCCGCTCACAACCAAACTACTAAAAATGTTCCAGTTGCCTATGGATTCGGGCTGTTATATTGCCCACTCTGTAATGGGCTATGTAACTCTTTTTTGCCCAAAATCATAGGATCGAATTGCAGGATTGCTAAGAACTTTTTTGAAAATAATCTTCGATATTCTGCGGGGGAAGTCCCAAATCTTCTGTTATCAACAAGCTTGAAGGCTGCAAGGATTTGCGAGGATTTAACTGAGGATTTGCTTGCGAGCAAAAGAAAACCTTTCGAGGTCATCAACCAGATTTTTGTCAACACAATTTTGAATACCGAATTATCTTTGAGATCTCTCCCGGCGGATAATGCAATTCACGAAATGCCAAATCAAAGATTATTAACTCTAAGACTTATGTCTGAACTTAAAAGTATACTTTTCAAGAATCGCCCCAGTGATACGGAATTAGTTCAAGTCGTGAAACCCTCCAATCTATTTGAGCTCGATGAAAAGAAAAATGAATTGCTTCTTCTAGCAAGCGAAATAATTGAGTCTTTAGAACAAAATGAATACTCCCAATCTACTATGACTCCATTATCGCATTTGAAAGAACTAATCAAAACCAAGATATGGCGGGATTGCGTCTCTCTTTCCAAAGAGTTGCTCAAAGTCAGTTTCTACCAAAACTATACAGGAACTACTCCATGGGATGTCCCCATCAAATCTGATGAGCACTCTGAAGTCGAAGCGACCATGCTTGTTGAGGTCCTTAAAGCTCAGTTATTTTGTTTAAATCCATTGATAACAAGTTCTCATTTGAATGGGCTGAATCTAATCAAGTCCCATTTGCATCAATTAATTGCTGGATCGTTTCAAATATTCTTAAGAAGACTTTGCATGATTTTCTACTCGCGCTATGCTGTTGAAATGGAGTATGCTCGAGAAGTTGATTTCTCTAGGGAACTTGACTTCCTTTTAAAATACCTACAACTTCCTCCGTTGGCTAGTATTATTCAAGAATTTTGTGAACATGACGCTGAACAATGCTTAGAAAGTTTCAAGGAAACTCTACAGGGAGATATAACATCCAATGTCATCGAAAATTTTGCATTCACTTCTCCTAGAACTGCGAAACTGATCGAATTGCCAATTTCACTCTCACATTTTGCTCTTGCAGAAGGGAACCAAGTAACGCAAAGGGCAGAACGGGATGATATTTCAATTTGTCTCTTTTGTGGTAAAGCTTGTCACATTCAAAGATCGGTAGCATTACATGGATACGTCCAAGGTGAATGTACTAATCATGTTCGGAACGAGTGTAAAATAGTATCCACTTACGGAGTTTTTCTCATGATGAAAAGTAATGCCATTTATCTATCCTATGGACACAGAGGTTGTTTCTATCCAACTCCATACCTTCATAAACACGGTGAGCCAGACGCGGATTTCAAATTTAATAATCCAGTTTTCTTGCATTCCAAAAGATATGAACACCTCATGAATGGCATAATACTGGGTAATATGATCCCCCACATTGTCTTCAGATTAACGGATGGAAACTCTGATTTGGGAGGCTGGGAAACCATGTAGAAATCTATCAAATGTTATAGCTTTAGTATATGTAAGAAAATTAACTCAATTGCTCCAACGGATAAGTAATAATGGATAATTTGCTATAAATGACTATACTGGTGAATCACCAATTAAATAACAAACAAAAAAAAAAAAAAAAAAAGACAACTAGATGCTATACTTTTATGAATCAATTTTTTTATGTATATATATTTCTATATTTTTATAGTTTTTCTTCCGATTTCTAACTCTTTTACCTTACAAAGTGGTCTTATCCAACTTCTCGCTAGCTTCTTCGACGGCACCTTCTGCGTTCTTGGCCTGCTGGTTACCACCTGGGTACTTGGTACCCTTGTTCTTGGGCTTCTTGGCTTTCTTAGTAGTTTGTGGAACTACCTCTGGGTAACCGTTGGCAAGGGCGGCTTGCCATTCAGAACTAGATTCGAATTCTTTTCTGATTGGCTCCAATAGTTCATTAATAGCGTCGGAAACACCAGTTTTTAAATCAGGAGGTGCCAATTTTAATTCCTTGAAATCTTGGAATAATTTGTCGAGGGAGTCGTAGGCAACTGGACCACCAAATTTTTCAGGTCTGTTAATGTAAAAATGGAATTCTTCCTTACCATATTTTAATTCTTGAATTGGTGCAATAACATATTGGACGAAAGCCAACAAACCGTTATCTTCAACAGCACCTGGACTACAGTAAGCACTGTTGATTTTCTTTTGCACTTGTTTTGGAGAATCTAATAGATCAATCTTAGAATTTGGATCAGATGCAGACATTTTACCACCCTGAGTCAAACCAGGAACCATTGGATTCATCAAATGAGCTCTCTTTTTGTAGCCAAGAGAACCTAAGGTTTCTTCTGCCAAAACAAAGATCTTTCTTTGATCAGATCCACCAAATTGACAATCGACATCCAAGTACTGCTCATCAAGAGCTTGCATCAATGGGTAGATCAAACCACTTAACAATGGGTTAGCCACTTGTTTAACCACATCTGCACCAGCTCTCTTTGCATCGTTTTGAGAAACTTTATTAGCTAAACGGAAAATATCTAAAGTGTAATCTGGTTTCAATTGGTACGAGGATCCAGTGATAAATTTCAATTTTTCAATTGGAACATCAATACTTCTCAAAATTGCCTTGACCGTGAATTCGTAGTATTTAGCCCTGTAATTGACGACCTCCAATGGTGCCTTCATATTATCTAAAAATGCATGTAGGTCTGCCATCAAAATGACAACTTCACAACCAGCTTTTAAGAAATCTGCCAATTTCGTCATTGGTACAAAGTAACCACAGTGAGGCTTACCAGTAGGAGCAGAACCCCAGTACAATTTCAATGGTCTGTTTTCCTTCTCCAAGACATCCTTGATAATCTGTGGATTTAGAACTTCTTGTAAGTTCTTTGTGATCAGTTCGTAAGATTCCTTAGGATCAACAACAAAACTCATGGTAAGGTAATTTGATATCACAGAAATGGCTAAACCCTTAATGGAACAATTTCCAGACCTTTTATCTATTCGAATGAGAAAAGTTTAGTTGGTTATTGAATGGAAAGTCCATTATCCGAAAATTTTTCTTTTATCAGTCTTTGGTGCTGAACTCATGTTAGAGTGAGTCACTAATAAGTAGTGATAGAAGAGCAAGGAATTAGGTAATAGGAATTCAATGATGGCTTCTATCAGGGCAGATTTCACTTATGTGATCCATTAAAACTATAACTAGAAAAGATGTGTTGAACACACGCCGTAGTCCGATTACAAGTACATCACCCAAACGAAACACGTACTAGTGAAATTAGGCCGATAGAACCACTTGAGATGGTAAAACAAGGGCCCAGGATCAATATGGACTAATTACGGATGCCATTGAAGGGTTCATTGATGAGATATGCCTGATCGTTGAAAGCGATATATGCATGTTTTCCATCCATTAATCTACAAGAGAAGGGAGAGTTTCTTCAACTTTACTTGAACACTAACGAACCACCTAGCTGAGTTTAAGTGGAGGTAAAACAGAGGTTTAGAGACGATCTAGAATGGCCTATAGCAGAAGTGGGAATGGTTCTAGTGGTGTTTCACCTTTTATCAAGCCTGATAGGCTGAGAAGGAATTTTTTGAGGGCTAGGAGGAGTAGAGGAGCTACACCCAAGACGACCATAAAGAAGGATGATCCTGAGATACAGGAGGCAAGAGAGAGGATGATGTTGCATCAAGGCAACAGTACTATGGAAAATGGTAAGATTAAGGTGAAAGAAGAGGCACCTGAAGAGTTCAACGAATTCCCCCTAAGAGCAGTAGCTAAGGAAGAGTTGGATAATATGAGAACCCATCTCTTAAAATTTCAAAGCAAGAAAGGTATAAATCCCACACAGGACTTCCATTTACCTATCAGATTACATCGTAAGGACACCAGAAATTTACAATTCCAGTTGACTAGAGCAGAAATCGTACAGAGACAGAAGGAAATTACAGACTACAAGAAGAAGCAGGAAAGTGAAAGAACTGGGAATAAAAGAAATAATGACAATGTGGCTCAAAATCAAACGGGAGAAGCAGTGGAAAACCACGTTGACAAAAGGAGTCCAGGTTCTCCACCTGCTGGTACTCAGGCAGGAACTGAAGCATCTCCTGAAGATCCGTCAGGTGCAGAGAGTCCACAAGGTCAAGGTCCGAGCGCGGGTGAAAATCCTTCTAAACCAACTGAAGGTATGCCAGTCGTTACTAAGTTAGAAGAAGCGGGTCCAGCAGCAGATCCAACTAAAGTCGGTATGGTTAAATACGATGGTGAAGAAGCTTTAGATGAACAAGATGATTTAGCCACAATGGATCCACTTGCAGACGTGGCTCCTGATGGTGGTGGACGTGCCAAGAGGGGGAACACTAGAAGAAAGACTCGTCAGTTGAAAGTGTTAGATGAGAATGCCAAGAAGCTAAGATTCGAAGAATTTTACCCATGGGTTATGGAAGATTTTGATGGTTACAACACTTGGGTGGGATCCTATGAAGCTGGTAACTCAGATTCTTACGTCTTATTGAGTGTAGAAGACGATGGGAGTTTCACTATGATACCCGCTGATAAAGTTTACAAGTTTACTGCTAGAAATAAATATGCTACCCTAACAATCGAAGAAGCTGAGAAGAGAATGGATAAGAAGAGTGGTGAAGTTCCCCGTTGGTTAATGAAACACCTGGATAACATCGGTACTACAACTACAAGATACGATAGAACAAAGAGAAGATTGAAAGCGGTTAATGACCAACACGGTAATGATGATGGTGAACACAGTGATAATTCCGAAGTGGAATTAGATTATGATGAAGAATTTGCAGATGACGAAGAAGCACCTATCATTGACGGTGATGAAAAGGAAAACAAAGAATCAGAACAAAGAATCAAGAAAGAAATGTTACAGGCTAATGCTATGGGGCTAAGAGATGAAAATGCTCCTAATGAGGATGAAGAAGATGATCTATTTAATGAGAAAAAAATTGATGAGGAGGGTGAAAGAATTAAAAGAGCATTACAGAAGACAGAATTGGCTGCATTGTACTCATCAGATGATGAAGAGATCAATCCGTATCTATCAGAATCGGATGTGGAAAACAAAGAACAATCAGAACAAGGTAATAAGGAAAATTCAGAGGAATCACCTTCTTCCAAGAAGGGATCTCCAAAGAAGAATGTAGGTTCTTCATCTTCATTGAATGCACATAGAGAACCACAGATAAAGGTTAAGAGTATTAAGGACTGTGTTATAGTTTTGAAAGCGGATAAGAAGGTGTTGACGAATTTCCCAGGAGGTGATTGGAATCCCGAATTATCTAAACGTAAAAGAGAAGATGGTACAGCTGACGCGGCTGAGAATACCCCATCAAAGAAGGTCAAATTGGAAGAAAATGCAACACCATTAATCGCGGAACAAGATATCATCGACGCTATCGGTGATGGTAAAGTCAATGTCAAAGATTTCGGTAAGACCATTAGAAGGAAATACCCAGGTCCAGACAACAAAAAACTCATGGTGGCTATTGTCAAGAAACTTTGTAGAAAGGTGGATGACGAGCACATGGAACTCAAGAAATGATTTTTTTTTTTGTTATGGAAACATTCAACTCTCGAGTTATGTACAATAGCTTCTTTTCAAGTAAGGTATTTATATATAGATATATATATTACATTTTAATCTAGTACATATTATAATAGGTTGGGTTTACGCCACCTCTACAATTTCATCATCATCATCATCAGAGTCCTCTGCATTCTTTTGGTCTTCAGCTGATCTGGCGGGCAATTCTTCCAACTGGTTAGATTCAGGTTCACCTCTCATTAGAACGTTAACGATTCTATAACATAATTCACCAATATCGTCATCCTCTACATTTTTGTGCAGTTCTCTAACCAATGGGTAAACAGATTTACTTCTTAAAAACTCTCTGCCGGTCTTGGTTGTACAGAGTAAAAGAATACTTTCCAAATGAACACAGATAATGGAAGGAATAGGATCTCTTGTCTTATCCTCTGGTAATAATTGTAATTCTTCTGGTAGGTTAAACATATCTTCCTCATCAATTTCAGAATCCTTTGCACTAGCAATTGGTAATAAAATGTACGGCAGTAAATTGATACTCTCATCCTCCAATAATCTTTGATGAGTCTCTGAATCGAACAACGAGTTTTTAATCGTAGAGGCAACACCTTCTCTTCTTATCTTAGAATCATATTTTTCAGTGAAAACCAACAGTTTAGAGATTGGTGTAACACCATCGTATTCTTGAGTATCGATAAAATATTGTCTACCAGCTTTAAATCTTGAAATATCAGCAAAAAAATATGACAAATAGTCAAATGTAGAATATTTATTCAACTTTCTATCATAACCTTTGACAAAACAATCCATTAAACAATCGATGACTCTGTTACTCTTAAAGATAGAACGATCCAATGGTGGTAATTTTTCCTGATCCTCATTTCTCTCACTTCTGGTAAATGTGAAAATTTTGTTAATGGTATTTTCCTTAGCCAAATTACTCAATAAGATACACATAATATCGGCGCTAGTATTACCAAAATCACAAATTTTCCAACTCAAATATTCTAAAAAGTTCACGTCGTTTGAAATTCTTCTTCTCAGCAGATCATCATCACATAGATTTGCTAAAATGGTCACAGATTGCTGAACTAAAATCTTGGAATTTTCTTTTGCTAGATCCTTTAAATCTTCAATGGCTCTACAGTTATCATATTTGAATACCAATGCAGTGGGTCCTTGGCTAAAACCAACCAAATTATCCAGTGCAATTTGTTTAACTGCAGGCTGTGGAGAGTGTAAAAATGACACTAATTCCTCTAGCTGGGTTGGCATTGGAAATGGTATGTGATTATATTCCTGACAAGCTGAGATGTGATGAGATGAGATGAGATGAGCTCGAAATTTTTTTTTTTCAACACTTTTTTTTCTCTTCTAAAGCTCGCCCTGTAGAACTCAAAGGTCATATTTATGCATACAACAAGAATCAACTTAATAGTGAACCAATTGCAGTATTTAAAGAATAGATATGAGTTCCATTGACGAAATTACAAGTAGTGATTATGTACTTGGGAACAAAAAATCCCTTCTTTGGGTTCAAGACAGTACCGCATTGGTTTTTGGTATAGGAGCAGGTATTCTTCAATTGGAATCTTTCAAGGGGTTTGCCATGTTTGTAGTAGGTTATTTGAGCGTTGCACTGCTCTATATCATTTGGATCTGTCGACTACAACCCGCGAAGTACTACCAAAGTCCGATAAACGATATCTTTATAGAATCCTTCGTTAGAGAACTTACAGGTTACGTAATGGCGTGGACGTTCTCCTATGCACTGGTTGGATAATAATGATAATAATAATAAAAACTCGGTTAATATTTTTGTGCAGTAAATTAGTATATATATATATATGATGATGGAAGAGTATTATAGTATGTACAGTGTAATGTAAGTCGAAGGAAATAAAAAAAAATAGGAATAAAGTATTCACAGCGATAGGGGAATGATCTTCTAGCATAACGAACAAACTTCGATAAAATTTACCGTAATTTTTTTTTTCTCTTCTTCCTTCAATTCATAATAATAACAATAGAAATAATAAAAAATAATATTAGTACACCAAAATCAAATGGTGATGCTTTCCACTAGTGATGCTAACTTCTCAACGCTAGCCAAATTTCTGTTACCCACAGCATCTGATTTATTCAATTTTTCCAAATAGGATTTAATGGCTACTACAATCAGTCGTTTATCTTCGCCCTCTGAAACACCAACTAATTTTTGTACAACATAATTGGCAAATTGATCACGCATCATGAGAACCAGGGGAGCATTTTCCTCCAAGTTAGCAGCACTGGATTCGTCAGATGGCATTACCTTGGACATGATCAGTCTTCTTTGATCTCTTGTACCATAAAGAATAGCCTTCTCCACAACGTTTGAGGCAAATTTATGCTTAGAAAATTCCACTACAGTTTGCGATACGATGTTAACAATATCTTGCTTTGTTTCTGCCATTTCCCTTAGACAGTTACTGCCATCTTGTTGTAAAACATGTTGAATCACATAGTTACCGTACTGGTCTTGAATCAAAAATGGTATGAAATCCTTAATTTCACGGAAAATTCTAGTTTGATCATTTTCGGAACCAAATTCCAGTAATCTTTGAATTACACGACAACCGTATGCATGGGTCGATAAGTGGTATATTTGACCATCAAGTGAATTCAATATAAATGGTAATTCAGTCATAGGTATACTTTCAATAGCTTTTTGGATCACATGATTACCGTTTTGATCTTTGATCATTTCTAAAACGCATGTGGATAATTCTTGAACGAGGTCGATTCTTTGCTCTAATTCGATAAATTCTAATGCCCTTTGAATTACACGACATGCATACATTTGCATCGATAATTCTTGCATTTTTCCTTTAAATTGATTAACAAGGATATCCCTTTGAGTCTTAGATCCAAATTCGAAAAATTTTTGAATGACATAATTACCAAAGACATCATCAGATAATTCCACAGCTTGATCTCTGATTTCATTGAAGATAACTTCCCTTTCAGATGGCGATGCTGATGCCAATTCATACTGGATGAATCTAGAACCATGTTGGTCTTGACAAAACTCTAATACATATCCAACGATATCTTTTATCTTGTAAGTCTTATCAGTTGGATTAGATCTAAACTCATCTAAAACTGGTGATCTTACAGTATAATAGTTTGACCATTTACCACTATTAGGACCATTTTTCAATTTAGAATTAGTTGGCAGTGGTGAATTCACCTTATTGGAACCATTGTTTTTCCTCTTGTTGTTATTGGCACCACCACCATTATTGTTATTATTATTATTACCATTATGATTATTATTACCATTATTGGAATTTGTCTTACTATGGAAGGGATTGGGTAATGTACCAATGTTTCGACTACTAGTAGTATTTGTTGGTGGGTTATTCGCGCTATCCAAATAGGGATTTGCTTGGTGCTTTTTCGATGGATTTTTACCTTGAACATTACGTTTCCCCAACGGTGCGCCCACTGGTGGTCTCGTTCCTTGCGCGGTTGCAGTTGAATTTGGACTTACCACTGGATGCAAAGTATTAACTGGTTGATCTTGCGCCAGTGGTGGTGGTGGTGCAGACATACCAGGATACAAATCATTGCCCAAGTACAAGTAAGGATTTTGTAACAAAGAAGCCTCGGGTGGAGGTGTAGCCGCTGAAGACAAGGATGGAGGGGGTATTGGCGGAGGTGAAATTGTTGAAGGTAAGAATTGTGGCAGAAAAGGTGCTGTGAACGGAGAAGGGTTCGGAGATGTTTGCTGCTGTTGTTGTTGCTGTTGCTGTTGCTGCTGATGTTGTTGTTCTTGTTGTGGTGGAATTAAAAATTGGTCGCTAATATTTGTATCTGGTTTAAAGATGGGGGCACTAGCCACATTCCATATATTCTTCTTAGATTTATTATTCACATCGGTAAACTGTTCCAAAGATTCTGATGCTGTTGAGTTTGAAGTCACTGAAGTACGTCTAATACCCTGTAATGGCGAAACTAAATTTTTCTGACTATCTGCAACCGAATTTTCGTAACCATTTGGTTGTGGAACTGTTGGAACATCAGTGGCATTATCTGATCCGCTCTCTAATTCCTTTGTACCTTCAATGAGGGATTTACCAAATTTTTCGAAAAATCCACCACCACTATTACTACTACTACCATTGCCATCATTGTGGTTAAACAATATAGGGCCTGCAATGGAAGCTGAATAATGTCCCATGAAATTCATTCTATTATTGTTACCAAAAAAATGTTGACCGGAAAGTGATGTAGTTTCATCATGATGAAGACGATGTTGATGATAACTTGAATTGTATGGAGGGGCTGTCCCCACAGAAAGCGCAGTTCTTCTCGTTACAATCGGCGAACTAGACTGACTCGAAGCTGCGTCTTCCGGAACTCCAGCAGCACCCATTGTCGAGTACATCAGTAAATCCTGATCGCTAGTAGTAGCTGCAGAACCGCCTGCAGCAGCAGCAGCAGCTGCTGCTGCTGCTACAGAGGGATTCGTAGCAGTGGTCGCAGGTGCACCCACTGGGCTTGCCGTTGCAGTAGCTGCGGTATAGCCAAGACTTGGTCTTCTAAATCCACCTAATTGAGCACTACCACGACGTTCTGAAACTCCACTGGTATTATTATTATTATTATTACTATTGTTGCTATTGTTGTTGTGAGTTGGATTCGAAAGCGCACTTAGTGAAGACACAATGGAAGCTAATTCTGCGTCCATATTACCACTGTTGCTCTTCAAATGGTTGTCACCATCATCGTCTATCCTTGTACCAAACCACGGATCCACGTTTGACATTACTGACATGTATTATTTGTATAAATACTGCAAACAGCAGTATAGAAAGGGACAGTATATGAGAGAATACGGTAAGATCAGTTAACTATTGAAACAAATAACCAAACAAATAATGAAGTAAAAGACTAGCCTCGCGTAAATACCAAATCAATCGTGTAAATATAATATAACGTTACTTAATATGCTTTGTCTCTTAATGGATGAAGTTTAAACTCTCTGCATGTGGTTTTTTGGATCGACGCCGCCACCAATTTTTGCGAGCACGTGATGAGAATCTGTTACCCGGTATATAAACATTTACCCGGCCATATTTGACACAAACGCGTTTCAAGATGAAACACAGGCACCAATGTTACCCGCACAAGCACGTGCTTGTTTCGCGCTAGAGAATTTCTCCTATTCTTTTCTTTTTTTTCGGAGTACGTACTAAGTGACGCTATTTCTCTCTAACGGGAAATTAATA
This sequence comes from Zygosaccharomyces rouxii, assembly GCF_000026365.1. Taxonomy (NCBI): domain Eukaryota; kingdom Fungi; phylum Ascomycota; class Saccharomycetes; order Saccharomycetales; family Saccharomycetaceae; genus Zygosaccharomyces; species Zygosaccharomyces rouxii. The sequence continues at coordinate 832,383 of NC_012991.1, read as the reverse complement.
TGAACGAGAATAGGCATGAGAAAAAAAAAAATGGATGGCGTAAGTAGTGCATGTGCAACGATACGTTGATAAGTTACAAGCATGTCTAATCAATGATTGACAGCTGTTGATTGAAATCAATTAAGAGGTTGCATAATACATTACACTACTTTTTTTTTTTTTTTTTTTTTTTTTTTCTCCTACTGTAGTTCACTCTCCTTTCTCTAAAGATTACACTTCAATTCGTTTTACCTCAGTTTACTTTACTTCAGTTTACTACAAAATTATAGCGATATTTTATCGGCCAGTGCCATTCGTTCCTTCAAATTACGTCCAAAACATAACGACGGTAAATCCACTCAAATTCAATATTCTTCTGCTATATTATTGAGGATCAGTTCATTTGTGCAAAGAAATAAATAAGCTCACATTTGAATTCTTCTGCTCCTACTCCTGTTCCTTCCCTCTTTCCTGGTAAATCCAAACCTCTGTTGCAGTATGCAGTCAGAAGCACCCCTGTCTTCGCTGAGACCTATTAATTTTAACACAATTCACAAGCTAAGACGTAGAGTTAAAATTGGTTCAGTGTCGGTTTTCAACAACAAGTATTGTAATGCAATTTCAAATGCGATAGGTAGAGGCCATAATGGTAAAGATAAAAATAAAGATGACGAGAAGGAAGACGAGAAAAACGAAGCTGAAGCTGAAGGGGAAGACAAAGATGAAGAGGAAGATGATTTCTACGATCAGGATGAAAGAAAACCTTTCGCAAGATCCAGCACACCTGAATATCTACTTTCTCAAAAAGTTAAAAATACCTACAAAAATGGTAGGCTTAGGGATAGCAAGTCAATCACACCAAATGATTCAAATATATCACTGTTGTCTGAAGCTAATACCCTTGTAGGTAGTAGTACCGTTGTTAATGAAAATAACAGTGATGAAAATAATGGCGGTAGATTAAGCTGGAGTCTTAATTCATCATCATCATCACCAACGGTTCATTCCAGCTCCATTACTAGTGGTGGTGAACTTTGCAGTACCGACGTCAAGACATATATCAGAAACTTTAACCATTCAGCTGCTTACCAATTGGGTCATAAATGTCATTTACACTATTACCAATTGCCATTTCCCTACCGTGAAAACAAATATATCATTCACGGTTACAGATTTTATGCGTCTCATAAAAAATCATTTCTATCAATTATAAATTGGTACGGCTGGCACAATGAGACCTCCAATATCTGGACCCATCTTTTAGGTGGGCTTTATTTGATTTATTTGGCTTTTTACCATTTCCCACACTCAAACATTTGGTTGTCCGATAGAGTTCCAAAACCTGCCAAATGTATTGTTGCTGTTTTCTTGGCAGCCGCTATCAAATGTATGTTTGCATCAGTGTTTTGGCACACATTTAATGGTACCCACCTGTTAAGGCTACGTTCTAAATTTGCCTGTGTTGATTACACTGGTATCACAATTTTGATTACCGCATCAATTCTAACTGTGGAGTTTGTTACAATGTATGATTACAAAATTTCACTTTTGTTCTACATGATATGCTCGCTGGCTCTAGGTATCATTGGTGTGTCTATGAACTGGTCACCAAAATTCGATAGACCTGAAGCAAGACCGTTAAGAATTAAATTTTTTATCCTTTTGGCGACAGTTGGTTGTTCTTCTTTTATTCGACTAGTTTTTCTAACCAATTGGAGATATGCAGCCGATTTGCTAACACCTTTGACGAATAAATCTGTTGTTTGGTATCTAATTGGTGTTTTCTTTTACGGTTCTTTTATCCCCGAAAGATTCAGGACTGATATTTTAACAGATAAGTCAATTCCAACTGAAAAGCAACTATCGACAGATTTGGATATCGTTACAAAACACAGAGATATCCATTTTAGAGAAAAGCCAACCATACATCCAAGATCTCAATGTTGTCAACATCATGCAGGCTCATTTAAATCTCTATGGTGGGTTGATTATGTGGGTTGTTCTCACACTCTTTGGCATTTCTTCGTTTTACTAGGTGTTATAGGTCATTACAACGCTATTATGGATATGTTCACTAAGAGATGGATACTTTGATTAAAATAAAATAGAACTTCTTTTTTTTTTTTTTCTTTTCCCTTTATTTTTTTTTTTTTTTATATATATATTGCAGTGCAATATCTCCTTTTCAGCAGAGATTGGTATGGTTATTATGAATTTTTATGTCCTTTTGTAAATATATGTGTTAGAAGTTTATAGAATCTACCGATAAGGTCAAATTTTTATTCATATCGTCAAACCTATTCAACTACAAAACCAAACAAAAATCCTTAAAAGAATAATAAAAGAATAAAAATATGCCTATCAATCAACCCAGTGGTCAAATTAAACTGACCAATGTTTCACTAGTTAGACTTAAAAGAGAGCGTAAGAGATTTGAAATTGCATGTTATCAGAACAAGGTTCAAGACTATCGTAAGGGAATCGAAAAAGATTTAGAAGAAGTATTACAGGTCCATCAAGTATTCACCAACGTTTCTAAAGGTGATACTGCAAATAAGGAAGATTTACAAAAATGCTTTGGCACAACAGATCAAGATTCGATCATTAAAGAGATCTTAGCCAAGGGTGAAATTCAACTATCAGAGAAGGAAAGACAGTTGGAAATAAACAAGATTAATAATGAAATGTTGACCATTATAAGTGCCAAATGCATCAATCCCAAGTCTAAAAAGAGGTACCCACCATCGATGATCCATAAAGCTTTAGTGGAATTGAAATTTAGTCCAGTTCTTAATAAGCCTGCCAAATTACAAGCATTAGAAGCTATCAAAGTTCTAACCAGAACTCAATTAATACCGATCACGAGAGCCAGAATGAAGGTCAAAGTGACAATGAACGCTAATAAGCCAGAAACTATCGAACAGTTGAAAAATCACGTCAAGGGAACAGAAGAAACTTCATCAGATGCCCAAATCTGGTCAATGACGGGTTTAATCGATCCAGTTAGTTACAGAGAACTCGTATCTTTATGTGAACAAGGCGGGCAGATTCAAGTACTCGACATGGCAGTCATAGATAGTACATAAGCATTCATTAAATTCAACTATTATACATTTGTTTAATGCTTCCTAAAACAAATATCAACTTATCAAAATTTTTATCATTACCCTTCCACATTTTGCTGCTCATCGTAATGACCAAACCTCGACTTTGAATTTCATCGTTTTGGTACAATCCGTCCACATTGCTAGGTATAATTACCCTGCGGTACAATTCTCCAATCTGTGTACAAACTACCGGCAATTGTGCATCGTTGCTATCACCTAGTCGACATATGACTTGCCAATCTGACATGTGGTCCCCTGAAAAATCATCTTCATCGACAGAAAACCCTGCTAACGGTCTTTGTAATGGCTCTAAACCTCTTGGCACTACTTCGTAGGTGGCATCCATCTCTCCATTATACCTTACTTGAAGCAAGATCTTGTTGTTAAAATGAACACTATGCAGTTCTAATTCACCTCCTGGTAAAACATCCTTGGGGAATTCAACCGTAAATTCTTTGTGATACATATTCTGGAATCTTTTCCCACTTCTTCCCCCTATCTAATTTTGCCATTTGCATCGTCAATTGCAATCTTTTGAAGTTCTTCAACCTTTGAGCCTCGAAGGGAAAATGATTGAAAAAAGTACACAAACAAACCTAGACAAAAATAACACTACAAGGAATATTGAATAGAAACTTTCCCAAGCCAGTGTAGTAGTGGTGCAGTCCAGCGGTCTCCCAATGTTAAGAATACTTATAGATATCTACTACAAATTGATTTCAGGAATCATATTGAACTGTTTCCTAACAGCAGTCGCAATTCTAGCACTATGGCACAATTTTGTCACTGTGCATTTTCGTAGACGTCATGATTACAGAGATACCAGGAGTTCAAGAACTCATATCAAGAGACCGACTTCTACAACGAGTGGAGGTGGTTCACGGGCACACAGAAGTGGATCAATTTCATCATCATCACCTTTGAACGATGAAGGAAACCTAGAGGAGGATCCTGAAAACAACATCGAATTTGATCATACCATAACTAGTTTTGAGACAAGACCAGACGAGGCAAGAACGTTTAACGAATGTAACTATGAGGGTAAACCAACAAAAGAATTGGAAGATAATCCATTTCAAGATATCCTTGCTGCTGAAGATTTGAAATTAGTACCCAATTTAAAATACTACTACGCCCAATATGGAATTGCCATTGAAGAGTTTGAAGTGGAAACTGACGATGGATTTATTCTTGATTTATGGCATTTGAAACATGACGACGAGAAGAGTCTACATCCAGTACTGATGTTACATGGGCTTTTGCAAAGTAGTGGTTCGTTTGCCTCTAGTGGTAGGAAGTCGCTGGCGTACTTCATGCATCAATCAGGATTCGACATTTGGTTAGGTAATAACAGGTGTGGGTTAAAACCAAAATGGAATAAATCGAAGTTTAAAAATGATAAAAGGAGAAAATGGGATTGGGATATTCATGAAATGGTTAAGTTCGACATGAAGGCGTTAGTCAATACCGTTTTAGAAAAGACGCAGTATGAAAAATTAACATTGATTGCACATTCTCAAGGTACTACCCAGGGATTCTACGGGTTAACTAATGGTGAAGTTCTTTACGGTGATGATGAATTTAGATTGGCGGACAAATTAGAGAATTTCGTCGCATTATCACCTGCATGTTATCCGGGCCCATTAATATTTGAGAAAAGTTTCATCAAATTTATGTCGCTAGGTATTGATCATAAATGGTGTTTTGGTAATAAATCATTTTTACCCATGATGTTATTTGCCAAGAAGATCACTAAAGGTGTCGTGATAATTCCCTTCATGTCATACATCATGTTTAATTACCTCTTCGATTGGAATGACTCACTCTGGGATAGACCATTAAGAGATCGTCATTTTCTCTTTTCACCTGTTTACATTTCCAATAAATTGATGCAGTGGTGGTTATCACCTTCCAAACATAAGGTAAGCTTTAAAAATGGTGCTGATATCATGTTCCCACCAGACAAGACTTGGTTACCTGTAGAAAATGGAGCTCCTGTAGAGAAACCGGTAAAACCTCATTTAAATTCAACTAGGCAAAATGTGTCCGATTTCCCACACATTATGATGTTCATTCCAAGACAAGATAGGTTAATCAACGGTGAAAAATTGATTAACCATTTCATTCAACATGAATCTCATTCACTTTTCAAGATTTGGTACATCGACGAATACTCTCATTTAGACGTCCTTTGGGCTCATGATACAATTGAACGTATCGGAAGACCGCTGGTGGCCAATTTGAGACTCCCCAAGGTTTCAAACAAAGAGGCAACGATAGAACAATAGAAGAGGATAATAATAAAATTAAAATATCAAGACTTTAATATTAATATTAACATTATCATTTATTATCACTATTACCATTACTATTACTATTACCATTTTTTTATTTTTTTATTTTTTTTTATTTTTTTTTTTTCAATTTTTTCGTCAAAGGTCATCGCGATGAGCTTCATGAAAAAGATGAAAAAAAAAAAAAATGGAAAATTATTCAAACAATAAGCTCATCGCAAGCTTATTCCGTCTGCTATATTCACTAAAGATACTGTGTAATAGGCTTTTGGATCATTTTTAAGTCGTGTAATATCTTAGTCATAGGTTTAAAGCATGAAGATCAAAACTATACAAAGAAACCCAGATGATTACGTTCCAGTGAGGAACACTCAGGAATCACAATTACCTAGAAATTTAGATCCTGAATTACATCCATTTGAAAGAGCTAGAGAATATACCAAAGCCCTCAATGCTACCAAAATAGAAAGAATGTTTGCTCAACCTTTTGTGGGTCAATTGGGATATGGCCACAGAGATGGTGTGTATGCGGTTGCCAAACACTATCATGATTTAAACAAAATGGCTACTGGTTCAGGTGATGGTGTTGTTAAATTTTGGAATATGTCATCAAGTGAAGAACTTTGTTCATTTAAGGCCCACTACGGTATAGTTACAGGCCTTTGTGTTAGCCCAGTACTAGCGTCTAAGAATAAAAATTTACAATACATGTTATCATGTGGTGATGATAAGACCGTTAAGCTTTGGTCCGTGGATACCGATGATTATGCCGATGTCAAAGATGATCAAAATCTAAACACAAGGGGGTTATTAAAGACATTTTATGGTGACCACTCATTTCAGGGTATTGATCATCATAGGTCAAACTCTGCGTTTGTTACTGGTGGTGCACAAATTCAACTATGGGATACTTCAAGGTCTAAGTCTACTTCCAACTTGTCATGGGGGGCTGACAACATTACAAGCGTAAAATTTAATCAAAACGATTCAAACATTCTAGCAAGTACCGGTAGTGATAATTCAATTGTTCTTTATGATTTGAGAACGAATTCACCAACACAAAAGATTGTTCAACAAATGAGAACCAACTCCTTATGTTGGAATCCAATGGAACCATTTAATTTCGTTACAGGTAATGAAGATCATAATGCTTATTATTACGATATGAGAAAGATGAATAGAGCATTGAATGTTTTCAAAGATCATGTTAGTGCTGTTATGGATGTTGATTTTGCTCCTACAGGTGATGAAATTGTCACCGGATCTTATGATAAAACGATTAGAATCTTCAAGACAAACCATGGTCACTCCAGAGAGGTTTATCATACAAAGAGAATGCAGCACGTTTTCCAAGTAAAATATTCAATGGATAGTAAATATATCGTTAGTGGATCAGACGATGGAAATGTCAGACTCTGGAGAAGTAAAGCATGGGATAGATCTAACGCCAAGACAAGCCGTGAAAAGAATAAATTAGAATACGACGAAAAATTGAAAGAAAGATTTAAGAATATGCCAGAAATTAGAAGAATTAGTCGACACAGACATGTTCCAAAAGTGGTTAAGAAGGCTCAAGATATCAAGAGAATTGAATTAAACTCGATAAAGAGAAGAGATTTTAACGAAAGACGTACTAAGAAGGATAAACCATTTGTACCTGAAAGAGGTAAACAAATTATAGGAACAGTTCATCAATATGAAGATAAACCAAGGAGAAAGAATAGAGATGAAGATGAAGAAAATCCAAGTGGTAATGAGGAATAAGCAATCAATATAATAGGGACGTCGTTGCAACAAATTCCTCATATAATGTATATTACACGGTCATATTCAAATATTTATAAGGTTATATAATCATATTTTATGTATACTTGTTGGGCTTTCATTTGACATCGCCTTATTATTTTTTGTTTACTTCTGAATTACCATTTCAATGATAAGTGGACAAGACAGGGAGAACCAGCTTCCTTTATATCAGGGAATTCCATTTCATTAGGACGTGCCAGGAGGGTGGTGTGTTCAAATATGAATTTGAAATTGGACAAAAAAAAAGAGAAAAAGAAAAAAAAAAGTGCAAAAAGATCGGTATATCTGATTGTCTACTTTGTTTTTATTCTTCTTCAACCAGGTTGAAAGCGGTATTGTAAATTGTCCACGAAAGAAGTAGGATAAGGGCCAGTGAAAGGTTGTTAAAAAAGTAGTATTCGAGAAAATAATCGCCATGACAGTAATATAACTTAAACCAGCGTTAATGGAAAAGGGTGACAGGAGGCATGTATCGAATGAAATTGGATTTCTATCATTGGAATCTTGTAATAATAAAAAAAAATAAGAAATACTATTATAATTTTTATTTTGTTTTTTTTTGTTTTTTTTTTTTTGTTTTTTTGTAAGTGTTCTCTATATTGTGATGTCCAGCACTTTGCCAACGTCAGGAACGGATTGCTCTGATAAATCTTCCAATAGCGGGATAATATCTAACAATTCATTATCATGAGTATCAGAAAACCAGGAGGAAATTGGAATTGCATGTTGAGGGTGGAAAATGTAAGAAGCCGGAGAATTGTCCAAAATTATTATTTCCGATAAAGGTCTACCAATCTGCGACAGATTTTTGATATAATTTCCTTCATAATTATAACAAGCTTCTCGGAATAATCTATGATGAACGGATTTATGTTTATCCAAAATGTCTAGTAAGGGATCACCATAACGTGCCACACTTGCTGTAAAAATAACAACTTCAAAAAGGGAACCAACTTTCTTCAAAAATTCATCAACACCGGGCCTCTTCATGACATAAACGTTATGGATTTGATCATCAATATCAACAGGTAAGACAAAATCGGCACCTTTTAAATATTTGAAAGAGGAATGAACCAACGTCTCATCTAAATCTAACACCAAACATTTTTTACCAGAAAGATGTTTGGATTGTGGTGGTAAAAGTGTATTACAACCAGCAGCATGATATTGACCTAGTTGTAATTCTGTTAAATCAACAAATTCTTCTTCTTCACCATAAGGTGGTACCGCATCAACATCCATATCAGGATCCACTTCATCTTCATGACTTTTACTTTGATTTAAAGCGACATCAGTATCATCAGCACTGCTACTAACATTCTCACCCTCCTGAACCGTCGTTGTTGTTTCTTGTGAATCTGGTGATTGTGATACTTGGTTAGAACCCGTAACCGTTGTCGCCGTTGTAGATTGTGGTAATTGAGAATGATGATCATAGCTCGATCCACCCGTACTAGTATCTGTGTCACCTGCATAAACATAAACTCCCTGCTTTTCTACTTCACCGGAGCCGCTATGATTTTGCAGTTCTTTCTCTTTTTCATTTTCCTCTTTCCCTGCTTGGATATCCTTTTCCTTTTCCTTTATGTCATCTTTAGACTTTCTACTCGATCGTTCATCTCTATCCGATTTTTCGCTTGTTTTTGGTGTTGAATTTAAAGATGAAAAACTAATACCATCATTATTGTTCGTACCGTTATCACGGTTTTTTTCAAGAGCCTCCATTCTTTGTAAATCTTGATTATCTGCTGAGTTCTTCACAGAAGGTTGCCTAGTAAATTTGTTACTATCGGCACTATTATTGGGCTGTTGCTTTGACCTTGGAAGGTGTGACGGTGCTGTAGTATTCGAGTTCGATTTAAGATTTAGATTCGAATTCGTACTAGTACTCATACCCCTTGTAGAATATAAATTAGCTTTATTACTAGCTTGTTGCTGTCCTTTTAGCTGTTGTGATCTCGGGTTCAGTTGTCTGTTGTCCCACTTAGAAGTCGCCTGCGATGAGTCCGATGAGCAACAAAATATCGATGAAATAAATCCCATTGAATTTATTAAAAGAGCTTAATTAACGCTCTCTCTCTAGAATAAATGGAAAATTGGAAAATAAAAGAACCAAAAACCAAAACCAATCTAAGCGTAAGCGTGAGCTTAAGTTTTACTTCCTTTCTATCAAAATACCCTCTTGAATTTTGTCTTTCTTTTTAACAAAAAAAAAAAAAAAAAAAAAGGAATGGTGAAGTTCAATTGTTAATTTCGGCTTAGTCGGAGTAGCAAATGGGATTTACTAATAATAATGTTAAAAATTAGTATCAATACCAATGTTACTATTCCAAAACCTCTGGATATCCTCAATTATCTTATCTGAACCTGATGGATGGACACAAGTTTAACTACCACTTTTTCAACTTTTCAAATTTTTTTAAAGACTCTTGTTGTCGTCGTTATTGTTCAATAATTCGAAAGGGGTGACGTTGTACAGCTTTGTAACAGCAACACAACACTTCCCGATAGTTCCTAATGGAAACAGCCACCAGAGACTCCTTTTTTTCTCCAGGTTACGAGATTGAATCCTTACTATTCTCCTTTACTTGTCAAGTGATTCATTCTATTTCTATTTTGAAGATTCGCCACTTAAATTTTTTGTCGCCAAGCTTTTTCTTCGTCAAAGAGGACCTCTTGAAACAGTCTTGACCGAATAATTTTAATTCGATACTACAGAAAACTATAATATTGAATCGGGAAGCGGTTGATAAGAAAGACATTGGTGTTTGTTGTGTTGGGTTTTATCGATATGGTTGAACTTGCTACACCTTCTAGGCCAATTTCTAGAGAGCAGTTCACTTCTTTGAGGCAGAGAGTAGCCAAGGATTCACCAAAACTTTACAAGAACAAAATCCTTTCGGGCCCCAATGGGCAATTGGATGTACATACAAACCAGCACAAATTGTCTCATACTGGAGGAAAGGGTACGCCGGTAGCGACAACATCGACTGTAACTAGATCCTCACCACCAATCTCACAGGTTCCTGCATCAACATCGAATGAAATCGGGTCTTTTGAAAATCCTGTTCTGCATACACTAGCCCAGAGAACTGTTAATAAAGAATGGGAGACACAGAGGTTGGTAGTTAACATAATAGCATGGGCTATCTGGGATCTTTTAAGCAAATTTTGTAGTACGCTGGCTAAACACTCTAAAATAGGTAAGGAATGGGTATCGTGGATCAATAGAGAGCTAGTACAACGCAACATCAATAGCAATAATAGCATAGTTGGTTTTTTCAACCGATTTTACAACAGATATCCATCATTATGGAATAAATTGAACTGGTCAAACTTAAATTTTATGTTCCATTTGATTGTGATAATCAATATATTATTTTCACTCAGGAGATTATTATCTAAAGTGAAAACGGACGATTTACCGTTAAACGAGAATCAGAGACAGTTGTTAGGCGTTGTTGATCAATCTGATGATTCAATTGTTCACCATGAATTGGTTAAAGAATCTGAATTGGTATCATCTAAGGAATCTAATACAGCACCTCCAGAACCACCTAATACACCTTTCCTTTTCAAATCTTTAGAGACACCAATGAAATCGAGACAGAAACAAGAGGCTGACTCTATCATCTCTAAGAATGTTACTCAGAGCGCCTTTGTCAACAGAGTCAATGCATTTGGACTATCACAATCAGCTTTGAGTAATAGAATGCATCCGAATACGAAAAACATTTCAAATTCCAGCACTGGATTGTTCCCCTCGGGTCTGGCGGCTACACCGGCGGGTAAAACTGGTTATATCCCCAGTAGTAAATATACCTATATGATGAACTCTCCGACACCAAGGAAAAAAACATAGACGTACTCATATATATACATACACACATACAAATGCATGTTACTTACTACTACTAATACTGTTTTACACTTTACCAGTAATCTGGGAATAAAAATCTTAGCTTCTGTAAAGTTTCCTTTGACATTGCTTCAGGTTTAGTAGAAATCGAAAATTTCACAGAACCCTTCAAACCATCACCAGATTTCATAAATTCAGGTAATTCACGAGCCATGGATTGGACCACATTAGATGCTAGGGAATTAGCATTTCTACCGTTATTAGCCAAATGACTCATGACACTTTCCACGGTAACAGGTTCTTCGTGTTCTTTCCATGCATCATAATCGGTAGACATGCAGACCATTTGATAAGGTAATTCACATTCGCGAGCTAATTTAGCCTCGGGGATTACACTCATATTGATAACATGAGCTCCCAAATTTCTATACATTCTAGATTCGGCTCTAGTGGAAAATTGAGGTCCCTCCATACAAACCACAGTTAATTCTCTATCATGATGTAAAAGACATGGTAATGGTGAATCAGGATTTTCCAGAACGTGATGAAATCCATGGATATAATCGGCAAATGAGCGGGAGAATGGATCTCCGAACATAACGTGGCCTACAAGACCTTCATCGTTAAAATAAGAATGATCCCTTAACCCCTTGGTACGATCGATAATCTGTTGTGGTAAAACAAAATCACGAGGTTTGATATAGGATTGTAGAGATCCGACAGCACTGAACGATAGGACAGCTTTACAACGCAAATGTTTTAGTGCGGCGATATTGGCTCTGAAGGGGACTTTACTGGGTGGGTATTGATGGTGTAACCCGTGACGTGCAAGGAAGGCAACGTGGAAGGGATTACGGCCACCAGTAACTTTGGAAATGGTTATCGGAGAGGAAGTTTTACCCCACGGCGTCTGCACCTCCGGTAAGATTGCCACTTGTTCTAGGCAGTCTAACTTGTAAAGACCGGTACCACCAATGATACCTAAGTCTATTTCACCATCGAAGTGTGTTGGTAGAGTTGAATTGGTCATCTTTGATCGTAAGAGTTGCCTGAGCCTGATACAGCTATTTCTCATCGAGAGCTCTAGATAGATGCATTATTAAAAAAAGATTCAGCCATGAGGAAAAGATTGTCAAGAGCGCTTCTCCGGGTAACAGCGACCGAATCTACCACCTCAGTAATTTCTTTAGTTCAAGCGTAAACTGCTGCAGAAAATGAAACCTGTTACAGTTCTTTTCCTTACTATTGTACCATTCGTAGTATAGGGTGTACGGCAAGCAAATTCGCATCTATGCAACAAAATAACGCTGAAGCCCACACATTTACTGACACCTTATCGCCGATGAACGTTTTCTTTTCCAGTGCATATTTTCGAACTATACTTTGTACGCTGAGAACATTGGCAATTTAACCCGTAGATAGCTGCTTATTACGTTCACTCAACTTGCTTCTTTTATAAACGAAAACCAAAGCCGCCATTACCCGCCACACTCGTAAACTGTCTTCTCCCTATAAGTTAATTAACAACAATCTCTGTTCAGCTAGATGCTATTTTTAAATGCCCCAGATCCCCCCAACGCATTGGTTTCCCCTCGTTACAAATTCCTGTTCCCTCAATTTTCGTAGCATCCTTTGCACTCCCAGGTACACTGTCCATAAGTCGCCGCGGCTCTTCTCCTTGTCTCCGTCTACCTCGGCGGTTAATATAACCTTAATACAATGATTACCCGAACAGCGGCACATGAATTTTCTATGTGAGTCGTCCAATATATCATCACGTGGCCCACAAGTAACACTACATCTCAGAATATTAACTCCTTTTCAAATTATACACATATACATATATGGGATTGGCATGGGGGAGAGCTCGAAAATATATACAGGCACTCAAAAACGAAATTCCTCAAATCTGGAAACCATATCCTTGCATACACTTCTTATATTTATTGACAAATTCTTGGCACTTACCTGAATCTTGTCCGTTGAATAAGATGCACTGGTCTCTTTGATCCTTTTCGTTTAAACAAACGCAACAGGGCTTTTGCTTATCACTCATTTTTCTCTATCTTTCCTCTAGTTAACTGAAAGTTGTATGTGTATGAGTGTTTCTGTGTGTCTATCGAGTACAATGCTTTATAATGCAGGTAAATCGTTTTCCATCAGCTCAATATACTGTCACAATAAACGAACCTTCTTCGATTCCTTTTCACTCAATGCAGAACAAAGGAACAAGATAAGAAGATTACATACAGTTTCAAATAGTAATCATCCAGGACTCAGTTTGAAAGACTACCTCGAAATATGTGGTCGGTATTAACAAGTAATTACGTCTGTTTTCTGCTTTTCTCCCGTTCTTTTAACCAATTCTTTCACTTAGATTACATTATATAAGATCTTACAATGTCGCGCCCGGACATTGGTATCGTACATGCAGAGGGAGTCGTTATTATTGGTGGCAGTACTATTAATAATGATACTAATGACAGTAATAGTACTAGTAGTATTAATGATCCTTGTAATATTACTGTTAGAGTAGTTAACCTCACATACGCACGCCGCGTGATGTCAACCGATCTGACTTTATTTTTTTCTTTCTTACAACGGGCTTATTCCAACGCAATTTTAATTTCAACGTGAATTTTTTTCCTTCAGTGCTTCAATCACTGTGAGATCAAGAAAGCTTTAATTACAATCCGAAGGCAAGGGAAAGGAAGAAAAATAACCATAAATACACTTTATCACAATTATTGGAATCAAGTCTTTTACTCTCTTGTTCTCCTCCAAATATTCGTTTACGGTCTAGCTTTCCATCATGTTTAGACGCGGGGATAAAAGCCAAGATGCTGGCAAGAAACAGCATAGGGTGGATACTCCCTTAGCAAGGAGCACGTCAAGCGTTTCAATGGACTCAAAGGATTTAAGAAGCACATCCTCAAGGACTCACGGTTCGAAAAGGCTGGGTGACAGTGATGATGGTGCAGTCGATCGCCCAAGGGCACGTTCAAATCCGAATGAAAAGGGCATTACCCGGGGCGCATGGGCGGAGCCTGAGTCAATAGCTCCCAGCGGGGAAAAAAGTATAAATACGGGGGGCATCGGTGGCGTCGGCGGTAACTTGGATACTTCACATTTGAATACACAACAGCAGCAGCCTCGTTATAAGACGAAGGATTCTAGGATACGAAAAGGACCAGAATTGTTTAAGAAAACATTAAGCAGCTTATCGCTGAGCTCAGCGGCCAGTGAAGACGATGCCATGCCCTCTCCGCAAGATCAAACTCACTCGCAACATCACCAGGATTCACAGCAGCAGCAACAACAACAGCAGCAGCAGCAGCAACCAATACACACAACATCTTCCGCTACATCAGATGGTAATGTCAGAACACATCCACACAGCAGACATGGATCACAAAATGAGGGTGCAATAGCTCCACCCTCTAGAAAACATTCGCTTGCTGGATCTTTCTTTAAAAAGTTATCTGGTGCTGGTAATTCTGATGGCGAATCTAACGGCAAGGACTCTTCTTCTCCCCATAACCATAAACAAGGATATTTTCGTAGTGTGCATCCTCATGGTGGCTTGCATACAAGTTTTTACAACAATATTGCATCGGCAGCAGGTGGTATACGTGATACAAGGGATACTGGTTCCAATACAGGTGCTTCAAGTGGTACTGGTTGTACAAATGGAAGTAATGCGGGTCCTGATGGAAATACTACTGAAACGGTTCCTAATAGTTTGAGACGGAAAGTTAGTACATTGGTACATGGCTTTGGCCATGAAAGTGAGCAGCCTTCATCGCATTCGGGGAGACGTCCGTTACATCATGATAAAAATAAGGGTAATAAGCGCGAGTCAGATAATATATCTATGGTGTCTAGTGCAAGGCCCAGGTTATCAGCAACAAGTAGTCGTAGAAATAGTGCTACTAGTACTTTTACAAACAACTCTACTGCACCTGTGCAACCTAGGTCACCGTCTCTAAAACGTGAATCTCCTCCAAAAGAACCTGCAGGTCATCTTAATTCTACGTCATCCGCACCTCCTGCTGCGTCTTCGGGAGCTTCCGGTGCAAGTGGATCGGGTGCGGGTAGTTTCTTTCCATTGGATACGAATTTGGAAAATGTTTCGGACATTACAAAGGCACCAGAATTATCAAGAAGACCATCGGCGGCATATGAGGGATATCATAATCCAAATGATAATAGAGCTTCTATATCAGGTGCTCCCTCACAATCTGTAACACACGTAAATTCTAATTCTGATATTGCGGCATTACCGACTTCTATGACTATGAATTCAAACCCATTAAGTGCAAGACAACAATGGATCGCGCCCGAAAGTTGGGACGTAGATTCAAATGTCGATATTAGAAGGGCAAAGAAACATAATAAGTCAGTTTTACTTCAAGAACAACTAGCATCACAAAGACGTTTAAAGCAGCAGCATGGACAACAACAACCACAACTGCCATCGCAACCAGAGGTACAGCAGAACCACCAGCAGCAGCAACAGCAGCAGCAACAACAACAGCAATTTGGTAAGTTTGGCGATGCATACTTTGAAGTCCCCAATCAGAATGAGTTTACATCAGGTATATCTAGTACTAATGATTCAGATAATTCTTCATTAGTCGATTTTTCAGACTCAAGTTCATCTGATTTAGATTATGCATCAGATGTGGAAAACTACTTAGAACAAAGTGCAGATAAAAAAACAGATGCTGGTGGAGGATCGCCTCAATTACCTCCAGATTTCGAACAACAGTTACAACAACAGAAACAAGAGGTGCAACCACCTCCATTGAAATTAAATTACAACACAGGTCTTAATTCCTCTGGAGATGCTCGTCAATCATTGGGAGAAGCATTGAATCAAAGTCCACAGGATATGAAATATTATGAAGGTTTACGTCAACAGGAAAAGAGGCAAGAAGCTGAAGGCGTACAATGGAACCAAGGAATGTTGCACGAAAAACAGATGAATCAACAACACCAGTTGAAAGATCAGCCACAAGGACAATTGCAGCAACAAAATCAACAACAAGAATTAGCACCTGGAAAAGGTCCTTTCAATGATTTACAAGCCAATTTGAGACAACCTTCAAACCCCCCTAAAACTTTATCTAAAGTGTTGGGTGCAGGCACCAGAGATCAGGAAGTTATGAAATTGTCATCTGATGATGAAAAGCATGACAGAGTGGAATACGAGTTAGAACGTTATTACAAGGACTTTAGCGACCTGAATCCCAAGAGACATTACGCCATCCGTATCTTTAATACAGATGATACCTTTACCACATTATCTTGTACTCCCGCTACAACGGTTAGAGATATTTTACCGTCTTTGAAAAGAAAATTTAATGTCACTTCACAAGGAAGTTTCCAAATATCTTTGAAAGTGGGTAAATTGTGTAAGATTTTGAGACCTTTGTCTAAACCAATTATCATTGAGCGTAAATTGTTACTCCTGAATGGGTACAAGAAAACTGATCCTTTACACATCATGGGTATTGAAGATTTGAGTTTTGTATTCAAATTCTTATTTCATCCGGTGGCTCCATCTCATTTGACTCCAGGGCAGGAACAGCGTTTAATGAGGGGTGATTTTATTCATGTTGATCTGAGAGGAATGGATTTAACTACTCCTCCCATTATTTTTTATCAGCATACTTCGGAAATTGAAAGTTTGGATGTTTCCAATAATGCCAATATTTTTCTGCCGGTGGAATTTATTGAATCAGCAACAAAACTTTCTAGTTTAAGAATGGTTAACATTAGGGCTTCCAAGTTCCCCATAAACATCTGTGATGTAGATGAATTGGTTTCCCTGGAACTGCAAAGAAACTTTATTAGGAGGGTACCTCATGCCATTTCCCAACTGGCCAATTTGACCATCTTAAATTTGCAATGTAATGAACTGGACAAACTTCCTCGTGGGTTTAGTCAATTGAAAAATTTACAGCTGCTGGATCTATCTTCTAATAGGTTTGTTCATTATCCAGAGGTTGTAAACGAATGTTCGAATTTATTACAAATCAATCTCTCTTACAATAAGATCCATACTTTACCGCCAACGACAAACAAGTTGGTAAAGTTGGCGAAGATGAACATATCTCACAACAAGTTGGCTCTTATACCAAACCTTTCGGGAATGAAAAATTTGAGAACTTTGAATTCACAACATAATAGAGTTGCGCGTATTAAGACTGGAGCGCCCAATTTGCAGAATTTGTCACTGACGGATAATAGAATTTCCACTTTTGATGATGTTTTACCTAAATTGAAAACTCTAGAATTGCAGGAAAATCCTATAACATCCATTTCTTACAGTGGATTTTCCTCCATGAATATGACTAGCTTGTCATTAAGTAAGGCCAAGCTATCGAGTCTTCCGGATGAACTTTTTGTGGAATTAAGATGTTTGGAAAAATTGGATTTGAGTGAAAACAACTTGACTAAGCTGCCAGAAGGATTCTGTCAACTAAATAAATTGGTCCACCTTTCGGTGGCAAGAAACAAGTTACAAAAGTTACCCAAAGATTTCCATAACTTAAAAAATTTGAAGACTCTGGATTTGCATTCTAATAACATTAGAGATTTTGCTACTGGTATGGAAGATCTAGATCTTACTTTTGTGAATATTTCATCAAACATGTTTGGAAATTCTTGTTTGATGGGTCAATTTTGCCAAAACATTTCTGCTGATCGTAGATTATCCAAGAGTCTAGAATTTTTAGTTGCTGCAGATAACCAGTTCAATGATCAGATGTGGCCTTTTTTCAACTGTTTGACCAATTTGAAAGTGTTGAATCTTTCATATAACAATTTCCAGGATATCTCTAATTTGAAATTAGAAAACTTGTCAGGGCTTTATTTTTCAGGCAATAAATTGGCTACAGTGTCTGGAGATGTGGTTTTGAAATGGAAGAACTTAAGGACTTTGATGTTGAACGGTAATTATTTATTGTCGTTACCTGCAGAATTGTCTCAATTGACTGACTTGAGAGTTTTTGATGTGGGGTCTAATCAGTTGAAATACAATATTTCTAATTATCACTATGATTGGAATTGGAGAGAGAATAAACAACTGAAATATTTGAATTTTTCAGGTAATAGGAGATTTGAGATTAAATCCTCGGTGAACCACGATATAAAGACCGATTTTTCAGATTTGACTGTTTTGCCTAACTTGAAGGTTTTGGGATTAATGGATGTCACTTTGAATACTACAAAAGTACCGGATGAAAATATTAATTTCCGTTTAAGGACCAGTGGATCCATAATAAATGGTATGCGATATGGTGTAGCTGATACGCTGGGTAAACGAGAATTCGTCTCATCGAGAGATGTCACTTTTGAAAGATTTGGTGGTAAAGACGATGAATGCTTGTTGTGTTTGCATGATGGGAAAAATCAATATGCGGATTATGGACATAATATTGCCAGACTTGTCAGGGACATCTATGACAAGATCCTATTAAGGCAGTTAGAGAAATATGGGGATTCTGATATGGGTATCAGGAAGGCTCTACGTTTCAGTTTCCTACAGCTGAATAAAGAAGTGAACGGGATGCTAAGTCATGTAGACGATGGTAGTGCTATGGCTAATTTAAGTTCGGCTGACTTATTAAGTGGTGCATGTTCCACAGTGGTTTACATTAGGGGTAACCAAATCTATACGGCCAACATCGGTGATTGTATGGCAATTTTATCCAAGACTAATGGTGATTTTCAAAAATTGACTTGTTTACACGTTCCTTATAAGAGGGAAGAGTATGAAAGGATCCGTATATCAGGTGGTTATGTCAATGATTATAAGCTCGATGGTGTTGTAGATGTTTCTAGGGCAGTCGGGTTCTTCGACCTTCTGCCACATATCCATGCTTCTCCTGATATTTCTATGGTGCAACTTACGAAAGCCGATGAGATGTTGGTTATTGCTACTCATAAATTGTGGCAATACATGGATTTTGAAACTGCATGTGATATTGCTAGAGAAAACAGTTCACAGCCTATGTTAGCCGCTGAGGCCATGAAGGACCATGCCATCGCTTATGGTTGTTCGGACAATTTGACCATCATGTGTCTATCGCTACACAAGGACGATGAACAACAGAATAGGTTCACCTTGAATAGGAACTCGTTGATCACCAGGAGAAGTACTTTTGAAGATGCCACCTTGAGAAGATTGCAACCAGAAATTTCACCACCAACAGGAAACCTGGCCATCGTTTTTACAGATATCAAGAGCTCAACTTTCTTATGGGAAATGTTCCCTAACGCCATGCGGACTGCTATTAAAACACATAATGATATCATGCGTCGTCTGTTGCGTATCTATGGTGGTTATGAAGTAAAGACTGAAGGTGATGCCTTCATGGTGGCTTTCCCTACGCCGATAAGTGCTCTCGTATGGTGTATGAGCGTCCAGTTGAAATTTGTAGAGGCACAATGGCCTGAAGAAATTACATCAATCCAAGATGGATGTCTTGTCATCGATAAATTGGGTAATAAGATATATCAAGGTTTATCCGTTCGTATGGGTGTTCATTGGGGTTGCCCAGTACCTGAACTGGATTTAGTTACTCAAAGAATGGATTATCTGGGACCTATGGTAAATAAGGCTGCTAGAGTCGAAGGTGTAGCAGATGGTGGTCAGATTACTTTGAGTAGTGATTTCTTATCAGAATTTAATAAGATCATGAACTTTCATGAAACTGTGGTAAAGGATAAATGTCCATTGAAGGAAGTTTATGGAGAAGAGTTTGTAGGAGAAGTTTTAGAAAAGGAAATATCCATGCTAGAGAGCATAGGATGGGAATTTTTCGATCATGGTGAGCAAAAATTAAAAGGATTGGAAACTAAAGAATTAATTACCATTGCATATCCTAAATCGTTAGTTTCTAGGCATAATTTCATTACTAAGGATGAAGAGGCAAGATTATTAAATGAAGAATTTATTTCCCGCCTGAGATCAGTTTCCAGAAGGGTGGAATCGGTCTTATCCGCGGTCAGTAAAGGTTCTGTTGATGAGCATCGGAAACCTGGTAGACTTTCATCAATTGATGAGAATGTGAAAAGCAGTGTTAGGTTTTTGAATTCCGAAAAAGATGCTACAGCTTTTTTTGATGATTTAATCACTAGATTAGAATCTTATATCGCTCTTTTGAAATTACACCAGGTCGTGCATAAAGGGTTGAGAGTTAATGATCAAAGTGCCCAAGAATTGGGAACAAATATATTTGACTTGTTAGACGCTGTATTGGAGAAAATTCAGTAAAATAATAAGTATTAGTTTTGTGGTTTATCTTTTTGAAGTAGTCACCTCATAAGTACCGGTTTGTAATGTTACAATGTTTGTTTGTCTTTGTTTTTAATGCCCTCACAACATCATGTCGAATAAGTTAAAACTTACATATAAAATGCTTACTGACCCTTTTGCTTGTCATTTTCTGCTCTTATTCATTTTTGAGCTTCCAGGTCCTTCATTTCAATCGGTTGCTGGTTGTCATTCCCATCGCCCGCTGGTCGTACCTCTTGAGTTCCTTCGGGTAAAGTAATTCCAGATGGATCTACCAAACCTTCAAAAAAAGTATCTCTTAATTCCTTCCATCTAGTGGTCCAAGTTCCTAAAAACACAAGTATTAATGATGACAATATTTGTAAGAAAAACCATGAAAACGAAGGGAAGGTATGGGTATTCGTAAGAACAACAATAAAGTTAATTGCATGTATGGTAATGGCAAAATCCCAGGCCAATTTACTCCTACCAACTATCACTGTAAGGAAAATCACACATATTAGAGCGTCGAATAGCCATAGCATTGATAATGATATACCCGATGTATTGGTATAATTAATATATTCCCACGTAAATAACCATTTTTTAATCTCTACTTGATAGCCCATCAATTTGGCCCAAAAGTAGAAAAGTATGCTGGCTGTTGTATAATAAAATATCTGTAATAAAATGATCTGTAAAGCTATCTTGGCAGGTGAAAGTGAATCTTGTTTGAAGATTTCAGACAACCTCAGCTCTCGAGGAATTCGTAAATACCTTCTCAAAGTAAACATTATTGAGGTATAAAGGCTTTGACGATGGTCAATTCTGATTCCAATCGTTCTCTTCTAAGTGGATTCGGCATTGTTGAAGTTCTGTTCGTGTTCTTTAATCCTGCCCAACTTTGTTTGTTTCTCGTGGCTTATGATATTGAAAAATTTTGAGATGAGATGAGATGAGATGAGCTCTATTCAATACAGCTGCAGAATAATACATAGACTTATAGACTCCCACAAACTGGTTTCCACTGTTGCACGGTACGCTTTTATTTAAATATTTAAACGTTGGAGTCCTCGATCCAAGATGGTAAACGCTGTAGCGAAGAAGGGAAAGTTAGATTTGGACTTTGTGCCTACAATTAGTGATAGCGAAGATGCATTACCAGATTTAGAATCCTCTGATGACGATGAGAATCATATGAACGATACACCTGCTAAACCTCAAGCTTCTACTAAAAAATCCAAGAAGAACAATAAAAAAAAGAGCAGCACAGATGATGTGGAAGATGAGAATGTAAACAAAGATTTAAATCCAGAATTTAGATTTGATCTGGAAGGTAACGATATCGTATCAAATTTACAGGCATGGAATTTCGTTGGTGATGAACCCGATGGTGATAATGTGAAAAAAGATGTGGATTTAGATGGTATTATTAGAAGGAAAGGTGGATTGATCAAGACTATTCGTGTAGATGGTGAAAGTGACGAAGAAAAAAATGAAGTGGAAGAGGAAGAAGAAAATTCTGAAGATGGTGGTGAGGAGAACAGCGAAGATGATGATGAATTAGCCATGGATGGGTTTGGTATGGGCGCCGTCAACAAAGATGAGGAAGATGAAGAGGAGGATGAGAATGACAGCGGCTCCGAGGATGAGAAAGACCAAGTCGAAGAAGAGGATGAAGAGGATGAGGACCAGGCTCAAAAACAGGAAGAGGAAGAAGATTCACCTGAAGAAATGGCTAAATTTTATGCGCCTCAGAGTGAAAGTGAGGAAGCAAAGAAAAAGGTTTTCAATAATTTCAACAGTTTATCACTGTCACGTCCCGTTCTCAAAGCTTTGGGTGATCTGGGTTATGCTACTCCCTCTCCTATTCAAGGTGCAACAATCCCTATTGCGCTATTAGGTAAAGATATTATAGCCGGTGCTGTTACCGGTTCTGGTAAGACAGCAGCTTTCATGATCCCCATTATTGAGCGTTTGATTTATAAACCAGCAAAAGTAGCATCTACTAGAGTCATAGTGCTAGCGCCAACTCGTGAATTGGCTATTCAAGTTGCTGATGTGGGGAAGAAATTAGGAAAATATGTTAACGGGTTAACTTTTGGTATAGCTGTCGGTGGTTTGAACCTTAGACAACAGGAGCAAATTTTGAAGACTAGACCTGATATCGTCATTGCTACACCAGGTAGATTCATTGATCATATTAGAAACTCTAGTAGTTTCAATGTGGATTCCGTGGAAGTTTTAGTAATCGATGAAGCTGATAGAATGTTAGAAGAAGGTTTCCAAGATGAAATAAATGAAATCATGCATTTGTTACCAAGCAAAAGACAAACCATGTTGTTTTCTGCCACTATGAATTCAAAAATTAAGCAATTAGTTTCTTTGTCATTGAAAAGACCCGTAAGAGTGATGACAGATCCTCCTCAGCAGGCTGTCTCCAAATTACAACAGGAATTCGTTCGTATTCGTAAAAGAGACCATTTAAAACCTTCAACGTTGTTTTATCTTATTAAAAAATTGGATGGTGCCGCTCAAAAGAGAATGGTGGTTTTTGTTTCCAAGAAAGAAATGGTGCATAGACTAAGAATCATTTTAGGATTGCTAGGTATGGCTGTGGCAGAACTTCATGGGTCTCTGAACCAAGAACAGCGTTTACAGTCTATTAACAAATTTAAGTCCTTGGAAGTACCGGTATTAATCTGTACGGATTTAGCCTCTAGAGGGTTAGATATTCCGAAGATTGAAGTGGTCATTAACTATGATATGCCAAAGAGTTTCGAAATTTATTTACACAGGGTAGGACGTACAGCAAGAGCTGGTAGAGAAGGTCGCTCAGTATCGTTTGTCGGTGAAACCTCTCAAGAAAGAAGTATTGTGAAGAGCGCCATCAAGAGTGCACAAGAAAGTGGTGAAAAGAATTTACCAGTGGGGAGAAATGTGGATTGGAATCAAATTGAAGAGATCAACAAAACAGTAGAATCAATGTCTGACACCGTGAAGGACATTTTAGATGAAGAGAAACAGGAGAAGGAGATTTTACAAGCTGAAATGCAATTGAAAAAAGGTGAAAACTTGATTAAACACAAGCAAGAAATTGAATCAAGGCCAAAGAGAACTTGGTTCCAAACAGAGACTGAGAAGAAAAATTCCAAGGGTATGGGGTCGTTGCCCAAGAACACTCTGAATAGTAAAAAGAGAAAGAGACAAGAGGCTTTAGAGGAGAAAACGCGTCCATATAAGAAGACTCAAAAGAACCGCTCAGAGGATCAAGAAAGGTCTTTCAGGAGACAGAATGGTAAAAAAATGAAGGACAAAAAGAAGGGTAAGAAATAAAACTTCGATGTGATATTTTAAAATGCGATCACCTTACTTAACCATGTATAGAATCATCAAAATAAAAATGATTTTTTTGTTTTTATTCTAGTTTTTGTGTACTATGTTTACAGTTGATTAAACTATTCATAATAAAATGAGGATGTTAGGTCCTTCAAAGTATCTGCGTGGTAATATTCTTCGTCGTCATTACTATCTGTTATTTCGTTCCCATCACTGATATCTAAATTTAACATTTGAGCATTCCTCCTAATGCTTACAAGTGTATCCATTTGCTTCTGGGTATCATCCGTGATGCTCTGTTTGATCTTAAATGGCGATACCAGCTTCAAACCATCTAACCAGACGATCGTATCTTCCTTTGTGTCAAAATAAACTTTTAAAACCACCCTACGATACTTATCGAGAAAGTTAACCCCAGTGTAAAAATCTTTTCGTATGACATTTACCAAGCGTGCATCATCTGGAACTTTATTATCTGTTTGAAGTTCATTCACTTCGAAATCAACGATGTTGTGCAGTGGAATAACCACAGTCTTTTCAAAAGCTGCATGATCTTTCTCTGTGTTACTGAAGATTTGATTTTCTTCAACATGGGGTGTTATTTCAGCCTTAGCAGGGAATTCACGAACTAGTAAATTTATTTGGTTGGCGGATAAAACCATGAAATAGACCTTAGGAGATCTAATATGACGATCTAATGGGCTCTCTGAATAAACCCAAGCTCCCTTTTGAAGCTGTAAAAGTCTTTGGTGCCTAACATAATCATGAACTTGTTCGGATAGTAATTCATCGAAATCACCAATGGAATTCGACCATTTGTTGTAATGTTTTTCCTTGATGCTTTCTAATTGTAATTGTCGTGCAATGCCATAGTCAATACCTTCTAAAGTCTCTAGTGCTATGATTACAGATCCACGTGGGGAAATATCGGAAGGGCGTTTCATAGATTTATCAACCTGATCTAGCATGATAGGCACCGTCTCCAGAAGTGAATCCATATCTTTTCTTGTTTTACCTTGTGATGCCACCCACATTTTGAGTAGCTTATCCATAAGCGCATAGATAAAGGCATCTTTACTCAAAAGGAAAGCGGCGTGGTATAATGTAGTTAAAATATCTTTTGTCTTGAAGTCTAGAAATTGGTCCAATTGGTCTAAAATATTGAAAAATGCCTTGTAAAGAGGAAACGGATTGTTAACGAATAATAATTCTTCACCTAAAGTTTTTTTGAATGAAAGATTGGAATTCTTTAAAAAAACTACCAAATGATAAGCATTAATCAGTTTGATACTGCGTAAATCGTTGTAACCTTGATTTACTTCTTCAAATTTTTCTTTCATGCTTGAATCTAAGCTTAAAGCATCTTCCACAGCTTCGAACATCTTTGTTTCCAATGGTGTAGCATATTCTTTTAGAGTCAAGGCTGACATAAATTTGGAAATCTTATCTCTCAATGGTAAAATCACTTCTAAGATTTCTGATTGCAATTCTTCCATCGGTAGCAAAGAAATTAGAATGCTCCAAAATCCACAATCATGAAACATAAAGAAGCATGATGGAATAATGATGGCAGCGTTTACTTTGTCACTTTCACAAAGGCATGTCAAACAACGTAGTACCCCATCTATCGATTCCAAAATGTCAAAATTCAGCCTAATACTTGATCTTTGTGTAGACAAATTAGCACATAGGATTGGTAATATGATTTCACTTGATGATAAAAACCTGCAGAGATGGACAACGGCTTCCAAGTAGACACCAGATTCCCTCAGGGAAAGGGTACAGATTCTGGTTAAACATATCGCTAATGTTTCAGGAGGTGATTCTGACATTGTTTCTTCAAATATTTCCCAAAAGTGAGTCTCTGGCGTAGCCTCTCTGCAAAGAATCTTACCGTCACAATTCAAGAGAAATTGTGCAAAATCGAATTGAAAGGGATCGTTAGTCTCATCGATGGTACGTAGAATAACCTTCAAGGACTCTCGAGATTGATCGAAAGATAAATTTTCATTTTGTGCCAACAACTGTTGGACCCTGTAGGCATCATCCATTGTGAATATACTAAAATTATAGTAATTATGGTAATGGCAGACTTCCTAGTTGGCAGATATGGAAATCCTCCGGTAGAAAGTTCTTGAAAATGTATTTTATAGGATTAAGCCTTGAAACCTGGTTTCTATAAAGGAAGATGTGATCATTTCAGTCATTGTAAGTCATGATCTTATTCTTCTATGCTGTAATTTTTTTCGTTCTTCCACTTCGGTGAATTCTACTGACTGATTTTCCAAATGATTGATAGGCTCATTCCAAAATTGAGATCATTAGAGACCCTAATTCTTTGTCCTCGGGGGTTTAAACGGTAGTATGGAGTCGAATTATACTGGTATGGATGGTAACTGGGCTTTGAATGGGACAGTTAGCGTTGGAAATGGTACCTTAATTTCAGTTGATGAATTCCTACACAATGCCTTACCAATGCATCTACAGGCGTTGTTTCAAGATGGTAACTCTCAAGGGCCTCTTCTAACTATGGAAGATTTGGAGAAGGCCATTGAATTCAAAAGAGCAAGTCAAGAATTGGTAAACGACAATGTTTTAGCACCAGATGGATTATTCGTGGAATTGCTACGACAACAAGAGAAAACTCTACCTCGATTGATTAGTGCTACATCCAACACACAAGGATCATTTTCCTCTTGGTCATTTGCACAAGGTTTAATAGTTGGCCAAGTAAGCGTCGTTCTCGTGCTGATCTTCTTCATTAAATTCTTCATCTTTAGTGATTCATCTACTAAGACAAATCCAAATCCTGCTAAGAATTCTTCATCTACTAATTCATTATCAGGATTGTCATCAGAGTCTCGTTCCTTTATTTCACCTCATTTCTTTACATCGATAATGAATAGAAAGGGTAATGAACAAGCTGAATCTAACGATGATGAAAACGAAAGATCGCGTCAAATTGATGATATTTTAGAGAAAACTTATTATAACGTCGATACTCATCCTGCCGAATCCCTAGATTGGTTCAACGTTTTAATTGGGCAAACTATACAGCAATTAAGAGAGGAAGCATGGAAAAAGGATAATATAGTATATTCATTGAATGCATTCATTGAAAGAAAGGCTCAGGAACTACCTAGTTACTTGGATAGTATAAAAATTACAGAATTAGACATTGGTCATGATTTCCCAATTTTTTCTAACTGCAGAATTCAGTATTCACCAAACTCCAATGGTAGAAAATTGGAAGCAAAAATAGATATTGATTTGAATGATCGTTTGGCTGTTGGTATAGAGACTAGGCTATTGCTCAATTATCCCAAGCCTTTAACGGCATCCTTGCCGATTAATGTCACCGTGTCCATCATAAGATTTCAGGCATGCCTAACGGTTTCTCTTACTAAAGCTGAAGAATTCGTTCCAACTTCACCAGAAAGTGTAGATGAAGATGATAATGATGGTTACTTTTTAATGTTTTCCTTTGCACCTGAGTATAGAATGGAATTCGAGACCCAATCCCTAATTGGCGCCAGATCTAAGTTGGAAAATATTCCCAAGATAGGTAGTCTGGTTGAATATCAGATTAAAAAATGGTTCGTTGAAAGATGTGTGGAACCCCGATTTCAATTTATAAAACTGCCTAGTGTCTGGCCTCGTAGTAAAAATACTAGAGAAGGTAAAGCGGATGTAGATGAATCAGAACCAGGAAGAGAAACGCACTATTAGCTGCAGTCATCTTGAGGGTTCAAAATTATGTCCCCACAGGGACTTAGAAAGCATTTTTCCAAATCACACGTAATCTCTTCTCTAGTGAAGATAGCGGATTCTCTTCCGGTTATTCCGGCATCATCTTGAGGTAACCACAGGCAAGCATTGTGTTTACCATCAGCAAATGGGATTTTAAACTCTTTATTTAAGTTCTCTTCCAGTCTATCATATTTGTCAAAAAATTGAGAATGGGTTTGGAATGGTGAACCGTGCACTTTAGACAGATACATTTCTGAAATTTTGAAATGTGCAACAATCGTCAATGCAAACGCTACAACCATGCATGTACACAGTTTGTAGCTATTGGACAGAGCGAACAATCCCATCATGCAGAACTCCATACAATAAACTCCCGCGTATAGTTGCATAAGGGCTTGTGGGTAAAGTCTTCCGAACGTTTCTGACGGCGTTCCTTCTTCGACTTGGTAGATGAACAAGTATTTGAAAGAGAATAAAACTAGTGCGAATGCTATGCAGCAGAGTGGTAAGATTAATGGAGCAATGACGCTGTAAATGATGCCAATACAACCTAATACTGAGAAAATAGGATAAATTGAACCCCATTGGAAAATTGGGATGTTTCTCATTCTTTTCCACCGTTTATGAGGATTGTACATGGTGATTTTATAGTAGAAGAGCTCGAATAGTAGCTCTTTCAACTGGATTAAGTTACCGCCAGAATATGCCATCCCTCTTATGAGTACAAAGGAACAAAAAAAATTGGAACTTTTGGGTAAATCGTGTGCTAAAAGAGTTGGAATACTGACTGGATTGTACAGAATTCTCTCCACTACAAGTGATATACCAGAAGAAATGGTCACCACTAAAAAGACATGTATGAATAAAAAAACAAAGAACCATTTCTGAATATCGATTTCCATTTCTGCCCCAGTTCTGCAGCATTTCAAATAACTGAACCATCTCAAAATGAATGGTACAAACTCCGTGATGAAGACTAAAGTTACCACTGGAAAAATACCGGCTATTATATCATTAACCAATTCGGATTTGGTAGTCACTTGCGACAGAAGCGGTATGATAGATGCGACATAAGGAATTTGGGAGACCAACCCGATAAATGCCACGGGGATCACCCAACCTATAATTATTAGAAAACACAAAGTGCTCGCCAGTGCTGATCTCATGAACTTTATCGTAGCATTAGAAACACTAATGTTACTCCAAATTATATCGTGAGGATTAGTACCCACTAGAGTGTTATTCCATTCACGAATGTTACCTGAGGTTAATAATTTATCAAATGTATGAGCGATCGCAGGGCAACTAAAAGTTATAAATGCCTTGCTTAAAAATACTTGTGATTTACAATCCTTATGTTCAAGCAAGTACTGCTCATTGTTCCATTTTTCCAAAGCCTGGCATTTTTCTTGCCATACCTTGAGGTGACTTTGGTATTTTTGTGAAGTCAGTTTGAAGAAATTGTACCTTTCTTCAATGTACAATTGCTTGCTCTTCAACCGAACTTGAAACCACGGTTTATGAGATTGGTATAAAATTGTCTTCCAGTTTGTTTGTTTAAAATACCCACGATATCTTTGGGGAGTCTTAAGAATAAAGGCAACTCTGTTGCAAAACAGTTGATATCTTTTCCAATACCTTTTTATTTTATCGCCGTTGACGCCCAACTTGGAGTTTGCGACAAGAAAATACTTTTCCAATATGATTTCCATAGCCAATTTCTCTAATTTTGTTTCAAGGTCCTTCAGCTCTCTGTAATATTTACGAAGTCGGTCACATCTTCGTGGTAAGAATCTAATGCTAATTAAACAGTCTGGGGATATCGAATTGAAAAAATCCGTAATTTTTATTTTATTACCTTGAGTGGATTCAGGGATATTTTCCACATATAAAATCGACTGGTATTCAGCGCTTAATGGGATCTTTCTCGAGATTTCATGCACATGCTTCAACTCTGATATCAAAATGATATGAAACCAAACAATGACAAAGATGCTTAGAAATAGATGGAAAATTAACTTGTTGGGATCCTTAAGCACTATGTTCGACATATTAATTCTATCCAGCCAAGGTGTATTGATTTGGACATCCCTGGGTAGGTCAACTAAGCCTTGTAGATCTATAAAGCCTGATAAATAATGGATGGGAATTAAAATTGGTAAATTTATCACTGAAAAGCTAAAGAAAAGAAATATTAGCATGTATAAAAACCTTTGGAAAAAATATGCATCTAACCCAGCAAGATCTCGATACTTGTCGATAGGACAAAAAATTACCATCGTTACCCATCCAAACGTATTTTTGAAAAATTCTTGGACTACGTTTTTATTTCCACTAGTCCTGATTTCCAATTTCTCATCATTTTGGTTCTTTATTGGATGAAGGACGGTCTTAGCTTGGTAGAGATGTTTCAATTTATTTCTCAAAAATGTGAAAAGAAGCACTTGCACAACGAAATATAAAGCAGACACAAGCATACTAGAAAGAAATGTTCTTACTGAAATACCAGCTTGTTGATGCGCTGATCCTGTTCTAGTAGTCCTAGTAGTATTGAGAAATTTAGACAAAATTGAAGATGTCACATTTCTAAATTCAGAGTCTGGTTTATCTTTGTCCTCGTTGAATTTAAGTACTAAAAGTGACGTTTCGTCGTCAATGTCAAGGTAGGTATAAATGTAATCTGACAGATAATTCGAAATAGCAGTGCTAGCAGGAATATTTGCATCCATAGTAGATGCGTGCTGAGGACAGGAAGGGGAAGGATGAAGAGAGTAAAATAAAAAGTAAAAAGTCAATCAAATTAAAACTGGCTTATGATATTCCCAGTAAACGATAAGGTTTTCAATTTGTCATGTAATTTTTTTTTTTTTTTTTTTCTCTAATATTATATTACTATTTAGTGACAACGACAGATGTTTGTGACACTTCGCATGTGACGCAATCTTGTACTCTTCACATTTTAGAATCATCATTAAACAGAGTTGAATAAGACTCGACTAAAGTTTAAATCAGAAGATCCCCTTGGTTAGCTCGCAGAGGTATTGCCCGTGGATTTTGATCTAAAGCTCTTCATCATGCCACTAGGAGGTAGAGTTTTCAGAAGTAGGAGACAGCAGTCAGCTTATGAAAAGTCCCTGTCGGGAAGATATCAAAAGCGTTTGAATAAAAACCCATTTCTATATTTTGGATTACCCTTTTGCAGTTTAGTGGTATTAGGTTACTATTGGTTATCTGGTTTCACAGCTGTGAGATATGAACAACATGATAGAAGGGTACAGGAGTTGCGTGAAGAAGATATCATTAATGTGAGGACGAATAAGCGTCCTGTCGATTTAAAAGAGGAATACTATCGTTTGCAAGGTCTTGCTGATGAGGATTATGATATCAAGAGGTATCCAAGGCAAGATGGTGAGTCCGAGAATGTGTGGTAAACTGGTTCTCAACAGTTGTTGCAGTCGTAACTTCTATTAGGAGCGATCGTGTATATATCTAGAAACAACAAGAGTAATTGATGATGTATTTCAAGCAGTATTTGCATCGAGGTTCTGGGAAACTGTTGACTTTTTATAACTTTTGTAGGTTTTACGTTTGGTTGTTGATTAGTATCATTTGACAAGAATGAAAATCCGAGATGAACTTTAAATCAGTGGTAGGCTTCAGTTGTGTTCATTCAAACGAAAAAGAACCAAGAAGTGCTAGCGCTAGACTTTGTAGGTTGGTATAATGAACGTTAATGAATTTGCTGACGCCCAGAGGAGTCATTATACGGTGTACCCTACATTGAAGAAAAGGAAGAAAGGTGGACGCAGAATCCCATTTGTTGAGTTATTGGATGGTAAGGAACTGACTCAAAACGTCGAAAGAAGATGGGAATTATATCATCAATTACACTCACATTTTCATGATCAGG
This sequence comes from Zygosaccharomyces rouxii, assembly GCF_000026365.1. Classification (NCBI taxonomy): domain Eukaryota; kingdom Fungi; phylum Ascomycota; class Saccharomycetes; order Saccharomycetales; family Saccharomycetaceae; genus Zygosaccharomyces; species Zygosaccharomyces rouxii. Next base: position 801,053 of record NC_012991.1, on the reverse strand, counting down.
TAACAAATATTGTTGAAAACATTGAAGTTGATCTCAAAGGTGAAATTTCCAACATTCTGTTCAATGAAAATAAGAGAAGGGATAGCAAGCCATGTTTTAACACACTTTTCTTATTAGGATCAGACAGTACCACAAAGATTGAATTACCGCCTACTGATTCCAATGTCTTTAAAGTGCTGGTCGAATTGACACCAAAGGAGTCCCCCAATGTGAGAATGATGCTTCGAAGATCGATGTTTAAACTATTTACATCTGCTGATGCAGAATTGCATAGCAAGGCTCCAGTTAAAAGAGAATTAAACCATGAAAGTGTGAGTGACTATGAGGAAAGTGTAGAAGTTAAAGATGAGATAACGGGGGAAGGTTTTCAAGACGAAGATGACGGGGCTGGTCAAGCAGATGTATCCTACGATTTATCTCTGGTGGAAAATTTCAAGACATTATTTGGTAAAAATTTAAACATGGTATTTAATTTCAAGGATGTGGATTCAATCAATTTCCATACTTTAGACAATTTTATCGCGGTTTTGAAGAATGCACTAAAAAATGAGCATTTACAAATAAATCTGGTTTTTAACATTAATACCAATATGTCCAATATTGAAAAGAATCTGACCCAATCTACGATACGATTTTTAAGGAGAAATTATCACACTTTGGATGTTTCTAGTAATAAAGGATTTAAATATGGGAATCGAATTTTTCAAAGTTTTTTAGATACAGTTGATGGAAAATTGAACTTGTCTTCAAGATTCGTCGATTTCTTATTAAGCAAAATGGCTAATAATTCTAATCATAATTTACAACTATTGGTCAAGATCCTAGATTATTCGTTAATGTCATATTTTTTTCATAACCCTTTTTCAGTTTTCATTGATCCTGTTAATATTGATTTCCTAAATGAGGATTATTTGGATATGCTAATAAGGTGTCCAACGTTTATGTTTTTTGTTGAGGGTCTCATTAAACAAAATGCTCCTTCCGAAGAAATAAGGTCTCTTCTCACTAATAAAGATTCTGCTTTGGCAGAATTTTTCGCAGAATTTCTTGTAAGAGAAAATCCAATAAATGGATATGCCAAGCATGTTGCAGGTATTCTAGAAAACGAACTCCATATTTATAATTACAATTTGATCGAACTGTATTATAACTTATTGGTGGGTAAGTTAGAATCCTATTTAGAAAGATGGCCGGCCTATCGGAATTCAGAACAGAAATTGAAATTTGAACCAATTGACACAATATTCCAGGAGTTATTCACACTAGACAATAATAACGAACTTCTATCGCAGGCTCTTTTCCCCTGTTATAAGTCAAATTTGGAAAACGACATGCTCCATTGGGAGCACACCTTGCCGCTGGGTCAAAGCAAAGCAAACAACGAAACACTGATAAAATTAGATAACTCTATGGCACCCGTAGTGGGCCATATGTTCAAATTGTACAGGGAAGCGAACTCTTTGATTAACGTTTATGATTTCTATACAACTTTCAGAGACACATTGCCCAAGAAAGAAATTATGGATTTTCTAGATGAGACATCAGATATCGATTCTAATATACATCGTTTCTTTTTGAACAATGAAAAGGACATAGTTTTCGATAAAGTATCACTTGCTCTTTTTATGCAAGCAATATTCGATTTCGATCATATGGGTATTATCAAAACCCAAAATAATAGGAATTACGACGTCATAGAAAAATGTATATGGAGAGGCATATGATGGAAAAATTTAGGACAGACCTACTCCAAATCATAGTTGCTGCAGATGTTTCCCATCCTTTTTTTTGTTTTTTTTTTGTTTCTTGATGGTTTTCCTGTAGAAGGATTCTTTATCTTTTTTGTTTAAAAATTGGAATAATACTTTATCTACATTTAGTCTAATTGCTTACATTTAGGTTAACACTTTTCAAAAAGAAAAATCCCATAAGAGCTGTGAAGATGTAAATTGCAACGTTCAAGGGCTTCTTGTACGCAGTTTCGTGATCGTATGTGTATTTGACCAGAAGCTCACCTGTACCAACTTGGTCAATCAAATTCTTGAAGTTCAAAGTAACTTTGACGTGACCATTGTTCAAATCTAAATAAGATTTTTGAGCGGTAACATCTGTATTAATTGATGGTGTTGCTGATCCAATAGTTTCAACCTTAGCGCCCTCGGGCAAATAAAGGGAAAGAGTTACATCATCGTAAATTGTATCCTCTGGTCCATTCAAAAGAGGAACAGAAATAATATAGGAATGATCACCTCCTTCACTAACACGTAAAAAGTTGGTCAATGGATTGGTCCATCCGGTGGTGAAATTATATTTCCAGCCTCCAAAGATTGGATATCTTGGTTTCAAATAGATGTTATCGCCTAGTATACGGAAAGTGGTAACCATACCGACTTTGTCGGTGAAATAGTGTTCACTAGAGTCCTCAGGTAGATTCATCTCTAAGACACCACAGTAGTGACTTAATTTCATGTTTTGTTGGTCGAGCATGTGTTCCAATCTAGAAAAACCCTTATTCAATCTAGCACCACTGTTAAGAAGTTCGTAGTACTCTTCGAACTGAATCGTACCAGCCCAGTGAGATACCCATACGTCTCTTTGTAGATTGACTACTTGTTTCATGGGGACATTATGAGAATAAAGCACTTGAAGTTCAGGACCCTTGTCGAATGCACGGATATTATCCCAAGTACCAATTAATCCTGGTGCTCTCTTTTCCAATTCATACCCCTTAGCTGGATGGAATTCTTGGAAATCGTCACTTCCAAAAAATTCAGTCGTACCTCTCTTAGTCTCATATGCTGACAACGGATATCTTGTAGTGCTCAAAAGTAGATGTTGTTCATCTGTTAGAGCAATATGTTCAGGAAATGGTACACCTCCCACGTTGTAAGACATGTTAATATTGAAAACAACATCCTCATTTGGTTCAATTGGCGTAGGAAATTGAATTATACCATATGCAACTTCACTACCATCTTCCAATTGAGTTGTCTGTTCAATGAATCCAGAATCGATAAAGACTTGCTTATCCTTCAATTGAACTGAAAAGATAGACAAGTGATCAAACGTGGACTTTGGTAACGCAAGGAAGTATTCACTGTTAGCATTATTGTCGATATTCTTAATAGTCAATTCTAGTGATTCAATAGTGTAAACATGTTCCACATCCACCAATCTCTTAAATTCCACATTTTCCCACACTTGAGGTGGTTGGAATTGTTCACATAAAACGGATTTCAGTGACCATAAAAATACCGTTAGCCACCAAAGGGACAATTGAACCATCCTCGAAAATTCTTCAGCTTAGCTTAGCTTAGCTTAATTATAATGCAACTTCTACAATTGAAATTTGTTCAAATGTTTAGTAGTATGGGAGGCTATAACTGCTTTTATTTTTCTTCTACGGTTTCGTGTTCTTTAGCACCATACAAAAATTTATAGAGGTAATGTAACGAGCGAAGGGTAACTATAACTTACTGCAAGCAGCTAAAGCTATTTTGAGATAAAGATAATACGGTTAACTGATTTCGAATCTTTGAGAATTATCGTCGATTCGATTCTCTTTATGCTCCTTTTTTGCCCCCTCGATTTGTGATGAGCTTTGATGAATCTACAGATTCTATATTGAGGGGGGCCGATTTTGCCCAAGAGAGTGCCGGCAGTGTATCTACAGAAGCATTGATCAATGAGGATTACATTGGGACGTCTACTGGATCTTTGGTGAATAAAGATGTGAGAGAATTACTTGATCAGGTTTTTGTTCAAGTGCCAGGGCGACGAGAAGAGGATGATGGTGTGGATAATGACAGTGATAATGGTAATGATTATGAGGACAGTGAGGATGTGGACAGGAATCAACCACCGACATCATTTTTGTTGCCTGGAAGCGACATGTATCGGCCCCTCGAAACTAATGGTGACAGACCTTCAGACTTGAGTCGTAAACCCTTGACAACGATAGCAGAGGATATGAATGATGCCTATGATCAGGTACAAAATTCGAGGAAAAGAATGGGGCAACCTCAGGGAAATCCTATCTTTTCATTGCTTTTTAATAGGATCCAAGTCTTCTTGTTGCGCAATGGGATGTCATTGGAGTTTCTCAAAATATTTAAAAAATACATCGGCCATATGATAGAAAATGGCTTGGATCCTCTAGAAGATCAGTATTTTTTGTCGTTACAGAATGAACTCAGTGAAAGTTTTGAATTTACCCCAATGATGGAGGATATTTTAAACAAATTTCTGTTGAGACCTGAGAATCTTATCATGAAATTGAGCCTCTTTGAACATAACAGTGCTCATGATCTTTTAAGACGATATATGAAAACTTGGAAATTACATGGAGAACTAAAGAGAAGTTTAGCAAAATTGGCAGGGCTTTGGCATGAATATGTACAAAGAAAATTTTTAATAAAATGGAACCAGAAATATGAAGAATTTGCATTACATTGGGTTCACCAGTCCCAGGAATTTAACAAATTTACACTGGTTTCGTTTGGATTTGATAAGTGGCTTGACAAGATAGATTCTAATGATGCAAGAAGGGGTTTAGCTGATCACTACTTCTTAAATCACGTTTTCCAAAGGATTAAAAAGAGGAGAAATGCACTGGATTCAAGAAAGCATAGATCTCGAGATTTCCATGATGCTAATGTTATGAAGTGGACTTTGTCGAAATGGAGACTTAACTATCGCGAAACTCAATTTGAAGGGACTAGTCCCAGTTTACAAAGGGGAATATTGGAGAGACTTAAGCAGAGATTACAATTTTATCAATCAATGAACGATCGTGCTGATATCTTCAAACACAATTGGCAAATTTCACCTTTCCTTAAGAAATGGCATGAAAGGACAAAATCATTAGATAGTCAATCAGCTCATTTGATGGAGTTAGAACAGAAATTCATCAAGGGGAAAACAATAAGAATCTTTAAAGATCAATTGGGAAGAAGGCGACAAGAGTACGCTGTCTCGGAACATCTCGATACATTGTTCGTAAGATTTGTATTACAGGAATTATGGTTTAAAAGGTTTCAAGAGCGACTTCACCTTTATTCTCTGTGGAGTATTCAAAATGAACGAATAGAGGGTAAATTTTTTGCTCAGTGGAAGAAAAGACTTTTTACTGATTTAAAAGCCGTTGAACTTGCGAGAACACATGCCCTCAAGTGGCACTTAGGCAAATGGAGATCTGAATTGAAGTGCAAATTATTTATAGCGAAAAGATCTCAAAGACAACAAGAAGCCGCTTTCAACAAATTTTCAGAAAGGGCTGCTTTGGAAAAAAGAGCACGTAAATTCCAGACCGCTTTCTTGTTGAAGCCAATTTTTTCGCAATGGGCCAGCCGCCGAAATGAAGATATACGGCTTCGAACCATAGCTGATATGAGTCACGAACAAGTGCTGAAAATTCACTTCATGATTTATTGGCACCATAAGCTAATTTTCCTTAGAGAACTAAATCAAAGAGCTGAAATATTGCAGAGACTGCGGGCAGTCATGATGGTTAAAAAAGGTATCGCCCACTTCCAAGAAGTGAAAAAATTGGGAGATTCATTTGCTAAGTTAATGATCTCAAAGGTCTTCTTATCCAAACATTTTAACATATGGAGAGGACATTTGGCACTTAAGAATCAGCAGAGGCTGCAAGATTTGTTGCAGAGTTATGAACAAGAGCAGCAATTTCAATTGAAATCAAACTTTTTCAGTTTATGGAATCGAAAGAGTCACTTTTACCAAGATGTTTGTATTTCGAGAGCAGATGAAATACGTCAAAGGTCCTTGCAAAGAGTGACTCTCAAAGCGGTTAGACAAAAATTACAGAATTATGCTGCTCAAGTCGAAGTTTCAGACAATTTCCGGAATAATTCCGTTACTTTATCTACTTTCTACATTTGGATTGTCCATTTGAATCGATTGACAGAAATGAATACTCGACTTGAGGTGGAAATTAACCGAAAGAATTTGGCACTTTTACTCAACTATTTGAATAATTGGAGTATGAGAATTTTAAAGAGTAGAAGGAACTATGAAGCTGTTCAAGTCTTTCGGAACCGTTGGGACCGTGCCACTGTGAGGGGTTTACTATTAGTTTGGAGAACTCGTGTAGAACATTCTCCAGGGAGACAGGAAATTGTGCAACAAGATTTCGAAGTAAAAACCCCCATAAAAAAGTTATCACCTAAAGGTAGTAACACAATTCCAGGTTCGGAGGGAGTGAAAATGCACCGTATTGAAGCCATGAAGTCGCACTATAGTAGAGTAAGAAGGGCAATACCGAGCCCTGTGAAATCTTCGCTATCACTGAATTCTACCGCCAAGAAAAAAATTGAAAATGAAGAGGACAATGTCTTTTTTAGCTCTAAACAGAAGCAGCAGCAGCAAAATCAAAGATTGCCACCGCCTCCAAGGCTATCACTAGAAAGAATCAATAAGAATTTAGCCTCCAAAATTGATAGAATTAATTTCGAGAGAATCCCAGAAGTAAGGCTGGAACCTTTTATTAATTCAGATTCTCAATTTAACCCAATTATCGATAGATCTTTACTCAAAGTCGAAGAGGATGAAGCCGAATTCGATGAATCGCCAACTAGAAGGTCATAGCTGTAAGAAATATACATATATTGTACAGATAACATTTGTATTCTAGTAGTCACTTTTGGTGTTACCCGCACATGGATCCTGAGATGGACTATCATCGCTCTTTCAAAACGGTGGCAAAAGGGAACTTATAAGGTACAGCGTCAAGTTAACAATTGGAACCTTAAAGTTATTGTAGATTATAGAACTTTGGAGAGTCATTGAAAGCTTATCGAGAGTTAATATGAATGGGATTCAAGTCGATGTGAATCACCTTAAAAAGGGTGAAGTCAGTCTGGGGACGTCAATGTATGTTAAGCGCTTTGTTATATATACCAAGAGCTAAGTTAATTGTTGAAGGGGCGTTTATACTAACAATGCATTTAAAACAGTATGGCAGTTTCTTTCAAGGATGGAGTAATATTAGGTGCTGATTCACGTACTACTATGGGACCATATGTTGCCAACCGTGTTACGGATAAATTGACTCGTGTTCACGATAAAGTCTGGTGCTGCAGGTCCGGTTCTGCAGCAGATACACAAGCGGTAGCTGACATCGTACAGTACTATTTGGATCTATATACTGCACAATATGGTGAACCTTCCACGCGCACTGCGGCTGCCATTTTTCAACAACTATGTTATGAGAACAAGGATGCTCTAACCGCAGGTATTATCGTGGCGGGTTATGACGAAAAGAATCAGGGAGAAGTTTATAGTATACCAATCGGTGGTTCTCTTCATAAGCAGAAGTATGCCATTGCAGGTTCAGGTTCCACTTTCATATATGGGTACTGTGATAAGAACTACAAAGATGGTATGACTAAGGACGAAACTGTAGATTTCATCAAACATTCGCTCTCTCAGGCCATCAAATGGGATGGTTCTTCTGGCGGTGTAATCAGAATGGTTGTTTTGACGAAGAATGGCGTTGAACGTTTGATAGTCTACCCAGAGGAATTTGAGAATTTGTAGATGTATATCAAAATGAAAGCATTTTTATAAAGAGGAAAAAGAAAAAAGACAAGTATTTGGATGTAAGGTAAGTACTAGCTAGACATTTAGTCTAATAGAATACGCTAAGGTTTCTATGTTGATCCCCAAATCGACCTTCTTTGTAGTTGATTATATTTGCCCTGTCGTTTAGGTGCTCGCGAAGTACAGGTAAAATGTCTAGCAATAAATTAATATATAGATTTGAGTGAATAGCCCTTCACTGTCGCTTCTCTCATGAACTCGGATCTCTGACAATGAATCATAACCAATCTCAAGTTTTAGCTCGATTGTTAGAATCTTGTTTACCAAAAGATGAGGAATTCCAAGTACTTCAATTGCAAAGTTTACCTACCCAGACACATTCAATAGTGACACCCGTTCCAAAATCAGAAAGTACACCTTTAACAGTAAAAGTTCAACACTTTTTCTCCCTATTCCACCAAGAGAAAGTCATTTTTGCACTAGAAATCTATGTGTTTCTTACATTGCATAACAAAGACGCTCCCGCTGAGAGGTTGATATTTGTATCTAAGGCAGATACCAATGGGTACTGTAATACTAAAATCAGTTTTAAGAGTTTAACCAAGAACTTGATCAAATACATTTTAAGCATTGATCCGAATTATTACTTACAAAAGGTGAAGCCTCGAGAAAGGAAGTATGACCAAGAAGCGGATCTTCTTACTCAACGTACAGAAGTCATTAAATCGTTACGTATTCTATCGAAAAGACATCTCTCATCCTTAGATCCACCAAGTATACCAAACGATTTTTATCTGAATTTAAGGTTTCCTCCAAATTACATTACGAAGATAAGTCTTTTCACTAGACCTGAACCTCAATACTTATTTGCAGAATCGTCACGGAATAAACAAAAGCACTGCTTGGATGGGTCTCAATTGCTTCAATGGTGGCTTTCCATTTTAGATGATATTCTTTGCCAAGATTTCCAGGTAACTGCTCAGGCCAGATTGCAAATCCCCGGAGAAGATTCAGCACAAGTGAACCGTCACTTGAAGACCGTTCGGTTCGCCGGTTGGCAAGTTGGTGATATATTTGGTCGTCATGTGGGAGAATTGGCGGCTTTTACGGTACCATTGTTTCCAGATGATCCTAAGACTCGATTCTTACGTCAATTGGTTGAAGAGGGTAGAATCCACACTACCAACCTTGCGACTTTCTGGACAGAATTGGCACAAAGACAAGAATTCCGCCTCAGTGTTATTGCCTCAGTCATAGGTGTTCAAGGTACGCTATTACAAGCATCTTCACATTGGCCTACTTCACCCTTGTATCAAAATCAAGAAGAGATCTACGTTGCAGATTCCAAGAAACAGTTTGCTTATATCAAAAGTTACATTACAGGAGAGGAGTACGATACGGAAGAAGGTGCTCTCGAGGCTTTTGCTAACATCAGAGATTTCTTCAAAATAAGATTGAACCGTCCAGTATTTTCAATCCTGGGCGCTAAGGAGCCGAATTCAACAAGCACGGATCCATCACAGACACAGACGTCAAACCTCAAAAGAGTCAACGTAATTACAACTTTACAAACAAGAAAGAAACCCAAGAAATAATGGAATTGCAAGGTAGAAGAACTAGAAGTGTATACTTCGTATTACCATTACTTATTTCACACTGAAACCGAAACCTTAAATTTTCGTTCAAAACGACCCCCTTCATTTTTTTCTCTTTTTGATCGGGTCCGATTGGTTGAAGATAGAACTCTTCTGCTGAAAGTTTAAGAGTTAAGGTTCGATTGAGCGTGGATATTACCATTTAGAGTTTTGAGGTGTGCTGTGTGTGTGGAGGACTCTCTCAAAACTTTGTGCTTTTTGAAATAAGATTCAGAACTAATAAAAGGGAATCGCGCATCTACAAAAATGGCCAGTCTAGAAGATTTGATCCCCACAGTCAACAAACTTCAGGATGTTATGTACGATGCTGGGATTGATACATTAGATCTCCCTATCCTAGCCGTCGTAGGTTCTCAATCATCCGGTAAATCATCAATTCTAGAGACACTTGTCGGTAAAGATTTTTTACCAAGAGGTACGGGTATTGTTACTAGAAGACCATTGGTTTTGCAATTGAATAACATTTCTCCAGATTCACCATTGATCCATGAATATCAGGGAAGTCAGACCGCAGAGGATGTACAAGAGAATGGTGAACATGAAATGACTTTAGAAGATCATCTGAGAAAGAATAACAAGAATTACCAACCGCCCACGCATGAAGAATGGGGGGAATTCTTACATTTACCAGGTCGTCGTTTTTACGATTTCAAACAAATTAGACAAGAGATTGCTAATGAAACTGCAAGAATTGCCGGTAAAGATAAAGGTATCAGTAAAGTGCCTATAAATTTAAAGATTTTTTCACCCCGTGTATTAAATTTGACTTTAGTGGATTTACCAGGTATCACTAAGGTCCCGATTGGTGAACAACCTCATGATATTGAAAAGCAGATTAAAAATTTACTTTTGGAATATATTGCTACTCCTAGTTGTATCATTTTAGCGGTATCGCCTGCAAATGTCGATTTGGTAAACTCTGAGTCTTTGAAATTAGCTAGAGAAGTTGATCCTCATGGTAAGAGGACCATAGGTGTTATTACTAAACTAGATTTAATGGATTCTGGAACCAATGCTCTTGACATTTTATCAGGTAAGTTATATCCTTTAAGACTAGGGTTTGTCGGTGTGGTTAACCGTTCTCAACAAGATATTCAATTGAATAAGACTGTAGAGGAAGCCCTAGATAATGAACAAGAATATTTTAATAGACATCCCGTTTACAGAACTATTTCTAGCAGATGTGGTACTCGGTATTTGGCTAAACTGTTAAACCAAATTTTGATGTCTCACATTAGAGATAAATTACCAGATATTAAGGCAAGATTGAACACTCTGATTGGCCAATCAGAGCAGGAATTGGCTTCTCTAGGTGATACTGGGGATATCACTAGTGAAAATAGGGCAGGTCTTGTTTTACAATTAATGAACAAATTTGCTACAAATTTTATCTCTTCTATTGATGGTACTTCATCTGCTATTAGTACGAAGGAGCTATGTGGTGGTGCACGTATCTATTACATTTACAACAACATTTTTGGCAATTCGCTTAGATCTATTAGCCCTACTGCCAATTTGACTATCATGGATATTAGAACCGCCATTAGGAATTCTACGGGGCCAAGACCATCTCTTTTTGTCCCTGAACTTGCATTTGATCTTTTGGTCAAACCACAGATTAAATTATTATTAGATCCATCTCAACGTTGTGTGGAACTCGTGTATGAGGAATTGATGAAGATCTGTCATAATTGTGGTACCAATGAGTTAGCCAGATACCCAAAATTGCATAGCATGTTAATCGAAGTAGTTAGCGAACTATTGAGAGAACGCTTGGGCCCCACAAGGTCTTATGTGGAAAGCCTCATTGATATTCATAGATCCTACATCAATACCAATCATCCTAATTTCCTCAGTGCTACAGAGGCAATGGCTGATATTGTAGAAACACGCAAGAGAAACGGTGAGCTTCTTGCTAAACAAAAACTCCAACAAAAGAAGGAGTTTTTACAAAGAGAGATTCGAAAAGAAAGAGATGCAGAAGGGATACACGAATCAAATCCCGAATCACCTCGAGTTGAATCTGATTCTACTGCAGAGAGTGAATCGGATGAGGATGGTGATAACGCAGACATGAAACAATCAAAGGATTCATTTTTGAAATATTTTTTCGGTAAGGAACAATCATCTCAAGATCATCAACATCACGGAGGTACCCATGGCCATAGTAGACAGCAGTACTCCGCTCAAAATGATATGAACGGCCAAACATTAATTGATATGAAAAACCTCCAAATCAATGGAAGCGGTGCTGAACAAGATAGTTCGGATGATAGTGAAGAAAACAAAGAGCCGCAATTAACAGAAAGGGAAGAACTTGAATGTGAGCTAATTAGGAGGTTGATTGTATCCTATTTCGATATTATCCGCCAAATGATCGAGGATCAGATTCCAAAGGCTGTCATGTGCTTGCTTGTCAATTTTTCCAAAGAAACTGTTCAAAATAGGCTGGTTACCAAGTTGTACAAAGAATCCATGTTTGAAGAACTATTAATGGAGGACCAGACTTTGGCACAGGAAAGAGATAAATGCATTCAAGTATTGGCCACTTATAAGAAGGCATCGAATATTATTAGTGGTACCTTGTAAATACTACGGAAAGAATCTTAGTATGTTCGGGTTCTTTGTATTTAAGTGAAGTATTGTGTAATTCTGCAGTAATGGCTTCCTATATTGTTCAATTGCTTTAAGGCATTTGTTTATTACCAGCTTACGATATAAAGTCGTTCATCTTCTTTATGGCGAGAAACTGTAATTGCGAAAATTGTCTAGGCAATTTTTTTCAGTAGTTAGTCTGAGATTTTTCCTTGTGAACCAACCTTCCTGTCGTTATTAATACTAGAAGATAAGACGAAACAGTTTAGTTTGTAGGTACGTAAAAACTTGTTCAAAGTAGGCTTCAGTAATCTTGTTCCGAAAAAGTTTCTCACATATCAAACAAATTAGAGGTTTCGGAAGTAAGCCACAACAAAAATAATGAATATTTTTTAAACGCTTTTAAAACAGATAATTATCAAAAAATAGAATTAAAGCTTTATTTGTATTAATTTTGAAAGTATTAAATAAAATTATATACTGTCTTATAATATATATTATTATATCATGTGATTAAATTACACAGCTTCTAAAGCTCTTTAATGGATTGCGGTTTTTACATCTACTCTACTTTAGATCATACTTTGTCTTTGATTAAAGTATATTAAGTGGCCATCTGTGACCAGTATCTTTTGAAACAATTTGTCATAATATCCATATTCCATCATATTAAACATTTACGTTTTGTTCTACTTTAACCAATTTGAAAGACATTATTTAAATCAAAAATATTTTCTCCGAGTTAGCTATGAAAAAGATTGAATACCTCATGTATAAAGATATCCTCTCCTTCCAAGAATACCTCCTTAAGTTTCATTTCTACCGTCAGGACTCGTGTTTTCGCCAGGAGCGATAAGGGGACGTGTGATTTCTGCATCATCGTTATTAGGTGACACTAAGTTAGTGCCCGGTACCTTCTTCCTTTTAAAGAAAAAAAGAGAGAGACCGATGAACAATATGACTGTTTCAGTGAGCATTGCAATGCCCAACGGGCTTCTTGGTAACCCAAACCAAATTTTCCTCCGATTTAACCACTGTAAGGAAATTGGTCGATCAATCAAAAAGACACAGGAATTATGAGAAGAACACCCTTTTTTCATGATTCTTACTTCTCTCTGAGCACCATTGAGGACACCTAAGAAATAGTTTTCCTGAGAATCTTTCCTGCAGAACAGCGAATCGCCCAGTAAAGTAGTAACATTGCCTTCACAGTGTAAGAGGCTTGACGTAAAATCTCCTTCTATAACATGCAATTTCAACAAATTGAGAAGTTTAGTGGAATTAAGAATATCACCGACAAGTGACAGAGATGACTCCGTTGGAACCAACAGGGAATAGGGTTTATTCCCGTGTATAATTGAGGAAAGGTCATCAAATTTCTCGAAAAGCTCAATGAGTTGGGTAGTGCCTGTAGTACGGATGAGATCTATCAACGTCACAGTAACCGATTTTGGAAGGTATAATTGCCCTAAAGGATGTACCACGCCTTGACTGAAGAATAAATCTAAGTCATTTTTTATTTTTATTTTTGTTCCCACACTGCTCAAATTTAGATTCAACTCCGTACCTTCACCATTATGCAGGCGTTCTGCTTGTACCAATATAGAATCACCCAGCAAATTTTTCGTCTCAAAAGTGGTATCCTTTGAATCAGAATAGATAAGTCCATCAATAATCAAGTTCTTCATTATGGAATTGATGGCAGTCATATTGTTTTCAAGAAATTGCAGATTCAGCTCCAAAAATTCCCACGAATCGAAGCAAGGCATAAGAATAGTATACCCTTCCTTGTTCAAAGGTAAATCGAGAATATTTAACTGGCTTAGGAACATCAATGACCTGGAACATCCGTAAAATGGATTTATCGAAGGCGTTAAATCTCCTGGTAATTTCATTTTGTCCGATACCAAATAAATGAGAGTATTTCCAATTTGAAAAGGCTCCTCATGAATTACCCTATATTTTTCATTTATGAAGTATTCACCGCGATCTTTAATTATCTTAATCCTCTGACAATTACCACCTAAATTTTCATCAGAATCACAAAACTTGGACTCAAACATCCTACTTTTCCCAAGATTCTCTTCTGAAAACTCTTGATCCAACCAGATCTTGCTACCGACGAAATGGTACAGTAGCCCAGGTCTACTGAATCCATCATAAGCAGCCGAAGGAACATCTGGAACAAAAATAGTTTTTTCCTCACCTTGAGTTTCTCTTGAATCCCTAATCAAGCACTGTAAATTACGAAAATATAGTTCTCTGACAAAATCTGAGCAATTAATCCCATGCAAATATTTCTCAGCAGTAAAACTGATAATATCTTTAATGATCTCTAAATTATCAAAGGAATGAACTAGCCCCCTGTTAAAAGCCATATTTGAAAGATCTGAAGATTTTGAGCCATTAACAAGCAAGACGGATCCATTTCTTTCACTTTGAAAATCAAGCGGATCGCCATTCAGATTTTCCGGATAATGTACATCGGGTACCATGCCACCCAAGATTTTATCAATTATAATATTTTGAATAAAATTTTGTCTATCGGTATTCCAAATATATCTAGTGTCTCCTTCCATTCTCTGCAGACTATTGAAAGCATCTGTGATATAATTTATTTCAACTTCTGAAAAAAAATTATGCCAATTGTAATCTGAAGGTATCAATATTGTACGGTTGGTCGTTATTGATTCAACTGCAGGTATATTTCGAGTAAAATTATTAAACAAATGGAAGTCGTTAAAATCATGCTCAATCTTTTGTAAAAAGTTCCTTAATCCAAAAGGCGTATTGATTTTTTCCCCGATACCGTGTACACTAGCATTTTGGAAATTCGGTAGCAAGTCAGAATCTACCAATTTAACGTCGTTAACAATAATTGTATCATCGCTTAACTTTTCTAAAACATAGGGAAATTTCACTCCCTCAGATATGACAGAAATTCCTTGATCAATTCCAGAAGTTAATAGAACAGAATCATGGATCAAATAATTTTCAATGTCAAACTTATAATTCTTATCTTCTGGCTCATTATCAATGAATGCAGAATTTACAGGGGCCATCAATGTATAATTTTGTAATTCATTCAAATACGGGATAAATCCATTCCTCTGCACAGCTCTTAGAAATGTAGAAAACTCAACATTCTGAGATAAAATGTCAACGACAGAGGTGAAGGGAAAATTATCTTGGATTCCAACATTACTGTTGCTGCTTGCTGTCAACACCAATCCAAACCATGATAAAAAGATCTGAACATAACACAAGAGCTTCATCAGGCTTCAATACCTGTCAATGTACTAAAGAGCAAATTCGAGTATTTCTTTCAAAGGGCTTTAGAGCCCAGGGTAGAATTAGCGATAACTTTAAAGTGCGGTTTTCTCCACATGTTATCATCGGCAATGCACATCTTCCGTTTGGAATGATTCTGGGCGAACCATATTAATACCATGATCCAGTAATATTGCAAATCGTTTCGCGGTAGTTGGACAGGGCACATAATATTAGATGGAATACCATTTTAATATTACCTTACATTTTTTTTTTTTTTTTTTTTTTTTTCAATTAAATTAATGGCCTCCTAATTTTTTTTTACGAGCACATCGTTATCAATACAGATTGAAGTATTAAGAAATCGGGTAAAGTCAATCTCATCATGCGACAATTCAAGATGGAGAAAAGGATAAGAAGGGAAAAAAAATTCTCCATAAATTAAAATCTACTTATTTCTTGATTGTTGTATATTTTTTATGTTTTTCAAAATTAATCTCAGGAACTTCCCGATATTAATCGCGAGCTTTAAAAAGAAGGAAGGATTAAAAATTTAACTTTTACATTTCTTGAATCAAGATAACCTAGGTTAGGTTAGGAGCAGTTAGGAGCAGTTTGATGGCCGGTACCTCAGAGGAGGAGCCCTTACGAGGGGAAAATTCGAATCAAGGTCCTGTTCATTATATTTCAATTCCAGTTAATGGTAATGGAAACAACAGTCATGGTGTGGGGGAATCTCCGTTTAATGCTGGATCATCATTTTCACATAGGAGGCATTCAATCTTAGATCAACCATTTGGTTCATTTAGAGGTGTAAATTCTTTGAGTAGATTTGCCACTTCTTTGAAAAGAGCTAATTCCTTTAGACATATCGATGTTCACCCTGATGTGCAGAGAAACTATTTTGAACAATCTAATGATGAATTGGTTAATCCTGAAACCATGGAACCCGCTCCAGATGGTCGTAAATTGTCTGTTGCGCTAGGTAGAGCTGGTAGTATTGCTGTTAGACCTTCGATTGCTAATTTTCGAGATAGAAGAGTAAGTGGCCCTGCAGTTCAAGATGTAGATGATTATGGTGCTACTGGAATGAGTGTCATAAGTGATTCCCAGTCACAATTTCGAGATGGTGCGTCCGTGGTGGAATCTGTTATTGTTCCAGGTATTTCTAACATCGGGACAGCCGCTGACAACGAATTAATTACCCTGAGAAAAGTGGAAGGTAAAGATGGCGAAGTGGTTACAGTTTTAGCAGGTAAATCAACTGGTCCACAAACTATTTTCAACTCGGTGAATATTTTAATTGGTATTGGCCTTCTAGCTCTTCCACTAGGCTTGAAAAATGCAGGTTGGATTCCAGGCCTTTGCCTATTGTGTATCTTGGCACTTGCTACTTTTTGTAGTGCTGAGCTACTCTCAAGATGTTTGGATACTGATCCCACCTTAATGTCTTACGCCGATTTGGGGTATGCAGCCTATGGGAGTAAAGGTCGTATTCTCATTTCATGCTTATTTACTTTGGACCTATTGGGTAGCGGTGTTTCGTTAATCATTTTATTTGGTGATTCTTTAAATGCTCTGATTCCCAAATATTCTTCCAATTTTTTCAAAGTTTTAGGGTTCTTCGCAGTGACTCCTGGTGTGTTTATTCCTTTGAGTATCCTATCCAATATCTCTTTACTAGGTATTACCTCGACGATTGGAACAGTAGTCATAACTGCCCTCTGTGGGTTTTACAAGAAAGAAGCACCGGGCTCCTTAATTGATAGAATGCCCACGGATTTATGGCCTAAAGACTTTAAAAGCTTTTGTCTCTCCATTGGATTGCTGAGTGCATGCTGGGGTGGACATGCCGTTTTTCCAAACTTGAAGTCTGATATGAGACATCCTACCAAGTTTTTCGATTGTCTAAAAACTACTTACAAAATTACCACCATAACAGATATTGGATCAAGCGTCGTTGGATATTTTATGTTTGGAAGCCTGGTTGATGATGAAATTACAAGAAATGTTTTACTCACTGAGGGATATCCTAGTTTTGTCTACGTTTTAATCTCTTCACTAATGTCCTTGATCCCTATTGCCAAGACGCCATTAAATGCAAGACCGATTATCTCAGTTTTAGATACTTTGATGGGTGTCGACGGTATAGAACTCAAAAACGGTAATAACCGATCAAAAACTGCTGAATTGGTTCAGCTTTTCAACAGAATTTTTGTCAATGTAGCTTTTGTGACTATCGCAATAATATTCCCCAAATTTGACAAACTAATTGCATTTTTGGGAGCTGGGCTATGTTTTATGATCTGTCTAATTCTTCCATGCCTATTTTACTTGAAGATTTGCAAATCGTCCATCAAATGGTGGGAAAGGATCCTCTGTTACCTCACAATTTCAGTGAGCATGCTGTTGGCTACTCTAGGAATCGGTGCCGCCATTGCTTCGTAATTATTCGTCTATTACTACTACTTTGTCAGACTTTCGAACTTCGAACTTCGAACTTCGTATTTAATTATAATAATGACTATTTTTCACTTTTCCTCCAGATGCTGGCACGGCGGTTGTGGGAAGAAAATTGATAAAATTTTAGAGACTGCGATGAGCTATATAGTTTCGAAACAGATATAAGAAAGAAAGGAACAAAAGAAACCAGATCATTGATGTCGAATTTCTCTGACACTTTGAAGTCAGAACCTATCGGGATTCTTTCCAAAGAGCCTTCACAGGCTTTAGATTTGGTGAAATCCTACCTCGATGAGGTTCTTGCACTATACAAAAAAAGTGGAAGTGCTGCAAAGACAGAACTTGATGAGATTATTACTGATGGACTCGATGCTAATCAAGTTTGGTGGCAAGCTAAAATGGTTGTCGATAATGTTGGTGGTGACCTCATGGAGAGAATATACGATTTGAAGAGTCAAACATATGACGATTTTGACGAAGAAGAAGGAGATGGTTCTTCATTGGAAGGAAACGATTTAGAGCAAGAATCTCAAGAATCAGAATCTTCTGGAGATGAATCAAATCAGGGCTCGCAAAATGAGGGAAGTGAAGAAGAAGAAGAAGAAGAAGAAGAAGAAGAAGAGGACGAGGACGAAGAAGAGGACGAAGACGACAACGATACTGGAAAAGTACAAGAAATTGAAAGGTATGATGACAGTGCCATGTCAGGAGAACCTGCTGATGTTAGTGAAGAAGAGGGTAAGGAGGAGCTGGAAGAAAAAGATGATTATGAGGAAAGTGATCAGGAAGGTGCCTTGGAAGAATCTTCAAATGAAGCTGATTATTCCAATTCTGAGAAGAAAGATCTTAACGATGAATTTTTTGATTTAAATGAATTCAACAGACAAACTCTAGAGGCCGAGGAAGGAGAGGGTAATGAGCAAGATGATGAAGAAGTTGATTATTTTGGTGATTTACCCTCTGAAGATGAAGAAGAAGCCTTATACTATAACGATTTCTTTGACGAACCAACGTCTCAAAAGTCTACTAAAAAGGAGGTCACCAGTGAAAAGCCTAAGAAGAAGCAACAAGCGGAACCTGACTTCACAGAAGAGGATTACGATGCGGCTGTTGATTCTGCCAAATTGGATCTATTTGCAGATGATGACAAGGAACCGAAGGGAGGAGATGAAGATACTGATTCCGAGAAGAAGCTATCAACTTTTGAAAAGCAGCAATTAGACATCCAGAGGCAAATAGAACAGTTAGAAAAAGAGGCTGTTGCTGAGAAAAAATGGGCTTTAAAAGGTGAAGCACAATCAAAGGATCGTCCTCAGGATGCATTGTTAGAAGAGGATGTGGAATTTGATAGAACTTCGAAGCCGGTGCCTGTAATAACAACTGAAGTCACTGAATCTCTCGAAGATATGATCAGAAGGAGAATTAAAGAGAAAGGTTTCGATGATTTGCCTAGAAGAGTGGTAACAGATAGCAATCTGAAGAGTTACAAACCTGATTTCCAATTGAGTGACCAGAAATCTTCGAAGTCCTTGGCCGAATTATATGAGGAGGACTACAAGGGTGTATCACAGGATGCAGCTGTAAGTGAAGAATTGCAGAAAGAACATGATGAGATCTCCGACATGTTCAACAATCTATTTTACAAATTGGATGCTCTATCATCCGCACACTTTATCCCAAAACCATCCAAAAAATCCTTAGAGGTCAGAGTGGAAACACCTGCTGTATCTATGGAGGATACCCAGCCACTAACTATGTCCACTGAACAATCTCTAGCTCCTCAGGAAATTTATAGAGTAGGAAAGGGTGAGAACCCTAATGAGATCAAACTCAAAAATGGTATGCCAGTGGCCAAAGAGGAATTGACCAGAGATGACAAACAGAGGCTACGTAGAGCCATGAAGAGAAAGAGAGCCAACAACCATGTTGGCGATCAGCAAAAGAAGAAGAGTAAGAAAGACGCTACGATCTCGACCTTGTCGAATGCTAAGAACGTTACCGTTATCAACAAAAAGGGAGAGCAGCATGATGTTAGGGGTAACGTTAAAGGTACTAAGGGAAACGAAAATATCAATAAAATAAAATTGTGAAGTAGAGGAGACTCAAAGAAATTTTTTTGTATTTTACTTCAATGCATTTTGTAAAATATGGCAGCCATTTAACTAATCGGCTAACATGGCCAACCCAAGATATCTAAAATAAAAATAGATGAAACTGTATAAGCAATTCTAGGGGGTACAAAAACCTATTATCGATCTTTACAAACTATGTTACAAGTATCTTGTTTATCTATCTATTGGCTTTCCTTAGATCTTGTTCCAAGAAAACGAATCCCCTTGACAACAGTAGGGCAATAATGATTAACTAGAAGGCTATTTTCCCATAGGGTCGCACTCTCCGGGTTACAAAGAGCGGGCGTATCAGCTTCCATAATAAAGTTACCGTTACCTATCCTGTCTTCGGTTGAATACAAACCGCCAATTTCTGGATACTTATTCATTAATTTATCCAAAAATTTCAACAATGCAATAGAAGTTTTTTCAGGAGTATGGTCCATGCTCATGTAAATTCGCTTGGTAAATGCAGCTGCTCTTTGTTTGGTCCCTGATTTAGATCTAAAGAAAATGTAATCTAGAGCCTTTAGAAGAAGTTCAGCCTTGGTGGATACGTTTACTGATGGCTTAAAAATCTCACTACCGAGAGGATCTGCTAGTCTCATTGATTTATGAGAAAGTTCAATATTAGCATCTAACGATATGGAGGGCAATAGAGCATAAAGAGCGTCCACAAAAGAGGACAAATCAACATTGAATTTCATTTGACTATGATTTGAAACGATCGAAAACGAACTCACGATGCATAAAAGAACTTTTCTCACTTCTGAAGAAGAAATATTATTCAAATCAGCATCTTTGATAAGTTCTTTCATAACCTCCAGAAAATCCCCTAATAATTCAAAATTAGCCATACTACCGAATTTAACTAGACCTTCCAGAACAGCTCCTACAAGCTTAGGATTTTGGACTTTCAAAATGTTCAAATACAAAGAGAAAACTTGTTTCAAAATCTCTGCTTGATTTCTCTCCCTTTCTTCAACGGTTACTGACTGTTCGGCCTTCCGCATCTCTTCCTCAATTTGCTTCATCTCTTTTCTAGATTTTCTCTGCTTTTTAGAAAGATGAACTCTGTCCTTTTTCTTCATTCTAATCTTCTCTTGCTCATTTTCTTCTCTAGTATTAGGATCGTAATCAGACAGAACATCGAGTGAGAGTAAGATATTTATCACAGATTCCTCCACATTATATTTTCTTGTCTTTGCTGTTTTGCAAAGTATTCTTACAATCTCTAGAGAAATAATACCATCTTCATCATCATTTAAAAGACTTTCCAAAGTTTTGATAGATCTTTCAGACATCGAATCTGCTCTCAAATTGGGTTTACAAATACGTCTAATGATCAAAGTGAACATTTCAGTTCTAAAATTGAAATGGGATGCATTAGATATTAATTCGTTCGCAGCTTGAGTTGCCAAAGCACCTATTTGAACTTTTAAAGGATCATCATTATTAGGTACCTTACTCAATTCTTTCAAAATATCGACATAATTTTTGTAGATTCCCACTAAAGATTGTTCAAAATGTCTTAACCTTCCGACCTCTTTACTGACTCTCTCCCTTTTTTCTAATTCAGTTAGAGGCCTAATCCTATAACCCGGGATAATACTCTTAAAAACGGGGACAAGCGCTAACATGGAAAACTTACAAGTATTCGGATTCTTAGATTTCACCATTCTACAAAGCCTCGAAAGTGCTGGAACATTTTCCTCTGGCTCTTCTAATATCTTTTCTACAAGGTCCGCTATTTCTTCTTTCAACTGAACAATTTTTTCCTCTGTATCAGGCACTTGTTCATTTTCATCGTCTTCCTCATCTTCTTCCTCTTTTTCTCCCTTAGATTCAGATTCCCGTTCAGATGCATCCTCATCCTGTTCAGATTGATCAGAAGTATCCTTAGATTCGTTCTTTTTTGGTTGCTGTCTGATCATTTTCCTCTCAATTTTACCGTTTATCTTGATAGGTAAACCTTCCACCATGTTATCCTCTTGATGTTTAAGATTTCTTGATCTTTTCTCATAATCTTGCTCTAAATTGTCCCATGAATCATCATCATCTGACGGTTTAGAGACAGCATCCTCATACATATCATCATCATTCGAGATATCGCTACCAGCGGATCCAAAACCACCTTGTTCTAACAAAGCATCCTCTTGCTTCCGTTTCTTTGCAGTACCTGCCTTGATTTCTGATTGTGATCTCTTCCTCCTACCCATTTTAAACAGTACTACTTGCTCAATGTTGTTTGTAATGAAGTGGTGAATGATTTATTTTTAACTTGAGCTCATCTCATCTCATCTCATCTCATCTCATCTCATCGCTTTAAAATTTTCGGACCAGGCGAGAGGCGCAAAACAATTTCTACAAAATAGAAAATGTTAAGACACAACAATTATTAACATTTGGGGGTCATGGATGTTATACGCTACTCCAATTCAATATTATTTTGAACTCATGACAACATGATGAGAGTGGTTAAATACGATCCCAATTGCCCCGGCAAAGGCAGGTCGAGATCTTCCCTAGGAATGCAGAATAAATGCAAGATGCGTAAGAGATCTGATAATCAGTTGAAGTCCATTGAAAACAACAAGAACATATCCCCAATAATGTTCCACCACGTTAGAGTCGATGAAATGAGTAATAATGCGAGACTAGATCAAATTTCACAGGATGCGGAAGCTCGTGGTGGTGATGGTAGGAAAAATCAACAGAGTCCTTTAGTTATCAAGACTGATCCTAGATACAATAATTCACAGTTGGAGATCTCTATGAGTAATAAGAAACTGAATGATTATGCTGGGAACAAAAGTAAGAAATTGACATTTTTACCCTCGATATCTAATCGATCACCAACACCAACTGCAACACCAACAAGTCAGAGGCATATGGAATCGGATAAGTTTTCAAATTTGGGCGTAATGAATTTTAAAGAACCTCAAGGGTTCAATAATTATCGGAATGGGCTATTTGAGCTACCAAGTTCTTTAGACAAAGAATTTGCAGATGAGCGTTCTCACAGCGGGTCTGAAATGGGAACCTCTAATAAATTTGCAAATAATGATTGCCTTACCGGACTGCCTGTATTCGGCAGAAAATTCAGCTCCGATGTAAGGTTAAAACTTAACAAGAATAATGCGCAATTACAAACTATACAGGGTTATTCAACGTGCACTTTTAGGGTCAAAATGAATGGTAAGAATAGGACCGAACACAAGGATTACGAATAATCGCAGGACGAAAGAAGAATAGATTCATGATTTTGAAATTTTTTACACGAATGACTTTCAAGCAATTGGTTTTGCAGTTCATTAAAGTCACATAATTTTTTCTAACACTATCACTATCATTATTTTTATTATTAATTAGGAAACGGATTTGGATTAAATTGTTTCAAATGTTTGTAAAATTTTCTCTTGCATCACATCTTTCACATTACCCTTTTCTACAGCCTCCCCATAAGTTTTGAACAGGTCTTTTAAGTTTTTGATGATGGCATGGGAAGTAAGTATCTTCTCTCTTATAGCTCCTTCAAAAATTACACGAGCGAAATTGAGATCCTGGTTCGCCAAGTAAGCCATAATAAGTGACTCGGTTAACAAACTACTTTCCAATGACTCTTCGTTCCTTTTAGCAAATGCTTCGATATTAGTATTGTAAAGTTCTAATGATTTCTCAACGTCAAATTTGGAATTAGCTAACATTAAGGTGCGAATAATGTTAACAGTATCACTTTCAGAGTTATCAGCAGGGAAGAAAACTTGGGAATATTGAAGCATGGCTGGGTTTGACTTTTTGAAGCTTTGAGATGCAAAGCTTAAAAGAATCTCAAACATCAATTTATTAGCTTTATTCCCATGGCTTAAAAGGTAAGAATGGTAAAGCTCTAGAGCTCGCTCCAAGTTATTCCTGTAAACACCTTCAATTCTCAAAAGGTTAAGTGCTAGTTTCAAATCTTTTTTATCCAATTCGTTTTCGCTAATGTACTGTCTTAATTGTAAATATTCCTGAGATAGATCTTCCGAATGAGATAAATCATTGAGTACAGAAAATTCACCAAATTCTTGAAGAGATTTTTTGAATTCATCACTTGTTTGGACTTCTTCCTGAGAGAAAACGGGTTTTTGAAATTTTCCCAGTGTATTGACAATTTTAAAAAAGAGTCCTTCTTCCGTTTTTAACGAATCCAAGGGAAAATTCTTATAGATTTGATAAATCTGGTACGGAGTTAATTCTTCAATTCGTTCTAGAAAGGGTTCTAACGAAGTAGTACCATATTGCAGCAAAGGTTGGAGTGCATTACTGATTTTCCCCTCTAAAATATGACCAACTAAAACGTCCAAGACATCTTGCTTGATGTTTTGTTTATGGTCAATATTTTGCAGCAGGATCATACATTGAGCTAGTGATTTTAATGGCAGAATTTGTTTCCCATTTTCCTCATAAGTCTTCCTTGAAATAGTATTTTCCACAGCCGCCAAAAGCAAATCATCTACCCAAAATTCCTTAGGAAACCTCTTCAAAAGCTCCCAAGAGTCATGAACTCTACCAGGATTATTTCTAATTATTTCAAGTAGAGATTTTTCGCTCAGCTGTCCCCCAATTTGTTCCAATTTTTTAGCATGAACAGTACTGATACCGTATTCATACCTACTGAGCTCCTCAATCATCTTGTTATGGATAGGTATTACTTGTTCAGTGTTTAATGATTGCTTAGCAAGAGCTTTGTTGACAAACTCAGAAAGTTCATAGGGATCCAACTGGCCATATTTCTTTGGTAATTCTTCGGCTAAAGGTTTAAAACATTCTTGTCTTAATAAGTTTGCATATACCGGCTCGAAATGTACCTTGCCATTCAGGCATTTTACAGAACTGGTGAAATACCTTTTCAACATGAGGAATGGAAAAAGCTGGTTATTCTTTTCACTAACTTTCTTTAACTGGGAATCTATTCAAAATGATTCACCGCTCAGATTTTCTTCGGGCTCCAACAAACTCATCTTCTTTTGAACTTTGAAATGATTGTAGAATAGTTTAGAAATATGTAGAAATATGTCTAAATAATGGAAATGGCATACGTATTGCGCCCACTGACAAAATATCCCGTTTCAACTATTTGAATTTGTAGTAAATCTAACATATACTTTCTTATAGATAGAACGAGATCTTTATGTTCCTAGTCTCTCATTCCAACATTGAGGAATAATGTCCGGAAAGTTCTCAATGATTTACAAAATGTAAAATGGTATAGTGCTTAAAAAATAAAACTACTCATTAACACATAAAACGTTACGTTTACTATACAAAACTTGCTTAGTCTCTCAATGGTTTAATGTCAGGAGATGGTCCCAATGGAGTTAAACCCAATGGGTTAATTCTACTGTGAGATCTAGTGTAATGCAACTTAATGTGATCGAAATCAGTGGTATGTCTGAAAGCATCGTAATTCCAATACAGGTTACGTAACCACAAGTGAATAAACGGATAACCATCTCTAATAGTATTCAGGTTACATTTGAAATGTTGCACATAAACTGGATCAAATCTTACAATCGTAGTGTAGAGACGAACATCAGCTTCAGTCAATTGCTCACCAACGGTAAAATAACGAGATAAAACTTCATCCAGACCCTTGTATTTTGATTTCAAAGTTTCGTATTTTTGCTTTAAAATACCTTCAACCTTGTCTAAATGTTGGAAAACGTTGGTGACTTCCTTCTCGTAGATTTCAGCACTTTCAGCAAAACCCGCCTTATAGACACCATTATTAATGTTATCATAAACCCAACTATTAAATTCATCAATTTGTGACTCCAGTTCCTTGGGGACTAGATCCAATTTTGTAGCTTCATCACCAGCTACTTCATCAAGAACACCACTGTTAAGAACTCTAATGATTTGAGCAGATTCGTTAGAAACAATAGCTTTCAGCTTGGTATCCCAAAGAACTGGAACAGTAAATCTAGCATCGTATTCCGGATCTGCCTTGTAATAAAGGTCACTTAGTCTTTGAGCATGTTCGTTTGGATCAAATGTACCGTCGACAAACAATCTGGCGCTATCGTTAGGAACTTTACCGACAGGAGAGGACTTATCACTTAGGGCACCGACAATGCCGCCTGCTTTATCCTTGTATAAGTTTTTCTGATTTGCCATCTCTAGAGTGGCTTCATCAATTGGCAGGAATCTCCATCCCTTATTATCTAAATGCCAGTGGACGACACTAACACCAATAACGGAAGTTAGACCTTTCAAAGCTCTTGTAAGTAAAGTTCTATGTGCCCATGGACATGCCAAAGAAACGTACAACCAGTAACGACCCTTGGCTGGCTTGAAAACTGGATGATCAGGTGAAATTATTTCCTGAAATTTTGACACTTGTCTCTTGAAAGAACCGTCTCTTGAAGCCCACTGCTTTGACATTTTAAAACTCGAATTGATAAAATAAAATACTTGACTATCTATTTTCACATCTATTCTTTAGAAACAGTGAAAATGGATGAAGTTGCAATTCTATCCCTTATATGTATATATATATATGTCCGTATGAATGACTTTTTCAAAGGGTTAGTAATTTTACAAATAATCCACATATACTCTTTTTCTACGGGTGAAATCGCAAAGACGAGATGAAGACGAAATTTGAATTATTTCAAATGTCATTGCGATCCCAGTAGCATTACAATTGGTCGAATAGCATGTCTCCGTCATATTAGGGAAGGAAAACTGCGGAAATAATTGAGAAGGGACAGATGCAAAGGCATTTGAGAGCTGGCAGCATCATCCATGCGAGACATGGGTAATTGCGTGAGTAATTAGATGGGTAATTACATGGACAATATGTTTCACTGTGATCACGAATGGTACATGAGCTCAGCTGGTCAGATAGAAATCTTCTTCAATTCAATCTTAAAATACTGTTATTCAAGACATAGCATTTCATATCGGACAAAGACTGGCACGGGCCCGCTTTTATGCCGGACAAAGACTGTCATCGGTAGCAATATCAATAGTTATCATGATAGATAAACTATCGAAGAATTCGTACCGATAAGGATTCAATTGTCTTCTTATGTATTTAGATTAACGGAGAATGTTAACGATAGTAAACGATGATTGACCTCAAACCACTACGTCTATTTTATCAAATGATTGACCTTGCTACAACCATCAATGCAACCAGATAGGGCTCGAGAAGTATAAGAAGCAGTTCCAGACCAAGATATGAATTCTAGAGTTCGCAATGCCCAGAAAATAGAGAGGTACATAATATCTCATCATGAGTTTAGAGAAGGATAGAACTGAAGTTCAAGACAAAGAAATTGGTCAGGTAGAGATTATTGACCATGTGGATTCTAATAGTATTGATGAACGTTCACGTTCACGTTGGCAGAGGATAAAGGATTCATTCAAAAGACAGGAATTATCAGAACTAGATCCAAATTTGACATCAGCAGAGAAAATTGCCATTGCAACTGCACGCTCACCATTGAAGCATACTCTAAAAAATCGTCATTTACAAATGATTGCCATTGGTGGTGCCATTGGTACAGGTCTCTTTGTTGGAAGTGGTACTGCGTTGAGAACTGCTGGTCCTGCTGGTGTTCTATTGGGTTGGATAATTTCAGGTACTATGATTTATTGTGTGGTTATGTCAGTAGCTGAATTAGCGGTTGCATTCCCTGTATCAGGTGGGTTTACCACATACGCTACAAGATTTGTTGATGAATCGTTTGGATTTGCTAATAATTTCAACTATATGCTTTCAACTCTATGTACTTTACCATTAGAAATTGTCTCTGCATCCATTACGGTTAATTATTGGCATACAGATAAAAAATACAGAGATGGGTTTGTTGCATTGTTTTGGGTAGTCATCGTCGTTATTAATCTATTTGGTGCAAAAGGGTATGGTGAAGCTGAATTTATATTTTGTCTTTGCAAAATTATAATGATCCTTGGTTTCATAATTTTAGCTGTCGTTCTTATCTGCGGTGGTGGTCCACATACTGGATATATTGGTGCCAAATATTGGCATCACCCAGGTGCATTTGTTGGTGAAACTTCAGGTGAGAAATTTAAGGGTTTCTGTTCAGTTTTCAGTACAGCCGCATTCTCTTATTCTGGGAGTGAAATGGTTGGCATGGCAAGTGCAGAAGCGGCCAATCCCAGAAAGGATGTCCCTGCTGCCGCTAGTGTTTTGGAGAATTACACTTTTTTACGTGATTTGCCTTTTCCTCGTGGGTCTATTGGTTCCTTACAGTGATAAAAGGCTCATTGGTAGTTCATCTGTGGATGCTGCGGCTTCACCATTCGTCATTGCCATTAAAAATCAAGGAATTAGTGGATTGCCTACAGTGATAAATGTAGTGATATTGATTGCAGTTTTGTCAGTGGGTAATTCAGATATTTATGCAGCTTCAAGATCATTATCAGCTTTAGCAGACCAAGGTTTCTTGCCAAAATGTTTCGCATATATTGATCGTATGGGCAGACCATTGGTTAGTATTATCTTCTGTTCAATATTTGCTCTAATTGCATTTATTGCAGAATCTGATAAAGAAGGTGATGTCTTTAATTGGTTATTGGCACTATCAGGATTAGCTGCATTGTTCACTTGGGCTGGTATTTGTCTATGTCACATCAGATTTCGCAGAGCTTTATCTGCTCAGGGGAGATCGACTGATGAACTGTCATTCAAATCGCCACTTGGTGTCTACGGTTCCATGTGGGGGTTTTTCATCTGTGTTATTGAATTAATCTCGGAGTTCTACGTAGCACTTTTTCCCATTGGATCTCCACCAAGTGCAGAATCTTTCTTTGAATCTTACTTATCTTTCCCCATTATACTATCCATGTACTTGGGTCACAAGATTTGGAAAAGAAATTGGAAGATCTTCATCAAGCCAGAGGATATGGATATAGACACCGGTCGTAGAGAAGTGGATTTAGAACTGTTAAAACAAGAAATAGCAGATGAAAAAGAAGCATTCAGAATGAAACCATGGTGGTACAGAACATTTAAAATTTTTTGCTAGTGCTCTGTTTGTATACTTATTTATTTATTTATTTATTTATTATTCGAGATGAATTCAAGTCGGTATTGTAGTTCTTCGAATGCTGTCAAACACCAGCCAAGACTTATATCAAAATAAGCATAAAATTTTAGAGAATCAATGGGAATTATACTTGAAAAATAGAAAGATCCCCCCCCTTAGCCGCCTAAACCAACCTTTGTTATGACGTGTATCCGGGTAACCCGCATCACAATCTTTTCTAATATCATTTCAAAAGGTTCACCAATACCACAATATAGTGCATATTATCAATACGACAGAACGAACACATATATACGCAAAGATGTCAGAATCAGCTAAAGTAGATCCTGTCAGCCAAGATGTGGATATGACTAAGGATGAACAACCTGTAGAAGAGTTCGAAGATGAGCCGGACAGAGAAAAGATCAAGATTTTACCACAAGCTACATCCGAAGATGGTACATGTGCATCTTTCCAAATTGCCGAAGAAGATCATACCCTGGGTAATGCCCTTCGTTATATGATAATGAAGAACCCTGATGTAGAATTTTGTGGTTATTCGATCCCACATCCATCAGAAAACTTGCTAAATATCAGAGTTCAAACCTACGGAAACGTCACGGCGGTCGACGTACTACACAAGGGACTACAAGACCTGATGGATCTATGCGACGCTGTAGAGGATAAATTTACACAGAAAATCAGAGAACTATAGATTTATTTACTGAATGTATAATATAAGAACACTGTTGTAATGTAGAATATTTCAACTTATTTCACTTTTACTATGGGCGATGAGCTTCGAGCATGAAATTTCTTTTTTTTAGAAGCTCATCGCGCTGAAAAATTTTCACTTAGTATAAAGATCAAGCTCATCGCAGACAAGGTATTACAATATTTAGTTCACTCCCTACATTTTCAAAAGGCTGTTGATCCATTATCATCAAATCTGCAATCATGTCTAGAGACGGTCAATATAATAAGAACAATTTTGGTTCCCGTAACGGGGATTTCAGAGGCAATAGAGCTTCTGATAGAAACAATTACAATAGAGGTGGCAACTTCGGTGGTGGTGGCTTCTCAAGTTACAAAGGCGGTGGTTACACTGAACCACAAGAACTAGGTAAGCCTAACTGGGATGAAGAGTTACCACACTTGCCACCTTTTGAAAAGAACTTCTACGTTGAACACGAAGGTGTTCGTAATAGATCCGACGAAGACATTGCCAAGTTCCGTAAGGAGAATGAAATGACCATTACTGGACACGATATTCCTAAACCAATCACTAGTTTTGATGAAGCAGGTTTCCCTGATTATGTTTTGAAAGAAGTTAAAGCTGAAGGATTTGCTGCCCCAACAGGTATTCAATGTCAAGGTTGGCCAATGGCTCTTTCAGGTAGAGATATGGTTGGTGTTGCAGCTACTGGTTCTGGTAAAACTTTATCTTATTGTTTACCAGCCATTGTGCACATTAACGCACAACCTCTATTAGCACCTGGTGATGGTCCTGTTGTGCTTGTGTTAGCTCCAACAAGAGAATTGGCCGTTCAAATTCAAAAGGAATGCTCTAAATTTGGTAGAAGTTCTAGAATCAGAAATACTTGCGTTTACGGTGGTGTTCCTCGTGGTCAACAAATCAGAGATTTGGCTAGAGGTGCTGAAATTGTCATCGCTACTCCAGGTAGATTGATCGATATGCTAGAGATTAATAAAACTAATTTGAAAAGAGTTACTTATTTGGTTTTGGATGAAGCTGATAGAATGTTGGATATGGGTTTTGAACCTCAGATTAGGAAAATTGTGGATCAAATCAGACCTGATAGACAAACTCTAATGTGGTCTGCAACCTGGCCTAAGGAAGTTAAACAATTGGCAAGAGACTATTTGACCGATCCAATTCAAGTTCAAATTGGTTCCCTTGAATTATCGGCATCTCATACCATTAAGCAAGTTGTTGAAGTCATTTCAGAATTTGAAAAGAGGGATCGTCTATCTAAACATTTGGAAATTGCATCCGAGGATCAGGATTCCAAGGTATTAGTTTTCGCATCTACGAAGAGAACTTGCGATGACATCACTCAATATTTGAGACAAGATGGCTGGTCTGCATTGGCCATCCATGGTGATAAGGATCAAAGAGAACGTGATTGGGTCTTGGAAGAATTCAAGAACGGTAGATCACCTATTATGGTTGCCACGGACGTGGCAGCTAGAGGTATTGGTATGTTTTTTTACTAACAATTTATTTGCATTTATTTGCATTTTTGCATCTGCTACTAGTTTCTACTAGGGTATTACAAGGATAAAGAACAATATGGAGTTTTGTGGGCATTTATTATTACTGGGATTTGGATTTTTTTGATATGGCATTAAAGGTTGGGCGGGTCCCATGATTCCCTTTGAAAGCTTCCTAATCGTTTATCGTTCGGCACAAATAAACCAGTTCAGCTACACCAATAACAATTTTTGTATTGGCGGCGAGTGATTATAGAAAGATGAGGTTATTGATTGTTTAAGGATCATAATGGAAACATAAAAAGACTAGATGGCTTACATGACGTTTTTAATAATAATAATAAAAAAGAAAAATAAGTCGTCTTAGTCTAGAGATTTCATCTTTTTATTTCAGTCTGTTGTGTAGTTGCACTTTGTTAGCTTTTTGTGCCTCTCTAAACCATTCCAAGCCATTGAGTCCAAGCTTTTCATTTATATGGAAGACGTTGGATTTCAGGTTTGAATCGTTTAGGAAGCAAATATGTAGGATGAATCATGCTTTATCAAGAAGAAAAAAAGAAAAAAATTGGAATAGATATCATGTTACCTTGTGGATACCTCGTAGTTCTTAGTAGCGGTTTTGTCACTTATTAAAGTTCTTATTTTACTAACAATTTCACAGATGTCAAGGGTATCAATTATGTGATTAACTATGACATGCCAGGTAACATTGAAGATTACGTTCACAGAATCGGTAGAACCGGTAGAGCTGGTGCTAAAGGTACGGCTATTTCTTTCTTCACTGAGGGAAACAAGGGTTTAGGTGCTTCTTTAATTTCCATTATGAGAGAAGCTAAACAAGAAATTCCAGCCGATTTAGCTCAGTACGATAGGAAATCTTACGGTGGCCATCCAAGATATGGTCGTGGCGGTTACGGTGGTCGTGGCCGTGGTGGTTTCGGCGGTCGTGGCCGTGGCGGTGGCGGTCGTGGCCGTGGTGGCTATGGTGGTGGCCGTGGTGGTGGCTACAATAGATATTAAAGCCATTAGCTTTTTTAATTTTCTTCGTCATTGATTCGAATATGTATATTACAATTGTTCCCTTTTAGTTAAACTATTATTCTTTCCTATATAATTAATATATTGTTATCACTGGGATATGCATACTTTTTGAATATTGAAAGAACGATAACAATAAGATTAGGAGCTTACCAGGCTGTATCCCAAGCATCATCATCAAATTCATCCTTAACTGGCTTGTTCTGAAGCTTACTCGCTCTAGCAGCTGGTTTCGCAGTCCTCGATAGCGAAGATGGTGTGCTTGACCTCGAATGACTAGCACTAGAACGTGGGGTTAAAATGCTACTACTTACCTTGGGCCTGTTCAAGATACTTGTTTTTTTATCTGGGGCTTGTGTCAATGACCGACTAGCGGTAGGTTCATCATCACTTAAATGAGAGTTCCACGATCTTTGCACCTTAACAGGTTTACCACTAACGGGTTTAGGTGATTTTATCTCTTGGGGTTCATCGAATGAGAAATCCCCCCAACCGCTCTCATCGAAATCGGCTTCCACATCGTCGTCGTCAAAGGAATCTTGAGCTTGACTCACTTTAGCCGGGAAACTGCCAAAATCATCAGAGACTGTAGAAGAATTCTTTTCACCAAAATTGGCCCAAACATCATCATCCATAACTCCAGAGGTAGCTGTATCAGTATCTGAAAACCCAGGTCCGGTGGTAATAAGGATAGAGGATAAGAATTGTTTAGCCAGTTCATCGACATTTGATGAATCCATTTCACAGTATGAATCAAAATTGATATCCTTTGTTTGAGGCTCTGCGGAAGCATCACTATCCTGTAATAATTTAGCCTCATCTTCCAGCT
This sequence comes from Zygosaccharomyces rouxii, assembly GCF_000026365.1. Classification (NCBI taxonomy): domain Eukaryota; kingdom Fungi; phylum Ascomycota; class Saccharomycetes; order Saccharomycetales; family Saccharomycetaceae; genus Zygosaccharomyces; species Zygosaccharomyces rouxii. Next base: position 768,256 of record NC_012991.1, on the reverse strand, counting down.
TATTTAAATATTTCTGGAAAAGAGCCTTTGCCTTAGATCTCACCAATGGCTCCTTATCTAATAGACCAGGAGCAATGACTGTCAAAATCTTATTGGCGATTGTTTTAACGTCGAAGAGGTCAATCGTTTTATTTAGCCCATATAAGGAGGCCAGTCTTGCCTTCACATCAGGATCTTTTAAAGACTTGGTAAATGCAGTTGCTAAGATATTAGCTCTATTACCGGAAGAACTTGACAACATTGTAGAAATCTTAGTTATAACAATAATAGTCCATGCGCGGATATCCACATCTACGTCCACTTGTGTCTTGGCCAAATAACGCAACAATTCATTGTTTAACTGTCTTTCGGTAATGTAAGAAACGACAACTGGGATACTTTTCAAAGTCTGTAAACGTAAAGTAGAATCCGTATCAGCTAATCCCATCGAGAACCTTGGATATATTTTATCAGAGATTTCCTTTTTCTCCAAACGGGTGATAATCTTAGGCAGATAGATCAGAAGTAAGAATCTAACTTGTCTATCTTGTAATGCAAAACTACTGTAAAGCAATTGTTTAGAATCTTCAGGAAAATATTCTTGTTCAATGGTTAAATCTAGGAAAATTGCTAAAAGTGGAATAATCTTTGGAAGTACAGATGGGTTTCCACTTTGAGTGGAGATAAGCCAATTGATAACCTTGGTTAACTCTGGAATTAACATACCTCTAACGAACTGTGGTAACAAATGATGGAATAAAGATCTATTTTCAAAATATGCAATTTGTAAATTGGACATTACAATAAATTTCCCTTGAGAATCTTTGATATGAATTTCTTCCAATTGTTGATGTAAAGAAATCAAAGGGTTATTGATCCACGTACTTGTAGATTGTAATTTTTTATTGAAATGTTGAATACTAGTACGGCCCTGTGATAAACTTTGTAATGCCGTGGACCAATCCTTTGGTACTCCAGCAGTACCACCCAATAGTTTAGTAATTAATTTACCCAGTTGCATAGCATCAACCCTAGTGGGGTCATCAGAGAGTGTTGGTTTTTCATTTAGATTGTTGTATAGTCTCATATGAGACCCAAAGATCCCTGGATCCATTTGTTTCCTATCGGCACAGAGTTCAAATCCAAATAGAATCCATTGTCCTTTAGAATCGATGAAGATCGATTGTTCACTCAATGTACCCAACACAAAATTGCTTAAATGCGACAATGTGTTTAAAATTTCCAAGATACCCACCTCAAGTGCTTCTTTATTCCTTGAATAGTTGTTTAATTGATCCCATGGGAACGGCGTAGCTCTTTCAGTAACAATAAACGTTGATTGTGGGTCAGATTCAAAGGTCTCCAAGACTCTACAAAGGCCAGGAATTCTCAAGATCTTAGATTTGTGAACGGCATTCGCAATTAACGGCTCTGTCTTTTCATTTCTATTGGCTTTGAATATGGTTACCGGTAGCGAATCAGACTTTCTTGAACCGTAAAACACCTGCCATAGCAAAGTCTCTTGAATTGGCTTCTCTTCAATGGTATAGGGGAATTGGAAATTAGAAATTGACCTGAACAAATTAATAAAACTCATCGTAGCTGGTGTCCGCCTTTCACTTATACTTAAGGATTTAATATTGGGCAGTTGTTTGCATTCTAATGTCAATAAAAACATCTAATGGTCCTTCAACAGAGAAAGCTGACACGTGAAGTGATTGGTGCCAGGTAATCAAATAAATAGCATATAAAAGTACATATTACTATGGTCCGTCGAGCTTCGAAGTCTTTTCACACTTTCTATAACACATCTTCTATCAATTGTAATTGCCAGTTGTGTGAAAGTTACCAATTAGCTCATATTTGCCAAGTAATAGGCAACAGCAAAGAAGACAACTGCGCAAGCTAATGCCAAGAAACCATTACCTTCACCACCAGTAGTAACACCACTAGTTTGAGCGACATTTGCAACCTTCTCACTCTTGGCAGGTCTGCTAGCAGGATCTAATGAACCCACTATAAAATCCTTTAGCATATTGACAGCATCTTCAGAATGTCCAATGTCGTTAAAAGCTTCAGTACCATCTTGACCAGCTAGATCCAAAATAATTTCATCACCACCTGGATGGTCCTCTACAAATTTGGTAACGTCGTAAACTTTACCGTCAACGATTAACCACGCGTCTTCAGGAGTATTGTGCTCTGCAACTTGTTCAAACGTATAGACTTTAGACATTTCGACGACGAACGAAGACTGAATATGAGATTGAGAATGAGAGAAGTACAATGGACTTACACGTATGTCTCTTATGTATTTCCAGTAGTTTGCAGTTGGTAAGATGTGTTGTTCGAAAAATGTTGGAAAATATTGAGAAAATATCGGTAAAATATACATTAAACGCATAGTACATAAAAAAAAAAAATTACCATTTGAAATCGATCCCAGCTTTCTTCAGTTTATTAACACGTTCATCGTGCTTCTTACGAGCTCTTTCCTTCAACTCCTCTGAGCTCTTCTTCACTGATGCAAATTGGAATGATCTGTGTCTGTACTTGTACAATTTTTCAATCTTGGAACCTTTTGGTAGCAGACGTACTTGTATCAAGTGTCCCATCAACAGATAGTTATTCATTGTTTCTTGAGCTACCTTAGCATCATCTTTATTAACGAATTCAATAAAACCATAATGTCTTGTATTACCAGTTTTCTTATTACGAGCCAAACGTGCATCTTTCAAATCACCAAATTGTGAGAAATACTTGGATAACTCCTTCTCCTGGAAACCGTGTGGTAGCCTGCTCACAAATACGATACCTGAGTACTCATCTTGTGAACTGTTCTGCTGCTGCTTTTGGGCAGGCTTCTTGCTTAACTTCTTGACTTTATGTGAACGATCATCTTCAGCATCTGGCAAACCTTCTAGTTCGGAATCTGACGAACTTGCATCAGATTCTGAAGATTCGACAGGTTCCTTAACAGGTTCCTTAGACTTAACAACTTTCTCACTGGGCTTGACCATCGTTATAATGAGCTTGTTTCGGTTGTCTGGTTCCAATATTGTATGCTACTTTTTCAAATAGTTGAGATGAGATGAGATGAGATGAGCTTAAAATTGAAAAATTTGCAACAGTCGCCTAAGCGAATACAACAGAAAGGGAAGAAGAGGAGATGGTAATTAATTATATTGCTGATGTTCCAGTATTCTGTAGTTCTCTGTACAATGCTTGGAATGTTTTGTTCAATGGCAGTCCCACAACATTATAATAGTCACCATCGATCTTTTTGATAAAAACGGCACTAGCGCCCTGGATCTTGAACCCTCCTGCCACTTGAGTTCCTTCACCACTTGCTACATAGTCTTCTAACAGATCTAGAGGTGTCTGAGAATCCATATACAGTTTAGTCTCCTCGGTAAAAGTATCTCTAATCTCGTAGTCACCACTGTGATTCCACCTAACAACAGTGACAGCAGTAACGACTTTCAGTGGTTCATTCAATTCATAACAGAATTTTTTCAGATTCTTCAATTGAATCTCCTTGTACTGGGGTTTCTCATGTATATTACCTTGTGAATCTATAACCACAGTATCTGCACAAACGATTAGTTTTGGGGGACTAGCAACAGCAGAAGTGGTTTTATTATCTTTCAAATCGTTAACAATACCCAATGCCTTGTGACGTGAAGTCTCAATTACATAATTCACAGGGTTACTGAATTCACTTTTATTCAAATCTTCTTCAAAACTTGGCTTCATAATGGTAATTTGGGGGACCCCCATAACTTGTTGTAAAATTTCATATCTACGTTCAGATGAACTACCTAGCACGATTTGAAACTGAGATACAATGGACTCTATAACTCGATTGATCATCGTTAGAACCTTTTGTATATTATAGAATAGAATACTTAAGTTAGTTACGTGCGTACGCGACGCGACCCTTTACATAGGTTGAACTCTTGTCAAAGCTATCCTATCGGTAATTCTATAAATCCTTTCTGAATGTTCCTCTTCATCCTCTTGCTGCATTTCACCATCCTTCTCCTGATGAGACTCTGATTCCAATTTTGCCCCAGACTCACCATCACCACCTTCAACTTCATCGCCAGCATCATCAGCGTCATTCTTATCTAATTGTTCACCTCTTGACTTCTTGTTCAATACAGCTTCACCTAAGAATGCCAATTCTGTACCTACTAATTTCTTCCAATCACCTTCATAGAGTTTATTACCAATTTTAAATAATGGATGTGGTGTGTTCAATCCAGAGTACTGTAAAGATGCGGTTCTGTCGATTTCTGCCCTTTCTCTGTAACTGTTAGAGGGTAAATCTACACTGACATAAACGGATTCCGTCGGTTGTTCATAGGGACCTTCAACAGCCGCAGAAGCAGCAGCTTCCGTAGCAGCGGCGGCAGCAGCCTCACGTCTCAACTTCATATCTGCATCTGAACCAGCTTCAAATGCATTTCTGTAATCCCAATTCATCTCTTCACCTTTAGTTAAGAATTCTGTATTACCATTCATCGTCATTCTCCATTGTCTAGATTCAAATGGCAAAGTCTCTTCACCCTCATCACTAGTTGACGGGACTAATTCGAATTTGTCCAATGAACAACTACCACTTCTGATGATATTACCATCTTCATCCAACGGTTCTCTCCAATTGGAAAACCCAAGCAAATTCATCCCCAGAGAGGCCTTTGATGCAGCATGTGTCACCAATAGTACAGTCTCGATGTTGGGAAAATCCTTTTCCACTCTACTGATAAATTTGGGCCAGAAGTTTTTACACCTTAGGTACAATTCCTCTTCAGTCTCACCTTTATCACTTGGTATCACACTAGATTCCCAGTTCTTGTTCAATTTCTGGGGGAAGAAATTCTCCAGGGACTCCAATGGTGCTGGTACCGGAATAACCTCTCTATCTGGCTTATACCACTCACCTAAACCAGCGTCAACGTTAATCGGTAACTCGAGTATATCAGCAATAGGTTCACTAGTTTCAATACATCTATAAAATGGAGATGAGAAAATCATTTCAGGTTGATTCCCCAGGGATAAAATGTAATGAGCTAGCTCTTTCGCTTGATCAATACCGTGTTTCGCTAGAGGGACATCGCTATCCACTCCTGTTGGTGGTAATGGATATGGACCTTGTGGTAACCAATTTGACCTGTAGCCATGCCTAGCAATATAGATGGTTCTAACAACCATCCGAAAACCTTTTCTTTAACCTTCTTACAATTTTAATTTCTTGATCTTTTGTTGTAGTGAAGAAACAACTGTTTGTTCATCTCATGATGAAAAAAGTTCATTAACACTAGAAACTTCACACTATAATGACAATGTCGCATAAGAAGATGGCTACAGGCACATCAAAGAGAGTTAAGACCCTTTCTGTAACGAGACCGATCGTCTATGGTAATACTGCAAAGAAGCTTGGTGAAATCAAACCCCCCAATGCTCCAGCTGAACACACACATATATGGACTATTTTTGTAAGGGGACCTCAAAATGAAGATATCTCCTACTACATCAAGAAAGTGGTATTTAAGCTGCACGATACTTATCCCAATGCTACCAGGACTGTAGAAGCACCGCCATTTGAATTGACAGAGACGGGTTGGGGTGAATTTGAAATTAACGTCAAAATACATTTCGTTGATGAAGCAAATGAAAAGATGTTGAGCTTTTATCACCATTTGAGACTACATCCCTACCACAACGTTAATCCAGATAGTCCGCAACAGCCTGATGATGAGATTTCTTCAGTTTTTTATGATGAGATAGTGTTCAATGAACCCAACGAGCAATTCTTCAAAACTCTGTTGAGTACACCTGGTAATTTACTGCCGTCTAACAAATCTGATTCATGTGCGTTCTCTAAACAATTAGAGCAGGAAGAAATTGATAGGATAAATTTGGGTATAAAACAGGTAGATTCAGAGATTGAAGAACTAAAGGCCAAGGTAAATAAACAATTAAAGGAATGAACGAATTTTTTAAAACTAGAATAATAATAATAATAATGAAATAAGAATTCTATAAAAAAAAAAAATAGAAATGTCCTAGGTATAATCGTATTCTCATTTTGGAGTCAAAGGTTTCCAAGAATCTAGGCTCAAATTTTCTACTTCAGGTTTCTTGGTAGGTTTAGCAGGCGGTGTTTTCTTGACATTACTAAATTCTGCCTCCTCGGTGTGTTCATTGACTTGTCTAGGAACAGGAGGTGCGGGCGATTTATTCCTGGATAATAAGGTGCTAGTAAGAGCAGGGGAATCCTCTGTAAGTTGTGGGTTGGACTCCTTGGTATTCGTAGATTTCAGTTCAGTTGTAGAAGCAGGTGGCGTTTTCTTCTTGGGTATTAAGGTATTAGCAGCACTCCAATTCGATTGACTTGAATGAGAAGGTACCGGTGGCGGAACCCTTTTCTTGGATATTAGCCCCTCTGATTCTTCCAATGAAATTGGTGCAGGTGCCAGAGGGGTCAGTTCATTCGCATGCAGCGCTGCTGGCGGTAATTTCTTAACTGGAACGTCTGATTCCGATTTGGTCTTCGTTGTTGTTTGTTCGTTAATATGAGATGGCACTTGTGGTACTTTCTTCTTGGGAACCAACGTATTAGTATTACTAGAAATACTTGATGTTGACGTATTGACATCCGAATGTAACTCTGGTGTCGATGCATTGGCACGTGGTGGGACTGGGGGTGTCCTCTTAGGTAGCAGATTATTTGCATTACTCGAATCTGTATGAGCAGATTCCAAAGGTTGTGTTTCAGTCTCATTGGAGACAGACGGAACTGTGGAAACTTTCTTCTGAAGTTCAAGCGGTAGTGAAAGTATCTCTGGGTTTGAACTAGCAGAATGCGAACGAAGCCCAGGTGAACGTGGTGGCACCGGTGGCCCTTTTTTCTTTGGTGTAGCCACGATATCTGAATCTGTCTTTGTTGCGGCCAAACGTGGTTGTGGTGAACCGTTTGATGCAACTATGGTGCTCTCGGGGAACGTAGCCGCCTTCCGTGGTGCTGGTGCCTCCACCTTAGGAATGCTAACGGGAGTACTAGATCTGCTAGTATTCTTCGGGGTCAAAATAGTTTCGTTAAATCCAGGTGGTACCGATCTTCTAGACTGGGGTACTGGTGGTCGTGCTGAGTTGGTTGATTGGGAATCTTGATGAGATGGCACTGAAGATTCAGATGATTTCCTAGAGACGGAGGACGTATCTGTATCAGCCAATTGCAATACCCTAACAGATGAAGAGGATCTGGGCGCGGGTGGTGGAGGTGGACGCAATTTCTGCCCGGGATGAGTATCGCTCAGAGGTGGTGAACTTTCACGCCTTATGGATACAGTAGGTTCTGGAGAAGCCGATGAGAGAGATGAGATCGGCGAAGGTTTAGGTTTCATTGTGCCATGTAAGTCTAGAAGATCAAACCCGGGACTTGCAGGAATATTTTTGGCAGGTGATTTTCCTTCTTCTAAATCAATGAGGTGATTATAGTGTTGCTCTGCCACTTCTGGATGGGCCTGTTTGTACTCGCGGTATAGACGATTTGTCAGATCCAGTCTGATATTCTCGTCGATCAGAGTAATCTTAGCCCTGTAAGCAGCATAGACAGGCCTATGATCACTGATAATCAAGTGAGCATCGGAATAAGCTAATGGGTGTAAGTTAGTACCTTTGTACACAATTCTATCAGTCCATGAAGGCGTTCTGGCCTTTTCTGAAGAGTCGTAATTGTCTGTGTTATTATCATATTTGTAAGTGGGTCTAAATTTAAGAGTAGGTTCTCTAAATCCTTGAAACACAACTCCCGTGTTAATCTCTTGGGTCAATTGGTCGTAGCGCAATAGTCTTTCTATATAGCCTTCTTTTTTCGCCGATAGTTCTCTTCTGACTTCTTCATTAGGTAATATGATTCTGTAGTTCAGGTCACCAAGCCAAAAGATGGAATCATGATGCGGAATAGTCTTGGATCTAGTGAATATAATATTCTTCACGATACTCTCATAATCACTACGACGTTCATCGATGTTATTTGCGCCTGCAGAAAAATGAGCATTTACGAAGCAGAATGACGTACCCCCATATTCGAATCTAATCGCAACAGCACCTTTATTACCTGTGATACCCCCAAATCCAGTTTTCTTAGTGGCACCCTCCACTTGTTTAACCATATGTGCTTTATCTGCCTTGACGAAGAATAGTATGATCAATGAAGACATCTGCTCCACTCTTAACAGTAGATATTTTTCATCGTATTGATTCAAACATTTATTGACCATATTTTCCCAAAAGGAGCCCTTGGAATAGTCAGCATTTAAAAGAGATCCAGCCGATAACTCAATTACTTCTTGAAGTCCCAAAACAACGATATCAGGCTTAAATTTATCACCAATGGGGAAAAGCCACTTGGAAAGATCCGCATGTCTGGAAGTACCGTTAACATTAAATGTACCCACTAGAATGTTTGTAGTTGAATATGAAGTAAATTGATCTGATAGACCGTTCAATTTATCATCAACATATTCACTTATTGGATCATATAGTTGAACAGACTGTTGATGGGGCAGACGACCCAAAAGTGTATCAATATTCTGTTGTTTATTTTTATCCATAAAGTTGTTGATGTACATTCTACTAACAGACTTAGTAGCATCTGAAAGAGCACCTGCAAATGACATCTTTCCTTTTCTAGAAAACGATGATTTTAGAGCATTGGTACCTGTATAGATCTGTGATATCTGGTCACCATGATCAGCCCAAAGTGTGTTATGTTTAATGACGAAGTCTTCATTGTCAACATAGACTTTAACATTAGCCAAATGGAAATCCTCCAAAAACGTTTTAAAGGCAGTTAATGACAAAACTTGTTGCACCAAATTGGTTCTATCGAGACAATCCAAACAATTGGTTCTAAATACACCTTGTTGCTCGGATATCAATCTTTTTTCTCTAACATCATAAGAGAAATAACCTGCTACTAACATGGAATCCATTATCATGGGGATCAATTTCCTGACGCCAGCAAAACCTTCTTGTGAAGTTTCTTTATGAAAATCGAATTCTGTAAGGAACACATCTTGCCCCAACTTCAATTTGGGCGAGTTCTTCAAATGCTGCCTGTAACGCTGGGACAATTCAATTTCATTCGTTTTTGTTGATAGTAGGTTTACCACATGTACAGGACCATATTCTTCCACCAATCTGGAAAAATGTTCATCAAATATCGGTTGTGTAGCCTCAACTGACCTAGTGATTTGAACCCTTGGATTGATTAGAGAAGTATCTTGCTCCCAAAATACAGGGATACTGCCTCTAATTTGACTAAATGCATAACAGTACTGTGACGAATACATGATAAATTCTGTCTCGACAAAATTGGCTACATTACCTTCATCATCTACACCACGAACAATAAATCTTGTTCCTGCCCTTTTCCAACTCTGTTTGGAAATTATTGTAACTCCAACTTTTAACCTTTTAAGATAAGTAACAAACGTTTCTGCAAATCCACGTATCACTGTAGTTAAAAACCCTTGATCATCTAAAATTTGTTTTGCATGAGGTTCCAATCTATCTCTATAAGTAATTATCTCCTGCATTAAAAAGTAATTCCACATATACTCCTCCTGGTAATTATCCGCACTTAATGAATGATCACCAAATCCTCTATTTTGTAAAGTTGACGTTAGATCGAAATCTGAACTGTAGTAAAAAGATCCGTTGGATAATAGTTTTTTCAATTCATAACATGGATGCCTAGGGAACGATTCTGCATAATTTGGTTCACCCTCTGATGAAACAGGATATCCTGATGAGTCTATCTCTACAAAATCCCACTTTGAACTGTTCAAACAGAAAAAATCAACTGCGAAGATCTTATTAACCGTTTCACCGGGTGTCGGTTGTGCAACTTTTGATTTCCCAGTAATAGCACCAACAAAGATTAAACCTTCTACTTCTATGAGACCAATAAACCCGTAAATTTCATGTGATGATAACTTCTTGAATCCTTGATTGCTTAATTCATCCTTGGGTAAAAGTTCAATGGCGCAACGAGGCCGCCTTGAATCCGCATCACCAACTGATACAGATTTGAAAATCAATGCAAATGATTCAGAAACTATTGCAATCCTCCTCTCAAGCCTCTTAGACAGATATATAATCATTACAGGTTTTGAAGTGCAGTGCTAAAGAGAGTGAGTTTTTTTAATAACAAAAAAGAGAAAGGGAAAAAAAAAATGGCCAAAAGGTGAGTATTCTTCAGTTTCTTTTCTAGGTGAAAGACAAAGTTTACGAATTCAATAATTCAACCAGTTTAAACCACTTAGATTCTACCTAAACCTCTATTGATTTCTGGAATTGCAATGAACTTCTTGGTGATGGTTTGTTTAGTTTGACCCCTTTCGTCTGTTGATGTTGAAAAAAAAAAAAAAAAATATAACTACAAAGAATTCGACAGCCTATTAAGAAGAAACATGGTAACGAATGTAAGAATTACGAATAAAGAAGACCAATTGACTCAATCATGTTTGCTATGAATGCTCTTTCTTAGTACGTAAATAACGTAAAAGTGTCCTACGTATATAAATAGTGGTGGTGTATCATTCACTTACCTACCCTCGTTTATTGAGAGCCTGCAGCAGAATCCGCTGTTTTAGGTAAAGTAATTTCACCAGCGTTAAAGATGCTATTGACAGAAGACAGGATAGCTCTAAATGATGCATCACCAACATCTTCTGAAGTACCAACACCCCATTGACAAGTGATTTCGTTATCGGATTCACGTCTGTAGGCTAAAGAAACGTAAGTAGCAGCTTGAGTTGATGAGCCTGAACCTAGAGAGTGTTCGGCGTAACTTTCAACAGTTAGTCTAACGCTTAGCAAATTAGACAATGAATCAATCAATGAAGAGATTGGACCGTTACCAGAACCTTGGATGTCATGAACTTGACCGTTAATTTCAACTTGACCGTTTAGGCTTCTACGGTCGGAACCGGTTTTGACGATGTCGTAATCCAACAAGTTGATATGGTTGAAATGCTCGTTGTTGAAGTTGTATTTTTCCTTGAACAAATCACAAATTTCAGTGGACTTTAGTTCACGACCTAAAGAATCAGCGGTATTTTGAACCTCTTTAGAGAACAAAATTTGTAAGTTTCTTGGAAGATCAAGACCCAAAGATCTCAAAATAATCCATGCAGCACCACCCTTACCTGATTGAGAGTTGACACGGATCACGGCAGCATAGTCACGACCGATATCCTTAGGGTCAAGTGGCAAGTATGGAATAGACCAGATAGTGTCGCCAAGAGCACGTCTTTGCTCTTGAGCGGCAAAACCTTTCTTGATAGCATCTTGATGAGAACCACTAAATGCACAAACAACTAACTCACCACCGTAAGGAGCTCTTGGAGAAATTGGAATTTTGTTACAACGCTCCACAACTTCAATGAGCTTAGTCAACTCAGAGAAATCCAAATTTGGAGAAACACCTTGAGTATACATGTTTAGAGCAATGGTCACTAAGTCAACGTTACCAGTACGTTCACCGTTACCAAAGATACAGCCTTCCACACGATCAGCGCCTGCTAATATAGCCAATTCACTTGCAGCGACACCACAACCACGATCGTTATGACAATGGACAGAAATGCTAACTTTTTCACGTTCAGAAATATGAGTTGAGAAATATTCGACTTGGTCCGCATAAATATTTGGTGTTGAAACTTCCACGGTGGCAGGTAAATTAAAGATAATTGGATTTTCCTCAGTAGGTTCCCATGCAGCCTTCACAGCCTCACAGATTTCAACGGCAAATTCAGTTGGTGTATCGCTGAAAGTCTCTGGTGAAAATTGATAGGTCCAGCGGGTTGCCTGTTGATTTGGATCATCCTTTGTCAAGCTTCTAATCAGCTTAGTGGATTCAACAGCCATTTTAACAGCTTCCTCTTGGGACATTTTGAAAACCACATTACGGAAAAGATCACTTGTTGCCAAATAAGAATGTATAGTAGCTCTTTTGGCACCCGTTAGAGCTTCAACTGTACGCTTAATCAAATGCTCACGTGATTGAACTAAACATTGAATACTAACATCATCAGGAGCATTTTCGACAGCATATCTGGTGAAATCGAAATCTGTTTGAGATGCAGATGGGAATGAAACTTCGATCTCTTTAAATCCAATCTCTAACAATTTATGAAAATATTCCTTTTTCTGTTCTACAGACATAGGATCCGGGAGTGATTGGTTACCATCTCTCAAATCTGTAGAAAGCCAACGTGGAGCCTTTTCGATAACACGGTTTGGCCACTGTCTCTGTGGGAAAGGGTTCTGTTGAAATTTTTTGTATTTGATACTTGGATCTTTCAACATATTCTTATATGCCAGTTTGATGGGAGGAATGCTTTTACCAGCCCTCCCAACATTTTGAGCTAATCTAACAGCTGTTTCTCGAATCATGTCTCTTGACTTTTATCCGACTACTGCTTGTTTGGCCTTAAGACTCGGTAATATCGAGATTCGTTAGTGAAAGCTAGTAGTTAAACCTCTTTTATATCTGCTTACTTGTAAGTAGAATTTTTTCATGACTGAGTCATGTTCAATTATACACAGCGAAACCGGCCCGTAAGGTCATAGGAAGAAAAAAAAGAGAAAAAGAAAATCTACCGACATGCAATGAAATATGCAATGAAAAAAAAAAAAAAATTAAAAATAAAAAATATAATGCTTAATATTCGTTACAACTTACTTTATTTCTGATACAAAGTTCTATCGCTAGCCCTTCTTTCAAAGTTTGTATAGATAGAATTTGTTGATGACTGAGATGCAAATGATGTACGTCTGTTCTTTAACCTAAATCGACTCATGAATTCTTTACCCTTCGAAAATAATCTTTGGGTACCAGCACCAATCGCATCTGGCGGTTCCGTAGGGCTTTCTTCACTACTGCTTGATGTCTCAGGTCCACTTGAACTGAAACTACTACTCCTTCTAAATGCATGACTAGCGCCTGTTGGTTTACTAGTATTAGTCACTGCTAATGTCGGGAGCTCAATTATTGGAATCGTTAAACTTGTATGTGATAGATCAGATCGTATTCTAGTAACTTCTGATGGCGATTCACTTCGACTAACGGATCTACTATTGCAACATCCACTCCTTTTGCAAACTTGCCTAACGTACTGTCTATAAGCATCTTTCATTAATGACCATGAATGTTGTCTTGCTCTACACAAAGTGTCCTTTGGAACTCTCGAACCATGGTGGTAGCTCTCTCTAAAATTTTGTTTTATATCCTCGGGTAAGTTACACTCCATCGGTGAATTTGCTCTAATGAACTTTTTGTAAATTTTGGAGTTCCCTTTCTGTATGTCAAAATCATCATTATCATATTTTAAAAGGTATCCATCACAGCTTCTCCAGAATTCGTAGTTCTCTTCACAGTGTGATTTCAGTAAAAACTGTTCAAATTTGTTCAACGTATAAGGGTCATTCTCTATCTCATCTTGAACTGACTTCGTTAATACCTCATGCAAACTGGGGATTGAAGAATTCTCATGACATTGCATTACGAGGAGCCCTACTCTACTAGCGACTTCATCTAACTTTGAAAAACTTCCTTTACTTCTTCGTCTCTTTTTTTAAGAAACCGTTGTACTTGTATTCTTAGTACTTACCGTATGGCTCTATTTCGATGCCCTTCCGTTTTCAATGTGAATGTTCCTGTTCTTATGCAGGAGGAAGAAATGGAAAAAAAAAAAAATGAAAAACTATAATTGAAAAACGAAAAAAAGAAATCACACTAATAACAGCCGTACCAGTCTCAAGTATGGAAAAATGAGAGTATTGTAGTGTGTAAGATAGTGGGTGTAGTAGCTTGTATAGTAGTGGGTATTGGAGAAGAGAGTACTGAGCGGTATATTTCAGTAAGGTAGGAATACGGAGCACAGGACGAAGTTATAATCCTAAGTTAATATCCGAGACAAATAGAAAGGCTAAGTAACTCTCACAATGGTGGTTGTAAATGAATTTCAGCTGCTTCGGTTGTTGTAAAAAAAATGGCAATGAGTTGCTAGGAATGTTTCATCGAGTAGCCGATACGATAGCCATCGGACAAATGAATCATCAGGCTAGATTGTAGTAATTCACTGTATTATATATATGTGGATATATAGTAACACGTTTATTCCAATCTAGCAACCTGCACCATAGTAACGACGGAAGTCGCTATAGATATCAAATTGGTCCATTTTTTTTTTATCTGCCGTCTATACAATCGATTGTACTACTCTTAGTGTGCGGTGAAGTGTGGTGAGCTCTTAGAAGTCAACGTCCGCCTAGAATGTGAAGGGGAAAGCCCGAGACAGACAACCTTGGTCTAGAATGGAAGAGGAAAAGGAAAAAGAAATGAAAAAAGAAAGAAGAAAAAAAAAGAAAAGGAAAAAAAAAGAAAAAATGATAAGCGGAATAAACCTGGTCACATGGTATTCGTTTACAGTGCATACGGCTGTATGCGTTTATCTGCCACTCGCACGTGAACACGGAGTCATTTCTTTTTTCCTTTTTTTAAAGGGAACAAAAAGTGTGGCGTCTTTTTTCATTGCAGTTAGTCACATTGAGTCGAAAAAAATAATAATTATGGCATCCTTCAAATAAGAGTAAGCAAACGTGATATCGACACTTTATCAAGTTTAGACTAAACTTTTAGACGACGAAGAGATAGCCAAACTTGAATTTGAAATTAAATAGTTGGTAATACTCGATTCAAATTGACGCACGCTTTTGTTTGTTCTTCGATGAGTAACGAAGGTGGAGCTGATGGGTCCACTTACCGCTCCGAATTCAGGAACCTTTTTGGTGGTGATAGCCACACCGATGACGATAATAATGGAAGAGATAGAGCTGGTCCTGATCCAATAAATTCTATACAGCCGTCATCTCTGTTATCACAGGAACCAATGCAAATGTTTGAGGAGCAGTCAAGTGGTCAAAATAATAGTAATATTACACCAAGTATACTTTTAGAGCAGTTAGCTTACGTTGATAATTTTATGCCATCGCTGGAACAAGATTTCGCGAATTTAGATTCATGGATACTCCAAGATCCTGGAAGTGATTCTACGGCGATGGCGTTGGGCGGCAATAGTAGTAGTAATGGTCAACGTTTAAATGAGAGCGGACTAGGATTTGATGAAAGGCTGGCGGCAGAACTTAGTGCATTTGCGGATGATTCGTTTATTTTCCCTGATGAAGACAAGAGACAGAGACAGAGCATCAGTGGTGCTGTTAGCGGTAATAGTGATAACAATAATCCTGACAATAATGATAATGATCTGTACGGTAATCCTCGTGAATTTGAAGATGGCAATGATGCAAATAACAATGACAACAGCGAGAGACAGCAGGGAACAGGTAGAAGAAGTGCGCATTTTCTTACTCAGAGACGTAATACGTTTCTGACGTCGCAGTACGACCACAGTAAATCGAGATTTAGTTCCAAATCTAGAGAGAAAAGGGACGCAGAGAGTCAACAACAACAACAACAACAACACGAAGAAGCGTCATCATCATCACGTAACCAGGATAACGCCAATACTACCAGTAATGTAACCTCCAATAGTGTGACTGGATCACCTTTGCAGGATCACGGTGGTTTTACCAATGTAGACATTGTTTCGGGCGGTAATGGTGGTGGTGCTCCTGCCGGTGCTAATGATGATACGAGAAGTCCGAGATTTCCACAGCATACTCCGAACGTTCCATCACCTTTGAGCAATATATTAGCCTCTCAAGTCATGCAACCGTATTCCGTTTCAGCTAGCCCAGTTACTACTACATCGAGACCTTCAGATTCTGTATCTGTAGCATCTGATCCTCAAGTACCAGCGGCTGCTGCCTCGAATCAAACTCGTCCTCAAATTCATGTTCCTGATTATTCCACCATACCGACATCTACATTAGTGGCATTGTTACCAAGAGTCAGTGTCCCGCCCGGTGCGCATAGAACTTTGGTAAACAGTGGATTTAATCAAGAACAAATCCATGCAATTGCTGCAATTATTGCACACCACGAGCAAGAAAAGTCGAAACGACATACTGAAGAGAGTGTATCAATTGAATCTCAACCTAATAACGTTAATGACCAAGATGCATCTCGAGGTGCAGAATTTCTATTAGGTATTCTGTCGCGAGATTCTAGGTCACAACAACAACAACAGCAGCAGCAGCTACAACGGGATCAACAGGGATTTGTCGAATCACTCTTACAATTGGATCCACGTACGCATGATCAAGGCGGAGATCCAATACGAAGTGAATCACAAGACGGAGGCCAAGGAAGAATTAAGAGGGAACATTCCATTAGTGGAATCGAATTTGAAGAAGATGAGGAAGAAGAAGATACTGAAATTATCAACCCTACGTCATCAAGACCTTTGAAAAGATCAAAATCCACAGAAGAAGCCCTATCATCATCATCTAATGCGAAAAGAAGAAATGTTTCTAACGGTGTGGCGATTTCACCACCATCGACAACAACAAGTGCTACATCAGCTCAGGTTCAAAAAACACATCAAAGAAGAAAAGTAAAAGAAAGAGAATTGGAAAATTCCGTAACTGAGTTGAGTGAATTAGCTATTTCACTACAGCAAAAGATTCACACATTAGAGATGGAAAACAAATTGTTGAAAAATCTAGTTCGATCAAGTGGCGAACTAGAAGGAATTGAAAAGGCGGAAAGTATTAGAAAACAAATAATGGATAAGATTAATGGTTCAAATGATGAATAAGTAAATATACATTAAATGACATAGACTCTTGTCAACTTAGAACCAAAAGTGTAACTATAAGTACAAATATAACCATAATAGTTAATGTGATTAGTCCACATCTATTTTTTTTCCTTTGATTTTGATCGGCTCTATGAAGTTGAGAATTGGCCTTTTGCATATTATTTGCCAGCTGACCAATATTTGCATCAACTTCATCGACTTGATCCCCTTGCTGATTTACCAATGATCCTAATTGGCGAAAAATGGCATTAACTTCTTGTACGGCAGAATGAATTCTTGTTACCTGTTGGGATCTTTCTCTTAGAATGATTGTATGGAAATCTACTTCATCTTGGTTGGCATTCGATTCCTGCCACAGTTGTTGTTGTTGCTGTTGCTGTTGTTGCTGTAACAGCTGTCGTTCTTGTTGTTCCTCTTCTTGTAATAAAGGTGTCTGTTCATTAACTTGAATAGATAAATAATTACTTTCAGGATCTCCTCGTACCACTTTTGTAGCTGAACCATTATCATTTTTCAAAGGATGTTTTGACTTGGATTCACGATAATCTTTTTGTAGTTTTTGTAATTCACCTTTAAGCATAACAAAATCATTATACAGTTTAGAACCTTGTATGACTCGGTCTTGTGATGATGACCCCCAGCTTTCTTTTTCAATTTTATGACGTATACTATTGCAATTAGGTATAAGTCCCGTTTCAATATTTGATCTCACTTCGATGGAATCCCTCTTAGTACCAACTTTGATTGTTTCCCTACTCAGTTTCTTGAGCTGTTCCGCTAACTCTTCAATAAGACTTCTAGCTACCTCTGTACTATTATCACCATTTTGAGCTTCCAAATCGTAATTTGACATTGTTGACCTATATGATCTGTCTCTATCAACGTTATTTGTTCAAATTTAATGTTATAATTGTGTATGGTTTAATGCCCCATTTTTTTGAACCCGCGATGTTGAAATAGTAGTTAATGGTAACTAAGGGAATAGTTGTTAAGGTGAAACTTGTTTCCTATTGTTGCAATGGATTGATATTATTATTCTTTTACTAAAGCAGCGCCTTTTCAGTGGTTATGTGGTTCTACGCATAAGATTTTATTTTAAGATGCTTTAACAGACGAGAAATGTACAATGATGAGTTCGTGTGTAGAGGACGTGTTATAATTTGAAATGGCTACTGAAAACCTTTTCACAGACCTAACTACTGTTGGACTGGTACGGATTCCCTAACCTGGATATTCTTTTCCTGGGTACACAGTTGTTGAGAGCAGTGTCCTTAAAGATGGGGGAATAGAAAAAGAAATAGGCATGCGATGATAGCGGAGTATTGGTAATGTTTTAATCCATGCTCGGTTCAAGGTTGAAAGGCTTATAACGTAGAACTCTTATATATGTGGTCGTTTCATCGCCATTACTTTTACTTTGACACTTTACGCGTTGCGCGTTACCCTTTACGCGTTTCATAAGCTCATCGAATCTTCGCAGTAGAAGTGCCATGACCATTTTTACAATTACTTTCCACTGTCAAGAAAGCTCTGTGCTATCAGGAATTAGTCCATTCTCTTGTAATACCAATTGGAAGTCTATTAGAGATGAGTAGTCGTGCTGAGAAGTTAAGGAAGTTGCAGAAGTTGCAAGCATCTCATGGAGGTAATAGTGGTAACGATGGTAATGACGATAGACTCTATGATGAAATAGATGAGAAGGAATACAGACATATGAAGTACAAAGAACTACTTCAGGATGATTTTGTTGAAGATGATGATGGTTTTGGATACGTTGACCGTGGTGTAGAAGATGTGGAAGAAGATCACTACAGCGATGAAGATATAGAAAACGATAATGTGAATAACAGAAAAAAGTCAAAGGAGACTAAAGCTAAAAGTGCTAATAATAATAATGGCAGCAGTGAAAGGAATATAGGTGATATGCTTCGATTACAACGGGCATCAGTACAGTTGAATAAACCCACAAAGAAAGCCAAAGATATTGATGAATTTGATGATATATTGGGTGAATATGAAAATGAACCTATGGTAAAACCTACTCATATAAGGCCAGTACTTTCACCACCTAGTATCAATCGTAATAATACTAGTGTTAAAAGGAATATACCAGCGTCTCAAGAAGTTTCTAACAAGAGACTTAAGGTGGATTTGGAAAATAATGCTGATGAAGATTTTGAAATGAACTCTTCACCACTAAAACCACGTAGTATTAAAAGAAGTCAAGTAGACTTAAATGCTGAACCTACTAAAGATATAGGTAGCTCTCCCACGGCTCCCAAAAGTTCTGGACTACAAAATGATAATAAAGAAAGTAATGATGATGATGATGATGATGAAAGTGATGATGATATTTTTGTTGGTAGAAGACCCGTTAAGCGAGTAGCGGCTAAAAGAGAAATCAATTTAAGCTCAAAATCGAATTTTTTAGCTTCTCCTGTAGTAGCACCAGGTACACCACAGAGTAGTAGTAAAGCAGGTTCACAATCACAACGATTAAGTTCACCAGAGCCATTGAACTTATCCACAGGTAAGTTGGGTAAGGATCAGATTGTAGATCCAGAAACAGAAAGTTTCCAAATGTTCTGGCTAGATTTTTGTGAAGTGGATAATACTCTAGTGCTATTCGGTAAAATTAAAGCAAGAGATGGATCATTGGTCTCTGGAATGGTTCAAATCAATGGAATCTGCAGGGAGCTGTATATTTTGCCACGTGAAGACAAGACTCCTCAAGACGTTCATGATGAAATCATCCCGCTGCTAATGGGTAAATATGGGTTAGACAATATTCGCGCTAAGAGTGAAAAGATGAAATATGCATTTGAGCTCCCGGATATTCCTCGTGAAGCTGATTATTTGAAGGTATTGATGCCCATAAATACACCAAAATGCAAATACGAAACTATACCTCCAGATCTTTCTAGTGATACTTTTTATCACGTATTTGGCGGTAAAAGTAGTGCCTTTGAGAGTTTTGTAGTTCAGAATAAGATTATGGGGCCCTGCTGGTTAGAAATTAAGAATGGTGATTTTTCTGCTCTACAGAATGCCTCTAATTGTAGCGTTGAGTTGGCGGTTGATAGACCTCAGAATGTTAAACCCTTAGATGCCAAAAATATACCCGAGCTCAATGGGGTTTCATTAACAATTCAAACCATTATGAATGTTAAAGAGAACAAACAAGAGATCGTTGCCATAACTCTTTCTTCATACAGGGGTATTGCGGTTGATTCTCCGATCCCAGAAGACTTACAACCAAACGATGTGACCACATTGGTAAGGCCACCTGTAGGATCCAGTTTCCCTTCCGGGTTGAAAGGTATTGCTGATCAAAAATTGAAGGGTCAAGTTCGTTTCTGCAATAATGAGAAAATCCTATTATCATGTTTCTGTGCTCTTTTATTGAGGTCAGATCCTGATATACTCATAGGACACCGTCTAGAATCCTTACAATTAGATGTATTGGTCCATAGGCTTCACGAGTTGAACATCCCTACGTTCAGTGCATTGGGACGTCGTGCTAGAAGAGCTTGGCCTGACCGATTTGGTAAGAATAATTCCAATTTGATTCATTTCTTCATACAAGAACTAATAGCAGGTAGACTTTTGTGTGATATTGCTAATGACATGGGTCAATCTTTGACCCCTAAGTGCCAAACATGGGATCTTCCAGAGATGTATCTAGTTGCCTGTGGTAAAGATTCTACACCTCTTGATATTAATTATCAAAACCCACATTATCGAGAAGATGCCGACACAATGGCAATGGCATTAAGAGAAAATATTAAAAACTCAATGATAATTGCTGAAATCTCCTTTAGAATTCAATTACTATCTCTAACGAAACAATTGACCAATTTGGCTGGTAATGCTTGGTCTCAGACTCTGGGCGGTACTAGAGCTGGTAGAAATGAATATATTCTGCTTCATGAATTCTCGAGAAATGGATACATTTTGCCAGATAAAGAAAATTCAAGGAATAGGACTTCGAAAAGACCAGACACTACTGGTGCTCCTGATGGTGATTCCGGTAATGGCGATCCTGTTGTGTCTTCGAAGAAGGCTAAATATCAAGGTGGTCTGGTCTTCGAACCTGAAAAAGGTCTACACAAGAATTATGTTCTAGTGATGGATTTCAATTCATTGTACCCATCCATCATTCAAGAATTTAACATTTGTTTTACAACTGTGGATAGAAATTTAGAAGATACTGATGAGCTTCCTGAGGTTCCTTCCAATGACGGAGGTAAGGGAGTTTTACCAAGATTATTGGCCAATTTAGTGCAACGTCGTCGTGAAGTGAAAAAGATCATGGCTACTGAAAGGGATCCTCATAAGCGTACCCAATGTGACATTAAACAGCAGGCGTTAAAGCTAACCGCCAACTCCATGTACGGTTGTTTGGGTTATGTGAATAGTAGATTTTATGCCAAACCTTTAGCCATGCTTGTCACCAACAAAGGTCGTGAGATTCTTATGAATACAAGGCAATTGGCTGAAAGTTTAGAACTTACTGTGGTATACGGTGATACAGATTCGGTCATGATTGACAGTAAATGTGATAATTATGCCGATGCTATTAAAGTAGGAAACGAGTTTAAGAAGTTGGTCAATGAGCGCTACAAATTGTTAGAAATCGATATTGACAATGTCTTTAAAAAACTGTTACTTCATGCCAAGAAAAAATATGCTGCATTGACTGTCTCATTAGATAAAGAGGGAAATGAACGTACCATTTTGGAAGTGAAAGGTTTAGATATGAAAAGACGTGAATTCTGTCCACTATCTAGAGATGTGAGTATTCACGTATTGAATACAGTTTTGTCAGAGGATGATTCAGAAAAGGCATTGTCTGATATTTATGAGTATTTGGAGCGTGTTAGAGTTCAAATGGAGAATAATGAAATAAGAGTTGACAAGTACAAGATTAATACAAAGTTATCAAAAGATCCCAATTCTTATCCTAACGGTAAAAGCATGCCAGCTGTGCAAGTAGCACTAAGAATGAGGAAAGTCGGTAGAGTCGTCAAAGCAGGTACTGTGATAACGTTTGTAATCACTAAGCAAGATAATTCTGAATTAGAAGACAAGGAAATACCACCAGTACCCGAAAGAGCGCGTGCCCTAAATGAAGTCATGGTCAAAGGCAATAATTTAAGGCCCGATCCTGCTTATTATCTCGAGAAACAGATATTTGCCCCGGTGGAAAGACTTCTTGAAAGAATTGAGAGTTTTGACGTTGTGCGGCTAACTCAATCCCTGGGGTTGGATACCAGGCGGTACTTGAACAGAGGACAAACGGCTGAAAATAGTGCTGGTGGAATCGACTCGTTGCAACCACTTGAAACTACTATACCTGATGCGGAGAGGTTTAGAGATGTACAACCTCTCCAAATTAGATGCCCACAATGTGATCAAGAATTTCCTTTTGGTGGTATTGCTTCTTCGAACCATTATATGATGTGTTACAATGGTCTACAGTGCAAGCACTGTAACCATCTGTTTACACCATTGCAATTGACATGCCAATTGGAAAGATGCATTAGATTACACATTTCACTGTACTACGCTGGATGGGTGCAGTGTGACGACCGTACTTGTAATAACAGCGTTAGACGACAAATTTCAGTTTTTGGTAAACGTTGCTTGAATGACGGCTGCACAGGTGTAGTCCACTACCGATACAGCGACAAGCAGCTCTACAATCAACTGTTATATTTCGATTCCCTGTTCGATTGCGAAAAGAACAAAAGACAGCAACTAAAACCGTTGTATGTAGAAGGTGATACAGATTTCCCAAGAGACCTACTGACGGATTCTTCTATCAAGGCGCTAAGTGAACAAAATAGAGACTACTTAGATGTGGGTCGCGGCGTTGTACAGAAGTATTTAGGTGACTGCGGGCGTAGATACGTTGATATGAGCAACATATTCGATTTTATGACCCCGGCTAAATAGACAATTGACAGTATTGTTCGATTGATATACGTGTTGTAAATCATGACATTTAAATTTTTGAGGCTGTTTGTTCTTGTTGCATCTTTCTCCCGATGGGGGTTATTTATTTGTTTGCGAAGATCGATAAGGTTCATCTTGAAGGAGAAACCGTCAGAGTTGTTTATAAGGAAGATAACGAAAACTTGAAACTAAGAAATCCTTTAGAAGGATTCTTTGACCGTTGGATGAGAAATCTCGCTCCTAGTAACATAAAGAAACTTTGGGAACTGAAATTCATCTGGGGCCAGAGAAATCTGTAACATCTGTCTCATATATATAATCAGCAATCGATCAAACAATTATAGTCATTTACCACTATCATTATTTATCGAGCAAAATAGACAAGAGTGCTGAATGAGTTCACGTCGTAGATCAATGGAAGAACCATTATTGGTTCCCAAGACAGCTATTACTATTCCAAATGGTAGGAGATCTTCTGCCTTAGTCGCCGGATCATTGCAGGGCAGGAAGACTTCCTTATCAAGATCAATTCCAGTGGCACAAGGATCCAAACTGGGTAAAAGCATTGATTCTCATGCGATGATCGATATTGATTCGCCAAATTTTAAGATTGAGCATCCAGAGAAGAATGAAGAGATCCTTAACAGCTTTAGAAAGAACTATTTGACAAATAATATGGGAAAGGATTCAAGAACAAGTACCAGGAGTCAATCTGCCACTAGTGGTACTGTTGTGATGGATCACAGGAGTAATCATTCTAATTCAGATACTGAATCTGTTGGTAAGAGTCAAGATGGGAAACTTTCATGCGCAGGAGGTGATATCGTTAGAGACATTTACAAATTGGCCAATAAAGACTGTGATAAGACTTCGAAAGGTGCAAAGTCAATGGAAGATGTACCCTTGGAATCGGAGCGCCAAAGAAGACAGTCAACCGCTAGCGGTCTTAACGTTCCTGGTGGATTTAGAAGAGAATTTATTGTTAACAAGATGAGACAACAACAGCAGCAACCAAGGGACTATGGTTCTCAACCCAATTCTTCAATGAGCTCCCCAATTGAAGATTTGGAAGATGGGCTCGCTGGTGAGAACGATATTGATCAAATTCCTTTTTTGACGAGAAACTTTTTGGAATTTCTATACGTTTATGGTCATTTTGCTGGTGAATCCTTTGAAGATGACTTCTTGCCAGAAGACGTAAAGTTACCCAAAAATATGGGGGAGAGAGCTTCCTTACTTTTGGAGGAAAATGGCCATGCTGCTACCTCTGCTACCGCGGCTGTTAAAGTTGGTATTACGCCAACTTCAAAAGCATTTTTGTTGTTATTGAAATCATTCATTGGTACTGGTGTCCTTTTCCTACCACATGCCTTTTCTAACGGTGGGTTATTCTTCAGTATAGTCATGTTGTTATTTTTTGGATTATATTCGTTTTGGTGTTATTATATTTTGATCAGAGCCAAGGAGGTCGTTGGTGTAACTTCCTTTGGTGACATTGGATTGCGGTTGTACGGCCCGTGGGTTAAATTCATTATTTTGTTTTCATTAGTATTCACACAATTAGGATTTTCTGGTGCTTATGTGATCTTTACCGCTGAAAACTTAAAGGCATTCTGTTCCAACGTATTGCATTTTAGTGAGAATATACCCATCCTCTATTTCATGTTAGCACAGTTCGCAATCTTTATCCCACTTTCATTCATTAGAAACGTTTCCAAATTGTCACTACCTTCTCTATTGGCCAACTTTTTTGTCATGGGTGGTCTAGTCATTGTTTTATTCTTCAGTCTCAAGCAGTTGGCATTAGAATCTCATATGAAACCAGCAGAAGGTGTTGTTCTTCTATTTAATACAAACCGTTGGACAATGTTTATTGGTACTGCCATTTTTGCATTTGAAGGTATTGGGCTTGTAATCCCAGTACAAGATTCCATGCGGCATCCAGAGAAATTCCCGCTGGTCCTTGGTATGGTTATTATAACTTCTACGGTCCTTTTCATTACTATTGGTTCCATCGGATATTTGGCTTACGGTTACAAGATTAAGACAGTAATCCTGTTAAATTTACCACAGGCGAATATTTCTGTTAATTTAATTCAATTTTTCTATTCATTGGCAATTATGTTGTCTACGCCTTTGCAATTGTTCCCTGCCATTAAGATTATTGAGAATAAAGTTTTCCCTAAATTTATCAAGATTTATGTGAAAAAAGATGATAATACTACAGGTGTTGAAATGAGACCTAATTCAGGTAAACTTAACTGGAAAGTCAAATGGTTGAAGAATTTTGTTAGATCATTAATTGTTGGGTCAGTCATTCTAATGGCATATTTCGGAGCTGATCAATTGGATAAATTCGTAGCATTGATTGGATCATTTGCCTGTATTCCACTAGTTTACATGTATCCACCGATGCTTCATTTGCGTTCTTGCAGCTTACCCAATCATAAAGGTGGGAGGATTAACTGGTCCGCTGGATTGGACTACGTTTTAATTATCTTTGGTGCCATTAGCATGATTTACACATCTTATCAAAGTGTCACCCAATGATATATTCGAATTTCAGGACTACGGTATAAAAATGGTTAAAGATTGGATAACGGGTTAAAATTAACTGATAATTAAATTTATAGATTTTTACTTTCCTTTGTAGCGGAAGCTTATTATCGTCACGACGAACGATCCAATTGGGATCGTCTTGTAGCCAAGAGGCTGTAGCTGGAGCAATAACGCATATCAAGATTCAGGTACTGGACAAGCTACTGTGCTTTCTTTTAGGCCATCGAGTCCTTCCTGCATTAGCTCATCTTATAAATTTAGTGCAATGAGTAAGTTTTTCTATTCCAGTCCAAACGAACTTGATACTGAGCACCAAAATGAGAATCATAATAACCAAGAACCTAGATTACAGAGTGAACTACTATCAACTGGTAACCAAGTGGTTCAAAGTCCACCATTGACTGAAAGGCTTCATGAGTGGAGAAATTTACTTATACACCAATACAACGTTGTAGTTGCAGAATGGTCCAATCTCAAGAGCGCAACTAAGAATGAAATTGATTCTGGTAGAGAATATATTAACCGAAATGTTTTAAATGACCCTCAAGAAAATAACCGATTGCTTGTTCCAAGTTCAATTTTGTCTCTGGGTGCCTTTTTTTGTGGACGTGTTTTAACCAACAAGAACAATTGGGGTTATAGAAGTATCGTTAATAGAAACCCATCAATTTTGGGTCGTCTGTTGACTAGTTTGCCTTCAAGAACTGTCTTGCCACTGGCATTAGCAGGTGTGGTTTTCAATCAGTTGACGCCTGGAACTGCTAAAAATGCATGTCATACTTTTGAAAGGGATTTCTTATCAGAATCTTTTGTACAAGAATATCACCGTATTTGGGACCAGTTGTACGTACAGGGAATTAAACAAGGTAGTGGTCAAATTGGTGAAACCTTTCAAAATAGTTTACAAAATGGTATTAAGAGCATCAGAGAATCCATCAGTGCCATAAATGATGACAAAAAGCAATGAAAGTTTCGAGAGTTCGAATTTTCAGAAATGAGATCCATCCTTTTACATATTACTAGTATACATTCTTTAATTTTAGTATTTTTGATATTCGTAGCCTCGATATGAAAAATCATCATTTGGATAAGGACTTGTGTTATTGTTGTTATAATCGTTCCAAGGATTAGTTAAGCCAGAACGAGGTTCGTAAACTGATGGTTCATTATCATGGACTACAGCCGGTAATCTATGCTTTCCCTTCAAAGATTTTTGTCTCTGCTTCTCGAGATCAAATTCCTGTTCCAATTCAAATACTTCACCGGATTTATTCCTTTCATCATAATATGTATCGTGACCATGACGAGAATAAGCAGATTCCGGTGGTTGTATAGGTTGGTAGATAACAGTTGAAGGGTTTCCTACCATTTGGCTTCTTGAGTAACCATCATTCACCGGTTGCATCTTTGTATTACGACTACGTGGCTTACAGTTACAACACCAACAAAAGAATCCACCAATACCAGTAACACCTTGTCTGAAACAAGTAAGCAATCCTCCTATAAGCCAAATGGCGACAATCGATGCAAGGGCAATACCAACAATAGCTATGATCTTACATGGTTTATCATTCATACACGAATCCCAACTGCTGAAACTCTTTGCAGTATTTTGAACATCATTAGAAAATGAAGATCTCGCTAGGAGATCTCTAGCAAAGCAAATTGGCATTCTATCGACACTGGATCTTGGCCTTTTTTACTATTGAATCTTAGTTGTGTTCCATTTGTTTGTACAAGAACTAAAGCCACGCCTCGCGATGACCTTTAATATAGAAGTGTGTAAAATGGCAGAGGAACAGAAAACGTGAACAAGCCTTGGTAAATCGCACTTATTCCGGCTGCTCTAGTGCTGTGAGAAGCCAAGGCGGTGCTCTATTATGGTCTATCTTTACAGAGTTTGTATCGAAGGCTTCAATGAGTAGTTCCACCAAGATTCTACCACCTCTGCTTCCTGTAAACCTTCTGTACTCTTCAGACACACTTGCTAGATTCCAGCCCATAATTCTACGTAGACACCCGATTACAGTACCGGTTCTATGACGTCCCATGCCACAGCAGACCAGTAGTGGGTAATTATCTTGGTCCACGATCGTCTGTAATGCATTGATTATAGAATGTTCCGTGAGACCATCCCAGGGATTATCGTCTTCACCACCATCTGGGTTGATGGCAGCAAATTGTAGTTGAATGTCATGGCGGTCACAGAACACAAGCAATGAATCCTGTGGTTCTTCATTAGCTAACCAAATGATTGTCTTCAAATTTAAATCTAATAAGAAGGGGAAATTGACAGGTGAAGGCTGGCCCGATCTGTAGAGGTACCTTTCAACTGGACAAAAATTCAATGGCGGTACAATCCTCTTGGCTGGTGCTTGTCCCACTAGAATTTGGTTCTCATCACTATTCTCGTTACTCTCTCCATGGTATTTCTCTTGAGAAACCTCGTTGGAAATCGATTCTCCTGACAAAGTATCTTGTGGAGACATCTAAATGTTTTCAATACCCGACTAATTCCCACCTAGCAGCTTCCAATTGTAATTCCTTTTATCGCTTCTTTTCACCTTTTTGCAATTTTGGCACTTCTAAGGCTTTAAAACTTCTTGAGCATACTTTTTCAAACATGGTAAACTACACGTTACAGTGAACAACAAGAGTACCGATCAATTATGACTCCTAAGCCCAAGAAGATCACTAAGACAGCTTCTACAGCATCTTCAACTGCTAATACGGTTACACAGGATTTTAAAGAGGCATACAGGCTGGCCCTGAAGTCGTATAAGGAGCAAGTTAGCAGCGATGCAAGATTGAAATTGATTGATATATTCTGCGCATTCCTAGTGGTAATCGCAGGCGTGCAAACCCTTTTCATGGCATTGATTAGAGACACGTTCCCCTTCAATGCATTTTTGTCAGGTTTTATCATTTGTGTGGGCCAATTCGTACTCCTAATCAGTTTGAGATTACAAGTCCAAGAACCATTTGAGGGTGTTCCAAAGAACAGAGCGTTTGGCGAATTTGTTATCGCAAGTTTAATCTTACATTTCACCACACTACACTTTATCAATTGATTGAGTAAGCAACGTATTTACTAATTGGAAAAGAATAAAGAGCTTTATATATTTGTTTCTTTCATATACTCTACCATTTATGAAGCTAAAATTGAATAGAAAGATAAGAGTAGAAATAAAAAATAATAATAGTAAAAAAAAACAAAACAACAAACAACAACATATCAGTATTAGTTGGGGAGTAACAGTTGTCTGATCAAAAGTTTTTGGTTCATCTTGGTCCATAAAAGTGTGTTTTAATAATACAAAGTTCCTCGAGCAGGCAGGTAATGCAAATCGAAACAAATCTTGGATTCTTTTCTCTTCTCTTTCTTTTAAGTCCGGTGCATCTATTGAAGCACGCAACACTTACTAGATCCACTTTTCGATTCCTTCATTGTATTACCGGGAGCTTGAGATTGTTGAGCTCTTGTTTGTTTAGAATCATTTGCCGCACTGTTAGCACCAGCCTGAGATCCAGTCTGCTGTCCGGAACCAGCCGCTGCAGAAGTAGGATTTCCCGTTTGTTTTCTGACTACAGAATCTGGGACTGTGCTTGCCTGAGTATAACTTGTATTACCAGCGAAATTACCACTGTCCGCAGCACCTGGATATCCATCGACCGAGCCACCGCCTGCAGCACCTGCAGCACCAACATAATTCGTGTTGTCGTTGGCTTGACCCTGTGTCATTCTACGTCTACCAGATTTATGATAAGCACCACCATCGTCTCTCACTAGACGTACTAACGTGTAAAATGCTTCTTCTACGTTTATTGCCTGCTTGGCTGAAGTTTCTAAAAATGGTGCACTCATCTGTTGAGCCATATGCAATCCATCCTCGTAGGAGACTTGACGTTCTTCATCCAAATCGGATTTGTTACCAACGACAAGCACAGGAACATAATCGGAATCCTTAACACGTTGAATTTGTTGGTAATAGGTTAACAATTCGTCAAATGATGTTCTGGATGTAACTGAGTAAACGAGTAAGAAACCTTCACCTGTACGCATGTATTGTTCCCTCATTGCAGAATATTCTTCTTGACCTGCAGTATCTAAAATATCCAAAATGGTAACTTTATCGTCAATCACAACTTGTTTCCGATATGAGTCTTCAATTGTTGGATCGTATTCATCAACGAAATGGGATTGGATCAATTGAATCGTTAAAGCAGATTTACCGACACCACCTCCACCAACAACGACGAGTTTATACTCTCTTATATTCGACTTGTTTAACGACATATGGGCTGAAGTTCAATAGAATGATAAATCCTGAGGTTCTTACCTGATATGAGCAGCTAATTGACAACACCAGTGACGATAAGACGTCAAAATGAACAATAGAAGTCAAATCAATGTGTAAAGTAGTTGTTGCTTCAACACTTGAAAATTTATTTATCAAGGGTCTTAAAAAAAGTTTGAAAAATTTCGACGAAAAAGAGAAAAAGAAAAATACAATAGTAACGATGATAATACAAGAGTTTCCCCGGAAACTGAGTAGGAGTATTCTGAAATAAGATTTGTTCTCTTCCACGTTAGTGTACTAGCCGAATCATGTGGGTAGGGAGAAAGGGTGGTGGCTTAACTATGCATGAACGCTTACGTTAACATTACCTCAGCTCTTCTTGCGCTTACAGTCGTCACAATACCATTTCCCCTTGGGTAGGTGATCCAAATGGATACATGGGAGGTGGAACCACTCCAGTTCACAACTTGCACCATCACATCCAACCATTTCACCGTAAGCCACTTGATTACAGTAACAGTACAACGGTTCACCAAATTCGTTAATTTTTGGATTTCCTGGATCCACAGAGGACACAGGTGGACTTGTGGAAGGGATTGCCACCGTGCTAACGTTTGCTCTTCTTTTACGTTTCTTGTCAGGTGGACCAACATTACGCGGTGGTAGCGCAATGTTGGCTCTTTTCTTCGTATTTGGATCATCTTTGAAATCCTCATCAGGTGTAGTGGCCATTAAAGGGGTATCTTGAATTGGTAGTGGTTTCTTGTTGGCGACCATGGCCTCTCTGCGGGATTCACTCTTTAGTGCCTGTGAAGATCTACTACCATTACCGTTACCACCGTTGTTTGCGCCCTGCGCATGATGGTTCTTTGCATCAATCTTACTCATTAGTTCGTAGTGTAGGTGCATAGCAGGATGATTATCGACACCGACTCGAAGTTTGGAGGGAATTTCTTGATTTTTGATTGCAATTTCATAGTCCAGTTCCAATCTCGATGTCAAGTGTTGTAAAGATTCTAGCATTATTGATGAAACATGCATTTTTTCCTCCAGCGAAGGCATTAGTTCCTGGAACAACTGGTTAATATTTGCCAAGTTTTGAGAGGCGTTTGAAACATTTGATTTTGATATAAATCTATCAATTTCTTTGTTCAGTTGTGGGGTTGAATGTACGCATTTAGCATCAATCTCATGTAGTAGAGTTAGGTATCTTGAGGATTCCACGGGAAACTCTTCTAGGACATCAACAATATCGTTTAATCCGGCGTAGAGATTAGCAGGGACACTCATGAGGATGGTTTTGGAGTGATTCTTGTTGGTTCACTTGCTAATGAGTAGTTCTAATCATTGTAATAACGAAAAGGCAATTTTGATCCTTTAGAATTAGATGTATTCTCATGACCTAGACTGCTTCGTGTGTATGTAATTGTATCAAATGCAAAATATACAATTTGTAAGGTTGTTTGGCCGAGCGGTCTAAGGCGCCTGATTCAAGAGTTCGACTCTTACTAGTGGCTAAAACTACTAGGAAATCTCAGGTATCGCAAGATGCGTGAGTTCGAATCTCACAGCAACCATTGTTTTTTCTTTCGTAACATTCAGCTAGTTGACATAGTAGCAATAGGTAGGTTAGCTGGTCCAAAACCAAGCACCGTTTTAGCGTTAAAAAATAGGGCGCTATCGACACATGCAATTGAACAACTACATAACTAGTGATACTCTACAGTTCTATTGGTAGATGGCCGGATAAGCCATAGTAGATAGCGGATTATACCACAACCAAATCTGTTATTAACATTTGATATTGTTTTGCAGTGACTCAAGAGTAGTCTGTTTTTGAGTCTATTTTCTATACTTTTGGTGCAAAAAGAATTGGTTGCTGTGAGATTCGAACTCACGCATCTTGCGATACCTGAGGGTTCGCTACAGTTTTACCGCAGCTAAGAGTCGTACTCTTGAATCAGGCGCCTTAGACCGCTCGGCCAAACAACCTTACAAATTCTTGAAAGTAAGAAAACATAGCTATTGTCACATTCAGGGTTACTCATCATACCTAATCATACTTATGACTCTTTGAAAATCAGTCGCTCTAGGTGAAATAACCTCCATTAGTGCTAATAAAAAAATCACATAAAATCCCACTCAACTATTCCTCACTTAACTCCATCCCAGTTTCAATTCCAATTGCATTTTTATTCCCAAACTCATTCAAACCGTCGTCATGTCTCAAGCAATCTTGAACAACGTGGAGAAGCTACCAGCAGATGCTCTTTTTGACATCAAGCAAAGATTTTCAAAGGATCCCAGAGAAGTTAAAGTTGACTTAGGTATTGGTGCGTACAGAGACGAAAATGGTAAACCATGGGTTCTGCCAAGTGTACGCTCTGCTGAAAAATTAGTGCAAGAGGATCCAAGTTATAATCATGAATATTTGGGTATTAACGGTCTACCTACATTGACTTCCAACGCTGCTAAAATCATTTTGGGTGAAGATTCACCTGCATTGGCAGAAGATCGTGTAATTTCTGTACAATCGTTATCCGGTACTGGTGCTCTACATATTGCAGCTAAGTTCATTTCCAAATTTCTACCAAACAGGACATTGTACTTATCGAATCCTACTTGGGCTAACCACCATGCCATTTTCCAAACTCAAGGTGTGAAGACTGCTATTTATTCCTATTGGGATAGCAAGACTAAATCTCTTGACTTAGAAGGTTACTTACAAAGCATCAAGAATGCTCCTAATGGATCCATATTCGTTTTACATGCTTGCGCTCATAACCCAACAGGATTAGACCCAAATCAAGAACAATGGAATCAAATCTTAGATGCCATTGCCGCCAAGGATCACATTGCTATTTTCGACAGCGCTTATCAAGGTTTTGCATCTGGTGATTTGAATCGTGATGCATTCGCCGTTAGATTGGGTATCCAAAAATTGTCGAAAGTTTGCCCTATCTTTATCTGTCAATCTTTTGCCAAAAACATAGGTCTTTACGGTGAGAGAGTTGGTTGCTTCCATTTAGTTCTACCACAACAGAATGATGCTAGCGCAAACTTAGTTTCCATCAAGACCGCCGTCTCTTCACAATTGTCCAAAATGATCAGAAGTGAAGTTTCCAACTCTCCTGCTTATGGTGCTAAGGTTGCTGCCAAGATTTTGAGCACTCCTCATTTGACCGAACAATGGCACAAGGATATGATTACGATGTCTTCCAGAATTAACAAGATGAGAGCCTCTCTAAGAGACAAATTAGTATCTTTGAAAACACCAGGTACTTGGGACCACATCGTAGGACAATGTGGTATGTTCTCATATACAGGACTTTCGCCAGATATGGTTGAAAGACTAGAATCCCAACATGCTGTATACCTAGTTTCGTCAGGTAGAATTTCCATCGCTGGATTAAACGATGGAAACGTCGATCACGTCGCCAAAGCCATCGACGAAGTCGTTCGTAACCAAGCAGCTTCATCCAAATTTTAAGTATGAAAATGTTGGAACGCTAATGAATGACTCTTAAATAATGTTAGTAGTATAGTGCTCTCACCATCCTGCCCATAAGCTTATTACTGTCACTTCTAACGAGTGTAGACACCGCTAGTGTCAGTCAGTCAGCATATGAACTCCAAAGCGGTTGCCCTAATTCAATACAACTAGATAATTACACATTTTACCAAATTATCAACAGAGAAGAGCTTACTGAGTGTTACAATGTCTGAAAAGGGTATTTCTCATACTAGAGAATTATTCGATATGCTGAATACAGCCTTAGAGGCTGCTCCCCTACCTACAGAGATTAATGATCTGCTAGAGAAAGGTGCTTTGGATCTGAGCACTCATACTTATTCACAAGAGGATCCTAAAAGACTACTGAGCAATATCAAACGTATTTTAGTGGAACAAAACCCAGATTCCCAGCTTGATTACGATTTGCTGCTGCAACTTTTGAATAATATAATTTCAATATGTTCATTTGAAGACGTTTTGGCAACATTTACAATTGATGACTTAGAAATGGCATTAACCTCCAGCGTAGCACCTTTAGTAGTAGCAGCTTGTAAAGTGATTGCTAAATCTTATCCCAGAGGCATCTTTGCTAACTCTGTGATTTGTGACATACTGCTAAAGCTTTTTTTTGATGCTAACGTTTCCATCTCTATTGTCAATAGCATTGAGCAAACAATAGCAACACTCTCATCCGATGAACTAATCAGAAGAAGAGTTTTGGTGAATAATTCACCACTACTAATGGCTATAAGGAAACAATTTGAACCGATTTCTTCGGCAAGGTTACTAGAGCTGCTGAATATCGAAGCAGCTTACCTGACAAACAGTGAATTTAATGAAAAATTGTTCGTTATACGATCTGAAGAGATTTCCAAATCACTAGAAGTGGATATAGTCATGTTTATTCACATTACAGCCTATTATACAAAGCTATTGGAGGAGGTGTTTACTCAAGGTTTATCTCAGACTCACCCTCGTAAATGGCTCCTTAAATACATTTTACCAATAATCCCCAGTTTTGGTAAAATTTATGAAAAAAGAGAAGAGTTTACGGATGTGAAATTTTTTGCCAAGTCTTACCTTTTCAAATTATTCCGTAAAGTGTCTTATTTGGATGATGAAAGTGTATTTGCATCTCTAGATCGTGATTACATCCACATTTCAAAAGAAAATGAACATATCAATGACTTTTTATCCTTTGTGAATCCAGAATACCTCTACAACCATTATCAGAGTTTAATAATAGAATTGACATCAGTGGTACCTTCTCATTTAGGAATACTAAGAAACTTGATAGCTAACGAACGTTGTTTTTCCTTGATCAAGGATCAACTGACCGCTAGTGCCATCTTAGCCATGCCATACATGGAACAG
The DNA here is from genome assembly GCF_000026365.1 of Zygosaccharomyces rouxii. Taxonomy (NCBI): domain Eukaryota; kingdom Fungi; phylum Ascomycota; class Saccharomycetes; order Saccharomycetales; family Saccharomycetaceae; genus Zygosaccharomyces; species Zygosaccharomyces rouxii. The sequence goes on along the minus strand of NC_012991.1, from coordinate 733,766 downwards.
ATGGTTCTTTTACAAAAACTTTCCCAATTTTCTCATTCAGTGCATTATTTGCTCGAATATTTACCCAAAGTCATGTCAAGCCTTCTTTACAACGAAAATGGTGAAGTCACTGAAACTGAAAGTGCCAATTTGAGAAGAGAAATATTAGAAAACCTTTTGAAATACGATAAGGATACTTTGAACGTATGGTATAGTCCAGTAAGAGATGAATATAAGAGGATAGTCCAAGGAACCAGCTCGAATGAAGCACAAGTGAATCTTGCCAGTTCGTATCTATGAAAAACTATTAATAGTGAAATACCAATAATGATAATGTAATGTTGGAGCTAGTATACAATTATTAAATTTATTTATCGTTTTTTTTTTATGTTGTCTTCATTAGAGATACAAGGAGCCTGCAGAAACGATGTCTCTGTGTATTAGGTTTGCAACAGCCTCCATTTTTTCTCTCAAAGCGGAATTACCAATTGTGTTTGAAACATCGATCAATTCTTTGACCAATTCTTCCAATCTCTTGAACATTCTAATTAAGGATCCCTCATAAACATCTGTCATTTTACAGATCTGAGTGAAATTAGCACCTCTACACCACTCGTAGACCACTTCCATCAATTCGTGTCTAAAGCTCTCAACGTAATCCTTTTCTACAATTTCTAGTTTAGAATCCTTCATAATCTTGGCAATCTTGGCGGCTGCTTCTCTCATGGCTTTCAAAGGCTCTGCTAATTCAGGCTTTAGACGAGGAGCTTCTTTACAACGTTCTTGGAATGAAAAACAGGACAACAGGGCGGCTGCTTGTTCTGGTTTTAGATCATTGAAGTTACCGTTAAAGATCATTTCTGTCAACAGTAACTCATCACCACTTGTGATATCACAAGCAACCCTACCTTTCAATTCAATAACATCATTTTGAGTACAAAATCCCAAACGACGTAGGACCCTCTTACGACGACGCAAATCGTCAAGCTGAATGACAGCCTGGGACTCAGTGATCTTATGTTTTAGATTATTAATATCATTATTCAACGCACTCTTTTTGCTGTATTTTTCATACAATTCCTTCAATCTGACTGACTGTGCGATTGGATTGGAGAAAAGTTTGGATTCTAATACTTCAATTTTTCTCAAGAGTTTCTTGAAATCATCATCTTCGATTTTCATATTCTTCATAGGATCAATTAGTGGAATTCCCTTTTCAAATCTTCTTTGAATTTCCATCAAGGATTTGCCAACAGTTTCCTTCTGGCCACTAGCCTTAACGTCCTTAGGCATAAAGAGACGCAAATTACCCACAGTACGAATGGAATCCAAAGTGATAGGGATAATTGTACAGATACTCTTTTCACCTTCTTGGGCAGGACGGATACCTTCAGGGAAGTTGGGGTTAAAAGGTTTAACCAGATTCATTGGAGAATCCGCATACATTGTATTCACAACAACGTTCACGATATAGGACTCATGGTCAGAATACACTGCTGTTGGATTTCTTCTGTTAACTCGCTTCACAAATTCAACCACAGCACCCCAACCATAAGAGTATTTGCCGCCAATAACGACCTGAACCAACCTACCAGGTTGTAAGAAACTCAAGATGTTAGCAGGATGGGTTATGACTTGACGAACATCGTCATTATAACCTTCTAAAGTTTGTCTAATCTCATAGTAATCTTTGACATTTTCCTCATCATCGACATGGATGGAATCTACTTCCTTGACGAGTTCAGCCAATTTCTTCTCCATAATAGGAACGGATATCACGTTTTGGAACTGGTAAAATGAGCTTTCCAACATGAATTCTGGAGAAATACCTTCCACTCTCATCAAATTTAAAATCATGTTATAACCTAGATGAAAGGCGGAGTCTAGTCTATCTGCTTGACCCTTAACCATTCCCTTAGCCACTTGAGGTTCCATCTTCTCATCAATCATCATGATAACAATACCACGATCATCCAACCCACGACGACCAGCACGACCAGACATCTGAATGTATTCACCACCAGAAACCCATCTAAATTGTTGACCATCCCATTTTCTAACAGATGTAAACACCACAGTCTTTGCAGGCATATTCAATCCGATGGAGAAAGTTTCTGTTGCAAACAGCACCTTTAGGAAACCTTCTTGGAATAAAATTTCGATCACTTCCTTCAAGATGGGTAAAAGACCAGAATGATGAATACCAATACCTCTTTTCAAAAGCGGTAGAAGGTGTACGATCTGAGGAAGTTCTCTATCGGTTTCTGGTAACAAAGCTACTGCATTATTAAAGATTTTAGTCAATGCAACCTTTTCATCCTCATTATTAAAGTCCAACTTCGACATCTTTAAAGCCAACTCTTCACAATCACGTTTACTAAATGAAAAAATGATAACCGGGTTGTATCTACGCTTCCAAATCATCTTAACGATCTTGTAGATATCACCTTTAGAATCACCCTTGGATGCACCACCTTTGAAACTTTGGCCTTTTTTACCTTTACTATCCACGGCCCCAGAATCTTCACCAGATTGACTGCTAATACTTGCCATTGCCTTTTGGAAATTTTCCTCTCTGAAAGTACTCTTTTCATCCACCACTAGATATATACCATCACCATGAGCTGGGAATAAATAGTGTTGCAAAGGTGTAGGTCTAAAGTCAGTGTAAACAATGTGACAAGGTTGAACATGTATTTTGCAGATCCATTCAGCAAATTCCATAGCGTTAGGTATCGTAGCGGACAAAAACACGTAGTGAACCTTATCAGGTAACAGAATAATAGTTTCTTCCCACACGACACCTCTTTCCTTATCTCTCATATAATGAACTTCGTCAAAAACCACCCAAGCGACTTCTCTCATCACTTCACTACCTCTATAAAGCATACTTCTCAAAATTTCTGTAGTCATCACTAAACAACCAGCATCAGGATTTATAGTAATATCACCAGTCATCAAACCAACATCTCCAAAATCTGCTAGCAATTCTCTATATTTTTGGTTGGAAAGGGCTTTGATTGGAGACGTATAGATCACTCTTTGCTTATCACGTAAGGATTGAGCGATAGCATACTCTGCCACCACTGTTTTACCTGCAGATGTGTGTGCAGACACTAGCACTGATTCACCTCTGTCAATACATGAGATAGCTGTATCTTGGAAAGGATCCAGTGTGAAAGGATAGGTACGAGCTTCATTCATTCTTTTATGATCACCAATGGGTTTATAATCATAATTTGGGGGTAGAGCCACTTGATGGCGAACTTGATGCATCAATTTGAGCCTACCTTCTTTCTCCAATTGCTCGTTAACGTTATTCATCAATCCTGCTGAAGGATCGACTTCTCTAGAGGCCTCTTGCTCAAAGGCATCTGTCACGACTGGAACAACTGCTTTCTTCTTATCCTCTTCAGATAGCTTCTTCTTGTCACCTTTGGCCTTTTTACTACTCTTCTGGCCATCTTCTACATCTGTCTCTGTCTCTAGTGGACGTTTGTTATCTTCCTTGTCATCTTCGATCTTTGGAACCTCAGAAACCTCTGGCAACTGAACAGGCTCTTCGTTGAAGACGTCGAACAAGTCTCCACCACTCATTTCAAGCTTCGAATCGACTTGAACTGTTGGATTACCTTTAAGATATGTATTTTAAACCTTCTTCCACTGCATATTATTGATGGAGCTCATCGCATCGAACTCTTGAAATTTTTCAACCTAGTGAAGAAAAATGATCACATGATGCCGAAAATTTTGAAAAAAAATACAATATGCTCTTCGGCGGCTAAAAGATTATAAAAGTAGTAGTATCTAAAGAATATATTGAACATAATTTCTGCCAAACCGGTAGCATCAGTCAACAGTGATAATACAGCTTGGGTCTCGAGAGATCACCGAGTCTAGCATTATATTCTAAAACTTTAGGATCATTCTTTGTGAGGATAATATCCGTAAACAGAACACCCACCAGGGTTCTGCGTTCTTTCCTCATACCGTCAACAATTGCTTGAGCAATTTGAAAATCTATTCCTTGTGAGATTTGAGGTCAACCAGACCTCAAAGTTTTAATCCGTGGGTCTAGCCCTAAGGCTAACCTGTATTGAACTGGCCCTTAGAATTTATCAGCTGCAGGCTCAGTAAAGTATTCCAACGCTCTCTATCATATTCGCTCATGACAATGTCTGGGTAGTTTGTAGTTGATGCGGCGGAAACCTGGCTAGATTCTGTTGATGGAATTCTATTTGGAGGTGGTGGAGTCCTACACTCCACAATAGCTTCAGCTACCTTGGCGTCGGCAGTAGTGTTCGCGTTTGTGTTGGCATTTGCATTAGAAGTTGCATTGGAAGTTGCATTAGCATTTGCCAATTGAAAACCGGATACTCCTTTGCCCATACTCTTCTCGGTAGCCACACTATTCCTCCTATCCTTGTAGATAGAACCATGGTTCGAAGAGATCCCTGATGTTGACTTGGTAGGCGAATGATTACTCTGCAAGTTGTATATGTAACTGAAATCAACGCTTTTACCTCTAACACGTCCATCTTTGAAAGGGGATCTGAATTCGTTGCCATTTTCAGTGTTTCCTGTGATATTAATCATAGTATCAGAGATATTAGATAACGACAGTTTCTTACCCATTCTTTTCAATCTCTGGGACCTACTAGGCGAAGATTTGGTCGGGGATCCATCGCTGTTGTTATTGTTGATATTATTATTCACTAAGAGAGTTTGTGATCTCTGATGCCCCCCTAAACTTTCCCTACCACTGATCATTGATATGAGTGATTTGGTCGGTGAATGTTTTATGCTATTTCTCTGCAAATCTTTAGAGAACCTTTGTGAATGGAAGGAAGGGGACTTGTTATGATATTGGAAACCATCCTCGATATTAATACCTTCACGCTGTTCTTCCTCGTCAATGTCGCTAAAATATTGCTCTAATGCGCTTATAGTGTCATAATTGTTGTCTTCGAACTTAGTTTGAACTTCCAATGGTTTTTGTACAGGAAAGCTGAAATTATCCTTTGTTTGGAGATCTGGTATCTCCAGAACGGGTGGTTTCTGCTCACTCTCAAATTGTAGTGCTGGTAAAAGATTGCCATTATTATTACAACCACTCCTATTATTATGCTCTTGCATAGTAGCGGCTCTCTTGAGAAAATTTTCTTTATTCTTTTCCCATGTATCCAAAGTCACATTCAGTGGTATATCCATGTTTGGTTTATCTTGCTCAGCTAAGAAATTGCTTGCAGTCTCATCAGGCAATTGAGGAACTTGTGGGATATCCTCCAGATCATTTCTTTCGATGCTATTATCGGCGCTGACATCAGACGTCACTGGTGATAAAGCCCTTAAGGGAAAGTCCAACATAGGCACTGATGAAGACGCTGTAAGAGGTTCCGAGATTTTGAGACATGGTGGTAACAGAGCACTGTTGATCCTCTCAATGGCATTTCTTTCCAGTTCTATGGTTGGCGCGGAAGATGCACGTTTACGGAGACCTCTAAAATGTGAAGGATCAACGACAGAATCGGCACTTTTATCAAATCTATGTCCTGATTTCGAATTCAGAGATGTTCCACTGTAGTTCAATACGCTATGTGACAGATCTGGAATGGTCGACAATCTGCCCATATTGCGGCTACTCACACTTCTATTTCCATTTTCTCGTTCCCATAAAGTAGAATTCTTTCTTTTCCTTAAACCGAGCCCATTTCTTCTTGTCAGAGCTTTTGGTGAATTGAACTTGAATACAAATGATCTCTTCAGTTTAGGACTCGTCATAAGAGCCTTCAAATTCGGAAGCTTAGCTTTTGTATTGTCTTCTGATGTAGCAGCTCTAGGTAGGTCCATGGACTGTAATTTGTGTTGAACCACAGAAGACATCGATTCTGTCCCTCTTAGCTGCATAGCTGAATCCTGCCCCACATTCCAAGACGGAGTTTGTCGTAGATTTCGTAGCGCATCTATCTCAGGTATTAGTGTTTGAGCAGAATGCTTCATTGGAACGTATTGTTCAATTTTATCATCGAGATTAGTCACGAATGCCTTGGGTTCGTGGGATTCTAAATCTTTCGTCTCTTGTAAATCGCCAACTGGCCCTCTAGTACAGCCCAATGCAAATCCATTGGCCAGGAATGAGCATAGTAGTAGTGAATCCAGACCAATCAACAAATTTTTATGGCGATATGTGTCATTCTCTATAGCACGCTTCGTGGTGCGGTTAAAATATTCGATAGAGGCACCCAATGTAGTCAATTGGAATAGAATACATGGGAACTTCAAGAACAAAAATTGAGAGTGAGCGTTCCTTAGAATCAGTGTCAAAGGGAGGGAAGATATTCCATAGAGTATCGTTGAGCATGCAATTACTATCAAAACCGTCTCTTCTTGATGATATGTTGCGACCAGCGCAATGCATAGGGAACCAACAGTAAATGATATCAAAGAGCTAAATAGCACCAGTGGTATTTGATAGAAAGCTCTGTGAACGCTTCGATACATAGCAATCCGATATGGTGCTCTTTCGCCCTCAAGTGCTAGACCTACTGTCGTTTACAACAATGGATATAACTTAGATTCCCTTACAGACTGGAAAAAGGGCCCGCTATGTAAAAGAATTTGGTGAATGGACTAGATCTTCCCATTGCTCTCAAACATTCTTGATTTCCCAAAATCTTGCTTCTGAGCCAGCAGGTCTTTCAGATTTTACCTAGTGCAAGTTCATATTTACATATTTCTCGATGCAGTAAGATCTTGAAATATTGATCTTACCGAGAAAAGTGACTTTCTTAGCGGTAGGTAAATCAATTAGCTATTCGAAACTATTTGGGTAGGAGCCCTTTTAGGCATTCCTAAAAGATTCATGGTAGCAAAATACTATGTTTTCCTTTAATGGACTTTAGCTTCAGCATTAGTCTGTCATCTGGCTCGAGAAGTGTCAGTGTGACGCCGAAAAAAAAAAAATAATAATATATATAAAAAAAAAAAAAAAAAAAAATAAGTAAGAGCACCTTTTGTCTTATCTTGACCTATATAATACAATCTCTGATTGTTTAAAATATCTTCTACCATCCTCATCGATAATCACCAAACTCAAATAGTTTTTAATGTTGAAATAGTTACAACTCATATCCGGTGTCAATTCGTATCCTCCTAAAAACAACCTAATTGGTATAGTATCACCTTTTACAGGCGAACCATCCATAATCTCGTACCGTATCACGGTGGAATCTATTAAGTAATTTGAAGGTTGTAACCCTGAGGATTCTCTTGCAATTAAACTTAATTCCATATGTTTAATCTTAAGTCGAGTTAATAGAAAGTATATTCTACCGACAATAACTTCTTTCAAACTGTACTGAGATTTCGAATATTCAAACTCGATATGAAGACAGTTTTCAATACCAATATCCAATTTGACAGGTTTAGGCTCATTACGTACTAACCCATTTTCTTCGCCGTTTTCTATTTGCCTTTGATTCACTACAGAGGTTGGAGGTAATGAAACATTGTTATAGAGGTAAACCCAGAATTTCTTTAGTTTGGTAATATCTGCAGCCTTGCGTATTACTGTCACTTTGACATAGTAGGATACATCAACATTTTTACCCCTGTAGGATTCGTGTCTTTTGGCCAAATCCTTAAACATGAAATTATAACTCTGAGAATGCTGTAACTCACCTGCTGGACATAAGTCATAACTGAAGCATAAGAACTGTTCTACACTATTCTTTCTTGCATCTGACAACCCCGAACTGCTATTTGTCAGTCTCTTGGATGATCCTCCATTACCATTACCGTGGGTCCTAATCATATCAATGGACCCAATGACAGAAACCTTGACCCCCAAATGTTCTACACGTTTACCTTCTTTGACCCTCAAAGTAACAATCCCACTAATGCTTTCACCATCTTCGTAGAGTGGCAGTCGATCTCTCAAGGCCTTAGTATCGGAAGCAGTGTTATTGGGTACTTCAACATGCTTCCTTGATTCTTCACCATCGAGTAGAACCTCGATGTCTAGAGGTGATTTAAAGAAAAGACTCATGGATAATGAATTGTACAGTATTTGTCACACAGTAATTGACTCCACTTAGCTGGAAGCAGTCTAAACTTGTCGCTGAATTGTCAATTTGTTGTTACAATGGATGTCAGTTGCTAGCTTAAGATATTAAATTTCACCACGTACCCAATGAGTACTACAAAGTAAAGGGCAGGAACCTTGCAAATATAGTCATTGGAAGGGTTTTCAAAAACTGTAAACGATGGAACTTCCTTCCTCAAGGTTGGGTTCACTCTACAAGGATTTTCGACCATTGAAAGAGCTAAATCCTGACGGATATGCTGCCAACATTAGCACTTGGAAAGAATATCTGAAAAATCGATTCCTTAATCGAAAATGTCTGTTCACCTCCGGTACTGAGCTTTTGCAAGAGTTATCTAACGACGTTTATGGATTTCCCAAAAGTTTAGACGTGGTTATCGATACCTTAGTACAAGAAGGTTACCTGATTTCTAGTGATGATTTTTATGGACAAAGAATGTATTCTAAGGAGTATCCTAAGCTCATGCAGTGGATTGGGCTTGGTAAGAATCGATTTTTCAAAAGTAGGCGAAATGAAGATGGTTACTACCTTAAGGAGTTGCAATTGATTGTAAAATCAAATGTTGAAGTCAAATTCAAAAGTATTGCCAGTCGGATTAATGATAGAATAATTAAGAGTGCTACGGGGATCACAGACTTGGTAATGCCGTTGGAAGAATTTTTTACGAAGACTGGATTTCATGAAATAGTTGATAATGATGATGACCAGGAAATCCTTTTGTTTTACATGGCTCACTACACAGGGACCATATTCAAGGAGTCCAATTTCATTAAAATAATAGACCCCACAAGAGATAATAAAGATTTGACTGAAAATGATCGCAGGATAGCTGATTTAAAACTGGCGATTTCTAGCGTTTCCAAACAAGTGAAAAAGATGCAAAATGAAAAGATGGATTATTCCAAAATTTTAACTCAATCTATGAGAGATGGTGCTTCTAGAGATACTCAGAGAAAGTTCTTGCAGGCCAGGAAAATTGCGGAAAGGTATTTAAACCGTTTATTGGAATATCAAAATAACCTTTTAGAGATTAAATCTCAAATTGAAATGTCCATCACAAATGAAATATTGGTGACAACTTTAAGTGATGCCAATGAAACATTGAAATCTGTTACTAAATATTCAATGTCGGTGGAACAAGTCGAGGGTTTATTAGATGAGCTAAAGGATCATAGAGAACAAAACGATGAAATTGGTCGTATGCTGTCAGGAACAGATGAGATCATTGACGAAAAGGAATTAGATGCAGAGTTAGAATCTCTAGACAAGAAGATAGAAGATCAAGAATCTACTTCAGAGGTCTTGGACCGTTTGAGCCATTTGAAATTAGGTGAAACAACAGAACAAACACCCGTGAGCGAGACGCCCAGAAAAGAGGAAGCTAACTCAAAGCAACTCATCACCGAATATGATTAAAAAGAATAAAAACTATTTCTGCCCATATAAATAACACCTGTTTATTCAGGCTCTAGTATACACTAATCATCATCCTTTTTTTCTAAATTGATTGTATTCCCATTATAAGTGGATTTTTCCTTCTCATCATCATCTTTATTGATAAATTGATAAACATTTGGCGTGACACATCTCGACGGAAGGTTTAAATCAGACGGATTGGACGTTGATATGACGTGATGATCCGTTGCATGAGGTACTGGTGATTCGAATCTAGAAGAAACTGGTGAATCAATGGTCAATTCCTCGTTGTTGGAAAAAGATGCATGTGGTGAAGTTTCGATTCCACTATGACCAGTGATATCTCTTTCCTCCGCATTTTCAGGCCTTGGATCTTGCTTAGCTGAATGATTAACGCTCTTATTGCTGTTACTAGCGCTTCCAGGGCCGTCAGCGTTTCTCGTATCACCACTATCACCGCCACCACCGCGACTCAACCAACTAGAAAGACCAGTGAAAACCTTACCCAAGAGTCCCGGTCCCTTCGCTTCCGCTACATTGGTATAAGAATTTTCCAAGGGTTTTAATATGAGGACTGATCGTGGCAACAGTTGTAAATCCCCTAAACTTTTCAACTCTTCTGAATCTGTAAAGGTTACTCTAGGAATGTTCCTGTGAAATGCATAGAGACAATCCCCATCAGTTCTATGGTCATCAACCCATTTCCTTACGTTGTTTAATGTTTCCTTAGAATCGAAGTGACCAGTCAAAGTACTACTGTTAGTCAATCTTATCATGAGAACGCACGTCTTGGCATGCAGCCTATTTAGATCCTTAATATTATCATGAACATCGTCATTACGATCAGAGTGGAACTCCATCGCCTTTCTTTCAGCTCTATCAGCTTGGACCAATTGCAAAATTCTTTCCCTTTCCTCCCTCGCCATCTGTTTCTGTCTTTTGACCTCTTCCAAATGTTTCCTCTGTGTGGTTTCTGCTACTTCATCCTTAAAGCTTTTGTTGGCAGTAGAATTGCCATTACTAGGAGTGTTAACACTGTTAACACTGTTTGCGCCACTAGCACCGCCAGCACCGCCAGCACCGCTAGCACTGCTAGAACGGCCTGTATCATCACCATTACCACCAAGTGAAACTCCCAATGCACCTGCTAATTGGTTTGCACTTGCCTGCGGACCCTGGATCACTGCAGCTATTTGTCCTTGCTTTATAACATAGACACTGGGCACGACAACCGAGGGGAAGAGTTGTTCGAAATATTTAAACTGTTCACTACCTGGTCTCAATTTTAACCAAACTGCCTTATCCCTAAGCAAGCCCAATAAATCATTATTCTTTAGCCATTTTTCCAACCATCCATGATCATCTTCCTCTCGCCCATTATAGACCACAAGGGATTTCTGAGAACCAAGTGAAAGTGATACTGCCTGCTCCACAGAGCTTATGAATAATTCGCCGTCCATCTGCAATCGACCAGAATAGCTGCAAGCTGAAGTCTTGAGTAGTAATCCGTTGTAGTGATAAGGTATTGCGGATTTTCACTCTTTTTTTCACGTTAACATGTGCATAAACAAAGGTTGTTGTTGATGTTTATCACATGATGGAAACGATAATAATAGAGGAATTGAGACCACTAAGGTGCTATTGAGGTCTTGAAACTGGTTTAGATCGAATCTGCGCAATTGGTTTTGGTGGAGGCTATGGATAGTCATCTACCTGCAATTAAAGACGTGGTTTTAGACGATACTATAGGACATGGAACGTTCGCACAGGTCAAAAGTGCACATTTAGAAATAGATACGAGTGTCATTATTGCTGTTAAGTTTGTTCACATTCCTACGTGTCAGAAGTATGGTCTCAGTGAGAAAGATGTAGTCGGTGAAGTCATATTACAGTCTAAATGTTGCAAACATCACAATGTGCTTAAAGTAATAGATTGTAATATTGCACACGATTATCTATGGATTGCGATGGAAATGGCAGATGGTGGTGACTTATTCGACAAAATTGAACCTGATGTTGGAGTCGATTCTGAAGTAGCACAATTCTACTTCCAACAGTTGGTTAGCGCCGTTTCGTATTTACACGAAGACTGTGGTGTTGCTCATAGAGATATCAAGCCTGAAAATCTACTATTGGATAAGAATGGGAATTTAAAACTGGCGGATTTCGGATTAGCCTCTAAATTTAGACGTAAGGATGGTTCCAAGAGATTATGTTACGATCAAAGAGGTTCACCACAGTATATGGCACCTGAGATTCTGCATTATGATGAATATTATGCAGATGTGACAGACATCTGGTCTATCGGTGTGTTGGTATTTGTGATTCTGACAGGAGAATTACCTTGGGACTTACCAGTTTTTGAGGATGAGAATTTCCGATGCTTTATGGAAAACAACGGTAAATTAAATGTAGGGCCATGGGCTAAAATAGATTTTACACACCTAAACCTGTTGAGAAAGCTTTTACAACCCAATCCCTTGGAAAGAGTTACTCTAAAAAACATACAGCGGCATCCATGGTTCAATTCCAAGGTGACATTTGCAGATGATCGAGGCCTGTGTAAGAACCCTACGATTTTAGCCAAGAAACTGCTGTCAAATTTGAAAATCTCACTAACTGATGATGACTACATGAAATTTACACAAACTGGTTATGGTTCAGAGGGCGTTATTAGTTCTACACAGCCTGTCAAGACAGATATTGCTGCCATTGAACACGATTCGGCAAATGTGGAGGCATTTGCCTTTACACAGAGACTTTTATCCCAATATAATGTTGGTGCAGGGCCTGCTATGACGCAAGAGCCTAGATGGACGCAATATTTGAACAAAGACATTGCCTTTTCGCAGTTTCGTAATGACGATCCGCTGCTACCTTACGGACAGCAGCTGTTCAACCCATTAAAACTTACAAAATTCTATACAGTGGAAGAAATGGAATTAGTACTCCCGATGCTGGAAAAAGCATTAAGGTTTGCAAATATTAATGTTAGGCCTGATCTAAACGGTCGTTTTACGGATTTGTGTAATAAACTGGGTTACAATGGAGCATTTCCTCTACACATGAATTTAAGGACTACAGATAGAAGAGGTGCCAATCTACATGGATTCGTCTCTATTACATTAATCGAGGAGAATTTAAAGTGCATTAGTTTTGAAAGAAAATCAGGAGATCCACTGGAATGGAGACGTCTTTTCAAAAAAATTGCACTTTTCTGCAGAGAATTGGTTCTAATGCCAAACTAATTCATTGATTGACAAATGATACAAAGACATTAGGAAATAGTACATACTTCATTAAGGTAGGGAATATCAATTTTTTTTTCTTTTTTTTTCTATCTTTCTTTTCTATAACTCTTCAGCAAGCGATTCGTGTTCTAACTTCATCATAAAATCTAAAAGTTCAATTCTTAGGTTTCTCTTTTCCTCGAGTGAAATCCTGGAGATGTCATCTAATGAAAATCCACGAAGTTTACTGACTAATTTACGTGATTTTCTTGTGGGGAAATGAAGCCTTAATGATGGTGCTGAATTTTGAGACGCCCAATCAGACCTTCTACTATCTTGTAAAAAAGTGGATTCGTTATCTGGAGAACTCGCTAAGTCCTCTGGTTGGGTACTTATTGGATCCACTTCTCTTGCAGTCTCAACTTCGTGCTCATCATAATCGTTACCTTCTTCATCATTCCCATCAACCCTTTTGCGCTTTCGCTCCGACAAATCATTTTCATGAACCGAATCCTTAGATTTTGGTTTATTCTGTAGTTTTGACGAATTGAAAATTGGGATTCGAATCCCAAGTACTTGGGACTCGTCTTTATTTTCAACACTGGCCATAGCATCATCGTCTTTTACAGTTTGTGGTCTTTCTTCAAGATTGTCAGTTTTTTCTTCGCGTACCTCCTTCGTCTCACGCGCTTCGTCTTTAGGAAAAGTCCGAAACTCGGTAGCGCCCAGGATTCTTGAAAAGACATGTTCTTCATTTTCATTAATATCACGATTTCTGGCGTCTCTTACAGCGTCATATGGGAGCAAAGCCTTTCCGTTTCCATTAAGAAAAGATCCTTTACCATTGGACGAAATTTGGGTTTCCAAATTATTTGTTAAAATATCAGGAGAATGCATGTTACTGTTTTCTCGACGGGACTCTGGTTCTAAATCTTCCACATCTATGGCATCTTCAGATGACAATCCACGCCCAGATCTTGGATCAATTACTGCCTCCTCCAAAATTGGTCGATTTTTCTTATCACTGGAAGGTTCACTAGCTACAAGGGATACTTGGCCTTCAGTCTGATGAGATAACTTTACTGGCTCATTTTGAACTTTATGTTTCTCTTGGGTAGCGTAAACTTGAACCTCGTTGATTTCTTGGATTTTTTCACTTGGACTTTCAGAAATTCTCGGATCGTTGAATCCCTTGGGAGTTGGCACATTTTCACTAGAAGATTGTGTTTCTCTTATTCTTTCTTGATTTTCATGATGATCTTCATAGGACTGATTTTTTATGCCGTTGTAGTGCAGTTCTACTAATCGCTGTAAGGCTTGACTAAAACGATTTTCTTTTTTCAATTTTTTTCCATTCACCTGAAGTTGCTCAACTAGTATAGTGATGATCTTCAGCAGATATGCATCTGGAGCTTCTGGTAACTTTTCGGATATTTCTTCAACAAAGTCGAGAACTAGGGATTTCTTTTGGCCCATTAAAGAAACCAGTAATTTTTCAAAAATTGATAATACACCGTCTTGTTCAACACCTGACAATGAGCTAGAATTATCAAGAAAAAAGGTTACAATTTCTTTCCCACAAAGGATAAATAGCTGAAATTTGTTATGAACAATCAGCTCTTCAATCAAACCAATATTAAATTGCGTATCATTGGTGAAAAAACTCCTTTTAACTGCTTCAATTAGGGTTGGATTGAGTGAACCACACTTGTTAATCATGAGGGCTAACGCCTGTGGACTCAAGTGGATTAAGGGTGTCAGATTTTCCTTGGAGAAACACGTAGTTAAATGGCCAATTTCATTGTTTTCCATACACCATATTACCAGAAGACTCAAATAATGCCATTTCTCACCAAGTACCGTAACAGATAGTAAGTCCAATAGAAGCTTTTCCTTTTTCATTGTATCTTCTGAACTAGTACATTGTTGGAAAAGACATTTCTGGAGAACTGAAGAGTTTTCAAATAGAATGTTAATTTGATTATGCTTTAAAGCCCATCGAATGGTACGCAATTGGAAAAATGTTTCATAGTTTAAAAGATTTTTCAAAAAAAATGAAAGTTTCTCCAGAGGCAGTATTTGATCGAATGATTCCTCGTCCACTCCTAACGTATGACTTAAAAAGGTTGGACGATGAGTGAGCACAAGTCTTAAGACTTCGTAGTGACCGAGCTGACATAGAAGTGGCAGCAGAGTGGAAAATAATTGTTCATTCTCACGCAAAATATTTTCCAAAAATGAATAAAGCTCCGGTCTATTCGGTTTAAGGTTTTTGATGATAGAATTTTTGAGAAAAAGTGTAAGCTCTTTATCATCCCAACTCTTTAAATTCAATAAATGGAAAAGATCAACTTCAAAAGGAACCTTGGAGGTGAGATTCAAGAAATTCTGTAAAACTTCAGTCGTCGGAACAGCATTCACAATTCTTACTAGACTGCAAAAATGCTCATATGGAATTGTAGGGGATAAAAGCATCGATCCAATCCAGTTGGATACGTACTTCCTTATGGCCCCGTTTTGAGGTTCTAAGAAACTCTCAATTAGAAAAAACTCCGGCACCTTACCCCTCAGTCCCATTATGAGTTCTTTCAAAAGCTTAACTTTCGTGTCTGGATTGACAGAAAAGATAAATTCAAACTTTCTTAGATATGCTTCGAAGTTCTTTCGGTCTTCAAAAAGCAAAGGTGTAAACTGTGACATTAAACAACAAGTGAGTTGGACAAAGTGGCTACCAACGTTCTTATCATCTTTTCTTTGAATTGAAATTTCCCGGATAAGTTCAGCAAAATCCTCAAGACTATTTTCGTTGACAAATTTACTAGGCATTTGTTTTAGCAATGCAGTTATTAACTCACTATTCTGACTCAAATTTGAGGAATTGCTTCTGATGGCTTCAAATATCAAGTCCTTAATAGTTTCAAAATTCGTTCCTATGACATTAGCGGATAAAGGCTGGATATCTCGAGCGCTTACACCCGCAGATGCAATTACTCTGATGGGATGAGCGCCATTTTTGGTAATATTTCTATGTGTATGAGGTTGTTGCTTCTCCTGTTGATGCTGCTGATTCGCTTGTTGTTCCATAACTTTACTACCCAATAATCGTAGCAATAATACGATCGCTCTATTTCTCAGTTGAATGCTTGTTGAAGGGAAAATTTTCCTCATATATACGGGTTTCACAACATGCTCCCATAATAAACTGAATTTTTCACCAGATATGGTGCTATGCCCACTAAATGCAGTGTATATGATTCCTGTTAGGTGGAATATGAGTCCTTCCATCACATTAAATTCATACTGCTCTTGCTGGGTAAATTCAAATGGTCTCTGTAAAAGATTGACAATTCTTATGTTTTTTACCGTTTCATGTTCCAAGTGAGTACAGATGGAGTAAGTAAGCACACGCCAGACTTTTATAGATAACAATTTTGCTTGAGCACTGGAAGCATGAAAACAGAGGAGATTAAGGCTAAGCCATTCGTTGTCAATGTGTGTACTTAGGTAGTCCAACCGATCAATATTGTTATAAAGTAAGCCGGTCAGTGCTAACCATAAATCCATGGCCAACTTATACTCCTGCTTTGCAACAATCAAATACCTGATCTGTTTTCTTAACAACTGGCCTAAAGTTTGTTGTGCGATGCTATCGAGGTTATCATCTTGTGACGGTGTGAGTTTGGTGAGAAGCTTCTTTGGTACCACGTCCTTGACAAAAAGAACTTCCACACACCTATAAATTTCTTCATGACCCTTAGAAAAGTCTAGGCATTTCTTCAAAAGATCTAAGGTAGTAGACACAGCTGTAGCTACAATTTTGGTACTGTTGAGTTCATTTTCTATCAAAATTCTAGGTAAAACTTCCCCACAAAACCAAATTGAAACCTGATCTATCATAAGCCTTGGATATTTGGCAATTAAACTCCTAATCAAAATTAATTTCTCATTGATTAAATTTGTACTTTGAATCTCTTTAATGGACGGTATGATACGAATGAGAGAAGTAATTTCATCGTCGTTGAGGAAAAAAGATCCGAATTTACTATCTCCTAGAAGGGCAACTTGAGCCGCCACCATGACTTTGTTAGTATTATCATGAGTTAGGGCCTCTATTGAAAATTCGTAAATTGATTTGATATTCGTCTGAAGCTGTGGTTTATTGCTTAACCATTTCAAAAGTTTGAAATTAGAAAGAATAAAATTGAAAAACCTGACAATTTGTACGTAAAGCCTTAATGAAAATGGATCCTTCTTCTCACCAGTAGACAATAATTTCTGCTGTTCTTCCTTTAAATGCGGTAAGCATACATTTACTATAAATTCCATTTGATCGATCAGGACGTTCACCTTTCTTTCGTTTATATCATTTAGTCCCTTAGTGGATGATGGAGGCATGATATTATTAAAAGTAGCATAAATTTCAAACCTCTTTACAACGCATTCATCTGTCTTTTCAGATAGAATTCTCAATCCACCATCTATGATATTGAAAAACTCATGCACATTATAAGGGTCTAGCATTGAGTGAACCTCTCCGCCAACCCAAAAATCGAGCCTATGAGGATCAATTCCTGCGGTCCTGTCAGTTTTGTTTCTATCAATATTTTGATTCAAAAATGGAGGTCTCTTGAAGCTAATATCACTGACACATTTCCTTAAAGCATCAGTATTTCTCAAAATCGATTTCACCGGTTTTTGAAGGGAACTGGGTCTTGGAGAAGACCTTGGAGTCTGCTGTGTTGGTGACGATTCTACTCTATCAGAAAATGCCACCGTCTTTTTAATCGGTGATGACTGGACGCTTGTAACTACTCTTGCTTCAATTGGAAAAGTATTAGAAGGACCGTCGATTGTTGATTCCACGTTCCTGATGGGGCTCAAACTTGCAGTCTTTCTTCTCTTTGGACTTGGCGAGCTAATTTCATGGTTCTGGCTTCCGTTTGAATCTGACTGCGAATTTGAAGGTAACTTGTGAGATAACCATGGGAGAAAAGGACCTGACGGTGAAGAGGACTTACTGTTCTTCATAGACCTCTTCATCATGTGCTGATCCAATCTATCAATGGCACGCATCCTCTTCTCTGAAGATTGGTTAGAGGAGCTTGACATTGGCTTAATGGACCGGGGTAAGGCACTTTGATTTCCAAATATGAAATCGTAATGGAGAAAAAAAAAAAAAGGTTTTGGAACAAACTATGCGTCTAACTAGAATCACTGGTTGATCTTGAATCAAACGCACGTCAAAAATTGGTGGGTGAATTTTACGTGGTTTTTACGCGTACCAGAGGATTATCATGTAAAACGAGCTGTAGAACGGCCTTCGTTCAATCACGTGATAAAGGGGCGCTACCTTGAATGGGAATAAGCGCCGAGGTACAGTAACAATCTCACTTCTCATGTTGTCGGTTAAACAAATATCTGTACATTCTCTTGTAGCTCGTTTTTCAGGTATTATTTCTTTTTTTTAATCCATTTCCCACCTTAGCCGCCGAATCTTTTCTCTACTTCACTTAGTAATTTGAACCCACTTGACAGTAAGACTGAATGCGCCTTTACTTGTGCTACATTATTCATGGTCTAAATCCCCTATCTCTACCAATAATATACCTTCTCTTTGGCAGTAAAGTGGTGTTTAAAGATGACGGCGGTTATTTGCCGCCTTCGTTTATATAGTCCTCGTAAGTGCGGGTAACATGCACATGTGAAGAAGAAAAAAAGTGGTTGAAGATCTGCAAGAGGTGACTGAAATGAGATAAGATGCACCGGAAAGTGGGAAGCATCTTTAAGTTAAAGGGCCATTCCAAAAACACTAGATTACATGATATGAGTTCAGAAGCTCAGGAAGTTTACGTGGCCAATTTGAAATTGGTGCTTTTAGGGGAATCTTCTGTGGGAAAAACTTCCATTGTTACGAGGTATACCACTGGTAACTATCAAAAGACAAATGCAACAATTGGTGCTGCTTTTTTCACAAAGGCAATAAATGTACCTTCAGAAGATGGTGTTGTTCGTAAAGTCAATGTAGAAATATGGGACACAGCCGGTCAAGAGAGGTATAGATCATTAACACCCGTATACTATAGAAATACAGACGCCGCATTCATAGTATTTGATGTAACTAAGCCAGAAAGTTTAGAAAAAGCCCATAGCTGGATTGAAGAGTTAAATGAGTATTGTTCCAGTGACAGGCCTGAAAATGAGATAAATACCATTGTTGTGGGTAACAAGATTGATTTAGATCATGGACCGTTCGAAACTGATCTACAGTATGTTTTAGTGAGTGCAAAGACAGGTGAAGGAATTGTAAAATTATTTGAAAAATTGGCCCAAAGTGTACTAAATGAAAAATATGTTAGGGAAGAAACACTCGAAGATTTACCGAAGGATCCCTTTAAGATGAAAAGACGGAAAGAAACGTGCAGTTGCTGATTACAAAAGATTCTATATAAGAATGTTACTACTGTAATTCACCTGGAACTGGGTATTGACCAACCCATTGAGAAATCTCCTGTGCTAGAGATTCAACGTCAGGGGAGTCGCGACACAACTGTTTGAAATTGGCTAATTTTGCTCTAGAATCCTTGTTATCTGGGGATTCTTCACCTTTCAAAACGACTGCCAATTTAGCAGCAGTGTCTATGTATTCTGCTACTTTTGAGAATTCAGCTACACCAAAGCCTCTGGTTGTCATAGCGGGTGTCCCCACTCTTAGACCAGAGGGGAATAGTGCTGATTTATCACCAGGGATTGTATTCTTGTTAGCAGCAATGTTGAGTCTTTCAAGAATAGCTTCCAAACGAGCACCATCGATGTTTAGTTGTGATAAGTCGATCAATACCAAATGAGTATCGGTACCGCCAGAGACTAGTTTGAATCCACGTTTGGTCAGTTCTTCGCCTAAAATGCGGGCGTTTTCCACCACTTCAGTTTGGTATTGTTTAAATTCTGGTGTAGAAGCTTGCTTTAAGGCAACGGCCAATGCAGAAATGGTATGGTTATGAGGACCACCTTGATGGCCTGGGAAAACTGAAAAATTGATTTTTTTCTCTAATTCGTAAGGAATTTCCTTACCCTTCTTTGTAACTTTTCTAATACCTTTTCTGAAGAAGATTATAGCACCACGAGGTCCTCTTAGAGATTTGTGAGTAGTTGTAGTAACTATATCGGAATAATTGAAAGGTGATTCAGTGACGCCAGCGGCAACTAAACCTGAAATGTGGGCCATATCACTCATCAAATATGCACCACAACCATCAGCAATTTTACGGAAACGTTCATAGTCTAGAGCTCTAGCGTATGCAGATGCACCTGCAACGATAACCTTAGGTCTGAATAATTTAGAGGTCGATTCTAAAGCGTCGTAATCGATTAATCCAGTTTGAGGATTTACACGGTAGGGCATAGTTTGGAAATACTTAGAAATGAACGAAATTTTGGTACCTGAGGCAGTTTGATAACCGTGAGATAAGTGGCCACCATCAGGTAAATCAAGTCCCATTAAACGATCACCAGACTCTAATATGGCTGAATAAGTGTACAAGTTGGCGGGTGCACCACTCAATGGTTGGACATTAACGCCCCATTCATTAGGGTCCAATCCAAATACTTCTAGTGCTCTCTTTTGACAGAGAGATTCAGCCTTATCGATGAATTCATTACCACCGTAATACCTTTCTCCTGGATAACCTTCAGAATATTTATTTTGCATTTCAGAACCTAAAAGATCCATCACGGATTTAGAAGTGAAATTTTCAGAAGGAATTAGCGTAATTGAATGCTTTTGTCTATGACGTTCATCCTTCAATATTTGATGGATTTCTGGGTCCACTTCTTGAACATGTTTAGAGAGAAGTAATTGGTTTTTAGAAGCGGCTGCTGAAGCTAGAACGGATCTAGTCGACAAAAGACGTACTGAAGTAGTGTTACGAGCTAATCTAGAGAGCATCTTTCTATAATCAATTGATATTTATTTTCTGATTTTAATGTCCACCTGTGCTCAGCTCATCTCATCCCATCGCCTTCTTTTATGTTTTTCAACGGTACTGTAAGCGGGATCTAACCCATATGACTTCCCTCAGAGTAGTCAAGTAGTCTGTAACAGAGTCAACTGGAGTCGATTGAAAAGAGTCATAAGGATTTGAGCATGAATTGATAATCTGCTGCGAAGGGTATTATTTCATAGGTTGGCGGCTATGAATTACTTTTTTACCTTATAGTACTTGGTTATTTATGAGAAGAACTGTATGTAGAAATGCGTCTAGCATTGTTAATTAAAATGCCGATTCTTGGATATGGATGGTACTAAAGAAATGGTATCTAGTGTCAATTTTCATCCAGCATCAGCACCAATTCGACAATTGGCAACATTCATGCCGATAAAATAGAGTAGAATACCTTAAGACGGATTGGCGCCTTTTGGACGACCAAAATACAAATACATGAAGAAATTGCGCAGTTCAATGTAGAATGAACAATACGCCTATCACTACTGATCAAAATTCCTAGAATTTTTCAAAAAATTATCTATACAATTCTTGAGTGCTTCAAAGAGCCGCTTAAAGACGCCTTAGTTCAATATTTCAATCCACCAATATCTGAAGCTTATATTCATCCCTTTGTACGAAAATATCTCCACTGTCGCTCGCTAGCTTTAAGCCAATGTAGGACTCCGTGCACACTATACAAACCCTCGAGACAAGCTCAAATTCATAGAAAATCCAGACAATATGAGCAAGTTGATTAAATTGACCTCTATTACTGCAGTATCGAGTACCTTAGCGGCTTCTTATTATTTTTATTTTGTAGATAGAGACGGTTTTCATTACCAAAATTCACAATGGAAGAAAATTGGTGATAAAGTTCAGGGTATAATAGACGGTAGTGAAAACATCAACCCAAGTACACCATCGAACAGTAATCAAGTAATTGTAGTGAAAAGACCAATGACTGAGACGATGAAAGATTTATGGAATGAACAAATAAGAAATACTGCTAACTGGTTCTACTCTTGGGGGAAATGAGTGATCGTATTGATGATCTTATCATTTCAAATAGTTTTAGTCATAAATCATTTATACTTATTCATGTGTAAATATTCAAGTCATTTTAAGAGGTTTAAGTAGTTTTGTGCCGTTATGTTAAGTTAAGTTAGTTAACATCTCATCTCATCTCAAGTGGTGAAAAATTCCAAAGAGTAGTAAAATATAACCCCAACCAGAAATCCAAAGATGTCACAGGATAAACCTGACTCTCACATAAACTACAATGACGCTATAGAATACTGGAGCCAGACTCCTGCCACCGTAAATGGTGTGCTTGGTGGATACGGTGAACAGACGGTAGTTCCCACTATGGACGTACTGGGATCTAGTCATTTTTTAAGAAAATTGAAATCAAGAATGGTTGTTGAACCTGGCTATAAGAAAATTAGTGCTGATATTGGTGCTGGTATTGGAAGAGTTACTAAAAACTTTTTATCCAAACATTGTGATGTCGTGGATCTAGTGGAACCTGTTGGACCATTTGTAGATCAAATGCAAACTGAATTGAAAGAATTGATTCAAGAAAATAAAATTGGTCAAATCTATGATGTGGGTATGCAAGACTGGAATCCACAAGATGGTAAATACTGGCTTATCTGGTGTCAATGGTGTGTCGGACATTTGCCAGATGAAGAATTGATTGAGTTCTTTAAAAGGTGTATCAAAGGTTTGCAACCGAACGGTACCATCATAGTCAAGGAGAACAACACGCCAACAGATTGTGACGACTTCGATCCTGAGGATTCATCGGTGACAAGGTCTGATAGTAAGTTGAAACAAGTCTTTGAACAGAGCGGATTGAAATTAATCGCTACAGATAGACAGAAGGGACTGCCACAAGAATTGTATCCTGTGAGGATGTATGCTCTTAAGCCAAAGAACTGAGAAAGATGAAAAAGAAAAAAAAACCTACGTTGAGAAAGCCAGTCAGATAGGAGCGAAAGACTAAAATCGTTGGTATCTTCACAAATTGCATTCAGTGTGAACTATGCATTGGTTGGTCATCAGGGCTTCTTAAGAAGAATGATAGAGATCATCCATCGATCAACCATAGTAAACCATTACTATTGGAAGTTCGATGGTCAATTAAGTAGAGTAGAGTTTGAAAGTAATTGTAGAAGATGAAGTTTGATAATTTTTCACCTTATATACCTATATGATGAAAAATTCGTATCACTCAATACGGGTCATCGCAGAATAATGACGAACATTCAAGTCGGTTTCTGTCTCATCAAGAGGTGCCTCGTATTCAGCTTGGTTAAGTACTTCTTGCAAGCACATACGTACTTCCGGTATTTTACCTCTATATTGTAGTACATATCATGCGGAAGGGTTTCACACCTGAATGTTACTGGTGATTGGTAACCTTGTTCTCTTTGCTGAAAACTATGTATAGGTTGCTGATGTCTGCCTCATGTCCCATTGTAACTTCCATTGTTCTTGATACGAGAAGTTACTTAGGCACACTACACATGTATGCCCTTCGAGTTTTCAAAATCTTTGCAATTTCTGCACATAAGATTAAAATCTTGGCAAATTGAGTAAAAACTGTAAAAGTATTTGAGATATAGATGAATACGATGCCTGTTCAATCTGTCTTCATCAGCTTGTCATGCTCGAGTAAGGTACCATAGGGAGAATGGTGGGACATCAATTCCAAGGGCCCTACATGTAGCTGAACGCCGGCTCACTCATCGAGGACATTAATAAACTCAAAGACAAGTACTAGTATATTTCCCACTGCTTGGATCTCGTAAAACTGGTCAAAAGGCGCCAGAAGGTTCTACTTTTCCAGTTTCACGTGTCTTCTTGTGCTTCGCTGTTCACAATAAAGGTTCAACATCGCCTTACATGAATTCTTGGATTCGAGAAATTCTTAAACGGTACTACAACTTTTAAAAATCATAGAAATAGTGAAAGGATCCCCCAAGAATAGGATTTAGAGGTCGCCTTACGGTTAATCATGGTTGCTTCCTCTTCTTCTGGTAGGGATAAGGTTTCAAAAGGGGATAAACCTCAAGATATTCAACTATTAGACAAACAAGAGATTCAAAATGTTTTGAACTCTGATGTAGCTATTAATGCACTGCTAGGACGCTTGAAACAGTCCCTGTTGACTTGCGAAGAGTTTATCAAGTTTTTACGAAAGAAAGTCTTTTTTGAACAGGAACATGTAGAAGAATTGGGTAAGCAGTTTAAACACTTCTTTATGGATACGACTAATAGCAGCCCATCATTAAAGCGAAGGATTCATGACATTTTAGAATACGATGGAAAATTAGCTAAAGTCAAGAAAAGTTACGTGAGCGCTTTGCAAAAGATGTATGATGAAATGAGTGCCCTTCTATTTACAATGACAAAGATGAGGAAAAGCGTCAAGGAAAACAGCAGACGTTTAGAGAAAGAGGTTTCTGATGCAATTCACACCGCTGAAAAGAGTCAGAGTAGGTATAATTCTTTATGTCAAGATTGGGATAAGTTAAGATTATCTGACCCAACAAAGACTAAGTTAACACTACGTGGATCAAAGACAACAAAGGAACAAGAGGAAGAATTGTTGAGGAAAATTGATACTGCAGACTTGGAATATAAGCAAAAAGTGGATCACTCTACTTCTCTGAGAGCTACTTTTATCAATAAGGAGAGACCCAAGATTGTGTCTGAATTAAAGGATTTGATCCTAGAGACAGATACTGCATTATCGATTCAATTACAAAAGTATACTATTTGGACTGAGAATTTGATCCTAAACAGTGGTGTCACTGTTGCCCCCATGGAGGCATCTAAATCTATGAGATCCGTCGCATCTTCCGTTACTAACGCCAAGGATCTTTACTTGTATCTTAACAAGTATAACAGTTCAGGTAAGACTGGCGCCATGGTTAATAAGAACTTAATTCCAGTTAATTATAAGAAACATCCTTCAATGATTAAGATATCAGGACCAAGTCCCTCTACTAATACTAATTCATTATCGAAGACCACTACACCTTCATTTTCTGTGGATACTGGTAAGAGTTCCAAAAATAAGAAGACCTTGGAAAGTCCTCATACCCAGTCTAATACCTCAAACCTTGGTGCTTCGACATCTTCCACTAAGACAGCGGCAAGTACATCAGGAGCCGCTTTGGGTGCAGCTGCTGGTGCAGCTGCTAATACTACCCCTCATGTTGTAAATAGTGCATCTTCAAAGGAACAGGAAAAGGACAAAGGTCTTCTTCTGGAAGAACCTCCTAATGATTTTAAAACACTGGATCCAGGCAATTCTAATGCAGCGAGGATACCCAGTGTGGCTACAGATTTGACAATGGCTACTTCAGAATCCGATAGACCTCTGTCACAGGTTCAAACGAACACTTCCATGCCGCCAGGAACTCAGAAAAACTTCAAAACATTTGGAGTTCCCTTGGAAACTTTGGTTGAATACGAGCAGGATATGGTTCCAGCTATCGTTCGTCAATGTATTTATGTGATTGACAAATATGGGTTAGATCTGGAAGGTATTTATCGAAAGACCGCAAATATTACAGAAATGAGTAAATTAAAGGAAGAAATTGATAAGGAGCCAGATAACATTGCTATGATTTTACCATCGAAGAATTATAAGGAAGATGATATATATCTGGTGGCCTCTTTACTGAAGGCCTTTTTTGCATCTTTACCAGACACCCTATTACCTGCGGAAATTACAGAAGATGTAAAAAGTTGTCTCTCTATCCCAGATGAGAAGACAAGAAGGAATTTCATGCATGGTTTAATATATAAGTTACCGGATGCTCAGTACTGGACATTGAGAGCACTCTTGTTCCATTTAAAGCGGGTGGTCAGCCATGAACCTATAAATCGGATGGGTACGAAGCAACTATTCATTATATGGGGACCAACGCTAATTTCACCCCATGATGAAGAACCTAACGATGTTGGTTTCCAAATCAAAACAATGGAAGTGCTTTACGATGTTGCTGATCAGGCATTTGAACAAGATTGAGCTACTAGTGGTAAAGCAAAGGTAAGTTTAATTACTCTGTGAGTTGTGGGATTTGGGTTTGGAGAGCATAATGTTGAAACTTATAGGAAAAATAAAAATAAAAATTAATGAAAAACATTAAACATAGCTGTAATTTAGAATTTTAAGAATGTTACGTTATATAATATCTTCATTTGGTTGAATAAAATCCTTATTAGTACAAGTAGCGATCGTTTCTGTACCTAATAAATCTATCTTTCAGTATTTTATCGAGCGCATCCTTAAATTCACCAATACTGATCCCTCGTAATTGCGATTCCACCTTGTTAAACAATTCTGGAAGATTCAGGCCATTACTTTCTCCTTTCAAAGATCTTACGATACATGCTTTCAGAAGTTCTTGTTTCCATTGAGAACTATGACCTTCGTGATGTTGAGAACTTATTACCACACTTCCATTCGAGTCACTACGACCGGAGGAAGAAATTGGTCTTAAAAGGGGTATTCGTAATTTACCATCTTTTATTTTCCTTTTGTCAGGGCTGTAGTTTTTGTTTAAAGTGTATTTGGTATTTCCCTGTAAGATGAGAAGACCTACATCTGTGAATGACTTTAAAACAACATCCAGTGTGCTTTTAGTCATTCTCAGCTTGCTCATAATTTCATTAAATTCCAACTCTTCATAATCGTTGAATAAGGATAGGAGGCAAGTTTGATATAGCGTCAGTTCAAGGGACAATCCCTTGCCGCTCTTCAGTTTATAAGGTGTTGAAACTTCACAGTGTTGCAGATGGTGGACCGGATGTACTTTTTTCAGTTCCGGCTTTTTGTCTGTCGAGTTGAAGTGCTTCATAAATTCTTCCCATGATTCAACTAGTTCAGGGGGTAAAACAATGTCCTCATTGTCACCTCGTTGGTATATTTCTGGTACCATTTTTTTTTCAAAGACCAAAGGCTGGATGAACTTGTTTTTATTGGATGAGCTCTGTTCGAAACTCGAATTTAAATAAAATGCTTTGAGAACAATTTCAGTAGTAGCTTCTAAATTACGGAATTCAGAACTAGTACCATAGATGTCACGGAAGAAGTTTATCAACTGAAATTCTAAACTGTCTGGATCTTTTAAAGATTTGAGAACAGAATTAGCACCTTGCATTATTGCCCGCCTGAAGAGAGATCTAGAGTAGAGATCTAATACAGCTGCATTTATTTCCAGTAAAATGGGTGCTTGGAAAATTGAAGGTGACCCAACATAATGATCCCTTAAGTTTTTATCACGATTAACTTTGCGGATACTCGATTCGCAAAAGCGTACATATAATTCCATGGTGTTCAAAGGACCGCCTAGAATTTTAGTTATTTCCTCTCGAGAAATAGCTCCAAAATTTGGGTAACCGGAAACCAATAAAATTAACTTGCAAGCCTCTGAAAATAATCTTTCAAGGTCTGGATGAGCTCTTTTAAGTAGCTTTCTTGATAGTTTCTTGAAAACCCTTTCCAATTCCATCGTTCTACCTCTGGATTCAAATGCAATTTTCAGCAGAGAGAAATTTTCTTTTGGGAAAGGGAAGTAACGCTCAGGTGCTTTAACTGAATAGAACTTTATATTATCCTTTTCCACTTCCATCAATTGAGATGCGGTTTCTGCTTTTAAAATCGTATGTTGCAAGAAAATGTCATTAGCTTTTTCTATCATTGTAGGTGATATTGATAAAGTTAGCTTGGCATTGAGTTCCAATTGTTTTTTCAAATTTTTCATATAATCAATATTCATTGGAATTACCACTTTATTCTCCACGTACTTGGAAAGGTATTCGAAATAAAAATCTTGAAAATGCTGATCACGATCTTTATCTATAAGCACGTTGTGATGGTAGAGTTTCTTAAGAAAAGAACCAGATATCTTTGTATCTAGATGATTCTCAGATCTACCATTATTCACAAACACTTCGATAAGGTTTACAAATTTGGATCCCATATGAGATTGGAAAAAATTGATTAATAACATAGTTGTAATATCGGCAAAAGTGTCGAGATTCCGCTTTACTTGAGGAAAGTTATGGCGCACGTATTCATACAGTTCTGTTAACATTATGGTACTTTCTCGGTATATTGAAGATATGTGTTTCCAATATAGCATTAATCTTTGCAAGTTGTAAGTCGAATCCAAATCACCTATGAGATTGAGAATGTGCTTAACGTAGTCATCAGTAAACGTATTTAACTTCATAAAAAGCATTTCACACAAATTTGAAATAAATTTGGACTGATTAACCAATTGAAGTCGTTTCCTACCACCACCACTACTACTACCGCTATATTCATCGTTCTCCACAGGTTCATAAACTTTCAATTGCGTTAAAGAACGCATAATTCTATCACAATTCTCATAGTGGGCATAAAGATCTATTATTTCATCCGCTGGTTGGACTTTTGCATCAAGATTAGTCAGTTGACGACAGACCCCATTTGCCATTTCAAATACCTTATCTAACTGATCGTTCAAAGTTCGGTAAGCAGCTTGATGATCTTCTAGAAAGTGAGAAGATTCCATCATGATTCACTATAGCATTATTATTGGACCACCACCTTAAGAAAATCCTTCTAGTTGTCGATATCTTTTTGCAGTATTAGTTTAATTTGTTGGTTAGCAGCCCTTCTCTTTCGCTTCCTTTAAGGCCATCGCGTACTATGACAATAAGAGTTATACTACATATAAAGAAAATATCGAAACAATATCACATCTTATTCGCATCTTCGTTACCCTATACCAATTTTAAAAACTTTTCAGAGGAGCTTGTCTTCTTGAATTTGTAGTTGAATATATAGAAACTATCCCTTGTCAGAACTATTAAACCAAAACTCAAGAGTTTTTGTAAATTCTCCTGTAAAATGGGTTCTTTGGATTCGTCAATTGCCAATTTCATGCGAATTTCATCCATTGTCAGCCTTGCATCATCATTATAGAGGTTTAGAATGCCTGCAATTGATAAATTTGTAATTAGCGTAATCCTATTTGTATTGGAAGAAGGTATTGGTAATTTCATGATTATTAAATGTTTACTGAAGCAGCCGTGTAATGTCTTTCCTTCTGATGAAAAGGATTCTAGTTGTTCATTCCAACAATCTTTGAAATCTTGGTTGGGCCAAATTGGTTCCCCTTCGGATGATAAATTGAATTGCTCAGCAATTTGGCTGGACATGAACACTTTTTCAATGATTGGGCCATTTCCATTGATTTTATTTGAATCTATTGGTGAAGCTAAGATCCAATCAATTGATTCCTTGAATTCTAAAACTGACCCCGGTGCAGTTTTGCACACATTGTCAAAAACACGTCTTTCCAAACAGGCTTTGTGCTGGTAAAATGGTTTGAATCTACCACATAACGCAAGGATTTGAGGGAGTATTGATTTGCGTAGAATTAAATGCATAAAGTCATCAAGGGATACTAAGTAATGAATCAGAAAAGTGGACAAAGCGTTGATCCATATTTCTTCTAATTTGGAAAGCGTTTTATGGGGACTTTTTCTTATGGCATCATAGTTGCTTTGAAATTTCTCGTGCATGTAGTTGAATAACTCGACGTGGAATTCATCTACATTACTGAGACTTTGCTCAAATTGACGTCTTAATGTGCTTCTCTGCCATAGCCTTGCACAACGGAAATCATCAACCAAAATCACTTTCCTGAGTAAAAGGTCAAAATCTTGTTCCCAATGCAATCCCTTGTTTGAATAATAATGCTCAACATCGTGACTATCGAACTCGTAACTTCCATCACAACCGCCACGACCATAGACGGAGAAAACTGTGTCTGGTGGCAATATGTAGTTCTCTAAGGTCTTTGGAACTAACAGATGTCGGTTGTCCGAAAACAGTTGAAATGCAGGTGAGTTTAAGAGCATATCTGAACCGTATGATTTCAAAAACTCTTCGGTCTTCTTCCACATCACATAGATTCTACCAAAATCCTTCTCGTATTTGCTTACCCAGTTCACAACACGGCATATCAACTCTTCATCAAACCCTGTCAGTTTGCTAGGAGGGTCCTCGTATTTTGATCGTAGTGAAGATTCATAATATCTTATGCATTCGAAGATGCAGGTACCATCATGAAGGCAATTTTCATCTTTGAAGATATAATCATCACAACACCTATTCAAAAGTAGTGGAAGACCGTCGATTGCAAGTGACAAATATTTCACTTTGCATGACTTGAGCCATTCGTCACCAATATGGCCC
Organism: Zygosaccharomyces rouxii; assembly: GCF_000026365.1. Lineage (NCBI taxonomy): Eukaryota > Fungi > Ascomycota > Saccharomycetes > Saccharomycetales > Saccharomycetaceae > Zygosaccharomyces > Zygosaccharomyces rouxii. Next base: position 703,783 of record NC_012991.1, on the reverse strand, counting down.
TTCAGATATTGCAACTTCGTAAAGAACCCATTATAAAATGTGACAAAATTCCTATAATGTTCTAATGAAATGTAGGGGCTGAAATTGCAAGGACTTAAAACTTCATATAGTTGTCCTTCGAAGAATTCAACTGTAGTCCCATCTCGGTTATCGATCGCGTACCTAGCTAAATAATCCAATTCTTGGGCTGTTCTTCTCCATTGGATTCTGTTGGTTGAACGTAAATAGCGTCTCAACAGCTGCTTATAGCTCGATATTGCCTCTTCAACATCTAGTGCCATCGATCTGCGCTCATTCTTTTTAATGTATAATAAGGTGTGTTGTGGAAGACTTTAAACAGTTTCAATCAGCTAAGCAACTAATATCATAGAACATAAAGAGGATAGGAACTAATGACGGATTATAATGCAGATGATGCTAGAAAACTAGCTGACGAATTTAAACGTGAAGGTTACTTTGATCAGTTAAAAAGAGATATTTTAACGCAAAAGCATGATAATGATGAGTTACCGTTGGAACAATCAATTAGGAATAATGTAGCAAGTGTTGTAAGGAAGATGGTCACAGATGATGAGAATCTAATATTCAAGAACAGAGGATCCACCAGTGCACTAATAGAAGCTCAGTTGTTTAAACAAGGTTATAAAAGATTGGGAGAAGGCGAAGACGGTATACAGTTAGAAGAATACTTGAATAAAGTGTTGAACGATTCTGAACTTACACAGGGCATTAAAGATAAATTAAACGGTTTGAGGCCTACCGATGGTGGCAATGAGTCTATTCAAAACGATGGATCTGCATAGTACAGCATATCGTCAACCCTACGAGCTTTGAATTTTCTACCAGCACGATCGCTACTTCTGTATTTGAATCTATCCCCCAAAATGCTAAACTGTAGGGCATCTTCGTCATTCAATGGTATTTCAAGGGCAAATATAGTACCTTTCTTGGGGATACATTTAATTTCGTCTACTAGTGCCCCCTCAGTCATCATGATAAAATTCTTCTGACTATCCCAAATAACGATACCTTCGATACCAATCATATTTTTATTGACACTTTTTACTATCTTTAAGAATGAACCATTGTAATCAGCCATAGAAAGCTTGAATAGAGCTTGTGAACGATTGATGTTGAACTTGGAGGTATCGCGAACCTCCACGGGTATGTTTAACATCTCTTTAATATAGCCAATCCACAATTGTTCATGCATGGGCTTAAATTTATCGAAATTCGGCAGATCTTCCCATACTTTAGGATGATTCACCTTCAAATAATCCATTAACGTATTTTTTTCTGTAATATTCTGTTCACGAGCAATTCTTTTAGCATTTCGTACACTAGATTTGCAACGATTGATGTAATCCTTCAATGCAACTCTTGCATTTTTGGTGATCTTTCTATAGTTTGGATGTTTAATAGATGATGCAGCTGCTGCATCTGCTTCCGCTACAGTACCAATAGTAACCTTTAGTTTACTTTTATTTCTCCTCAACGATTGATGTACACCTCCATCAGTGGGTAAGATGAGTAAAGTCTCCTGTAACCTGTTATCGGAAATGGGTTTATTGGGATCCTCAAAGTTCTTGGTGAAGAGACATTCTTTTATAAACTGCTGTGTTCGATCCATCACTGATTGAGACTCGTATGCAAGTTAACTAGTTCCTTATAGTGAGTGGCCTTTTAACGTAGAGATGAGACGAAATGAGATGATCTTGAAATTTCAATTGAAAAATTCTTAAACGTTCAACTTCAGTCAATGAACAATGCGTAAAGGAACTCACAGTCTCTGGATCAATCCTGATCGTTTTAGTTGAATATCTGAAAATTGATTATTGAGTTGTCCTTGTATAATTTTCTTGCAAGCCCTTTGGAGTGCTTTTCACAGATATACCTAGGTTTGATACGTCTACTGACAAAACTTCTTGAGAGCCTTAAGTAGCTAATTGATTAGAATACGGTGCTTGCAATCTTGTAAAACGGTTTTAATCACCACTTATGTTCTGGTAAAGGTTACTGTCGGACTTTCCGAGCTTTATTCCACAAGCTCAATTCAATTGTTTTCTTGATTCTCGAGCAAGCTTAACCAATTCATGATTTAGTACACTACGCAAAGTTTGGTAATGTCATTATTTGCTTCAAGAGGACTAAGATTGGGTTTGCCGTTAAGACTGTCCCTACAATGTCGTCGAAGGTTGGTCCAACAGACGCCATTTGATCTAGATGAAGGAGAAGATGAGAAGTATCGGTCCTTGAACAACATGTATGTGGACATGTTCACTCAGAAGAATGGTGAGAAGGCTTCCGCCAATGTGGGAGAAGCTAGAAACCCCGTTAATGAATTGGATGAGGTTAATCAAGAGATTGATCAATTGTATAATGTCGGTTACGATAGTGTTACAGCGCTTGAATTGGAAAATTTAGTTAAAAGTGAGGGTAGGTTCGTCTTACAGAGTTTATCTACAGATCCTTACTATAATTTAGCCCTTGAAGACTATGTCTTCCGCCATACCCCCATCAATGACAATTTTTCCAGCCACAGGTTACTCTTTTACAAGAACGATAACTGCGTAGTCATCGGTAAGAATCAAACCGTTTGGAAAGAGGTGTTCTTGAATAATTTGGTTCATAGAGGTTATGAATTCATAAGAAGATTATCTGGAGGTGGTGCAGTGGTTCACGATTTAGGTAATGTGAATTATTCTTTTATTACTTCGAGAAAAGAATTTGATAGAGAATTCTTTAACAAGCTCATCGTTAAATGGCTGACCAACAAATACCCAGAAATGGCGTTACATTTGAACTCTAGGGGAGATATCACTCTGAATGGTGACAAGGTAAGTGGAAGTGCGTTTAAAATTGCCAAAGGAAAGGCTTATCATCATGGAACCATGCTGATTCATTCTAATTTACAAAACTTTAAAGGTTTATTAAAACCTGATCACATTGATGGCCTTACCTGGAGTTGTAACAGTGTTGACAGCGTACGATCAAAGGTAACTAACATGTCATTGAAATCTGCTCAAGAATTCATTGATACCTGTGTTGCCGGATTTCAAAACCATTTCCCATTGGTGAATAATATGATACCAGTATATTACTGTGACCAGAGTGTGGCTATAAACGATGATATCCAAAATACAATGTCAAAACTAAAGAGTGATGAATGGAAATATTTATCAGGCCCTAATTTCCGAGTAAATATTGATGAAGGTAACCATGATATATCTGTACAAAAGGGAATTATTGTCGATAGTACAATCCCAAGCACTGTTGGGATGAGCTTTGAAGATTTTGCCCAAGATTTTCCTCAGTTGTTATGACTCTCTCACAATATTTTATTTCCAGTCCCTTCTTGTACATATATATACGTATTTAAACATTCAATTAATCTGCTTGCATTTCGTCACTTCATGACCCTGTGGCAATCCATAGGAAAAATCCTCTACGTACAAAATTCCCTTACGATCCAATACAAAAAGCTTGTGTCCATCAGGGCTAAACCTCAGAGCTGCAGATTCCTTGGCTCTGTAAGCATTGGCAACCATATCCACAAGAACGATCCTCCTCTTTTCATTATCCATCATCGTCGGTGCAAATATGATGTATACAGATCCATTTCTCTCTAAAAATGCAATAGAGTCATTTCTAGGGGAAATTTCACACTTATGAATCTTAGATCCCAATTCGTCTAGTCTCATGAGCATCGTAGGTTGAGCTACACTCTGTAGACCTTCCATATTTTGTATCTTTGTATTAATTACAATTGGGGGTGAATTGAAAGCCATTGAAGTAACACACATCAAGTTGGGATTTCCAGGGAATAACTTGGTATCAGTTATGCCTTCAGATTCCATCGAAGTGTCGATGGATCTTAAACTTTTCATCACAAGTCTTGGTTCGTTAACTTTCCTTAATGAAATAACTAGAAATCGAGATTCAAGTGCTGTGGAACATGAAAGGTATAAACCGTCGTTGGAGAACTGTATGGTGTTTATCGGATCTCTATAGGGCAATGTAATGGTAAATGGAGAGAGAAATTCCGGTTCTGACGTGACTTTATTTCTTGTGATGCTATGAAAAGCAATCAATGCTTGTTCTGAACCTGTATTTCTATCCTTACCGGTAATTCCACAGGCTAATAGATTGGAGTTGGGATCAATATCGATACATCTTATGGGGAAGCTCGACAAATAGGAATATACAGGCTGACCACCTTGGTTTAAATCAAATATCCTCAGTCTTCTTTTAGTACCCGAAATGACTAGGAAATCATTGGATAGTTTACAGTAATAGTGTTCCCAAGAACCATTCTGCGATTTTTCACCTTTCGATAAGAGTACCTGTTTATCCTCTGGATACCGCAGATTATCAAAATCAGGACCATATTCACCAGTAGATTTTCCACAGAAGAGTAAAGTTGGATTCTGCTTTGAAATTTCTTTAGGAATATCGTAAACTTCCCAGCTATGTTCTGTAACCAATGCAAACTTCGTACAGTCTGGTGAAATCGCCATATTCACAAAAAGTTTAGATTTAGTTTTTAAAAACTTTTGGTGGGTATTAAATTGCGTTCGCCTCCTGTATACTGGAAAGCATTTGGCAAAATAGTACTCTTTTTCTTCATTGGTACTCACAGACACTGTCAAATTTTGTAAATCATTTTTAATGGACCCTGTAGCTGAATCCTGGGATACTGGAATGGTTCTCGTATTTGATGCATTATCTAGGACTTTCAAATCTTCCGCGCTACCCAACTCCCTATCATTACCTTCAAGAGCCATGCCAACTGGTGGCTGATTCATAGGATCTGTAGAGGAACTATTTTCCAAGCTCTCGTTGTTGAGCCTGGTAGCTACTGCATGGAAAAGTGATAACAATGAATACTGCTTATTTGGAGATCTACCAAAATTCTCACTTCTACTGGATTCATACTGAGACGGTATTCCCGTGGCTGCAAGACTAGCATTTTCCGGGATCAATAAAGACTTATGAGTAGTAGCGGAATCATCTGTAGTGAGCTTATCAGAGTGAATAGATTGTCCAAAATCATTACCAGATTCTCTAGGGTTCCTCTGATAAAGTTGTAACAGTGAAGAAATGTTCCTTAATGGCTGGACGGCACCAACCATGGTAACATCTACAGATTGACAGTTGGGACACCGTATACCACTACCACCCATTAGAGCTTGCAGTTTTGTGTAAAGGTTCTCAGATATGCAACACCCACAGGACAACATTGAACTATCGTCAACTAAACCACTTCGTACTTTGATGTTGTAATCGTCTGTGATTTCATTTCTGTGGAGACTCAATATCTCCTTCGGGAGAACTAAACTCTGTCGTATATCATTAATTATTTCATCAGGATTCATTGCAACGATTCTCAAGTTGAATTGAGATTCGGTTTGGCCCGTTGTTGCGATGTTATCAGTTGACGATGAGCTTAAGCTTTGAACTTCATTGATTTACGCAGATTATTTGATGGTATTCGATGGGGGACAACGCGAGTTTCTTTCCATTACAACAACAACGACATACTTTTAGACCTCTGGAAAGAAGAAGACACTAGTTTTTAACGCTCCAGTATCTTGATTATTGCAATGATCGTCATGTAATTATGGGGTCTCTGTTCGCCTTTTCAAGATCTTGATGCTCGAGTTAAGTTCTTTAGCTCGCTTAATCGTAAGCTTGTCATACGTATTGATGAGGAAGATAGACAAAATTCAAATGAGAGTCATAATGCGTTGAAACTGGGCTATAGAGCTGTCTTGATGTTTCAAGATGAACAAATTCAAAATATTTCAATGAACCACGATCTTGTTTAGTAGCCCATGAGTCAAAAGCCAACAACAATACGTTTTATTTAAAGGGAAAAAAGAGAGGAAAAAAGAATGAAAAAAAAAAAAAAAAAAAAAGAAGTATATTAATAGTCCTTGGTTCATTTGTATGGATATTCTACTTGTCTATCCTTACGCAACCAAATCTTCTTTTTCTTCTTGGTGGTTACATGTTCGACGAACTTCTCCACGCAGTTTTCAGTTTTAAACTTCTTGATAAATACAGGATCCCAGAGTTCCGAACCAATTCCTAAATCTTTGCAGCACCTCATTAGAGCATTACTCTTGCAACCTTCGGTTGCGGTTGGAATCCCCGTTTCAGAGAAATAATCTTGTTCACCTCTTGCGACACTTACCAATTGATTGTGACAGACAAGTCCATATTCTCTGGTGACCAATTTTGGTGTGACAATTGTCTGTGAGCGTGGTACAAGACCCCAACCACCGGCACCAAATGCCTTATTTAAGATGCGGCGGTACTTAATCTCTGGTAAATAGATCATACCATCCGGTTTGATTTCAATGTCTAAGGGTCCTAAAGTTTCTGATAGTTTCTTTTGAACTTCATCTGCAAAAGGTTTTGCTCCAAATCCATGCCATGAAGTCGACCAGTCTACTGTCCTTGAAGAGCCAATAGGATTTTCACCTTCTAGTGGCTTGCCCCCGAGACCTTGTTCCAAAGGTTTATTAGAATTTGCGGATGCTAGTGAAGGGTTTGAGCGCAGTGGGCCAGCGTGTGAGTGTGGTGGGGCTGGTGGTGGTGGTGGCGGCCTCTCAAAACCAATCCACCTAACCATTCTCAATCTCATCGCTCCCCTGGCGTTAAACCTCCTGAGTGATAACAGAGGCAAAGACATGATGGAAACGCTCTGATATAATCCAGCGAATCGAGAACTAGTGTTTTTATTCTAGAGAGAAGCTCAATATGGGGGATTCTTTGGGTCTTTATTTCTCTCTTGTAGTATGGAGGTGTGTGGTATATTCACATTGCCTGCCGCGAGCCCTTGCTTTTTTTCATCTTAGGGCTCAAATATGTCAAATATGTCAAATATGTTAAAGATTGGTTAAAATTAAAGCGATGATTGATTAAACTGCAGAGGCCTTCTAGCATTCTAGTAACTTATTACCTATTTTTTTCAATTTTTTCTGCATATCTATGCGCGTACAGGTATATATATATATATGTATATATGTGTGTGTGTGTAAATTCTGCTCTTAAAATCACCAAATTCTTATATATCAACGTCAGCGGTAGCTAGGAAAAAAAGTACTGACATTATATTTAAAAGATTGGCTAATTGCGCAAACGCAAGATAGATTGAGAGCATTGAAAGTGCTTTTGTACATTAATATCTAACCAGTAATTTTCAAATCTTAGACAGCGGTCCCGGTTTTCATTTTCAAGACTGGAGTTCTTAATTCGGCTACATAACGTAAAATGGAATAAAGGCGAAGAAAGCTAACATTGTGGATAAGCGAACACTTACGCTAACCAGAATAGGATTTGCAGAATGCTTAGCATACGGTATGTACTTTTGTGTAATCTACTTAACCGCCTTCATCACGTGGCTAATAATCACGTGACTTAGACCGCGATAATTTTTCCGTAATACGCGAATTGAAATTTCCGAACGGAAGAAAAAGCAAACCATATATAAGAGGATGAGTCTAACGTGTCAATATTATAAGAAAGTAAAAACAACTTCAAGTCCTGTGAGATTCCAGTGAGTACCAATTGATTTAGAAGATAGTTGATCCATTTTAACTGGTGAAACTTCAATGGGCTCGAAAAAAAAGGATCAGACCACTGTTAGTGGTGGTAATAATACCAAGAACTCTGATACTGCATCTATATCGAAATCCAAGCCATCCACTCCTAGTTCGTCAGGCTTCTCATTCTCCACAGAAAAATGGCTGTTAAGAGATCCTCCTGATGCCGCTAACTGTTACCGCTTCTGGCTTTGGGCGGTTACCGGTTTAGCATTTTGCGCTAGATTTTACAAGATATGGTATCCTAAGGAAGTTGTCTTTGATGAAGTTCATTTCGGTAAATTTGCGTCTTATTATTTGGAAAGAAGTTTTTTCTTCGATGTGCATCCTCCACTTGCTAAGATGTTAATCGCGTTTATTGGGTTTTTAAGTGGTTATGACGGCTCTTTCAAATTCGATGAAATTGGTCACAGTTATGTGCAGAATCCTGCTCCATTTCTGCAATACCGTTGCTTCAATGCCTTCTTGGGGACCATCACAGTGCCATTGCTGTTCAACACTTTGAAAGAATTCAATTTCAAAGCTATCACTTGTGCATTTGGTGCTCTTTTGGTGGCTATCGATAACGCGCATGTTACTGAAACAAGATTGATTCTACTAGACGCATTCTTGAATTTCACTGTGGCACTTTCAGTCTACACCTATGTGAAATTCTACAAAGCGCAATTGACTAGTCCATTCTCCCTGAAATGGAACCTGTGGTTATACGCAACTGGTCTTTCATTATCATTAGTTATCTCTACAAAATACGTTGGTGTCCTGACATATGCCATGATCGGTTCTGCAGTTGCCATTAATTTGTGGCAATTACTCGACGTACGTGCTGGTTTAACCATCCGTCAATTTGCTAGCCATGTGGTGAAGAGATTGAATGGTTTCATCTTTGCTCCCTTCCTCGTGTATCTGTTCTGGTTCTGGGTCCATTTTGCCATTTTGACGAAATCCGGTTCTGGTGACAATTTCATGTCTGGTGAATTCCAAGAAACTTTGGGTGATTCGCCTTTGGCAAAAGAATCTAGACAAGTCAACTACCACGATATTATCACTTTGAGACACAGAGACACTAACGGTTTATTGCATTCTCATTTGTCTCGTTATCCTCAACGTTACGAGGATGGTCGTATCTCTTCTCAAGGTCAACAGGTTACTTGTTACTTTTACGAAGATGCTAACAACCAGTGGGAAATTGTGCCAGTCAAAGAATTACCATCACCATCAGGCCAACCACTTTTGCTCAATGAAGCCTTCAGATTGAGACACGTTATGACTAACAGTTACTTGTTAACTCACGACGTGGCATCTCCATACTATCCAACAAATGAAGAAGTCGTTACTGTCTCTGAGGAAGAAGCCAACGGTGCAGATTATCAACAAACTTTGTTCATGTTCCAAGGTTTGAGTAAAAGAGATGCAGGTTCTATTGTGAAATCAAAGGGTACTTTCTTCCGTATCTTCCACGTTGATACCGCTGTGGCTCTTTGGACCCACAATGACGTCTTGTTGCCAGAATGGGGGTTCAACCAGCAAGAAGTCAACGGTAACAAGAAGGTTACTGACCCAGACAACAACTGGTTTGTGGACACCATTGTGAATATTGATGAAGAAAGAAAGGCTTACGTTCCAAGAGAAGTCAAGACGTTGCCTTTCTTCACCAAGTGGGCCGAATTACAAAGGTTAATGTTTGAACATAACAACAAATTATCCGCAGATCACCCATTCGCCTCTCAACCATACTCTTGGCCAGGTAGTATGAACGGTGTCTCATTTTGGACAAAGGATTCTGAAAGGAAACAAATCTTCTTCATCGGTAACATTATCGGTTGGTGGTTACAAGTGATTTCCCTAGCCACATACATTGGGATTGTGATCGCAGATTTGATCAGTAGACAACGTGCATACTATGCATTGGGTAGAATCACTAGAGAGAAAATCTATGGACCTCTAATGTATTTCTTTGTCGGTTGGGGATGCCACTATTTCCCCTTCTATTTGATGGGTCGTCAAAGGTTCTTACACCATTACTTACCAGCCCAATTGATCGCCTCTATGTTCACTGCTGCATTGTGGGAAGTTATCTTCAGCGACTGTAAATCCTTAGATCCTGAAAAGGATGAAGAGCAACCCAACACCAATTACAACAATACCCCAGAGGTTAAAACCAAAGTCTTGTACATTTTCTTTGGCATCATGGCAGTGGCTATCGTGTGGTGCTTCTGGTTCTTCTCTCCATTTGTATATGGTGATGTGACCTTGACCCCACAACAAGTTGTCGCCAGAAAATGGTTAAACATGGAGTTGAACTTCGCCAAATGAAGCTTGATAAAAGGTAAATCTAATTCTGAATAAATGAACATTGGAATAAATCCAAAAAATCACACCTAAATACCTAAGAAACGAATTAAAATAAATTTTTCTAAACACTATGATTTGTGACCATAAAAGTTAGGTTGAGGAAACGGCAGTTTCCTGTGCATTCTATTAACAAGTTCCAAGAAGTTGGGTTCATTCTCTGAAGTGATGTAACCATGTCTTATTAGAAAATCGGTCATCACTAGCGCGCAATTAGGCTTGAATTCTTTTCTCGCGATGGCATCAATTGTCTCTTGCAATGTCAGTAAGTTGAAACTGTCCACTTCACCGTCGTTGGGTTTGGGGACAACGTCTTCAGAAAGGGCTAAATCAAAAATGTATTCCACCTCACCTACTATATAGGCTGACTCACTATCGAAGTTGACTTGATCAAATCTTTGAGGAAAATAAAAGTACGATAAAACTCCGGCAGCCCTTATCCTCCTTTCAATGTCTGTTTTGCTCAGGTTGGCTTCTTCCATACTCTCCTTGATAACAGTATCATTGATACCATGAGGATACCCTATACCACCAGCTATGATATTATCCAACATAAGAGGCCAAGTGGGCTTCGTCGCAGACCTTCTTGGGATCCAAAATTTAATCCCATTGGTCTTCGTATCTATTAAGTAGCCATTGACATGAATACCATATGTAACGATACCAAGAACTCCAGCCATGGCCCTTTCCACAAGCACATAAGGGCTTCCATGCACATAGACCGCATATTTTTCATCCCTCCAGCCTTTAATCTCTTTTAATTCAGACTTCTCATACAATATCCTGGCAATCCGGTCGATCTTAGCATTTCTGATATCTACTTTATCATCATTGAATTTCAACTCAGCCAATGAACCCTCATTCTGTTTGATGGTGAACGTACCATCAAACAATTCTTGGCCACAGCACCTGAGCATTTCCTTAACAGCAAACAAAAGTGTGAATCCAATTCGAATGTTATCATGAGAGGTCAAATAGAGAACTTCTTCCTTGAATTGCTTATCTTCTTCATATTCATCTGGAAATTGATCAACTCGATCCATCACATTTAAGAACGAAAAGTTGTTCTTGTCATCTTCAGCTGTCCTTAAAAGAACTTCCTTGCCCTGACACTGAACTGCTTTAACCATCCTTTCGGTTGCTTGTGTCAATTTGGTTGCATTATATAAAATGATCGAGAAGGCGAACTTATACTTCTCGATCATATCTTCATTAATACCCTAAGATCGAAATAATTACCTTTGTTGTTGATCATTGATTAGAAAAAGCTGATTAGATAATGACCACTACTATCAAATCATTCTTACAATTTCTCAAGAATGACCATTTATGCAATTTGACTCCATCATCAGCATTGAGAGTTGTATTTGGAAATGAAGCTGCTGATTTTGATTCCGTGGTATCTACCTTGACGTATGCCTTTTGTAGTTACCAGAAGGATCCAGCAAATCCATTAGTGCCCATCATCAACATTCCTAGAGCTGAATTACCCTTGAGAAGAGACGTAATGAGGTCTTTGAACAGATTAAACGTCACAGAAGATTTATTATTCTTCAACGAGGAGTTCAAGCGTTACAAGACTCTCTGTGGATCTGTTAATGCAATTTTGGTGGACCATAATGAGGTGGAAATGAATTCTAGGGCCTTGGTTAACATTGTAACGGGTATAATAGATCATCACAAAGACCAAAAATTGCACTTAGAGGCACATCCAAGAATAGTTCAAACTACTGGTAGTTGTTCATCTCTAGTATTTAATTATTGGCGTGATATCATACTTAAATCTGAATCTGAAGGTTTCAAGGAAGTAGCTTTATTATCTCTGGGAGCTGCCCTATTGGATACATCCAATTTCCGGTATAAAGTGGAAGCACCAGACTTAGAGGCTCTCAAATACTATGAGAGCATATTATCAGATATTGATAGAGAGGAATATTATAAACAGTTGAAGAGTGATAAAGATGACTTAGAAGGAATGCACATTAAGGATATTTTCAAAAAAGATTATAAAGAATTCACATTTGAACAAGATCCTCATAAGATCAAAGTGGGAATTGCATCTGTAGGTAAACCATTGGAATGGCTTAATAAACAATGTGGCACCGTCGATGTATTCAATTCAGAATGCATTGAAGCTCAAAAGGAGCGTAACCTAGACATTTTCGTCGTAATGACCGCTTGGCAAGATGGCAGTGAATTCAAACGTGAAATCTTGGTTATTTCACCCGTTAAAGATCATTCTGAAAGGATCATGAACAAAATATCATCAGAGTTGAAATTGGAAAGTACTGACCAAATAAACACAGCAAGTTTGGATCATCATTCCTACTACTTTAATGCATTTAACCAATTGAATGTTTTGGCCAGCAGAAAACAAGTTGTTCCACTGCTTGGTGATGCATTTCACTCTACTGCTGCTGATAAATAACTTATCTTCCAAGTTCCAAACCGTTGTTTGCTAGAGGGCAAAATAGAATTTGTAGTTTCTAATGCATCGACAAATTTGTCTAATGGAACTTTATCTACTTGTTCCTCATCGATATTAGCTTTAAACCCTACATTTGAAGGAATTACATCACTGTAAAAGATTTTGAGGCAGTTATGCAGTGATTTTCCATTAGCCAAGGTAACTTCAATTCCCATGGAAAATAACCAGATGTAGAGTTGTGTGTTACCGGATCTTAACAAGATATATCTTGTAGAATTGGCCCTGTTGCAATTGAGTAAAATAGATATAATTTCAGATTCTGCTGGGAAAACATCGTCACAAACACCGTCACTTTTCAAACGCAGTTGCCATTTAGGAATCCTCAACATTCGATCACTAGTCCTTCTGCCCAATGGTTTCTTACAATTGGAACACATAGCGATATTCTCATCCACAACAGTCGTCCTACCGGCAAAGGTATCTTCAAGGGCTTGAAAAAAAGAGTCCCCAATAAGAATTTCGTTTAGACACGGGCTTAGTGAATTCTTTTGTAGTGAATAGAATTCGGATGTCTTATCTTGCGGTTTATGACAGTGCCAGTAATCCATTAATTCCATCCAAAACTCAGATGGCATTTCATTTAATCTAAAGCAATTGTCATGATCAATTATATCCATATCGCATTGTATGCAGCATAACTTAAAATTCTTTAGACCATTTAGTTGGCGCTTGCTCCATTTCATCTGCGGCATCATTAATACATCATTGCGAGACTTATCCATTGGAACATCTTCTGACTTTAAAGTGAGAAGATACTCATCTCTATCACTACCACCGACTTTAACTAGCCTCTTTGAGTTAACTTTTCCAGGATTGTACGGTAATGCTATATCCAAACGTTCACCTCTCCCATCTTGTACTGTAATCTTACCAGAATCCGAATATTTTAAACTAGGCTCTTTGATACCATCCAAAACCACCGACGTAGTTCCGATACGTGGTAGAAACTCGACTAGAAACCTTATTGAATCTGCCATTGTCCCTGTCTCTTGTATGGTTCTTATAAAGCTCATCACGAGTTGAAATTTCAAGCATTCAAAGTTACACGATAACTACCAACAACATCAAGAAATATTGCCATTATAGATCAGACGCAAAGAGGTCGATGGATCTGTGATGTCGGCTTTTAATGCATTGAATATTACACCTCATGATGAGCAATTAGAAGCTGAAGAGCATTCTCGAGAGCTAGAGATTGAAGAGTGCTTCAAGATATTTCAAAGTGCCCTGTTCGAGTTGAAGACAAAGAGATACAAAGAAGCTGATTCTAAATTCGAAGAACTGCTGAGTAGAGATGTGATAAAACCTGATAAATGGGGGGTTTACTACTATTCCTCGCCTACTTTGGATAGACTTCGGTATCTGTCCTACCGTAATCGAGGAATGTATCATTATAGCTATCTGCTTGATCATAGATCCAGCATATCTTCTCAGGACATTGTCGACTGTATTATTAAAGTAATTGAGAACCTTTTGGAATCAATTCAACATAATGATGCCGATAGCACAGTTACAGAATTACTGATACAGATCTTCCAGAGTTACAAGAGCAAAAGATTAGAGAGGATGGTGCTAGAATACGAGCTCACGAGGTCAGAGAATAACCTACTCCTGCTGGGAAGGAAGAAAAGAAGCATCTTACCCAAATTACGGCAGATAATAGGCCAATACAGTGACCTCTTGCAAGAAATCCGAGACAATGAGCCAACAAGGACTAATATGAAATTATTACAAAACTTGGCACATCCCAAACAATTGCCAGAACTAAATTCTGTTCTTTTGCAAATTAGGGATATGAAGACGCAAGATGAACATATCATGAAGGAACTTGACGTACTTGAAGTGACACTGGAAAGTTTTACTTGGGAAGCCTTGGCGGAATCTTTGAAGGGACTATTACCTCAGACGAAATCTACAAACCTTTTGAATAAATCTTTGGATCCTTATGCAGATTTAGAAGAACCCATTGAGGGTATAAAATTTGTTTTGGCACAGAATGATAAGGTGGAACCTGAACCTGAAAATAATAAACCTGAGGAAGAAACGATAAAAGAACAAATTACTCCATCTCTAGATAATACTAACGATGTCAAGGAACAAGAACCTGTGGCAGAAAAGGAAGCTCAGGAACTTGATACTTCTACAAACAAGCGTCCCATAGATCAAGTCGAATCATCTAAACCCGCGCAAAGAAGCAGTAAACGTTTCAAGGACAAAGATCAGGAAGTATCAGAAAATGAAACTTCAATTACAAACCATGTGGCATTTTTGGAGGAGTTAGCAAGTCTTTTGGAACTTTTGGGATACGAACCGTCGTCTGATCAATGGAAGTCCCTGTTGGAGGCACAATCTGACACCAATGAAGAGCATCTACCTCATCGGGATCTTTTGGATTGTCTGAAAGATTGGAGCAGTTGGCATACCGACATTTTTGCTCAAAACGATTCAGGCTCAAACAATACTGTTTCGAATGGTGGCGATACTTTACAATTGAACGCTTTATTGAAATCTAATGTCTTTGCGGATAAGGACAACGATGTTAATCCCTTGGAAGATCTACCGGAGGAAAAACTATCATCTTTCATCAATGCGATTAACGAAACTCCGATCCATTTCCAAGAAGTCAGATTCAGGTTCCTCCACATGTTGCTTACGAATGGTGGTCAAGGAGAACAACGTCCTATCATCGATTGTTCGTGGTCTCGTCCTTTATTCCAAGCGGTTGAATGGTTATTCTTGAGCATTGAACAAAATTTATTTGAATTTGCATGCAACAATCACGACTCCTGTGCCTATTTGGCTTTATCGCTTTATGAACTGCTAGTGAACATGATGGGTGGCATATGTGAAGAGATTTCTTCAAAAAAGCTGCAGGGCCACAGAACTACAGAACTGAAAACCCAGAGAAATAAATTGGTGATAAAACATGATAAATGGTTGGATTTACTTCGATCTTATCACAAAGTTAGCACAAAATGGAACCTTCACTTCCAATGGGCACATTATTGTTTCTTGCAGTATACTTGTGAAGTGTTTGATGATCAGCTACCTTCGAATTTATACATGATAGAAGAAATGTTGAATGAATTGCATGAACCATTTGATGCAGTATATCCAAACTACAGGTATATTCCTCGACTGAACCTTTCCTCGTTACATTCTCAAATAAGAAAAATTAGCATAATACGAAGAATCAGCGTTGTTGATATTGCAAATGAGGAGGCAAAAACAGAGGATACAGATCAAAATATGGACATTTTGGAAAGAATTCTCTTACAGAGTGTCCAACCGGGCAAAGAAGTACTACCAGAAGATCAAGAAATGCTTTCTTTCATTCAAAATTCCCCATTTTTACTGAAGCTTAAATTGTGGGAAGCTCTTTTTTCATATTATGTTAAGAATCAAAATGTGGTTAGTGCCATGAACTGCTACTTTTACGTGCTAAAGTTATTGAGTAACATCGTCCTTTCAGATAGGTACTCTCAACAAGCGGAAAAACAGCGCCATCAAATTCTTTTAACTGTACTTATTACCGTGGGTAATTTCACTTCAAAATTCATTAAGCTGTTATCGGACAGCAATTGGAGCAACTTAAGGATTTCCGAAGTCCCAGAAAGTGAACAGTTATTGGTGAAATTTTTCATTTTATTCAACTCAGTGCTATATTTCGAGAATAGGAAAGATCTTTTCGGTAGATCTTTCTTCCGAAAAGCTGCTAAATCTTCAGCTAAAGTGAAAGACATAATCGCCAATTTGACCACTCTATTGATCTACTTTTTTGATTCTGAATTGTCATCCAAAAGACCCGAACAACGTGGCTATTTGATGTCGAATTTTATCTGGAGTTCCCATTCTCTGTTAGGTAGTTTCGGGTTCTGCGATGCATCTAACGGTAATTTCTTAAAGCTCTCAGAACATTTACTCTGTCAATTTATCGATCAAGAATCATTGGTACAGTTGAAGCAAATTCTCTGGTGTAGGTATCATTATATTATTGCTGGCGATAATTTCACACCCGAACAACATCGAACGAGAGCCATTGAAATGGATAAACGTAACTCCTTGCCGCTGGGAATATATCTCATTAAACTTCAATATCAGGGAAAGAATCCTCTGTTGGCTAGTGGAAACAAGGCATCGCTGAAACCAGTTTTAGATAACATTATCGAGCTAGTTGGAGATCCAATATCCTTAGGAAACCATGTTGTTGCAAGAAACAAATATTTGATAGAAGAATATTTAGATTCACCATTGACTGCGAATATTTTAAGAAAGGCATTCAAAGGGGGAGGACAATTGGCACTTACGACGCCTCGTGATGAATTACAGGAGGCCACAGATGCCGGTTTGTTTTACGTTTCCAGCATTCAAGCGTTCAACTTGTACAGAATTCGCAAAAAATCCATGCAAGCGCGGCCATCAGAGTTAGACTACATTGTCGCTATGCTTAAGAATGATATTTTGTACAACACACAACGTTTCGAAAGCTGGCTTTTACTGGGACAATGTTTTGCATTTATGGTAGAAGACGATTTGATCTGGACTTCAGATAAACTGTCGGTGCCTGAAAAGAAATACTGCACTGCCCAAACCCAAAGACAAGCCATTCTCTGCTACATCATGTCCGTTGCTATTTACTACGACAAACCTTTGAAAACTGCCGACGACAATCTCATAATTCAAAAAGCATTTGAAGCCCTCGGTTCAGAAATGATGAGTGGATACTTAAAACCAATGGAAAAACTGTGCTACTTTGGCTCTCTATCGGGGCCTCTATTAAAGCTCGATGAAGAGGGTGAGATTATCAAGCAAGACCAATTTAGCATGAGAACCATATCTGATTTTAACGTAGAGCAGGCTATTTTGTTTAGCTTCCAACAGGCAATCAATTTTGAGAATGGCGATGACACAAATGAAGGTGTCAACAGCTCCAAATGGATCTATTATTACAACATCGGACGTTTTCTGTTTAAAATAGCCCGTACAGAACATGGTATGGTGGCTTCTAAAAATCTCTTGAAATCATGCAGGTTAGCGTCCAGCGTTTCCTCTCATAAGGATCCTATCATCGAACCTCACTATTCCTTCATCAATATTTGTTATAAACTGGTTAAAAATGACACACTGTCACCACATAAGGCCCTATCTCTAGTCTCCAAGGATAAGGATTTCTTCGAGGAAGATGACCAGTTTTGGCAAATGGACAATTCATTGGCGGAAGATTACCAGAAGAAATTCTTTTACCAAAAAGTAGTAAAATTGTTACACTTTTTGTTATCCGTTGACAGGAAGAAATGGCACCATAGGCCTCGTTACAGAATCGCTAAAATTCATTTCGAAGATTTTGATGACGTGGATACTGCGATTACTGAAATTGAAATTGTCATGTCAGTTAAGAGTGCACATAAAAACTTGGTCAACATTTGGAAACCGGATTTCGAAAGACCGGGAAAACATTTTGTGTACACATACCAATATGTGATGTTTTATTTGGATCTTTTATTCTGTAAGAATGACTTCAACTCCATCGGCCGTGTCTGTAAGAAGATCAGAAGATTTGGATCAGGTATGGCATATGTTAACAAAGCCATTGAACATGCGCTCATGCTATACACACAGTGCACAAGATCTAAGTTACAACTCAATGAAAAAGAATGCGTGGAACATCTAATGCCCTCACTGAACTACCAAGTGTTTCTCAAAGTCAGTGAAGATTTACAAAATGGGTTTAGCGAAGAGAACTATTCAGAGGAGCTGCTATCGGGTCTCAAGATCGCCTACCAATTAAAGAAAGGAAACAACGGTATTGCATTTGATGGCATATGCATTTCAATCTATTTCAAGTACTTCTACCTACCAGTTGCACCCATTGATGTAGAACCAGATGCCAGTATAAATGGCCAAGACCAAGATCGGGAAGATACCGCTACACATGCGCCGTCTCAGACGCCAGAACCACCGGTCAATCAGGGACCCAAACCAGTTACACAGTCAACCAACGGCCAACCAATGTCAAATAAATTCTCAATTCCAAGGAAGCGTGTAAGCAAGAAGGATGCATTTGATAGAATTAGACTGCTTGTTGAGAAGATCACGTGTAATTAGAACTACTGTGTTAAAATTTCTTCATGGAAGACATGAGGTGGTTAAGAAGAATTAAAGGTTCTTTACACAAGAAATGAATAGTTAAGTGTTGAGTCGCCTAAGAGAATATTGCATATTTATCACAAAATGACCGGTAGAGAAGTTAATGTTGCAATTATTGGCTGTGGTTTAGTCGGTTCTGCTGTTTTGAGACAATTGCAAGCTGCTAAGTCTTCTGTTACTTACAACTTAATTTTACTTTCTTCCTCTAAGAAGAGTTTGATCTCTGATGATTACAAACCATTGGACATTGGAAGCAACTGGAAGGAAACTTTAAACACATCTAGCAAGGAACCTTTGCCACTAGAATCCCTATTGTCATACTTGATCAGATCTCCAAAGCCCGTGATTTTGGTGGACAACACTTCCAATGAATCCATCCCTGAATTTTATCCTAAATTTGTGGAAAATGGTATTTCCATTGCTACACCTAACAAAAAGGGTTTCTCCTCTCAATTGAGTCTTTGGAAGAGAATCTTCTCAAACAAATCCACTAACGGTTTGGTTTACCACGAAGCCACTGTCGGTGCAGGTTTGCCTATCATTGGTACTTTGAATGATATGGTTAACACTGGCGATCAAGTGCAAAAAATTGAAGGTATCTTCTCCGGTACTTTGTCCTACATCTTCAACGAATTTTCCACCGTCGAGCCCAACAGCGTGCAATTCTCCGATGTTGTCAAGAAGGCAAAGGACTTGGGTTACACCGAACCTGATCCAAGAGATGACTTGAACGGGTTGGATGTCGCTAGAAAAGTTACCATTCTAGCCAGACTAAGTGGATTGGAAGTGGAGTCCCCAACTTCTTTCCCTGTCCAATCTTTGATTCCTAAACCATTGGAATCCGTGGCTTCCGCTGATGAATTTTTGGCTAAGTTGCCACAATACGACTCTGATTTGACCAAGTTGAAGGAAGAAGCTGCCAAGGAGAACAAGGTTTTGAGATTCATCGGAAAAGTTGATGTCGCTAGCAAGCAAGTTTCTGTGGGTATCGAAAAATACGACGCTTCTCACCCATTTGCCTCTTTGAAGGGCTCTGACAACGTCGTTTCTATCAACACTCAACGTTATCCAAACCCATTGGTGATCCAAGGTGCCGGTGCCGGTGCCGAAGTCACTGCTGCAGGTGTCGTAGCAGATGTCATTAAGATCGCCGAAAGAATTCAAGCTTAAAGCTTAATATGTTGTCATTAAGATATATATATATATATATATATATATATATGTTGATGGTTCAGTCGATTTATTCGTCAACATGCTGCCCCTTTAGCCACTTGTCCTTTGCGTCAAGGAATATCACTCTTAACTCATTATAGTTAGTGCAAACTTTCTTGAAGTTTAACATCACTTTTTGGGCGTCCACTGCGAATTGCGTGGAAAATTGTGATTTTGCCACAATTTTACCAGGTATGGCCCTAGAGATATAGATATTGTTGGGAGCCAAAAACAATTCACCACTTTCTCTCACTTCTGCAATATATGCACCTGTATTGTGAATGTATTGGGCATATTTAAACTCAGGCTTCCCCCAAGAATACATTATTTCAAAATCACAATGAATGTCTTGGATAACCTTGGAAGCTCTATTATCAAGTAAGAACCCTGAAACTTGGAGTAAGTGCATATGATAGTAGTATTTACTCTCGGAGAGCAACTCTTCATCCTTAAACTCAGGATCTTCCCAAGGGTTAATCGCCAGTTGAATTTCCACGAACGAATGAAAGGGGTCTACCGCAGGTATAGTACAAAGTTCCCTCCAAGGAATCTCCACTAATCTTAGTCCATATCTTTCACAAAGTCTTGACCAATTCCCCACCAAATCATCAAGAAATTTTGGTGTTGTTGTTAACCATTCAAGCCTGATGTGAAAACAATGATCTGGATTATGCACTCGATCGTAATGAACAGTACAAGTTTCCATCTTGTAAGATTTGCCAGCAGGATCAACATCTATCACCAAAGAATTACTCAACATCACGGATGACTTCACGGGACGTTCACTAGCGTTATTTCTAGTATCGGATTGATTATCATTAGAAATATTGGAAGTGCTATTACTGTTTACCATTGTCAAAGGCAGCACATTCGTTTCAGATATACCAGATGACGAATTCTCCCCTGCAGCTCGTCTTTGGTCGTTAGAAGATTTGGAATCAGAATTTACCTTCTCGAGAGTACGAGCATCTACGAGGTACGATGGTGTAATCTGATAGAAATAATGACCATCAAGAAACCCGTGCTTATTCAAAACGTGTTTAAACAGGCCTCTATCCATCAAACTTTGGCCGTACTCAACAGCCTCTTCCCTAGTATCAATATCACTTAAATTTCTCAGTAACCAATTGACCATTTCTGATCCAATGAAACTATTTTGATGTCTTTTCCAGTGCCATTTCCGATTGACCAGGGTAAGAGGGTTATTACCATGTTGTATTTCATGCGCCAGTTCTTTTATGTCTACATCTTTTTTTAGCTGCTTCCTATCTGCAAAGATGGAATCCTTATAACTTAGAACTGATCTATCCAGAGACGACTTTTGTTCACGAATAAAATCGAAAAGGGATCCTGTGTAAAATAGAATCTCTGGTTGGATTTCTTCTCTTTTGTTTTTCTTCATTTGCTTCTCCTTTGCAGTCAACAGGCGGGATTTGGATATTGAAGATATTAGTCGATTTAAGCCTTCCAATCTTATTTCCTCTTGAGTTAAAGTTTCATTTCTTCCATTTATAACAGATGAATATGTATTGGTAGGAATGTCAGCGGGAAGTACCACCAACTTGGATCTGAATCCACATTCATTTTTATCAAGCCCGTATTCCCCGTATCCTGCCAACACCTGATCAATCTGATTCCAATTCAAAGGCGAACGAGCAGCATGCAATGGATCGATCTTTGCCTTTCTGTACAAGTTTTCGTAACGAGTTTTAACCAAAGGAGCATAGCTAGATACCTGTTCAAATGGATTCTCTTCATTCTTCCTCATATATCTTTGGACGTCGATGACACCATCCATACCACAACTGATTCTATGAATCTCAGAATCAATTGTCATATATATCCTGATATTAACCCAAGTACCATCAATAAACTTAGCAACTGGTGATTCGTTGTTTTCGACCCCTTTCGAACGCTCCACATTTTTGACATTTTCTCCCACACACAATTGAAAACCTGCCAAAAGACGCACATAAATCATATTACGTAGCAGATCTTTCGAAGTTTGCTTATATGCCTCTTGATCAATGTTCAGATTAACTGAATGATTTCTAAAGAAGAAATTATTCTCAAAGTCCAGCTTTGAAGGAAAATCTGAAATCGTAATGGGTAATTCCGCAGGTGTTGTAAAGGACCTCCATTTACTGTACCTCTTGGGAACATACCTTGGTAAAACATCTTTCCATCTTGTGGGATACATCATTCCTGCAAGATCTTCGTTAACTGGGACAGATGGATTCTTTATTTCAATCCACGTTCTCACTTCAGTTGGAGAAGATCCGGAATTATGAGCCGCAGATTCTTGCAATGGCGTTTTTCTGTCATCTACGGTAAATAATGGTTTTGTCTCTGAAGCACCATGATCTACAGGTGACTCCAAATTATGAGCTGAAGCATATAGAGGAAAGCCATCAATTCCGAAAGGTGAGCCGTTTTGATTGTCCAGATGGTTCAGAGTGGATAAATTCTTCTTGATAACTGGTACATGTTCTGAGGAATTGCGAGGGGATAATGCTGGTTTTTGAACCGGGGATCTTTCAACACCATCTGTTCGATCTTCAACTGGTTCATGTGTACTCATATCTCTTTTAACCTCACGATCTGGCATGATTCTACCCACAATTCTTTGGGTCAAGTCTTTGACAAGATTCTTTTTGGTAATTCCTTTTAAGGTATCAACCGCCAATGAAGATTGTTGGGTTCTAAAAGCGCTATCACTCAATTGAATCTTATCAGAACCTTCGTCGTCTCGAAGACCACTACTTCTCTGCGTGGACAAATCAGCGAAGACTTTGGGTTTCTGAATGTCCTCCAAAACAGGGGTAGAGAATTTTGGGGCATTCCAAGCAAAAGTCGATGGGTTTTGAAGAGATTGCTTTTGGTTCAATTGAACTCCACCTTCAGATTTATCACAATTGCTATTTCCCTTTTGTAAATTATCATTACATTTCTCAAAATTGAAAACGTCGGTATCATATTGATCCATAAATTGTTGAATGCTTTCCACACCCTTGCCTGGTTTTAAGTAATCAATATCAATTTTCCCCAAAACATCATTTTCTGTGAGTCCCATCATCTGTAGATCGTAAATCTTACACCTAGGACGCCAATCATCGGTACCATTCATGGAATCGTTCCAAAAGAAGATACTCAACCAAGTTGGGCTACAATGATGCAACTTGCTTTCATAATCCAAATACCTGAATAGGGGCACTACGTGGAGTGGAGCCCGCGACAGACAGATAAGATCCATCGTCATTTCCAATGACAAAAGTTTCTTACCAGTTAATCTCAGCAAATCATAGTCCACGTCATATAGACCTGATCCGGGGCTAATGATCATTATGTGCGTAGTCGTATGTCGCAGGTCCGATTGTCTGAATGGATCCGTGATTAATGTAGAGGCAAAATTAACTAATTCCAAAATATTGGATTTAATCACCGGTGAAAATCTTCCCTTGACAACACTATAACCATCTTCTGTCTGAACATTTAACAAATTTCGTCTTAGTGCTTGAAACTCTTTTCGCAACGTTTCCATGATTTCCACCCAATGGATAACTAAAACTTGATCTACTACAATTCTGAAATAGTCGGTTGTATTCTTTAAAATGGTACCAGGTTCCAATTCTCTAAACGGTACATGCGAAGTGTCCATAGATACGGCAAACGCAATGGTAATACTATGATGTGTACCAATATCTTTCCATTTTTTAAAAATTTTGGGGAAAAACGAATTAACCATCTTTTGAAATAATTGTTCACCAGTTTCTTCAAAATTCCACATTTCTTCAGTGATTTGGATTAAGAAGATTAATCTTGCAGATTCCGAACGAAATACCACTCTGGTATTTTCACCAATATATCCCGAAAGTGTCTTTTTACCTTCACGATAAATCCCGTTGACCGTAGCTCTGATGGTATCTAAAAATGTCAATTTTTGACCTGAAAACACACATTGACCTACTAATTGGGAGTTCAAGCACCACATGTCCCCTCTGTTGATCAAACAATCTTTAATGTTTAATTCCACCAAATCTGCTTCGGTCAACCTCTTGGATTTCAATCTTATCCAAACCTTGGAACGTGACGGTAGATCCAACAATGATTGTAATTGACCTGATAGAATAGAAATTTGAGCATTTTTCGTCCTTCTTCGAATATCTGGACTAAAATCTTTGGCAACAAAATAGATTTTTTTATCTTTACTGCCGGGGGTTTTTCGATATGTTTTCATTTCAAACAAATCACCTTGTTTTGCTCCTGGAATTGCGGAAAGGTCCAATTCCACCAGGTCATTAGAATATCTAGATTCATGGTAACACAATTCCACTTGTCTTGATCTATTCTTATCGATTATACCTGCAGATTCAGGCGCCAATATAGCAGGTGAATTGGTATTGATTTTATTGTTATCATTCACAAAAGTGGTACTCGGTGTACTTAAGACGTTACCACGTAAATTGGTATTATCTTTGGCTCCTACTATAAGATTACCAGCGCTCAGAGATATTGAATTCACATGAGTTGTGTTATTAACTTTGGGACCTGAAGAGACCGTTGATGATACCGGACGTTGATTCTTTCCTCTTAGACCAACGAATAGAGGACCATCACGGGCCATATTAGTTACTACGTCTAGCTGAGATGTATCGCAGTGGTATATAGTGTTCGATAAAACTTCCCTTTATCACTGATTTTTTCGAGTCATAGCGGTTATGAACCGGGTAATGTGAATTACAACATGTACACTTTATAAAATAACAGTCTAAAAGAGTTTAGAAGAAATATTATTTAATTAGCCGCAACAAGTACTTCGTTTCTGTTCTGTTCTTTTCTGTCTAAGATTTATTCTCCTGCTCTTGTTCTTGTCCTTGCCCCTGACTTTCTTGCTGCTGCTGCTGTTGTTCCTGTTGTTCTTGTTGTTGTCTCAACCTTTCCTGTCTCTGTTGTTCTTCTTCCATAGATAGACGTAATGCCATTGCCAATTCTGGATCTACTGAAGGATCAACACCGAAGTCCATAAATCCATTATCACCTCCCGCACTATCACCATCGAATCCACTACCACCGGCAGCACCTTCTTCTAGAATTATACGAGACCCTGCAATGTGTTCATATAGTAATCTTGGGCCTGGTTGTATATTCAATAAATGACTGCTCTCTTCTTGAGAATTGTTTACAGTCTCGATGAATTCCTCTACGATGGCTGTATTATGTTCTATTTCACCAAAATTGATAATGTCTACTGCAATGTTATTCTTTTTTAGCTTTTTGGCTAACTTCATCAATTCTTGTCTGTCATCTTGGATGGGGGAGCATACAAATACAACGATTCGTTGATGCTGAACTTTATTTTGGCGGTGTTTTAACGTTAATGCAGCAATTTGAATGGCTGTCCCTAGATGAATGGATCCTTCAATATGAGTATCGTGCAAACCTGATAAGATCTTACCAAATTCTGATGTAAATGTGGATAAAACTCTTGGATTAGAACCTGCTGATAAAATTAGGCCTACAGTATTTTCGGGATTACTGTTACGTTTTGCCTGAAAGATGAATTCAACAGCATCGATCTGTGCTTCGAACCTCGTTCTGGGGAAATCTCCATTCCTTGAGTATTCAGAATTATCAATGGTTATAACAGTTGCCTCTAATACCATGATTCACGCGCTATATGGAGATGATACACTAGTAATAAGTCCTATTATCCTTGGTCGATGGTGGCAAATATCATCAAGTTTAGTGAACTCTACCTTTTTTTTCTCCCTTCTCACTTTGTATAAAAAGTGCGGGTAATCAAGTCTGAGTTCGAAACTCGAGAGAAGTAACTATACCGCTTGGCAATAATATATATTGAAGTAAATTACTACAAGATGTACCGTCAGGTACAATTTCTAAGCTTTCTAATCAAACAGGATTTCTTGTCATTGATTTTATTGATCTCAAGAGAACTACGTGTCCCTCCAAGTGTACAAATGTCCACTCATTCTTGAATCAAACTCCATCAGAATATAGGAGGTCCATTAAACCAGTACAATGATCTGCCGGCATTAAAACACATAGAATTTCTTCTTCTATTTGCCGCCGATGTTTTATATCATCGGTTACCCTCCGGGTAACCGACTGTACTTACGAGATTCAAATAATAAAGGCTAAGCGCTAAGATCTACTTACCACTTACTCTGCTTTCTTATCATAAAACAAACGAGAGAGAGCAGCCCTAATGAAACTCACGGATGAACAGAAACAAGATATTAAGAATAAAATTATCAATAAGCTGAATCAAAGATGTATGTTTATATGAAACACGAAACGTTTCCCTCCTTCCTTTCCTTACGCACTACTTACATTTACTAACTATGATAAAAGATGAAATGACCACTCAGCAGGTTAGACAGCTAGAAAATGATAAATTGAATGAATTGGATCGTGCAGCTCAAGCACAGTTAGACTATAACAACAGTGTTTCCAATGACTCATTGACGGTAAGAGAAATCTTGGAATTGGAAAGGAACGGTACTACAACAGTCGACTGAGAAAACCAAATATTCTAACATCAACAAACGCACTTATTGCAGCTAAACGGTCATGTTGTGGCGGATATACTTCCGCATTACTGCGCAGAGTTCCATCTTTATGGATTCATTACTTTATCTCCATGCTCTAATCACGTGCGATTCTCCCTACCCTCGGTTATTGAAGCTAGCCAATGTGTGGCATCGTCCAACGCCAACCGCCAATCAGATTACGAGTGAGGCGGAAACATCCTAGCCTGAAAGCCATAGCTGTGGCTCGGAGTTGAAGGGCGAAAAGTCGGGTACTCATTCAGAAGGTGATCCCCTCCAACTTATAAGAAGAGTCAACAGAGAACTTTAGTCGGTGGAAGGAAATCTGAGAACAACTCGAAGAGAGAAGGTGTCGGTAGGTTAATCGGACTTAACGCCTCTTTTTTCGTACCCCGTTATTTATTGTTGCCAATATGACAACTTCCAACGCTTGTACATTATCAGAGGCACTTCTGAAATATGCCCAGGCGGTGGATTCCTTCAAATTTTTTTTCACTACTGCCATCAAGGATACAAAGTCTGAATTTGCAAGTTTTCCTCATGCCGTTCAATTGTTGAACAATGCAGATCCCTTAGGAGAAGTGATTGAGCAAATCTCCAAGGATCGCCTGACAACATTAGTAACCGATGAAGCCACTTTAGTCAAATCATTACCTCACTTGCAAGGTTTACAAGGTCACCCAATCGTAATCAATGTGGATTTGTCATTACAAGACTATTCAGTGATTCCATTTTTTAAGGATCTCTCTATCCCCATTTTAATTTCTTCCAATGAGAAAATCTTCGATGTTAACGCTCAAAGATCTCTAGACATTGCCTCTAAATGCTTAAGACCAGTGTTGCATTTCATCAATTTTAAGAATCTGAAGCACAAAGTGGAAGCTGATGTGAAACCAACACAGCTTGCTGAAGAACCAGCTGATCTGGATGCTTTAGATTTAGGTAGCAAATTCGATATTATTTCTACAAGTAAAACTCCTACCACTGCTGTGATCAATTATTCAGCATGCGATTTTAGCTCAGTGCTACCTAATGACACTAGTCTGGTTCAAATTAATGTTTACAGACCTTGGAGTATACAAGATCTGCTAACCGCTTTACCCAATTCCATTAAGAAAGTTGTTGTGGCCCAAAGTGCAACCCAAAAATCAGAACAAAATGGGTTTGAACCATTGTTGTTAGATTTCTTTCAAGATTTCGACTCTTTGATCGAGAAAGGTATTGACCAAGTTATAATATCCAATATCGGTTTGGTTACCGATTTAAGCGCTGTTCTGGGTGAAATTATTAGTAATGTCAATTCAAAGGAACCAAATCTGTCACTTTTCGTTGGTGAGCAAGTAAAAGAAAAGGAGACAATTGAAGAATTGAGCTCCCTGAAGAACGTTCTAGATCTTGAAAATGCCTACATGAAAGTAATAAGACAGCTGTTTACTTCAAATTCGAACTTTTTAAACGAGTACACCAGTGAAACAGTTCAACAAAATAATCCAGAGTATGGTTATGGTTTGTTTTTAAACCAAAACAAAAGACGTGAAGAATTGGTTGCTTTGGCAAGACGTTCTTTAGACCCATCTCTTTACGGTACTACGGATGCTGTTTCATTCGTTCAACTACTTGGTAAGTGGGTTTCCTACCACGACCAATCGCTGGACGAGTCCGCTTTGAAGGAGGCTAACGTTGTTAGTCAACAGGTGTTTGAATTTTTACAAAAACATGGAGATTCAAAGAAGGCTTCTGAGTTTCTACAATTAGGCTCTGACGAAGAATCCTATGTCTTCAAATCCACTTGGTTGGTGGGTTCTGATGCATGGTCCTACGATTTGGGTAACTCTGGTGTTCACCAAGTACTTTCCGGTAAAAAGAACATCAACGTTCTATTAATTGACTCTGAACCATTTGAACATAGAAAGGAGACTCAACAGAGAAAGAAGGATGTAGGTCTTTATGCCATGAACTTTGGTCATGTTTACGTCGCTTCAGTGGCAGTCTACTCTTCGTATTCACAGCTACTGACGGCATTCATTGAAGCCTCCAGATACAATGGACCATCCATTGTTCTTGCCTACTTGCCTTATCACTCTGAAAGAGACACTCCTTTGGAAATCCTTAAGGAGACTAAGAAGGCAGTGGGATCTGGTTATTGGCCATTGTTCAGATATGACCCAAGCAAAGAGGATGATGAAGCTTTTGTCCTTGATTCCTCTGTGATTAGAAGAGAGTTGCAAACCTTCCTAGACAGAGAAAACAGATTAACCTTATTGTCCAAGAAATACCCTGACTTTTCTAGAAATCTTGTACAATCGGCTAGCGATAAGGTGACCAAGAAACAAGAACGTAGAGCCAAGCAAGCTTACGAACAACTGCTAGAAGGCTTAAGCGGACCACCATTGCACGTTTACTTTGCATCTGATGGTGGTAATGCGGCCTCTTTAGCTAAGAGATTAAGCAATAGGGCTGCTGCCAGAGGTCTGAAGGCAACTTGCCAATCCATGGACGAGATCGATCTAGAAGATTTGCCTGGTGAAGAAAATGTGATTTTTATTACTTCTACTGCCGGTCAAGGTGAATTCCCACAAGACGGTAAGGGTTTCTGGGATGCCTTGAAAGGTTCTACAGGTATGGACTTGGGATCTCTAAAGTTCTCTGTTTTTGGTTTAGGTGACTCGCTTTACTGGCCACGTAAGGAAGACAAACATTATTACAACCGTCCATCCAGAGAATTGTTCAAGAAACTGGAAATTTTGGCTGCCAAGGCCATCGTTCCATTGGGTCAAGGTGATGACCAAGACGCTGATGGTTACCAAACGGCTTATGGTCCATGGGAAGAAGAATTATGGGAAGCCCTTGGTGTCTCCGGTGCCAATGTTGCTGATGAACCAAAGCCATGGACTAACGAAGATATGAAGATTAACTCTGATTTCTTGAGAGGTACCATTGTTCCAGGTTTGGAAGATGAATCGACTGGTACCATTCACGCACATGACCAGCAATTGACCAAGTTCCACGGTTGCTATATGCAGGATGACCGTGATGTTAGGGATGTTCGTAAGGCACAAGGCATGGAACCATATTACGCCTTCATGGCCAGAATCAGATTACCAGGTGGTAAGGCTAACCCAGAACAATGGTTGATTTTGGACAGACTTTCCAATGAGAGCGGTAATGGCACTATGAAGTTGACCACCAGAGCTACTTTCCAATTACATGGTATAGTGAAGAGAAACCTAAAACACACCATTAGAGGTATGAACTCTACATTGATGGATACTTTGGCCGCTTGTGGTGACGTTAACAGAAACGTTATGCTTTCAGCCATTCCTCACAATGCTAAAATTCACCAACAGATTTCTGACTTCGGCTACAAGGTCTCTGAGTACTTCTTGCCCAACACCACTGCTTACCACGAAATCTGGTTGAACGGAGTAGATGATCGTGATTATGATCCTAACTGGCCTTCAATCTTTGAAAACAGGAAAGATGGTCCTACAAAGAAAAAGACTAAAGTTAGTGGTGGTGCTCTGGTGGATGTCGAGCCCCTTTATGGTCCTACTTACTTGCCAAGAAAGTTCAAAGTTAACATTGCCGTTCCACCATACAATGATGTGGATGTGTGGTCTAGTGATGTTGGTTTAGTCACTATTGTTGACCCAGAAACTCAAGAGGTGACTGGTTATAACATGTATGTCGGTGGTGGTATGGGTACTACTCACAATAACAAGAAGACTTACCCAAGAACAGGTTCTTTGTTCGGTTATTTACCAGTATCTGACGTTATCAAAGCTATTGAAGGTGTTATGATTGTTCAAAGGGATAATGGTGATCGTAACGACCGTAAGCACGGCCGTTTAAAGTACACCATCGACGATATGGGTGTTGATATTTACAAGTCTAAGGTGGAAGAACACATGGGTAGGAAATTTGAACCAGGAAGACCATTCGAGATTAAGGATAACCATGACTACTTTGGCTGGGTCAAGGATGAGACGGGCATGAATCACTTTACCGCCTTTATCGAAAATGGTAGAGTCGAGGACACTGTTGAGTTACCTCAGAAGACCGGTATGAAGAAGGTTGCTCAGCTAATGCAAAAGCATGGCTCTGGTCATTTCAGACTAACAGGTAATCAACATGTTGTAATTTGTGATATAAAGGACGAGCATTTGGATGAAGTCAAGAAAGTTCTTCACAAGTATAAGTTGGATAATACCGACTTCAGTCCATTAAGATTGCATTCTGCCTCCTGTGTCGGTCTTCCAACTTGTGGTTTGGCTATGGCAGAATCTGAACGTTATCTACCTGAGTTGATCAGTAAAGTGGAGGACATTCTGGAAGAGCTAGGATTGCGTCACGACTCTGTTGTGATGAGGATGACTGGTTGTCCCAACGGTTGCGCTCGTCCATGGTTAGGTGAAGTTGCCTTAATTGGTAAGGCACCAGAGACTTACAATTTAATGCTTGGTGGTGGTTACTACGGTCAAAGAATCAACAAGCTATACAGAGCATCCGTCAAGGAGGAAGAGATACTAGAAATCCTAAAAGACCTATTTAAGAGATGGTCTCAAGAGAGAGAGGAAGGTGAACACTTCGGTGACTTCTTGATCAGAGTCGGTGTGATTGCACCAACTTTAGAAGGTAAATACTTCCACGATGATATTCCAGAGGAAACTGTGTGAAATGGCTTACGAAATACTCTAGAAAACGCTTGTCTAAATAATTTTATTTATTTATTTATTTTACTAGTTCTTTTTATTACATTAAAGATTTCAATTTACGAACGATGGTTCCAGATTTACGAGCGGTGATTTCAGATTTACGCATTGTTAAGTGATAGTTCAGTTCAGACAAACGAACCCTCCAAGAACACCTGAAGGTCGAAAAGACTTTAAGCTCGAAGAAGATGTTGTTGAATCCGTTGTTGAAGAGATCTCGTGTATCGTCCAAATCTGCAATTAGAAATATATCGCTTCTTTCTACACGTAGAGCATACCACCCCCAAAATGTACAGATCCCAAGGCCTTTTACCAAGGGGAGGCAGACTTACTACGGGTTATCTTTGGCTGGATTGACAGCTGCATGGGCTATTAACAGTCAATTACACGCTGCTGATAACGATGCTAATGTGAATGATGATGCTGAAAATACTGTTATGGTGGATAAAAATATTTCCCCTTTTCCAGTGCACATTGGACCTCCCAAATACCCATTCTCAACGGATTACTCACTACTTGGTTATGGATACAGATATGTGACGTTTATCTCCTTCAAAGTTTATGATTTAGGGATTTACATTGCCGATCAGGATAAACATTTGGTACCTGAAGTATTAAGCTCCAAGTTTCTTTCCACTGCATTTGTCGACACAGATCACAGCAAATCCCACAAGGAAAACGTTAACGCTGCTTTGAATGATTCTGAGAAATCTGCTGTCCTTATTGGTAACCTTTTGGATACAGGATGTAGAATGCTAGCAAAGATTACACCAGTGAGAAATACGGATTTTAACCATTTGAAAGATGGCCTTGTAAAAACCATTTTAGCCCATCCTGAAGCAAAAAATAACCAAGAGATTTTGAATTCAGGTTTAAAGGAATTAAAAGAAGCATTCACGAAGAAGGGTAAAGTACCTAAGGACCACGATTTATTTTTGGAGTTGCAAGCTAATGGTGCTCTACAAGTTGCCTATTACGACAGAAAGAAGGATAAGACGTTTAGATTGGGGTTAGTTAATGAACCGCTTGTCGGTAAATTCTTGTTCAGTCAATACATGGGTGGTCCCAAACCATTATCACCAACTACTCAAAAATCCGTCGCCGAACACATTGTTGCTATGTTATAACCCCAATTATACATGTCAATTAAATTTTACGAAATGACCAGAGTTTAAATAAAATATCTTTAAGAAATTAACAAATACCTTTTCTATTTTCCATTCATTCTAACATTTTATGTATTTAATGCTGAATGAACATGTAGACGCGGAACAACATAATGGACATCCTTACCAGACAATAATAAAGGGCCCATTGTGAAGAGAAAATACAACACCTATGGAAGAATTAAAAGCATTTGTTACTAAATTTGATGGTGCACACTTACCCACAATAGATGATGATGATTTACGTCAAACCTGTTCCCATCTAAGAGATCATGCCACAGATGATGTCAATACAAGCTTACAAGTTATACAATGCCTGTCGTATTTCACTATGGATAAAGAGCCCAGAGGCTCTAAATGTTTGGAGACTATTAAGATAGTAGTTGATAAATTGACTAATGACACCAATTGGAGTTATGATGAATTGCTAACGTGGTTAATTGACAGATTAAGACCACTTCTCTTGAGAACTAAAGAGAGTTCTAGGCAATCCAATAAGAATGAAAACAATGCACTCAAGCCCAAAGTAGGGCAATCGTATAAGGAAGATGAACAAAGACAGGCATGGAGAAATGAAGGCGGATTGAAAAGCATTCCATTTTTCTACGTGGTATTGTTTAATTTGAAGAATAGACATGTGTCTTCCAATCTGTGGTGGATTACACCTGGCATTTTAAACATATTAGATGATACTACAGATATTGTAGGTGTTAAATTAAAAGGTGTAATTCTACTGAGAGTTTTCCTTGAAAATTGTTTTGAAGATCAAAAGAACTGGGTTTCATTTAGTGATTTAGGTCTTTACGAACTGTATTCACCAATTCTTTGGAACCTCTGCTACTACTTACCACCATCTTATGATTCTAATACCTCTTTAAGCATACTACAGACCGTTTTTCCCACATTGAATTCCCTATATCGTTTACAATTCATCAGCAGTGATTTGAAATACAAGTATCATCTAGGAAAATTCTTATCAGAAATTTTATTACAGAATTTAATCCCAAGAGTCAATTTCATTAGTGAACCATTGACAGCTTACGCTCTCGACGTATGCTGTCGATGTGTCAGGATTTTGGGCGTATCATCGGCGGTTCATCTACAACGTATGATTTACGTTCTAGGGGAATATCTAGTGAGAAATCCATTCTTCACAGCATTTGATTCGCTAATGGACAATACTTTAAGTCTAATACACACCATGATAGTCGAATGTCCTGCAGAAAGAGTCGTTGCGCATAAATACGATTTCTACGGATTACTGTTGATATCATTTGGTAAGTGTAAGCAAGAAGGTAAACTTACACAAGAAATTATGCGTAAGTTCAAACGCATTCGTGAATCGATGAAAGCCACCGGATGCGACCCTAACGAGGATAAGGATGAAATTTTAGCAAACCACAGGTACATGGAAGAATTTTTCAACTAGTATGGAAATATTTACAGTTATATCATGAACATTTGTCTTTTTCTCTTTTTTCATTTTCTTATTGGAGACTTTGCAAACCTTTCACGATTCTAATGTTGGTATCCAGAAATCTGTTCACGCAATTACCCAAACATTGCTCCTCCTGAGATGAAAGATCAGTGTTGTTTGTCGATTGGATACATTCTTTGAAGCAAGTGTTGGTGAATTGATGTATAGACATCTGGACCTTTTGTTTGGAATTTTCTGCCTCCAAGTAAGTAGCAATTTCTTTCTTTGAGGAATCGTTCAAATTTGCGAGATCAGCAGTAGTGATTGAGGACATTTTAACAACTCTACAGGTATTTTTGATGTGTTTTCGTTAACTTTTGATGGTTTTGTTTCTAGTATGCTGTTAAAGAGACTGAAGGTCGAAATTTTTCATTTCAAATCCCATAATGAAGAGCTCATCGCAGGCGACGAATTAAGAGATGAGTTTTTAAAGGATACACTCCATGGACTTTATATCACATAAGAGGCCTCTTTGATCGCCTTTCCAGTACGATGAATGGTTCTCCCGTGAATCAGGATTTGTTAGAAGTCTATATCAATACCATTGAGCAACAAATAGACAATAAAAAATTCTTTGTTAAACAAGCAAGAGATGCTATAGGATCGTTACAAACTGGTGGAATGGATGTCCATTCTATCAGTTCTGAACAATGGCAGAACTTCATGAAGCGTCCTATGTTTTTCCCTGAAAGATCAGATCCAATTGGGCTGGGTTTAGCGTCTACGGGCTTTGTAAGTCGTCAACAGAGTTCAGAACAGTGGTTGGAGCACATGGAGGTTCAATTGAACGATATGCAGACTATGATTAGGAACCAACAACAAATGAATCACGAAATGACAGTTCTATTAGAGCTTTTACTACATAAATTGGAAACCCCTTCCGAAGACAATACGATACAAGAAACGCCAGTACAACGTAACCATACCCTTCGAAATGAATTGAAAAACTTTATTAGGGATTTTTTATCACTGGATCTGGCAGATTCTCAAAATACTGCAGAACAAGTGTGTAGTGATGTTATGGTAGTCATCGAACGGTTAATTAATTATGATACAAATTTGACGACTACAGATTTCCCTCCCAGCACGAAAGGTTTATTTCGACTGTTGCTGAGAGGCAATCTAATTACTTTAAACGAAGTTGGAGACAAGCGTTATGTGAAATTAACAGATTTCGCATCTACGGAAGTAGTTTAGCTTACTCTTCATCGTCATCGCTGAGCTGAATTTGAGGAATGACCATTTCTGATTCACTATCAGATGCTTCTTCTTGAGCAGAAGCAGGTTGCTGTTCTTGAACCACTTCAACTTGTTTTTCTTCCTTCAAAACAACTGGTGGCTCGTTGTCAACCTTGAGGATTTCAGTATTTTGAGCTTGGAAAAGCGGCACATTTGTATTCAATCTTTGTCTTTTAGGTGGTTCGGGTTCTGATTCAGTCTCGGGGATTTGTCTCTTTGTATTGGACTCAATTTCTACATTCTCCTCTTTTTCCTGGCTTTCCTCTTCTTCCGGCTCATCTGCAGCTTCTTCCAAATCCTCATTTGATAGTAGTTCCTCTTGGTTCTGCTCTTCAATGGAATTGGCTAATCCCTTAACGTTATGAATCAAGTTCACGGGTAATCTGGGGTGGCACAATAGATCGAAGAGCTCATCACTAGAACCCTTTAATAGCGAGACTGCAATTGGCAGTATGGATACACGCTCATTGCCTGGGTTAACCACTATAGCCCTCAAAAGTTCAACAAAACTTTCAGGTATATGACCCACTTGTTGCTTCCAACCCAAGGATTTTTGAACACCATATCTGATAATTTTCACTTGTTGACTTGAGGGCAACTTCAAATTGCTTAACAATCCACTTAAGAATAGATTGATTTGATCATACCAAGCAAGTGATGTTCTTAGGATGAATTGATCAGCATGTGTATACATATCTGATAGTGCACCGACAGAATTATCCTTTCTTTGCTTCTTACCTGCCTTGTTTGATTGAGTTTTAGCGGGTCCCTCGTTGGTCAAAAGGTTAGCCAAATTCTCATCTTCTGATAATGCTAGAGCCACTTCAACT
Organism: Zygosaccharomyces rouxii; assembly: GCF_000026365.1. NCBI lineage: Eukaryota > Fungi > Ascomycota > Saccharomycetes > Saccharomycetales > Saccharomycetaceae > Zygosaccharomyces > Zygosaccharomyces rouxii. Next base: position 667,984 of record NC_012991.1, on the reverse strand, counting down.
AATTTTTGAAAGAAATCTAATTCTTGTAGTTGATAACCAATGTGTGGGAAAATTGAATTTAGCAATTGAAAATATTGCAAAAATTCACTTTTCATCAACTTGCATCTTTTAATATCAATACTTTTAGATTTCAATTGTAATGGAATGAAAAACTCTAATGAACCTAGAATGGATGGTAACATGGAAAGGCAACATTTACCAAAATTCTGTACCAAAACGTTCAAGAGCCTTACACCTGAAAATTGTACATGGGATAAAACGTCATAGATGACAGATACCAATTCTGCATCACGACGAATCTCACGTCTCAATGGTAAGAAGTTTCTAGTCATACCCAGCAAACCTTCAAAAACCGAGATACACGCACCCAAGGGGATTCTCACAGCATATGGCGTTGGTAGACTTAAAAATGGTGATAGGAGATCTATCAAAAGATTCAGTCTTTGAGGTATTTCCCATAAAGTCATTGGTTCGTTTAAATCAACTTTTAGACCTGGTAACAATTTATCAGATGTAGGTAAATCTGTAGGATAAAGATTATCGTATTGTAAACTTTTAATCAATTTCTTCAAATCCTGGTCATGATCCAAATCCAACATTTCATCGCATAACTCTAATATTGGTTTGAATTGTGCCAAAATGCTCAAAATCCCAATTCTCCAAGTTTCATCGTGGAATGGCTTATGGTGAGCCTGATGTTCATCTTGGGAATTTTGAGCTTGCAATTTAATTAAATGCAAATATGCATAATTTTCACAAACTAAAGATTGAACATTAGGGTCTAAATTTCCATATTCCTGAGAGATCAGTTTGGATAGTACTTGGCGGTACTTGTTAGCATAGGGTCTAAAAGTGGTAGAATTTTTCAGAAGTAATTCTTTCAAAATTGGTAAGCATAATTCAGGTTCTAGCGCTGTTAAATCCACCAAACACGGTATAATGGCTTTCAATTTAGGAACCAAACTTTCTCTTGAAAGTGTTGGCTTTCCTCTCATTAAATCCATAAGAATCGATAGGGCAGAAGTTAGAGATTTTAGAACAATCTTTTCAGAAAATGCTTCAGAAGATGCTGAGTGATATTCCGTTTTTTGTTCCAATCTTGAATAGATAACCGTTAATAACTGACCACCATGAACACATAGCGCTAATGGGTTATAAGAACAAAGCACCACAGAAGCATGACACCCTTTCCATATATCATAATCTTGGTTTGAGCGTAGGAGTTTTTGAATCTTTGTAGCCACCAGCGGTAACTCAGTTTTCAATAATTGTTCATCAATGTATGCAGGTGATGTTAATTTCTTTAAGATTAATTGAAATTGGGACCCTTCACAATATTCCAATTGCTTGGCCAATGTCGTCAACGGTAATATTTCTGAACTCATGGTGACTTAGAAATAGGATGGATCAATATTCCTCTGCTCACCTACTCGAAAATATACGATATGTTCGAAGTAGGATATGATGAGATGAGATGAGATGAGGTGAGATGAACTTGAAATTTTCATAGATCGAATAAATTTTTCAAAATGAGCCCCTACAAATGTTTCGGAAATTTTCGGATTCTCCTTCTAGCGTAGTCCGTTAGACCAGCAGTTGTACCTAACAAATTTGGCTTCAGTTCGAATTCTAACTGAGCAATCTTCTTCTTTTTCTTTCTTAATTTTCACAGTTCACATACTAAGATGTATCTAAAATTGATCTATTCAATTCATAAAGGGTGGGAAAGTTAGGTATCCGGAATCCCTTAATAGAGATCTATTGAATTGACTTTGCATGTCTTTTGGATCGATGCAGCTGGTGTTCAATTGGTAAGCAACTTATATCAATATCATATCACATTAAAAATCCTGCAATCATGACAGATACATCAAAAAAGCTGACTTTAGAGGAAAGACTGTCTCTAGCAGCAAAGAAAAGTAAGAAGAAGAATAAAAAGTCCCCGTCTCCTGCTGCAATTGTACCAACTGAAGTGGAACAAACGACTGAGAAGACTGAGAAATCTGACAAGGCTGAAATAGACGAAAAGGTTAATGAAAAGAGCGATGAAAAGGATGACAAAGTTTCCAATGCTGCCACAGCTTCTGCTCCTCAATTAACAGCTTCTTCTGAAAATAATCTAGTACCAGAACAGGAAGATTCTGAAGGCAACAATTTAGAAGAGGAAAACAACTGGAAGAGACAAATTCAGCTTTTGAACTCTCTAAAGGATAAGGAGCCTTGGTCACAATGGTTAACTAAAGCTACACAATTCTCTAATGTCGATGATTTCTTAAAAACTTTTGAACCTGCCCTTAGGTCAATATATGAGGAGTTGCAAAATTACAAGAAACAGGAGGATGTCGCCAACGAAAGCACTACTGATAAGGAAAAGGATGAACTAATTGCACAATTACGTTATGAAGGTGAAAAATTAGCTGCAACTGAACTTAGGCAAAATAATGCAATTAAATCCTTGAGAAAAAAATTAGCTGGGATGGAAAATGATATCAAAGTCACACAGGAGGAACTTTTTAAGAAGATAAGCAGTTACGAACAGTTGTTCGATTCACATGAAGATCTACAAACTCAATTACAGAACTGTGAAGTTATAATCAAAAATCTACGTCAAGATAATGCACAGTTAAAAGATTCAGAGTCACAATTGGAAAATAAGAAGGAAGAGGTAGAGAGTCTGCGCAGTACATTGGAAATGGAGCATCAGAAATTTGAACAAAGAGAGAAGGATATGATTATCGAGATTGATACTTTAAAATCCTCGTCCCAGGAACAAGTGACTCAATTGGAAACTAGCTTGGAGCAATTGAGGATAAAACTTGACAGCAGTTCTAAGAAAGATCAAAAAGAACCAGTGCCTAATTATAAGGAAAACGAAGAGATCCTTAGAAAAGAACTGGAATCTCTCAAATTTAGTTCGTCTCAATTAGAAAACTCGCTTACCGGTAAGATTTCCGATTTAGAGACTAAATTGAATCAGTTACAACAATCGAGTTCACAATTAGAGGGACAATTGCAATCTGTAAGACAGTTGAATGAATCTCTAGAAATAAGGTTGTCTGATGAAAGTAAAAATAGAGAACAAAATGCCGTTAAGTTACAAGAATTACAACGGGAAAATGAAAAGCTGCGAAACTCATTACAGGATTCCATTGAGGACTACAACTTACTACAAAGGAAGTATGAGATACGACAAACTCATTTGGAATCAAATGTGGAATCAAATTTGGTACCAACAGAGAAAGAATCGAAACCATCACAATCACTCGATGTTCCCCATAATCAAAAAGATGGTACGGTGCCACCTTCTCCGGCAGAGGAAGATTGGATGTATCCACCTAATGTTTCTCAGATTTCTTCCATGGGACCCCCCATGGACTTCGAAAGTAGTTCTTTACAAAAAGAAGTTGATGAGATAAGTGATCGTCCACCCATTGAAGATGATAAACTTTCAATAAATGGGATGGATATACCTGAAGAAGCAGCTGCCATGGGATCACACGTCCATGAGTTGCACTCAACTTCTAGGCAAACGAATTCTATGAACTACCGCAGGCGTAGTACACAAGTGGATTCTACAGGACAAATGAATGCCCATATGATAAGCAAACTTGGTGCAGAGATTAGAAGGTATGAGGCAGAGCTAGTTTCGCTGCAGAATAGTTGTGAAAGATTGCAGAAGGAAAAGATGGAAGCAAGTAATGAGATATTGAAACTTTTGGAAGATAATGAAAGAGTACAAGTATTATCTAAGGAAAAAGACGAATTAACTAGAAAACTTGAGGAAACTCAGAGCAAATTAGAAACTTCTTTACAAATATTAGGAGAGAAAACTGAAAGAGTAGAAGAACTTGAGAATGATGTGGCAGATCTCAAGGAAATGATGCAACAGCAAGTCCAACAAATGGCAGATATGCAGGAAAGATTGAGATGATTTAGTTATTTGTACATATCTATTACATAACATAATTAATACTTGAGCATGAATGCTCATATGTGTCTCGTTTTATTTTACAGTCTATTCTATCACCATATAGTTACGGCGGATATATTTAGTTCATTTCTCCTGTGCATCTACATAAGTATCACTTTCACCATTAATAAATTGGACAGAATCATCTTGACCTTCACCATCACCTACTACAGCAGCATTTTCATGATTCACTGTTTCCACCTTATCATCATCTTCGGCGACGTTTAAGTTGGCCAAATCTTCCCTTAATTGGGCCTGTTTCCTTAACAATTCCAATCTACCCTGAATACCGATTAAAGTAGGCAATGATTCACCAGAATTTTTTAGAGTGGATCTTAAGTGCTTTGTATTTTTCTTCATGTGTTTGCTGTCGAGGGAGTCACCTCTCAAAGTAAGTAACCATCTCAACCATTCTGCCAGCGAACTTTCTTTATTCCAAACTTCTCTTTGAAAATTAGAACTGATAACTTCAAATATAAGTCTAGCAGTTTCATAATTATTCACATGGAATACAACAAACGATTTAATTCTTTGTTCAGTCCAATTTTGTGATGAAATTGTTTCCAAAACCCCTTCTGAATCACTTTTTTCCAAGAAATTGATCAAAGACTGGCTAAGTTCATCCTGTTCAGCTCTAGATACTTTTTTCTTTTCATATTTGGGTCCTCCGTTTCCATCATCTAGTTGATGATTTACTTTACCGTCCAAATCTTGAGTTTCAGTATCCATTTGTAAATCATCAATCACAATCTTTTCACCACTATTTATTTTTTCCAAAGGTATTACTTTAAAATTTGGTTCATTCACGTTTAACCATGCAATCAATAAAATATCCTTTAATGGGATAAAATCTATCACTTGGGATTGCGGTATCTCAATTTGACTTAGGTTTTGATCATTGCCAATTTTCAAAGCTGATATAGTACCTTGTGTATCGAGTGCCAATACTACGTCTCCAAAAATCCTCAATTTTTTTACTTGTAAGTTCCATTCTTGAATCAATTCACCATCGGATACATTGAAAACCAATACTCTATCATCAGTGGTCACTACCAATTTTTCGCCATTTTGATAAAACAGTTGGCAGTATTTACAGTCAGTTAGTCCCAGCTTCAAAACAGTTCTAGGTTTACTATTTGTAGGATCAATGATAAATAATGCATCTTTGGTGGATAGTGCCAAATAAACGTTCTTCTTTTGTCTTGGTAAAACTCTAAATGATGTAATTTCTTCATCCCTACCATCTATCAATTGGAAGCTCTTCACGGGTTTAGTCTGAGTATATGGTAATTTTTTTACTGTAGACTCAGAATCTAAAATCCATATGAACTCACTTTCTGTATCGATATGCAGGATCTGTTTCTTATTTTGGATAATGTTAACAATCTGCTTACCAGTAGACGAAAAGACAACAATTTTGCCATCTGGAAACCCATTTACAAGAAAGTTTTCATCTTTAGTAACTCTGTTTTCATCGCTTTGAGTTCTTTTAGTCTTGGTGGTAGAATTCTCCTCAGAGCTGGTACACCATCCTATGAAAAACACTTCTGACGCTTTTAAATCATTCCCCTCGTAATCTACTCGATTGACCAGTGAACTGTTAATACTGTAGTCATTTGATGGATCTAATGAATAAATATCGATGGCATTTTTTTGCGAAAGATTTGCCTGGAATGCGAACTGCGTAACGTTTCTAGAAAAGCTAGCGACAATGTCCATGGAAGGAATCATCTGAGGCATTGAATGATCAATTGGAAGCAGATTCCAAAGCCTTTTCAACGGTTGATAATAATCGCTAAGTGGCATGTACGTATATGTTACACTATTCTCTTTCTCTGTGCGATGAGATGAGCATTGAAAAAAAATTGGCATGATAAAAATTTCAAAGTAATAAGCTACTCACTCAGCACGGCGGCATATAAATATTATAAAATAAAAATATTATAAAGCCATTGGCGGCTATTTTCTTGAGCCCATAACGTATACGACTGGTATTCACAATCACAATATGATCTTCTTGAAGGTCTCTTGCTCATCAGGTGTCATTTCCGATACGACTGTTGTAGATTTGTGCTGATCTGTGTTCCTCAGGTTAATGGCAAATAGCTTTATGGAGGCATAGATATCAATGGTATCCAGTAGAGATCCTGATAGTGAATCCTCTTCTAAGTCTTCGAAATCTTCTTCGGTATCCAGAGATTCACCGTTGACAAATTTCAAAGTGCTAGAATCGTTTTTCATGTCCTCTAGATCGTCTAAGCTGAAAGACCCAGTAGAGAATCCCATACGTTTCTCTTGCAGGAGTCTTTGAGCCTGTGGGAATCTTGAGGCTAATCCGATTAAGATTTTACCTAGCTTAGGAAAAATTGGTCCGCCAAACAAAGTGTCTAGCGTAGGTTGTGGAATTTCTGTCATTAGACTTAATAGAGCCAATATCGATAGTTTAATGTCAAATACACGTTTTACGTTAGGCACGTAAAATTCTAACCAGGTTTTAAAGAATACTTCCAAACATTGACTACTTTGTAAAATTTCCAAAGTCAATTGTGGGAAATACACTAGTCCACTAACAACTACATTAAAAGTGGTGACACCAAATACAATGTTATTCTTCAATTCTTCCTGATTGGCCACGATGGCTTGTGCCGCATCATTTATAATTCTATGGCCGTATGTTTCAGGGAGTTGATGGTTCAATGAAAGTATCATCTTTTGAGATAGATCGAATACTGTTGTGAAGTCACTTAATGCCTTATCTTCATCACGAGAAGCTCTATCATAAATCTCGTATAAGATTTTGGAATAAAATTCATTTTTCTTCAATTCATCTGTACCGTAAAGTAAATAGTTGTTAAGAGCATAGATGCAATCTTCCAAATAAAATGAAACCATACTATTTTCACTTCTATTACTCTCACCAATCAGTTCCAAGATTTTCCACGAAATGGGACTGATACTCCTAAGTAAGAAAGTAGAATTCTCTACAAACTCACAACATTCATGGTAAAAATCTTCCACTTCATATTTCAAGATAAACTCGGCGGCTGGATAAAATGATTGTTCCAAACTTTTAACCATTTCTGGGGAATTTTCAAACGACAACAGGATGGAAATCGTTGTGGAAAGTATACCTAAGGCAGCCATCTGTTTGTCACTTTCATCAGGAATATCGCTCTCGTCTAGTAATGAATTGGGATCCACGTTAGACGCTTCGTGTAATTCAATGACAAGTCTTAGAAACTGTTGAACTAAGGTGTTCATTAAATCCACACCAAATGGTTGTAATTGATCTGCGAATTGTTCCACAAAATCTTGCATCACACCTGATATAGTATCTGATTCGAATTCGTTTGAAATATTTAATAGTCTTTGCATTGTGGGCAAGACAGAAGATGACAATGCAGTTTGAAATTCAGGAACGTGTATGAATGCTTGCAACGCAAGTGCGGCCATTAGCTGTACCGGAAGGCAACCTGTAGTATCATTCATACAGAACATGATACCTTTATAAATGGTATCGACAAGTGTGGCCCTTTGGAAATCTATAGTACCTAATTTAGAGCAGATCTCACAAACTCTTGTTCTTAGGAATCCAAATGGTGATTCAAAAAAGGGGAATACAAAAGAATTGAGGAAAGTTTCTAATTCATTCAAATAAGGTGAGTCCTTTGTTGTCAAACGATCAATGATGCTGGAGAAAATTCTAAATGCAGATTCTATCTTTACTGCACTGCTCAAATTTGTAGAGTTACCCAAGTTAGCTTGTAAAGTGGCGATTACAAATTGAATGGTGGGTTGTAAAGTAGTCTTACCATGTTTGGTAACCGCTGTGGTCAACACAGATACCGCAGCCAAATCAGGGGAATAGTTCTCATCCCATAACTCCAAATTTCTATGGATGTATTCTTGGGGATCAGTTTCAAATACTTCCAACTTGTCATCGTTAGGACAAAGTAAGGGAAATATGACATGCTCTAAAAGAGTTTCGTAATAAGGTTGAACCAGTTTCCAAGTGGCCTTCTGAACGATTGTCTGTTCGATAAAGCAGAGGATATAGTAAAATGATTCATCACTTAACCAAAGACTACCATCCCCCCACTGTTCAATTTGTTGAAAAAGCAGCTGTAATAACTGTGGTAAGAATTGATCTCTGTACAAGGGTTTAAATTCTTCATATTCAAATTTTCTTGTCAATGAATCGGATGCATATCTTTGGTACAATCTGTAAAGGATTGCATATGACCATTTTTTGCATTTAACCCAAGGGTTTTTAGCTCTAGATTCGTTATCGTATAAGGTCGTGAATTCTGCAGGTAGTGGCAGTTGGATTATGGCAACAAAGAAATTTGCCCATGGAATGAAAGATTCTTGTCGCTGTAAAGTAAACGGTAAATCCAAATAAGTGACAAATTTGTAAATTTTGATCAAGAGTAAAAGCATTTCACCCAATTTGGCATCATTTAGATTGGCACCTTGGGCCAAAAGTTGAGTTTCACCGTATTTTAAAAGATCTGGGAAATACTGAATGATTAAGAGCTCCAGACCTTGTCTCGAATCGTTCTCCTTCCAACGGTAAGTTCTGAAGATCCCACTTAGACAAAGTAGCCCCACGTATGCTCCATCTACATCTGAACCAGATAAAAGTTTAATCGATTGGGTCAAAAGGTCATCCCATCTTCCTTGAGAGTACTCCTCATATATGATTATACTTAGGGCATTCTTTAAAACCCTAGTGGAGCCTGGACTTACTTTCACACAAACAATAAGAGTTCGTATCAACATATCCTTAATCACTGGCTTCTCATCTTGATCCACCACATAATCTAACAATTCATTCTTACCGTTGTACTTACCTGTCCATCCATTGACGCATTTGTTTTTAAAGTACAATGATGCTGACAACCTGACGTTTTCAGGGGTCTGTTCAGCTGAAATTATATCCAACGTAGCCCCCAAGAACCCAGGAGTAAAACTAATCTGTTTTAACTGACCTTCAGCCTGACTCCTGACCTGAGCATTCTGATCTAAGGTGCCAGCAAAACATTGCAACAGTACGTTGACATCCATAACTCAACAATAATAACAAGAAAGATAAAACGAAAAAGAATAACGAATAAACGTCCCTCCTATGTCCTTGGTTCTTTATACACTTTTTTTGTCAACTTGCGTAGTAAAACTTTGAGATGAGATTGGAATTTTTCAGTCACAACTTACGTCTCATCGCATAAATGATAGCGTTAGTAGGTGAAAGGTTGAGAATAAGCCTGTTCTGAAGTTAACTGAGCATCCAAGTTGCTGGTCTTGATCGGTGAGAGTTGAATGCAGGTATTTGAATGGGATACACAAGAATCTCTATGATCAAGAGGCGATGTTTGGGCACTGGGTAAAGTGTACTCCGATCTTGTTGACGAACTCGGTTTACCATCTGCGGAAGTATCACTCTCTTCCACCTGAGGTGAACCTGAATGTGAACGTGAACATGAATGTGCTACCACCACTTCTTGCTCCTCTTCCTTTTCCAACTCTTTTGATTCCTGTCTTTGTACAAGTTGTTCGGCAATGTTTACTTCATCTCGTAATTCCTTAACAAAATGCTGATCTTCCAATTGCAATTGTCTTCGCAGGTGAAGGACATGCTCAGAGCTACCATGTTCTTCAAGTTCATCCAATTCCATGGATACATAGCCAAATAAAACAGGTTCTGACTTTGATTTACCGAATTGTAAAAGGGCCCTCTGAGCGGGATCCAAATGCGAAGCTATAATCTCCGATTCAGTGCTAGCAGCATCGACCTTACCATAACCGAAAGCATACGGCAGCACTGGGCCCATCACGGCCAGCACGACTATGGCCACTGCTAAACGTACGTCCACATTAGCAATTTGGTCTACTACAAAAGATAATACGCCAGTCCAGTCCAATTCTTTACTCTTGTTGGATAAATCTTGTGAAGAAGATTCCAATATACTCGGGACCAAACTTGTTGGGCTTATCTTATCCTTCTCGTTTTCAAATAACCATTCATTACTTAGATATCTTTGTAGTAACTTTTGAAAACCTTTGGCAGCACCAAAGGTCCCACTAATGCTCAGAACTCCGTGAACGACTGGGTGACGTGCCATAGCTGTACGATAAAATTGTTAGACCTGTCCTGTACGGTTCAATCCAGCTCCATATGTTGGACTTGGAATGGTCACAATCGATGATGGGTTGTAGTATTCTTAAAAGGCACTCTTATTGAATTAAAGGGATAAAAGCCCTCTTTTAGCAATGCCCTAAGGAACCGGGGTAGTGTCCGAAGCTTCGGACATTCCAAGATAATACAAATACATGGGCGGTTGAAGTCCATAAGTGAACCAAATTTGAAACCTGAGGGTCAGAATCAGTTGGGAAAAAGTTTTTTTTTCTGCCGCTGTTTAATCAGTGATATGATGCTTTGGTTAATTATGCTATTATTTATATGATACGTTATTTACAATTCATGCAATTGCTCCCAGACTCATTAGAATCACCTGCAGTACAATTTGTAGAGACCAAAAAGTGACTCTTTTGAGTCTAGTAGATTTCTCTCTGTCGTCTGCAACATATTCTGCAAATGCATCGTAGACTTGTGCACTTAGATCATTCATCAGTAAAGAGTCGTAAATGGTCCAGGATCCTTCAAAATCCTCGAGATTTTTAACCACACGACACCTTATTGGGATATAGGTACGCTTAGAATTGATGTATGCGACAATTGGTCTAATGAGAGCGTTATTGATATACCCAAATTCGGGTGTAAATAGTGGCACTTCGGCACGGACGTTATGCAATTTTAATGAGAAATCCATTATAAAGTAGTTATCAGGGTCCATGCCTTCCACATCAGGCGAGGGTCCTGGAACCGCCATAGTCTTTCTTTTGGCTTCCTTAAACAACCTTTCACCGATTTCTGTTAGCATCTCGGTCAGCATTCTATCGTCTGCCTCTCTGTCTGGCAACAAGACATCACCAATCATGTCTACCTTACCCTCTGTAATCCATCCAAAAGGCCCATCCATGCCTGCATTCAAATGATCGACATCTAAATTATCCACTCTTAGCCGAGTAACTCTTTTCCAGGGCGAACTATCGGACGATGAAAAGGGTGTCTTTTCCACATTAAACTTCCTGTGAATGGTAAACATCGAGTTATCATAGGTTCCACTGACACTGTTGGCATTCAGAAAATCGTAGAACAACCAATGCTGTCTCATCTGTGGTAACTGGCAGTTGAAAATACTCACTAATATGGGTCTAAACCCAGATGGCTGATACAACGTAAATAGAACATCACTCATGGAGAATTTAGAAATTTCAAAATCACCAGGCCTATGCGTGTTCTTGTATTTTCTTGGGTCGTCGTTCGGTAACCACACCACATGAGTTCTATCTACCACACCTCTCAGACCTTGCAGAGAAACTTCATCAAGGATTCCCTTACCGTTAAACCATTTGCTAAAGCTTAGTGAAATTTCCACCTGATCAATGGTCAAATCGTACTGCGTATAGTTACCATCGTCAAAATCCTCTCTAGAGACCAGTAACCTTTCACTCAATGCTAGTTCTGTCCTCTGTAGAGCCTCTTTAACGGAACCCTTGGTAAAGCTATGAGATAGTTTGGGTCTTCTGGATACAAACACCTTGTTAAAGGTAATCTTACCAGACGACCAATCCGGGACGATAGCACTTTCAAAAACTACCGATAATGCACTGTTCCTGGTAAGGAAATTACCCACTTTCGTGGCCACATACTCCTGGGCGAACACCGTATTCACCAGATAGATCACTAGAGATGCAAATGTTGTCGTCCAAATGGCAATTATTAGAGCGTTGCTCAGCAGCAGCCATGATATAAAAGCGCCAATGTCATCAGAGTTGAATGGTCGGCTTGATTTAGTCAATATCCACTTGACGTTAATCTTTAATTTTTCATACACACTTGTAGCTTGTGCTAATCTTCTATCCCTTTCAGTAATGAACTTAAACCTAGTACTATTATCATCTCTTTTGGGCGGTAGATGAGTATCCCTTGACGATGTAGACTTAAACCTTAAATTCAATAGAGATGAATAAGTAGCTAATCTAATATTATTATTACCAACATTGAACCTGGGTCGAATCAAACGACCCAACGCAATACGGAATCTAGAACTCAGCATCAAATCCAATAGAACTACCGGGGAACCAATGGGGTGGGCATTACCAGCAATCTACAATCGTATAATAAACTTGTAGAAGTCTAATTAAACCCAACTCGCGAATAACAATTGGTATTATTATTATATTCACCTCATCGACCTTTTTTTTTTTTTCTTCAAAGCGTACAAGGAAGGGCAACTGAAAAATTTTAATACCAAACCTTCTACCAACCACTACAAAGAACATCCACACTAAAAGTACCAATTGATCATGTCTGCTATTCCTGAAGAAGCTAACGTCTCCATTCTGAACAAAAACGAAAAGAAGGCCAAGGACCTTATCATCAAGTTGGGTTTGAAACAATTGCCTGGTATCTCAAGAGTTACTTTCAGAAAGAAGGACAACCAAATCATTGCCATTGACCATCCTGAAGTCTACAGATCTGCTGGTGGTAACTATGTTGTTTTCGGTGAACCAAAGGTTGACAACTTCACTCAAAAATTAGCTGCTGCTCAACAACAAGCTCAAACTACCGGTGCCATCCCAGCTGCTGGTGAAGCTAGTAAAAACCCAGAAGACATCAAAAAGGATATGCATGTCGCTGCTGCTAACCCTGAACAACCTCAAAAGGAATTGGGTGACGATGAAGAGGTTGACGCTACTGGCGTGAACCCAGATGATATTGAATTGGTTGCCGAACAAGCCAATGTTCCAAAGAACAAGGCAACCAAGGCTTTGAAAGATCATAACAATGACATTGTTAACGCTATCATGTCGCTGTCCAAATAGATACTTAGTATAGTATAATGTAGTACTTTTGTTCGGTACTTGAACTTTATTTACTCGATACTTCGTCTTCCTCCTTCCTCTTCTCCTCTAGTGGTGGTTCCCGCCAACCGCATAAGGGACATATGTATACTAGGGGACCATCGCCAACAGTGTATGCTCCAGAATGTTTGTGACATTGGGTACAAACTATTGGTCTGGGTATATCACCTCCTGCTAGTACGTTTAATACTTTGTCAAACCATTTGTCACGCTCCTGTTTATCCTTTGAATTACCAGTCTTGCGGAATTGATTTAGTTCTTCCTGTAGATTTTTCAATTCCTGGTACTTCTTAACAATTTCGTCATCCATTAGTAACATAGCATCTTCAGTTTGGTCTTCACCTTGTGAGAACCTTTGAATCACAGAATTGGTTGCATGGAAGTTCGTCTCTTCTTTCAATTTGTTTAGTTTCTGCTGGTGTGATGCTCTAAGACGATTCAATCGTCTTGACTGTCGTTCTCTCTGCCATTGGTCTATTTTCGATGCTAGGCTCTTAATTAAACCTGCTAATGCCAGTGTTGCTATGGCAGACGCAATGGAATAGGGTAAAACACTGTGGTAAATCATATGCATGTAACCTAGTACCAGTGCTGCTGTGGCCAAACCATAATAATTCAGTTGTGATTGTAGTTTGTCGCTAGCCTCCTGTGAGCTCTTCAGCTTTTGATCCAACTGGTGGATTTGTGAGGTGATATCAGTTAATTCTTCGGTATACTTCTCAACCAACGTCTTTCTTTTGCCTCTTAACCACATCATTCAATCGTAGGTGAGGTTTTTCAGTCTTGGTTCTAAGTTCTTTAGTTTTAGTTTATTTGTATATTACTTGTTAGCTGTACAATTCGATTCGCGATGCCCTTTCTTAGTAGTACGACAAGGTACTGACTGATATTAAGACTCCAGTGGAAAGTTACCTCTATGCCCTCTGTCAATGTCTCTAAACGACAGTTGCAAGCATTGCTACAGTCGGACCAACTTCAGACGTCTGTGAGTACACCTCTTGGTAATATGATGCTGGAGATTCAAGGTGACTTAGAGGCTCCCCAACAATGGCATGAAGACCCGAGGTTTTCCATGGATGGTGAGCACCCATTGGTAAGATGGGGGCTTCTACATATTGATACATCTCGTAATAATGCAACTTTGTTTGTTGGTCGGAAACAGAGGTTATTAGGTTCGTTGGTTAAACTGGATACACCGTTGGGTTTAATCAAATTTAACCAACAAGATGGAACCGTTGACATGCAAGATATTTTTTACTACAAAGTACTGTTCAAATCGAGACCTCTCCCGATTATGTAACGTTAAAATACTGTTTCTTTTTTGATTCAACTATATTTCAAGGAGACCATCCAGTCTTGAGTTTCATATCACGTAGCGATCTAGTGTCTAGCACTGGGAAAGCATGGGCTTCAGTGTTGAAAACAATTTTAGTCAAGTCCACATCATCCTGGAACAGCAGGTGCAAATATTTTAATGTTTCTGCTAACCAGAATGATTCCAAATTGTCCAATGGTTGGGTAGGGCTCTGGATGCAATCTTTTAGAGATGTATAAACCTTTCCTGGCCTTCTCATACGAGGTTTCAAAGAATGTTGTTGGAAGCCTTGGAAAATTTCCCACCCCCATTGGCGGTATTTGTTATCGCCTGTCAAATGATATAGGAACATGAGGGATTCCACAGTCTCTGGCCTTTGTAAATTGTGTCTATCTGCAGGTTTAACGTAGAAATCACCACTTTCAGAGATCCAATTTGAACGACCCACTGCGTCCTCCTTATTAAATACTACGATCTCCGGCGACAGCTTTGTTGGGATCTGTGCATACATCTGATAACATGTGTAGGTAAGGTCTTGTGCCAATTTCCAATCTGATTCTCTGGTAGTATCCCAAAATGGCTGCTTACGAGCCTTCTTAATGGGTAAACCCTCCGTGGCACCCATCGCTAATAGGCCACCCATAAAACATACTAAATGATCCATCTTTGGGTCTAATTCCGACCGTAATCCGAATTGCTTTTCACCAATATAAACCAATCCATTGGGCTTCGATGTTCCAAGTAAATGTTTCTTCATACCTTCAATAGAGGCTCTGTACAAATCGTAATACAACTTTTCATGGGTCAACAAGTATTGTTTCAGCAAATACTCGTAGAATGAATCACCACGAGATCCAAATCTTATGTGATTACCTCTAAATTCACCAGTATCTGGATACGTATAGATGGGGGCCAACCCATCCCATTGTGGTCCTACAAGTCCATTCAACGAATATAATGGTTTGTAAACTTGTTCTGACAATTCCCAATAACTCTTATTACCAGTGAGATATGATAAGTATTTAAACTCCAATTGCAACGTGGTAAATTCAGCGGTGGAAGAGGCACCGCCATCAACGTGGTTCTTAACAGCTTCACCAGTGTGTAAGTTAATACTAGAGTACGGTATACCACTTTTAGATTGCAAAAATGCCATTGACAGCCGATCAGCTAAATCAATGGCTTTATCCAGGTACATTTGTTCATTACCGACTCTCATCTGAGAGGACCAATGATGGGCTGATAAAAGCCCACCAAGCATACGAATTGTAGTCTCGAAAAGACTCACCTCACTATCTAAATCATAGTTCAACTCGTTATCAATCCACGTCTGTGCCTTTAAAATACCAGCCAACAGTCTAGATGACCCGCTACTATTATACATCATCATCATGGTATCCAACGAATCTACTATAATCCATCCCAATGGTGCATCTGATGCCCCCATGTTTTTATGGGTCCTTTTCAGTGGACTATACTCATCAGATCCCCAACCATAAGCCTCGTAATCTTCCCAAGAGGTCAGAAATGCTTCTTCTATAAGAGATCTAACTTGAGATGCATCTCCATATGTAATTCGCGTACCCATGGACCAATACCAAACGACGGCCACTAGGGCAGCCGTCAGTGAACCGGCTAAACTCTTGACCATCATCTTGTCAAGGGTTTGGATTCAGTTCGGATCTGATGACAATTGCAACTGTGGTTCTTTGTTAAAGGAGTCTTTTGACGTCTAAAGTTTGCCGAACTTTAAAAGAAGATAAAGAGTCTACTTCCCACTCCAGTGATACTACTTGTGATTTACAGTAGTAGAATGGTAGATTTGGTCGTGTAAAGACAGTCACAGAATAAATAGAATGATATCTACTAGAGTTGGTGAATCGATACCACCGAATACGAAGCATGCAGTTTCCGTTTGTCTGCCCACTTGGGAGACTACAGTTGGTTATGAGGAGGGCAAACCAGAAGTGATAGAGTCTTTAACCACTGGATATCCAAGATTCTTCATCCATAAGGCCATTCAGAGGTTGTGTCAAGTGCTGCAAGATAAATATGCCAAAGAGAATGAGACTTGTCTTTGTTTCCCATCTTATGAAGTAGCAAAGAGGTGTAGGGAGTACATTGCAGTCAAGAGTGTTAGTATGAACAATGGTAGGCCAGCTCCCAAGGTGAGAATCTTACAATTGGCAACATCTAAACCTGTGACTCCTGAAGAAGCTAAATGGAAAAGGGAAAGTAAAGTGGCAGTTGTGTTCGTTGATAAGCAATATTGGCCCCTAATGAAACAGTACTGGCAACACGCTGGTGAAATATTATCGAGTCGTTTGGCAGAATATGTGCTCCACGAATTGTTTATTGTTGAGAAATCAAGCAAGACTCGTCAAGATAGGGAATCTCGAGTGGAAGTTAGGGATGAAGAGGAATTTATCGAGCAGAGATTTGGTAGAAACCTAGATTTTTCGTATGCTGATACTGCAAAATCGTTAATTAAAAGACGTATTGCTACTAAGGTTGTCGATGGTGAGGCTGATTCTCACGAGGAACCGCCAAGAGCTACTGAACAATTTGTTGAGCATGTTGTCGATGCAGAGGATGTAACACCGGGTGTAGCATCTACCATTCCTGCAGAACCATATCACGAACCTTCTTCGTCTGCTACCCGTACAGGTTTACACGTCAATCCAGATAAAGATGTATATTTGTTTCCCAGCGGTATGGCATCAATATTCACGGCACATCGGTTATTGTTACATTTAGACGCTCAAAGAGTGCAAAGGTCGAGATTGGGCCAACACTCTACACCATCGTCATCAAGACAGGGCAGTGGTATTCAATCACCACTGCCAAGGGAATCGATCGGTTATGGTGAACCTTACAAAAAGACTGTAATGTTCGGATTCCCCTACACTGATACACTATCTATTTTGGAAAAATTCAATCATACTTATTTCCTAGGTTCTGGTGATTCAAAAGCCATGGAGGAGTTGAAGAAAATTCTGCATTCCGGTGAACAGATTCTGGCTCTATTTATGGAGGCGCCTTCTAATCCGTTGTTAAAGATGGGTGACTTGATTGAATTGAGAGAATTGGCCAATTCCTTTGGATTTTACATTGTAGTGGACGATACAGCTGGTGGATTTGTCAATATCGATGTACTGCCATTTGCTGATATTGTTTGCAGTTCTTTGACGAAGATCTTTAGTGGTGATTCTAACGTAATTGCGGGTTCTATTGTATTAAACCCACAATCCAAGTTATACAGTTTTGCCGAGACTTTCATGGAACAGCAGTATGAAGATTGCCTTTGGTGTGAAGATGCGTTGTATTTGGAGAGAAACTCTAGAGACTTCGTGGCTAGAACTTTAAAAGTAAACCAGAACACTGAGCGGTTGTTGAATAAAGTACTGTTACCGCAAGAGGGGAAACTGTTCAAAAAGATCTACTATCCAAGTTTAACTTCAAAAGAGACTAAAAAGAATTACGATGCTGTAAGGGGTCATCAAGGAGGCTACGGGGGGTTATTCTCATTGACCTTCTACAATTTGGATTCTGCTAAAACATTTTTCAACACTTTACAATTATGCAAAGGTCCATCATTAGGTACAA
The DNA here is from genome assembly GCF_000026365.1 of Zygosaccharomyces rouxii. Lineage (NCBI taxonomy): Eukaryota > Fungi > Ascomycota > Saccharomycetes > Saccharomycetales > Saccharomycetaceae > Zygosaccharomyces > Zygosaccharomyces rouxii. Next base: position 650,105 of record NC_012991.1, on the reverse strand, counting down.
ATTTTACGCTGGCATGCCCCTATGCTATAATTGCCCATTATCAAGAATTAGATCGTGTAGCAAAGTACGGTGTGGAATCAAATCTAGTAAGGGTGAGCGTTGGATTAGAGCGTGAAGACGAACTTTGTAAAGTTTTTCAAACTGCCATTGATGAAGCGTCAAAGAATATTTGAATATATGTGTATCGTATATATTTTCCTACTTAATTAATAATAGTCATTAAAATTTCTTGAAATTTTTAGTTCTTTAACTCTACAGGCTTTTCACCTCTAGCAAAGCGTGGGTTTCTTGGGTCATTGATGAAAGCAGGAGTGTTTGCACTTGAATTAGCAGCCTTACCGATGGCATAAAACATAACTGCACCGGAAAGGTAGAATGGCCAGTATGGTTTAACCAATGGGGTTGGGAACTTCTTGTACATGGCTAATGGATCTTATATCTCGAGTCACAGGAGAGATTCCTTTCTTTGCCTTGACCGTTATTTTGTTAGGCGTGTTGAAGTAAGTACCGGCTTATGGGTTGGATACTCTCCCCCTCGCATCTGTTTGGGTGGTCAAAAAATTTGGCTATTTGTTATTTTTAATTGGCCGTTCAAGGACAACTGGGATTCGTCGTTGGTGATATCTGCGTTCAGTGTGGTGTTAAGGTTTATGGTGTGATCGAGTTAACACGTGAAATTCACGTGACATGCATATTGCATTATCATTACTGCAAATTTACATAGTCGTTTGCACATTACATTATTGAAGAAAATATGACCGTTGTGGCTTCATCCTCAGGAATCTTGTCGTAGCTATCGGACAACTTCTGCCATAGAGACCTCCTAGGTGGTCCTGAGCTTATTTGCTGACCTGCAGCTGTGGTTCCCCTGAGCATATAGCTTCTTAGATAGATTGCCGGCACTACAGCTCCGAATAAACCGACAAACCAATACCTCATCGTAGGCATCCTAGATGCCTGCCGTAATTCTGAACTAATATCAGGATTTAATTTCATGATGGACAAAAAATATATGCCTTACCAGTGCTCTTCTCTGGTATATTGATTAATTTTGTCTATTGGTCAGGAACTGGTTTTTATAGTAAGGTACCCTTAGAACAAGTCCCCTGATTTTACCCCGGATCATCTGTCTCACACCACCAATTTAGCCGAACATCTTTTTAAAGAAAGAACCGAATGTGCCCTTTTGTTTCTTTTCACTATGACGGTTACCAGCTGGCGATGTGGGGCTACTTTGGGTGCTCATAGCCTTTTTCTTGTAGATATTTTTACCCTTTTCCACTATTGGGATGGAGTGATCCGATGTTGATGTTGATTTCGTAGCTGCCGTTGTAGTCTTACTTCTTTCGAGATGAGGTCTTGTTATTTTCTTAGAATGACGATGGTGATTACGATTCGCTTCTACTGACGGACAATTTCTATTTCCGTCACCATTATCATCGTTGTCGCCGTTATCGTAATCCAGGTCGACTAATGATTTTACTTTATAAGCAGGAACACTATTCTCATAAAGTCTTGAACTCCTAGAGACGACTGAAGGACTCCTAGAACTTTTACAACTTCCATTGGGTGTGTCTGGGGAGACCCCCCAATCTAAACACATATCCGGCCTACTTGGTTTCGGTCTCACATAACCCAACTGTTCAAAGCTTTCCATCTTACGTTCTTGTTCATTTGATATAGGGAAGTATTCTTCTACAGAAGCATCACTATAACCAGGTTCGGTGTCTTTAGGGTCAAATGGGTTGACTAACGTCCTGTTAATAATTTGATCCAGTTGTTGTAAACGGTCTCGCAGATTCTTGGGCGGTAACAACCATTGCTTTTCAGGCGAAAGTGTTCGATCTTCTGCAAAAGGTGTGCCGGCATCTTCTCTAAGTAATCTTGGATCAATAAATTCATGGGGAACAATGCATGTGGGCACGCTGTAATGTCTTATAATAAAATTCGGAAGTTTTACTTTACCATTTTTAAACTTAATTTGAACATTGGTACTGACAGTACTAACAATTTGTAAATCAGGCTTGTAAAGAGCCATCGTCTTTGTAATTGTATCCTTACAAGAATCTTCTTTAACCATTTCAACAGTAATTCTAATAACCCTATGATTTAATCTAAATGCATAATAATTCAAAATGTTTCGACATGTAGCCTTTGCCTTCCTATGGATGTCCCTGGGTTGAATTCCCAGATAACTTGGACTATGTGAACCGTGAGATGATGATGATGGATTCGACCAGTTATCAGTTGCTGATAACGACCTTGTCAATTGAGGATTACGTTTAGATGCATTATTTTCCATAATTCGATTCTCAAAATTAGAAATTGAAGTTACAATTATCAAATGATCACCATCTCTTGATTGGTTTTCCACATACCAATCAGCTGCTGACCAAGTATGACGTCTACCAGATATATAACAGGATACTACACGTCTTGGTTCATCAAAATCCGCATTCTGTGTTGTCAATGAAATGGCTCTATGGGTAATTACAGGTCTTGTTGGGTAAACGAGTGCTAAGGGATCTACAATAGCGCATTGGACACCTCTATTCTTACAAGGAGGTTTGTCTAGAACCAAAGATCTCTGTTCATGGAAATCAAATTTATCCATAGTCGGTTTCTTAGTCGATCTACTCTTTGAGTTGTAAAAATCCTCTAATCTGGCCAAATCTTCATCGCTCATCCCAGCAAAACTCTTCTTTCTTGGTTTGGCTACGTTATCTTCAGGTTCATGCAACTGCAAAAAGGCAGCCTGAGTATACCCATGTCTCGAACCAGAGTTCCGTTCAGTATTAAGATCCGTATCTCTCTCCATCTGCCGCTCATCTTGCCAATCCATAGTCTCCAAATCGTAGTCTCTCGTAGAGTCCCATCGCTCTAGCTTATCCGTTGATGCAGGCTCCGTAGGCTTCATTGAAGATGTCTCTGGGAGTGGTGGTTGTCGTGGCTTTAAAGTAGACTTCCACGTACCGAATCCTTGGAATGAGCTGGGCGGCGACGACCATTCGCCACTTGCATTACTACTGTGTTGTGATGAATACAGTTGGTTGGAATGACGTGGTGCATGTATATAATGGCTGTTTCTACTACCACCGAATAAGCACACGCCGTTCTTACCGTCCTGTAGTTCATCGTCAACAATCGAGGGCGCCAGATCGTCAAAGGAAACATGAGGAGCCCATTCAGTTTGAGTCATATTTACTGTCATATTACCTTACTCCTGTTGGCGATTAAATCAGGGCGTATTACGGAGATATAGAAGAGAAATATAACAATATTGATGACTTGAGTTAATACTTTGTATTGTTTCTCTATACAAAATCGATTTGAACCCTTTTTTGCACTTCAAAGCCTCACGGGTGTAAATAAACTCTAAGGTGACTTCCGTTTAGTTTACTCGTACGTATTTAAAGGATTAGCAAGTTTCTAAACCCAGGGGGAAATCCAGATTCAAAGAATTTGGCCACTTGACGAGAGATCGGTCGAGAACTCCGGTGCTTATAGCACAAGTGAAAGATTAAGGGTCCATTCTTTCCCCTTTACCGATAACCCTCGTAGGAAATGTATGATCAGCAAGATCAGCTCCCGGATCGTCAAGAGTATCACAAGTATGTAGTTGTCTGTGTAGATGATTTCTGCCAGAAGTACGGTATCCGTAACAGTGTCAGAAGCAAATTTGGTCTATCTAACCAGGTAGATTCTATAGACGAAGACAGCTTTGAGCGGATCAAGGGAGAGCTAGGATGTGGGAAAAGAATGGGTGAAGACGAAAAAGTAGAGGATGGTGTGTACAAAAGGCACTGTCATGAATTAGAGAATTCTATAATGGAGGGTTCCACTCTTGAGGTGCTTTCGCAAGACTTACTATGGAGCCAACAGGAGTTCCCATCGGAGCTAATTGTATCTGAGGATATAAACATGGTCACAATGGAGAATGACGATACCAATGTGCTATGGGATCCTTCCATGACTATACTAGAATCAGAAAGGCAGCAAGCGTCGCAAGACCCTGAGCCCGAGCCCGAGCTTTTACAATCAGATGAATTCCACCGGGTTAGTAGTCCGCCATCTGCTGTGAACTTCTAATCTACTTATTACGGTGTCTGCCTTCAACTTAGCATAAATTAACACATACATACTACAACGCATTTACACAACATATGCACATGCATAAATATATATATATATATATGTATATATATTCCCTCCTTTTTAATTTCACTATTGGAAATTTTATTGCTCACCCATGCTTAATAGTTTTTTCTTTAATTGCAACACTTCGTCCTTAAGATTGTCCCTTTCCTGTTTGAAAATATACAGTTCAGCCTTGAGGTCGTTGATTTTCATGCTGTAGTGGTTGTTACCAGCAATTCCGATGTTACTTGCGGAGTCATTGCCGGTGGATGGTTCACGAACAAATCTCAATTCATCTAATTCGTTTTGTAATTTTTTGTTGATTTGTTTATATTTATCCAATTCACTCTGTGACATTTCAAGGGCTTTGCTAGAGTTATTAGCAGAGTTCAATACTTCTTGGTAGTTGCTTTGAATCTCTTCTAATTCCCTTTGACGAGCCTCCAGATTTTCGTTTAATTCACCATGTTTGGTGGTCAACTCACGGTGGTCATCTGTTAATTTGTGACGAGATTGTGTTAATTCTTCATTTGTTTGTAATAGATCATCGAGTCTCTGTTGTAACTTTTGCATTGCTGCTTCATGATAACTACCACCTGGCACCAATTCACGTTTGGGTCTTCCGTCAGCATCTAATTCACCGGTCTCCCTGAGAGGATTATGTTCTCTCCATTGTTCCATAAAGTTGTTCAACTGTAATGAATATTGTTTAACAGACTGTCTGAATTCGGTTTCTGATCCTGCTAATTTAGTTTTCAAGGATTCATTTTCAGCAGCTAGATTATCGTATCTGGTCTGTAATTCTTGCAATTGTTCCTGGAATGGGATCTCTTGTTCTAAGTCGTCCAATTTACTAGATTGCACTCTGATAATCTTGTTCAAGACTTCAGTATCAGCGAATTTGGCAGTTAACATATTTTCTAATTCATGAATTCTCTCTTCCATCAAATTATGGTTTGCCTCCATAACATCACAATGCGATTGCAATTTGATAAAATCGGCAGTTTTGATATCTCTTGAAGGTTCATTCCTTAATCTTTGTACTTCGACTTCCAATTCTTTGATATGCTCGCTAGCTTGAAGAGCTTTGTCCTCGGTAATGATTCTGAGTTCTTCCAATTGAGAACGTAGACGGTGGATTACTTCTTTGTTAACGGTTTCCTTTGATGACATTCTGCTCATATCGAAATCGGAACCATTAACAGTTGCTGCATTAGAAGCACTGGAACCAGAAGGATTCATTGGATGGGTACTAGGGATCGCTGGCGGTGGACCCACACCGAACGGTTTATTCTGGCCAGATCCATTAGAGGCAGTAATATCACCCTTGGTAAGTGTTGTGCTGGATGCACTGTCTCGTTTGGTTATCTCTACAGGTTCACTCAGACCATTTTCCGTACCTCTGAAGGATAAATGTTCCCTGTCCTCATAATAGTTTTCATGAGACGAGTATGCAGAAGTTTGATCACTATTTTCCAATTTAACATCGCCCTTCAAGGGAGAGCTTGCAACCGTGGCAATACCAACCTCTCCTGCCATGCTATCAGGTCTGCTTTTGTTTTCTTGAGTTCCATTAGTATCAATAGATCTCTCGATGTCAGCAGATCTCTCGATGTCAGCAGATCTCTCAGTGTCAGCAGGCCTCTCAATGTCAGCAGGCTTCTCAGTGTTAGCAGGCTTCTCAGTGTTAGCAGGCTTCTCAATGTCAGCAGGCTTCTCAATGTTAGCAGGCTTCTCAATGTTAGCAGGCTTCTCAATGTTAGCAGGCTTCTCAATGTTAGCAGGCTTCTCAATGTCAGCAGGTCCATCAGAGCCAGAAGGTCCCTTAATACCAACAGGTCCATCAAAGCCAGTAGGTCCGTTGAGTCCACTAGGTCCGCTGGGTGCACCAGTTCCACCAGGTCCTCCGTGTCCACTAGGCCCGCCGAGTCCACTAGGTCCGCCGAGTCCACTAGGTCCGCCGAGTCCACTAGGTCCACTAGGTCCACTACCCATAGAAGCAACTCTGGGACCATCCTCATTGTTATTGGATTTTGTACGTTCTAATTCTGGAATTGGTGAAACTGGTTTTTTAAGATCTGATGGTTGGCGCGCATGGCCCTTTTTATAATATGGATGTTGTGGTTGACCGTGCGGTTGCTGTTGAGGTGTGTATTGAGGAGAGTTCCGTTGAGGTGTAAATTGACTAGAGCCTGCGAATTGTTGTTGGTGTGATTGTGGTGTCTGTCTTGGTACTGGTTGATGAAATGGAGGTTGTTGTTGTGAATATTGGTGTGGTGGGTTGGAAAATTGATTGAACCTTTCACGGGCCTCATTATCAAAAGGTGCATGGGGTACTTTACTTGGAGTCAACTGTTTTGGTTGTGATGGTACTCTATTATCATTTGGAGTCAGTTGTCCCTCTTGTAAGTAAGGAGTTAAAATGTTTGGTTGTGGAGGTTGTGATAATTTAGCTTGTTGTTGAGGATTAATTGGTGGAGTTACAGGTACAAAAGTAGCAGCCTGTCTTTCAGTTGTTTTCAATACACCAGGACATATTTCTTCAATACGAGATAAGTCCAAAGTGTATAATAAGGTACCCTTACCCATATCAGTAGTTGAAGTGTTTAAATCATATTCTCCTGGACGTGCATAATCAAACTTGTCACCACCCATAATTAGCAACTTGTCGTTGTTTAAAAGAGTTAAAGAATGGCCAGAGCGACCCTGAGGAATGCCAGCCTTGAAAGTAGGGAGCTTAAACCATTCGTGAGTCTTTAAATTGAGGAAATAAACACTATTCAGATAAGTGTCATGTTCATCTTTACCACCCACGACAACCATTACATGTTTGTAGACAACGGCAGCATGCTCTTGCATTGGAGGTGGTTTAGTACCAGTCGTCTCTGCAATGGACCAATCATTATTAGCAACATCATATTTGAAAACTTGGTTGATTAAACCTTGTAATGTATCACCACCAAAAACCCAAAGGTGATTATCATATGAAATCATCGTGTGATTAGTTAGTGGTGGTGGTGAAAAAGTTGTTGGTTTTAAGAATTCCCAATGAGAATCAGGTCTCCTAAATGAGGATAAATCGAAAACTGCTAAATCGTTGAAATAAGTGTCATCGAATTGACCACCAAATAAATACAGTTTCGTCTTCATTTGATTGGCTGCCATAATGGAAATTTTGTGACCATAACGACCCAAGGGGCGTGGACCAATTGGATGTGGAATAGTCCATTTGTAGGAATTTACATTGAAAAGGTAAAGATCGTCATCCATAAGACCTTCACTATTGACTTTATGAGTATCACCACCAAATAACACGAATGCATTCCCACACAGAGTGGCAGCATGTCCTACACGAGGTGGGGGAGTGGTTTCACTAATCTCCACGGTCTTGGACTGGAATTGAGTTCCATTGTCATTTGTAGATATTATCCAAGTATCACCATAAACACTTTGATCATGTAAACCCCCAATTACATAAAGGCTGTTATCCTCTGAACAATTGGAAGACGCAACGTGTCTATAGCGTGGGAAAGGTGAATTCTGTAATTTAACTCTATTCCAAGGTGTATATTCCTTCTGATGTTGTGGTAATGAAGTAGATGCTCCTGATACGTTACGTTGTTGGGCAGGTGAAGGAAACACGCGAGATTGAGGATTGGACATATGATGTAGCGGCTGTTGCTGTTGATGAGACTGTTGTAGACCATGTTGCTGATTTTGTGGAGGTGGTGGAGGTAATGGATTGTTCAATTGACCTTTCATATTTGGCGAATTCTGCATATGAAACTGGTGTTGATTTTGATCATGAGATCCACTAGATCCATTATGAGTACTCTGTGAACCAGTGCTGCCATCATTTTGACTTGATTGAGATGCTCTAGGTGCTTTAGGTGGAGTCCCCTGGACGTGATTAGAGGTGGGATTGGAATTATTAGGTTTCTTATCCTTTGTCAATTTTTTGGCAAATTTGAAAGGAGCCATTTTCTTACTGTACAATTAAGACGTTGAAAATGCAGGGAGAAAGTAGTTGAATGGATCACTTCCAAACTTTAAAATCTTCCGAATGGATCACCTTTAAAATACTTCAATCGAGCCTATTTAAAAGCTCAAAACAGTGTTTAAAATTAGGATTGTTGATCTTTAAGAAGATCTGCTTGAAATTTAAAATAGATAGTGGACTGCTTTCGTTCGTGATGATCATGAAATATCAGTCAACCAAAGAGCTAGTGAACCGATAACAAGTAATCATCATTGGAATTGAGAGCGTCAGAGAACTTTATTCAATTGTTTGATTGTGGTGAATTGAATTGGTTTTGCTGTGTTAGAGCTTTTTCTTTATTCTCCTTATGAATAAGTTTGACGAATTTGTTGAAGCAACTGACAAGGAGTTGCATGTGGACACCAGTACCAGGAATACTACGATAAATGTATCGTCTCCAGGCTCAAGTAATGATAGTACTAGTTCACCAAAATCACCATCAGGAGAAGTGTTGTCGAGGAAAGAGATGAAAATGAAGCAGTTTACCCCTAAGAAATTGAATTATCAAGATCATCCTCTAAAGGATCACAGTACTGGTGGTTCATTGCCTATAACTAGAAGAACTTCAAGGTCAAGTACGATACACAAGAGGAAATCGCTTTTACAGCCGATTGTGGCACCACAGACACCCGACAAAAGTGGTCCTAGTTGGCGGTCTAACGGTGGTTCGCCAAGCGGATCGTTTAACAGACAGAGGTCCACTAGTGGTGCGTCTATGCATTCTCGCAGTAGTTCACAGTCTCTAAGCCTGGATAGTACGTTCGATGTATCTTTGCAGAACTTGGCGAATAAGGAATTAGAGCTATTGGAATCAAAACGTCGCATTGAAGAGTTGAAAAAGCAGTTACAGTTAGAGGAACAGTCTTACCAGAAGAGGGTAGAAGAGTTGAAAGAGTTGAAATCACAAGTTTCGAATGATTTGCAGATAAATTCACAGCATCAACAGCAGCAGCAACAACAACAGCAGCAGCAGCAGCAGCATCACTTACAACCACATAGTAAAAAGCGAGAGGAACACACCAGGGATAAGTCACGAGGTAAGGGTTCAGGTACAGGATCAAGTTCAGTTTGGTCTAAACCTTTGGCATTTTTCAACCAATTTGATCAAATTATACAGCATGAACTGGAAAGAAGCTTACGTTGGGATGATACACCAGAGGATAAAATTATGCAACCTGAACCTTATGAGGGGGCAGCAGCCGTACAGAATAGTCAACTGCGACAGCCACAGGTAGAGATTCCAACTTCCAATAGTCAATCTAATGTTAATAACACTGATAATAATGATAACAAAATTAATAATAACACTAACAACACCAGCAATAATAAGAATGGTCATGACGATAATAATAATAATAATGATAGTAGTAATAATAATAATAATAATGACGGAAATAATAAAAATCTTTGGAGTTTTTTCAACGATGTTAAAACTGGACTTCTGGGTATTGAAGAAGAGGAAGAAACGCCGCAGAGAACGATTGCAGGGTCAGCAAAGAATGATAATGGCATCAAAGAGTTTAAAACTGCAAAGAAGACAAGAGATCCAGTTGAAATGACAGATTTTCAAAAATAAGATCAAAATTAATAATTAAAAGCTTTCGTTACATACAACTTATAATGATTATCCATATAAAACACAAATTGTAAGCATTCTATCTAAAAAAACCTTCGAGTATAAGTCCGTTAGTCATTACTCGTAATGCAAAGTGCTATCCTTTACAGGGAAATATTCATTACCAACTCTTTGCTCCGTATAAGGAGAATGCAATTCGGTAGCATGTTTGGATTTTTGTTTGTTCAAAGTCACAGATCCTTCTCCAATACCTTTCATCAACCCCATGAATTTAGAACTCCTCAGTTTCGTTGAAGGGCTAGTTGAACATGAGTCTACAATTTCGTTGGCGAGTTTTTGAAATTCTTCTTGTTCTTGATCGAAAATAGGTCTTTTCTTTTCAACATCTTCTAATTCTTTTTCCAAGGCGTTAAATTCAGCCGCAAATGCATCCTGCTTCTCTCCCGGCACCTCTCTTTTGGTTACATCTCTTGAAATCATGTTATAATTAGGCTGGTAAGTAGTCATAGGAAACCGTACCATAGGTGCTGTTGACTTCTCATATGAGCTGTACATTTTTTTGTAATCTTGTGAAAACTCTAGTGGGTCTTCTATCTTCATAGAATGAAACTGAGAAAGCCAACTACCGTTGCCACTACTCTGATGCAGTGCTTGTTGTTCTCGTTGCACTTGTTGGTGATGAAGTTGTTGCTGTTGTTGTACTGGTGGTACTACTGGAACGGCGGTAGTGATAGGAGCAGGACCTTGATGTATTCCGCCCATAAATCTGTTACCTGCAGCAACATCCTGGCCATATAAAAATACACCCTCAGGTGCATTTATGTGTAACTGATGTTGGTTACTATTCTCATGACTGAATCTATGTATAAATCCAGGGTGTTGCTCACCTTTAGTGACGAACTGCGTTAGAGGATTAGCTTGGCAAGCAGACATCTTCTATCTTGGTTATTATGACTAGCGATGAATGATTCTATGTTGTCGTCAGCAGCAGTAGTGAGACAAGAAGTAGTAAATGATTCAACCATCAATAGACTCATTTGTTCATTTTTTTTTCACCTCCATATATATAATGACTGGGGTACTCATCGCGTGGCTCCGGTAGAGGCAGAATGGAACCTCCGGTCGCGCGAGAACTTTAATTCCCGACGGGCCGAAATAAGCGAAACTTTTCCACTCAAGAAAAGATCGTGGGGGAAGCCGCCAAGCTCTCTGAAAAAAAAAAAAGCGGAGGACGATTTCCGGATGAGTCATCCCAGAATGTTTTCCTCAGAGAACCTCGCAGTAAACAGAGGGCGCAGAAAAACACGCAGTAGGAGAAATCGAACGGGGTTATCGGTTGCTCTAGTAACGACCTCGGAAATAGTAGGGAGGGAGGAGGATGGTTCCGGGATGGAGACAAAAGGCAGAGGAGTAGTAGGAAGTACGGCGTTAATATCGGCGGCTCGGTAGGAAGGAGTTGAGGATGAAAGGATGGGGGGAGAGGAAAGAGAATTCTGGGAAAGTTTTCGGGTTTCCCATCTGTTTATATATGTATGGTTGGAGGCGTTCAAGAAACCCTTTCGTGATAATGGCGGTTATGCAAGGCCCTCGGCGGCTGCACGGGTTATGTACTGTGTAAACAGGTTAACCACAACAAAAAATTTTTGAAATGATGAGCATGGGAGGAGTCCTCAGTTGGAGACGTCTGCTACAGGTGCAGCATTCTTAGTGATTGATTGGGCATAACTGCAACAAACGGTTCATAAGAAGTATAAATATATATGTGCGTGCTTATGGTAAACTTTTACAAGTCTTCACAAGACATTTCGAGTTCGATTCCTTTCCACTATGAGTTGGCGAGAAATTTAATTTTTAGGAGTCGGAACCACACTTCATCTGAAAGTTTCTTTCTAGAAACAAAACTTTATTTTCGCAAGTTGTTACACAGAATTTCTGATGTCATTTTCCCTAAACAAAACAATGTCATTTATTCGTATTTAATATAGTTTTATATTTTTATTCTTAAGTACAATGGTCATCATCATAAATTCCCTAAGCAGTTGCACTCCTGGATGCCACTTCCGCTCTTAGTCTTAATCTACCCGATAGAATATCACCAATATGAGTGAACTCCTTCCAGTGGATGTCTTCACCCTTACGTAGTGCTACATTGGTTTCATTTTCCCAAAGTTCAGCAATTGGCTTGAAGGAAACCTTTGATCCATTCACACAGATGACAGCAGCAGAATCATCTTCGTGTTGAACAGTTGGTTTCTTTTCACCGTGAACATCGTATTGGAATCTTAAAACCTTCGTGTCAGCATCATTACCCTTATTTCTCTCATTCCATTCTTCCAAGAAGTTAACACACTTAACAGCGTAACGAGAAGCAATAACACGGTCCTTAGAAGATGGCATACCACCTTGTTGAGCATGACCTGGAATGGCGGTTCTTACACCAAAGTTACCCTTACTGGATTCAGCGATAATATCAGCCAACAACTGAGTGCTGTAAATGTTGGAAGCTTGTTCATTTCTGATCAATAGCTTACCGTTGTTGTTTTCACCTTTATCATGACGGAAGTTTTCACACAACAATTCTAAATCTTCCTTAATGGCTGGAAGGTTAATCTGGTCCTCAGGAGAGTACACAGAGACTGCACCGGTAACCAAACCAGTGAAAGATGCAATGAAACCAGAATGACCACCTTGAACTTCCACAACAAAGACTCTTCTTCTGGTGGCAGAAGCACTCTGTTTAATCTCGTCTGTGTATTTCACAAGGGCGTTCAAACAAGTGTCCACACCTAATGAGTACTCAGTACCAGGAACGTTGTTAGAGATGGTAGCTGGAATCATGACCATTGGGATGTTAAAGACTGGATATCTTTCTCTGTTGTCACGAAGTTCCTTTAGAGATTTGAAACCTTCGAAACCACCAAGGATGATTAAACCATCCAACTTGTTCTTTTGGAAGTAGTATGCCACTGTACCCATGTCAGTATCAGCGAGAGATCTGTTGGTACCAATGACGGAACCACCCAAGTTGTGCCAATTCTCCACATCGTTCCATGATAATTCACGCATTTGACCGGTTTGGATCAAACCGGAGAAACCGTTCATGATGGCAAAAGGTTTGTGACCTCTAGACAAACAGTACAAAGTAGCAGCACGAGTAGCAGGATTCAAAGCTGCAGAAGGTGCACCCACATGGACAATACCGATGTTCAATCTCTGTGTAACTGGCAACATCTCGGAACCATCATCCTTAATGGTGGTAGAGACAAAAATATCGTACAATTCCATAAATTCTGTATCTCTTAGCATAATGGCCTTATCGAAATTCTTGTTCTCGATATCGGTGGCAACAGATTTAGTCAATTCCACAGATTCCATTAGTGGCTTTCTGATGATCTTATTTTCCAAGATACCGATCAAAGGAGATGGAGTTTCAGGAGTCATTTCTAGAACTGCCTTAACTGCATCAACACCTTGCAAAGTGGCCAACAATCTGTCATGGGCAACAGCGGTACCACCTCTTTGCACGTGTCCCAAGATTGTCACCTTGGCATCCAGACCCAACTCAACCAAGACGTTCTTAACGTCGTCGGCACTGATGTGATTCAACTCATCATCCAATGCACCTTCAGCAACAATCACAGTGTTGTTTCTACGGCCCTTTTGTCTATGTCTTTGGCAAACTTCCTTCAATTCTGCTTGCCATTTACCTCTAGGAGCTGCTCTTTCTGGGATAAAGATGTAATCGGCACCAGTGGCAATACCAGCCAACAGAGCTAACCAACCACAATGTCTACCCATAACTTCGACGACGAAAGCACGTGAGTGAGACTTGGCAGTGGCATCGATGTAATCGACCAATTCACAGATACGACCCAAGGCAGAGAACGCACCAATGGTGGAATCACTACCAGCCATATCGTTATCGATAGAACCAATTAAACCGACCATAGTCAAGTTCTTGTAAGGCTCCACTTGTTCAGAAGTGAAAGTACCATCCTTGACTAAGTCTGCCACTAACGATGGCCATTCACCTCTGAACAAGTCTGCACCGGTTAGGGAACCGTCACCACCACACACAATCAATGCATCAATACCTTCGGAGATCAAATTGTATGCTGCTTGTTTACGACCCCAACGCTCTCTGAACTCCTTACAACGTGCGGTACCAATCAATGTACCACCTTCACTTAACCAGCCTCTCACATCTTCCCAATGCATTTGACGCAAGTATTTACCACCTTTCAAAAGACCTTCGTAACCTTCGTAAACAGCGTACACGTCACAACCAAAATGAATACCTGTACGTACCACAGCACGGACTGCTGCGTTCATACCAGGAGAATCACCACCACTTGTCATAACCGCAATCTTCTTCTTTTTCTGGCTACGAGCTAATGAATTTTTCAATTCTTTAACGGCGTTCGCATCTGGTTTCGAACCGGCGAGCTCGGCTTCATGCTGACTGCTAGGTCCCAAGAATTGCTCCTTTGAAGTTGGTTCGGTGTCTAACGCATTGGCGAAAGAGGTGAAACCAACACGGTTGCCTAACGGATCAGTCAAAACAACCAATTTGTCAGAAACCTTCTCAGCCTTAGGGAATCTCTTCACGACCTCATCTAATTCTGTAGAGAAATATGTAGTGGTAAAGTTCTCAACACCCTTTGGTGCCTCACCAATAACGAATCTGACCTTTAGGAGAGCGCCTTGACTCTGGTTCTTGTTGTCTGCTTCTTGCTGAGGAACACGGAATCCGTTTGCATCGATTTCACTCAATTTAAAGGCTTCCAGCCACATTTCCCTAATGGAATCCTGAGAGCATCCGCTGGAAAGTAACAGATTCTCACCATGCTTAAATTTATCGAAATCCTTGACTGTGGAAAATCCTAGTTTGTGGTAAAAATGAATTGTCTCTTTAAACAACTCCACGCTGTTAGTGACTACGGATCTGAACGCTACACCGTAGCAAGCTTCGTGAGCTAAACCCATCTTGTTGGTATTATCTATTGGGATGTTATTCAAAACCTTATTCCGGTAGGTATCGACAAGTAAAGGGAAGTTTCAAAGAAACTGCAATTATCCTTTCTCTCTTTATGCTAATGGGTTTTTACCAAGGAAAGGTTGAAATATATCTACTAGCGTCTCCCGACGTTTAACTGAAGAGTTGCTTAGACTACTTTGTTCTAAGAGAAGGAAAAAAAAAAAAGTCGATCACAGGGTATAAATTAGTGGAAGCTAGGGGGTCGGAGTGGAATCGCTGTAAAGTGGAAGCTGCAAGAAAGGCGAAGAAAGTGGAATCCAGAGTCACGTGGTGCCGACCCCCGATTTTTTACATACTTTTATCGTCTTGTACGTAGAATTTTTTTTTTATTATTTTTTTTGTCATCGATTGCGGGTAATCGGAACAAGTGCTCTTGGAAACAGACGGGCAACAAAATAGAACAAAAGAAAAGATTACGAATGTTTCTGAATATATGAATAGTGTAGAGCTTGGTTTTTTCAAATAAACACGGCCTACGTACAACAATCGTTATATCGTCTCTATGCAGTAATGTACAAAAGGGTCAATTCAATTGACAGGGGTTATTTGTTATTTCGTTTTTACTTTTTTTAAATTTTCTTGTGTAGTTCAGTGCGAATCATGACTTAACTTATTGGTTCTCTGGTCTTAGTCTTCTAACTTCCTTACCGACTCTCCAGATCTCCATGTTTCTGATGGTTTCCAATTCGGATTCCAACTTAGCTCTGTAGTCTGGTTGAGAGTTGAATTCTAGAGAACGCTTGGTTTCGGAACCGTTCTTGACAGATTCGTACAAGTCTTGGAAGACTGGTTTCAAGGCATCCTTGAAGATTGGGTACCAGTCTAGAGCACCTCTTCTAGCGGTAGTAGAGCATGCGTCGTACATGTAATCCATACCTAGAGAACCGATCAATGGGTACAAGGATTGAGTAGCTTCTTCGACGGTTTCGTTGAAGGCTTCGGATGGGGAGTGACCGTTTTCTCTCAAAACTTCGTATTGAGCCAAGAACATACCGTGGATACCACCCATTAAACAACCTCTTTCACCGTACAAATCGGAGTTAACTTCCTTTTCGAAAGTAGTTTGGTACACGTAACCGGAACCGATAGCGACGGACATGGCAAGAGCCTTTTCGTCAGCCTTACCGGTGACGTCCTTCCAGACGGCGTAAGAGGAGTTGATACCTCTACCTTCCTTGAACAAAGATCTGACGGTTCTACCGGAACCCTTTGGAGCGACCAAGATGGTATCGATGTTGGTTGGTGGTTCCACACGGGTCAAATCGTAGAAGACTGGGGAGAAACCGTGAGAGAAGTAAAGAGTCTTACCTTCAGTCAACAATGGCTTGATAGTTGGCCAGGTTTCAGATTGAGCGGCATCGGACAACAAGTTCATGACGATGTTACCCTTTTGGACGGCTTCGGTGACGTCGAACAAGTTTTCACCTGGGACCCAACCGTCTTCAATGGCAGCCTTCCAGGAGGAACCGTTCTTACGGACACCGACAATGACGTTCAAACCGTTGTCTCTCAAGTTCAAACCTTGACCGTAACCTTGAGAACCGTAACCGATTAGGGCAAAGGTGTCGTTCTTGAAGTAGTCCAACAATTTTTCACGTGGCCAGTCAGCTCTTTCGTGAACAGTTTCGACGGTACCACCGAAGTTGATCTGTTTCAAACCACGGGTAGCGACCATTGGCTTAATGAATTGCCTAGCAGCTGGTCTGACAGCATTGACGGCAGCAGCACGGGAGGCAAGAGCGAAGGTTCTCTTGGCGGTGACAACACGAGAGTTGCAGATGAATCTGGAGGCAGTTCTAGATGCAGCGTTTCTGAACATTATTATTATGAATCAATGGATGATTTCCTTTGAGTTATCCAATATTTGATCAAGGAAGCTACTCAAAGTGAAAAATTTTCCACCTCTTTTTATACTAGCCTCTTGCCCCCCGTGTATGGCCCTTTTCCTTTAGCTTGAGTCATCGCGAAAGGCCGAATCACCCCCTACGAAGCCGGTACCGCTGTTTCTTTATCCGGTAATGACCGTGAGAACAGCTGCCCCATAGGGTAACGAAGTCGCAAAAAAAGAAATCCACTTGAAAATGTACTTTTTAGCCGCCGACACACTCGTGGCAAACGATGATGGGTTCCGGACTCCGAGTCCCTTATTCAGTCACCTGAATATCACATGCGAAGTTTCCCGACGAGATCACATGAACTTTCTTCAAAAAATAAAAAAAGAGTCTCCAGTAGCATCAGGGCATCAGATGGCGGCGTACAACGTTGACTACTCTTCCTTCGAGGATTAACGATACTTTATAGATTTAACCCATAAGAAAGGAAAAAGAATAAATCTTTCTTTTCACTGCTACGTATAGATTCAAATACAAGCTTTTGAAAAAGAAACTTTCAATCATGTCAGTTTGTTTAGGTGTTACAAAAGGGATCGCTGTCTCTTCATTAGGTATTTATGCTGGTATTCTAACCACCGGTACTATCTGTACTTATATGGTTCCGGTAGATGTCATAACTAAACATTTAAACTCTGTTGTCTGCAGAGTTGGTGAGGTTGCATCTGCTCTAGGTCTTCTATCTACAGGGTTTTTCTCATTAAGTTATTTCGGTGCTCCATCTCATCTAAGACACCCATATTTGATTTACAGTGCCCTAGTCGCACCCGCATCAGCTCTTTATTTGTGGGCGATCTCTAGATGTAATCACAAATGCCATGCAAAGTCAAAGATTGCTGAACAAGGTAAAACCAATGGGGATAACAAAACCCAAAGTCCACCTCTAGGCGATTCGGTCGTCGATTTGGGTGCAGATTCAAAGGTTCCATCTGGTCATCCACCTGTTAAGGAAGGTGCCAAGTGTCCTATGGGTAATGCTGTCGTCACAAACGAACCTTCATCTACAGACTATGCTAGACCTGCAGGTTGCCAAAGTAAATTTGCCAAACATTTGGCTGTCGTGACTGGTGTTGCCATCATTGGATTTTTACAATCTGTAATCGGTGTATATGGTGAACCAGCTTGAAGAGGAAGAGGATCGATAATTAATTTATTTTGATTTATCTCTCTCTTTGGGATAATATATTTATTCGAATGTGTTTATTTGTGTCTTTTTTTCTTCTTTTATACAGATGCTAGAGCATCTGTCTGTATCCTTTTGTCGAAATCCACCATTTCGACACTGTCGATCGTATGTACAAGAATCCTGGAATTATCTTCGTTAAATTCAAAGATAAATATACCGCGTACGAATCGTGGCGGTTGCCGCGTATAATCAATCTCACTTGTCAATTTATTTTTTGTTGGATTTAGAATGTGGTTAAAAACGGGGGATGATGTATCCACTTCCCCAACGTTGCGAACCTGTCCCAATTCAACGTCTTTTCCACTGCTATCTACACTTTTATCACTTCCATCACTTTCATTACAACTCTGCCACTTGATAACCAGCTTATCATTCGAAGTAATACAATTGTAATTGGTTTTTTCCTCCCGAAGTAGAGTGATGACTTTATCAATCTTTAATTTTGCCTTGTCCTGAAGTACAAACTTAGTCGCCAACAGTCTAATGGCATTCATTGATGCCCTGTACTTGCCCTGACCCTGTAAAACTGGAATATATGGATGCGTCGTTGGTAGTAACCTCAATGTAATGTGTGCATCCAGGTACTCGTTCAACAATGGTCTTTGTAAAAGGTTTGGTACTCCATCTGTGGTTAAATACGTTGTAATATGCCCTAGGTTCGAATGCCGTTCTGAATAAAACCGTCGTCCTGCACTTCGTATAGCTTGTGATAACAGTCTATCTATCGTCAACCCCATACGCCGTGATGGTATAGTATTCATCTGTGAAATGAGAAAAGAGGTAATGATCGAGAAAAGGGACTCGCCTGGATAATCCGCTAGCTATATAGCTTTGATCGTCTCAATCTCAATGAATCTGATTTGCCCTCCCTTATTAATTTACGTGCTTTTAAAGCTCATCACATCGATCTTTAGACCTTAAGGAACCATTATTGATACCAACCCATGCACCACCACTGTTTCCCTGTTCCTTTCTTTTCCATCAAAAAAATGCAAAACTTTCAAGAACATCTGGACAGTTGAAATGAAGAGATTCAGTAGTAAGGTATTTCTAAATACTTTGAAGGAAGTATAGAGTTCATTGCGAGTATTCTTACTGGGGTAACCAGCATTACTGTTGCATTTTATTTGCATTATTTGATAGATTGTTTGATACACTTTCCACCCGACGACAGATCTCTAACATGGCCTCGCAGTTTTTTCTCAAGACATCTCAAGATATAGAGTTATTCCAGGGGTACCCAAGGTTTAACCAAAGTGTTGCAAACTCTATTGGAGGTGGTGTAACTTCATCGATCCTTTCACCATGTTCTCGTTTTTTGGCTTTATCTACAAAGGAAGAGGTTAAAATTTACACCGGTGATCTATTCGACCACGAATTGTTATCGTTGCCATTGAGCAATGTGTATGATCTGCATTTTTCACCATCAGGTAACTACTTGGGGACTTGGGAAAGACCTTCAGCACAAGATGCTAGCCATCTAAATTGTAAAGTTTGGTATTTGAACAAACAACTAGATTCGCAAGATGTGGAACCTATTTATCAATTTCAGGCAAAAACTCAAAACGGCTGGAACTTACAATTTTCTAAACTGGATAACTATGCTATAAGACAGTTTGGTAAGGAATTGAAAGTTGTCAAGCTAGAACAAACTAACCCAGTTTTTGATTTTGACCATCCATTTGCCACACTTTCTCACAAGCAAGAATCAGAATCACAAGTGTTCGGTACTTTCCTAATTTCTCCTGCTGAGCATCCTACGATATGTACTTTCACACCTGAGAAATCTGGTAAACCTGCTCATTTGACCATTTGGCCTATCGTAGAGGGCCAAATTACGAAGAAAATCGTCACCAAGACTTTCTTCAAGGCAGATTCTTGTCAATTACAATGGAACTCACTAGGTAATGCTGTGCTTTGTGTGGCTATTACAGACTTCGACTCTTCTAACCAATCCTATTACGGTGAAAATACTCTTTACCTGCTGTCATTCCAAGGTGTTAACGGTTCTCTAGGTGGTAACTCCGTCCGTGTGCCTTTATCGAAAGAGGGTCCAATTCATGATTTTACCTGGTCCCCAACCTCGAGACAATTCGGTGTTATTTATGGGTATATGCCCGCTACCATAACTTTCTTCGATTTAAGAGGTAACATTGTGCATTCCCTTGAAGCTCAGGCAAAGAATACCATGTTATTTTCACCATCCGGTCGCTATATTCTAATTGCAGGGTTTGGTAATTTGCAAGGTGCTGTAGATATCTTGGATCGTCATGATAAATTCAAAAGAGTTTCACATTTTGATGCCGCTAACACTTCAGTTTGTAAATGGAGTCCCGGTGGTGAGTTTATCATGACTGCAACAACTTCCCCACGTTTAAGAGTCGATAACTGTATCAAGATATGGCACGTTACTGGTAAGCTAGTCTTTGTTAAGGAATTCAAGGAATTGCTGAAAGTAGATTGGAGAACCTTCTGTCCTTACAAGACGATGGCAAACTCTCACATAATTAAAGACTGGCAAGAACCTAAAAATGACATTTCACAATCATTAGATCCCAAATTAGCGTCGGCAAACCAATTGCAAATTCATGAAAGCGCCGAACAGTACGCTGCAAAGCATCCAAAGAGTAATGGCAGTCAAGGTGTAGGTTCTCAGAGTAAAGGTGCCTATAAACCTCCACATGCAAGAAGAGCCGGCGCAAATGGCGGTAGAAACGTACCGGGCATGAACGTTGTAAATGCCAAACCACAGCCAAGGGCCCAAATTCCTGGTCTTGTGCCTGGTGCCACTCAACAACAAGGTGGTGGTAAATCAGCTGCTAAGAACAAGAAGAGAGCTAACAAGAGGAAAGAAGACCCACAACCAAACCAAAAGGAACAGCAACAACGGGGACAACAACAAGAATCCTCTAGTGCCCAAGAACCTACTCTTAAGGAGACCTCATCGCCAGAGGAGAAAAAAATTAGATCTTTACTCAAGAAGCTAAGAGCTATCGAAGCTCTAAAACTAAGGCAAAGCAACGGAGAGAAACTAGAAGATACACAGGTGCTAAAGATTCAATCGGAGGAAAAAGTCTTATCGGAGCTCAAATTCATGGGCTGGCAAGAGGAGTCATCGTGATCTCATTGAAAACAATATAGAAAATAATACACTATACTCAAATAGATTTACATAATTAAAAAGAAAAGTGTTACCATATTCTTATTCTTCGTGTATTTAGAATATTCTAAAGCGAATACGCCTACTTAGTACCCTGCACGGCTTTTTTGACACATCGATGGTTCATCGCGCCTTCTTTTCTTCTTTTCATTAGTGCCGTATGTCCTTCCCCAAGGGCACACATACAAGGACACACGGCACTATTTCACCAACAACTCAAGAGAGAAGGTATCCACAGTTTACGGAGTTCTCGTAGTATTAAAGGCCAAAGGTGCAATGTCCACGAGGTTTGAAGCCACAACCCTTCAATGAACCAAACTATGGCGCTAGGTAGTTCAATACTGTGCTGGTACAGTTAGTAATAGTTCTCGAGACAAATGTTGGCAATAGAATGTGATTGACGAGTACATCAAATTATATAAACTCATGAAATATTGTTGTGATATTTTAACGATGTGGGAACAATAGTTGAGAACAGTACTCAGTTTCTTTAGAAGGCGTGGAGGATCAAACTTTTACGCACAATGATAGACATCAGAGAGAAGGTTGTGTCAGCCTTTGATATCAGGAATCTTTGGAAGAGTAACCAGGAAGGATATGAAGAAGAGACCGAAGAACTTGGTGAAGATGGCCAGTTTGTGAACCAATTAGATAAGAATAAGAAGCAGCTTGGTATAATATCGAGTATTTTTCTGATCAGTAACCGTATGCTTGGTACTGGTGTTTTTGCTACATCTTCAGAGATCTACACATTATGTGGGTCTGTAGGTCTAGCGCTGATCATGTGGGTGATTGGTGGGATTATCTCATTAGCGGGCCTTTATGTGTATATGGAATATGGTACGGCAATTCCTAAAAATGGTGGTGAAAAGAACTATTTGGAGTTTATCTTTAAAAAACCAAGATTCTTGGTTACCAGCATGTATGCGGCATACGTTTTCTTTCTAGGTTGGGCCGCTGGTAATTCGATCAATACTGCCGTCATGTTTCTAACTGCCGGTGATGCAAAGATTACCGAATGGAACCAAAGAGGTATCGGTGTTGCTGTCATTTTCTTTGCCTTTGCGGTTAATTTTATAAATGTTAAAGTGGGACTTTATTTACAAAACATTTTGGGTGTTATTAAAGTTGGTATTGTGATTTTCATTGCAGTCAGTGGTTGGGTTGCGTTGGCAGGTGGTACTAACCATGGTCATCATACGAATAATCTAAAAAATGCATTTGAAGGTACTGAGAATGCCTCTGCATATGGTGTTGTCAATGCTCTTTACAACGTGATCTGGTCATTTGTCGGCTATTCAAATGTCAACTACGCTCTTGGTGAAGTTAAGAACCCGGTAAGAACTTTGAAGATTGCAGGTCCCGTATCCTTAATTACAATTGCCATTCTTTACATCTTCGTCAACATTTCTTATTTTGCAGTGGTCCCCAAAGAAAAATTGATCTCTTCTAAACTGGTGTTAGCGGCAGATTATTTTGATATTATTTTCCATGGTAAAGGTAGAGAGGTTGCCGCCGCATTCGTGGGATTGAGTGCTTTAGGTAACGTTCTATCTGTTATTTTTTCACAGGGTAGAATTATCCAACAGTTGGGTAGAGAAGGTATATTACCTTTCCCCAATCTATTTGCATCTTCAAAACCATTCAATACACCAATGGTTGGTCTATTTCAACATTTTCTTGTTTGTATGGTGACCATTCTTGCTCCACCACCAGGTGATGCTTACAATTTTGTCCTAAATTTGATTTCCTATCCAATGAACATTATCAATTTCGTTATTTCAACCGGTTTGATTTGGATCCACTGGCAGGCAAAGCAAGGTAAGTTGGAATGGAACCCACCAATTAAGGCAGGTGTCTGGATCGCAGGCTTCTTCTCCCTAGCGAATGCATACTTAATCGTCGCACCTTATGTCCCACCAACTAATGGACAATCCGTTTACAACAGTTTGCCATATTGGATTCACTGTGTGGTTGCATGGGCAATCTTTGCGTTTGGTGGATGTTACTGGCTCCTATTCGCCAGAGTACTACCAAAACTTGGTCATTACTCCCTCGACATCAAGGAAGAACTGGGCGATGATGGATTCTGGAGAACGAAGATCATCAAATCTTATGACGACAAGCCATTCTCCGATGATGATTTGGATGCCACCACTAATACTAGTAACAGTGAGCAAGTAATAGAAACGTTGGACGACATCAACTCAAAAGAAGGGTTCAAAGCCACTCAAACACAATTCGTACGAGACTCTTTTTGAGGGAAATGTAAATTCCGTGATGACTTATAAAAATTATGTATAATAGGTATTGAGCTTAAATCTGGTCTTTTTCATATTCATTTTTACGATCTTTTGAATTGTTTACCTATGAATGGTTCCAATGCCCTTGGTAACCATTCTGACGCTTCACCTTCGAATCCCCAGACCGTTCTGTCTTTTCGCACCTTATCCTTATCCTCAATATGTGTATTAAAAATTGCAACACGTCCACCATTTTGTTTACATCTTTCTACGTAACCCATTGCTGGCCAAACTTTACCGCTTGTTCCAATCACAAGAACTAAATCGATATGATCATTAGCGCCCTCCTCTTGTGGCGCAAAAAATTCGTCCACTTTGACCATATCCATTAGCGGCAAAGGCTCACCAAACCAAACAATACCTGGTCTCAACAATCCTTCGTGGCACACGGGGCAATGTGGTAAATTTTCTTCTTTAATCTCTGGTAAGGGATCAAAATCTGATGAACTTACACTGTCTTCATTTTCCACGTATTCTTTTTTTTGTATCGGTGTACTTGATTTCTTTCGACGCTTACCTAGTGTGGGTAATTGATCTCTCAATCGTCTTTTAACGCCAACATCTCTTGGAGTGAATTCCCTTAGAGTGGGTGTTAAGAATAAATCCTTAGTATTCTTACCCTTATAAGTACAAAAGAAAGAGGTACATCGGAGTTGGAAAAGGCTACCATGTAATTCACAAAGGTCTGCATCCTCTTGACCTGCTCTCTGATGTAATCCATCCACATTTTGTGTTACAACAAAGGCTTCTCTGCGTCTCTCTTTCATCCTTTTAGCTAACTCCGCCAGTGCAAAATGTCCTTCATTTGGTCTAGCTTTCATAGCGATATACCTTCTATTGGAATAAAATAACCAGACTAAACCTGGATTTGTTTGAAATGCTTCAGGTGTTGCTAAATCAATTGACGTATAACCCTTCCAAGTACCTCTCTGCAATTGATATGTGGGGATTCCCGATGATTGTGACAGACCTGCACCTACAACACATAAAATCTTACGACATTGTTTTAGATAAGTATGAAATGATTTCAATTGAGGATCATCAATCAATTCATCATCTTGAGAGCTTTCATCTGACATATCTCGGCGTCCAAGGCCAAAGTTGTACTTGCCAATTATCAGAGGTCTACCTGCTCAAATATTCGTCGCTTCAAGGCGATAGCGTAGGAAAAGCGGTATACAGAAACATTTGAAAGAAGTAAAGCCGCGCATTGATACGGTATTGATACATAAGATACAGATAGCCCATATGCAGGCACCTTACTCATTATCTTGATTACCTACTACGCTATTACCAGCTCCTGGTAGGTTATCCAATTACACGTGACCTTGAAATATGACTAAAATGTTACCCGGACTGCAATTGTCGTGAAAAAATTATCAGAGAAAAAAAAAAAAAAATGGCGAACCAGCTACATGTAGATACAAACTATAAGGAATTGAAAATAATAGTATTATCAGTGTATCAGGAAAATAGAGAAAAATAAAGGGAAGAGATAGACGACTAAATCACGAACAGTGATCAGAGAGAGAGAAGAATTGAGAAAAGATCTCCATTGAGTTTTACATTCGTTAAGTTGTTAAAGTAGGATTGCCACCCTTTCAGCAACAATGTCTGAAGCAGACAGTCTTAAAGAACTGCAGTCAAGAATACGGGCTGAGTATGAAGCGCTGTTTACGTTAAAGGAAGAAAACGGATTGGAAATTTATCCTATATTTAACGTTTTACCCCCAAAGAAGGAATATCCCGATTATTACGCTTTGATCAGAAATCCGGTTTCATTGAACACTTTGAAGAAAAGAGTTCCCCACTATACGGATGCTCAGAGTTTCATCAACGATGTGGTGCAGATCCCATGGAATGCCAAGACTTATAATACCAAAGAATCTGCGATTTACAAATATGCAGGAATTTTAGAGGCGTATTCAAAGGAAAAGTTGGTGCCAAAACTACAAGAATACTATCCCGAGGTGGAGTATCCATATTTGGGCCCTCTACCAGATGAAATCGAGAGTATGAAAGCTCAAGGTATTACGCCGCCAGAAATACCACAACCGCCTCCAAGTAAACTCAGAATGAAGACTAAAACAGAAGATGATGACGAAGTTGACGGTCAGGACGACGAAGATTATTCTGAGGGCGGTGGCAGAAGATCAATGCCACAACTAAGGTTAACGTTGCATAGAGGAATGCAAAATGCATCGCAGTCTTATCAAGGTGGTAGATCTCAGTCTGGCACTCCTAAACCTCTGTACGGTCGTCACCAACAGCAGAGAACTCATATGAGAAGAGGTAGACCACCAGTTATCGATCTACCGTATGTGCAAAGGATTAAAAATGTAATTAAAATGTTGAAGAAGGAAATTGATGATGATAATGAACCTTTAACCTTACCGTTTGAAAGATTACCAGATGAGTTAAGAGAACCAAGATACTACACGGTTATTTCAAACCCAGTTTGCCTCGAAGATATTAGAAAGAGGGTGAAAACTCGCAAATACAAGGATTTTCAAACGTTCCAAAATGATTTCCAATTAATGCTAACGAATTATAGACTGTACAATCGTACTGAACCGCAAGCTTTGAAAAAAGCCGCTATGTTGGAAAAGAAGTATAATGCTCTAGTACGTCACGAACTGTCGAAGCCAGATCGAGATTACATGCCAGAGGGTGAATTGAGATATCCAATGGATGAAGTCGAGGTTAACGGTAATACTTATCGAATTGGTGATTGGGTACTCTTAGAAAATCCGAACGATGCTACAAAACCTACAGTGGCGCAAATCTTTAGACTTTGGAGTACTAGTGATGGCAGAAGATGGTTGAACGCTTGTTGGTATTTGAGGCCGGAACAAACCGTTCATAGGGTGGATAGACTATTTTACAAGAACGAGGTAGTTAAATCGGGTCAGTACAGAGATCATCTAGTGGAAGAACTTGTTGGTAAATGTTATGTGGTTCATTTTACAAGATATCAAAGAGGAGATCCAGATGTTAAACTAGAAGGTCCCCTCTTTGTATGTGAGTTCAGATACAACGAAGCTGATAAAATCTTCAATAAAATTAGAACCTGGAAGGCCTGTCTACCTGAGGAGATTCGTGATCAGGATGAAAATACAATCCCTGTTAACGGAAGAAAATTTTTGAAATATCCATCGCCATTGAAGAATTTACTGCCACCAAATGCTACCTACGACGATCCAATGCCACAACCTACCGAAGGTGCGGTCAATGCGCCACCTTTAATCGGTGGTGTTTATCTGGGACCCAAATTGGAACGTGATGATCTTGGTGAATATTCTTCGTCTGATGACTGTCCTCGCTATATCGTGAGACCCGGCGATCCACCTGAAGAAGGTAGAATCGATTTCGAGACTGGTACTATTATCACGAATACTCAAACCGCTACAGCATTGCCAAAAACGGGCCAAACAAGTCAAAGATTGGCATCTTTGAAGCAGAGCAAATCGATATCAGGTCTGAACTCTTTGAGAAATGGGGTATACACTCCACCTTTGGGTGGTGCTACTCCAGGTTCTGTCAATGCTGATGTTATCGGTTCACCAAGTCCCAACTTAATTACTCCTACTGGCTTGGTCCCTGGTCAACAACTTACAGTCCAAGGTCTTAAACAACACCAGTTGAACAAACAACAATTACAATTCCAACAGCAACAACAACATAAGAGATCGCAAGCTTCAGGTTATAATCTAACCACTGTTGTGAACAACTTGGCAGCACAGGCCTCAAGAAACAGTTTAGGTCACATATCTGTGGATTCCCCCAGCGCATACGTGCTTCCCGTGTCGATAACGAAAAACGTAGATGTATTGCAACGTACTGATTACGCTAGCCAAGTGAGAAGACTGGGTAAAGAACAAGTTCCTCGTAAGAAACGTAACAAAGGTGAAGTTTTATGGTTTAAGGGACCAAGCGTTGCCATTGAAGAGCGTTTGTTAAACTCTGGTGATGAAAGGCTTCAGCCTTCATTAAATAGATGGTTTTCTAAGAACATCAACAAGAGACCTAAGCTGGATTTGGACTATGAAGTAGTCGAAGAACCGGCTGATGAAATGGATGCCACCGCACAGAGTCAAGACGCTCACCATAATGGTGTTGACCAACAAGGAAATGGCTTTGTGGAGGATGAAGATAACTACAGCTTTAGTGAGGACGATAGTGATGAAGAGAATGAAACACAAACTTTACCAGATTCTTATCCACTTGGTCTGCGACCTTCAGCAAAGTTTATGGCCTTTAAGCTGGCATCGCGTGACAAGCTCTCAGCGGAGTCAGATTGAAAAAAATTGGAATAATTATAAGCAAAGGTCCTTTCATATATAATGTAATTGAAACAATAATCTCGGAGAGTTGTAATATATATTGGCATGTAGAAATTAATTTTACTGTGATTAGTCTAAACCTTGTATTCATTTTTCAAATTACTTATCTTGTTGAGATATTTAAAGCATTTAGAAGGTTACTTGAAAAAACATCGAAGGAATCCTAAAGACTTCTACTTCTCTATTACCACTACTACTGCAAACTAGAAAAGTGATATACAAACCATGTCTGATTTCGACAAGTACTTAACACCATTGTCAGCTCGTTATGCCTCCAAAGAGATGTCAGGAATCTTCTCCATGAGAAACAGATTCTCGACATGGAGGAACTTATGGCTTAACTTAGCCATTGCTGAAAAGGAATTAGGCCTTGATGTCATTACTGATAAAGCTATTGCTGAAATGAAGGAACATTTGACTATCACCGATGAGGAAATTGCACAGGCATCTGCTCAAGAAGCTATTGTTAGACATGATGTTATGGCTCATGTTCATACCTTTGGTGAAACTTGTCCAGCTGCCGCTGGTATCATCCATTTAGGGGCTACGTCTTGCTTCGTCACTGATAATGCCGACTTGATCTTTTTGAGAGATGCTTACGATGTTATAATCCCCAAATTGATTAATGTTATTGACAGATTATCTAAATTTGCCCTAAATTATAAGGATGTTCCAGTTCTTGGTTGGACTCATTTCCAACCAGCCCAACTGACAACTTTGGGTAAAAGAGTTACACTTTGGATTCAAGATTTACTCTGGGATTTGAGAAATTTCGACAGAGCTAGAAACGATATTGGATTACGTGGTGTTAAGGGTACTACAGGTACTCAGGCATCTTTCTTGGCCTTGTTCCACGGAAACCACGACAAAGTGGAGGAGCTAGACCAAAGGGTCACTGAACTACTGGGCTTTGAAACTGTTTACCCAGTAACAGGTCAAACTTACTCCAGAAAAATCGACATTGATGTGTTGGCTCCTCTTGCATCGTTTGCTGCCACTGCTCATAAGATGGCCACTGATATTAGATTATTGGCTAACTTGAAAGAAGTGGAAGAACCATTTGAGAAGACCCAAATTGGTTCTTCTGCTATGGCCTACAAGAGAAACCCAATGCGTTGTGAACGTGTTTGTTCATTGGCAAGACACATGGGATCTCTTTTCAACGATGCTGTACAAACTGCTTCAGTGCAATGGTTTGAAAGAACTTTAGATGATTCCGCCATTAGAAGAATCTCTCTACCAAGTGCGTTTTTAACCGCCGATATTCTTTTGTCTACTCTATTGAACATTTCTTCTGGTATGGTGGTTTACCCAAAGGTTATTGAAAGAAGAATCAACAGTGAATTGCCATTCATGGCTACTGAAAACATTATTATGGCAATGGTAGAAAAGGGTGCATCTAGACAAGAAGTCCACGAAAAGATCAGAGTCTTGTCTCACCAAGCTGCCGCTGTCGTCAAGGAAGAAGGTGGTGACAACGACCTGATCGAACGTGTCAAGAATGACCCATTCTTTAAACCAATCCATACCCAATTGGCAACATTGTTGAACCCATCCACATTTGTCGGTAGAGCACCACAACAGGTAGAGAAATTTGTTGGTAAAGACGTTAAGAAAGCTTTACAACCTTTTGAAAAGCACATTAATGATGTTGACGTCAAACTAAATGTTTAATCACAAAAGAAGATAAAATGATATCGAACTTATGTATATTATCATTACTTTCATTACATAACTGACCCTTCCAATAAGATAAAGATGAACAAAATAACTTATTCAACTCGACTTTTCATGCATGAATTCAACAGATATGCATTCCACTTGTGTAATCTAACAAATAAAAGCTCATCATGCGTAAGTTCCGCCAGATTTCTCGGCACTTTCACTTTATTACCTCTTAGATAAGTTCTACCTAGTAAATTAAAATTACTCCTCTCATCGTTAACATTATTCTGCCTTTCAATTTCCTGTCGATGTGAATTGCAAATGTATTTTATCATTTTATCGAAACCTCCAGTAATAAAATTCCAGTTCTCTGATAATAGTTTCATTGAGGACTTGTGATCCTTAGAATCAATAGTGAAAATTATACAGTACCTCCTCTCATTACCTCTAGCATTTTCATCGTTCAATTTGAACCCCATAACTAAATTTAAACCTCTGATATCATCGTAGAATACCAAGGGCATCCCATCGTAAATCATAGTCTCTTCGGAGAATGATCTTCTTATAATATGCGTTAACAGTTGATACCTTATGGAACTGTATTGGGTAGAAACAAAGCATTGGCTACCAATATTACTTTTTAGTGACCTTATATCATTCGTAGATGATTTTGGGAAGTGTAGTAGACACGAGTCACAGTACGAATCTGTTGGATATGTGGGAACTAGCAACTCATCACCAGTAGAACCGTTAATAGCAGCTTGCGTCACTAGTAAGATTCTTGGCCCATGTTTATCACAGAAATGAGATAAAGAAATGAGCATGGATGCCATTACACTCAGTATTTTGATGGCTGATGGTTCTTCTAAGTGGTGATTAACGTTGGTACTATGTCCGGGAACCTTTAACAATGGAAAACTTCATCAATAACGTACTTTACACAAAAGGAATACAATTTAAATAGTAGAAAGGTGGCAAGGGATTAATTCCAGTCCATATGGGACAATATTTGTTGAAACGGAGGTTAAGGCATGTTAGATCCGTCAAGATAAGCAACCTCTGTGTGGGTCAGAGGAATTCCCAACAATTAATGTGGTTCCCATCTTATTTCATAGTGATTGAAAATGGTAAAGGGCAGACGTTATACGTTAGTGAAGTACAACAGGGGTCATTGTACAGTGTTCAATTTAATGAATTGCCACCACAGGATAGCCCGTTGACGCATTTTACGCTGAGATTGGTGGCAGAGTTGCCGGAAAGGCTTTCACCATCACCAGACGAGAAGCTTTGGTTTGATTTTAGAACTTACAAGGTGGATTTGAACCAAGTTAAACACGTTAGTGCAGATGATATCATTGAAAGCTATAACGCTCCGGTATTGGAATTGGTAGATGGTGACTATGTACTACCGAACGTTTCCATGTTGACTGTCCCCAAAGAATCGATTAGAACACACAAGAGAGCAAATTCAAGCATTAAGATTAAGAAATCATTCACTTTCAACTATGCTTTAAAGTTGAATAAAATTTTGGAATATACTTCGCAAGTTATGGAGGAAAGTCAACAAATTTCTGAGAGGGTGGAAAGACAGATTCAAGATGAACACAAGAGGCATCAGTGGTTCGTAACTCATTTAAGGGACTACAATCACCAATTGAAAGTAAGAATCCAAAAGAAACAGCTAGATCTACGAAGACTTCGTGATTCCGTTGAACATTTTGCTGAGTCTGAAGAAAAAGATTCACAACCACATTCGTTGAACGATTACTATGGTAATACATATCCGAACCTTATTCAGAGTAGAAACAGACTGGAAAGCATGAGAGCGAAGAAATTAGCACAGTTGATTGGAATATTTCAAACAACAGACCTTTTCCACGTACGAGCGGGATTCGTTACATTTAACAGGACACTTCTAGATTCATCATCTTCACTTTACGATAGACTAACACTTGATTTATTAAACAAAACAAAACTGCTGGAATTAGCCACTGATGGATCTGAAGCTAGCAAAAAATTGACTAGCACTTGTCTTGGTTATTATACTTTGTTTGTGACCTTAATAGCCACAAGCATATGCAGTATTCCATTACCACATGAACTGATGTACTGCGGAAGTACCTCTACGGTGAACGGCACAACTCCACTATATTTGGATAACATTAAAGATATAGAACTTTTAAGCCAGGCCATTGATTGTTTTAACGGTAATATAATACAAGTTATCCAGTTTTTGAAACACCGCCGGACGCAATGAGCTGGTAATCAAAATAATTTATAGGGGAACTATTCAACCTTTTCCAAGTGTAAATATTCCCGTCTTTAGTTTCGAAATGATAGATTCTTACACGACGCTCGTACCCGTCATTGTGATCGCCGTAACCGCCTTCACCAACGGCACCACCATAACAGAACCAGATCTTTTGAGGACTACTATCGTCCAATAAACAGTAATCATTAGAGTGATCATGACCGCAGGATGCAGCTTGTACATTCATGTGTGCTAAGGCGGCCGCAGCTTTTGAATCGTATCGAGGCGCCGTAACACCTTCCATGGGGTTTCCAATGATGGGATTAGATTCACCAGGTCTTTCCCTCGAAGCCTCGTGCAAATATTCAGGTGTGGGGATATGGAAAAACGCCATAGATAAATGTGGTTTTTGAGTATTCCTAATATGTTGATACAATTTTTCATCATATATTCTTTTAAAATAATCCCATTGGTCTTCTTTAATCCAATCGTAACCTGGGAAAATTTTACCAGTAGTAGAGTATTTGTGAGAATCTAAGAAATAAAAAGTTAATACCGGCTGTCTATTTTCAAAATCCATAACCTGATGGAAATAATTACCGACACCAAATGTATTATCCGCTGTATCTTTAGGACCAACCATAAATAATGATAGGGGTAAGTCATTTACAAATTTCGATAACTCCCAACGATTCAAAGTTCCTTCATCGTCATGATTCCCCCACACCATTGCCCAGGGAATACCCTTAGATATGACAGGTGCTAAAGTCTTAAGCAATGCCGTTTCTGAATCCTGTTTAGACCTACTACCCATGATTTGATCACCCGTAAATATAACCATGTCTGGTTGTTCTATGTCCAACACCTCTTCCACAAATTTAGTGGTCTTAGGATCAGCTTCACAGTGGTCATGAGCAGGAAACTCATCGAGACATTCACCCTTTCCGACACCAAAATGCAAATCTGCTAATTGAACAATTTTGTAAGCACCATCTTCCCCAACGGTTAAACGTGGTCTCCAATCTTCTAAATATTTCGTGCTGAGTCTCCGAGTGGTGATAAAACTGGGGAATTCTCCCATTTTGAAAACCCATGATCTATCTAATTCCCAATTCTTTCTAGGGTCCACGCAATCTTCACCAAATAAAACGCTAATGTCGCTGATGACTGGCCTGCCATTCACCAAATTTTCTATTTGCAAGGGCACATAATTAACATAGAATGTATCAACTATTTCTGAATTCCCTTCTCCCTCGACGGGCTCTCCGGATATCGATATCAATAAGACCTGCTTACCCTTATCTTCTTCCTCCAACTGACTAAGATCGTAAACGCTTAGAGTATCGTAGAACAAGTAATCCGAGAACCCAACCCATTTAAACCTCGTGGGTCCCAATAGATCTTTCCATATGACTTTTCTTCGTGAACTAATAGCATCCTTCCTTAATTCGTTTCTAACGCTACAGCGTGACCACCAGTCTCCTAGATGGAAACATTGGACAATACCAACGTTGACTGCTACATGATCGTACTCATCGATGTGCTCCAAACTATTAGATCTTAGCCATTCTCTCACATTCGAATGTGTCCTTATGTGATCGACCCTTTTGTGGAAGGGGAAATTCGATTGGCGCCAGGGTACAAATAGTATAGATTTTTCAATGAAAACGAATAGTAGTATATAGGGCAGATACCTCAGATAACGTTTCGATATAATCGACATTTAAGATAGTGACCCTTTCTGTTTTTTTGCTTTGTATTCCTAACACATTTCTATGTGATGAGTTCTTGTAAAGTATCCATCTTCTCCAAAGGGTCCGCAATATCCACGTTGTTGCGCCGCATATCGATCATCACAGAATAATATTGAACAGGAATTAACGATGAGCCATCGCTCCAGTTCAACTTCATCTTAATCTACATAACTCTTCAACATCCTCTTCTTCAGCACAATATTTTCCTACTTATCAGTTACCAGGTCTATGGCCATCGTTTCTTAACAACCCCCCGGCATTATTGCGCTCTTGTCGTTCATCTGGTACTTGGAAAGACTTACCAAACGATCTTGCGTGTGGTTTCCTCAGCGAAGCTGCATTCAGTTCCTTAATCTTACCAGCACGCTCAAGCTTCAAAGTAGGGTCCTCTTCTAAATGAGCTTCCTTCTGGGCAAACTGTGGATCCTTAGGCTGATCGTTATGAGTATGAGAGGGATCAGACATGTTAATGATGAAAATGATGAGGATCAGTGAGATAGGTAGATAGGTAGATAGACGTAGAATGATATACAAATCTAGATCAACGGTTGATTAGATGGATAACTTCGTGTCTTAGGAGTTAAGTTAACTTTACCTCTAAATATAACACAACATGGTACCTGTTTCAAGAGTACACGTGAAGCGAACGGTTAACATACTTCAACCACCTAGAATCAGAATATATAAGTAAAAATCGGTCTAGATTCATTCAAGAACTGTTGAAGAGTGTGTGTCAATAGCCCTAAGCATTCGAAATATGGACTGCACTTTTGTTGAAGAGTTTCTCAAGGAGATTAAGTGCGAAAAGTACTTAGAGAAGTTTGTATCATGCAAACTGATTAGTCCAGAAGAGATCAAGTTCTTGGATAAGGAGGTGTTGATCGCACTAGGTGTGACCAATCTTGGTGATAGACTGAGAATCCTACGTAAATCCAAGTCATTACACAGGCAAAAATCTCAACAAGAGTGTACTGAGCAATTGAATGATATTATTAGAAGGATTAGTTCATTATCTGCCGGGGGTGTTGCAGTTAGCGAGGAGCTAGTCACTGAAAAGCATAGTGTGATCTTCATATTGAATGATGGATCTGCGAAGAAAGTTAACGTTAACGGTTGTTTCAATGCAGACTCCATCAAAAAGAGGCTTTTGAAAAGGTTACCACCATGGATCGACGGCGAAGAGCTAAGATCTGTGCAAGATTACGATGTATTTGTTGTTGATTACGTGAAGAATGTTTTGCATTTACTCTACGACGTGGAATTGGTTACGATATGTCATTCCAGTGATCGTATGGAAAAGAACCGTTTGATATTTGTATCCAAGAATCAAACCCCCAGTGATAAAGCCATATTTACCTCTAAGAAACTGTATCTCAAGACGTTGAGTGTGATTAACCAAATTATTACCATGCCACACGATGGTGCAAATGCATTTGCTGGCAATCAATTACGTATTGAGAATGGCAAGGACAAGATCCGTAAGATCTTTAATCAAAGACCACCCAGTGAACTCATCTCGACTAATTTGGCAGGTTATTTCCCTCACGCCAATATGAAGCATTTGGAATCCACCTTAAAAGAATCCTTCCGTCAATCAGCAAGACTGTCTAAGATTGAACACAAGATTCATAACAGTGATAGCAACAAGATCGGTGACATTTTATTGAAACATTCAAATGCAGTCGATTCTGTACTTTTACAAAGTTTGGAATACGATGGTACTGCATCTGATTATAACAGAGCCGTTGAGAGGAAAAGAGACCCCGTTCCAGGTGCCAAGAGAGATAACCGCGTAGATCTAAAATCTCCAGGGTCAGAGGTAGAATTGGATGATGACGAAGAAAACGATTTGGTTTCTATACCAACAAAGATCATGGCCCCCAAGACTTGGTTAAAAGGTGCGAGGATTGGTTCCGGTTCATTCGGTACAGTTTATTTGGGTATGAATGCACGTACAGGTGAACTAATGGCTGTTAAGCAGGTTGAATTACAATCATCGACGGTAGCCGCGGGCGTGGTGAATATGGCAGAGGATAGAAGTAAACCAGAAAATTGGGATCCTAAACAGGAACAAAAACTAAAGAATGCATCTCGTGTGCATAGAAAATTGATAGATGCATTGCAACATGAAATGAGTCTTTTGAAAGATCTCCACCATGAAAATATTGTCAAGTATTTTGGATCTTCACAAGAAGGTGGTAATTTGAACATTTTCTTGGAATACGTTCCTGGTGGATCTGTATCATCCATGTTGAACAGTTATGGACCATTCGAGGAATCTCTAATTACTAATTTCACAAGACAGATTCTTATCGGTGTAGTCTATTTGCATAAGAAAAATATTATTCACAGAGATATCAAAGGTGCCAATATCTTAATTGACATCAAGGGCTGTGTTAAGATAACGGATTTTGGTATATCAAAGAAGTTATCGCCATTGAACCAAAATCAAAATAAGAGAGCATCTTTACAAGGATCTGTGTATTGGATGGCGCCCGAAGTTGTTAAGCAAACTGCTACAACTGAAAAAGCAGACATTTGGTCAACAGGCTGTGTGGTCATAGAAATGTTCACCGGTAAGCATCCATTCCCAGATTTTTCACAGATGCAAGCCATCTTTAAGATCGGCACAAGTACAACTCCAGAAATTCCATCATGGGCTACAGAGGAAAGTAGGGATTTCCTCAGTAAGACATTCCAATTGGACTACAAAATGAGACCTAGCGCGATTGAACTACTACAGCATCCTTGGTTAGAAGCTCACATTGTCTAAAGGTCGAGAACAAGGCTGCATTCAAGAGATGTCGACATCTGCCTTTAAACGCTATAACCACGTGAGGTGGTTTTAGCATGCATTTTATTCTTTTTTGTCGGAGAAAGGTCTTAAAAGTAAAATGGGAAGAAAAAAAAAGCAATTAAGATGAGATTAGAACGTTAAACAAACCAAGATACAGGACCTTAGAAGAACTGAGATGAGTCCTAAAAAACTGGAGTATGCTGCAGGAGATGACTTGCAAGTAAGTAATACCTTTGGAACAATGTTTTCCTCATTCACTCTTTTTTTCCCTGACCACACAATCCATTGATACTAACTTTTAAATCAATTCTAATTAGCTCTATGCCACGCCAGAAGAAGCTATGAGAGAGGGTAGACGCCGTATTGAGCATGAGAAGCAGAAAAAACAACGCCAACACCGTTATCAGCAACAACAACGTCATCATCATAAGACTGATTCCAGATCAAGCACAGGATCAAGTGCCGATTCAGATATACGGAGACAGGGGACACCCCCTGTTGCTGTCGTTCCTCCCCCTGTATCTTACGGGAGCCAGAACCCAAGTACTTCCTCCATACCACTACCGTCATCGCAATCACAAATACCTCTAAGAAACCAGTATTCGTATATACCGTCGCATGGAGATTCACCTAGGGCACATCCACCAACATTAAATAGGGTTAAACCACCTCCAATGGTCGCAAGCTCTACACCACCAATAGCATCTGCCGCCAGATTACCTAATTCTCCGCCTATGGGAAGTACACCAAGTAGCGGAGGATCTAGGAGTTCTGGTGATATGATGGAGGAGACTAAAAACATTCAAATTGCCACACAGCTTTTCCATAACCATGATATTAGGCAGAAGGGTCGATTGACCGCAGAAGAATTGCGCAATCTTTTACAGAACGACGACTCTACGCATTTTTGCATCTCAGCTGTGGATGCTCTGATAAACCTTTTCGGAGCTACCAGGTTTGGCACCATCAGCCAAGCAGAATTTGTTTCTCTTTACAAAAGGGTCAAGTATTGGCGTAAAGTTTATGTCGATAATGATATTAACGGATCGTACACCATTTCAGTAATGGAATATCACAATTCGTTGCAAGAATTAGGATATTTAATCCCTTTTGAAGTCAGTGAAAACATTTTTGATCAATATGCAGAATTTATCAATTCAACTGTAAATGGGAAAGAATTGAAATTTGATAAATTTGTAGAATCACTTGTGTGGTTAATGAGACTTACAAAAAGTTTTAGAAAGTACGATATGAACCAGGAAGGTATTGCAACAATTCATTACAAAGACTTTATCGATACGGTTCTGTATCTAGGACGTTTTCTACCTCATTAAAAAAAAAGCTTTTTTTTTTTTTTTATTGTTTTTATTTTGTTTTATTTTATCCTTACATTGTGTTTTGTTTTGCCGCGTCACAGTGACACAAAATAACGAAATTAATCGAAAATAAAAAACATGAAATAAAATGAAAATTAAAAAACAAAATCATATCATGAGGCTAAATTACATTTTAAAAGATTATGATTATTAACAGGAATATCTCGATCATTAATTTTGTATTATTTTATTTTATCTTTCCTTCCAATTTTTTTTTTTCTTTGAATCGTTGCACAATTCCTTTATAATTCTTCAGAATTTCCAGCAATTAGCATAATATGTCATTAGATCTTTCTATGGTAGTATCAGAGAAGCCCATCGATGCAGATGAACAAGAGGAAAACTTCCAACCAGAAGAAATAAATGAAATTATAATCGAACCCAACGATGACTTCCCGGATTATTCTCCTCCAGCAACTCCTACTGAAGACATCAACCAAGACCCTACAGAGTCTGAATCTGAATCTGAGGAATCTGAATCATTATCTGATCAAGATGACGTTGGATTCACTGTAGAGGAACCTGAAGAGGAATCTGAAGAAAATGACCAACCTATTGAGTCAGGATCGGAACAGCATGTATTGGTAATGTCTACTGATCTTTTACCCAAGGAAGAACAGGAGCCTGATGAAAAAGATGTTTCATCTCCTAGTGAAAGAACTGACGTGAGTAGTAATCCCGGTAGCACGTCTCATTCGGTCAATGTATGTTTGCCCTCCATGGAGACTCTAGTTGTAGATGTTCCTAATCGTGTTGCCGGTTATGAGACAGGTATTAGTAATTTGCCTACACAAAGAGAGCGTATGGTGGCTCGTGATGGTGTAAAATTTAATTTCATGGTTTCTGGACAAGCAGGTCTAGGCAAGACCACCTTTGTGAACACTTTATTTGATACATGTCTCTTGCCTTCTAATAGGGTAACTCGAGATGTCAAGACTGTTGAAACTAGATGCCTTGAAATACACAGAGCTGTCTTAGAGACAGCTGATGTTAAGTTGGATCTAAACATAATTGATACGCCTGGGTTTGGATACAAAAGTAACAGTACTTTTGATTGGGTACCTTTAATCAACTATATCGATGAACAGATAAGATCTTATATCTTTCAAGAGGAGCAACCGAACCGTTCTAATCTCAGAGATGACAGAGTTCACTGTTGTCTATACTTTGTGGAACCGACTGGTAAAGGGTTAAACGCCTTAGATGTTATTGCAATGAGAGAACTTTCAAAACGTGTGAACTTGATTCCCATTATTGCCAAAGCCGATGGATTATCAAAAGAAGAATTATGTGCATTTAAAAGAGAGATTCGGAACGTTATGCATGCTCAAGATATTAAAGTCTGTCAATTCTTGGAAGAAGACAATGCATTCTATAGTGATATCTTTGAGATGGCGCCATTTGCCGTCGTTGGTTCTGAGATGAAAATAATTGGTCAAGATGGTGAACCGCTTCATGTGAGAAAGTATCGTTGGGGTACAGTTGAGGTGGAAAACGTGGATCATTGTGATTTTACTCTTTTGAAAAATGTGTTAATTTCCAACCATTTGGTTGATTTTGTTCGTACCACTGAGTCTTATTGTGAAACCTGCCGCTCATCAATTTTAAAGACTAGAATTTTAAAGGCTAGAGATTCTATTGATAATGCTGACTTCCCCGTGGAGTTACGTGATGAATTACAAAAATTGAATTATGATGAATTGGATTTAAATGGCTTAAAAAATTATGTCTGTTATTCAGTGTTTGGTAAAAAAGATATGGATGTGTTAGTTGTGGAATGGTCACCAGAATTTGTTCAAAGGCGTTGGGAATCTCGTAAAAGGTTTAATGAAGTAATCACACTGGAGGATCAAAAATTTCAAGAGTGGAAGATGGCCTTACAGAACAAACAGGTTAAGTTTAATCAAGAGTTAGAGTTGTTGAGTCGAAACATCGATGATTTGCAATTAGAGTGTCATGATTTGGAGACCCAAATTATGGCCGCTAAGGCAGTTCAACGTACACGTTCTAAGTTGGGTACAATATCTAGGGGTGAGAAGCGTGCAGCAGCATAAATAATTAAGTATAGCGTTGCTTAATAGATTATAGCTTTTTAATCAAAAAAAGAAGGAAACTTATTGATTTACGGCTGAACTTACCGATGAGCCCTATAGGTAGATCGAATTATCTTCGCTTCCGCTTCTTTTTCGTTACCCGCCCTTTAGTTTTTTGTATATAAAGGACACATTTTCCAAATGTTGATGAACAGCTTCTTCCTCTACAAAACTTTTACACTTCTTATGACATCTATTAAAAATGGAAAACAGGGCACTCGCTTGGTTCTAAAGTATTAGGACCAGAGAGCCATATGCGCGTACATGATGAGTATATACGTACTATGTTTATTTTCTGGCATCTCTAATGTTAGGGCGGAGTTTAAGTACTACCGTTCGATGAATAGAACTCATGACGACAAATCTGATACTATGCGCAAAACCCCGGTTTATCTTTGAAATGTAAATTTGAAAAAGTAATCGTAGTAATGGACCTTCCATCAAGGCTCCCATAAGGAACCTTTACCTCTTGATGCGTAAACCGTATTGTCGAAATTTGTACGAACGACTTTTTTACCACCAATCAGCGATTCTCCATTGCCCTTCACTTGGATCATATTGTTAAATTTTTGACCCTCATGATATTGCCTTCTATTCGTTTCTCTTGACAATGTCGATTCTGCAATCACTAGGGAAGAACATGGAATTGAGCAAATATCGGCTAGTTCTTTAACTTTGGGATCTTCAGCCACTAAGATCCATTTCAAACGATTCTCCTCCAATTGACATTTGTAAATACAACTTTTCAGTAGATTCTTAAAACGACGTGGTAATCTGTTTAACATATCCGCATGTTTATCGTCTACTGATGATGTAATTTCTGACCAAAGAACAACGTCTAAAGTTTCAGGAAATTCCACTATAATATCGGGATATTCACTAGTTGCCTGATCGATAAACTTGAGTGCCTCTCTAGCCCCAAAACTTTTCCTCTTGTACTTCAAGAAATCTAACTCCTGTAAGGTATACGTTGGAATGTATAACCTCAGCACAATTTTACCACGAGCTTCTTGACACCATCTTTTGATGTTACCTAATCCTTTCTCCAAGGATGAAGCATCTAGTATAAAATTGTATTCGTTAAGATCACCCATCTATCAATTGATTACCATTGAAGGGCTGCTACAGTATTCATTGTTATACGTATATATATTTGTATTTACACACGGAAGGGTTTGTATGACATCTTTTTTTTTTTCATGTTAAAATGTAAATCAGGTGTGTCGTCATATGTGATACAACCAATCGATGAGATCCGATGAACTTCAAGAAATGTCTGTGGGCATCAATCAAATTAGATATGATATAGTCTTCCGATATTGTATCAATCGACTACTGATCTACTGAGAAATGGTTTTCGATCGCCTTATAGCCTCCTCTTTGCTGTCATCTGATCGCTCTTCCGACTAAACGAAGAATTTTGCCTTTTGACACAAAATTTCTCATCTGTTTCGAAAACAAAATTTCATACAGTTCGACCGTAAATTAACTTTATCCTAAAGTGGCGGCAAACCGAAAGGTCCCTGTACATCACATCTCATTTCGTTGCCGTTATTACCGTAGTAAGCAACTGTTACTGACCGGATATACCGGAGATACGTTTGGAAAAACTTTGCTTCGTAAATTATATCATGCCATGCGGACTCACCACATACGAGTATATGTTCGTATCTTACGATATTCTAATTTAAGAGATCTCAGATTCGTTTACGATTTACCCTGCCTCCTTCGTTTAAGCTAATCTTTCATTTCCCTTCGTTTAAACGAAAGCTATCTCGTATAGAAAGTGGAAAAAACCGAAAAAAACCTTAAACGAAGTGCTCATCATTCCTAAGGACTACATATAAAGGAACAGAGATGGTATTGAGATGATCAAATGGAAGCCCTTCTAGAATCTTGATACAGGTACGTTGTTGAGTCAGTTACACTGAGTAAGGTCAAAATGTCCGCTATATTCGCCAATGCCACAGTGGTTGACTTGGTTAAAGATAAAACCTTCATGGGTACGTTGCACAACATTCAGCGGTTGCCACAATTGAATGTTGCAGAACAGTATTGGGCCGCATGGTATGTTTACCTTTCGAATGATATCTTGGCAACAGGTCTACTTTTCTTCCTATTGCACGAAGTGATGTACTTCGGTAGAAGTCTTCCATGGTTTATCATTGATCAGATCCCCTTCTTCCGCAGATACAAGATTCAGCCAACAAAAATTCCAAGCGCCAAAGAACAATGGTTTTGTCTGAAGAGTGTTTTGCTCTCTCATTTTCTAGTGGAAGCTATCCCAATTTGGACTTTCCATCCTC
Source organism: Zygosaccharomyces rouxii (assembly GCF_000026365.1). Lineage (NCBI taxonomy): Eukaryota > Fungi > Ascomycota > Saccharomycetes > Saccharomycetales > Saccharomycetaceae > Zygosaccharomyces > Zygosaccharomyces rouxii. The sequence continues at coordinate 608,192 of NC_012991.1, read as the reverse complement.
TGTGCGTAAAATTGGGTATTTCAGTACAGGTTCCATTCCCTCACTGGAAAAAAATGGCACTTCAAATCGGTCTATTCTTCTTGGGTGAAGACATGTGGCATTACTGGATGCACAGATTATTTCACTACGGTGTCTTTTACAAATACATTCACAAGCAGCACCATCGTTATGCAGCACCTTTCGGTTTGACTGCTGAGTACGCTCACCCTGCCGAGGCACTTACTCTCGGTTTTGGTACCGTTGGTATGCCAATCTTTTATGTTCTTTACACCGGTGAACTACACCTTTTCACCCTCTGTCTTTGGATTACACTAAGATTATTTCAAGCAGTGGATTCTCATTCTGGTTACGATTTCCCATGGTCATTAAGCAAGTTCTTGCCATTTTGGGCCGGTGCAGAACACCACGATTTGCACCACCACTACTTCATTGGTAACTATGCATCTTCATTCCGCTGGTGGGATTATACTATGGATACTGAAGCTGGTCCTGAGGCAAAGGCGGCTAGAGAAGAAAGAATGAGACTGCAGGCAGAAAGTAAAGCTAAGAAGCGTGTGTGAAGTATCACTTCTGTATTTAACCGTTACCTTTCTTTTTCATCCTCAGCTAGCTATATGTATCTTATACAGGAAATGATTATTGGGTAAGATCCAAAAGTTTAGAGTATAGATTTTTCGTGTACACTAATAATAATAATAATGATATTTAAAAAAAAGTCTCTATCTAACGTACATATTCACGAACAGATTTGAACATACGGATCCAGGGTCCGTATCCTTGCCATTCACTGAATTTTTCTTCTGGATACCAAGAATTTGCCGCTAATCTGCAAACTCTTTCAGGATGTGGCATCATTGCCAAAACTCTACCGTTTGGAGACTTAATACCTGCGATACCACCAACAGATCCGTTTGGATTAAATGGGTATTTTTCAGTAACGTTACCTCTGTTATCCACGTATCTCATGCAACATAAACGGCTTGATTCAAACCTTTGCAGTTGCTCTTTGTCTTGGAACACTGCACGTCCTTCACCGTGTGCAACTGCGATTGGTAAATGAGAACCTCCCATTCCCTTGAGGAATGTGCTACTACCGGATTGATCCTCTTGGTTAATCAACTGAAGCATGCTAACTCTTGCTTCAAATTGTTCACTCAAATTACGTTCGAAAATTGGCCAGTCTTCACAACCAGGAATGATTTCCTTCAAGTGACTTAAGAATTGACAACCATTACAGACACCTAAAGCAAAAGTATCTTGTCTCTCTTGGAAAAATCTCACAAATTGTTTGCGGGCATGTTCGTTGTATAACACAGATTTTGCCCAACCCGCACCTGCACCAAGAACGTCACCATAGGAAAACCCACCGCATGCTGCTAAACCGATGAAATCATCCAAATTGGCACGACCTTCTAGGATATCAGTCATGGTAACATCAACAGCACTGAATCCTGCTTGTTCGAAACACCATGCCATTTCCATTTGGCCATTCACACCTTGTTCTCTGAGAATGGCAACACGAGGTCCTGGTTGAGTCAATTTGTTGCCCAAACCTAAGTCATCCAGAGGGTCAAAGGTCAATGTATAGTGTAACCCTGGATCTCTATCATCTTTGATAGCAGTGAATTCTTCTTCAGCGGTCTTTGGATTGTCTCTCAAACTCTGCATGTGGAAGGATGTGGAAGCCCACATCTGTTGAACTTCACCACGAGTGTTTTCGTATAACAGCTTACCTTGAGAATCTTCAATCTTGATCAATTGAGAGTCGAATTCTGGTCTAGCCACGGTACTAACATGTCTAGCTGAAATACCATGTCTTGATAGAATCAACTTGAAATCGAGTAATTTAGATTCAGAAACTTGGAATACTGCACCTAATTCTTCGTTGAACAAAGGCAACAATGGGCTTGGTTCCTCAGTATCATCCACAGAAACCGTCAAACCACAGCGAGATGCAAATGCCATTTCTAACAAAGTGACAATTAGACCACCATCGGATCTATCGTGGTAGGCATGGACAAGATCGGTGGTATGTAATTCGAGAAGTGCCTCTAAGAAACCCTTTAGAGTGGCGTTATCATGTACTGTTGGAGAAGTGTCACCAACCTGGTTGTACACCTGTAGTAGAGAAGAACCACCTAGAGATTTCTCAGATACAGTGGCAGCCAAATCAACAAGAACCAGCACAGTGTTAGGAACATTCTTATTGAGAACTGGAGTCCAAGTCTTGTTAGTGTCGTTAACCGGAGCAAAAGCAGTGATGTCTAGGGATAATGGAGCAGTAACTTCCTTGTCCTCCCATTTCATTTTCATCGACATCGAATCCTTACCCACAGGGATAGATACACCAATGCCAGGACATAAGTCTAACCCAAGAGCTTGCACAGCTTCGTATAGCTTGGCACCTTCACCAGGGTGAGAAGCTGGTGACATCCAGTTGGCAGATAATTTAACATGCTTCAACGATTTAACGTCACTGGCAAACAAGTTTAGCAATGATTCTGCCACGGAAAGTTTTGCGGAGGCAGCGGCAGAGATTAGTGCATTAGTTGGTCTTTCACCCATTGCCAATGCTTCACCAGAGGTCACTATCTTTGGACCGAAGGATGTACCGGTGACACCAACATCTGCCACAGGAACTTGCCATGGACCAACAAATTGATCTCTGTCGACAAGACCAGTAACAGTTCTGTCACCAATAGTAATCAAAAATGATTTAGAACCGACTGCTGGCAGATGTAAAACCCTTTCAAGAGCATCCTTAACAGAAGGGATAACACTCAAGTCTGGAGAATTCAATTTTAAGTTCTGAGTTGTGGTTTGTTGAGACATTTTTGGTGGCTTACCGAATAGAATTGGCATTTCCAAATCGATAGGAGTGTCCTTTAGCAGAGGGTCCTCCACAATAAGCCTTTGTTCAGCAGTAGCCTGTCCGACAACTGCGTAAGGTGCTCTTTCTCTGCGGCAGATCTCTTCAAATACTGGTAGATCACCAGAGGAGACACCTAGAACGTAACGTTCTTGAGATTCGTTACACCAGATTTCCATTGGTGACATACCGGGTTCTAGTGATAAAACTTTTCTCAAGTCGAACTTGGCACCTAGATCGTTATCGTGAACCAATTCTGGCAAGGCATTAGACAAACCACCGGCACCCACATCATGGATTGATTGGATTGGATTCTTAGTGTTCAAGGCAACGCATGTGTCAATCACTTGTTGACAACGACGTTCCATTTCTGGGTTACCTCTTTGCACAGATGCAAAATCCAAATGAGCGGAACCTTCACCTGAAGAAATAGAAGAAGCAGCACCACCACCAAGACCAATCAACATGGATTGACCACCTAAGACGATCAAGTGGGAACCTGCAGTAATTGGCTTGTTCTTTAGGGCAAATTGTGGTCTGACGGTACCAAGTCCACCAGCGACCATGATTGGTTTATGGAATCCTCTGACTTCTTCGTTACCCTTTGCATTTTTCACCTTGGTGGTTAGAGTTCTGAAATAACCATTGATACAAGGTCTACCGAATTCGTTGTTAAATGCGGCAGATCCCAGTGGGGCTTCAATCATGATATCGAAGGAGGATGCAATGTGATGAGGTTTACCGATATTAATTTCCCATGGTTGCTTGTGACCTGGGATGTTCAGATCACTTACAGAAAATCCGCTCAAACCACATTTAGACTTAGAGCCTCTACCGGTGGCACCTTCATCTCTAATTTCACCACCAGAACCGGTGGCAGCACCAGGGTAAGGTGACACAGCAGTTGGGTGGTTATGAGTTTCCACTTTAACTAACATAGGGACATTTTCCTCCGTAGCGGTCCACAACTTACTCTCAGGATTTGGTGTAAAGTAGTAAGCTGCGTGACCAGTATCGATAACAGCAGCATTATCAGAGTAGGCGCTGATGGTGAAATCAGGGGTCTTTTTAAATGAATTTTTGATCATTTGGAAAAGTGTAAATTCCTTTTTCAACCCATCAATTGTCCAGTCAGCGTTAAATATCTTGTGTCGACAGTGTTCAGAATTGACTTGAGCAAACATGAACAACTCAACATCGGTTGGATCTCTTCCCAAAGTTTCTGCAAAAGCTTTGATCAAATAGTCCATTTCACCTTTATCTAAAGCCAAACCAAATTCTTTATTAGCACTAGCTAAAGTAGTTTCGGGTGGTACTTTAGCCGCATTAGAAACCAGAGGTACATGAACCAGTTCCTTGGGTTGGTGATGAGCAAATAGCTCTTTAGTAGATGGAGCAGAGTGTAGATGCATCTCTTGAGTCATTCTATCGAAAACAGTCTTTAATGAAACTTCATTTAGGTTCTCTAATTGGGGGAATCCTGGAATAACCTTGATTACTAGTGCTAACCCTCTTTCGACACGGTTAATCTTACTATCCAACCCACAAACTTCTATGATATTGGTAGCCTTGGAGGACCATGGGGAAATAGTACCTGAACGTGGTGTAATTCTTACCAAATAGGTGTCTTCTTCAAGAACTGGGTCATCCACATTGTTCACCACAGCATCTACTAAAAGTCTAGAAAGATGATCATCTTTGGTGTTCAATGGAGAATCGTAGGTGAGAAGTGCCTCTAATAATTCTTTATCCTTTGGTGAAAGTGCTGGTTCTTTAGCATCCACATAATGAACGTAGCAAGACCTGACAGCTTTGATGATAGAAGTACTGTTAGAGTACTCGTTGATACTTTTCACTAGATTATCCACTCTAAACTGTGATAAGGCCTGTGGACCCACCAATATGTGATGCGACATGGCCTCTTTATGTTTTATTCTTTATACTCTGTGGCAAACAATGTCGGTCCTGACTCTAATACTTAGTCTGACTTCACTTAAGTAAATGGAAGGGAAAGTGAAGGGGGTAACGAAACCAAGGATCAAAGTAAACTAAACGGCTGATTGCGAGTCAACTACTTGTTGTAGACGTAGACGACAGATGTACAAGATGTTTATCTATAAACCATTAACCTACCATAGAACAAGATTCAAGGCCTGCAATTTATTTAATTTGAACGTTTCTCGAACATTAATTTATTAACCATTATATATGCCATCGTGGGGAGAACATCGATGCCAATTGAATATTACAGCTTCATTAATTCAATACTATTATAAAAGCCTTTGTATTATTACAGTTGACTCTGGTAACATCCGAACATTTGCAAAAAATTTTATTTTTTTTCACTTGGCGCGATGAGCTTAGGATGAGATGAGATGAGATGAGATGAGCTATAGAGTGAAGAACAGTAATAATAATAACGATAAGCTTAAGTTTAAGGATATTGAACCAATAAAGCCTTTGCAATGCCTCAGAAATCTCTAAGAGTTAATAAGAAGCAAAAGGATCCACGTAGGATCACAAAGAAGCAAAAAAATCCCAAAAGAGCAGCTCCTTTGCAGATTAAGTCTAAGAAGAAATCTTTAAACAAGTTCAAGGAACTGAATAAAACAGTTTCTTTGACAGCAGCTACTGAAAAGATTATAGCTAGTAGAGTAGGTCATTTAGAACTTGTCAAAGGTAATAGAAAGGAGATTGAAAAAGAGAAGCAAAAGAACAATAATAAGAAATGAAATGAAATGAATTGCATCTGGGATGTGTTTGTTGAAAGTGTATATTAGGTGTAAATAAGGATAGACGGACTCAATTTACAAGAATTTTATATCACTACCTCTGGTAAGGCCAGAACCAGTCTAGAAAAATGTTCTGTATCAATGAGTAAAATTGTGAACTTATCCAGTACAACGATAGCAGTATTGACGCCTGTGAAGATATACCCATCATGAAAACGCAACTTAATCGAGATACGTTAAGGATACTCTTGATACCTTGAGACATCCTTGAATATTCATTCGGTGCAGTTTCAATACCTACACGAGATGTGGATGTACTTGTCATTACTCTACCGTTGTACTCAACATTGATTAAGGATATTGTACCCAAAATCAATGGTGCTACCATGGGCATATCATCCCACGGAAGACTAAGATCTAAATTTTCCGGGAACAAGTATTCAGTCAATGACCAATTATTAGTCTCAAGGAGTCTTTTCTCCGTTAGATTCCTCAACCCCATTGATACGGTTATCCATAATGGAATTTGTACCAGTGGAAGTACAGCATTTTTCCACATTTGTACATTATACTTTCCAAATAATCTCTTTTGTCTCTTTCTAGTTTCTTTCACTGCCAACAACGTAATCTGATCTGGTGTCAATCTCTGTGGTTTAGTTTGTATAGGATGTTCCTCTTCTTTGACTATACTACCAGAACTTGTAATCTCATCATTAGCTTTTGACGCCGCATTTGTAGCGGCTGCTAGTCTTAATTTCGTTACTGGTGGTACTGCCTGTACCACTTTCCTTAATTCTTGCTGCTTTACCAATCTCTTACGCTGCCATATGCTTAATGGTAGAGTTAAACATGTTCTTAATCCAATTGTAGTTAGTGGTATGAGAACCATCCATGGTACAGATGTAGCTTCATGCAGAGTAACGAAAGTATCAGCTACATTCTGGAACGAAGAGAAATGCCTCTTGCCAATTCTATTCGGCAGCCTTTGTATCGATTTTACAAACATTGTTCAACTTCATCGTTTTCGAAGAGTTGACATAGATAACTTTTCAATATTGAAATTATCATATCTTGTAATAGTAGATGCAAGATAACATAGCGAAGAAGGATATGTAACAGCGTAGAAGCTACCAATTTTTAACTTTTTACATCCTAATCTACATAAATATCTACTCAACTTGACTACCATCTCTCGGTTTGTAGTACGGTAGTAAGTCAACTACTTCAATGGGAAGTCTACCGTCCACTTTAACAGCGTACATCCCAGGTATATATTGATCAACACTCATCCATTTGGCAACCCATGATTTATTTGGCTTGCACATACCAATTAGTCCTTCAAAAGATGGAGAGGTACATTCAATAGTAGATACACCTGCTTCTTCAAATATACCTTGACAGTTGGGACAACCATCATTGGTAAATTCATTTGTTGTTTGCACAATCCCACATAGCATACATGCCCTGTCACTGGACATTATGAACCACTACACCTTATTAGACAGTAAGCTTCATTTATAGATGTACTTAAGTATTATCGCTAACTTGATGATTCCTTTAACATTTTGTCAGATGTTGTCCCTACTTACGAACAAGAACTAGCATATCTTCACCATAATAATCAGTTCAAGAAGTACAGATCCTTAGAAGCCCTTGAATAATTTTGTAGCTGATTCCCCAAGAATTTTGCCAGAGTCTTCTGATGACTTTGTATACTATCATCAGGTGGTCTCTGTCTTTAACCTGCGCGATGTTCAACTATAAAGAATCTTTTTTACCTTGACAAAATGCAACAATGAATCATCTTTTAGGCCACTCCCCACCAGTAACAAACTAAACCATTCCTCGAGAAATGTCCTCAGAATTAGTTCCTAAGGTGCTTGAATTACTCAAATCTCACAAGGTCCTACAGTTTTCTGCTAGTTGGTGCCCTGATTGTAGATACGCAAACTCCGTTTGGAAGAAACTTGGTATCGAGAATAAAATCTACGTGTTTGACATTGCTTCTTTCCCTAGACCTGATCAAGAGCAATGGAGATCTGCATTTCAACAAGTTACTGGTAGCAGAAACTTACCCAGTATCTACTACAATGGTACTCTATGGGGCACAGAATCTCAATTGCACGCATTTGAGAACAATGGTACATTGAGGGATGAGCTTAGAAAAATAGGTTTACTTTAAACACAGCGATATACATCATTATACAAATATTATATTATTAGGATGTTATTCTTTCAAATAGTAAAAACCATTTCTTTCCTCCATTTCAGTCTCTAACCAAGCTGGCGGTTCTTCACCTTTATCTGAATTGTAGAGAATAATACCATTTCCTAAGGCGTGTTTCTTTTCGTTGCGCTTGTAGAAAAATAAGACGACGAATGTCCATAACAAATAGATGGTACCAAATACGATACTCACCACGTAACCTCTTTTAAATCTAGGGGCATCTGTAGTGGGCCATGCAAGTTTAGGAATCCAAGCGTAAGTTGATTGTGAAATGGAATAAATAGCAATCCAAGTAACTGCCTTCACTTGAGGGTTAAATCTTAAGAAATCATTGATGAATGACCAAAGACTTGGAGATGCTGCCACACTGAAATATGTTGTCAAAAATGCATACCACTTAGTAGAATTGGAAACATCCCATTTAATTAAAATTGCACATGAAATAGTATTCATGACTTGTGAGAAAACCATAAACCCCCATTTGCATCGAAATAAATCAGCACCAAATGCACAGAAGAACACATAGGCAAGCCCTAAACAAGCCGGTAATACACTGTAATTATTGACTTTTTCCACAGAATAGCTCTTGTTAGAATTTAACCACAGTGTATAAGAACCGCTAAAGGCAGTCATGTTATTCCAAGAACAAGTGTCAAAGACGACCAGAACCCAGAAAGTTGATGTGAATAAGACGGTTTTCCAAATGCCACGATCCCATAGTGGTTTCAATTGCCGTTTGTCCAATCCATCAGTGATACCAGTTCTCTTATTTCTGTTACGCGCGGCTCTGATCTCATCATCAGTTAAAAATAAAGAGTAGCATTTAGAAGGTATACCTGGGATGAGGAAAAATCCCATAATGACCGTTGGTAATGAAATTGCCATGGAATCAATGATGAACATCCATCTCCAACCCGCAATTCCATTAGTACCATTCAAGGAACGGAAAATTCTACTCTGTAATAAACCAGAGGTGATTCCTCCCAACATTTGACCAGCAAAGAAAAGTGCCACACGAGAACTAATTTCATCCGGAGCATACCACGTACCTAATAAGTATTGTGACATCGGGTAATAGGCGGCACCAAAAGAGAACTCAATAAATCTATAGCCTCTAAATTCTCTCAAATTGTTTGCCCTATAGCATGCAAAGGTGAACCAAGTCCAACCTAAATCCATGACCGGTAAAACGATATGAGCTGGGAAACGAGGTAAAATGTACATGAATGGCAATTGAAGCACAATTGATCCGACATTCGTAATCGTAGACGTATTAATGTAGTCATTACCTTTCATGTGCAAATCTTGTTGCATACCAGAAACATAAGCATTTGTATAGTTGTTGGTATCCAAAGATTTGGACCAATTCAAAACGAGAAAATAAAAGGCAAGAATTACATCCAGTTTGTAAAGTAAAGTTCTTTCAGCCTTCGTCTGTGTAGCATGGTTAGGATATAAAAACTCGTACCATTTACGAGATTTTTTATATTCCTTATTCAAACGGTATTCATACTCATCGAAATATTTCCACCACTTACGACCTGATTCATCTCTCAATTCGTAGGGATAATCTCTCTGGAGACCCAGTGGATGAGATTCCAAATTTGATGGCGATTTACAGGGAGCTTCTGAGCTTTGGCTTGATTTTTCCAAATCCTGCACATCTGCGTCTCCCTTGACTTCGACTCTTTCGACAGTCTTATCCTGTTCTTCGATTTCCGTTGATGAATCCTGATTAACACTCGATTCCTGTGTATCATCATTAAGTTCTAAATCTTCAGGTAATACCCGAAGATGAGGTATAAATCGTTTCCAACCAGCGACCATCTTATGTCGAGTAAGACTTGATTATTCAATGCTTTGCAGTCCTTTGGGAAGAAAAGAGATAAAATTTTAAGTCTATTCCATTCAAAAGCAGCCACTTATATATGACATTGGAAGAAGGTTATCATTATTCATGACCATGACCTAATCGTTCAACATTTCAGTATCTTAACTCATAACTCATCAAATTTTTCAATGAGTCGCCTTTATTTTTCACCACACGGATTTTTTCAGTCGGGAGCCAGGTAGTCATGTAGTCATGATTCAATGACTAGTAAATTATATAGTGAATGAAACTGAACAACCGACGGTTAACTGCGGTGTCATCGCTAAGATGTGAGTCGTAGTCAAATAGTTACGGTTGATTAAAGTAGTCACAAAAGTTCAAATAATAATACATTAAAATTCCAACATTTTTTTTTCGAAGTGCTAAGTACAATATACAATAATAGAAAGAGAGAAAAAGAAATTCTACAATGTGTGACAAGAGCCCTTTCCACCATTAGTAGACATATCCCAAGATTTTACCTGAGACGTGCTTTCTTCTTGCTTCTTCATGATCCATGATACCTGCAGAAGTAGTCAAGATCACGTAACCGAATTGACGGGCTGGCAGCAAATTAGCAGTCCACTTCTCCATGTCCCCAATCTTAACGTTGAAACGTGGTGAGATGACACCGCATTTGTTGAGACGGCCATTTAGTTGAACCACTAATTTACCGGATCTGTGATCATCGATTAGTTCGAATTCACCGATGTAACCTTTTTTTCATCTGTTAGTAAAAAAAATCAATTGACAAGAAAAAGATTGTTGAGGAAGTGACATAACGGTATGAGCATAGCATTTTATTTCAATTGAAAAATTCTCATACCATCTATGGTGACTCCTCAGTTGCTTTTCCGGACACTTAAAAGACAGTAGGCGACTATTAGTGGTAATAAGTCTTACCATCCGACAAACCATCCAGTTATCAGTCCGGGTATCAAACTTGAGTTTCAAGTATACATACCATGCTTTTGAATAACCTGTAGAAATTTAATGACGACCTTAGAAGATGGTCTCACCAAAACTTGACGCTTACCAGTTTTTTCAGCGTTGGTAATTGATTTTAGAGCATCAGCTAAAACAGAAGTACGAGTCATCTGTTAAGATAGAGGGTTAGTACTTTGAGAGTTATAGAATCACAGGTATCCCCTCCACAAGGAAGGGAGCTGTGATCCGAAGTAATAGCCGGTAAGGTATCAGAGTCTGTAACGTGGTAAGAGTCGTGTTCACCAAAACACGAGGAACCACTTACCGATGGTACAACAGAATATTACCAATCGTCACAGTTACATCTGATTCTTCCGACCCACCCTCACTTGACAAGAGGACATACTATATGATATATTCAATTTGTATGAGAGTCTGTGTGGATGTGTTTTTCTTGTAAGTAGTGAGTAGTAGTAAAAGTTGTTAAAAAATTTTTCATTTGGCCTTTATAACAAGACAGTGAACAGATCACGTGCATTGGGTCCTGACGGAATCATTAAAAATCGTAACTAAATTAAATATGGAGAAATAAAATCGAATTTCTCATGAGATATGGAACAGTTCACTGGGTGGTGGTAGTCTTACTTTAAATCCCCTCGACGTTGGCCACGATACAGAAGTTTCCATGGTAGGTGACGTGGTGGAAGTAGTGTTACTGGCAAATGGGGCTGCTATTGGAGCTTGTGGCACGTACTCAGCATGATCGTATGCATAGGAACCTGGTCTCATTTGCAAAGGCGGTAGTATAATGCTAGAGCCACTATGAGATCGTGTTCTTTTTGGTTTTTCATCGGCTGCTGAACATGCAGATGTAGGTGATAATAGCCACACGGGAGAAGGGCTACTACTACTTTGACTCTTCCGAGGTAGTGGTGATCCTTGTACGGCTACCATCAAGGGTACTCTCACATCGGAATCAATAGATGGTAAATTAGCTAGTACTAATGCCACCCCATGTAAATATGAGATAATGCCACTCTGTAAATCCATAAATGATAGCCTCTCCTTGCTGTCTGCACGTCTCTGCAAAATGTAAATCAAATTTTGTACATTTTCGTTATCAGTCATTACGTTAGGGTCCATTTCTTCTGCAAACCTCAATAGGAAAAGCGTCACATCTGCGATTAGCGCCACACGGCGGGATCCAATTTCATGATCCATGGCAACAAGCACGGGTAAGACGATTTTCATCAACTTTTCATCAATACAATCCCTTTGGATTCTTGTCTGGGGTCCTCTCACGTAACAATTTCTAAACCATCCCATTCGAGATGACGTATGAAATCCACTTGGTTCAAGCCCCTTAACGAACTCAAACCATGCTGTTTCCAACAGTAACCAGTGGCTCTGTGAAACCACCAAATGACCACCATTGTTACCACTGTTATTGCGAGAAAACAGTTCAACTGCTCGATCCAAAGGAGTCGTATTGTAACCAAGAATCCAGTTACAAAAGATTGCCTCTGCGACTGTACTTCCAGCTTCTTCCAAAGTAATTAGGCAATCTTTCAAAGTCTTTCCCAAGGTCAATTCTTGTCTTTCGAACCATGCATAAAGGATTGGAGTTAATTCAGTTTGGGTTTCAGCAAATCTCATTAAAATTACCCATTGATGGAAAACTGTCCATTTTTCAGGAAAATGTTCATGTCCTGGACTATCGACCATTACTGCGTAACATGTATGCTGGTAAACAGAGAAAACATCTGCAAAATTTGGTTTAATACCAAAATCTAATAGAGCAAACACTAGAACGTTTAATGACAGATACCTATCGCTAGTTGACGTTTTCAGGCATGAACTCCATCCTACTTGCCATAAGTCAGCGGCACAACCCTCACCAGATGCACATGCCCCTAGCGCCGCTACGGCTAATATCAGTGGTGAAGATGTGCATAAGCGTACAAACTGCTGAGCACGGGCAGAGGAAGCCAGTGGGCCCGAAATTTGTGCTGCGACCTGCGCGGCAAATTGTGAGTGCATCCTCCTCTCTACACACCTTACACCGCAGTCAAACATCTTGCCAGCGGCTTCCGCCCCTAAGTTCGATTCAGGTAAAAACCCGCCAATTAGACGTGAAAGAATTTCCGCCTTCTCACCTCTGAGACCACTTCCTTCACGTTTCGTAACTTTAATCATTGAATTAACCAGCAACTCTACAATAAGATCACTTTTATTACCACCTTCCTCCATACCTTTCTTCATAAGTAATAACTCTCTATGGACTGTTCTTATGTGTCTCTGTAATAAATCTCTTCTCACAAATGCATGTCTGCAAACTTTACATTCAAATGGTTTCATACCAGTATGCGACCTTTCATGTCTAGCTCTGTGCTCCGAGCGTGAGAACGCCTTGGAACAGAACGAACAAACGTACTTCCGCTGTTGTGATGGCATAGAGGCATAAGATAGTTTGTAGGAATTCAAATGATCCCAGAAAATCACTAAATGTAATGAAGATTAATGGAAAAGGAATACTAAATAAGAGAAATATTTTGAACTCACCTCCAACAGATTGTTTTTCTATATATGTATGTCAGTCATGTCGTCATTCGAATCGAGTGCAGAGCATCTATCCAATAACCCCTGGGGGACAATCCCGCCGCATGGTAAATTATCGGAAACATTTGAAGTGGAGAAAGGTGGAGCACGCATGTACAACAGGAACGCGTTCGTCCGGACTCCGGTTTCCGCATGTGCTACGAACGAGGGGTCAACTCCGAATTCGGGTGACTAATGGGCGAATTACCTGATTGGATACCTGATTGGAGAAAAAATGCAGAGAAAAGCTGCGATTCAAATCACATTCCCCTCACCTCATCCAAACCTTCTTTTCTCTTCCTTCCCCTCCTATTGCTCCAATTCCCTTTGATCTGTACCAGCCTAGCCCCACGCCCACGGGTTAATGCACAATGACGTTTTTCGAAATGCAGAGATCTGGACTGTTATAAGAGAAATCACCGTACGAAATGCAGACCTCCTCAGACCCCGCAGTAGCTGGGGTTTGCGTAATAGCAACAAGTTTTATTATTGACATTCTTGCCATTGTTATTACTGCATGAACCGGACTTGGCGGGAGGTTCGGCGAACATTGCTTAGTGCGGGGGTTAATATGCTCGTCTCCGACGACCCCTTGCCTGTTCAGGCATTAATTGTAATTGATTAGCTGTTGGGAATAGAGAGGAGGAGGGGAAAGAAGAACTAATCCCGTCTTTTTTTTTTTTTTTTTTTTTTTTTTTTTTTTTTTTTTTTTTTCAGTTGGACAATACGGTATGCGATTAAAATGCCGTGGGGTAAGAGAATAATTAGAAAATAGGGCTTGAGGAAAAAAAAGCAATGAGCCCTACAAGAAGAGATGGGTTTGCGCAATGGACGTTTTAGGGTCGTTCATGTTTCTCATTTCCTCAAAAGCAAAATATTCGATTTTTCTTTTCTTTTGCAAATTACGGCGGCTAAAATCAAGGGTCGACATTAGGAAGGGGTACGAAACAGAGGCATAGAACCTTCTCACTTTCAAGGTAAAAGTGATCGGCAAGTTCATCTTGGTTACGATTATAGCTCGCTCTCTCGGAAAAACGGAGTTCCGAAGTGGAAGATTTTTTAATAATAGATACTTAGGTGCGGCGCTAGCATCTTGAAATGTGTTTTTTCCGCTCGCTTTTTTTTTCTTTTCAAAGCAGAAGCAAACTACAATGTTCCTTCCTGCCTTTCTGCATATACAATGCTTCTGCCGGTACAGATATATGCGATGACGAATTTGGATGGACTCCCTAAGGAAATCTGGATAGAGATCTCAGGATGGTTGGGACCTTCAGACATTCTACAACTTCGTCTTTGTAATAGATCTCTTTGTAAAAAACTGAGCTCACGGGCTATTTGGAGGCCTCGTTGTTATGAGAAATGGCTTACACATTTACAGCACGATCCATTTTGCATTGAGTTAAAACCAAAGGATCACACTTGGTTTTACCACTATCGTTTTAGAAATCACATTGAATCGCGTATTTCGAAAGAAATATTAAATGCATTGGCGTCATCAGAACCGTACCACGAGTTATTCCCAAGATTTGTGCATTATAAACCTTCTCATGTTATTCCACTTTTACATGGTGTTTTGAAAAATGGATGTTTAGACGGCGCAGCTGATAAAGGCACAGGTATGGATATCGTAACCATTTGTCACCATTTACTCATGTGTATGAGACATAAACATGTCTACGAATTAATTGGTCAAAACGAAATGGAATACGTTCACGATGCGGAACTGATGATTTTTCTCAGATTATCAGCAATGGATTCTTCATTTGATCTTTTATTACATCATAGAGACAGGGTTCTCAGAAGGGTACATTCGCTAGTGAAATTAGAATGGGACGAATTTATTAAGTTGCCGGCAACTATTAGAATTGATAGACTGGTTGGGTATTTGATGCAGGCATTAAACCACAATAAACCTTGGCCGGTAGGAGGTCCCGGTCAACTGTACTTGGAGGATTTCATCTTGTTAAGGGTATATGCAGGTGAAACACAGGGACATCCTTTACTAATACTGGCTATTGTACAAACGTTGGCATCTTTTTATGGCGTAGAAACTGCATTATGTGGATCTTATCTGATTATACGTGATCCTAAATTGAGAGCCGGCGAGACTTATTTAACAATTTCTGCAGAAGGGAATCCCAAGATTTTCACTAAAAAAAGGTTGGTGCAAAGTCTGACAAGAATACTAAATACAAGTGAAGGGATTGTGGTTAACCAAATTTTACCATCCATATTACAGCCATTAGCTTATAAAGAACTGGTTTCCACCATCTTCAGAGAGTTATTACCACTGTACAACAAGTCCAAATGGTCAGCAGCACCTCTACCGAAAAATCCACCGTTGTACAAACAATTATACCCTCATAGTAGACAACCAATGTCGGCAGAAATTGTTCACTATTTCACGTGTGTTTACAAGGCCTACGAAATGCAGTCACGCATTGAAATGCGAATTTCCTCTCTTTATGCAGTTGCATTCAAGGAAGTGTTCAGGTTGGTTTCGAGGTTGTACCCAGGTGATTATTCGTATGCGGCCAAACTATTGCATGGTCGTGGCGTTGACTTCGGTGAGCACCTTTTGAAATATGATGAATGGATTTTCCAACTGCATAGCATTGCCATTGAATCCTCGGATGAATTAGGTACTTTTGTCTCCTCTACAAGAGATTCATACCCAATGTGTGTCGTCGGAGTTCGTACTTTTAATAATGGTAATGTCTACTACACATTGATGAATTATTGCGGTGAGTTCTTCGTTGAATTAAGCAATAATTTACAAGAATACGACGCTAAGGGAAACCAAGAGGTTATATTGGAGTTTTTAGAGACATCTGGATTTTCGGATTTGGGATTAGTATTTTCGCAACTAGATAGAAATGATTGGAAGTTGATACCCAACGAAAGAATTAAAAAGCTATTGCTATAATAATGAACCTTATTCTTGTAATTAAATTTGTAATTTTTATGCTCTAACGAATTTCCTTTTCATATGATCTTGTATACGGAGTTATTCATTCACTAGGCGAATTAAATTTCAACTTAGATATTCGACATCCTTAAGTATTTAGTAATCCTTAAAGGATTGAAAAGGATGTCAAAAGATCTATTTTTGACATAGATCATCAATCATGTTTAGAGTTCAGAATTTGTTTAAGTTGTCGAATAAGAATGTATTTGCCCGTGGGTTTAGCTCCAAAGTGATTGGTATTGACTTGGGGACTACCAATAGTGCAGTGGCATATATCCGTGATTCTAACGATAGAAGATCGGCTACTATTATTGAAAACGATGAAGGTCAGAGAACTACTCCATCTGTAGTGGCTTTTGATAAATATGGGAAAGCTCTTGTCGGTGCTGCTGCAAAGAGACAAGCTGCTATCAATCCAGAAAACACTTTTTATTCTACTAAAAGACTAATTGGGCGTCATTTTGAGGACGAAGATATTCAAAAGGATGCCAAGAGTTTACCCTATAGAGTCGTTAAGAATGAACCTAATGGACAGGCCTATGTGAGTACCACTGCAGGCGATGTAAAATCTGCAGGCGAAATTGGTTCCGCAATTTTGAAGTATCTAAAGGGTACAGCTGAAAACTATCTGAGTGAAGATATTGACAAAGCTGTCATTACCGTTCCTGCATATTTTAACGATTCTCAAAGACAGGCAACTAAGGATGCCGGACGATTGGCAGGTTTGAAAGTTCTTAGAGTTATCAATGAACCTACGGCAGCTGCTTTAAGTTTTGGTCTTGATGACGCTAAGAATGAAGGTATTATTGCAGTTTACGATTTAGGTGGTGGTACTTTCGATATCTCTCTACTAGATATTGAAGATGGTGTATTTGAAGTGAGAGCTACTAATGGTGATACACATCTAGGTGGTGAGGATTTTGACAATGTGGTATCCAAACACATTATAGACTCGTTTGTGAAATCTAACCCAGGTGAAGATCGTGAAGCTATATTCCGTAACAGAGAGATGATGCAAAGAGTTAGAGAAGCTGCCGAAAAGGCAAAGATTGCTCTTTCTCGTGTTAAAGAGTACACCATTGAGATTCCTTTCTTCCAAGGAAATAAGCATGTGTATTTGACCATGACAGAGGAGGAATTAGATAATATGACATTGCATTTGATCAATCGTACAATAGAACCTGTAAAGAAAGTACTCAAAGATGCTGACATCGAAGCCGAGGATGTGGATGATTTACTTCTTGTGGGAGGTATGACTAGAATGCCTAAAATAAGAAATGTGGTTCGTGATATATTTGGTAAAGAACCTAATACGACTGTTAATCCTGACGAAACCGTTGCATTAGGTGCTGCCATTCAAGGTGGTGTTCTCTCTGGTGAAATTAAAAATGTCTTATTATTGGATGTGACACCATTGACATTGGGTATTGAAACATATGGTGGTGTGTTTTCTCCTTTAATCCCTCGTAATACAACCGTCCCTGTGACAAAAACTGAAATGTTTAGTACAGGTGTTGATGGTCAAACTGGTGTTGATATCAAAGTTTATCAAGGTGAAAGAGGTTTAGTTCGTGATAATAAAAACATTGGTGACTTCACACTAACGGGTATTCCACCACAGCCAAAGGGTGTTCCACAAATAGCTGTCACCTTTGACATCGATGCAGATGGTATTATTAACGTCTCTGCAAGTGAAAAGAGTACAGGACAAGAGAAATCGATTACAGTCATTGCCAACAGTGGTCTTACTGAGGAAGATATTCAAAGAATCGTAAAAGAAGCCAACGCTAACAAAGAAAGAGATAGTAAGTTGAAACAACGTCTCGAAGTGATAGCAAGATCAGATGTTATGATCGCAGATACTGAAAACGCATTCGAAAAATTTAAGGATATTCTATCGCTTGATGAGTCCTATCCACAAGTCTGTAGCGATTTGAAAGAAATCCGTTCATTTGTCGACGAATACAAGAATAACGAAACTGATTTTAGCCTTGATCTGGAGAAGTTGAAGGCAGTTTCAGACGGAATCCAAATGAGAGCACTTCAATTGTTCCAGACTGCTTCCAAAATACAGGCAGAATTGAGGAAAAAGCAACAACATTGAAATAATCAAAATTCTTTTTTACATTATAATTCGTATATATCCGTGTATATTCACAAAGTTTTATTCATAAATCTTCTCTTAGTGAAAGCTAACCAAAATTTAGATGGATGATCCCTTGAGTCCCTGTAAAGTCTTTCCAAAAGTCTCATTGCTAATTCTTGACGAAATTGCTGGATATATGTCCTTAGTAACTCCATTGCATTATGATCCTGCACAGGCACTGAATAAACTGTGTTTAATGGGAAACCGGGTGTACCTGGAATGGTAAAGCTGTCCAATGCTACATTTGTTGCAATCTTAACAGCTTCATTATAGTTGGTATGAGGTCTTAAATGTGCTAGTACTTCGTTAACAAACAAAATTCCATAGATCAGAACCCTATCCGCAGGTGACTTGATTTCAAAATTCTTGAAAAAAGAATTGGCACGGAAAAGGTCTAGGCATTCATCTATAATATCATAATCAGAGTTGGCAGGAAATGCAGGACCTCTGTACTTCGTGTTCAGAGGTAGAATGACGAAATTACCGACCATACGGTCGTTTTGAGGATCTACTAGGAAAGTACTATGATAGGCCTTTTAGAAACCGGAGGAAATGGCATAGTTAGTATTAATGCATTAAGACACAAAAATATCATTAATCTGCAACTCACATACTGGCATCAATGGCTACTGAATTGCTTCTAAAATTTGTTTCTATCAATAATTTGAAAAGGGGTTCCATATGGTAATTGTAATATTCATTATGAAGCTTCGATGCTCCAGCAAAATATTACATATACGTACATAGTGATATGTTAATGCACTTGAAGAAAAAAAAGTATCAGTAAAGTCGGAATGTTGTCTTCACTACGAAATCAGACATATTCGGTAACCAGGAAACTGTAGAAGAAAGAAAGGAAAGTGTGTGGAGGAACTACTAGAATCCTCGGTGAGGTGTGAGATATTAGCAATTTTGAATTTGGTTCAATTGGGTGGCTCTTGCGTTCTAAGAATCGCATTACCTTTAGATTTTTTTGAATAAGGGCCCTTCGAAAAGAGAATAGCCTGATTTCCCAGTTTTCACCGATAATTGTAATAATAGTGATAATAAAACATTTGTTTTAGAGAGGTGGTGAACAACAGTGGTAATAACAGAGATAATAGATTAACATTTGTTTTAGCGGATAGCGTAGTGATGATTAACGGGACAAATATCCAAGATCGCTATTCGATATATTCTGAGATATTCGGTCTTGAGAGGCGTCAGAACTCATTGGAATACGATAATAACAGTAATGGGACATTTACACGTCATTCAGGATCGAGTTCGAGCACTTTGCCTGATAAGATTGAAGATATTCAAAGTTTAGGGGATGTTGTATCGGAGGAAGTAGCTAATGATTTGGTCTATGACAAGCAGGACACTCAAAAGGAAGATTATATTCTTTCTGAAAGAACTCACATGAGAAACGTTTCGGATACAACGAGTCTAATGAGTAAAGACAGTACTCCTCATAACAGTCCGGCGAAAATTGGAATGTCATCGCCACCAGCAACAGTGGGGTTTAAAAATAATAGCAGTAATTTTGGCCGTGATCCTCCCCAACGACAACATATACCTTATCCGCCAACTCCGACAGCAACTGACGATGATGATAATGGATTTACATCACCACCATCAGCTACCTTAGCACATGAGCATCCCTTGACACATGATCATACTAATCATAATACTAATCCGTATGTGTCTACTGCCGACGGTGGTGTTATTGATGCTATACCAGGGTCTTCTCTTCCTCCCGCTGCATCTGAACCCGATCCTTTGGATGTAACACACATGGCACCGGCGGTACCTCGAATGATTTCTGTACCACCGCGGGGACCATCTGTAGCTCCAGCAGTACCAGCATCTACTACCTCAGGAGCATTCCATCCTCCTCCTGTTACTACAACTGGTACTGCTCCGAGTAGTGCTGATGTGATACCTCAGAGATCAAAGAGTGAATTTGCCCCCAGAAGGACACCATCATTACCACAATTAGCCATTGCAGGTCTTAAAAAACAAGCTAGTTTCTCTATGTCTAATAGTGGTACACCTACTCAGACGAAGAAATCACCTTTACAAGGATTTGGTCTTTTTTCAAGACCTAATTCAAAGGAGCTGCATGATAATTTACAAAATCAATTTTCCAACCAGCATTCTCATTCGAGTCACAATAATAATCAATCGGGTGGTCCAAGGTCAATGTCATTGAATTCGTCCACTCTCAAAAATTTTGCATCTTCCATACAATCAAAAACTAGTAGCGGCAGAAAGGTACCTCAAAAATATGATAATGCTACAAACCCATTTTTAGAACACCATGGACATCATAACTTTAATTTTTATGGTGGTGGCACTCATGCAAGTACAAGCACGTTAGGTCATAATTCAACGGGCAATCAATACGGTCAGTCGTCCATGGGATTGGGGTTAAAGACAAGAAATTCTTCAAACTCTTTAGCCTCTAAAAGATTTGCATCTACTTCGAGTAATACTCTCATACAGGATCGCCGTAGCAGTGGGTCTTTGCCATCTTCAAGACCTCTATTGAGTGCTTCCACAAAGAGACCTCAAGTGTATCCAGCATTGTTATCAAGAGTAGCAACTAAATTCAAGGCGACTATTCAAACTGACGCTCATAAAAAAGATGGGCTAATCTACAGAGACGCATTTACAGGTCAACAAGCTGTAGATGCCATATGTACCATCATTCGAACTTCTGATCGTAACTTGGCATTATTACTGGGGAGATCATTAGATGCTCAAAAACTATTTCACGATGTGGTTTATGAGCATAGGTTACGAGATTCACCTCATGAAGTTTACGAATTTACCGATTCCTCAAGAGTTATTGGTACAGGAACCACTGGAATGGTGGCACATGATCCAATGATGATGCTTCCGAGCTCTTCAAGTCAAGGTGTTAATCCAATGGCCTCTACTTCAACAATTGTCACCTCTGGTTCAACTTCATCCATTGGTAGTGGTAATGATCAGGCAAGCACAAGTACATTAACGAATTACGGTGGTAGCAATGGTAGTAGCAGTGCTCGTGCTGGTAGAGATAGTAAACATCAAGATCCAGCCACTATGCATTCTGTTAATGGTGTATTTACACTTTTGACTGAATGTTATTCGCCAACATGTACGAGAGATGAATTATGTTATTCCATCTCATGTCCGCGTAGACTTGAACAACAGGCAAGATTGAATTTGAAACCTAATGGTGGATTGAAACGCAACATTTCAATGGCGTTAGATGATGATGAGGAGGAGAAACCATCGTGGACAAGTTCAGTGTCTAGGGAAATTGTGGAAAAGCTTTCTAAAAGAGAGATCAAGAGGCAAGAAGCAATTTATGAAGTTTTCATTACAGAGAAAAATTTCGTGAAATCCTTAGAAATTACTAGAGACACGTTTATGAAGACATTAGCAGAAACTAACATTATTCCAGCTGACATTAGGAAAAACTTCATCAAGCACGTTTTTGCCCATATTAATGACATGTACTCTGTGAATCGGAGATTCTTAGAGGCAATTTCTGATAGACAAAAAGCATCACCTGTGGTTAGGGGAGTTGGTGATATTATGCTTCGATTTATCCCATTTTTCGAACCATTTGTTTCCTATGTGGCCTCGAGACCTTATGCGAAATATTTGATTGAAACTCAAAGATCAGTCAATCCCTATTTTGCAAGATTCGACGATGATATGATGAGTTCTTCATTGCGTCATGGTATTGACTCTTTTCTTTCACAGGGTGTTTCGAGACCAGGTCGTTACATGTTGTTAGTTAGAGAAATAATCAAATCATCTGATCAAGAGAATGATAAAAGAGATTTAGAAGACTTGAATAAAGCCATGGATGCATTAAAGGACTTCATGAAAAGAATTGATAGAGCCAGTGGTGTAGCCCAAGATAGGCATGACGTTAAATTATTGAAACAAAAGATTCTATTCAAAAATGAATACGTTAATTTAGGATTAAACGATGAAAAACGTAAGATTAAGCATGAAGGTATACTTTCAAGAAAGGAATTGACGAAGTCTGATGGGACTGTGGTAGGTGATATTCAATTTTACCTATTGGATAACATGTTATTATTCCTCAAGGCCAAATCGGTTAACAAATGGCATCAACAAAAAGTTTTCCAAAGACCGATACCATTACCATTATTATTCGCATGTCCGGGGGAAGATATGCCTTCATTAAGAAAATTTATTGGACATAGCCCAGATTGTTTTGGATCTGTTCTCCAACCAGATTTTGCTATGAATAATCCAAAGAATGCGGTAACCTTTTTATACTATGGTGCTAAACAAAGGTATCAGGTTACATTGTATGCAGCACAACTAGCAGGTTTACAAACCCTTTTGGAAAAAATTAAACAGGAACAACAAAGGATTATCAATGAAACTGAAATGTTTAATGTCACCAAAATTAGTGATAGATTTTTTGATTACACTAACAAGATTAACAGTGTTGCTTCGTGTGACGGTGGTAGAAAGCTTTTGATTGCAACTAACTCTGGTCTATATGTGAGTAACATCAGAAGACAGAGGAGTAATGATTCTGAAAAGAAATCCACGTATTTTTCTACACCGGTGCAACTAGTTCAAAGGAGTAACATTAATCAAATTACGGTACTTGAAGAATTTCAGTCCATTCTAGTACTTGTGGATAAAAAATTGTACAGTTGTCCAATGGCTATATTAAAGATGGAAGGTAACGGAACCGTTTACTTTAAGAAACATAGTAAAGAATTGGTCAATCATGTTAATTTTTTCTCCGATGGTGATTGTTCCGGTAAAAGGTTAATCGTCACTGCACATTCTTCGTCGCATTCAATTAAATTCTTCGAACATGATCATCCTTTACTATCAGAAAGCGGAAGTGGTGGCAGTAGTGGTAAGAAGAGTCTCAAGAAAAAAATTACAGAAGTAGTATTTGATAGTGAACCGGTATCAATATCATTTCTCAAGGATTATCTATGCATTGGTTGTAAGAAGGGTTTCCAAATTGTTAGTGTTTCACAAAATGCTCACGAGCCCTTATTGGATCCTGCTGATACTTCATTAGACTTTGCCCTAAGAGATACATTAAAACCAATGGCAATTTATCGTGTTGGTAACATGTTTTTATTGTGTTACGCTGAATTTGCATTTTTCGTTAATAATCAAGGTTGGAGGAAAAAAGATTCCCACATCATTCATTGGGAAGGTGAACCGCAAAAATTTGCCATTTGGTATCCTTACATCTTAGCATTTGACAATAACTTCATTGAAATTAGAAAAATCGATACCGGTGAATTAGTGAGCTCAGTCCTAGGTGAGAAAATTCGTTTACTGCAGACAAGCTCACAAGAAATATTATATGTCTATGAGGATTCAAGAGGTTACGACACTGTAGCATCATTAGATTTCTGGGGTTAGAATAAAATAAAAAAATAAATAAAATAAGATAATAATAGAATTAAAATATATTGGGGGGAAACTGATAAAATATAGCATTGTCATTTAGCATGTAAGTAAGCAGACATTGAAAAATGTTTGTTTTTCTTTTACAGTATAACGCGCGACCACTAACGCGAAAGGGAAACAGTAAATTCCTTTGAGAGAAAGCTTGAAAAAAAATTTTCGGGTTTATAAGGGAGATATAACGAACTGAAGTTTACACGTCGTTTTATTCTTCTCAATCTCATTCTTGAGTTGCCCAATACACAGTTAAAAGAAGAAAACATGGCAGAAGTTGTTGAGACTGCTGTTGAACAAGCAGTTGGTGATGTTGCTGAACAATTTTTAGCGAGCGATGCTTTTGCAAACGTCGTTCAAGAGACTTCTTGGGTTAGATTCCACGTTCCAAGTATCCAGTACCCATTTGGATTAGAATTATGGCCAATTTTCTCCAAAGGTTTTGAAAAGGTCGTCGGTTATCCAGCCGAAAACTTCAGATACATCGAAGGTAAGACCTTTATGGCTAACGGTTGGAAGGCAATGGGAGTGATTGCCCTTTATATCACCGTTATCAGTAGTGGACAATGGATTTTGAGAAAGACAAACGCACGTCCATTGAAATTGCACCTTTTGACCTCAATCCACAATGTGCTTTTAACAGTGATGTCATTGGTCTTGTTATTGTTACTAGCTGAACAATTAACCCCAATGATCTACGAACACGGTTTGTTCTATGCTATTTGTAATGAGGAAGCATTTGCACCAAAATTGGTCACATTGTACTATCTAAACTATTTGACCAAGTTCATTGAATTGTTGGATACCGTTTTCCTAATTTTGAAGCGTAAGAACTTGTTATTTTTACACGTCTACCATCACAGTGCGACTGCCTTGTTGTGTTTCACTCAATTGGCTGGTCAAACAAGTATTGAATGGGTACCAATCACATTAAATCTAGCAGTCCATGTGTTGATGTATTGGTATTACTTCTTGTCATCCCAAGGTATCCGTGTCACCTGGAAACAATGGGTTACCAAGTTCCAAATTATTCAATTTGTTATTGATGTTGGTTTTGTCTATTTTGCAACCTACACCTTTTATGCCGAGAAATTCTTCAAGAATACTCTACCACACTGGGGTACCTGTCATGGTACCCAAGCTGCGGCTGCATACGGTTATTTGATTTTGACTTCATACTTGGTTCTGTTCATTTCTTTCTACATCCAATCTTACAAGGTTAAGAAGGACAAGGCAGAAAAGAAGAAGGCCAACGCCTCAAGAAAGGAGAACTGAACGACAAGAGGAACCCTTTACGTATTACGTATACATGCGTTACATGCATAAAGATGTATAGCATATACAAGTGTTACTAACGTTATTATTATTATTATTATTATTATTCATATTATTATGCATATTATGCTCAAGCACCCTGTACGGCCGCAGGCCGCGGGCGCCGTGGAACGTCGGGACGGCCGTTCCACGCCCGTGGGACGCTAAAACCCGTTCTCGGCTCTAGCTCGGAACCGGCTGAACGAGAGGAATCGAGTCCCTATTTACCTTGCTCGAGAAACATCGCAAGCCAAGCAGCTTTTTTCTAGATGCGGCTTGCGCTATTTTTTTCGAGGGGCCGCACAGCCGTGTCTCTAGAGTAACAACCGACAGCTTGGCAAGGGGAGCCGCCGAGGAGGACAGGTGAGCAAGAAAACTCCAATATTACGTAGTAAGCAGCAAGGAGATCGCATTTGCACAGTACTGAGGAGTAGAGAGGAGAAGAGAAGATGTAGAGCGAGTAACACGGCAGAGTAGAGTATAGTAGATCAGAATAGAATAGAATAGGGTGTACTTGTTACTATGCGAGTCTCTTTAGCCTTGCGGTGAATGCGCTCGATCCAGCGATCAGCCACTCGATCAGCGGCTGATCGCAACAATCCGAAAATTTCTTAAAAGCGTGCAAACGGCTGTTACTTCAATCGGCGCAGCGCAACAAACGCCTTCCGCTGACGAGCGCTTAGTCAATCTATAAACCGAACAAATTTTATATAAAACGGAAAGCATACTATACGCAACCAGGCCGGCTATCAGCCAGTGAATATATAGGGTGTACGGTTACACTCTTTCACATACACACACACACTCATACTCATACACACACACACGCACATGCACACATACCCACTCATGTCTACTATGACAGCTGTACAGGATAGATCAGATGGTATGGTTGCTGGTGCTTCTTCGACAAATAACAGTAACCAGCATGTGACTCTGCCACCAATTTCATCCTTCGATTCCTTAATTAGAGCTGCTGAAAATCAATACCCCCAAGATCCATCAGTTCTCTCTTATCAACTTTCAACGGTGCCACGTATTGTTACTCAGCGAGCTCCTAGTAACACATCTACAACGGGAACAAGTTCCGGTTCAGGTTCCGGTTCAGGAACAGGCACTTCAACCACAACGCCTGCTCTTTCACCCGGCTCCAGTGGCTCCCTTTCACCCACAACGGCCTCGTCACTAGAAACATCTCTCTCCCCAGTTTTTCAAGGGTCTCAGATTCGAAGTGGTTCTGCTAAAATCCATAAACCACGCAAGAAGAAGGAATGTCCAATTTGTCACAACCTTTACGCCAATCTGTCAACGCACAAGTCTACACATTTAACGCCTGAAAATAGACCCCACAAATGTCCGATTTGTCAAAGAGGATTTGCCCGTAATAACGATCTGATTCGTCATAAGAAGCGTCATTGGAAGGATGAAATCGTGCAAATTAATTCGCACTCGAATTCATCGTCTTTTATGTCAAGCGACAGTTCAAGTTCGGTCGAAAATGGCACGATCCAACACCATCGTCTAGATGAGCGTGACCAATTACGATCACTGCATCAAATTAAGGGGACTTTTAAATGCCCATTCAACTCATCATTAATCCAACTAGATATGGAAATTTATCCATATAAATCAAAACCACTGAATTTCGAAACTTCAAACTGTCATCAGACCGGAGTTTTCAGCCGTTGTGACACTTTTAAAAATCATCTAAAAGCTTTACATTTTGAATATCCGCCAGGGACGAAGAAAAGGGATAGATCTGTTGTTCCTGGCAGATGCAAGCATTGCGGGTTGAGATTTGCCAATGTCGACCTCTGGTTAAATGAACATATCGGTAAAACCTGCGGTTATTTATATCATTAAAGGGTAAAGAAACTAAACAAAAAGAAAAAAAGAACGGAAAAAAAAAACTATAAATGACTTTTTACATGGTTATGAGCACTTGTAAAATCATCTTCTGCATACGATTCGATAAATATTAAATATTAATATATATTATTACTTCTGTTATGATGTTTTCTCTATGTACAATTGACATTACATTCTTCGAATTATATTATAGCTTTTTCTTGTCGTCTGCACCAACTCCGACCTCGTTGACGTTTCTAAACATCAAGACACCGTTAGAACCTTCGACCCATTGACAGGCACGAGCAGACTTCCAAAGTGAAACCCACATGTTTTCATCGCTTGATCTGTAAGAGTCTCCCATGACGCTTCTGATGTGTTCAGTTGCTTCTCTTGCTCTATAAAATGGAATTCTTGAACAGAAATGGTGTGAAACATGGGTTTCGATGATATCGTGGAAAATGTGCTTACCGACAAACCCAAATTGACGGTCGACTGTTGCTGCCGCACCCTTTGCGAAGGTCCATTCTTCAGAATCGTAATGTGGCAGAGTTGGGTCAGTGTGCTGCAAATAGGTAATGAATACAAGCCAATGGTTGCACCATAGGTATGGTACAAACCAGTTGATAAATAGCGACCAACCGCCGAACTTGTCATACCAAATTTTTAAGATCAGACCCATTGTGAAGATTCCTACGTCACTTAAGAACACGTAGAGTGCGTCTCTGCGCTCAAAAAGCGGCGTAAATGGGTAAAAGTGGTTCCACTTCCACTTGGCTACACCTGGATACTCTTGACCGGTAACGTTCACCAATAGGTAGGTCCACCAGCCACCTGCTTGCTGTAAAATCAATTCATAAAGCGTTCTCAATGGCGAATCTTCGGAATGGTGAGCAAGTTCCCCAATTATACCACGCTGCTCCTTGAATTTAGCAGCGTCGGGTGGCACAAACACCATGTCTCTTGTCATATGATTAGTAGCCTTATGGTGCTTAGAGTGAGAATATTTCCATGAGAAGTATGGAACCAACAGATATGAGTGTAGACACCAGCCGACAAAATCGTTAACAGTACCGTAATCTGAGAATGCTTGGTGACCACATTCATGGGCTAGAACCCACAATCCGGTACAGAACAAACCTTGGATATAAGTGTAAGTTAGCCAAAATGAAAATTTGGCCAATTGCATGTACCATTGGTCTGATGCTGAATCAAACAGCATGGGGTAAAGCACTTTGTGTGCAGCGTATCCGATCGAGGCGAGACATGCGATATCTCTAGCGATATAGCCAAGACCACGTAAAAGTGACCTTTCGTAACATTCGGCAGGGATTACTTTTAAAATATCCTTAATGGTAAAGTTGGGGACTTTGAAAACATGACCATAAGTGTCAACAGCGTATTTGTCCTCTGTGGTCTGTGTTGCGGACACACCGGTCGTCCTATTTACAGTCATAACCGATCAAGAGCAGCTCCAGTTGCGATTCTGGTGAATGGAGTCTAGATGAGGTGGGAAAGAGTATCCTTTGAAATCCGATTTTTTAATGGTTTTTATGCGTCGACGATGAGAAGGGGCATCGCTGAAGAAGAAAAAAAAAAATTCAACATTTTCTTGGCTGGAAGAAGAAAAAAAAAACACCTTATCTTGATATCCATTTACACGTGCGATTATCGGTAACAGTTTTAGAGCATCCACAATTTTCTCAAATTGAAGCTTTGCAGTTTCAACAGTATTCAAACCGTTCAAATCATTGATGGAACTCGGAGTTTCTCTTTCGGGTGTCAGTGCCAGTGTCAGTGTCGGCGTCAGCGTCAGACTTAGCGTCAGTAATTACCGAAAAAAAAATTAAAAAAATAAAAAAATAAAAATAATAGAGAAACATGCAGGGAGAAACCGCTGGAAAGGTATAAGAAGGTACCATGGTACTGTTCTGGAAAACCTTCTTGCCAGTCTTTTTGCCCTAATCCTTGTCCTCCATATTCCACATCTCTATGCGTCTCCTGCTGCCACTATTTTTGCTTGTTAGCCATGTACTGGGACAAGTTAACGTTGATTCACCAAAATTTGGTACCAAATACGACCTTTCATCAGGAACTAGTATGATTACTGTGGAATGGTCAGTTTCGGATTCACCAGGTCCGAAAAAGCAAGAAATTCTAGAGTACATTTTCACATTAGTATCAGGGCCTAATCTTAATATTGAAGCGTTCGAAACCGTCGGTAAAGCTGATGCAAAGCAAGTGGAAAATCAAAAATTCAGTTTCCCGCTAAGAAACAACGTCGGCGCTAATGGTTGGTATTATATTCAAGTATTGGCGTTGACCGAAGAAGGGCATGTAATTCAATATTCACCCAGATTTCAATTGACAGGTATGGTTGGCGGTAGAACTCCACAACTTGCTACAGATACAATGACGCCCTCGCGTGAGATTATGCTTACGCCGAATATCTTAGCCAACATGAATTCAATGAGTTTTTCAGTCCCATACGGTATGCAGACTGGACTGGCAAGATTCGCACCAATGCAAACACAACCAGCAACAAAAGTGACAAAAAAAACATGGAGCATGGTATATCCAACGAGTTCTTTTACTTATTTTAAAGATAATAAAAGAAGGGGTGAACAATTGACTACGGTTACTCCCGGTTGGTCGTATGGATTGCCCAGTAAATGGAACGAGGCAGCAATTGCACCGCAGCCGTCCGAAAACGGAGGTTGGTACCATCCCAGTCAAAGGCTATCGTTGACGCCAAGAAAAATTAATGCTGATGAAAGACTCAGATTAGCCAGTCAGTGATATATATATATATATATATAGATGTATGTATAGAACACATTAATTTTTGGTCTCTTCCTTTTTCTCTTCTTCTTTCTTCTCTTCTGTCTTTTCCTCCTTCTTGGTGTCTTCCTTTGGCATGTTCTTTCTATGGCCGGTCATGGATCTTGATTTCTGACCAGATCCACTAAAGTTCTTACCCCTGGTAGCTTCTCTTTGTAAATCGAATTGCTTTTTGGAAAAGACGTCTAGTTTACGACCCTCGAATGATAAGTTTTCTGCGTCTTCACCAGAATAGGTTTTCAAGAACTTCTCACTCTCTTCCAGACTGTTGAATTCGACGATTGCAGTACCGTTGAATTTTCTGCCGTGGTCTCTTCTTAGACGCACTTGGTTAATTTGTGCCAAACCATTGAAAAATCCTTCCAATTTTTCTTGCAATTCAGTCATATCATCCACATTTTCATGTGGGAAGTTCATAACGGCCAAAGTCCTCTTATTACGTTCGTGACGTGCGTTCTTAGTACCTTCCAAGTCGAGCGGTTCGATTCTTTTCACATTTTCACCGTCCTCAGAAACTTGTAAAATCTTAGAAGTACGCAAAGCTTCGACAACTTTCTCCACAGGTCTGAATTTCTTCATTCTGTTAAATGTAGCAATTGTTCCAATTGGCACCCAACCGTCATTCTTCTCAGTAGTGATACGTAAGAACTTATCATATGGGAAGTTGAACTCTGAAAAGTAGAATTCCACTTGTTTCAAACACTGCTCAGTGATTTCAGGTGTGAATTCGATAGGAACGTATGAACCACGTCTTTGCTGATCCTCAGACATCTCAATATATTTGGTACCGCCTCCCTACAATGTTTCTTTTACAGGCTCATCTCATCGCATCTCATCGCTTTCTTGTAGCGCATTTTTTTTTTTTTTCAGATCGTCAATCATGACCGTTTAACGATGAGATGAGAATAGATGAGAATAGACCGAGATGAGCTTTAAACAGTTCTGCCGCGATCCGCCGTTTCTCTCAGAATTATTACGTCCATTTCGTTGATGTAGCTGGCTGGCAATTTCGTCAATGCACCTGTCCGATTTGGTGTCGATGTCGAATTTTCTACACCGTCGTAGTACTCAAGGCCGTAACCAATGGTAAGTATCCAGCATCCAAATGTTCGGCGTAATTGCTTCAGAATCTTAATCAATGCACTGTAGGATGACAAATCGTGCGCCAAATATGATAGGTTATCGATGATAATCCCCGAGATCTGCTTATCCAGACGATCCTTAATGAGACATCTCTGCAGCGCCTCTAGGGGAGACGCCTGCAACTGCATTAAAAAGTTTTGTAGACCTTCCATGTTACAAATTGACGTCGAATTCATGTAGTGAACCCCTTGGGAGTTTTCCTGGATGATTTTTTTCCATTCTGAAATGATATCGATGACAAGAATGCTCGAGCCATCGTTGACACTGCATTCAATGCATTGGTTCCAGATCTGCCTTTTGAAAGGTGTAAATTTAAAATTGTGCTCAATTAGATGTACAAAGGATACGCAGTGAGAGCCTATGCAGCTTGGTAGCGTTAATGACTGCGGTACCGCATGGTAAAACTGGAGAAAAGATGGAGATGCTTGTTAGTCGAATAAAGTTTATGTAAACGACGAATTGATTCGTAAATACATACATTTGATATTGGATAAACCCTACAATGAGCCAAAACGTCCATCTGGACCAAGTCGGAGCTTCGTTTGGAATCGCGTATATATATATGTGTGTGTGTAAACATCTGAAAAGTTTGAGAAAATTCAAACGTTCGACCAACTTCTCGATAATCTCAACAAAGAACAAATTGAAAAGGACAGATAATAATGCTTAGGAAGGCTCTATACTACTTTAGATTTACTTTAGCAACTGCCGTTCTATGTGGATGTTCGCTTTACGGTGTGGTCGCATCTATTGTGCTAACATTGGTAGGTAAACAGCATTTAGCACAATGGGCAACAGCTCGTTGTTTCTACTATGCATCTATATTATTTTTGGGTATTGACGTTAAAGTGGAAAATGAACACTATTTGGAAAATAAACCATATATCATTGTTTCCAATCACCAAAGTACTCTTGATATTTTAATGTTGGGGCGTGTATTCCCACAAGGCTGTACAGTGACATCTAAAAAATCTTTGAAATATACCCCATTCTTGGGTTGGTTTATGACATTGAGTGGTACACTTTTCCTGGAAAGAGCAAACCGTCAAAAGAGTGTTGAAACACTAAATCGCAGTTTAGACGTTTTGAAGAAGGAAAAAAGAGCATTATGGATTTTCCCTGAAGGTACCCGTTCCTATACTACAAATTTAAACATATTACCATTTAAAAAGGGTGCGTTCCATTTAGCACGCCAGGGGAAATTGCCAATTGTACCTGTTGTTGTCTCAAATACTAGTACTTTGATGAATCATAAGTGGAAAGTGTTTAACAAAGGTTGTATTGTGGCTAGAGTTATGAAACCAATTTCAGTTGATGATTTGACGACTGAAGATGTTGGTAAATTTAGCGAAGATCTCAGGGAGAAAATGCTCACAGAATTGCAAGATTTGGCTTATTCACAGGCTACTGTCGATACTCATATACCACCAGAGGCAAAAGCTTATAAGCGCGTGGAAAATGCAACAGCTC
Organism: Zygosaccharomyces rouxii; assembly: GCF_000026365.1. Classification (NCBI taxonomy): domain Eukaryota; kingdom Fungi; phylum Ascomycota; class Saccharomycetes; order Saccharomycetales; family Saccharomycetaceae; genus Zygosaccharomyces; species Zygosaccharomyces rouxii. Next base: position 575,785 of record NC_012991.1, on the reverse strand, counting down.
TTTCGAGCGAAAACAGCTCTGAAAGAGTGTCAACCTTAACAAAAGAGATTGATAATTAACCCAAAAACTAAATAATCAATTACGATTCATGCCTACACATATTACTAGTCAGTTATCTAGTTAATTAGGACTTAACAGACTTACCGATGTGCTTCACGTATTGACTCACGTCATCTTTTGAACCTAGCCAAATGGAAGATTTATCATGGATATGATTTGGTTTTAGGTCCAAAATACGTTGTCCTCTGTCGTTGACGGCAATACCACCCGCTTGTTCCACTAAATAAGACATGGGGAAGGCCTCGTATAGCAGTCTTAACTTACCTGAACTAGCCTTACGATCACCTGGGTAGGCAAACAATCCACCATACATAAAAGTCCTGTGCATATCAGCAACCATTGATCCAATGTAACGTGCAGAGAATGGTTTGCCGTTCTCCTGAGGTTCCTTTAATTTTTCAATAAATGCCTTGGTTTCATCATTCCAGTAATAAGAATTACCTTCGTTAATGGAATAAATTGGATTATGCAGAGGCAATTTTAAGTCTGGGTAAACAAGAATGAACTCACCAATATTGTTATCAAGTGTGAACCCATCCACACCTCTACCAGTAGTTAATAGTAAATGTGTAGAAGCACCGTACATTGCATAACAGGCACCAACCATTTCAGTACCTGGTCTCAATACATCTTGAATTGTACCTGTAGAACCTGGGAGCAGCTTGAAAAGAGATACGATGGTACCAACGGAAACACCGGCATCCAAATTGGAAGAGCCATCAATTGGATCACAACATACCGCGTAAGTACCATTACTAGTGGGAAAGACAATAAGATCTTCTTGTTCCTCAGACACAAGTACTTTAACATTACCACTGCTTTTCATGGCATTTATGAAGATTTCGTCACCTAAAACATCCAACTTTTTTTGTTCGTCACCAGTCGTATTAGAAGTACCCGCCAAACCAGAGAAATGAACTAATTCTGCCTTTCTAATCGTTTGTGAAATGAATTTAAATGCAAATTGTAAAGAATTCAACAAAAGCGTGAATTCGCCAGTAGAATTAGATTGTAGTTTTTGAGATTCCAGTAGAAATCTCGACAGTGTAATGATATCAGTATTGAACTGTTCCTTAAGAGTTGGAGCTGGCATGTTGAGAGTATCGAGATAGGAAAATCCGTTGAGCACACACAGCGAGATGAGGGAAGAAGTACAATCGTGCAATCCTCCATACACAGCATTTGCCCTCCTTATATATGATTTTTCCCGCTGATCCCTGCTAGCCCGGAGGCTTTGCTTATAGGTTTAAGGGTATCATGAAAAAGTCCCGGGGGTGCGGAGTAATTATCATCATTATCTGTGGGGAAGGAGAAAAATAAAACAAAGTCCATCCTTGAGAATCGAACGGAAGAAGGGAAGAAAGAAAATGATCCTTGTGGTGTACTGCACAACTACCATATAGAAGGAACCAAACTTTGCATTAGCAAGCGTAAAGGGAGTTGATGGCTATGATCACTTAGTACAGCCGCATCTTATTCTCGATTGAGTTTCTCCTTGTCCTTGAAGGATTCTCATTGGAAGAAACTGGAGTTTTTACTGCAGGTAGGTGGGGGTATAGACTTAGTGTGGGGTGTATGGCTAACGTGGTGGGGCACGCTTGGATAAATTACCTTAGGACAAGGACAAGCATTACTGACTCCATGTTAAATCATTTGAGTGTCTAGCCAATAAACAATTAACAGTGGAGAGTCTTCTGTCGAGTGCATCCTTTCAAGATTCGATTTGTTCTTTTTTTTTCAAATCCGGAGATTATTGGTTACTGTTGGAATTACGTAAAATCGCGGGGCTGGTAAATATCCGTATTTCGCGATCATCGGATATCGGTTTTTATTCTTATCACTTGTCACGTGGTTAGGGTAGTGTTATCCGTATCAAGTGATTCATGTGATCCGATTGGAAACAGGAGGAAAAAGAAAAGCCAATATACTTTTTCATTTGGTTGATGGTGATATCTGAAAAATAGGACATTAAAACGTATATTCAATTTGATGGCAAGGTAAGGGACCTAAGCCTGACGAAGATGGCCACTTCGACGACCACACAAACTGCAACTTCTCTTGCTGCCAACGCAGGTTCTCTTCCTCGCAAACCTCAAAACAATCCCAGTCTTCAAAAACCAAAATTGACAGGGTGGGCACAGGCAGCAGCTAGATCATTACCCAAATCTCAGCAGCAGCAACAACCAAATCAAACATCATCTTCACAACAAAGAAATATTCAGCATCCTTCCAATGTGGCCAAATCTAGTTCAAGCACATTGACGAACAGCAATAGCTCCACTCCCTCTCTAAGGAAATCGAGGAAACAAACAAACGGTAACAATAGTAATAATAATAACGGTACTAATAATAATAATGCTAATGTCAATAATAACAATAATAATGCCAATAAGCCTAGGCAACCATACAATCGAGAAGAAGTTCGCAATTACATGAAAGACCTGTTTACACAGTACACTTCATCTACTAGCATATCCACTTATAACGGTTTAAATAGCAGTAGAAGGGGAAACAACTTGGACTGGGGGGCAGTTACTAATAACAGGTACAGAAATAAGAAATACGGAAGTCTGAACGAAATAGCACAAGTTCTGCGCAATTGAATAATATACTATATACATAAAAAATATCTTAATCTATATATATATATATTTATGTAATTGTAAAAAAAAAAAAAAAAAAAAAGAAAGAGCAGGATCGTATCTTTGAAAAGTTCGGATCACAATAGGAGCAATGGTTAAATAAGAATGACTGTATCAAGGTTAGAAAATGCGCTTTCCTATCATGTACGTTGTTTACTTCCTCAACTCTTATCTCATGAACGCTCTCACAAATTAGCATACGTTTTTTCACTCGTTTCTGCCATTTCATCAGGTTTCATTGCACTAATAACCCTTTATGCACAACCATGGCAATCACATCTGAAATATAATGCTTGGCAGATCAATTTAATTGTCAGTGTAGCCAATCTGGGGGTTTATTTGGTTCCACCACTTTTAGGTATATTTGCAGATGCACATGGACCAATTTTATTGAGTTCATTGGCAACAGTTGGATTTGTGCCGAGTTATTCCATCTTGTCATACCTCTTTAATCATCCTGAGATTGATACCATAACTTCATTTCACTGGTCTATTGGTTGCTTTTGTCTAATTGGCGCTTCCACAAGTGCATTATTCTTTAGCTCACTTTTAACTTGCGCTAAACTGTATCCAGAGACGAAACTGTTGTCAATAAGTTTGCCCACGACCTGTTTTGGGCTATCGTCATTTTTGGTCTCACAACTTTTGCAACTAGATTGGTTTTGGTACACAAATCGTCAGTATTTAGATCTGGGTAGGGTTTTTGGTACATTTGCGGGCATATATGCAAGTGTTGGTGCACTGGCATGGATAGCTACTGCAAGAGTCAGCATGATGCAATTTAAGCAGAATGATGCCGAGGATGATGAAGATGATGAGAACGAGCCGTTATTGTCTTCGCATTTGTCAATACCACCAAATCAACGCTCTTTCTTCAAGGATATTGCAGGTTACCTCTTCGCCCTCTCATTAATGTTAGCATTAGGACCACTAGAGATGATGACTGCTGACATTGGCGTTGTTGCCAATTTAGTCTTCCCCCATTTTCCAACGCTGTCTAGTGAGCTGGTCTCCGTTTATGCATTTTATTCCACGATAACAAGGTTACTAACTGGTGTGGTAACCGATTGGTTCACCAGAAAGAATTGGTCACCCAAGTGGATTCTTCTAGGTTTCTTATCCACGGGACTTTTATTACAATTGGGACTATGGTGGTTAGTAGTGACGCCAAGTGTGGGTCGCATACATGCTTTGGGTATGAGTTCGTTATTGGGGATAGTCTATGGTGGATCATTCACCATCGTCCCCACTGTAGTAATGATAGTTTGGGGTGAACAACTATTTGGAACAGCTTATGGGTCCATGATGGTAGCACCGGCAATAGGGACACTTTCAACGTGCATGGCATTCGCTAAAGTTTATGATTCTAATTGTGCTGTTGGTCAAAATGGTTCATATTGTATTTCGCCTGTCTTTAAAATGACATCGCTACAGTTCTTGTGTTCCATCTTCTTTATTTGCTGTTTGTTTAGGATCTGGTCAAAAAGAAAAGTCAATATATAGTAGTGGTGTATAATAGTTTTAGCCGCCAAGGCTGGTATTACTCCGAGTCCGTGTCTTTAATGTTACCCGCATATTGATTTTCCAATTTTTTTCTTGGTTACGTGTCTGGTTAAGAATTGTTTGCGAACCTCTCGGTATTAAACTGGTCGAAATTTCAAAATAACAAGGACGTGTATCAATATATCAAATCAAGGCCACAATTGCAATTGAAAGGTTCCTTTCTGACAATTTTAATATAAATTGAAAAATGTCAGGCCGTGTATTAGATTTCTTCAAGCCCTTTGAGGCGTATCTACCGGACGTGATCGCACCTCAGAGGAAAGTTCCCTACAACCAGAAGTTGATATGGACAGGTGTATCACTATTGATCTTTTTGGTTTTAGGTCAAATTCCTCTTTATGGTATTGTCTCTAGTGAAACTAGTGATCCTCTATACTGGTTACGTGCCATGTTGGCATCAAATCGTGGTACTTTGATGGAACTTGGTGTTTCGCCAATTATTACTTCATCAATGATCTTCCAATTTTTGCAAGGTACTCAAATCTTGCAAGTTGATATGCAAAATAAACAAGACCGTGATTTGTTCCAAATTGCTCAAAAAGTTTGTGCAATTATTTTAACTTTTGGACAAGCTGTTGTCGTTGTGCTTACTGGTAATTACGGTAGACCTAAAGACTTGGGTATTGCCATTTCTCTACTTCTAATTTTCCAATTGATGTTTGCTTCTTTTGTTGTGCTTCTTTTGGATGAATTGCTGTCTAAAGGCTACGGGTTGGGTTCTGGTATTTCTCTTTTCACTGCTACGAACATTGCTGAACAAAGTTTCTGGAAGGCATTCGCTCCAACCACTACCAATTCTGGTAGAGGTAAGGAATTTGATGGTGCTGTGATTGCCTTTTTCCATTTGTTTGCGGTTAGAAAAGATAAAAAGAGAGCTCTTGTGGAAGCATTTTACAGATCAAACGCTCCAAACATGTTCCAAGTTGTTGCCACGGTGTTTGTGTTTTTGTTTGTCTTATACTTACAAGGGTTCCGTTACGAATTGCCAATTAGATCAACAAAGATTAGAGGTCAAATAGGTACCTACCCAATTAAATTGTTCTACACCTCTAACACTCCCATCATGTTGCAAACCGCTCTTACTTCCAACATCTTTTTGATCTCTCAAATCTTATACCAAAGATTCCCTTCAAGTCCAATCACCCGTTTATTAGGTGTCTGGGGTATTAAACCAGGTTCTCTAGGTCCACAACAAGCTTTAAGCGGTCTATCATACTACATTCAACCACCAACTTCTTACAAGGAAATCGTTTTGGACCCAATTAAGTCTGTTGTCTACGTTTCCTTCGTCTTAGGAGCTTGTGCCCTTTTCTCCAAAACTTGGATCGAAATCTCTGGTACTTCTCCTCGTGACGTCGCTAAACAATTCAAAGAACAGGGTATGGTTATCAATGGTATGAGAGAAACTAGTGTCTACAGAGAATTGAAGAAGATTATCCCTATCGCTGCTGCATTTGGTGGTGCCACCATCGGTGCCCTATCCGTCTGTTCTGATGTTTTAGGTACTTTAGGTTCAGGTACTTCCATCTTGATGGCAACTACTACCATCTACGGTTATTACGAAATGGCCGCTAAAGAAGGTGGCTTCTCTAAAAGCTTGGTCCCTGGTTTCTCTGAACTGATGTAACAGAGGAGGACTCGCCATAGCTACAGTTACAATTCACCCTGCATGAATTCTTAGAAAAGAGACGTATGTAGTCTTCACGCACAATTCCATGTATTCTCTTCACTTGTATGATTCCGATAGTGATGAGAAGCTTGATTACTACAACTGTATATACTACATACATCATCAAATGACACTTCCTTTTTTATAATACATATATATGCACCCTTCGTGATTCTTGTCTTGACAAAATGATTGGAAATTGACCGAGATGAGATGAACATCAAGGGTTTGAACAATAATATACAAGAATATACTGGTAATTAGGCTCCCGAGGGTCCAGATTTCTTGAGGCTGTAGGTTAGAATGAAACGTATTAATCAGGTTCCCGGCAAACCTGAAATTACATCTCTTTATTTCGATGATTTAAACTCATTACAACGATGGTTCGATAAGGGGTTTATGGATTCCAGAGACCTGTCAAATGTTCCGAAGGAAAGATATTCGAATTATGTTAAATTTGAAAAGGATAGCATAATTACGATTCCCAACTTATCCGCTCGTAAAACTGAAATTATAGTCTGCCATGATTTTAAAGGTGGTTATCAATCGGGACATGATCTCTATCCGAATGGTCAGTATGGAACGGAGTCTTGTAAGCCATATTCATTGAGGTATCCAGAGATTGTGGATAAATTCGTCTATTTTTCGCATCATTGTGTCACCATCCCGCCTTCACCTTGGACTAATTACTTGCATAGACACAGTATACCCGTGCTAGGAACTTTAATCTTAGAACATTATCCTCACAATGGTGAATTGTTCAAGAAAAATGCAAAGGGGGAATTCCTGTATGTGAAATATCTTGTTGAACTTTGTCGCAAATTCCACTTTGAAGGGTGGTTGATCAATTTTGAGACTGTATTTGGGAATAATTCAAAGCAAGTAATTCCATTCCTTAGGGAATTAACCGCTCGTGTGGAATGTGAGATCTATGGTGGGAGTGTAATATGGTATGATGCATTCACCACGTTTTCAAACAAGCCAAGTCATCAAAACGAAGTGAATCTTTTCAATTACGATGCTTATGAAAACTCGAGTCAATTTATGACAAATTACATGTGGGATTCTCATAATGTTGGCAACTCTTTAAGAAATGTTGGTGCATTAGGAATGCATTCTCATGTGGCACTTGGTGTGGATGTTTGGGGTCGCAATATGCAGGTTTGTCGCGGTGGTTTTGAAAGTAACATTGCAATTTACTATGCAAAAAGGTTTGGCACCAATGCAGTTATATTTGCACCAGGATGGACATATGAAAATTTTGGTGAGGATCAATTTTATGAAAAAGATGATATATTTTGGGGTAATATTAAAAGTACTTTACAATTAGACTCTTATTCTGATTCTCAATTGTCATCATGGTTCGTTTCTGAATCCAAGAAAACCAGATATTTTACCACTTTTTTCTCTACTGGTTCAGGAAACTTCTTTAATCTAAATGGTAGAAGGATTTCCAACGACAATTGGGTTCAACTGGGTCTCTCAACACCATTTCCAGTTAACAGCCATTCTTATTTGAGTTTCAAAGATTCCTTTGTCGGCGGTAGTTGCCTAGCGTTACCTCTTTCGCCCATGGAAAATGGCAAGTTGCATCTTTTCAGATTTGAGCAATTTATTAAAGATCAACAAAAGACTTCTGATAGTGAAATCAGAGTTAAATTATCTTACAAATCATTGGGAGCATTGCCGCCGGTTAAACTAGTGATCAAATGTTTTGTCATTCGTCGCGGCAAAAGGTCAAAGACAATTTTGAAAGTGGACGATGTGTCACTAGTGTTACCTTTAAGTCATAGTGCCTGTCAAACAGCACAAGGCTCTACTAAGTGGGCGGTGGTTGAACAAATCGTTCCATTACCAAGTCTGGAATCAAGATTTTTGGAGGAATATTATGTGGAAGATGCGCATTTAGAATGGACAATGGATAATAACCATGATGAGTGGCTAATGGTTCCAGAAAGAACAGAGGATTTAGATTGTAAATTATTGATAGGATCACTTTGTCTTGAAATTGGTCCTCATGAAGATAACAATAAAAGGCAAATAGTAAGAAATGGACCTCAATTAAGTTGGCAAGATAATGAAAGCTCTTTCATGTGGTTAAAGCTACAAGATGGTAAACTTGATAGCGTCTTATTTACACCAACAACAAAAGTAAACGGTAAACAACCCACGATTTTGGAATGTGGGAGGAATGGTACTTTGAAATTCGTAGTCAAGAAGTAACGTAATGTAATGTAATGTATTGTAAAAAGTTGGTCAAGAACTCCTCGTAGGGGGCTCGAACCCCTGACATTTCGGTTCCTCGTTCTTGCTTAAAAGCCGAACGCTCTACCAACTGAGCTAACGAGGACGAGTTCTCTGGCATCGGAGAAAAATAGTATGGTAGGTCACGGAAAGAAGACATCATATGATTTTGACACAAACGTACAAACCCCGCGGCCTGCGCGGCAAGACCGCTAGTTTGACCTTGCTAAACTAATAGGTTATACACCTTGTAGAAAAAGAAAAAGTACTAGCAATCTAACCTTTTTCTTAGTCTTACTACTGTGTGATGGGATCTCGTTTTTTACACCTAGTAGCGTCGTAATGGCTACGACCAACAACACAGGGACCCTAAAAGTGAGTTGAAGAATTACGGGATTTTTGGAGAAGCATTCAGATCAATCGTATTACAGATCTTGTAGCATCCTGAGGCTAGAGCATTGCTTGTCAATCTAATATCCCTGGTACTTAGAAGATACACATGATACGGTCTAAACCCGTGGAATAAAACCCTTAACACTTCATGCCACGTTCTCCCCGATTTCTAAGAGGTTCTTCGAGTTGGTATTTGCTAAAAAGCTTCTTTTGATTAAACAAGGGGGTTTACTTGAAAGAAAATCGCCGAAGGTGATTATACCCTTCGTTTGAAAGAACGAATCCTTACGTGGGTTGCTTTTAGAGCTCCCAACGATCTTTCAGACGCTATGTATATTGCTGTAACAGAGTGTAGAAAGTTCTGCGAAAAGAGGGTATTGTGGCCAAGGTAGACACTGAATCTGGAAAAGAGAATATGTACAAAACAGCCTTTCAAATTAGTTGATCCCGGTGGGTCCCATGTATAGTTCAATATAGTTAGTCAATCAAGGCACATTATTAATCTCCCATGGCTTTATCTAAGATCTAGAAATACAGGGATTACAAACGGCGATAGATTATTTTGTCAGCAACTCCGAATTTCGATTTACGTTCTCGAGGTATCGCTTGCATGTATGAACTAAACGTTAATTAAAAGACAAACATATGAAGATTTCAAATATTTGAATAGCCAAAGGCTCTATATCGATTAAGAATGTATAAGACGTAGCTAAACCTACAAATTTTTCTTTGCACCTCTATTGGCAATGCTCTTCATCCTTTCCTCTCTTGCTAGTTTAGCTTCAGGACCGGCTTCAGTGTCCATAGTGTAGTCCCACCAGCGGAATGAAGATGCGTAGTTACCAATGAAATAGTGGTGGTGCAAATCGTGGTGTTCGGCACCTGCCCAGAGTGGGAAGAACTTGTTTAATGACCATGGGAAATCATAACCAGAGTGAGAATCCACTGCTTGGAACAATCTTAGTGAAATCCAAAGGCAGAGGGTGAAAAGGTGCAAATGTCCGGTGTACAGAACGTAGAGAATAGGCATACCAACAGTACCAAACCCTAAAATCATGGTCTCCATTGGATGAGCATATTCTGCTGCCATACCAAATGGTGCTGCATAACGATGATGCTGCTTGTGAATGTATTTGTAAAAGACACCGTAGTGAAATAATCTGTGCATCCAGTAATGCCACATGTCTTCACCCAAGAAGAATAGGCCAATTTGAATGGCAATTTTTTTCCAGTGAGGGAATGGAACCTGCACTGAAATACCCAATTTTTCACATAGCGGATGGAAGGTCCAGATAGGGATAGCTTCCACTAGAAAGTGAGAGAGCAAAACACTCTTCAGACAGTGCCACTGTTCTTTAGCGCTTGGAATTTTTGTTGGCTGAATCTTGTATCTGCGGAAGAAGGGGATCTGATCAATGATAAACCATGGAAGACTTCTACCGAAGTACATCACTTCGTGCAATAGGAAGAAAAGCAGACCTGTTGCCAAAATGTCATTATTCATATAAGAATACCATGCGGCCCAGAGTTGTTCAACCAAATTTAACTTTAGCGGAACTCTATTCTGCACATTAGTCAATGTGCCAGCAAATGTTTCTGCTCGAACCAAATGGCTCAATGTCGAATTTGCAAATACGGCAGACATCACTTCGTTGTCTTCTTATCGGTTTAGTGTATAGTAAAAGGGTTAGTTCCCATGTTATACAATAGCAGCATATTATATTGGAATATTCCATACCGTATAAACGACAAGAGATCAGGGTAACAGGAGTGCAGCAATTATACGAGCTATATCACGTGTACGAGATCGCAAACTCTACACGTGAATATCACGCTACAAGAATTACCCTGCCTTACCCTGCCTTACCACCACCACCCTTCCACCCACTCACATACGCGACTCTTCGAGAAATTTTTCTCGCCACCTGGTTCTTATCCTCCGCGCCTTTCTGAGAGAGTCACAGAAGCAGTGCCGCGTCGCGACTCTTTACACGACAGAAAACGCGTCAAAGAAACAACAAACAACAGCATAACATTAATGAACAGCACAGCAGTCAATACCACGGTTATATTATTACTGTTGTTATTACTATAATTATTACTAGTATCGCTTGTCCAATCGCCGTACAAAAGATCTCTTAACCTTGTGTCTCTTTAGAGAATAATATTTCGTGCATCTTTTAATGGGGGAATAGGATTTCTTGGTTCTCAGTTTCCTTAATGCCACCTTGTTGTTTTCCCTGATGCCAGCCGACGTCCTTCTTCGTCGTCTTCTGACTTCATTTCTCCCTCTTAGTATCTCTTTATTGTCATATGTAAATCATTCTCTACACTTCGGTTTCGGCTCGCCCAATCCTTTTGGAAGTTCAGAATTTTCATATAAGAGGCTAGGTGGGCTTGTTTCTTGAATCTTGTTTATTACAACTACATTTGTTTAGAATATATCTTTGAGTTAAAAGATAACGTTGAGCAACGTATACACAGTAACATCAAGAAACACATCTAATAATGAAAGGTTTGATTTTAGTCGGTGGTTATGGTACTAGATTGAGACCATTGACTCTAACAGTTCCAAAGCCATTGGTTGAATTTGGTAACAGACCAATGATTCTACACCAAATTGAAGCCTTGGCCGCTGCTGGTGTTACCGATATCGTTTTGGCTGTTAACTACAGACCTGAAGTTATGGTTGAAACTTTGAAAAAATACGAAGAGGAATATGGTGTTTCCATTACCTTCAGTGTGGAAACTGAACCATTGGGTACTGCTGGTCCATTGAAATTGGCTGAAAAGGTTTTGAAAAAGGATAGCTCTCCATTCTTTGTCTTGAACTCCGATGTTATCTGCGAATATCCATTCAAGGTGTTGGCAGACTTCCACAAGGCTCACGGTGGTAAAGGTACTATTGTTGCTACTAAGGTCGATGAACCATCTAAGTACGGTGTTATCGTTCACGACATTGCAACTCCTAACTTAATCGATAGATTTGTCGAAAAGCCTGTTGAATTTGTTGGTAACAGAATTAATGCTGGTCTTTACATTTTGAACCCTGAAGTTATCGATATGATTGATTTGAAACCAACCTCCATTGAAAAGGAAACTTTCCCAGTCTTGGTTGAACAAAAGCAATTGTACTCTTTTGATCTAGAAGGTTACTGGATGGATGTCGGTCAACCAAAGGATTTCCTATCTGGTACTGTTTTGTACTTGAACTCTTTGAGAAAGCATAAGCCAGAAAAATTGGCCAAGGACAGCAATGTGATCGGTAATGTTATCGTTGACCCAACTGCCAAGATCGACCCAAGCGCTAAGATTGGTCCAGATGTTGTCATTGGTCCTAACGTTACCATTGGCGAGGGTGTAAGAATCACCAGATCTGTTGTTCTATCTAACTCTACCGTCAAAGCACACTCTTTGGTTAAGTCCACAATCGTCGGCTGGGCTTCTACTGTTGGACAATGGTGCCGTCTAGAAGGTGTTACTGTTTTGGGTGACGACGTTGAAGTTAAAGATGAAATTTACATTAACGGTGGTAAGGTCTTACCTCACAAATCCATCTCTTCCAACGTCCCCGCGGAAGCCATTATTATGTAATGTCCTCTTCTTTTTGTTCCCCCTTTTTTCTCTTTTTTCATTTTCATCTCTATTTTTTGTTAAGAGGTTGATCCTCTTGGCGCATTTTTATATAAACATACCCGACATCAAAGACGTTAATTAGTTAATACTTGGATCTTTTCTTTTCTGTTTTATCTACTTATTACTCAAACTCTCTAATATTACATCCAGGCAACTATCGACTTTCTCGGTCTCCATCTCTGTACCTTCACTGATCATTTTCCTGTATTTGTGAATCTTTGAACTGTCTTCAACGATTTGTAACCCCGTTTCTAATTTACCCTTTCTTGATAATTGTAAAACGCAAAGTTCGACTGCAAGTTTTAATCTTTCATCAATGCTACCATTACTATCATGATTTTGAGTTTTTGTATCATTTTGTTTCAAAAAATGCCTGAGTAATAAATAATGTTCTTTTTCCCACCTATTTGTCATTCCCTTTCTCAAATTTTTAACTTCCCAACGTAATTTTTCAGTCTCTGTCAATTTTTCTAGCATCGTTTTATCGAATTCTTCAAAACTGCTATTATTAAGAACCGCCATCGTCCTTAGATTAACACTTCTGATGGTCTTCGACATGCTGTGTAAAGTCCTTTCCATATTTTTTATATCTGTATCGCGTTGATGGTATAAGTTATTATAACGATCAGACATTTGCTTCATTGATGCAACCACTTCTGGAATACATCTAGATATGCGAGTTGCAGCTTGAGATGGGAACATCATATAATCCGATGCAGCTGTATTGAGTAACGGTGTCATTGAGCCAACAGGAGAATCTATCTTCCCACTTAATCCGATTCCACCACTATTCGCGCTAATTCCTGATGCATTATGACCAGCTGTAGTGAAACCGCCACTAGTAACACCATTACCAATACCAACACCAAGACCACTACCATTTGTGGCAGCGTTGATCTCTGAATTCATCTGTGCTTGATTCTTGTTTAAAATTTGTTCATAATGTTCATTCATAATCTCGTTAGGCGTCAATCTTTCTTTATTCGTAATTGTGCTCAAAGCGCCATTTCTAATTAAAGTGTTGAAAAAAGTTTTATCACCATTTTCGGCGGCAATGTGTAGTGCTGTGTCACCAAAACTGTCTTGGGAGTTTAACAACAACTCTATACGGTATTGAGGTGAAAAGTCTTTTAATTTGGAAAGAATTACATCCAAATAGTAAACCGCCGAGGGGGTAGTAGATTTTCTCTTAACTACATGATGAATCACCGTTTGTAATTGAGAATCCACATCAAAGACGGTATCATGTAGAAGTTCAAAAATTCGTGGGAAAGTCCTTCTTGAGTATGAATTGTGAAACATCGAAGCTCTCATTAACGGAGTTTGGCCCTGAGAATTTGTTGATCTAGTACTAGTACCCGCTTCCACCAAGGCCTCCAAAATGGGTAGATTCCCCATGGAACATGCCCAATGGAACGCTGTATGTAATTCTGGATCAATTGGTGCATCGATATATGGAGCACTATGAGGTGGCGGGAGTAAAAGTTCTGTAGGTACAGATCTGTTAGATCTCACCTCATTTGAGATAAAATAATCAACTAGTTTGGACAAATATTCATTGACTTTATCATGAATATCCGTACTTTGCGGTCTGGATTGGATGGAATAACGGGGTATTGCTGACATTATTGGTGAAGTACCTGCACTACCAAATCTATGGTCAAATGGATTCGCCTCAGATAATTCACTAGGCGAAGTCGGCAGTGAAGGAGAGGATTGCGAGGATGATATCGTACCATGGATTAATTTTTGACTATTAGTGGTAGTATCATTAGCACCATTTCCAGGAACTAATCCTGGATGTGCCATTGTCATGTGACCGTGCGGTTCAATATCACTTGACAAACCGTCAACAATGTCTAATTCTTTAAAGTGAGCTCTGTGCCCGGCATTGTTATTTCTATTATTGGTATTATTAATATCATTATCATCATCATCAGCACCATCATTCTCTTCTACCAATGAGTTCATATGTGCTGCTCTTATCGAAGGTAATTGTGTAGTTGCTATTGATGAATTCGGTATCGCAGGTCTTGGATATCCCATATCACTTTGCGATCTTTGTAAAGTTGTATTCAGTTTTCTCTTACCTCTTTGACCCGTTGCAGGTCTACCACGTCTTCGAGATACGGCTGGATTTACAAGCGCTGTTCCCTGTTGTCCCTCTACTACTGCAGACGTACTCGCACTTTTAACAGCTCTTTTCCTAGTTGAATCACCTCTTGAAGCATGGTGATGCTTAGGAGCCTGTGGTGGTGATGCGGATCCATTTGTTTGTGTAAAGTCAAATAATGGTGATAATTCATCATGAACTCCGAATTTTGTCGCTAATGTCCTTGCCACGTCCATAGGAACCCACGTACCTTGGTATTTACCAAATCCACCTTGTACTTTTTCATGGACTTCTTTGATAACCTCTTTCTCTAAAATACGAGTTCTCTTAGCCTTTGCAAATCTAGCAGCTTTTAAAATATGTGTAGCATTAACCCAATCATCATCCCTTCTCTTCATAACTGAGCCAGTTGGATGAATGAACTCGTAAACATCCACCCCAGAATACTTGGCAGAATAAATTTGATTTGATGACATTCAGAATTTTTTCCTGATCTCTTTCTATATTGTTTTCTCAATGATAGACAATTATTATTATTATTATTATAGCCTGAAAACGGCGGACTTTGATAAACGTAGGCAAACACGAACAAAACACACACAAAGATATGGAAAATTTCTGATAGCGAATAAAAGGGCAAATAGTCCTTTCTAGATTACTTTTTTATTTTCTCTACTATTAAAAGACCTTCTAACTGTTATTTTCGACCACCATGCGCAGAATAGTTAGACCTTAATCCTATAGATCATGAAGCGCTCTGTTTCTTCTACAAGGCTCCCCGAAGAAAAAAAAAAAATTACAGCTTTCATAATTTACCCGGAACACAATAACTAACGACTACAAACTACAACTACAATAGTTAAAGAATAGAAAAGACGAGTTACAATGACGGCTCTACTCTTCCAAGTAAAAATCTCTTAATTTGCCGATATCTTGAGTGGTAAATTCCAATTCGTAAAGAAAGAAATTATCGATACTTTTGTACTCTTCAAAGAAATCATCGATAAAAAATCTCATTGACTCATAGCGTGATGATAACAAGTTCTGGCACATCTTTTTGGGTGTTAATTTGTACTGTTTAACCAGTTCTTCAGAATTGGAGCCCAACATACTATAGTACAAATCACCTCTTGCTTCCAATTTTTTAATCAATTTTGTTTCTGTCTTTAATCCCAATGTTGTCAATTCATATTCTCTTGAAATGGTATCTTCATCTACGCCTAGAATTAAAAGTAAAAGCATACCCAAGATTCCAGTACGATCTTTACCTGCAGTACAATGAAAAACTACAGCTTCGCCTGAGGTCATATTGAGCAAGAATTGGAAAAAAATCCTAATTTCATCAATAGAATTTTTCAAAATCATCATATAACCCTTGGGGAAACTGTAAGATGAAATTAAGAGTCCTTTATGCTTTTCAGCTAGCATTTCGGGTGAAACACTCATACCCCGATTAAATGGTAAAGAATGCACAAGTTCTTCGTTCGGTAGTAATCCATTTTCTTTTGCTTCATCAGGAGCTCTTAAATCAAAAATTTTCACCACACCTAATCTAGTCTGTAGATATTTTAATGCCTGGGGTGTAATATCACAAATGTTTGCACATCTGTAAAAACAACCAGATTTAACTCTTCTCTTTTGAAAAACGGTTTCGTAACCACCCAAATCTCTAAAATTTGATACGTGGGAAAAACTATGCGGTAATGGCCAACGTGGTAAAATTTCTGCAGGATTTAAAGTTGCATTCTTAATATATTGAGTCTTTTCAAAAAATCTTTGTAATTGATTTTCATTTGATAAGTATTCGATAACTCTATCAGCAACCACATAACAATAATTAACCAATCCATTACGTAATGGTAAGTTCATTGCATTAGGATCACTAGGTAAACCATAAAAATTGTGAGTCGCACCTCTAATCATTTCTAAATGATGCCTACCTTGGAACATATTGGAATAACTGGCAACGGCGCTTAACGGTATAATTTCTTCACATGTACCATAGCATGACATTATAGATGTCATTTGATTTATAGAACCGAATGCATGTGAAGGACATTCAACAGCACTTAGAGTTTCAGAATGAGGAATCCAAACTTTAGAAACACCACCATGGCGTGGTAAATCGCAATAAAATCCACCATCTTTTTTCCAATTTGGTGAATATTTGAGTCTCTTTTGTATTATTCCCTTACCGTCGTATCTACCAGAACAATTAATTAAATTGGGGATGTACCTTTCTGGATGTCTTCTGCAAAATTCAAGCATTGCGATAACACCTCTTGAATGTGCAACTATAGCATCTAAAGTAACTGGTAATCCGAATAATTCATTCGATAGATTTTCATCTGACACTAATTCACAAATTGTTTCGATATCTTCAGTATCTTGTACAACTGTTCTACCAATCTTACTATCTTTACTATCTTCAGAATCTCCTAAACCTCTAAAATCAATTCTTAATGCATAAAACCCTAAATCAGTTAATCTAGAAGCTAAAATAGGCTGGTAATTACTATTCTTATGAGCTTGATGTCCATGAACTAATAAAACCAAACGATGTTGTGGTAACGCAAATTGGTCTTCATGCTTTAATCTATCTTGTAAACTATCATATTGCATTGATTTTGGATGGCTCAAAATTCCTGCAACACCTTCTGCTTTATGAAATTGTTTGTGCTTTATATAGACAAATTGCTCATTATTGCCCAATTTAATATGAGATGGCGGTTCTGCCACAACTCTATAACTAACTTTCTCGATTTGCTTCGAATCTACACCGACGCCCATTGCAAGAGAATGAAATCTACCATTCATTTATTCGGACAATTGATATCTATAAATTCGATCTCGAAAACTTATCGAGCCCTTAATGCATAATAGTGATGCACATATATATATACATATATACATATATACACACTTGATTATTTTTTATCTTTTTTCGGTCTATTGTGAGGGTAAAATAGCAGAAAAAGAAAAAGAAGCGAGGAACTTTTGTGCGAAACTTCCTAATGCGGTCTCAACATACCACATGAAGAAAGTGAAATCTTTTTCCATTTCCTCTAAGGGAAAGATACCGGTTCGAACCCTATAGGATGCATATGTTTCTTTTCTCTCCATGGCAATTTTTTTCATTCTACAAGTGAAAACAACTCATTAGTGCGAGACAAAAGTGTTATAGTATGTTGCACGTAGTACAAGTGCAAGAAGCACATGTAAAAGGTGGGGAACATTTTGTGTAACTAATGATATTTTACAATGACCAAAATACAAACAGATGACTCACTGCATCTGGCATTTTCCGAAATGCTCGTGTTCGTAGTCACTAGTGACCACCATCTTTCCTGCCAAGAGCTGTATTACGATCGTATGTATTCTCCTGTATATATACGCAGGAATTTTCAAACCTGTTCTTCCTCTTCAAGTGGCAAGATCACATGCTGCGTATCTTGTGATAGCGGCTATTTTAGAGAAAGCTCTTTTTGGTTCTCTAGGGTACTTTTAAGGAACGTTTACCTTTGTTTTTTTTTAATATCGGAAGTGGCATGAGAGTTTATGTTTGTTTTCCTTTACGCGTGAGTTTCATCGCATCTTTCGGTGTCGGAAGGCATAGCGCCGGAGAAAGGGCAGCAGGAAACGAAAAGTATCTAAAAAAAGGAAAAAGGGGCCAGCCACGGGCTTTCTACGTGCCTGTCTTAATACACTGCCGTCCCTTCCTGCGTTCAAACGTCAATCCGTTAAACAGCCGCAGGATAAACTTAGAAAGATAATGGATGTTATGATATGGCATGTTATGTTATGAGACAATGATCGTGGTGATGATGTGATATGTCAGAAGAAAGAAAAGGCCTAGAAAGACAAAGGCGGCAAACTTTGAACTATAAAAGGGACCGTAATTTTCCCATTCTTCTTTTCTCTTCTTCTCCCTCTTTCCCCTCTTACCTTCCCTTAAAAGTTTTTTTATTGTTTCTCCCATCTCGTTGCCAAACTCTGATCAAATACAGCCGCAGACATGTCCGATATCGAAAATACACAAGTACCAAAGACTCAAGAACCTCAAGTTGAAGAGGGATTTGAACCTAAGGAAACCCTACAACAAGAACAAGAAGAGCCAAAGCAAGCATTGAAGCAAGCTGAGGAACAACCAAAGAAACAAGCTGAAGAACAACCAAAGAAGCAAGCTGAGGATGTGAAAGAAAAGAAATCTCTTTTCAAGAAAATCACTGGCAAGATCAAGTCTTTCGTTAGCTAATTTAAATTTAATTGCTGATCTTTCTCCCTTTTTACCTATCTTCCTCCTAATCGTTTGTTGGTACCACTAAGTAGCAAAAGGCAATATTAGGAGTAATCATAATACTAATCATAATAATAGTACTAATCCTAATAATATATAATTCATTAATTAATGCGTAATACTATACAGTAGTTATAATTATAATATAATAATTAATCTTTCATTTCATCTTTAATTCTTCATTTTTTAATTCTTCATTCTTAAATTTGTTTCGTATATAGCGAGCTTTCACTTTTTTTTTTCCCCCATTGAAAGGTGTTGATGGATTTTATTCGAGTTTTAACCCACCTTCGACAACAATACGCAGGCAAAACTTTCGAGAAAAGAACCAATGTTTCAACCGTATAATAATATGCAAGTGCCTATGCCCATGATGCCTGGGCATCAGGTACCACATGGCGTTCCTATGGGAGTTATGCCTATGTTACAACAACAACAGCAGCAACAACAAGCACCACAACCACAACCACAACCACAACCACAACAATTGGAACATGGCGTACATGCATTAGATGACCCGAATGTTTATCATTGGATATGTCAATTAACCTATGGACCTCAGAAGGAACAGGCGCTGTTAGAATTAGGTAGGAAAAGAGAACAATTTGATGATTTGGCAGTTGTGCTTTGGTCATCATTCGGTGTAATGACTTCATTACTAGATGAAATTATTTCGGTTTACCCTATGTTACAACCTCAGCTGCTGTCAAATCAATTGTCCAATCGTGTTTGTAATGCATTAGTACTTTTACAATGCGTTGCATCTCATTCAGAGACTAAACATCTTTTCCTACAAGCGCATATCCCATTATTTTTATTTCCATTTCTAAACACGACATCAAGACAGAGAACCTTTGAATATTTAAGATTAACATCACTAGGTGTAATTGGTGCTTTGGTTAAGAATGATTCCCAAGAAGTTATAAATTTTCTACTACGAACTGATATTATTCCATTGTGTTTACGTATAATGAAATCATCGTCTGAATTATCCAAAACCGTGGCAATTTTCATCTTACAAAAAATTTTGTTGGACGACGTTGGACTACAATACATTTGTGCAACTTTAGAGAGGTTTTATGCCGTAACAAATGTTTTAAGAGATATGGTCGATCAATTAACAATACATACACCACCTGGTAGACTGCTAAAACATATCATTAGATGTTACTTGAGATTGAGTGATAATTTAGAAGCAAGAAGATTATTAAAAGTAGCATTACCAGCAAAATTAAGAGATAACACCTTTACAGATGTTTTGAGGGACGATGTAGGGTCAAAAAGATGTTTGGCTCAGTTGTTACTGACGTTAAACGAGGAAGCATAATGGAATATAATCTTTCAAAATTTAATCTAGCATGGCGAAGTCGGTGAGAAGGTGTAATTAATCTTATGTAATTCAAAGAACGAAACTACTAACGATTTCATGTGCAGCTAAAATGCCTTCGGTTGCAATTAGAATATCAATTGCCGTTGTTTTCGCTTTCTGGTTTATTAGAAGATTCCTGGGTAGTTGATGGTGATTCTTCAGATTGTTGCTCCTGCTTAGGCTGTTCTTCTTCTTCCTTGGGTTGTTCTTCTCCCTCGGGCTTTTCAGACTGCTCCTTAGGAGTCTCTTCAGATCCGGGTTCCCTGTTAGGTTCAGCGGTATTTCGTTCCTTTCTACCAAAGCTTGGTAAGAAGGATTTTAATTCCCATGGTGAAACAAATATAATTGACCCTAAAATTGTTATTACACCTAACGATGCGGCTGCGAAATCTCTGTCACTTTCACTAATTCTCCGACTAGATGTTGAAGCATAACGTTTTGTAATTTCAATATTACGGCGAGTCACTTGAGGGACCCTTGAGATTAACCCTATGGAAACGATTTTGCGAAACATTGATTGTCCTTTTTTCGATATGGATAGAGCTGGTAGAGTCTATAAAGTATTCATATATGGTCTTCCCCTATTGAACTCTTTGATAGCTTCAAAATTATCAGACCCGATTAGGGCTAAGCTTTATTTAAAGTTATAAAATGTGGGCTATACTTATATATTCAATGGCTTTTTTTACCCCGTATACTCGTGTGCCGCGATAGCGGTAAGTTGTGAACATGAAGGTGAGAAAAAACTGGAACTCTTATTCGACTGTTCTGGTCTTAGAAATAGTAGACCAGTAGGTCTAATAATACCGGGGATGATACGGCACCTTCGGGTCGAGGGCGGGAAAGCGTTATTTACTTTTCAAGTTATCACTTTTTTTAGCCATGTAGGCTTCGGATTGTATTCCAGTTAATAGATCTCGTGAAAGAGAACCTGGGAAGATAACAAGCAAAGATTGGTAATATCCTAGCCTGTGACAAACTTAGTGCTCCTCAAGGTGTGTACTTATATCCTGTTCTTAGCCGCCAGGCACAGTATCTGTTTCCTCTTCATTATGGAACTGAATTTCTGTAGTCACTTCTCACGAGGGCTAATTTTCTAACGATTTTTTCTACCACCAGGAGGAATAAACAACACGTCTAACCTTTAAGATTCTAATTCCTTTTAACTGGGGAAAGCTAAAAAGGAGGCCTTAAAATTGTTTGAATCGAATTGTAAGATTCGAATCTATTGGGTCAATTACATTGCCAATGTCTACCCATACCTACAAAAAGTTTGAAAATGCAGGATCAGGAGATCTCCCTGATCGAATGACCATATACCAAGACTGTATGAGTGAATTCAATGAGTCTCCAGTCAATCCTAAAAGATGTCGTTTGTTGATCTCAAGACTCCTGAGATTATTGGCAGAAGGTGAAACTTTCCCTGAAAATGAAGCTACTGCTCTATTCTTTTCAATTTCCAAATTATTTCAACACCCAAACGATTCATTGAGACAATCCGTCTATTTGGCCATTAAGGCATTGAGTAGTATCTCTGAAGATGTCTTGATGGCCACTTCTTCCATTATGAAAGATGTGCAAAACGGGTCTGATTTGGTTAAACCTAATGCCATTAGAGCACTAACAACAGTTTTGGACGAATCTACAGCATTTTCCGCTGAAAGATTGCTCAAGAGTGCTGTGGTTAATAAACATCCATCTATCTCCTCTGCGGCTTTGACTTCTTCTTATCATCTATTACCTATTGCTGAAGCCACTGCTAAGAGATTTGTGAATGAAACACAAGAAGCCGTCATGGATTTGAAACCATTCCCACATAGAAACGTAGTCGGGGATTATTATCCAAACTCCACTTTTATCACACAATACCATGCATTGGGTCTTCTGTATCAATTGAAGAAAAGTGATAAGATGGCGTTGTTGAAGTTGATTCGTCAATTTTCTGATAACAATACTCTAAAGAGTCAATTGGCAAAAGTTGGACTTGTGAAATTGGTTAGCGAATTGGTCACTAGAGACGCTCAGCTTTTCTCATCCTTCCAACCTTTGCTCAATAACTGGCTATCAAACAAATATGAGTCTGTGCAATTGGAAACTGCTAAGCTGATTACCAATTTTGCCATTCAGCATCCTCATTTAGTCTCTGCAGAATTACATGCCTCTGCCGTGACCACTTTACAATCGTTGCTGACAGTACCTCGTGTCTCCGCTAGGTTTGCCGCCCTAAGAATCTTAAACAGGGTCTCTATGGTATCTCCTGAAAAGATCGTCGTCTGTAACCCTGAATTGGAATCTTTAATCAATGATCCAAACAGAAATATCTCTACTTATGCTATTACAACTCTTTTGAAGACTGGTACTGAGAGTAATATTTCTTCATTGATCTCCACCATCACCAAGTTTATCCATGAAGTTTCTGATGATTTCAAGATTATCATTGTTGATGCAATCCGTACATTGTCTATAAATTTCCCACAGGAATGGATGGCCATCTTAAATTTTTTGATCGATGTCCTGAAGAATGGTGAAGGTGGTCTCAAGTTTAAGAACAACATTGTGGAAGCATTGATTGACATGGTGTCGTTTGTACCTCAAGCTAAAGATTTAGCCTTGGAAAACTTATGTGATTTCATTGAGGATTGTGAATTTAACGAAATTTTAGTGAGAATTTTACATTTGCTCGGTAAAGAGGGGCCCTCAACAGCTACACCATCTCTTTATGTCAGGCACATTTACAACAGAGTCGTTTTGGAAAATTCTATCATTAGATCTGCTGCTGTGGTAGCTTTGTCCAAATTTGCATTAACCAAGAACGATCCTACTTTAGGGGAATCTATTGTGAGTCTATTAAGGAGAATCGCTAATGACCAAGATGACGAAGTTAGAGATAGAGCAACTATAGCGTTGAAGTTTATTGAATCCGCTAAAAAGGAAGAAAACCCAGAAGCTCGTGAATTCGTTCAATCCAGATACTCTTATGACTTACCATCTCTGGAGTCTAAACTAAGTTCTTACATCTCTTCAAATGCAGACTCATTCCAAACGCCGTTTGATGTCACTAACATTCGTAAGTACACTGAAGATGAAGCCAAGGCTATCGAATTGAAGAAGAAACAAGAACAATTACTTAAGGGCCACTTGGAAAATGGTTCCGAATCTACTCCAGGTCTGGAAGAAGGTTCCAAGGGCGAAAAACGGGATTCCTCTTATGCAGGTCCTTCTTTGGACGAACATCAAGAAGATTTGCGTTCCACCAAATATGCTGAAGAACTGCTTTCCATGGAACAAATTAAAGAATTTGGTCCTTTGGTCAACAGTTCCAGGACTATCGATCTTACCGATCCAGAGGCAGAATTTGTGGTTCGTGGTGTGAAGCATCTATTCAACAACCATGCTGTACTACAGTTTAACATCACCAACACTCTAACGGATATAGCGCTGGACAACGTTACTGTGACTTGTACACCTGAGAACCCAAGTGAATCAAGTTTGGAGGAATTGTTCTCCTTGTCCATTGATAGACTCTCACCATCTCAAGAGGCAGCTTGTTATGTGGCATACAACAAATCTGAAGAAATTGTTATGGAAGGTTTCTTGAACAATCTAACATTCACCACAAGAGAACTAGATCCTGAGACTCAACAACCATTAGACGATACGGAGGGTTTCCAAGACGAATTTGACATTGATTCTATCTTTCTCAATGCTGGTGATTACATTAAGAGCAGTTTTGTCGGTGATTTCACAAATGCCTTTGACGAGTTGCCTAATGAAGAAGTGGCGGTTTACAATATTAAGGAGAATATAACACTACAAGAACTTGTAGACAGACTGGTGGTCAACACAAGCTGTCTACCTCTAGAGAGTACGCAGTATGCTCCTAGTGATTCTAGTAGCCACACGGTTAAGCTATTTGGTAAGAGTGCATTGAAAGGTGAAAAGATCGCCTTGGTGGTTAAGTTGATTAAAACTTCAAAGGGTATCGCCATGAAGGCTCAAGGGAGAAGTGAAGATGCTACATTATGTAGCTATCTCGTAAACGGGTTGATGTGAATATGTAGAGAAGATCTTTTGCCAATGCAATATCTTTTTTTTCTAACATTACAGTAAATATATATAGATTTGTATGTGAGAAAACTTCGCGAAATTAACAGAAGTACGGACATCATTACACTAGAACTAATCATCCTCTTCAAAGGGCTGGCTAAAAGAGGATAAAATTCATTATGGAAAAGGATGAACTTGATTTGAAAGAAGAGCTTAAAGAACTTAAAGAGCTTAAACGACAAGAATTGAAGAAAAGAAGAAATAGAGAAGATGGAGGATCCAAAGAGGGCAAGATAAAGCCTAATGCAATCTACCTATCAAATCTTGAAAAGCAAAATACTACAGAAGATCAATTGATAGATGAGTTCTCGAAATTTGGTGCCATTAAGAGGGATCAAGCCGGTGTACCAAAGTGTAAGCTTTATAAAGATGATGAAGGTAAAGTTAAGGGAGATGCGCTGATAGTTTATGCTAGACATGAAAGTGTTCCTATTGCAATTGAGATGATGAATGGATATAAATTGAATGGGTTTGAGATCAAGGTGGAAGTAGCCCAATTTCAAGATAAGAAACGTAAATTGGAAGACTCGAACGATGAGGAAAGAAGTTATAAATCAGTGAAGTCTCATAATAATGAAGAGAATGTACCGAAGCCTCCCGTGGTAGTAATTGGAAATATTTTAGATCTCTATGAGGACTATCATGAACAAGAATTGGATGATATTAAAAGAGATATTTTAGACGGATGTCTTGAAATAGGTTTTGTGAAAAAGATCGATTTAAATTCAGTTACTGGGGAGGCAGAAGTAAGTTTTGAAAATGAAAGTCATGCCCGTAACTGTTGCAAGGAGATGAATGGTAGATTTTTCGATGGAAGAAGATTACTTGTATATATGAAGGGAGAGGAGGACGAATCGCCTAGCGATGATGAGAGTCAACGAGACTCATCAGAAGGTGACGATCTACTTGAATAATAACAAAGAAAATTATTTGTACGTGTAAACAGAATCAAGTATTCCAAGGAAAGATGTGTTTATCTATGGGAACCTCAGTTTTTCCTTTTGATAGAAGAAAAAGAAAAAGATGAGCGGTACGAGAATCGAACCCGTGTCTCCACCTTGGAAGGGTGGAATGATAACCACTACACTAACCGCCCAATAACTACTTGGGGTAAGTTTTGGCTTTGTCTGGCTTTTATAGCTTTTAGTTCTATTAATTTTTCAGTAAAGCAATCAAGATTAGTTCATGAATATTTTATTGATCGCTCTCATGGCTAAAAATCTGTAAGTTGCTCTACTTTTTTCTGTCACAGTATTCCTTAAATTAAACATTTTAAAGAGCATCAGATGGTTCCCAAACGGTGAACGTATTTGAAGGGG
The DNA here is from genome assembly GCF_000026365.1 of Zygosaccharomyces rouxii. NCBI lineage: Eukaryota > Fungi > Ascomycota > Saccharomycetes > Saccharomycetales > Saccharomycetaceae > Zygosaccharomyces > Zygosaccharomyces rouxii. The sequence goes on along the minus strand of NC_012991.1, from coordinate 550,373 downwards.
GATGAACTTTGGAGTACTCAATTATATCAGTTGCACCTGTCTTTTTCCCGTGATATTGCCTCTACCGTCCAGTGGAATCAATATTTTGTTCTCTCAACAACTAGTTAGACTCCGTGGCCAAGCTGGTTAAGGCGTGCGACTGTTAATCGCAAGAGCGTGAGTTCGATCCTCACCGGGGTCGCTTTATTTTTTTCATTGATTCTAAAAAATTCCAATACTACTGTATAAGCCAGAACGAAAAAGAATATTATATTGAATAGAACCCAGGAACAGAAAAAAGTACAACTATATCATCTTTATAACCTATATGACCTTTATATTTAAATCCCACCAATCGTAACTCGTCACTCATTTTAATCATAATTTAGTACCATTATTATTATTACTATTATCTGTATCAGTATTAAAATTAATATTGGAATCGGTATTACTATTCGTATTACTATTAGTTTTACTATTATTGTTGGTATTGGTACTGGCGTTTGAATAATCGTCACTATTATCACCAATATCCTCGTTATCGTGATTGCCCTCATCATTAGAATTACCACCACTATCACCACCTTGTCTCAATTCCCAAACTAAACTCTCAGGTATTCTACAACCATCCTTACCTAATTCCTTGTACTTTTTTTCCAACTGTGCACAGAGTCTTTTATTATTTCGATATAACCAATTGAGGTGATTTATAGTCTTTAGGTAGATTACCATTTCTGATCTATTCTCAGTTGGTTGTAAGTCTGGAATCATTTTAACCAATTCGTCGTAAATGGTTCTAACCAACTCTCGCCTCTTTTTCTCTGATGATACATGATTTTGGCGTACTTCTTCCTTTGACAATTTATTGACTTTTTTGGCTCTTGGTTTTCTCTTCTTCCTCAACAGTTCTTCACTTTCATCTCTTTGTCTTCTTACATCAGCATCAACGTCATCTAGCTGCATACTGTTATGAATGTTACGGATGCTGCCGTTACTTTTGATTTCTCGTAATTTCACTACCATTGTTGATAAATGATATAAATACTAGTAGTAACGGTAATACTTTGTTTTCACTTTATCAGAGTTGTTCAAACTGGTTGTAGATCTAATTGAAAACCCATGTGAAGTTTTTCCAATATTTCGGTTTATTATTTCTATTAATATAAATTTCGCCGAAATCTCCTTTATTTACGTTAAGAATTGAATCAATTTAAAGATTTCACAATGGAGAATTGAAAAAGATTCTTCTCTGTTTATCCGATGCATAGAACAATAAAAATGATAGTAATATTCATTTATACAATAAAATGATGAACCTTTGATCATTAAATTGTTATTAATCTTTTTTATGGTCTTTAATTCTGCCTCAAAAGATTACGTAGAATGATCCCTCTGTATTTTTTTTTTTTTTTTTTTTTCACCTTGAAACTCGAGATACTCTGATTCTGTTACTTAGTAGTTCTTCAACCTTAGAAAGTCCTATCTGAAGCACTTGAGCCTCTAATTTGTTAGAGCATGTATGTATTATTTACGTTTGGTTACCAAATTTCAACATTGAATCCAAGGATGGACCTAGCAAAATCTCCGTGTGAAGGTGCTGGTACATAAATAATAACGGAAGTATCTGTAGACAGTATACAAGGAAGAGCCAATATGAACTAATATGCATTCTTTCTCATGATAACTGCAAGATGAGTCTGATACAATAACCCTGTTAGTTGTAGAGGTTCCCTGGGAATCACCCGATATGTCTATGTGGAAGTGTACGCTACTGATCTTCTTTATTTTCAACAATTAGTAGCTCGTGTGGCGTAATGGCAACGCGTCTGACTTCTAATCAGAAGATTGTGGGTTCGACCCCCGCCATGAGCTTTAATTTTTTCGACTTCTTTTTAAAATCTCAAACAATAGAACAACGATTTTATATAACACCCTTTGTAAAGCACTGATGAAGCACAAAGGGGGAAAGTGATTGACAAAAAGAGGTTTCTCGAAGAGGGCTTGTAATATTAGCTCCTTCACCGAACAATAAGGATTCGAAGGGGGGAGAGAAAATTTTTTCTTCCAAGTACGATTGATTCAACTATATTATACTATATTACAACGTTCTACGGTCCCAGCCCCGATCCAAATGCATTACGATTCGAAATATTTTGAAATTAATGGTCCTGATACTCTCTTTGCTTTAAATGGCACTCCACAAGCAACAAAATTATTAGCAATTGGATACATTGCCATTAGCGGTGCACTCCTCTTTGCAAGACTTTCTGAATATAATAGATTGGATGATCCCGAATTAAAATTTAATAGCATAGTATCGCCAATTGTCCAATTAATACCAAGTAAAATTTGGAAGTTCCCCGTCTCATTGATTTTATCGAATTTTATCGATGTGGAAGTATGGAAATTCATTATTAATTTTACCAATTTGATTATTGGTGGATCATTTATTGAGCAAAATTGGAATGACAATTCCAAAGAATTGCTGAAATTTGTCTTCGTTATAGGTTCAGTGACAAATTTAGTCGTTGTCATAGTGACAATATTATTGGGATTAATCACTTCTCATATACAGTTGGATGAACCACTGGATGGTAATTATACTGTGTTAATTGGATTTCCTATAATTTATAAGCAGTTGATGCCAGAAACTACAATTTTCCAATTGAAAAATTTGGGGTTTTTATCCAAAAATTTCAGGTTTAAACTTTTACCTATTTTCATTATGAGTTATTTGACAATTTTTCATTTGATCAAGATGCATTGGATCCAATTAATATCAATTTGGATTAATTTCTTTGCATGTTGGACCTATCTAAGATTTTTCCAAATGTTACGAATTGGCGAACAAATTACTGTGGGTGATGCCTCTGATACTTTCCAACTCTTGTATTTTTTCCCAGATTTAGTGAAACCAATTTTGAAACCAATATTCGATAAGACTTACAGTTTAGTCTGTTACAAATTAGAATTGATACGACCATTTCAAAATGATGACATTGATAAAAGTAATGCCATAGCCGAACAGAGAGGAGCTAAGAAAATATCAGGTACTCTTGAGGAAAGGCGTAAGCAATTAGCCTTACAAGTACTCCAAGAAAGAATGGTTTGAAGCAAACTAAAAGAAATGAAAATATTAAGTCTTTTTACGTATCCATTTATTTACAAGTAAACGTTCCGCATCCCATTTACCACATCAATGTTGTTGTTTGAAATCTTCTAAGGTAATAATCTTAGAATTTACAGTTAGAGATTTGTTACTCTTAGAATCCTCAGATAATTTTTCTAACTGTAATTCTAATGGTGTTCTCTTTGTTTTCTTTTTGCCCATCTGAGCGGCACCACCTTGTCTGGCTTCCATAATGGTTTTCCAATATTCAGATTTTTCCTTAATCAAATAGCCTCTTCTGGATTCATCACTGTAATATTCAATATCTTTCCTCTTAGTGGGTCTTGCTTGTAATGGAATTCTACCTCTCTTCTCTAGGAACCAATGTGGTACCAAATGCGCTCTTAATCCGAATTGGCTGAAGTAGCGTGATGTGAATTCACCACCCACCTTTTCAATTGCTTGAATTGCATCTGGTGTAGCTTTACTGGCTTCGATTTTAATCGGTACGTTGAAATTTGTCTTCCCATTACCTAATATTTTAATACCATGTTTGATAGGTCCAGTTACAAGTCCTAAATCTTTCATCTTTTTCATATCTAAAACTTCACCCGGTTCCAAATTTAATCTGCCACAATCGTGGAACCATTGGATTCTCTGAAGATTCAATTCGTTTAACGGTCTTGCATTCACATTGGTAAATCCAATCTTGGGGAAAAGTTTATAAATTGGCGTTTGACCACCTTCAAACCATGATTTTACTTTACCACGAGCTTTTTGGCCCTTCTGACCCCTACCAGAAGTCTTACCTTTTGTACTAGATGGACCTCTACCCAACCTTTTGAAACCTTTGGTAGATCCTTCAGAGGGTTTTAAATTGCCCAATATCGATACGGAGCGAACAGTGTTACGCTGTAGCGCTGTAAAGTTCACTCTTAGGGAACTGTTCAACTTGAAAATACCAGAAAACATGGCTTTGGCGGCTCAATATATCCAGATATTTTGAAATATGTCTACTCGATTGATGAGGATTTGAAGATTTTTTTGATATATTGGGCCAATTTTTTTTTCCCAACCTGAGAATCGTCAAAAGGGATGGCACATGATCTTATTATGAGGAAGTGCCCCTTACAAGACACCTCAATTTCTCAACAATTGTTGCTTCTATGGCCAAGTTGGTAAGGCGCCACACTAGTAATGTGGAGATCATCAGTTCGAATCTGGTTGGAAGCAGTTTTAATTTTTAAGCAGATTTACTTCGATGTAGATCACACGACGATCTTTTACTCCATATATTTACCGCTACAGTAGATATATTTATTCACTATGAAAGTACGCGAATATTTTGACCCTTCTTATTATTTATAGGTTTCTACTTTTGTTTATTATACAATTGCGGTTCATTGAAAGTATAGTAAACTCTTGCAATACCTCCAATTACGAGCCGACAGCTCCGATTAGTCAATAATTCACAATAAAAAATAACATATTCTAAGTGCAAAAGATAGACAACATTGAAGCCGTCCTGCTAGAGTATACTGTTACAACTTCTCATCTCAAAGAAAAAAAAAAAATTACAGACCTTGGTATCTTTTCTTTCGGTGTCGTTGATAATTGGTACAATTTCATTTTCTCTGGTTGTGAAGTTATTCTGCCTATGTTTTTTTTAACGCTTAAAGTCATTCATGTATTCTCATTTCTTGGTATCGTCTATTTTTTCGTCTTCGTTGGCTTTACATAACTCTCCAAATACCACTGGTTGAATCAATATGATTTCGGCTCTTGGTCATAGTAGGACCCACCCGAACTACCAGCGCTAAACATATTTTCTTCATCAACTTCGTCGACATCGTCAAATTTACGCTGTGAGTAGCGATTGTTTTCACCATCAGGATTGGCTACTGTTAGATTTCTTTCTTCCATCATATCTGGCAATGAACCTGTACTGAACCTTTGGCTCCCATTGTATACCGATGGAGGTTCTTCAAACACTGTTGAGGGCATATTTTGCCTCATGTGATTGACACCAGTATCTTCTGTCATAAGTAGACTGTTTAAACTACCTTTACTGATGCTGTCGCTTAGAAAGCCAGTCGGTACTGAGCCATATGATGATGAACGTGTAGCTGATGAGCCTTTGTGACAAGTGGAACCAGTTCTCGATGGTGAATCAATAGACATGGCATCAGCATCACCAAACGAATATGGCTGGTAGTGTTTAGTTTCTTCTAAGTCCGGTTCTTGGTTTAATACGTGACGTCTCCACAAGTAGAAGCCTGCACCTGCTAGAATAACCAATACACCCAAAACCACACCAACGACAATACCTGCGATCGCACCACCACCTAAATTGCCATTCTTGGGACTCGTAGATTTATCAATGTTACTATAAGATGACGGTAATTCAAGGGCGGTAGTTGTCCTGAGAACAGTTTCATCCTTATTATCCCTCGTAATCAAAGTGGAAACAACTCTTGTCACGTATCCAGTTGAAATACTTGGTGAGCCCGAAATTGATACTGGAGTGGTTTGAATAGTTTGACTCGCAGTTGGATTAGAAACGCGGGCCTTTACCGGAGATAAAGACGAGCTTGAAACATGATGATAGCTAGTGGCAAAAGAACTACTCTGACTTGAGCCACTTGCACTCGGCTCCGATGTAGAGGAAGCGAGTGAACTTGAAACGAATGAGCTATCTGAGCTTCCACTGTTAATATTGGAAACCTGACTAGAAGATCCACTGGTCAATGTAGTTGTTAATGCAACCTGACTCACTGAGGCAGACCCATGTGAATGAGATGACCGACTTGCATCGACATACACATCCACTGAACTGTTACCACCACAACTTTGATATGCCCAACCGTTACATTGGGTATTACAAAGACCTGGTGTCAATGAAGCTGATGAAAGTAAATCCAAAGAATCTCCACAAAAGCACTCACCACCATTTCTCATCGCAACTAGTGGGCTGCCACCACAGTGTTGTTGACAATTGGATAATGATTGCCAATCATGTTGACTTTGAGATCTTAAATTTAACCCTCGAGTGTCATAACAGCCTTTGTGCACATAGTCTGCTAGGGCTAGACAGTGGAAAAGGCACAGAACCAGTAACCACTGCCTTCGAAATTCCATTAATGAACGATATTAAAAAAGGAAAACTTGAAAAAAGTGAATGGACGGTGCTTTCAGATATACCTTGATATCAATGAATATAGTATAATTAATACCTTTTTGAAAGGAAACGAAAGAAAAGGAAAAGGAAGGGACAGTTTATATTTCTAATTCAATCAATCAATCACTATAGCCAAACCATCCACAGCTTTAACAGGAGTATTCCGCTTGGGTATTAGTAGTGTCTTGATGGTCTAAAGAGTGATGTTTTAGCCCACTACTCCGGTCCCTTTAGCAGCTTCTTTTCCACTTCAGAAGTGAATTGTAAAGTGACAGAATTGAATTAGTCGTCGAGCGAAGGGTAAGTTAGCCTTCAATTACCATCCAATGTTTGTAGATCGGCAGCAAAACAACGTGTAACATGTATGTAATTAGGTTTGTCCCATTTCTACGTGTTTGGTGCAGCTGTATAACCGAAACAACGGAAAACGTTCTCTACGTGATTCTCGAGTGAAAATCCCTACCACGACCATCAATCGCTTAGATTTCAACGTAGAGACTTTTCGAGCCCATTGAAATCCAGATGTCGATAGCCTTTTCCAAATAGACCAAATAGAAAGACCGAACTAGTGCCTTCACTTCCTTAATCTGCCACTATATGCGGAAAGATCGTCGCGTTTGGCGAATTTAAGCACTCTCGTGTTCGCGTTGAGTGAAAAATTTCGGCGATGAGCAGACCGTAAAGAAGCAAAATTAGACTAAAAGAATAATGGATTCACTGATTAGTAGTCTTTTAATAATCATTGTGGTAGTATTGTAAGAAGACCTTACGAACGAAAAGACGAAAACACTAGAGAAACAGGAAATTTTTTTCCCCTTTGCCAACTTGCCAAGTTAGAATCTGCAAAGTGAATCCATACTCGGAGAAGCATCTGAAGAAGGATCAATAGAAGCATAGGAAGAAAACGAAAGCGAAACGAAAAAAAAGTGATCAATAAGGATGTCATTGAAAAACCTCGACAAGCAATATGCACAACGTAGACAGACTTATCGTGCAGTCCTAGATAATCCCTTTACCAACGAAGGGTCCCTTTGGCCACACGTGAAAGATCAGCAACAGGTATGGGAACTGATTCAAACCATACTATTGGCTAGATGCAGGGCGCTAGCTGATGCGGAAGTTCCTGCACCTGAATGGCCCCTTGGTATCACTACTTCTTTCAACGAAATAGTTACACTGCTACAACATGAAAATGACGACAACGATCAGTCAAACAGGAGCCCACTTCTTCTGCTGGTATGTAATAAAGACCATGGCGTGTCTAGTGTCGTCTTACAGCAGATCCCTCTGCTGGCATACATGTCACCACGTAAAGTAACCTTAGTACAACTACCGCGCGGAGCCTTAGCTACCATTCAAACCCAATTGAAAAGTGACTGTACTGAAGGGCTTTTACTAGCATGGGGGGATGAACTTCAATCACTGGTGAATCAAATTACCGCTAAAATAGATCAACCTCAATTACCATGGTTGGATCAGGTAAAATTCGAACCCACGGCTTTGAAGCTGTTGAAGACTACAGCCCCTTTAAAGAAACCAGTGGAAAAAGCTGGAAAAAAGTAACGGACTAGTCTCGAGCCAACATAAAAAAAAAATAAAAAATTATAAGTGGTGGAAAAACTAATGAATAAAAAAAAATATTATAATCTGATCTGTGTTAATCTACTAAAGCTTCATCTCTCTCCTCCGCCCCCTCTTTTTGTGCATCCATATCTGTGTGCGTGTGTGTATTCGTAACTATGGTGGTGGTAGTCAATCCTAACAACTGGCATTGGGTTGAGAAGAACACTCTCTCTTGGAGTCAAGCATATTTCGAAGAAAAGCTTCCTCAATTGCAAGTAGAGGATGGCAGTCATCAGGTGATAGTGACCAAAGTCTCCAGTGTACGTGGTGACTCCAACGTCTCACAACGTAAGGGGAAGCCAATCTGTTATTTTGACTTGCAAATTTCACTGATGGTTGCCGTCAAAGATGGAGCCGACGAGCTTATTAGCGGCTCGCTTACAGTGCCTGAACTAACCCATGATGAAGAACCAGAGATTAAGATGGAAAGCTCCTTTGGCGAGCATCAAACGCTATTAGAGAAGCAATTCTATCCTGTCCTTTTGGAGGCCCTTTTGCGGTATCAGTCAGATCTGATGCGGGCACATAGCGGAGATCTAGGTAGTAATGTTTAGTATACGTAGGGTACAATCTTGTAAGGAACCTTAGATTCGTACTCTTGCCAACTGGCACCGTATTTCGAACGGCACTTGTGACTATCACGTTGTTGACGGTGCAATAGGAGTGTGGCAAAATAAGCAGAGTAGTAATAGGTCAAAGGAGTTTGGAAGCCCGTTGCAAGGCACCAGGACAGAGAGACTAGCCAATCACCAAAATAGTTAGTATGTTGTGAAAGTGACCACCAACTATCACACAGTAGAGAAGTTCCAGTAGCAGTTTTAATCGATTTTAAATGAGGTAGTTTACCTGCACGGAACATAGCCTTCTCATGGTTAGATGCCTTGAAGATGTAGAAACCAAGAGTCATGACAGCAATGATGGCAGCAATGTGATATGGGGAAAACACCAGGGGAGAAACGCTTAAGTAACGACATTGTAACGAATAGGTGAAAGGTACTAGTGTCAAATCGCCAAATGCTAACATGAATCCAAACCCATCTGTGGCGATATCCATCATGCTTAACACCCCTTCCTCATTAAGAACCCCATCTAGGATATATAAACCTTGCAAAAAGTTCACCAGTATCAATGAGTTGTTGAATTGACCAGTTTGCAAATAAACATGATGTAAGCACGATAGATTAATTAAGAGCCAGAGAAGCATTCCTGGACGTAGTTCACAGAATAATTTCACATCTAAGGGTCCCAATCTGGGGTTTAATTCTCTGCCCAAAAACCAATCATAAATACAATTTCCTGTATGACCTGGGGCAGCCAATATTCTCTCCCTAGTACCCACACCATTATTCCCACGTAACAGAGGTACAAAACTTGCTAAATAGCACAAGATGGAAAGAACCAACGAAAATAGGATTGTGATAATGCATATATCTGTATGATTGTCATAAAGAAATTGCAATTCAGGCATTTGACCCCCTGTAAGAGTCCAACGGGCAGAGAGAACCAAAGCCAATGCACTACTTATGGCAATTCCATTAATCTTGTAGGGCAACTTAGTACCATCCCTTAATGGTAATCCTTGCATGTGTTTTCCTGGTAAAATCACACTCATTACTGCCAGCGAAACAAACCAAACTGTGTAATAAGTCCAAAGATCATAGCGTGTCAAATAATAATGCCAAGGTTTAATACCGTTCCACAACTGTGCAAAATCAAAATTGCAGAAGAACCCCCGAATGTAGTAGTCCGGCCTAACCATTTGGTTCAGAAAGACAGTGAAAATGGGTAAACCTAATGCCAGACCCAACACACCAGCGGGTCCACCGAATTCAATTGGTCGAGTTTTGGGATTGAGAGCCATGACTAGTTCAATAGTTTTGGAGTATTGTACAGCGATGAGAGGTAGAGAAGTAAGAATTCAACATGTAAGTCCCTTCTTTTTTTTAAATGTTCTAGTAATTCATCCTGCGCCGCGAAGTAAAAATACGAAGGAACTTATCGTGTGGCGCTAGCAACGAACAAAAAAATCAGAACAAAGTACGATGAGCAAGTGCATTTTTATTCGTTCTCCTTTAATTATTATGGTTTGCCTTCTTATCATGATATTTCATTCACAAAACACTCAATAATTGCTACGTTTACATAAAATAGCAACTTCGTAGTAATTGCCTCTGGTGCAATTTGGTCAATACACGTTCCATACATGGGACAAACCTGTACTTGCTCAAAGACTAACCCACTTGCAAAAAGAATTATACCATTTTTGGAATCTATCCAAACTCCATAGCTTGCACTTGTACCATCTAAGTTCCATTCACTTGCCTGTGCAAACCGAATCAAACGACGTCCCATGTCGTTTACCGAATTTTTCTGCCCATTTTCAAATACAAAGTACCTGGACCAAAACTGTTTACAAAGACGATTTAACCACATGCGTAGCACAGTTTGCACGCTACGACGATGACCCATTGCCCTTACCGTATGTAACCACTGACACCACTTAACTAGCAGGTCTCGAAACACGAGTTCCACGTATGATTCTATCAGCTTGAGCCAATTGATATAAAGGTTAGACACTTTTCGATCAACAAACCTTTTAAACAAGGCTTTCAATTTGGTCAGATGTGCCATTAGGTGTTTTTCAGTGTTTAAATTTGCTGTAGTCCTATGATATTTCAGGATCAGCGGCAAGACAGATACCTCTTCCTTAGAAGTTTCGCTGATGGTGGTACCTTCAAAAGTAAGCTCTTGATCTAAAGGTACGTCCATCTTATCAACTTCAAAATACTTGCTGAGATCAAATCTTGACTTGTTCTTATGATAACATTCTTTAAACAATTCGAATGGTACTTCACTTGTTTGGCTGGTGTCAAAAGTCAGTTTAGCAGAGTTTAAGCTGTATAATAGAAAACAGCTACTGGGACATAATGCCACCCTTCTATCCCTTATAGTATCGACAAATTGGCTCGGCGGGAAAACTGGTGTTGGCGCCTTAATTGGCAATGTAGTAGACCGTGCACTGGAAACTAACAGGAGACTCGAAAACTCAGGTTTGACTTCAGAATCAGACATATTCTAGGTGGAAGAAAAAGGAACTTGTTTCTTGCTTTGGGTTCCTAAAACCAACGGGTTGTTCAACAAAGAAATAACATTTAGCCGCTCAGCTTTTCGCCCTTTTTATTTTCTCAATAATATCACCATGGACGAAAATATTATTTGAAATAGGTAGGTATTAACAGTTCATTTGGTTGAATCTCCAAACCAACGTGCGATATCGAAAAGAATAGATCAAGCTTCAAGTACAAGTATAACCAATTGGTCATGGTTCTGGTATATGCACAAGATTTGAGGTCGTTACAGACCGCCATGATGCAAGAATTGAGGGAGATAGGATTGAGCTGTGCTGATGAGAAACATACAAAAGTATCAGAGATGATAATCGAATTCGAGTCGCTACTCAAAGCCGCTGTAGTATGTCTTAACCACGAGAAGAGGCTTTTAAAGTTGTATTGGACAAAAACAAGCCATGGAATGAGCCTCCAAGTGGTCAATCAAGAACCCGATCAGTACGAAACAGTTCTAGAAGAAATAGTACAGTTGGTAAATTTCACCGATTGGCTCACAGAGTATAAAACGAAACTAAAGGAGTTTATCAGGAAAGCACACCAGGACGCACTAGCACAGGTGGATTCCAAAAGGGATGAAGCAATTGAACGTAATGCACTAGAATGGGAAGAACAACAGCAACAACAACAACCCGCTAACCAAAAAGCAACAACGGCTACAACAAAACCAGCCAACACAAGCGATCAAGTACTAAGCAAGACCAAACAAGTTAGTGCCAATTTGATTAGAGGTAATCAAATTCTACAAGCTGGTGTATTGCAGAGTGACCTGAATTTAGACGAATTGAAGCAACAGACCAGCTCACTATCACAAATGAATGATAAATATTCTCAATTAGGATTTGTTTTTGACAAAACTTCTCAACTCGTGAAACATTTGGAAAAGGCATCTCGCCAAGAAAAAAGAGATGTTTACCTATCACTGGGATTTCTATGTCTCTGCATTACATGGGTTCTATGGAGGCGTATCTTTAAATTACCATGTAAATTGGTACTATGGGTTCTATTCCGTTTTTTCAAAACCATACTGATATCCATTGGACTGGTAAGGAAACAGAGCTCAATGCCTTTGTCACCAACAATGGATACTGTAGCCACTGCTACTACTAGCGCTACTACTACTACTCCTACTTCAGCTACTTCGGCATCTTTGGATCTACTTTCAGCAAATACAAAATCCCTTGAGCAAGTCGTCGACCAAGCTATGGACCGAATCTTCCCACATGATGAACTTTGAAAATGTATTTTATCGGTCCAAGGCCCCTCCCCCCATTCTTTCCAAGTTCGGCGAATTTTAACTACATACAACTCACCCTCCAAAAGATGGCGCAGCGAAATTTCGCCGAAATTTCGCCGAAATTATTTTGTTAGAAAACACCGCTCATGGTGCGTCAACAATCAAAACGCATGTGAATGAGAAAAAGGAGCTTAAAGTATCATTATAACATGCGATCGAGCAACGGAGCATTACGAAACAAGGGCAAATAATACAGATGAACTGTAATTGATTAATGCTTTTCTCATAGGGCTTCTCATAGAGTTTCTCTTAGAATTCCTCTTAACAATAGATACTACGTACTTACCAATCACCCCCAGCTCTGCTGGATATACCACTACGTACTCCTCCTGCCTCATGCTGATTCACTCTGCTCAAGAAGCAAATTGAGGGTTATTGTTACGCATCGCCTAATCTTAGACGATACGGGCAATATCTCCTGTTCGGGAAAGACCACTGAAAAAAACAAATGGATTTAAAAAAAATTTCGGCGAATTTTTGCTAGGGCAGTTTCAGAGAATCGCCGAGTCTACAGTATATAAAAAGGGAAGTAATCTGTCCTCACAATCTGGAGGATTCGGCGAACCTTTGCTAGTTCACATAAGTAAGTATCCCATCCTAGTGTCCAGTGGGAATTTATTTCGAAGAACGATTAATTGAATTGGGTCGAATTAGGTGCTGTTTACCACTGGTCATAGCATCGTATCACATTGTTAGATCATCCTAATATAGTTTTCCTATTCAAATTATAAGCATGAAGCTTCAGTGGAGCCGTTCAAAAACGCCACCTCAGAATGAGGAGGTTTCGTCATTAGAAGGCAGTGGAGCTAATTCTCAATTGGAAACTTCCAATGATAACATTAAAGAGAATGCCACTCAAACGTTGACATATGGTGCAGACGAGCAAAATGCCGGACCATATTCAACCTTTGTTGATGGTGAAGCTGATGGTGAAGACAAAAAAGATTTTGAAGATGGTTACGATGAACAATCGGTATTCTCTGACGAATATGATGAAGGTCTTTCGTGGTTTGTTATCGTTTTGACTCTTGTTTCCTCTATTTCAGGATTCATGTTTGGTTACGATACAGGTTATATTTCTAGTGCATTGACCTCAGTCAAACAAGATCTTTCTAATAAAACACTTTCTTATGGTGATAAGGAAATTCTAACAGCAGCTACCTCTCTAGGTGCTTTCATATCGAGTCTTTTCGCCGGTATTGTTGCTGATATTATTGGTAGAAAACCCTCTATTATGGCATCTAATGTCATGTTCCTCGTAGGAATTGTGCTACAAGTTTGTGCTCATAAGTACTGGCAAATGGCTGCAGGTAGATTAATTATGGGTTTTGGTGTTGGTGTTGGTTCTTTGGTAGCACCATTATTCATCGGTGAAATCGCTCCTAGTATGATTAGAGGTAGGTTAACGGTTATCAACTCATTGTGTGTAACTGGTGGCCAATTAGTTGCATATGCTTGTGGTGCAGGTTTAACGCATGTTAATAACGGCTGGAGGGTTCTGGTTGGATTGGCACTGATCCCAGTGGCATTACAATTTGCATTTTTCATGTTTTTGCCAGATACCCCCAGATACTATGTTATGAAAAATGATGTTGAATCTGCTAGAAAAGTTTTGAGAAGAACTTACCGTCGTGCACCAGACCGCGTTATCGATGCTAAGGTCAAAGAATTGCATGAATTGAATGATGGTATTGATGGTAAGAATGTTTTGGATAAGGTTTGGAACATGACTAAAGAATTGCACGCTAATCCCGCCAATTTAAGAGCTTTAATCATCGCTTGCGGTCTCCAAGGTATTCAACAATTTACTGGTTTCAATTCACTGATGTATTTCTCAGGAACTATTTTTGAGACAGTGGGATTCAACAATTCTTCTGCAGTTTCTTTGATTGTCTCTGGTACGAATTTCGTCTTTACAGTGATAGCCTTCTTCACCATCGATAAACTGGGACGTAGACCTATCTTGTTGATTGGTGTTCCAGGTATGATGGTAGCTTTAATTATCTGTGCTATTTCATTCCATTTCATTGGTATTAAATTCGAAGGCACAAGTGCTATCGTAGAACATAGTGGTTTCACCTCTTGGGGTATTCTAATCATTGTATTCATCGTTGTGTATGCTGCATTCTACGCATTGGGTATTGGTACCGTTCCTTGGCAACAATCTGAATTGTTCCCTCAAAACGTTAGAGGGGTCGGTACTTCATTATCCACTGCAACTAATTGGGCTGGTTCCTTAGTCATTGCAGCTTGTTTCTTAACGATGTTGCAAAATATTACACCATCGGGTACATTTGCCCTTTTCGCAGCTATAGCAGCTGTGTCTTCGGTATTTATCTATTTTTGCTACCCAGAATTATCAGGCTTGGAATTGGAAGAAGTTCAAGAGGTCCTAAAGAATGGATTCGGTATTAAAAAATCAAAAGAATTGGCCAAACACAGGAAAAAACAAGCAGCAGCTGCAAAGGCAGCTGCTCAGCATAAAATTCCTAGAAATGAAATTATGGGTGATTAATACTCCTGATTTGCATTCTTAAAAATAAATTCTGATTTTTATCGCAAACTACTATTCCATTAAGCTGAACTTTTATTCTATTCTTCCTTTTCAATTTTATTTTAATAATATACTAATGATATAAATGCATAACGACTGTACTCTAAAATAAAAATTTACGTTGGGTTACCGGTTAATCAGAAACTTATTACTACCACTTTGCCATTACTACTATGATTATCCTTGTATTTAGTCGCATCATATAATTATACTTTCTTACGGCAGAAGAAAGATCATTGAACTTTAAATACACTTTCGTAAAACACGATTTGGAAAATTTTTGATGATGCGATGCGATGCGATGCGATGAGCTTTAACTACTGGGAAGAGTGGAACTCTCAGTAATAAGTAGTAACTTTAAAGATATAGAAATCTCATTGAGTTTTAGTCCTTATCAATAACTCAAGATGGTTTCCATGGCTAAACGTAATAAGCAAAACGGTAAGCGTTCATTTGAAGCTGAAAAGAGTACTTTGCAAACTGCAAAGAAACCTAGAATTTCAGTCGATTCTTCCGATGAAGAATATGATGAACCGATGAAGGCACCTTCTGATCTAGGATCTGAGGATGAAGATGAATTGGATGAATTGGACGATGTGGATGAACAAGAAGCAGATGGTTCTGATCAAGAAGAAGGTGAAGGAGGTTTAGAAGATAGCGAAGGTGAGGAAGAAGGTGATGTGAAAGAGCAGGACAACGATACTGAGGGCAAACACAAGGAACAAAGGAAATTGTTAAGAGAGAGAAAACAATCTAGAAAAGGTGGTACTCAAGTACAACAGATTAAAAGCCTATGGGAAAAGCTCCGTGTTAAAAATGCTCCAATTCCCAGAGCTGAACGTCAAGAGCTTTCTGACCAAGTTTGGGAATTATCCAAGGATTGCATAAGTGATTTAGTTCTCAAGCACGATGCATCTCGTGTGGTGCAAACTCTAGTTAAATACTCCTCGAAGGAGCGTCGTGAACAAATTGTAGATGCATTAAAGGGTAAATTCTACCTGTTGGCAACGTCTGCCTATGGTAAATATCTTCTGGTTAAATTGTTACACTATGGATCAAGAAAATCGAGACAAACAATTATCGATGAGTTACACGGTTGTTTAAGGAAATTGATGAGACATCGTGAGGGTGCTTATGTGGTGGAGGATCTTTACGTACTTTATGCATCTAACGAACAGAAACAGCAGATGATCAGAGAGTTTTGGGGATCTGAATATGCTGTATTTAGGGATGATCATCAAGGCTTAACCATCGAAAAAGCATGCGAAAGCAGTGTGGAAAAGAGAACTATTATTTCCAAAAATTTACTCGGTACTATTAGTGCTTCTGTGGAAAAGGGTTCCACAGGTTTCCAAATCTTGCATGCTGCTATGAGGCAATTTGTGCATATTGCCAACGATAAAGAAATCGAAGAATTGATAGAGATTTTGCATGAGTCATTTGCAGAATTGGTTCACACTCCCGAAGGTTCTGAAGTGGCTTGCACTTTAATCGCAAGAACTAACGCTAAGGAGAGAAAACAAATTATAAGATCATTGAGAGACCATACAGAGGCATTGATCAAAAACGAATATGGTACTGCAGCCTTCATCACTTTACTATTTTGTGTCGATGATACCGTCTTGGTTCATAAGACTTTTGGACCTTCTATAAGGGAGAACATGAAGGAATTTCTAGTGCACAAATATGGTAGAAGACCATTCCTGTATCTGCTTGTTGGGTTAGACAGCAAGTATTTCAACCCTCATGTCATCGGGGAATTTAACAAATACATCAAACTATCAGAAGCTACTTCAAAAAAACCATTCCTACAAAGAAGACATGAATTATTGGGTAAATTCGCTCCCGAATTTCTTCAAACAGTGTTAGAGAACTATTCAGGTATTCTTTCTGAGAACTTAGGTTGCCAATTTATTTCAGAACTTTTGGTCAACGATGAAGTTTATGAAGTTTTGAAGGAGAAAGACCAACAGTTATTCCAAGACGTAGTAGACAGTATTGCTATCACTTTCAAAGGTGACATTACCGAAGAGGACCACCCT
The DNA here is from genome assembly GCF_000026365.1 of Zygosaccharomyces rouxii. NCBI lineage: Eukaryota > Fungi > Ascomycota > Saccharomycetes > Saccharomycetales > Saccharomycetaceae > Zygosaccharomyces > Zygosaccharomyces rouxii. Next base: position 533,466 of record NC_012991.1, on the reverse strand, counting down.
ATCCACCACCCATTCTCCGTAAGATTACTTAAGGCACTAATACAAGGTGGTAAATGGAATAACAAGGAGAAAAGATTTGAACCATTGGAAAAGGTTCCATGCTTGGGAGTAAAATTTGCTCAAAAATTTTACGACGAAATTATAGATTCTTCCAATTTATTGGATTGGATTAACAATCCTGATAGCTCTTTCACCATCGTGGCACTTTTCGAGTCTCTACTTGGTAAGAAAGAAGGCAAACAATTCTTTGGCGACTTCAAGAAGATTAAGAACAAAATCCAAACGGATGATTCTAACAAGGGTGCTAACCTTCTCCTAAGACTTGTTAAGGAGAAGGGCGTTTAGTAAGACAAAGTAAAATAATAAAATAAGGCTATCAATCGTTTTCCCTATAAAACTTGTATATTATAATTTTAAGATTTAGTTAACCTTATTATGCCCATAGGCGTGTCGTACTTACACCTTTACATTTTGTAAACGCCGCTCTATCTCGTAGTAGCGTCCTTAAGACTATGAAGAAAGAAATTAATACTCATTAAAGAGTCCATTGATACTAGTGTCTGGTATTCGCCTGAGATATATAATGGGACAGGATGAAGGTGAGCAGTCGAATAAAGAAGCAAGATGTGAAAATCCGGATGAGGATCCCCAAAATGAGACGAAGACTACCACAGATGAGTCCGAAGGATCCCAAGAGCAGACGGAAGATGGCATCGGATTACAAGTAGAAGAAGGTCCATTTGAAAAGCACACTCTAATTCAGAACCTTTTGCCAGATCTTGAGTATTCATGTTTTGAAGCTTATGATGAAAATATATATCTAGGGACTAAGAACGGTGATCTGCTGCATTACTTTGAAATTGAGCGGCAGAACTACATGCTCGTATCAAGAACTAAATTCAACGATGAGTCCAACAAACCTATTAGAAAAATCATTTTATTACCCCAGATTGAGCGTGCATTAGTTCTATGTGATGGTATACTGGTGGTTTTTTTATTACCTGAATTTGCACCAGCTCCCAATACCACGAAATTAAAAGGAGTTTTGGATATTACACTACGTAATTATTCCAGTCAATTTAAATTTTACAGATTTTATGCGATTAAAGAAGAATCAGTTAAGATGCTCAAGATCTCGTCCCAATCGATAAGTACCGCCCAAAATTTCGATTTCAAGCTTATAAGCAAGGCATCAGCAATTGATTATACGCTAATGACATCAAAATTAAACAGTTACGAAATAATTAATCTCAAGGATTCTGCAGCCATTCCACTTTTTCCGGTAAGTGAAACAGATGCACCTTTGAAGCCCATTATAACGAAATTTGGTGACAATGAATTTTTAGTAACCACAGGAGGTGGCTCTGAGGACGATAATTCAATAGCATTTGTGGTAACTTCTACAGGTGAAATATCCCATGGAACAATAGTACTAAGTAGATACCCTAAAGACATCGTAGTCGAATATCCATACGTCGTGGTAAATTTAAACTCAAAACAAATTGAAGTGTTCAAGCTCTCACCAAATGCTGAACCTCAAGTGGTTCAAAGAATGTCACTTAATAATTCAGATATGGGACTTTGTCGCAGTTCAAAAGTTTTCAACAATTTCGAACAGACTCAAACGAAGGGAAAGGTTGTGGAGAAGCTCAGGCTAGTACCGCTATATGAAGGGAACCATCACTTTCGTATTGAAAGTGAAGTCGCATATATTAATGAAATTTTTGAAGAAGAAACTTCCTTGGTGGTTTATGGTAAGTTCGGCATTGAACTGTTGGTAAAACGTTCACCGATTCTTGATTTTGAACAACATGGAGAATCTGAAATTGATAAACTGGAAGACTACTTGGATGAGACTAAAAGCTTAACATTTTCCAAATTACAACTAATAGAGAGGAATTATGTGATAACGATGTTGTTACTATTAATCATTTTGCATGGCAAATCTGTAAGTGAAGAAACTGCAGAAGGGTGGTGTTCAAGAGCAGATAGGGTAGATATAAAACTTCTTTTTTATTTGCTCGATCTAACGATATATGGGGAACTTTGGGTATGCAATGGTCTTACGAAATTGATCAATCAGTTGAAAGCATTAAATTTGATCAATAAATGTGACGATGTGGTTAAACTCCTGAAACTGATCAAAAATAGAGTTCAAAATTCCAAGCTCAGGAAGTCTATTAAAGATTATAGCAACGTGATTAAGATGGCAGATGTAAATATATTACAGAGGCAGCTAATGGAAGGTGGTGATAATATTGACGTAGACAGCTTCGAAGAAAATAGTCTGGAAGATATTACCACGATAGTAGAAGAAAAGTCGGAAGACCATTTAGAACTTCTCCTGAGCATATACCAAAGAAGAAGTATGTTTCAAGAGCTAATCAACCTATTAAAAAAGAAGAAAGATATTAAGAGGATTTTTCAGTTCCTAAAGAAAAACGCAACTGAATTGCCGCCTAGGTATAAGGCGGACAATTTGGCAGATGATTTGATTTTTATTATCAATGAAACACCTCAGCCGGAGAAATATCTCATCAGGGAATTTTTGAAAATACTATCGTCCGCCGAAGTCGATCCAGGTGAACTCTTGGGTAAAACTGGGAGTAATACTAAAGTCAAAGTGTTTATTATTGAAGAAATTGGACCGAGAAGTTCTGACGATAAAGAGTTTTTGATTAACTTTTACATGGCTAAATTACAAGAGGCTTTACAAGAAGGTAATATCTGGGATGTTTTTGCGGGATTTGCCGCTGAATACACCCGGGATATGAATTATACAAAGTGCAGTATTGCAGAATTCTTATTGATCAAACTTCGGCATAATGAACATTGCCAAAGTTTCACAGAATGTTATCAAAATGTGAAGAACTTATGCATGCAGGACGAAGGTGACAGACTGCTGAGGTCAGTTATCACCCAAGTGAAATCATTCGATGTCAATCACATGTTGACTATTTTATTTATTCCAGAGGATGAGATCAAAGAGGAATTTTTAACGAGACAAGATATGTTTAAGGCTTTCTTGTCATTTAACGATTTTTTGGGGATTGAGAAATTTATCAATGAAGATACAATATTAGAGGTACTTAGGCATTACAATACTTTACCTCGAGGTCCAGATTCATTAAAATTAATGGTCCAGCTTCTGAAGAGAAATATGTACTGCGTTCACGATGATGGAACTCTAGTCGCTCTCCTTAGAGAAATTCCTCAAGAATACTCCTTCAAACCACTTTTTGAAGTCATATACAGTGCATTAAGAAGAATAGACAATTTGAAAAAAGAATTGGAGTTACAAAAAGCATTACTTAAGGATGAAAATGCTATAAACAAGACAATACTGACAGACATATCAAAATAATAACAGGAATGTAACAATACCACATGCTTATATATATTTGAAGAGAAAAAAAAGAAAAACCAATTTTTATTTACATGTATTGCGAATCTTAATCTTTCACTGGGTCAAGTCTGAAATTGGCTTCAAACCAGAACAGACATCATACAATAATTCTTTAACAGCTGGGTCCAAAGGATTGCTTTCCAAACTCTTTCTGACAACCTCTCCATTAGCCACCAATTCCTCTCTTTTCTTCTCAGACTTAGCAATTGACTTAAAATCTTCCTTATTGTGCTGCTTCAAAATTTGATATTTACCGGATACTTCAGCTGCCAATTTCGAAGGTTCACACTCTACGGCTAACTCTGATAGAAATTTCTCTCTTTCAAAGACCAACCCCTGGTCCGGTTGATACCTCCCGAAATTTGGAGTATGTAATGAAATTGTGATATGCTTTGGAGGCCCCTGGGCGTTATCGTAAAATCCGTAATTGGGGAATCTGTTCAAAGGATAGTTGGCTGACTTCAGAGCATCCAAAGAATAATTAATCATCCTAGACGCTGGCGTTACGGGTATATCAGGACAGAACCTCATCAATGACAACGGCGTAGGCTCCTGTGGTGCATATTCCTTTTGAACAACTGGCTTGGGGACGAATTGTTTGCTTTCACCCTTGATCATTGTACTCTTCTTCATCCCAGGAATTTCCCTCTTAGATTGTCTAAACCCAGGTTTCTTATTCGTACGTGGTTTGGAGCCTGACATGACATCTATCAGATCAACTCCTTCAGACTCACCCTTCATTGCAGCTCCATTTTTCTTCTTAAATTGAGGCTGCTTGTTAATAACACTAGGACTGGCAGCAGGTTTCACACGAGGAGCAACTGGTTTGGAACGACGACTAGCCTTCTTCACATTATCCCTTCTTCTTTTAGCGGGATTAGCTACAGCATCGGTTTTCTTTGCAGTTGCCTCTTGAGCTCGAGCTAAAATGTTCTGCAAGAACTCTTGTGTGACACCAGTGCTATAACAAGCACGACCTACTCTATTGAACATAGTTCAGAGTCTTGGATAATATTTATAGATTTCTACCTGAATTGAATTAGATATGTGCTTAACATCTCTGTTAATTGAAATTTCAAGTGAAAAATTGTCGAGATGCCCACTACACGTGAAGACGATCAATGCAGATTGAGAAGCATAGAGCCCTTAAGCATCTTGAATGAATTCAAAATGAATTTGATGATCTTTGAGCAGTTGTAAAAGTTCTGACAATTCTTCTCCCATTTTCTCCTGTTGTTTAAGTGGTCTAATGGTCAACTTATCGAATAAAGCGATGGGGACATCATCAGGAACCAAATACACGTTGTTTAGAGACTTGTAGACTTTCATTTGCTCCAACAATTCACTCCCCAGTTTGATGTAGATGTGTACGTTACTCGTAGCTCTCATCCCACTAACTACAGCGGCATCAACTCCAGTGACACCTGGTGACAAATGGACGTGGTTTCTCCTCAGTTTCTTGATAGCACCTGATTGCAAGATGAGTAGAGCATTGTGTACAGTGGTACCATGAACCAATTTGGGCGGTAATTCTTTTGGATCTCTGATCTCATGTAGAACATCTTCCGTAGGTAGAACACTTTTGATGGAATGCCCCTGAGTAGCACAGATTAGTTCTTGACCTTCTGATGAAACTTTGGTATGGAATCTTTTCTTTTCGTTGCTATCTACAATTCTATGCACATCTTCCAAAGTACATCTATGACTTTTTAGCCTATTATGAGCTAACAGGACTTGCAGGGGGACGTAACCGTTGGCATCAATGGGCAATTTCTCTTTGAGAGCACCATGTCTAAGCAAATACGACAGCGATTTAGATATCTGAATGTCTCTTTTACTCATAACTCCTAGTACGACCTTTTCTACCGATTTTTTAGCATTGATTTAGTGCTATATTGAATAAATATCCTAAAACTAAAGATGTATTATATACAAGCGTAAAATGGGATGGTTGGGGAAAGGATTCATTTGTAGAGATCTTTACCACCGCCACAGCAACCACCGCCTTGAGAAACTAAAGTCTTTTTGGTCTGTTTAATTGACTCGTTATCACCTAATTCAGTTTCTTTATGAATGTTTAAGTGGTACTTCTCATCAGTACCTTCCTTTCTACCTTGAACCAAATTACGTTTTAAAAATGTAGCCACATCTTCCAAGTGTTTAATCTGCTGTTCCTTACTCAGTTCAGGATTAGGTGGATTTTCCATACCTTCTCTCATCTTAGCTCTTGATGCCAATAGCATCCTAGTATCACCACCGAAGGCGATACGAGTGGCTCTTAAACCGTTTCTATACGCATTCAAAGCATTTTGCCTCAGACTCATGACTGACTCGTAGAACTCAATACTAATCCTTTTGTTTAGCTTCTAAAATGTTTACTATTCTTATATCAAGCTCATCGATTACTTTTCAAAATTTAGTCGCACTAGCCAATGGTCACCGCACACCCACGATAAAAGAGATTCCGTCATAAGTATTGGATAAATCTATAAATTATAATCTCTGCTCTACTCTACTCTACCTATTTGAAAAATTGGGGCTTGATAACACCCGTTGGTATAAAATGTATTAAAATAAATTCAGATGAGATGAAATGAAACGGCTTGCCGATGGGGTCATTAAAGGTTCAATACGTTGATTGAAGAGCTGCTAAACCAACTCCATTTAAATGGGAATGTTTAAAAATGTAAGAGCCCATGACAGCTTTTAGATGTAGGAAAGACGCTATCACCACTAGAACGTGGAATATTTGATGAGAATGACCCCAAAAATCGAATCTACCAGGAAACATGGTTTCTGGGATGCGGAATCCATAAATTAGGGCACCAGCAATGTAGAAAATTGCTTCCAAACCCAAATATTTTAATTGAACCCTTTGGACTCCTCCCTGGATACCAAATTTAATTATACCTGCTGCAACGGGGAAAACACCACTCAAACCAAATGCAATGAAAAAACCTGCTCTCAAAGGGCGAAAATCCTTATGGTTAAATTTATCACTGAGCACACAAACCGTACAAGCAGTTGCCAGAGTTAATGTGAGCACTGTGAAAAGTCGGAAATATTCCATATGATCAAAAAATCCGTAATAAATTAAGGAAATCATGGAACAGGTAATTAAAACGATAATACCCATATAATCAACTTTACTCCAGGCGTCACTATGTGGACCGGAATGCTGTTTAAATGTATGGAAGCAGCTACTGCACATTAAACATCCAAATGCCCCCAGAAGATAAAAGTTGATTACACTATAATCCGTGAAAGTCGATGTAGGGAAATGAGGTACCATTACTAAATCCGTAATACCCAACATGAGCAAGAAATAAGAAACAGCGGAAACCAAATGTGTGTAGATATTGACTGTTTCATTATTCCAAATGAACAGGGACCGCACGCATTTTAAAACCGACTTCGTCTCACGAATATAACCAGTTAAAATCTTATCGTTATCCTGTTGCCATTCGGGCAGTTCATGGAAATCATACAGTGTTTTTTCCTCGAGAACTTCTTTGTAAAGACCTTCACCGTTCCCGTTACCAATGGGAACCCTTCTACGCTTAACCTCTGTAATTGAGCTCATATGGGACTCTGTATGTTTTCCCTCTCACCTATATCAATTTATCAAAGAATTAGAGTGTCTGCAGAACAGTTACAAGTGTTATGAATATAGTCAATGGTCTTAAGAACCAAACCCATAGAACTATACGAGTCTAAAATGTTGAAGATTATGTTGAAGTTTATGTTGAGATAATGAAAACTTCGACATTTTCTTTTTCCTCATCGCCCTATTGGGTCGGGTTTCTCTTCGAAGTCATAGCGACATAAATGCGAACCTAAAAAAGAAACTAAAAGTGTCAGTGTGACGCCCGAATAAAAAAAATAAATTAAAATAAAATAAGAAGCTGAAAATACTCTACATAATCTTCAAAATATTTGTTGTTGGCTTTGGGTCGCTTGGAAACCCCGGAGGTGTAATCATTACCAAACTATCGTTTTGAATTACCGTTTGTATGCTGGAGGGTGAATCACCCTTGTAAGAGTCACTACCATTTTCAAAACCTAGTAACTCCATTTTTTCATCCAACTCTTCTTCAGCAGCATCACCTTCATCTTCGGACCCTGACGATGGCCTATTAAATCTTTGATGCCCCCGGTGATGGTGGAATAAACCTCTTTTAATTTTTAAATATATGGAGGAAAACAACCTTAATTTCCGCGGGGCTTCATTATTCGGCGAAGATAATTTAGCCATACTAATGTTTTCTTCTAATATGTCCAATTCGTTCATCGAAATTAGGAAAAATAGCATTTCAGTATCCAGGGAGATTTCTGACGTAGGCCTTGGTGGTAAGTCTCTCACATCCCCAGGCGTAAATCCTGCATGTTGCAAATACCTTCGTATACGTACTTTGGCTTCCGATTTTCTACCTTTAGCTACTTGCATTAGTTCACTTTTAATTACTGTGGCTGCCACATTCATTTGTTATATAATAATAATAATAATAATAAATAGCACTTGTTACTGGATTATATATATTCAAATTCATTTTTTCAAGAAGTGGGAGACATGGATAAACTCTAATATAGCAGAATAAAATAAAACAGCAAGCCGATATCTCGCCAAGATTTATGATAATATTACACAAAGATAATTATTGGCGCTGATCACATGAAGCTTATAAAATAAGCAAAAAACATACAAACTGAGGAACTCGATATCAATGGAAATTATTTAGCATACTAGACCAGATCATTGATGAAAAGCGGTGCCATAGTATGGGTATATGTTAAAATTTTGAAGTGTCGTGAAAATCATCTGACCAAGACAAGAGGAATGCACAATGCAGCCGCCCAGATGATTAAACGTTGTTTCAGCAGAGGTGGCCCAGGGCCAAAACGGGGACGGTAAAGAAGAACATACTAGCTACTCTAAATACAAATGTATACTTTGTAATAATCTTTAGGGTGACCAAATATGTCGAGGTCACGTGAAAAGCACGCGACCAAGATCTTAGCATTATTACATGACTAGTAATCTACTTGGCGGGATAGAGATTTTGCAACTACTCTGTTAGACGAAGCAGTCCATTCTAAAGTATCCATTTCATTTACTTTTAACAGCTTTCTACTGTGAGAGATCTAAGCATCACCAATAACGGAGGTTTGTGTGGCCGGGTAGTCGGGGATTTCTCCCTTGGAACAACAAACAAACAGTCAAGACGGAGTAAAAAACATCAAATCACACAAGTGTAACGAGAACCTTGGGAAGTAGTCTACAAGATACTATTGCTATCCGATAGTATTTGGTTTAGGAACCTCTAGGTAGTGCATACAGGGTTTCTAAGATATATCTTTTCATACTGGGGTTTAGTTCCAAAGGAGACCGGAGTTGTGCTCTGAGCGCTTAAAGGGTGTATTTGCAAGGAAGGGACAACTCTTCAAAATCTTTAGATTTTGTTTGCAATTGGTCTCTACATTAAGGAGAATCCTCTGTATTAGGGATATTTTCGCAGATATATGCAAATACTAGGACTGTTGTAAATTTTAGCTCATATCAAGGATTACCAAGGTAGCATAATACTACTAATCAATAACATATTTTAAAATATTACTGAAAAAATAAGGAAAAAATTTAACACGATTCGTCATGACCATTAATGGGATTGGAAGACCGGATACTAGACCGCTATTGCCCGGAGATGAGGATGAGATAAATTCGCAATTTACCAAAAGACATGCTGCTCTGCAGATTGCAGAAATGAATAGGCGACGTGTTAGGCCCCCGGGCGGACCACTTAGAAGTGTTTCCAGTCGAAATCTTGGCGAACCATTGGAAAACGATTCTTTACCACTTCACAGAGCGTTGACTAATACAGACAATTTTATTCCCAACGCTGATTTAGAATCTGAAAGTATTATAACTAATAATGGAAGTGGTGATTTGGGATACAGTGCTGATGAACAAGAGAGTCTAGGTAGTGAAGACAATTTATCACATCTGGCAGAGATGGAACATGGTATGCAATTGGACCCCAGGTTGAAGAAACAACGAGAGGAATGGGCCGAAAAGGGTGCCGCTAAGATTGTCCGTGATGTGACTAACCCAAAGACAGGTCAAACTACAAAGGAAGTTATCAAGAAAGGGATTAAGGATTTTAAATTCGGTGATACATTGGGAGATGGGTCTTATTCTACAGTTATGGTAGCTACCGCCAGGGACTCTGGTAAAAAATATGCCGTCAAAGTACTGAGTAAAGAATATTTGATTCGACAAAAGAAGGTCAAATACGTTAATATAGAAAAGAATGCATTACAACGGTTAAACAATTCTAGGGGTATTATTAGGTTGTATTTTACTTTCCAAGACGAAGCTAGTTTGTATTTTCTATTGGAATATGCACCCAACGGTGACTTTTTATCCATCATGAAGAAATACGGATCACTAAATGAAGAATGTACATGTTATTATTCTGCCCAAATTATCGATGCCATCAAATTTCTACACCAAAGAGGTATTATCCATAGAGATATTAAACCAGAGAATATCTTATTAGACAAAGAAATGAAAGTGAAACTAACAGATTTCGGTACTGCCAAGTTGTTGGATGGTAAATCACAAGCTTCGGGTGAAACTTATGACCTCCATACAAGATCTAAGTCCTTTGTTGGTACGGCCGAATACGTTTCTCCAGAATTGCTGAATGATAACTGGGTCGATTACCGTTGTGATATTTGGGCATTCGGTTGTATCGTTTTCCAAATGATAGCAGGTAAACCACCTTTCAAAGCTACAAACGAATATCTAACGTTCCAAAAAGTAATGAAAGTACAATATGCATTTACAGCAGGCTTTCCTGTTGTAGTAAGGGATTTGGTGAAACGGATTTTATTAAGACAACCTGATCAAAGGTTGTCGATCCCCCAGATCGAGAGACATTATTTCTACAGGGATAAGAATTTTAGAGATGGTTCTATTTGGTTCGAACCGGCACCAGAGGTCCAACCCTATAGAGTTACTGCTAAGTCTATGCAGCCTATACCTGCATTAAATACCAACCAACACCAATACCAATATCAGCCAAAGAGACCGATGTATGTTAAACCAACAAGCAGTGGTAAATTGACAGCTCAGGATAGCGCTGGCGGCAATGCGGCCGGTGCTATTGGAGGCTCTGGTGTCGGTGTCGGCGGTGGTGGCGCTGCGGCTATTGCTGCTAGTAGTAACAATCCTAGCTCTAACAATGGAGTTTCGTCACCTGTTGGACCAGCCAAGGCAGCATCACCCGCCGTTCCACAAAAGAAGGTTATGGATGACACAACCGCCCAAATATTGGATAGAGCAAGAAGAGAAGTAGACAACCGAAAGTTTCCTGGACAAAAGAGAAGTACAGCTGGTACTGCCACACAGAATGCAGCTTATAAAAAGAACCAGAGCTCTATGACGAGCTCGCCCTCTTCGTCAGGAGCATCATCCATTGCACCCCTAGCATCTCATGTAAGGCCTAAGTCCGCTGCTACTGTCAAGAGTACAAATACATACACTTCACCAATGATATTTCCCTCCAACAATGGAAGCACTAATACCGTCGACTCTATGAAAAAAACGTCTGCATCTCCCCCCATTTCTCAGGGTTTCACAGGACAGCCACCAGGGAATAGAGTCGTGGGTAATGAAACTAAGGGAACCTTAAAAATGAGTAAAATAGATCTACTTTGGGAGCTTTATTTGAAGGATTCTAATGAACACGTTTTGGGAGCGGGTGAGGTCAATTTTGCAGTTGTTGATAACAGTTCTTTTGAAAGACGAGTTAGTAAGAGCAACGGATCTCTTAGCGAATCACAAAGGCTTGGCTCTTCAAGAGCTACCCTTCTATCGCAGGTCGCTAGAGGTGGTGGAGGGGTCACAGGGCTTAGAAATGAATACAATCCTACCACATTATTAGAGTCTGATTATTATGGTACACTCGATGTTAGCCTAGAGGACCTTCATCCAGATTATCAAGTGCTAGGTGGAGATTCTAGCTTAAATCCTAGCGCTGAAAAAGAAGGCTCACCAACCCCATCTTCTGAAGAAAATCCCAATGCTCCTATATCTAACAAATTCAGAAAATTCTTCTATCATAAACAGGATGCAACACCTTCTGTGACAGATTTGGGAAACTATTATAGAAGAATGCTCGTCGTTACCAGTTATGGACGCGTACTGATTTTGACCAAGAGAAATAAACTTATTCCAGGTACTTCTATGAATTTTGATCTATGTTATGATATCAATGTTTCACAGTCTGGTGTCAGAATAAGGGAGGTTTCTGTACCATCGGTAACTGAAAAGTCTGGTAATTTCGTCATCCAAACTCCCTATGATTCATTCCTATTTAGAACCACTGAGCACAGCGTAGATGGTTGGCTGCTTGTGTTACATGATTGCATCAAGAGAAATCATGAAAGGCTAGTGACGAAGTCCAAGAATGACGCAGCTAGGAATGAGGATGCAATGAAAGCCGCCAAACTTGCTACTCCAGTATTAGTTCAAGAAAAGCCAGTGCAGCAAAGGGAACCACATCAAAAGGAGCTTTACTACTCAAGTTCACCACAAGCTCTTGGTTCGCCCCCAGCAGTGCCTTCAAGAACCCCGAAGACGCCAAGATCTTCATTATACAGTGTAGCATCTGGGGACTCAACAGTTTCACTCTCTGGAACAGGACCTTCACGTAGCGCAAAGAACGAACATATGTTTGAATCGTTTGTCAATTCAAAGGAAAAGAACACCAAGAAACAAACCAGCCCTGTACCCATGTCTAGTAAACTTGTCAGTGGTCTTCCATATTACAACTATAATAATTCAGTTGGTCTTGGCATCTCTCCGCAAAGCTCTGTGAGCCCCGCTGTTGCAAACACAGGGAAAACATCCAAAAAGTCAATCAATCCAAGTAACTCTAGACTACTTGCAAGAAGTGAGCAGACATTTAGGCGCAAGCATTGATATCACCAATATGAAGGATACATTGGTTATCTAAACTCTCCAAAACTTATTCTATTTCTAAAATATAATTAAAATTTAATTATCTATACCGCACTTTATAAATTAACGAATGCAACTACATATATAAAAACTCCAAATTCTAAGAGCATGTAAAAGTAATAATGAACTTCCAATCACTGATGACCAGGTTTTGACCAGATTTTTTTAAAAATTCTTTTTATCAACAACATCATTACTCCGTTCACTGTTTAAATTATTAATGTAATTCTAATCAAATTCAACCTCACTTTCTTCTTCGTCGTCCTCCAATTCTTTAACTTCAACTTGGAATCCCTCCTTTTCCAGAAATTCTTGCACATTTTCTAATTTTGATGGATGGCAACTAACAAAGACAATACTTTTGGTGCTATCAAAGAGATTTACGAAATACTTCTTAAAAGCATCCTGAATATCTTGAACAGTAACCTGTCCTAATTTTTGTAAATAATAATCGTTAAAATTAGGACCTCTTTGAAGGATGAAATTGTCAATGTATTTGGATACAGCAGCAGAAAAGTACCCTTTCTCTACTGACGCAATACTGTTAATTATCATACTGACAGCACCCTCAAGGAGCTCGACATTGACTGGCACTGCACCTGATGCATGCTGAGTTACAATATCCTTGGCAACTTGATAACATTTAACAACGTCAGAACCACGGTAGATGTTAAAACCTAGAGAATTTGCCTCAGTCATTTTGATCATACTAGCACCATATGCCAAACCAGTACCACGAATACCCTTCCAGAATGGCCCCTCAACGGATTGTAGATATTCAGCGGCTAAAGAGACGATCGGATAATCGGGATGTCTGTAGTCTAGGTCAAAAGGCACTGATGTGACAATGTTCATATAAGCTGATTCGGAAGCTGGAGTAGTAATGATGAATGCCTTATCTCCTGGTGATTTGCATAGAGAGGAAGTTGCATCCAATAGTCTTGGTGCGGGTGGGACGTGTACAACATGATTCTCTGGAATGTTACCCAAAGCCCTAGCCAAACTTTCCCAAGGCTTATAGATATCTGGACCTATCTTAGTGGCATCTGCAAGCACAAGCAAGTGATATTTCGAGAAGGCTGCTCGCAGTTCGTTTCTGACCAATTCTAATTTAGGTAAAATCTTAGTTTCATAATGACCATTTTCAATGTCATCTAAAACTTCTCCCAATATCTCTTCGACAAACAAGGGATCCACAGATCTCTTGACAGATCTTTCAGTATACAAGTGAGTGCCAGTCAAAGATTCAAGCATCAAATCACCTTCTCTCTTTACTTCAACAATAGAAGTCAAGTAATTATCGAGCAAAACACGCACACGACTTTCTTCAAACACCATATCGAAAAGACAGTGCTTGATCCATTCCACTGCCTTTGAATAATTTTCTGCTTTACATCTAATTTTAAAATCAATGAAATCAGGAGCTGTACCTTGGAGACCAAGACTTACTTCCGCATCCACAGTCTCACGTTGTAATTTCAAAATTACATCTTCATAGGGAATAAACTGACCATCTTCCACCATAGGCATAGAAAACATCTCATCTAAAACGTGGTAGTAAGGCAAGAGACTGGTATCCTTAATGATTCTAGTATTAACTAACGCATGTAATTCAACAAACTGTGTGGGGAAATGCTCCAAATGAAGGAAGAAAGGAAAATTTCTTGGTTTAGCTTCGAGAACACGACGAGTAATTTCATCCCCGTTGTTATTATATTCAAAATTATCCAATGTCGTAATGCTCTTTGTATTAATGAATTCAACAGCCTGGGCATGATCTTGCAAAGAGAAGCTCTTCAATAAAGAAACGGGGATTGGCTCATCATTGCATGCAATTGCATTTTGCAATTGTTCGCGTAATAGGGCCTTACCATGGACTCCAAATTCGGCTTCTCTTTGTTTGATCAAATCGTTTCCATCCGTCTCTAAACGTTTATTCATTTTGACACTAGGTTTACCGATAACAATTACTGGTTTATTGTCTACAAAGGTTTCTTGCAGAAGGGTTTGCCACATTTCTTGGGTCCACTCTAATAAATATTCAAAATCTGTTAAGTCCTTTAAAGTAGTCTCTAGAGAGGACCCATCCAAATGTCCATAAATGAAATCGGTAATGGCAGCTTGAGATAAGATAGCATCACCACTTTTTTCTACTTTAAGGACATAGTCCCATTTAGCATTATCCACAACTTGTCTCATTCTACCTAAGTCAATCTCGTGTGTGCTCAAAACTTCTAGAGTTTTCAGCTTAGTAGCTTGCAATTTTTCAGTGGGTACACCGTGAATGTTCAAATTTATGATAGTTCTAACAAAATCGTCTGACCAACAATCTATAGCATTGGCATATGGATCTTCAATTTCTACCATCTGTTTAGTGAGAGGAGCCAAAGCAGTTTCCGTAAAATAATCCATCAACATGGATAGAGCCAAATCTCTTCTATAAGAATGATAAGGTTCACCAATCCAAGCAAATAACAATTCACCTTGACTCTCATCTGCTTCTGGAAATTCTACCGTACTCTCCACTGAATTGGACAACTTAGCAGGAATCTTAGCGCTTTCAGTATCCAAGAACGGCCTCTTATAAGAAGGATTATTAAAAGTGGGCAATTCATCATCCCATTCACCAACGATAGAAAGTAATTCCTCTTCAGGTACGTTACCACTAACAATGATACAAAAGTTTTCTGGGGAATAAGAGACTTCATGAAACTTCCTAATCTCATCGTTAGTCAATTCTCTCAAATGAGTAGTTAACCCACCTGTCTCCGATCTGTAACCACTACCATGAGGAAACAATAGCTTTTGCTTTTCTAACATAGTAAGGAACCAACTTTGAGTTTCAATGGCTTCCATTTCACTATATACAACACCTTTATCACTCAAATGATCTGGATCGATGTGATGAACCTCGGTTAAACATGATTCATCAGTCAACGTAGGATTTAGAATGTGATCCAAATAAACCGGTAGCAACTTTTTGAAGCCTTGCCAACCAGCTGTGGTTAATGTGTAAACCGTTTGATCAGTGGCTGTCCATGCATTTGTTGAAGACATACACAAATTACCAGCTGTGTCCAAAAGTCCCTTATATGGGTATTTTTGAGACCCCATAAAGACCAAATGTTCCAACGTATGTGGAGCTCCTGAGTCAGTTGGACATTCTGTAGCCACTGCGAAGTAACCTTGCACTAGCGGTGAAGTTTTATGATTAATATGCACTAGTTGAAGACGAGTTCTTGAAGAGACATATTTGGTTAAATGGTATTGAGGAGCATAGTCCAGTTGTACTGATATCAGCTTGCTGAACACCATCTCTATCAACTTTTTCTCTTCGTCTTTTCAACCTTTGTATAACGAAACGTTTATTACAAGTCAAATTCAAATGAGATGAGCTCTAGATCGAAAACTTTTCAAATCTTGCATAATGAAAACACGACAAAGCAGGGATGTAATAATCAAGATCTACGTAAGTGTAAGATGATAGCTAGATCAACAATTGCCCATTCAACGTCTCCCGGTTCCCTTGAGCGCAGGAGAGATGGATGAATTACAAGACAAACAAGAACTCTTGAGTCAGATACATATGAAATTCTTTCTTCCTGACTGGCGAAAACCAGCATCAGAAGTCTAACGTCTAAATTAAAATTTCTTTTGAATCATCATTCATAAAGAGTAGAAAAACAGTAGTATATTACTGCGATTCTAATACGTCTAGCCAAGTCTATTGTTGGAAAACAAAGACTATTCGTCAGCATTCTACTGAATGCAACATGAATATACTACAAAGAGGTCATGGAAGGACTCTGAAGCCTTCAAAGCTACGAACGAACCCTTCTATTGGCTTCATTCTTGACTTCACTGTAGCCATTAAAAGTGAAAAAGTTGTGAAGAAAAGAGTTTAAGTCCAGCAAGCGGAACTTTGACCATTTTTAAACCTCATCGTTGCCAACAACAAAAAAAAAAAAAAAAAAAAAAAGAAAATCATCAGGGACGTTCGGGCCTATATCACTGAATTTGCTCGGTTTCGAACTCATTGAATACTAGTAGTGAAATATGGCGGCTCGCTTATAATTCTTACAAAAATCTTCATATCAGTTCAATCTTTTCTTGCATGAGTAGGTCTCTGATCACGGAGTATGGCATAACGTAGATACCACCGATGCTCAATTCAACGTCTTCATTTAAATCTGAAATCGACACAGTATAGCACGGTTTACCTGATTCGCCTTCTTCCAAAAGCGGGTCATTGGGAATTCCTTTAACATAGATGAATACAAATTTATTCCAGTTCGGTTCATCTACCATGGACACACTACCTTCAGTGTCATTAATTGCTTGCAATTCAGGTGGCATATGCTTCACGATGGAATTGTTCAACAATTTTAACAAAATAGCCGAATGTTTCTCATGGTAGTGTAACTCATGGCTAGAGAGCAGCTCATTCAATGGTGTAATACCGGGATCATCTTCATTATCGTTCAATTGTCTCAAGTACAACATGTATTTATCCACTTTATTGAGGCGACATCTCAAATAGCTTCGAATCACGAATTTAACTCTTTCCAATTCAGCTTCCATGCACAGAAGTTGTAACTTGTTATTAGGTGTTGGTGCTGGTTCTAAACTTTCATATTCTTCTAAAAACCCCATGGATACGTTCTCGATGTGATCCATCTGTTCTTGTACACGTCTTAACATTCGACTCATCAGTAAGGATGGATACGGCAGAAGTTCTGGTGAGCATCTCTCATTTCTCCACAATCTCATTAACTGTTTGAAATCCTTCTCCGGTGAGATCTCTATCTGTGTATGTTTGTATCTATTAGGATCTATCGATGAATTCATCATTACAGTTGTGCCATCACTGGGTAACTGTTGAGATGGATCTGAATACTCAACTGCAGTAGTATCTCTATCGAGATCTGCTAAGATATCATCGATATTGATGTCCATGGCGCTTCTCACTCGAAACTTGCACTTTTATCTTACGGTTATGTGAAGTGTTGTTGTATAGGTTGAGATGAGATGAGGTTTAAACATCAACCGTAAATATACAACTGCCACTGGGTTAACGGCAACAAGGTAGACATGGATAAACTTCAAGAGCTCGAGGAGAAGAAAAGGCAATTGAGAGAATTGAGAGAACGTCGACAGAACCATGGTGGTATTATTTCCAATCTTTTACAACAGAGCGTCCAGAGTCCCGTAATGGTTTCAGCGTCTGTACAGACTGACGAAGTGGGAACTATTAAAAGTGAGCCTCAGACAGTTCATAGAGAAGTGATTACTTATGACAAGTCGATTCAAGTCGATTTGCCTCAAGAATCAGCGGCTGAACAGGATTCAATTGCAATAAATGTCCCTGAAACCATTGATGAATCGACACAGGAGGATGATAAGGAAGCTGATGACCAACCCAAGAACGAATCGGTTTTACAACCTCAATTGAAATATCTAGAGCCACTGGTGGTGGAAGATCAGAGCAATACCGTTCATGATAAGAGTTTTTCCATCTTCGAAATATTACAGGAGTCGCACGGATCGCACACCTTTGACGGCGGCAGTGCCCAACCTAACACTGGAGATCCATTTGAACATGTAGTTGAGTGGGATTCTACGTTGACTTGCCCTGAAGGAGGAAGGCTGATATGTGTATCCTTAGATCACTACAAAGATCTAATCGTGGCCCTATTCAGATCAGAACCAGTAGCCAAATTCAACAAAATGGCGGCAACTTGGTCTCATGTACGTGTTTTCAAATGGGACACCGGCCAAATGGTCGACAGTATAGATTTTAGAGGGCAAACATTGCTCTGGGCTAAGTTTCTAAGACGGAATACATCTTCAAACGTGGTTCCTATTCTCATTACAACGTACACGGGCAAGACCATACTGTGTGAACTAAGATGCGTGGGTAATACACAGAATAAGCGAATGGAACGCAATTTAATAATCAAGAATTATCATGCTCATCCTATTTATGCATTTGATGAGTACAAAAATGTGGCTCAAGGAAAAGAAAGATTTCTGGTGGCAAGCAGTAACGGTATTATCAACGAATTGAGTCCTTGGAATCTTTCACCATACAAAGACGCTACATCTAATACCCAACAACTATGGGAAACTGTAGTAGAACCACCTAAAGCATCAGAGATTTACAACCTGAACCATGACGACGACGACGACGATAGTATCGAGGATATGGTCAAAGAGGATTTACACCAGCAATGCTTCACTGATCATTTATTGAGAGTTTCCCTGTACGATGAATTGGCCATAACCTCACTAGCAATTTGCCCCTCAAACCAAGAACAGATATATGTGGGTACTGAAGATGGCGGTATCTACAAACTAGAACTCTCGAATCTAACGACTAAAAACTCCTTAGTCATTCACCAATCAAATCATGGATTTATACCCAATACAATGGCACCAGCTTTCCATTCCAGCCATGTCGTATCGTTACATTTTGACCAAAATGAATTACTACTATCAGCATCATTGGATTGGACCTGTTGTCTTTGGGACCCCAAGAACAACTGTAAATTGGGACAATTCGATGTCGGAACCCCAATAATTTCGACCGAATGGCTAGATGGTAATAAATGCGCTATTCTCACCAGCCAGGCTCTTCTCATAGTTAGCTGGCATATTACGATCTCACTGGACCATCGTACTAGAATTAAAACTTACAAATGCACCTCTCCGCCGCAGTTAGAACACACGTTTAACAATCCCAAGGGTAATTTTACCTGCTTCAAGACATTCCCCGCGAAAGGTTCATCGACCCTTTTGGTATTAGGTTCATCTGACGATACCAGAGTGCAGTTCTACCGCTTGAAGAATCCTCAAACACAGTAAACATCCTCAGGACGTAAAAAGTACCATATTACAGGAATATTCTGAGCTTCTCACAAAGAAATTCGAATTGAGCTTTAGGATTCAATGATGCAGATTTCTGCAATTACTAATTTCTGATCTTTTATTATGTGATGGCCTTGGCATTATCAAGCGAATTTACGGTGAAAAATTGTCCGGCCACCTTTACTATTATAAGATGGAAAATTCACACTAGTTTTGACGCTATTAAGAAGGAATAACAGTGTTATACGAAGCTAATCGGGTGAATTGCATTAATCAAGATCAGTACTTAAATTGCTGGTGAATTATATTTTTTTTTTCATTTTGTTCCTCCGTTAGTTGGTTATTAAGAGAAAAGATGAGTAATAGTACAACGATGACTAGTGATCAGACTTTTATGCCCATTGAACAAGTGCTTGAGCACTTCAAAAAGAATCAATTTGTTATTGTAATGGACGATGAGGATCGTGAAAATGAAGGTGACTTAATATGTGCAGCTGCAGGTATTACCACTGAACAGATGGCATTCTTGGTTCGTCACTCGAGTGGGTATGTATGTGCCCCTATGAGCAATGAAGTGGCAGATAGGTTAGATCTACCACTATTGAGAACTGGTATGAAATACACTTCCAATGCAGATGACAGACACGGGACCGCTTATACTATTACTGTCGATGCAGCTGAAGGAACAACTACTGGGATATCCGCTCATGACAGGGCTTTAACGTGTACCCAGCTGGCCGCAGCCCACTCGCAGTCCACAGATTTTTTGAAACCAGGTCACATATGTCCACTAAGGGCAGCAGATGGTGGTGTCCTTCAAAGACCGGGCCATACAGAAGCAGCAGTGGATTTGAGTAGACTTTGTGGATTACCGCCTGTTGGTGTCATTTGTGAATTGGTCAATGACCATGATGGATCCATGATGAGATTAGACGATTGTAAAGAATTTGGTAAACAATGGGGAATTCCATTAATTACCATTAAGCAACTTGCCGAATACGCCAAGCGCCACGGTCAACAATAAACAGGTTACGATACAATAGTAGACAAGACAGAGAATGAAGAGCAAAAATAATAATAATAAAAAAAAAAAATCTATATGATCTATAGGAGAACTTATTTCTTACCTTTAGGAGGTGCTTCCTTGACGGGGACTAGACGCTCTTTTTGACCCCAAACTAACTTATGTGGTTTCATAAAACTTTCCAAAACAGATTCGTCTACTTTAGCTCTACGTTCTTGAAATCCTTTGACGAACTCTTGTAAAACACCAATGCACTCTTTCTTCATTTCACCTGACAAGAGGTCACCAGATTTGTAATCTTTGGCCAAACGAGCTAATAATTCATCATCATCTTTGAAGAAAGATAAATATTGGTATGCAACATCGATATCAGGATTACCACCTAATTCTCTGTGCTGCTCCATACTCACTTGACCACCACTGAAAGCATACTTGTTAATCTTCTTTTGGATTTGTTTAGGCGTATCAGTCATAAAGATGGCACTAGTATCGTCAGAAGCAGACATCTTGGTAGTGGAGCCTTGTAAAGCTGGGAAAAACTTAGCATGCATTAACGCAGGCTTACTAAATTTCAATTTTTCTGCCACATCTCTACAAACCCTGAAATATGGATCTTGATCAATGGCACAAGGAATTAAACATGGAGTCTTTGGAGGCAATCCCAATACATCTGGATAAGAGCTGGGGAATGATGAAGCAATTTGGATGGAAGCAAAATGGAATTTACCAATATTATCAGAATCATTGAATCCAAATACTGCCTTGGCAGTTGAACCTGTAATTTGTCTAGAAACTCTAACAACGGTTTCATAGAATCCACTACCCATGTACTCCAAATCGGAAAAGATAAAGGTGTTCTCAGGATTGAAACCAACGGCAATGATATCTTTACAATTTTCCTTGGAGAATCCCTTGACGTCTTCAATAGTCAATTTTTGCTTGAACAGAAACTTTTCATCATCAGTCAGTTCGATAACTAATGGCACATCAAAGACATCCTGAAGCCATTTGGTAAAAATAAATGGAATCATGTGTCCCAAATGCACAGAGTCACTGGAAGGTCCTCTACCTGTATAAAGGAAAAAAGGCTTCCCTTGCTCGTAGAGATCTAAAATCTTCGAGACATCACGTTCACTAAAAAAGAGTCCCTTACGCAGATAATGGTGAGGTTTATGGCCTGTAACACTTTCAAATCTTTGCAATAATTCATCTGAGATGCGCTTGGTACCAAATTGTGTTATTAATTTGTCGTAGTCGATAGACTGGGCAACACCTTTATCATCGACAGCACCATTGACATCCCATGGTGTAATGACTTGATCCTTCTTCGATTCTTTCGTAGATAATTGAGCAAGTTGCTCAACAGCTTGATCCGCCTGGTTCATCCTTAATCAGAATAAATACCTCTTATGTGCGTTAGAGCAGCAGTATAGTTCATTATTCTAAAGACCTGAAATTTTTCAACCTCATCGCTTCTTAATGATAAATAGTGAGTCATGTTGGAACAGAAATAGCTTCGAAGTTAGAGCTATAAGTACTGTTTTTGACCCTTTGACAGCATTCATATTATTTTCCTGAGGTGTGAGTTTCCTCTCCCTTTCATAATGAATAGAATCCTTGGTTATGGTAACAAGAAATCCCATGAGCAAATGTTACAGGAGTCCGGAAGGGCTATGGATCAAGCTCAACAAGGTTTACAACAACGAGTCTCCAATTTGGACACTCAGATATCCCAGCTAAGTTTCCAATTGCAAACTTTGCAAAGAAAGATTTCAACATCAAGGTCTGCTGCTGGCCAGAGACCGTTGAGACAACAAGCATTAAAGCTGTTGAACAAAAGGAAGCAATTAGAACAGATGAGGGATCAATTGGATTCGCAATCATGGTCAATGTCTCAAGCACAAATGACTAGCGACAATCTTAAAAATACAATGGTTACCGTTAACGCTCTAAAGACTACGAATAAAGCCTTGAAGGCTCAGTACGGTAAGATTAATGTGGATAAACTACAAGATATGCAAGATGAAATGGCGGATCTAATTGAACAGGGTGATGAATTGCAGCAAGTGTTAGCATCCAATTCTTTAGCTTATGATGCCGAAGATGTGGATGAAGATGAGTTAGATGCAGAATTAGACGCGCTAGCAGATGAAGATCTCACCTCTGGCATAGAAGGTTCAGGTCTTGAAGTTCCTTCGTACTTGTCAGGAACAGCACCACAATTTGTGGATGAAGAGCCAGATTCAGAACCTGCGAAAGCATTGGAAAGTGCCCAATGATAACATATGTACGTATGTATGTGTACAAAAATCCCTTTATTTCAGATCGGTTTAGTTTAATTTCTTGATAGCCATGAAATAATTGCCAATATCTGGACAGTCATGCTCAGCCCAGCCATTAAATGGACGGTACATGACTCCTTTTGTATCTAAAATCTTATGTGTGTGAGGTTCATTCTCTTGGAACCATTCTTTAATCTCAGAGGATTTGATATACTTCGTCAAATGATGAGTACCCTTTGGGACCACTTTAAGCACATATTCACCCATGAAAATAGTGGTAAACCATGAAATAAAGTCTCTATTAATGGTACTCAAAAATAAAATACCTTGCGGTTTAAGTCTCATCCAAGCATGTCGTAATATTTCTGCAGGAACATCTACATGTTCTAACATTTCGAAGCAAGTAACCAAATCGTATGTACCTTCCACTTCTTCTAATGCCTGTAACCTATATTCCAATTTCCCACTTAATGCTGGATCCTTAGCAGAATGCTCACGAGCCACTTTAATTACATCTGGTGTTAGATCTACCCCAGTAACATGTCTAGTAATCGGTAATCTCGCAAGGCATTCCGCTAGAATACCACCACCACAACCAATATCAAGGACATTGAATTGAGCATCTTTCAATTTTTCATTGATCTTTGAATCTAAGTCATCCTCAATTCCTTGTGACACTTGTTGAGGGAAGAAGGCTTTGTATTGGAACCCCGGTATATAAGTATCTGGATCCTCCACTTTAACACTCTGTCTGATGATTCTCTGGATAAAATCCAGCCTACTGTTATTCATCAAATGCAGAATTCTTTGAGAACCATTAACGTCCCACCATGTAGGTGCCAATTCTTGGAAATGACCGATTTCATCCTTTGATGCTGAAGTTGTCTTGAACCTTAAACTAGCAACGCCAGGCCTCAATTGAGGTACCAGTCTTCTAACAGTGACTCTTGGAATCATCTATAATATATTACTGGTGAACTTCTGAAGATGGACGACCCTTCTTTTTTATATCAGTGAACTGTCGTCTCTTCATTCGTATTAAGATAAACTTCAATATTAAGTCGGAAAGTTACTTAACTTTAAACAACTGAAAGTATGATAGAGAGAAAGACTCCAAAAGAAGCTTTGTATCGAGATGAGTGACGATGATTTGGACCTTAATGAGGAGGAATTCCTCATGTCAACGAGACAGCGGCGTTCTAATGCTGGTAATAAGATGAAGAAGCTTTTGGAACAAGAGTTGGAAGACATGCAATCTAGAACTGAGCGATTAGAGGAGGACGAGGTAGATCTGTTGTTTAAGGAAGAAGGCGATGATGAAGACTTTGAATCAGAGGCTAGCGGTGACAATGAGAATGAATTTGGACAGAATTTGGAAGAAACTGGCGGTGGTGACGCCGATGAGATGTTTAGTGAATCAGAAGAAGAACCTGGCGACCAGGAAGAGGATAACGAAGAAGGTGAGAAGAATCTACGAAGACAGGAGAAATTGGAAAGTCGAAAACGCAAGAGGAGGACTCCCGCTGTCATCAAGAGGAAGCGTCCCAAATCTGACACTGAGGATGTAGCCGCTAAACAAGAGCAAGAAGAAAAAAAGAAAGCCCAATATGAACAGATAAAGGCGGAAACTCTGTTGATTACCAATAGACGTACCTCACAAAGATCTTCCGTAGTGGCTAATAAGCTGAAAGTTTACGAGAAATTGTCCAAAGCTGAAAAGAAGAGAAAAGTAATCCAAGATAGAATTAAAAAGCATAAGGAATCCCAGAAGGAGGAAATACTGACACAAGAGGATCGTATACGAATTGCTCTAGAAACCGAAAAATTCAATATCTTGAGTTTAGATAAATATAAGGAACAGGAAATATCGAAGAAACAATCGAGAATTGCACTACAACAGCGCCAAAAGATGAAATTTAAACCTGGAGAGACTGTTCTAAGACAACTGAGCTGCACATGGCAGGTAACTCCAGCTAATGAAATAGAAGATGCCAAATATTGGGAGGAACAGTTGAAGAGGAGGGAAAAGAAAACAAGGAGATATACTAGGAGACCTCATAAAAAGAAGAACTTGGATCCTAAGGAGGAGGAAAATGGAGTGAAAGTGAAGGAAGAGGTACACGAAGAAAGTGCATTGAAAGACACAAATGATACGGGTAGCCAACTTCAAGTCGCTACTAGCATTACAACGCCTCTTGAACCTAATGAGAAGGTTTCCATGCAACCCAGGGAAGAGAAAGAGTCTGTTAAACCTGTGCAGGGCACAGAGACTCTTACCGAAGAAGGCGAAAAGGACAAATCTGTAGCGACAAACACTGAGGATGATAATATGGAAAAGAAATCCACAAAGGAGCCGTCACCGCCTCTTAACGAATCTAACTCCGAAAATGCTTCCGGTGAACAGAGGGGATCTGATACCCAATCTACTCCAGAGGATGGTTCTTCACTTAAACTAGAAGAGGACATTCAAGCTATGAGGGAAGAAAAGAAGACCGAACTTACTGCTGATGAAATCAAAGAAGCTACTCCACCACAATCTGCGAATGAAGTAGAGGCCCCATCTGAGAGAGAAAAGTTGAGTACAGCTACGATATCGAAACAAGTCCAATTTGTAGATGAACCACAGGTGAACATAATTGATTCCAGTGATAGACCTCTTAGTGCTTCTCCCAACATGCCGTCACCAACTGATACCACACATGATAAACCCACGCCAGATTTGATCGAAGATGCTGGAAGTGAAGAAGAGTTAGTTTTTGAGGGACCAGAACAATTAGTAGGTAAAAATTTCATCACTTTGTATTCATTCCCCACTGAATCATACCGTAATGATATTAATAAAGAACTATTCGGAGAAAATTGGGCAAATGGCTCAAGTCATAGATCTTCTGATGTGGAAACAGTCTGCAAATTGACAATGCCTGAAGGGAAAATTGATGTTTTAGAAGACACTTCATTAGCACCTAATCTTTCGTTCTTGAACAATTTCCCGGCTTTTGGTGAATATGATAAGAAGGTGGTTCATGATGTTGATTCGACAGCAAATAAAGAACATGAAATTGAAGTGAAAACTGCTCCACCTACTGGTGTTTTCCTTCCAAACGGGTTCAGGAAAAAGTGCTTAATTTCTAGCAAAGAATGCCAATATTTCGACCCCAAGAACGGTGTACCTTACTCAGATGTGGAAACCTATAAGACAATTCAAGATTTACAAGATCCTATCGGAAGTGGAACCGAAGAGGAGCCCGGACCTCATTACCGGTGGTTCGGATTCGGTAATGGTGGTATATATCTAGACGTTGGTCAAAAACCAGCCAAAGGTGTACCTGATGGATTTTAAAAGGGTTTCATCGTATTAGACGTTTAAATAATGAGATAGCATGTTTGTAATTCCAGGTTGTAATTGTTCTTTTGCCGATAAAATTAAACCCGTATTTTTTTCGTATCATTTCGTATTTTTTAATGCTATCAGCGGCAGAATGCAAGGTGGGCCTTTTCATATCTTGACTGTAATAATTCCAAAATTTATCATTCAGTAATGCAGAACCACTTTCTCTGGTGTTTGCGTTTGATGAGATACTAGCATGCTTAATATTGTTTAAATAGAGTAGATTCCTTGCACGAGTCATCCCAACGTATAACAAATTCTGTTCCATGGGGAAATGATTTAAACCACCGATTAGAAAAACTACAGGAAATTCTAACCCTTTTGAACTGTGAATGGTTGAAAGATTAACAGCTCCTAACCCTTCTGATTGAAATTCTACATCCTGATGATGTTGAATAGCACCTTGTTCCACATAGCTCTCTAAGAACCAATCAGCAAGTGAAGATTCCGGTGATCTGTTTAGAGAGCAAATTTTCATAACTCTGAACATCTCTTGTAAATTTGCTTTAAATTCGTGTATTTCACGTTCACTTTTTATTACCATAGGTGCAAAATCTAAAGAGTAAGCGGCTTCACTAATTCTCGTAAGTAATTGTAAAGGATCCTCAATCTCCACAAGAGGATCTTCTTCCATCAAATGCGAAATCATTGTGATGTAGCCTTCGATCTTCTTCCTATTAGTTACTGCGGGTGGCCATTCATTTTTGGGGACCTCCGTAATATAGTTCCAAAGAGATACCTTCTTTTCATTGCAAACTCTAAATAAACTTTGTATTGCTTGATTACCAACTCCTCTAATGGCACTCAAAGTGACAATAACGCTGAAATCACTTCTTTTTGCCGCCAATGGATCTGATTCTTCAAATATACCTCTTCTAACCAATACCACTGTCCTCAGAAGACCTATTAAAAATTGTACTCTTGAATCTGAAATCCAATCCGGTTGTGCTGTCAGCTTTCGAAACGGGATACCATAAAAACGCAGATGATCAGCAATTATTTGCACATGAGCATTAGTTCTAGCTAAGACTGCCACATCTGAAAGAGTAGCTCCGGAACAAACCAACATGCATATTTTTTCAGTAAGAGCCTCTAGCTCATCAAGAGGATCTCCAATTTCCTGGAACTCAGGGTAGACACCAGATGGATCCTTAAGAACTAAGTCTTTCTTTGCAAGTTCGTCAAGATCCACTTTATGACGCATTACTTTGGAAGCAACAGATATAATTTCTGGAGTACTCCTGAAATTATCGTACAGATGAACGACGGTAAAATTGTCACCTGTATGTAGTTTGTCCAGTCTATCAATGACAGTTTTATTATCTCCCAAAAAGTTGTAGATACTTTGATTTGAATCCCCAAACAGAATCAATTGCTTATTGGCCGCTATTTTTTCTAGCATTGGCAGTACTGAAGGAAACAAGTCTTGAAATTCATCTATCAGTACAACTTTGAATCCATCTACCAAAGCTCGAGTGAAACATTGGCCTTCTAAAGAATCAATACGATCAGAAGGATGATCCAAATAATGAGGTGCATTAGATATCAAATCTTCATTTGTGAAAACTTGACAATCTTTCATGATTTTCATTAACCTCTCCATAACTTCATTCTTCTTAGTATTTCCTAATTTATACTCATTGAACATCTTCTGAACTCCTCTGGGAGTCATCAACCTGGAATGCTGGTTTTTCCAAAGGTCTTGGGAGAGTAACTTCATCAATCCTTTCCAACCGTTCTCTTCAATGATACTAACTAAACCTTCATTCTCAATAATAATTCTATTTGCTAACCCATGAATGGTATTAACATGAATTTGACCTACAATTTCTCGAAGTTCATAATCAGTAAGCTGATTTTCGCCATAAGACTCTTCAAATACACCTAAAAGCTTGTCAATAACGTTATCCACTGCCTTGTTCGTCAAAGATAGTATGAGTATTTCATCCGGCCTCACTTGTTCTGTTTCCACTAGATGACGAACTTTATACAATAGCGTAACCGTCTTACCAGAGCCAGGACCTGCTACTACCTTCAAGGTGCTTGCAGGCTTGTAAGGGAACTCAATTACTTTCCGCTGAGAAGTTGTCAACTCCATAGGGTCCTTTATTGAAGTCAATTGAACGCAAATTCAATGTAGCATCTCCTGGCTAGTCCTAGGGGCAGAATCCTAATTCTATAAAGAAACTTAAGAAGAAATTTCTTGGTATTTTAGTATATTATAACTAATCTATAGTTTCTACGATTAAGGTCTCCTTTCAAGAAGAGATGAGATGTTTGATCCGGTGCCCTCCAACAAGATCAATATATCATGTGACTTTGCTTAATGCTTCTACCAATGCCTTGAAGTGATCCTCGGTCTCTTTGACCACTGCTGGCAACTCCTGGTCTGCTTGGCCTTGTAAATTCAGGTTTTGATGCTCCAGAGTATTGTACAGGAACATATAATTTATAGCCAGCATTCGCTCCGGTGAACTGGTCTTTTTGCTACATTTAGTCATGACAGTTTCGAAATCGTTCCTGATCCTGAATATAGAGTTGTAAAGAGGTTCTGATCTTTCATCTATGGGGGCCCTATGAGTACATGCCAGAGTCAAGAGACTTGTTAGAAATTTGGAGAATTGAATGGTCAACTCTAAGGGTGTCGTCAATGGATTACGATGGGAAGAGTTGTTCAGTGGTCGGGCGACAGCGGCTGTAATGGGTACTTTATGAAGACTATCGCATTGGAAATCTACCAATTGTTGGAATTTGGGCCATAGTAACATCAAATGGTTGTTCAAATTTTCCTCCATGACAACAAGCTGGCGTTTCTTAGACTCGAATTGTAACTGTTGAGCTATACGGATGCACATGAGAACACCAAAAATGTCAAAAGTGTACTGAATTAGTTGCTTGGTATACTCAACAGTTTTGGCAAACGTTGGCTGAAAGATTTGCTCCAACATACCTCTAAATTCGTCTTCATCATTGTTGATTCTGAAGAAATTCCTTAAAAACTCTAATTCCACACTACAGTTATCCAACACTGCCAGATTCAAATTTTTAAATCCTATTTCAATGTAGTGCGACATGGTATTATTTTCTGCAATTTGAGAAACCATTACGGTGTTGTCTTCTTGCGTTAAAATTGACAACCGCTTAGAGATTTGGAAGTAATCCTGAATAGATTCTGCTGTAACGGGACCAGCATTCTTACCATAACCATACGACAGATAGTTGGAGAACATAGAGGTTCCAGATTTGCTTGCATGTACATTGGAAATGCTATTGCTCAATGAATACTGTGAATCAATATTTTTAAGTGGTAAAATCGTAAGGGATCTCACGTAACGACCAAAATACTCTTTGTAGTACCACCTCAGGGTATATGCATAAGCTTGTCTCAATTCTAATGCTAGCGAATAATTATTCTCCACAATATATTGAAAGATGTCTCTTACTTGTAAAAGCGTATCTTGAATGCGTTGCGAAGCTGTTGGTTGATGACTTCTCAATTTCTTAATACAACGTGTGATAAATTTCCTCGATCTGTCCAAGATTACGGTCTTGAGGTAGGACAGCACTTCATACAATAGTTCGAAATCCTTAGGTTTAGTAGCATCTGAGTTTTTGTACTTGTCGTATATTTCCTGTTTATCCCTCATGAAGGCGATATTCTCTTGCCAGGCTGCATTAATCTTGTCACGTAAAATACTATGGATTACACTTGGCGGTATCATTAAATCGTTTACCAACGGACTGACTTTAGCCAATCTAGTGGAATTATACTCTAACATGTTTTTCAATTCAGTAGACTTATTTCTTATGTATCCTAAATCACTGGTGAATTCTGACAATTGTGAATTGAAGCGTTCCATATATTCACGCAAAGGTGGTACAGTAGTCTTTATTGTCAATTGGATGTGTTTCTGCTTCTCCTGTAACTTTTCCAACTCATGCCAAAGATTATTGTTGATCTGTAGCTTTGGATCCCTGCTATCCTCTAGATAAACTTGCAAGTGGTCAACCTCGCCAGGGTTTTCACCTGGATCCAATACGTTCTCATTGACACCTAGAACACTACTCAGCACGTCCATAGCCGTGCATTCAAGTGAATTTTCTCTCCCTTCAGGATTGTTCAACATTTAGTCAAAATGGCCACTTTCATTTTGAGCTGTGCGAAGCCAGATCATTTCTAGTGCTTACAAGGAACATGAAGTGAAAATAGCATTATATTATATATAGACATTTGCGTGTATTGTACAGTATACTCTATTTTAGTTGATGGATTTTGGCCAGTAGGCATGCAAGTTGTAAATAAGTGCCTACACCTTCAAGAATTCTCATGTGAGCTATACCGATTTCTTTGATCATTTCTAATCTTTTAGCCTCTTTCAATTGGTATAAAGTCTTCGTAACACGGAAACAAGTGGTAACGATATCCACAGAAGAATAACCCTTGTCCCAAAGTTCATTCTTGAATAGAGCGATGGATTCGTCAAGTGTAGGTGCCAGTAGCATTTTCTTTACCACTAACGGGTGAGGCGAATCGACAATTTTAAACACATTCTCACCACTTACTAGACTATGACCTGCCACGGTACTTTGTAAATTGTTAACTGCTTGTCTCATATCACCCTCTGCTGTAAAAATAAGAGCTTCTAATCCATCATTTGTATATTGAACATTTTCGGCCTTGATAATCTCTAGCAACCTCTTTAAAACTTGTTCATCAGATAATTTGGAATAACGTAAAATAGCGCATCTACTCTGTAATGGTTCGATAATTTTATTGGATTGATTACATGCGAATGCAAACCTCGTAGTATTGGAATACAATTCCATTGTTCTTCTAAGTGCCTGTTGAGCACCTGCCGTCATAGAATCTGCTTCATCCAATATGATAATTTTATGCTTGCCAGGTTCCAAATGGCATTTCTTTTGGGCGAATTGCTTGATTTGGTTTCTCACGACATCGATACCTCTATCGTCGGATGCATTTAACTCTAGCACTCCCTGAGAATATGAATCGCCTAATAGTTCATGTGCTAAACAATGGATAGATGTTGTTTTACCAATACCCGGTAATCCTGATATGATCAGATGTGGCATATTACCATCCTTAGCGATTTGTTGTAATCTGTGGATAGTCTCTTCATTACCAACGGTATCGCTCAGCTGCTTGGGACGATATTTTTCCACCCAGGGTAGTTCTAATGTAAGTGGAGGTTTGGACATGATGAATTGGGCACTTTCTGTAATGATCTCCCACTTTGTAATGAGTGATTCTCTAATGTTGGTATTATTCAATTGAAAACTTACCCACTAGCGTGAAGATATAGTCACGTGATATGAGTGATACTGATAAGGAAGCGGTTAAGGACGTATGGAGAGTATTTAACATTACGTTTGAAGCCATAAGCTTTATTTTAGATGTTTTCATTCATTTTCCTGGAATTTTCCCCAGAAGTTATTGTGTTTGGGACGAAGTCTCGACAAAATGTTGAAAAGTAAGATTAAAGGAGGGATCAATTCAAGTCTTCTGGTCAGAAATTAAGCTTGGGAAGGCTTTTGGAGTTTGTTGGATCTCTTCATAACAAGATGAATAACATTAGGTTGATATTAGTACCAATATTTTTAAAAAACTCCAAAAAATTGGAAAAAAAAGGAAAAAATGCCTAGAAATACCCAAAAATTCGAATCAATTCCAATATGATGGTATATGATGTCTTGAAGTACTACTTCTTTTCCAATAATTCAATATAATAGTCCTCGTATCACTACTAGTCTATCAAACATGTATGGGTGTTTTGAAAATTTCAGCTCATAGCTCATCGGAAGAAGCTTAAGCTCATCACGTCCTGAATATCTAAGAAGATCGATTT
Organism: Zygosaccharomyces rouxii; assembly: GCF_000026365.1. Taxonomy (NCBI): domain Eukaryota; kingdom Fungi; phylum Ascomycota; class Saccharomycetes; order Saccharomycetales; family Saccharomycetaceae; genus Zygosaccharomyces; species Zygosaccharomyces rouxii. The sequence continues at coordinate 501,607 of NC_012991.1, read as the reverse complement.
AAGACGGTATTAGGCAGCATTCACCACCCATTGTGGGCCACCAAGACGCATTCAATATGTCCTCAGAAGATTACAAAAGGAAGATGACCACTTTACCTCCCACCCCCGAGGGTATGTCCAAGAGCAAATGGAAAAAGGTGTGGAAGAAGCAGAGATATAATATTATGAAAGAAGAATATGCCCAGATTCGTAAGGAAAAGCGTAAGAGGGCAAGGGAAAATAGACGTGCAAGAATTCAAGAGTATATCGATAGGGGTGAAGAAATTCCAAAAGAACTCAAACGTCAACCTCGAGAGAATCCAAATCAAAAGGATTCTGGAGTCAATATTGTTTTAGATTGTGGATTTGACGATCTCATGAATGATAGGGAAATTGTGAGTATGTCCAATCAAATTACCAGAGCTTACTCCAGTAATAGACGTGAAAATCATTTTACTCATATGAAAGTAACTTCCTTTGGTAAAAGGTTGAAGAATAGATTTGATGAAGAAATGAAAGGATGCCACTATGAGCAGTGGAAAAATTTCGAATTCCATGAAGATGATCAATTGATTATGGGGCCGGATGTTGATAAAACTAAACTGGTATATCTTACCGCGGATACAGATGATAAATTAGAAACTTTAGAGCCAGGAATGACTTACATCGTTGGTGGGATTGTAGACAAGAACAGACACAAAGCATTATGTTATAATAAGGCTAAGGAAATGGGCGTTCCTGCTAAAAGGCTACCCATTGACGAATTTATCAATATTTCCGGGCGTAAAGTGCTAACAACTACTCATGTGGTTCAACTGATGCTTAAATATTTTGACAATCACGATTGGAAAGAGGCATTTGAATACGTGTTACCGCCAAGGAAATTGGATCAAGAAAATTCACAGGACGATGAGGATGATGAAGATGAAGAAAGTGAAGATGGTGAGAGCGAAGAAGGTGGCGAATAAAATCGTAGATTCTTGTATCATAGTCTAAGTTAAGTATATGTATCTTTTAAAGTCGGGTAAAAAGTATGCGCGACTCGGAAGCCTTATGCGGGAAGAGTGAAAAAAAGAGAAAATTTCAGTATTTCACCATGAAATATGAAATATGAGTGACTCAGGCAACTAATAAAGCATTGAATCAATCGTGGAAGGTTTGCAAACGTTCTGAACTCTTTGAAAATAATTTACAAAATGCAACTAGTGCCTATAGAGTGGAATTCTGAGAATATCAGTGGTATAGCGGGATCCATCTCCATCGCATGTTGGGTAATAGTCTTCGTACCGCAGATCTATGAAAACTTTCATAGAAAATCTGCTGACGGTCTATCTTTGATGTTTGTGATTCTTTGGTTAGCTGGTGATGTTTTTAACCTGGTAGGTGCCATGTTACAGCATTTATTATCAACTATGATCATTTTGGCCGCTTATTATACTCTAGCTGATATCATTCTACTAGTTCAATGTTTCTGGTACGGTACTGAGGAAAAAGTTGATCCTGTTCATCTATCGCCAGCTAATCCTATAAACGAAAGCGTCTTACAAGACGTTTTCCATGAGAGTGAGCCTCTTCTACATGCGGAGATTAGAAATCGTAGTAACGAACCAAACCAAGAGTATCAAACTCTAAACAGTGCAGAATTGATTTCTGAAAATGGGGCAAAAAGATATTTCAACGATCTATTCATCGTTTTTGCAGTGGTTATTGGTGGCTTTTTGTCATGGTATATCTCTTATTGCAACAATCCTCACAAATCAAAACCCTCTAGTCCTGACTTAGATATGAATTGGTTAGCACAGCTATTTGGCTATCTAAGTGCTGTTCTTTATTTGGGATCTCGTATCCCTCAAATTCTGTTGAATTTCCAAAGAAAATCCTGCGAAGGTATTTCTTTCCTGTTTTTCCTATTTGCATGCCTCGGTAATAGTGCATTTATCTTATCAGTGATTATCATTTCCTTAGATCCAAAATATTTATTGGTTAACGCTTCGTGGTTAATTGGGAGTTTAGGAACTTTATTCATGGATTTTGTTATATTTATTCAATTTTTCGCCTATGGTAAGGGACCTTCAGCATCTGTGGGTGATTTTGCATGAATTAAAAGCTTTAGAACAGAAAATAATACAATTGATGGGATTAATTTTTAAAATTCATAATAGCTTTTTTTTTTACTGTATGTGCAATAGTATTGCCAATGACTGTGACAATTTTGTCCTTTCTTTTTCCTTCCGCGCTAGCCGCGTCAATCGTGGAGGTTTTAGGCAACAGCGACACAAAATATATTTGGTAGTTGAGTAAAATAAAATAATACTAATAATAATAATAATAATAAATACTGGCGGTGCTGAACACTGTCATTGTTACAATTAATCACCTAAATTTATTTTGGACATTCTCAAAGGCAATCTAATTGGTTCTTTTAGATATTCCGGGTACTAGCGGTTAATGCCATTGCTTAATTCGGACTACCTAGATCGATCAGATATGACCAATTCCGAAATTGAAACTTCAATGAAAACGCCTGAAACTTCGTTTAATGGTGATTATCACCAAGATGTACACAGCTTGGATAATTATTCAGTAAGAGATGATGATGAGGAGGACACCAGTTCCGATGAAGAAACGCAGGGAACCAATCAGCCTGAGAATTCCTCTCTGAAAAGTTGGTTCTTTAAACCTAAGAGTAAATCTGCGGCAACCAGCCCAACAAAGGAAAATGCCAAGGAGGAACGCATTAATTCTTCAGGATCTGCTATTACTCAAAGTACACCAACAAATTCTAAAAGTGGATCACCTTTTAGGAAAAGCTTACGCTCTTTCTTTCGACGTGAAGAAGTTAAGGATTCTGATGTAACTCAACCAGAAAACTCTACCCTTGAATCAGCTAAAGACGAGGAACCTCCTAGGCAGCATAGGTTTTGGAAGTCTTGGAGGGGACATCATTCTCATCCAAATGGTGATTACAGTGATAGTGAACATGATACACCTCAGCAAGAAACGGTAGAAAACGACTTCAATGCTTCAAAGGTGGATCCAGATGACATGTTGACGCATGAACAGAAGCGTGAAAGGAACATGGAAAGACTGACTCAACAATTAATGAATTTTTCCTCTGATGATGATGAAGAAAATGGACGTAAATCACATCGTTATGCTGCCGAGAAGACTCATGGAGCTGGCTTCATAGAAGGAAATGTTGTTCATGATGATGACGATGATAGTAATTATGAAAGCAGTGACAGCAGTGCATCAAGCTCAGTTGAAAGGGCTAGAGAGGTAAAAGCAAAAATAGGACAAGTCTTCTCACCTGCCAGTGAAGAGATTTTGTGCAAGAATAACGAAATTTCACCAATAACCCCAGTTGACGATGTTATGGATAACCCATATAAATATGTCTTTGAACCTGTTAAGGCTCAATCTAATGCATCTATTGCCCATGACTGTAGTTGGATTGATAAGAACTCTGTTGCATTTGATAATTTCGATAAAGCATTAAGGATATTGACCGATGGTCTCAATTGTTCATCTTCCCTTGAAGGCTCTTTATTTACGATATCAGAGCTAAGCAATGAGTTTTTGGACATGGTTAAGAATTATACTGAGAATCATGAAAAGGTCGCTCAAGAAAAAATTGATATGGAAATTACACTCAACACGGTTCAGAGTTCATTTGGTAATCTTAGGAAAGAAGTTGAGGATAAGGATCGAGAAAATGTCAAGTTGAAAACAGAGTTAGAATTGTTGAAGGATAAATATTCCCATTTAGAAAAAGATTTCGAAAGCCTGTCAGAAGAGGCAGAAATTTTGACTGATGAGGTGGCACATTCTAAGAAAGATTTCTTTGCCGCCAAGGATTGTGAAAGGACTGTCAATGAAAGAACACAAGAACAGGTCAATACATTAAAAAAAGAATTGGAAATTAAGACTAAAGAATTTGATGAAACTTTAGCTGATTTACAAAGGGAAAGGGCAAAACAAGATTCGAGTCAAGCGAATCAAGAAACTTTGCAAAGTAAACAAGATTCGCTACAGAATAAATTAGACTGTTTAGAAGCCGACAATAAAACAATTAATTGTGAATTCCAATCTTCTAAAAAGGAATATGACATAATGAAAGCCAAGTATGATTTCGTTGAATCACAATATCAAACACTGAGAAGTGAGTGTGATGCGATTCGCGCTAAACATGAGTCTATGCAGACTAATCACCATTCCATGGAAGAGCAATACGAATCTTTACGAGCTGCGCATGAATCCTTGAAGTTACAATTTGATACAGTCCAAAATGATTACAAAACCACAATCTTTGACAACGAAATCATACACGAAAAGAACAACATCTTGACTACAAGGTTGAGTGATCTAGTTGGTTCAATGAATAAAGGTGGAAACGATGAAAGAGACATGAAATGTAGTAATCAAGAATCATTTTCTAATAAATTGCGTCGTTCTGAAAATATCATTGAGCTATTAAAAGTTGGTAACTTGAAGATCCAAGATAATTTCCGCAGCGAAAGAAGTAAAGTTTTAGATTTGAGAAAGGATAACAAGACTCTTAGGAAGCAGATTCAGTTGACAGAATGTTATAGGATCCAATCTTTACAGTTCATGTCTCATTTAATGCTCTATTATAGGGGAATTGTCACGGATGAGACGTTGGCAAGTTTTGAATTTCATCTCAAGACTATCAGTAATTTTGGATCTATCACTGAATTTATGGTGGAAGATGATGCAACTGAAAAAAAGATGAAAGACCATGAAACAATGATTGTCAAGTTTTACAACGAGATTGCTAAGGAATCCTTCTTGGACCAAATCGTTACTAAACATGTCTCTTATATGCGTTCAAACAATTTCTTGAGTAATCAATTATCTGGTTTAAAGAAACAGATGTCAGAGTATGAGGAATACGCTAATCGTTTATTACAAGAAATTGAAACTCACCGGAAAACTAATGATAAAAATCAGAAAAAAATTGCCTATTTAAAAGGTGAACTTTCTCAATGTAGCCGCTAACTCTTACTATTTTTTTTTTTTTTGCTTTATATCGATTGACACTCTCATCATTTTTATATTAATTAACTTTTCTGCAGACTCTACTAAATTTTTAATATGGTTCAGAATTTTAGAAAAAATAACGAAGATCTCGGTACTACTTAACTGTTTGAAATTTTTGTTAAATGTATATTTATATATATTTCTATTTACTGGCGCTGATGTCGATGCTGACGTCGATGCCGATGCTGACGTCCACGCTGACAATGACGCGTCAGTTCCACACGTAAAATATGTGTTCGCGATGAGCTTGAACAACTTTTAAGTACAAGACGCATTAAAAGCTCCATAAGTTCGACTTTCTGGTTGAGAACCGTAGTGATTACATCCAGTAATAGATCATTGAACTGCAATGTCCTCTGCAGCAAGACCAGAATTAAAATTTTCAGACATTTCTGAAGAACGGAGGTTCTACAAGAGATACTTGGGACTTCCTGAGAAGCCTTCGACTACACTTCGTGCCATCGACAAAGGCGAATATTATACGATTATAGGACATGATGCTATCTTTGTCGCTGATAGCATATACCATACCCAATCTGTTTTAAAGGATTGTAAGGTGGAACCCTCAGTCGCTAGACAGACCAATGAACCCTTGAAATACGTTACAGTTTTACCACAGGTTTTCAGTACTCTTTTGAAAACTTGTCTTTTAGACCTTGGATACAAGGTTGAGATCTATGACAAAGCTTGTAGTTTGTCCAAAAGTGCTTCCCCCGGTAATATCGAACAGATTCAAGATTTGATGAATTTAGCTGTTGATTCTTCTATTGTTATTGCAGGCTTAAAATTACAATTTAATACTCAAGAGGGGCATTGTGTCATTGGAGTTGCCTTTATCGATACAAGCAATTATAAAGTTGGGATGTTAGATATTATTGACAATGAGGTTTATTCCAATTTAGAGAGTTTTCTGATCCAGTTGGGTGTTAGAGAATGCCTTTTACCTGATATGAGCAAATCTGAAAGTATAAGCAGTGAATTGAAAAAAATTATTGGGGTTATTGAACGTTGTGGTTGTGTTTCTACTTTGATCAAGTCTTCGGATTTTACAGATAAAGATGTGGAACTTGATCTTGCAAACCTGGTGGGTGATGAACTTTCATTATCCTTACCACGTTATTCGAAATCAGCATTAAGTTCCTGTGGTGCCCTATTGAACTATCTACAACTTTTGAACGAGCAAGATCAAGTGGGTAAGTACGAATTAATTCAGCACTCTTTGCAGGAATTTATGAAATTAGATGCATCGGCCATTAAAGCTCTCAACTTATTCCCACAAACAGCAAACCAACCATTTGGTCCAGCAGCGGGTATCTCACTTGGTGGTGCTGGAACTAAAGTTTCATCACTTTTCCAATTGTTGAATCATTGTAGGACCAACGCTGGCGTTAGACTTCTCAACGAATGGCTCAAGCAACCATTGACAGATGTGGAACAAATTGAAAAGAGACATATTTTGGTGGACTACTTAATAGATCAATTAGAACTCAGACAGATTTTACAAACTGACCATCTACCGTCCGTTCTAGATGTTCGTCGTATCACCAAGAAATTGAATCGTAATGGTAATTTGGAAGATGTTCTTAAGATTTATCAGTTTGGTAAAAAAATTCCAGAAATTGCAGATTTGCTAAGCTCCTTCTTGGATGATGATCAAGGCAGTGCTGAAGCTAAATCCTTGGTTAAAAGTACTTGGTTAGAACCTTTGATGTCCCATACAGAACCCTTGACTAAACTGTTAGAGATGGTAGAGACGACCGTTGATTTAGATGCATATGAGCAGCATAACGGATTTATGATTAAAGTGGAATTGAATGAAGGATTGGCAAACATTAGGGATCAATTAGATGCTCTGAAAGACGAAATCAACTCCATTCATTTGGAGACGGCCGAAGACCTTGGATTTGATCCTGAAAAGAAGTTAAAATTGGAGAATCATCACATCCATGGTTGGTGTATGAGGCTTACTCGTAATGACGCTAGAGAATTAAGAAACCATAAGGAATATTTGGAATTATCCACCGTGAAGGCAGGTATTTATTTCAGCACCAAGAAGTTGAAAGAGATTGCTAGTGAGACCGCTGTTTTACAAAAGGAATACGATAAGCAACAGTCAGCGTTGGTGAAAGAGATTGTTAGCATTACTTTGACATATTCACCAGTCTTAGAAAAACTGTCCCTAGTTTTGGCCAATTTGGATGTATTATGTTCATTTGCCCACGCATCATCATACGCACCAATTCCATACATAAGACCCAAGATGCACGGTTTAGAAACCACTAGAACTACACGTTTAGTAGCATCTAGACACCCTGTTCTTGAAGTACAAGACGATGTTACGTTTATTGCCAACGACGTCAATTTGGAAAGCGGTGTAAATGACTTCCTTATCATTACGGGTCCCAACATGGGCGGTAAATCCACTTATATCAGGCAAGTCGGTGTCATATCGCTAATGGCACAGATTGGTTGTTTCGTTCCCTGTGAAGAAGCTGATATCGCAGTTGTGGATGCTGTGTTGTGCAGAGTAGGTGCAGGTGATTCACAACTAAAAGGTGTTTCCACGTTTATGGTGGAAATGTTGGAAACTGCATCTATCTTAAAGAACGCTACTAAAAATTCGTTGATTATTGTCGATGAATTGGGTCGTGGTACGAGTACTTACGATGGATTTGGTCTAGCTTGGGCGATTGCAGAGCACATTGCAAGTAAAATAGGTTGCTTTGCATTATTTGCTACACATTTCCACGAATTGACTGCCTTGGCAGATAAACTGCCCAATGTGAAGAATATGCAAGTCGTTGCACATTTGGAGAAGGACCAAGACGGTCAAAATGAAAGTGACGACATTACCTTACTTTACAAAGTGGAACCAGGAATTTCCGACCAGTCATTTGGTATCTACGTTGCTGAGGTGGTTCAGTTCCCTCAAAAGATTGTGAAGATGGCGAAGCGTAAGGCTAACGAACTCGAAGAACTCAAAAGTCATGACCAAGATTCCAAGAGAGCTAAGCTGTCTGTGGAGGAACTCAACGAGGGAAATCAACGCTTGAAAACATTGCTCAAGGATTGGGTAAACCAACTAAGACAACAAGGTTTGGATGATCCAAGAAAGTTGACAGAAGAAGACAGTCAAATCCAAATCCAGAATCTCCTAAAATCTTTGGCCGGCGAATCTTCCGAAGATAAATTTCTGCAGTACATTTCAGACACCTTAGTGTAGGCAAGATAGTTTATGGGGGATTTACTACTATTACCCCAGTCTAACTGATTAATTCCTTGTTCACATGATTTTAAAGTCCCTTCGAACTCCGTATGACCAGCGAAACCCCGAGGAGGTACCACACAACCGAAAGGGATGGAACCAAGCAAGTACTCCTTCCCGGCAGTTCTCTCCCTAAACCGGTATCGATCAAGCTGTTTTACTACAATGGTAACTAGTGCTACTCTTTCTCTATATCCGCATCCGTGTCTATGCAAGGAGCGGTGATGAAAGGTTGCTACAGAATGAATCGCAAACGGCAAAATTGTCATTTTGTGTAAACCCGATTCCTCCTTCTTCTAAAGGTCAAGACGATACCAGTTTGGCCCCTCCAGGATGGAAGTGATATTTAGATGTGAAGCAAATGGGTATTTAACTTATAAGTGCAACGGTTTTAAGCTTTTCCTCATTTATGAAGAATGTCTGCTAAAATACTATTCACCGAGTGGTCCGTGGAAGGTAAAGAAAATAAGCATATTGTAGTGTAGTATGGCAAGGCTATTACATCCTAAGGGGACAGAAATTTCATTCACTCTAAACAATGGTGTTCGTATGCCAGCCCTCGGTTTAGGTACTGCTAATCCACATCCCGAAATTGGGCGTACCAAGCAAGCTGTGAAAGCCGCGGTTAAAGCTGGATACAGACATATTGATACTGCATGGGCATATGGTTCTGAACCGTTCGTCGGTGAAGCCATTAAAGAGTTGATGGAAGAAGGTGTGATTAGGAGAGAAGACATTTTCATTACGTCTAAGGTTTGGCCAGTCCTTTGGGATGACGTAGAAAGATCGTTGAATGAGAGTTTAGAAAGTTTAGGTGTTGACTACATCGATTTGTGGTTACAACACTGGCCCCTCTGTTATGTCAAGCAAGAGGATACTCATGGTATTAATGGGCTTGCAAGAAATCCGGAGACTCCAAATGGTGAACCCTACTACGAAGTTGACGGTGACTGGTTAGAAACTTATGTGCAAATGGAGAAGATTTATTTGGATCCATCAGATAACCGTGTGAGAAGTATAGGTGTGTCCAACTTCCCTGTACAATATTTGGAAAGAACTCTTTTCGAGTGTGCAGTAAAACCGGCCGTAAATCAAGTGGAAATGCACCCAAGATTGCCCCAATTTGAGTTGAATAAATTTTGTCGCGCACACAATATCTTGTTGGAGGCATATTCACCGCTTGGTTCTCATAATGCCCCTAACGTTCATCTTCAATTGGTGCAGGATTTGGCTGAGAAGTACAGTATGTCTCCCAGTGGTATATTAAATTCTTACCATATAAGACAGGGCAATGCCGTTGTTAGTAGATCGGTGAATACGATGAGAATTGCTTCCAATGTTGAATTTGCTGCTTTGACAGAAGAAGAGTTGGACAACTTGGATCAATTGGGAATTACAAAACCCAAGAGATTTGTCAATGAGAAATGGAATGCCGTTGTTCCTGGCTTCTCCGGTGAGGGACCCGCAATATAATGCCTAATGATTTCATGTAGTGTTGGTATCAGTAGGGTATGTAGTTATTTCTCAATGTATGCATTTTTAACGGGCCAGAAATCGGTATTATCCTTGGATTCTAGCCGCCCGGAAGTAAGCTAACCTCTTTTCTTTCCGCCCTGTATTATGTCCTTTTATCGCCGATGGCATCAACCTCGATACGGAAACGAAACACTTAAAAGCAGCACATATATCAAGACTCTTGTAAAGATATTCTTACTATTGTACTCCAGAGGAATAACTTATCGGAAACTAATAGCAGTTGGAATAGGGATGGGACTTCTCGAGTATTTTAAAGGTAAATCAGAGGATCCTGTAAGCGCATCAGACGTGCAAGAGATATCAGAAATGATCCAGGTGTGTGATGAGGAAAGTTGTGATGGGGGATGTGAAAATGATGATGGTGAGATTGAAGAAGGTGAAGTTGCATTCTCCAAATTGAAGATCGATCACGAAACTCCGCTTTATAATTCATCGAAACCACCTAAATTGCACTTTGTAGTCCCAACTTCACAAAAGGATTGGGCTCATGATGCATGTTCTGAGAATAGTGCAAGCGTTGAATACCAGATTCACAAATGGTGTGAGTCACACGAATCTGATTTCGACAAAGTAGGTCAAGGGGTGAAATTCAATTGTGCTGTTTCATCGTTACCTAAGGATATTATGGATATTCAAGTTATGAAAAGGACAAAGAATAACGTACTGGTATTACCACATTTTGTTTGGATAGATGGGTTAACAAGTGATAAGGTTGATGAAACTTTGGACAGATTGGTACCAGAACTGTTAACGAAGAGTGTTGAAGAATTGCCATTAGAGGCAATGGGGTTAAGACTAGCCAAAGAACAAGCATATGTGTTCATATGTTCACACATGAAGAGGGATAAAAGATGTGGTGTAATGGCACCTTACCTGAAGAAATCAATTGATAAACAACTACAAAAATTGGGGCTCTATAGAGATAACTCTGATTTTTCGCCAGATGGAGTTAGAGTTGCATTTGTTAACCATGTTGGTGGGCACAAGTTTTCAGCTAATATGCAAATTTATTTGAAAAACCCAAATACTCTAATTTGGCTTGGTAGAGTTACGCCAAGAAATGTGCCCTACGTTGTTAACGAACTAATTGTACCTGAGAAACCACGTCTACCATGGCCAGAGAAAGTTAGATGTCTACAAAAATACGATTGTTGGTAAGAGTGGTAAAAAGGAATAATAAAAAAGCAACTCCCGCTTATGTACACTACAACTCATCGTGCTCTTGGACATTTTCTTCGGTTTTTTCTGGAATTGGTCCTGGTTTTAACAATTTAACGATTTCCAATTGGAACTTAACAGTCTTCAATTGATCTTCGTTATTGTTGGCAATCAGATTTTCTAATCTGGATTCTTCCGCATCCAAATTGTTAATATCTAATTGTCTGGCATAGTTTTGACCCAATTGACATAATTCTATTTCTTGCTCATCATTTTCATCATTGCAATCATATTCAGGTTTAGTAACTCTCAGTGCCAATCTATGTACTTCATGCTTGGATCTAATAGTTTCAATAAAATTACGCATACTTTCCACATCTCTATTACCACTGTATCCATAAACTCTTTCCTTATCCAATTGCCATTTAGGATCTTGTATGTGGCGTCTGAAGCGTGTCCACCATCTTTGATAGAATGGCATTGATGTATAGTCTGGTTCATGTAGTACTAGCGGTTCATCTCTAGGCACAATAAAATTGATCTGAGGGAACCCAGTCAATTCAGTACATACCTTGTGGGAATTGAAAACTTCACAGCTGAGGTCGAGAAATTTGATGGGCAGTTTGCCTTCATCGTCATCATAGGACAGCATTAAGTCCCTGAAGATGGGCTTTAAAGTTTTACAATGGTGGCACCATTGGGTTGTATATTCCACCATGGTATATGAATCCACACTGTTGGCTTGATCATAGTAATCGTCAATATTCATCACCAAATCGACGTGTCTTTCCTTCCAAGCAGCAGCACAGCCATTGGCACTTAGTAACAGTGGTAAAGTCCATGAGAAACGCATTGTCGACCTCTTTTACTGTATTATTTTCTTCCAATTTGCTTGTTTTTTGGAGGCTGATTAGTAGATGGTGTTAAGATTCAGCTCTTTAATAAGGGCTTATGTACATGTACACATTAGCATGACTAAGAAGAGATAGACAAGAAGAGTTCAAGATGATTTTAAGTTGGTTACTTCAGTTGTTAACAGCTTGTCTTCTAGGTGTAGCCTATGGTGATTCTCAAGAGGCTGCTAAAATTGCAAGAAGAATGGTTGATAGTGAATCTACACTTCATTTCAATACTTTAAACCCTGATGGTACTCCAGTATCCTTTATTGAATACTACATATCCTCAGATTCATGTCCTGATCTTCAAGAGGTTAGTAATAATGGTAACCCCATATTGTTTCTATCTACAATGAGCACTTCCTACAAGAACTGGTATCAAAGGGGCTCCATGTCATTAGCGGTAGAACGTTATGGGAAACGTCGTTTCGAGAATGCATTCAATCAACCAAGAGCTAATTTGTACGGTCATCTTCGTAATCTAACTCTATCGGATGAGGATCAAGATAAACTGATTCGTTGCTTCATTAGAAAGCACCCTGATGCTCATCGCTGGTTGCCAGGAGACAAACATCCTATTATTCATGACACCATATGGGTAGAATTTGACGTGGAGAGTCTATATTTCATTGGAGGCTTTGGAGACAGATCCTATATTGGCACTCTTACTGGTGATGAATATCATCGTGGTATTGGTAAACTGTATGCAGATCATGGTCATCGTGATCGTGTAATGGATTCTAATGAGTGTGAAAAGTCCCTTTGGAATCAATTTACAAGGTTTATCAAAACTTTAATGATAAGGTACTAAGGTTATGGTTACAGTTAGGTTTTATGGGTATATATAAGGTATATGGTATTAGTATAAGTTTAACAAGCACAACGAACAAAAATTCAAAGGATTGGGAAATATAATCATGGATGATTCTAAATCGTTTGAAGAAAAGTCTGATGAGTCTATGGATTCTTCAGAATCTGATGAAGAGGGACTGGTTCCGTTACAAAGGCCTGTATTCCTCAAGAGACCTGGTCGCCAGCAAGGTGACGATGATGATAGAGATGTTAAGAGGAGGCAAACTCCAATGCAGGTTGTAGAACGTGAGAATCAGTCATTAAAAGCTCGTGAAGATGCTCAGCAATTGATAGGAACCAATTACAGTTCTGAACAAGACATGGTGAGACGTGCACTTACTTTGGATGATGATGATTCTAGGGATCCTGAACTAGAGAAGCAGCTGTGGTTTCAGAGACAAGAGGCAAGATCTCGAGCTCGCAGAGATAGACTAGTGGCCCAGCAGTTGGAATGGGAGGCCTATGAGCATAACAGACAACAGGGTAGTAAACAATTAAATACTACACCTGCACCTGCACCTACACCTGCGCCTGCTTCCTCCTCTTTCACAAGAACTTCCAACAACGATAATCGTCATTTCAAACCTGAACGTGTTAGAGACACTACATTTGGTGCAAGTAAGAATTCAACACAAGACACAGAGTATTCTATTTTGTAAGTTAAGATGTCACTAGTACCGTTGAAGCCTGATTTGCCGGTATTTCTAAGGCCGTACTTGCCTCCTGATAACGATTCTAAACCGTTTATTACTCTGACATACGCCCAATCACTGGATTCGAGGATCTCTAAAGGTCATGGTATTAGAACCACTATTTCACATCCAGAGACGAAGACTATGACCCATTATTTGAGGTACCATCATGACGGAATCCTGGTAGGGACAGGTACGGCATTGGCGGACGATCCTGGTCTCAATTGCAAATATAACGATGCTATGGATCAATCACCAAGACCCATTATCCTAAACCACAGTGGTAAATGGAAGTTTAACGGTTCCAAATTACAAGAATTGTACGAGAAGGGCCATGGTAAAAAGCCGATTATAGTAGTTTCTGAACTACCGGTGGATGAGGATTCAAGTGTCGATTATTTGGTATGCCAATCTAGACAATGGAGTATTTTGTTCGACAAATTGCATAAGGAATATGGTTTGAAATCCATCATGGTAGAAGGTGGTGCAAACGTGATAAATCAACTGTTAATGAGTTCAAACTTAGTCAACAGTTTGATTATCACAGTGGGGCCCGTATACCTAGGCGAAAAAGGTGTTAGTGTTAGCCCTGCTGGACCATTACAACTAAAAGATGTTGACTGGTGGAAGGGTACGAGTGATGTGGTAATGTGTGCAAGACTTCACTAAAATCATTATCTTTTTTTTTTCGCTTTTTGTCTACTATACACATGTATAAGAAAGATACATCAATCTATGAGACCGTTACACTACATGCAAATTCTGTAACTTGCATAACGACCTGACGTTTCACTTTTTCTAATAATTTTAACGACTTCACCTCTTTTCAATCCTAAATATAATGCCACTGGATCTGCTCTTTGGATCCTTGGTAATTGTGATTCCTTTAATCTGTATCTCTTCAACAATTCCCTCTTTTCATCTTCACTAAACCTTATATGCTTGGGAACTAGTTCGTGGTGTGTAATGTTAACCACAAGTGATGCTTCATGAAAAGTTTCAATGGTGGCAGGAGGTATTGATGGAACTAACTTCATTGCACTTGGTGTAACATTATTTTGGTAAACGAAGATACCAGTCTGGAAGTTCTTCTCTTGAATATGTATGACAAATGTTTTCATAGTTTTAACACCAACAGTTGGTTCATCACAGAATTCAACCCATAATGATCCCATGCTGGGAAATTTGGCAATAGATTCCTCGGTTGGGTTTGATTGGAACGACATCATCTTACGTTGAGGTCTACCCATTGAATCACAGTATTTAGCCTTGAAATCTTCCAATGGCAATTCTATTTCCTCTTGAGCAATAAAATAGCCTCTGTCCTTAACCATCTCTTTGACGGTTTTAAAGGTTCTCCAAAGTCTGGAAATGTTTCTTTCGTTCTCTTGGTCCATATTGGCGGTAAGGGTTCAAAGTCCAAATATATTCACAATTATCACTATCGAATACCTCTGAAGGTCCTCCGGGAGACTGGTAATAAGGCCTTAATAATGGGACTATTCCGCTAATGTTAGCCTGCTCATCTCTTTAAAGATGAGCTTGTTAATCTCTAATGCTGGAAAATTTTCAATCTGAGTTAGAGCGGCGTCACAGTCACTTGATACGGGATAATAAGCTTTTAAAAAAAAAGAAATAAGAAAGTATTAAAAATATTGTAAATCTTCTAAAAAGTCATGACGGCATAAAATTAAGCAATTGGATTGTTTGTTGTTCTTTCTATACGATATCCACTAAATATTGTAACGTTCATTCGTTGGCTGACTTACAGATGGTAGCATTTCCGAAACAAAATTAAATGGCGGATGGAGCTGATGTTTTCCTCCTGTATTCAAAGACGATATCTCCTTGTGATTTCCAGTAGAGTGTTCTCACCGTGCTCAACGTCATGTCATTGTCTAATATTTGGCCCTTGCACAATAATTCTAACCATTCGCTGGGTTCTATTTTGTTTCTCATCTCCGGTGTCTTGGTTTCAAATCTATCGACAATATAAACCTTGATTTTCTTAACTTTAATCATAGCCGGTGCTAGTAATTTCAAATTGGTTTCGGAAACTTTGGGAAGATCTGTAGTCCCCAGTAGCGTATCATTAGATCTTAGACCTGATCTGCCAAATTTCATCTTGTAATGTTGTAGAGAAGACGGCTGCTGCTGTTGAGAAGAACCCTGAGACGAACCTTGGGACACAGTAGCTTGATCATTACTACCACGCCACGGTGTAATGACAAAATTTAATTTCGGTTGTTGTTTGACTACTTTAGAATCACAAAGTAGTGTTTTGGAAAACCAAAACGGCAAAATATTTTCTAATTGTTCATAAATTTGTCTTCTATTGCTACCATTACCAAATTCTCGATCTGCCCATTCTTCTTTACTCAGTTTTTCCTTCTCCTCGATAACCCTCTCTTGCTGCAAAGGCTCCCCTAGTGTGTCCTCGAAATCTTCACTTTCGTCGCCATCAACTTTTTCCAAAGTCTTTACATACTCATCATTGCGTGCAGGCGGTAAATATGTAGAGAAAAGAACTCTTCCACCGCACGATCCCTTCTGCCAAGAATGTAATACTATGAGTACACCATTGGTAACACGAATTATTGGTGAGCAAGCATCTCTTATTATTTTGGTATGTGGTGGTTTTCTAGAAAGCATCTTTAAAGTCGAAGTATTGTTACTCACCTGTGATCTGTAGTTGTCGTGGAATTGTTCAATCAAATCAGACATGCTCTCCTCCCTAGATTTTTTCCTCTGTTCAGATTCGGCAGGTTCCGCACTAGTACTTGTAGGTTTAGTTGTGTCGCTAGGTTGTGGTAACGGTACACTATCGGTACTTAATTCAGAATTCCATACGACCGTTTCCGCTGGGGCATGAGTACTCGTAGTTGTTGTATTCACAGTGTTTGTTGAAGTAGCACTGGTATCTTTTGTATCATCGTCTACAGCAGACTCTTCTGCATCAGAAACCGCCGAAGTATAATTACTATCATTACTACCACTAGATCCCGCTAATGCACGGGCACTAGTCGTCTTGAAAAGTCGTAGTTTACGTCCAAATAGAGAACCTGAACTTGTTGTACGAGCCTCAGTTGTTTTCAGATGGGGGGGATTGTACCCTGAATCACTATTGGCATCGTTACTACTTGCATTAGAAGAAGCCCTTGTGGTCAATCCGCGATCACTGAATGCAGGTGGTCCTAAAAATGGCTTGTCGTCCACTGGTAAGGGTGACTCCCCTTGTAAAAATGGGCTATTAGGTGCTGAAGTAGAAGGCGAGCACCTCTCTGTCGCAAGCTGACCAGCATTGGTATTTAGTCTGTGGAATGCAGACTTTCGTCTTGTAGCACCCCTCTTAGTGTCTAATGGTGATTCTGTACTGTTGCTCGTCTCCTTATGGAAAAAAGAACTATTCTTCTTCTTGGAAACCATTTCTAAACGATAAACTTTATCCTTATGCATTTCATACATGACTAATTCGTTGAAAAGGGAATTGGCTACAATTTTACCCAAGTTATAGCGCTCATCTGGGTTGGGCTTCAAACCATTTACCACATGGTATTCTTTTAAAGATGATCCATAAACTTCGGTGTTCAAAAGACGTTGATTTAATTTAACAAATAAAAGTCCCACTTTGACAGATACTGAACACCAATGAGATAAAACTTCCCTAGATGTATATTTGGAAACCACTTGATCAAAATTACCCTCAGATGGATCAAATGTGTCTAACAGTTCACAAACAACGATATCCCATCGTTGAATTTCGCCCTTGGTATTTTCTGTAATAACATGTCTTCTATTGGTCAATAGAGAGCTTTTTGTGAGTGCAATACCACCTTCAGCCACGGCTAAAGTGTTATTACTTAAATCCAATCGATTTAAATTGGAATCAACTGATTGGGAAAACAGTAAGTAGTTGTTGCGTAGCCAATTGATACATAGAATTCCCACATGTTTTTTCTTTGGCTTTGTCGATGATTGTGACCTTGTATCTTCATTAGTCTCTTCAATACTTGGTTGAGGTTCGTAAACAACCTCTAATCCGACGTTTTGAATATTGGAAAAGTTTGATTTTGTAATTCTACCCTTTGAATCCCCGACATATAATTCCTCTAGACTATTACCTTCAATACACCAAATTGAACAATCCCATTTGAAGGAAGCTAAGATTTTAAGCACGCTCGTCACTTCTGTTAAATCCCAGATACAGATCAATCCATCAGAACAGGTGCTAACCAGTCTAGTATAGTCATCAAACATTTTAACCACTTTCATGTTAGTAAAATGAATATTTTTAACTCTTGAAAATTCCTTATCCTGTTTGCTAGAATAAAAAATTAAATCACCATTTCCATCCCCAATAATAAGATCAAAAGGTAAATTTTTATGTGCTCCTACGGAATCCATTGTATAAATGGATCCTGTATCGTTAGCTTGAATATTATCAAAAACCCGTATACATTCGGCTCCATTAGATTTAGATTCCATCTTCCAAACTTTAACTTTCTTATCAAGACCACCAGTGGCAAACATAATGCAGTCTTCTTCTGTCGTTGGTATTCCAACGATACACTTAATGTAATCCTCATGATCGCCAATAATCTTCGTTTCCCAATTTCCCAATGCAGGCTTCCACGTTAGCAGAACGATGGAAAAATCGTAACTCACAGTAACATAACTATCAATATCCACTTGAATTATATCTGAAACCCAATCGCTATGTGCCTGTACTTTAACACCGCCAATGGAAACACCTTCGGGCGTACAGAGATGTCTTATCACTGAACCATCTCTACCACAAGTTATAAAACAGTCATTACGATCATAGGGGTACAGTATCTTGCTGATCGGTAAAATGTGTAGGTTTTGGGAGCTACGACCCTGTGGCGGTAAAAGACCATAGCTCACAGTCAATTCGCTCATGCTGCTTAGTTGGCTTCGTTTTTCTCTTTATAAATCAATTGGTTCTCTAATAATAATACTATTGATTTCGCTATGGTAGAGGGAAATTGTTGGGGGAAAGAAGTAGACGGGTATTCGATACTGATATTTTCCACGCCGATAATCACGACTGTAACCACTACAGCTCCTATGAATCACTCGGTGATCCACAATCTGTCGCAGACGGCGATCCTTTTAGTTGTGTAAAGTAGATTACGAGGTATAATGACGCGAGATTTAAAATGTGACAAAAGCCTCTCTGACCATTGGTGGATAAAGAGGTGAACTTCTATAAGGAGCCTTATAAAGATGGATGAACAATCAGCTAATGTTTCTAAACTAATTGCTCAGCTTAAGGGAAAATTGTGGTACTGTATAGAGAAACAAGTAAGTGAAGAGACTTCATTTGACACGAGTTATACGCCTCATTACACAAATGCTCTTGTTGAGATGTGTTATATGCAATTGGTAGAGATGGGAAAGGATTTGGAGGCATTTGCACGCCATGCTGGCAGAGAGACCATTTCCAGGGACGATATGGCCCTTCTTTTACGCAAGACACCTCAGTTGGAGGATCTAATTGTACCGAAATAATAGAAGTATTTGTATATACAAGTAAAAAAAGAGAAAAAAAAAAAAAATGGATATGGTTGGAATTCACCTCTTGACCCATGTGGGCATCTTTCTGGATTTCTTATGACCAGGTTTCTTTCTCTCAACGTGTCTGTAGTCTCTCGTCAAAGTACCGGCCTTCCTTAGTCTTGGCTTTAGCAGAGGGTTGAAAATTAGTAGGGCCTTGGCAATAGCATGCATACTAGCTTCAGCTTGACCAGTAGGGCCACCGCCAGAGGTAGTAATAAAGATGTTGTATTTACCAACGGAATCAACAGCTTGCAGAGGGTATGCTACGGATTCTCTATCCTTTAATTTGACAAAATAGTCATTTAGAGATCTACCATTGACGATAATTTCACCAGTACCTTTCACCATTTGAACTTTAGAGACTGAGGCCTTTCTTCTACCGATAGCAATGGATCTGCCAAATTCGTCCAATGTCTTTAATTTGGCACTAGTGGCTGACATATTACTTTTTCTGTAGTACTGTGATAGTTCTTGCTTAATTTCATCATTGGTCAACTGAGGATCGATGGCGTGTAGTTTGTTCAATAACGATAGTAACTGCTGATATTGGATTGGTTTTAATCGGGTACCACCACCAACTAGTGCGTAATCATCTAATGTAATCCATACCGGTCTTTCTAATTGCTGCTGAGAAATGGATTGTAGTGGAAGCTTAACATACTTGCGTAAAAGGGACTCCAAACGATCAATTCTGTGTTCATGGTGTGGGTTGGCAGAGTAAAAAGTAGGTAGTTTTGGGACTGTTCTCATTGGGAATTGCTCAACTGGTTTGCATAAAAGTTGGCCTGTAGAAAATCCTCTACAGGGCTGCCTGTATGACAGCTTGGACAGCTGGAGGACTCGTGAGAACATCGAGCTTCTGAATTCTTTTGTTGATTTTTTTTTTTTTGAAGTGATGAGTTTTTGATCAACTTTGGTATTCGATGAAGAAAAGTAGAAGGAAGGAAGAAAAAAAAAAAAGCTTCACACGGACAAAGAACTTCCCATTAACAACTATAGACAAAGAATTAACTAGTAGCTCGATTGAAAGAACAATTTTCTTCAAATCTATAAAAATGTGGCTTTTAACTGCATATAATCGTTATTATATCTATATTGGTTTACACTTTATATTAAAAAACTTGCACTTCAGAAACAAACTATCATGACTCATGAAATCCATTACCAATCTTATTTGGAGGTGTCAACGACGTATCTACCGATGATTTGTCCCTTTTCCATCTTCTCGAAGATTTCTGGCAAAGTGGACAATGGGACCACGTTGATTGGAGCATGGACCAAACCACGAGCGAAGAAATCTAGAGCTTCTCTGGTGTCAGCTCTGTTACCGACGTAAGAACCGACAATCTTGGTAGATCTAACGACTTGGTCGAAAACTTCGGACTTGCAGACAGCACCTGCTGGCATACCGACAAGAACAGAAGTACCACAAGCTCTAACGTACTTGGTAGAAGCAGAGATAGCACCTTCACTGACGGAAACGTTGACAACACCGTGAGCACCACCGTTAGTAGCGTTGACAACGGCACCAACAATGTCACTTTCCTTTTGGAAGTCGATGAAAACTTCACCACCCAAGGTCTTGAACAATTCTTCCTTACCTGGACCACCGTCAATACCGACAACTCTTAGACCCATAGCCTTGGCGAATTGGACGGCTAGAGAACCTAGACCACCAGCAGCACCAGAGATGGCAACCCATTGGCCGGCCTTCAAGTTAGCACTCTTCAAAGCCTTGTAGACAGTGATACCAGCACATAGAACTGGAGCAACTTCAGCTAGATCAGTTCCTGGTGGGATGTGAGCAGCTTGGACGGCGTCAGCGGTAGCGTATTGTTGGAAAGAACCGTCGTGAGTGTAACCGGAAAGGTCAGCATCTGGACAGTTGGATTCGTTAGATTGTTCACAAGATTCACAGGACATACATGAACCGTTCAACCATTTGATACCGGCCAAGTCACCGACCTTCCAGTTCTTGACGTTAGAACCTAGGGCAATGACTTCACCAGCACCTTCGTGACCACCGACCAATGGCAACTTAGTTGGCAATGGCCAGTCACCCTTCCAGGCGTGCAAATCGGTGTGACAGACACCAGAGTATCTGACGTGAATCAAGATTTCATTTGGCTTTGGGGTTGGGACTGGAATTTCTTTGTATTCCAATGGACCGTTGCTTTCGTTGAAGACAACACCCTTTTGGGTCTTTGGGATAACTGGAGCTGGAGCAGCAGACATTATGTTGTTTTTGGTTGTTTGTAGTGAGAAATAAACTGAACTGTTGTTGTTCTTGTTCTTCTTGATTTGTTGCATCCAAATCGTATTTTCCACACTCAAGACATCATTGCCCTCTTATATACAAAAGGGCTTGCACTCATTTTGAGCTCATCTGCCGGTACTAAAGGGTGTATAGCAATCAGTGGACAAGTAGCTAAATGGGTAGTGGTACCATGACACTATGCATCATCGGGTAATGGAATGCGTATTGGATGAGATGGCCTAAACAACTTATTCTCGCATCGCCAGATATTTCAGCTCTATAGGGCAGACCTCACCTGTTTGCCCTATGCATCTAGTTGGCGAGCGTATTCCTGTAGCTCATCTCGAGATGGTACTGTGCGGCTGTTACAACTCCGGAGTGGAATCCGAAGGTCTGGGTGTCTGCGTATAGTGGTACGACTACGATTCGACAGTAAAAAAAAAAAAAGTGGTAATAACGATAGAGTGCGATGTGGCAGTACTAGTGTAGGGTTTTGGTGAGAGGAATGGCAAGACTAGTGGTAAGAGTGATCTACGAAAAATGCTGGTTGAAGAAAAAGAAAAGCTGCAACTTTTCATTCTTGGTCGATTAGACTGCTGCTGCTGTTGTTGCCGATGGACTTAGTCCTGGCCCTGCATTCCACTATAACTGTCACATTCTTCGCACTCTCCCTTTCCTGTCGGAATAACTTCCGTTGGTTAATTGCAGCAATATCGGAAGATAACATAGTATGTCCTAATATTAGTGATGACAGCAAAGGTCCGACGACCCGGTTCTACCGGACAACGGCGTCAGTTAAAAAAAATTTCAATCACTACACCACGCGGAATCTGGCTGTCATTGACATACGATGGGAATTTCGGTCCTTCAAGGGAGTCATTAAATGCATATCGTTTATTGATATTAGTTTTCTTTTCAGATTTTTCGTATTGATATCCGTTGTGAAACGAGGACGATTCCATCAGTACCAGGGTTGTATGCAACTTCTAGGACTTCCAACCGCTACACAATATTCTACAATTGTCCCTTTGAGTAACGATCGAATTTGAAACGAAGCCGCTTCCTGGCCTCTCCCTGGCCTAAAGACCTGGTATTTGCCTTTGGGGTGTATGTAACAAAACACTTGAAATTTATTCTCCAATGAATCAGGAGAATCACAACCAAACATTACATCTGCGAATGCTTGTTGAGGAATACAACTCTTTTATGAGCGGCTCGCTTCAGAGTAAAATAGATGTCATTCTGGCGTTTTGCAAAAGCGAAATTGGTATCTGTGATAGACTCACTGGCGTAGAAAGAAATTTGACTCGACACTCGCTTACTTCTTGCACTAGTGAAGTCCACCAAAAGCTGCAGCTCTTTTATTTCATTGGCAGCACTAGTTCTACCACATGACATTCTCAATTAATCTTGGTAAAGACACAGTATCTGCAGAAGACACTGGAGACTTTAATTTGCATTCCGGGAGGAGGTTCTTATATCTTGTTTTATCCGTAGGCAAGTACATGCCACCGATGACCCTTAGGTTACTTTAGGTGATTGTGATAGTCCCATAGGGTGTCTCTTATAACCTTTGAGTTCCAAGATGGCTTCACCCTTAACATTTCGATTGGTACACTAATGAATTATGATGAAGTGTTTATCATTAACGAGCGTGAATTTCTTCAAGCTTCCGTATTATTGTGAGCAGTCATAAATTGAATTCGAACCGAACCGACTAGGGATGGGTATAAAAGGGGTAGAGATGTAGATCTGGGTGGGCATTTCTTGATTACCACACTCGAATATAACGTTCTCGCTCCGGGACAAGGCTGTTATTAATATTATTGTTATTATTATTATGTATAACTTGTCGATCTCAAATCCAAACGTACATGCAATTGAGTGAAGTCATCTTTATTGCAGCATTTGGGGTTTTTCGTTTGCTTGGTACAATGATAGGCTTATATCTTGCCTTGTATTCTTGTGTGTGTCCTGAAACACAACTTGGAGGGGCAGTCGCTTGATAAGAATCTTAAAGAGTGTAGACAAGATAAGCATTCCAGATTGTTTATGATCTAACGTGGTCAGAGGACCAGGAAGCTTGGAAACGCTCGGTTTCCCACTGCGTCACTTTATTCACAGACAACACGCAAGATAAGTTAACGTTTAGGTCTTCGGAGTCGGCTTAACATAATAAAAACAATGAAAAAAAAGCTACAAGTATAACTCAATACGCAATTGAAACGTTACGAATTACCGAGTATCGTCAGTGAAAGTTTAGATAGCGATGTCGGAAACGTAGATAGGCTAAGTAAGAACAACTCTTGTTAGAGCATATGCTGTCGTAGACGTCATACTTCTGGCAGTGTCCAGCAAGATGTTGATCACTCAGTGACTAGGAAAAGTCTTTTGTAATCAGCGACGGTAGCAGATTTCAATCTAAGACTAATTGAGGTCCCTCCTTCGGATCCACTTGAAGAACGCCTCTTTCCCCTCCGCACGCGGAGATACCCTCGCTAGCCCTCTTAAACTCCGAATCTGGGTGAAAGCTACTAGTAAACAATCTGGAGACGTCATCGGCTTCAGGAAACCACGGATCATGGGTCATTTACTCTCTAGGGTTTCAACTTTAATAGACTCATCCTACTAGCTCTAGAAATCACATCCACTTAGGGAAATATCGGAGTTTCTGCCACTCTAATACAATATATATTCCATGAACCCTAGGAGTCAAATCAGCCCGATAGCAAACAAATTTTCTAGAATCAGTGGCTGCCCCGCCTTCTCCGCATGATCTTAAAAAGAAATTTAAATCTAATTCTACAAGCCATCTCTTTATTTGACCATTTCGCGTTCGCGTCGTAAGGCGCTGGTTTCTACTAAGTAATCGTAGTACTGGCTGGGTACGAAGGACTTCTTTAGTGCTTCGTAATGTTTCGTCTGGCAGAGTAAGGAAGAGGGTCAAAGCACGGCTACGAGAACCGAGACTACGCCAAGAGCTTCGCCACTGCGGAGATCCCTCGAAGATAGCTCTAGCAGATCCCGCTCCCGGAAGTGCCTCTTCATTCTTTAACCGTTTTGCTATTTTTTTTTTTTTTTTTTATTTTTTTTAGTACAATAATAATGGTTACGATTTCAAATTTTGTAGTAGTACAGCAATCCTTGTAGGTGAAATTATATAAACGGCGTAGAGGAAACCCAAAACAAATCTAGTATATGTATATATTTCTTGTTTTTCTTGATTCGAACATTTGATCTTCTCTTTGCATATCCTCGAGAAATTCTGATCTCTAGGATTTCAACTTACAGATATGGCAGATTCTTCGTCTTCGACGTCTGCCTTTGTCTCGTCGTTGATTTTCAATGGCTGTATAGCAGCTATATTCACGCTTGCCTTTCTGACTCTTAGACCAAAAGACAGAAGGGTTTACGAGCCACGTACGCTAGATGATGTCAAAACCCTTAAAGATGAGGAAAGAACAGAATCTGTTCCCTCTGGTTATTTCCGTTGGGTTTCATATTTGTTGTCACGTCCACACTCTTTTTTGATTCAACATGCAAGTCTAGATGGGTACTTTTATCTCAGATACATTGCCCTTGGTGCTGGGTTTTCACTATTGGGTATCATCTTGCTTTACCCTATCATTCTGCCAGTGAATGCTACGAATGGTAGGAATTTCAAAGGTTTTGAACTGTTGGCATTTTCCAATGTTACCAATAAGAACAGATTTTTTGCTCATGTCTTTCTGTCGTGGATCTTCTACGGTGCAATTGTGTTTACCGTCTACAGGGAGTTGTACTACTACATTATGGTTAGACATGCATTGCAGACGAGTCCGATGTACGATTCTTTAGTTAGCTCGAGAACATTGGTGATCACGGAGTTACACTCCGAAATAATGAATGAAGAGGCAATCTTAAGCACTTTCCCTCGAGCAGATCGTATTGCATTCGCTCATGATGAAACAGAATTGCAAAAATTGGTTGGAGAAAGAACAAAGAGTGCTCAAAAATTGGAAGCTGCGTTGAACAAATGTATTAACAAATGTGTCAAATTAAAGCTCAAGGCTGATAAGAAAGTCGGAGTCCCTGAAGTCGATGGTGATAAATTAGAGGACTACATTCCGGAAAAGAAAAGACCAAAGAGACGTTTGGGTAAGTGGAAGATTCCATTTTTAGGTGAAAAGGTTGATGTTATCGAGTACGATGCCAATAAGATTGGTGAACTGAATGAAGATATTCACGATTTACAAGCACATTGGGATGATACAAAGATCCTACCTGTTTGCTTTGTTCAGTTTCCATCTCAATTGGAAGCTCAGAGGGCATACCAAACGATTAAAAACCGCTTGAAGGGAATGTATAGCAGAGCAATTATTGGCTTTGCTTCTGAAGATATCAGCTGGGGTAATATGGAATTGACGAAACCAATGAGAAAATCTAAGCGTACAGGTGCAAATGCATTTTTGACAGCTATGATTATTTTCTGGGCAATTCCAGTTGCACTTGTCGGTTGTATTTCTAATATCAGTTTCTTAACTTCGAAAATTCACTGGTTACAATTCATTGATAAGTGTCCTAAACCATTGCTTGGGTTAATTACAGGTATTTTGCCTGCAGTTGCGCTAGGTATATTAATGTCATTGGTGCCACCAATTATTATGTTGGCGGGTAGGAAAAGTGGTTGTATGACTGTGCAAGAAACTGATTTGTATTGTCAAAGCTGGTATTTTGCATTCCAAGTGGTTCAAGTTTTCTTAGTGACCACTTGTACTTCATCAGCATCTGCGACTGTTGATGCTATTATCGAGGATCCATCTTCCGCAATGACACTATTGGCAAACAATTTACCAAAGGCATCAAACTTTTACATTTCTTATTTCCTACTACAAGGCTTATCAGTATCAAGCGGTACATTGTTACAACTGGTTACGTTAATTCTATCCAAATTTATCGGTAAGATATTGGATTCTACTCCACGTAAGAAGTGGAATCGTTACTGCACTTTGGCCAAACCATCAATGGGTGTTGCATACCCAATCATGGAATTATTAGTTGCCATTGCCCTTTGTTACTCAGTGATTGCACCATTAATTTTAGTCTTCTCATTCGTCGGTCTTTCGCTGATGTACCTCGCTTACATTTACACTTTGAACTACGTTCAAGGTTTTACCTTCGATTCTAAGGGTCGTAACTATCCTCATGCATTGTTCCAAGTATTCTGTGGTCTTTATTTATCACAAGTCTGTCTAATTGGTCTTTTCATTATGGCAAAGACCTGGGGGCCATTGGTATTAGAAATCGTTGCATTAGTTGCAACCGCTGGTGCTCATATATGGTTAAAGAGAAGATTTATTCCATTAATCGATAGCGTGCCATTAAGTGCAATTCGTTACGTCTATGGTGAAAACCAAGCTAGTTATCCAAGTGATCAAGGTTTGCATGAAGTCAAAAATGCAATTGATGAAGTTGAAGAAGGTGATATTAAAAGAGATCAAGTTGATAACGATGACGAAAATGATGCTGGTTCATTGGAATATAGATTGCACGATAATGCTGTCGGTACCTCTGGTAAAGAGTTAGATAGGAAGGAAACACTTGCTGGCAATAATGATTTAGAAAAAGGTGATCGTGAGATGGAAGATTTTGAATCTGCCGAAATGGATAAACCCAATGAAGATCGTCTATTCGTTGTGGAACGTGAAGGTGCTCCAACTGTAGGTAGTGAATCACTATCTTCAAAGAAAACAGATGTATTTGCAGACAACAAACAAATCGGAAGTACGAAAAGGATACCATTTTCTGGTGGACCAATTAGAGAATGGGGTCCAGAAAAGCCAAAATCATGGAGAGAAAGAGTTATGTTATATTTCCAACCAAGCAAATACTACTCATTTGAGGAGGTTCGTTCAAGACTGCCGACAGTTTTGGAAACTACTGTTGAATACGTAGATTCTGAATTGGATTGTGCCTACACAGATCCTAGCGTTGTTGACAAGGACCCAATAATCTGGGTTTGTGAAGATCCAATGGGTGTTTCGAAACAACAGATCGAATTAGCCCAAGAAGTTGGTGCAGATGTTAGGGATGAAAACACTGCTTACGATGAGAAGGGTAGATCTCAGTATACAGGCGATCCACCAGATTTCGAAATTTAATGTTGGTTGAGCTTCTCTACAGATATTTTTATTTTTATTCTTTTTTTTTTTTTTTGTAATTTATAATGCTATAATTTTAATAAAGAACAACTCTCGAAATACTACTACTATTTCACGTTTTGTAAACAAATCTCAAGTTTGGAGATTTCAGAATTACATGATGTGGGAGCTGGAGTTTATGCGTATTATGGTGATATTATTCTGCTTAACATGGGCGTCTAATGCTTATTCCCCAGATTTCGTTTATGATGACTTCGGGCTAGAAAAGGATAGGGGTACCCTTTACCGTCAAGCAAAGGGATAAAGGCTTTGAACTATTAAAGACTGCCAGGTTTCGAAGATAAAGCACTATTTCTTCACCCAGTTACCATTCTAATCATTCCACTCGAGAATGAGTGAAACTTTAAGAAATGTAGGTGTCGTTTATGGCGCAAGAGGAGAAATCTTTGATGCTAGGAGAAAACAATCCCTTGAAGAATTCATTAAACATACATTTGGAATTGATAATGTTTTTGAAGATAAATTAGTTATGGGTCGCTGTATCTGTCATGGCAAGAAGGATTTAGAGACTGATATTTTGCTTTCGAATCAACAAGATACTGAAAAATTTATGTTTTCCAAAGAGTCTACAAAGCCTCATATCGTTTTAATCTATGATAAACCCAGTGTACCAGCAGCACCTGAACCTGAACCTCAGAATGATGTTCTTGTAAGCGCAAAACAATGGGAGGAACTTGTGGGCTCTGTCAAAAAACTACAGTTGTCAGTAGATACCCAACACAATAAACCTATTGCAACTCCAACAGTTCCAACACCGGCAGTTGCAGCTCCAGCAGTCGCACTACCAACAGGTCCTGTACATGAAGCTGTCTTTTGTGACGTGTGCTACCCAGAATACGATACATCTGCTAAACCTATTGTAGGTCCTCGTTTCAAATGTTTGGATTGTAATAATTTTGATCTATGTTCATCCTGTGAGGCTAAGGGCGTGGAGGCAAATTCTCATAGACGTCACCATAATATGGCCAAGATCAATACTCCCCTGAGAAAGGGTACTCACCTTGATACCACAGGATTAAGTTCCATGACTTTAAACGACAAGGAAGTCATTGTGGATATTCCTGAACATGAAAAGGATATCTTTGAAATGTTTTCCAGCGTGGAGGCAGTGCGTGAAGTAGTTCGTGGTTACAGGGCATACTGTGCACATCAGGCAAAGGCTGCTTCTAGTGAAAAACCGAGATCTAGACATGAATTTGCTTCACTGGAGATCACAGTATCTCACAGGGACGATTTGTTAACTTTTGATATCTACAACAATGGAAGACGTGCTTTACCCGGTGATTGTACTCTAGTTCTTGCAACATGCGATTCATCAACCTCAGGGTCTAGACCTACAGTTGAAAGTTATCTAGGACCTCATGAATTGAGACCAGGTAACAGGAAATTGTTCCACAAGAAGATTTCTCGTGGCTCGGTCATAGAATGTGCTCGTATTGATATATTGGACGGGAAGAACAAAGAAGAAGTTCTGTACACAGGATCCAGCTCGTGGTTATTGGATACTTCTATCAAATTAAAGCCACCTCGGTTGTCAAAGTCTCCTTCACCATCGCCAACGGCAACATTAACTCCGTCAGCAGCGCCGGAAGATCAAAGTAGCTGCAAGCCATTGTCTTCGCTGGCTAAAGAAGACGAAGGCGTTATAAGCTCTTCAATGACCAATGACGAGTACAGTCTGTGTTCAGACTCGGGCAGCGATACTAACTGGGAGGAGTACGATTTTTTGAGCGAGGACGATGTGTAATCTTGGAGTTTAGCTCTTTTGCCTTTTGGTTTTCTCTTTTTTTGAGGTACTACATAGCTTATGGATATGGGGATAGTAAGTACTTAAACATGGAATAGTATTTTATTTTATTTTATTTTATTTTATTTTATTTTATTTAGTGACATTTTATTTAGTGACATCTTACCTGGCGCCAGAGCATGTGACCCTTTTTTCTTTCTTTCCTCGAGTAATACGAAGTGAAAAAAAAAAATTTTCAATGTTCAGATGAATTATATAGAATTAAATTATAAAACACATAAAGTCGAACAGTAATCACATTTACCACTCGTTAGAAGTTCTGTTAAGACCGTCAAGGACCTCATTTCATCATGGGAAATTTAGAAACAGACGCTGAGAAGAATATTGAAATCTGGAGAGTTAAAAAGCTGATCAAATCATTGGAAAGTGCTCGTGGTAATGGTACATCCATGATTTCATTGGTGATTCCACCAAAGGGTCAAATTTCCATCTACCAAAAAATGTTAACAGATGAATATGGTACCGCATCTAACATTAAATCAAGAGTTAACCGTCTATCCGTTTTATCTGCCATTACTTCTACTCAACAAAAGCTAAAACTTTACACTAAAGTTCCACCAAATGGTTTAGTTATCTATTGTGGTGATATTATCAATGAAGAAGGTAAGGAAAAGAAAGTTACATTCGATATCGAACCTTATAAGCCAATCAACACATCCTTATATTTGTGTGATAACAAATTCCATACTGAAGTTCTATCAGAACTGCTGGAAGCTGATGACAAATTCGGTTTCATTGTTATGGATGGTCAAGGATCCTTGTTTGGTTCGCTTTCTGGTAACACCAGAACCGTTTTGCACAAATTTTCAGTTGATTTACCAAAGAAACACGGTAGAGGTGGACAATCTGCTATGCGTTTCGCACGTTTAAGAGAAGAAAAGAGACATAACTATGTGAGAAAAGTGGCAGAAGTTGCTGTACAAAATTTCATCACTAACGATAAGATTAATGTTAAAGGTTTGATTTTGGCTGGTTCAGCAGATTTCAAGACCGATTTGGCCAAATCTGAACTATTCGATCAAAGATTAGCCTCTAAAATCATTAAAATTGTCGATATCTCTTATGGTGGTGAGAACGGTTTCAACCAAGCAATTGAATTATCTGCAGAAACTTTAGCGAACGTTAAGTTTGTTCAAGAAAAGAAACTTCTGACAGAATACTTCGAGGAAATATCTCTAGATTCAGGTAAATTCTGTTATGGTATTGATGACACCCTGAAAGCTTTGGACTTGGGTTCCATCGAATCCTTAATCGTTTATGAAAATATGGAAACTATAAGATACGTCTTTAAGAACGATGAAGGTGAAGAAGTACTAAAATTCGCAGAACCTGATCAACTGGACAAATCACAAGCTATCGACAAGAATACTGGTCAAGAGATGGAAATCGTAGATGAAATGCCACTAATCGAATGGCTAGCAGAGAATTACAAAAACTACGGTGCTCACTTAGAATTTATTACCGATAAGTCATCTGAAGGTGCTCAATTCGTCTCTGGTTTCGGTGGTATCGGTGGTATTCTACGTTATAAGGTCAATTTCGAACAGTTAGTCGATGAATCTGAGGATGAATACTACGACGGGGATATTGGCTCCGATTACGAAATTTTCTAAGCATGATAAAACCCCCAAGAGATGGAGTATTTTGTAAGTGTATAATTGTTTCCTTGTAATTTTTTTCTCTTTTTCCCCTGCCGCTATATCCATAATTGAATTAATTAACTAACTGTATATTAAATTAAACATACAACATTTTAAAATACATTATAACCTAACTACTTTCTCCTTTTCTTACTCTTGAGAGTTTCGAGAGCATCTACTTTGTCATGACCAATAATCGATTCGTGGCCTCTTTTCTTGACTATATTATCAGCTAAATTGACAAATCCACCGGTCAAATACTTTTGTCGTCTGTCCTTTCTAATGGGGCGACTCAAAAGTTGATTCAAATATGCTCTCGCTTGCTTGGCTTCAACTTTGCCCATGGTTTTTTTCTGTTTCTTACTCTTGTTCGAATCCATGAATTCTTCATCAGAATCAATATCAATTCCTAGATCTTCAGCGGCTTTCTGCATCCAATTATCTTGCTTATTGATAGATGTTAAAGCCAATTGATGCTCGGCCAATTCACTGGCTAATGAACCACGCTCTTTCAATTCATTGACAATATCCAGTTCAATCGGTAATAGAGGAACCTCCTTCTGCCATTTTTTATGCTTGGTATATTCGTCTTCAGCGCTCTTATCAGCTAACATCTTTCTTAGCTTTCTTAGTGGTCCCATAGCTTCTTCTGGTGAACAGATCATTACGGAGACACCTTCGTTATCAGCACGAGCTGTTCTACCAGACCTATGAATATAGGTGTCCGCGGTTCTTGGTAAATGGTAGTGCACAACATGTTTAATTCCTGGGATATCCAGACCTCTAGCGGCCACGTCACTGGCAACTAAAACTGTAGCTTTATTCTGACTATCGTTTTGAGCAGATTTCTGTAGATATCTTTCCAAACTACGGAGACGATTCTTTTGAGTCATGGAAGAGTGAATTTGGAATGCATCGATTTTTAAGTTGTTGAAGTATGCACATAATTTCTTAACAGAATCAATAGAATTGCAGAAGATTAGGGTAGTACCAGGATACATTGCTAAAAAGTAGTAGGAATACAAGTCACGCTCCATAGGTCCACATTCTATCAATGACTCTCTAATTTGAGATTTAATCTTTTCCTCCGAATTAGTATCAACGATGACTGGCTTTGATTTGAACCGGATCTTTTGCATCAAATGTTTCAAGACTTGCTCCATTTCGTCTTCATCCTTCTTCAACGATTTCCAAGACGCAGTGGCCAATTTACTGAATAAACTTAATGAGAAAGTAGCAGAGAAAATCATTGTTTGCCAACCAGTTTTGTCAAAGCTCTTACGAGCACCACCCAATAGTTTCAAAATTTTTTCAAACTCATCAAAATGACCATCTTGCAATAACCTATCAGCTTCATCCAATACCAATGTATTGATACGAGCAAAACGTGGAATCAAGTCGATGTTCTTTTCAATTAGCTCTAAAAATCTTCCCGGAGTTGCCACGACGATTCTTGCACTATTTTCATATTTTAAAATACGTTCCTGTTTTTGAATGGAAAGACCACCTGTTAGCGGTAATATGGCAAATTTTGATTTTTGAATAATCAATTGGCCCAATTTCTTTAGATGTTGAGTAACCTGCTGAGCTAACTCTCTCGTGGGGGTAAATATTAAACCGATAGATTTACTGTGATCGGGTTCATGAACCAAACTTTCTAGCAATGGAATACCGTAGGCCAAAGTTTTACCCGAACCTGTGGCGGCTTTACCCATAATATCCTCATTTTTGAGAGCTAAAGGTAAGACTTCCTTTTGAATATCGGTTGGCTTAGTGAAGCCCTGTTGGGACAAGCCATTAAGAACTGTGAAGGATAAAGGTGCAATTTTTTGCCATTCTGGGAGTTCTGGAGAAGAAAAATCTTCTAAATTCAATTCGGAATTGAAAACGTTGGGTTTCAGTTCTTGATTTTCATCTTGATCCTGCTCTTCATCATCAGATTCCTGTTCTTCTTCTTCAGATTTGTGCTCTTGCTCTTGCTCTTGCTCTTGCTCTTGCTCTTGCTCTTGCTCTTGCTCTGCTTCTTCATTTGTCTGGTCCTGTTCTTGCGCTGGTTCTTCATTCTCAGGTTCAGATTTGGCTTCATCGTCCTTTGATTTCACGGCAGTTTCATCACGAGCAATAAACTGAACTTTCCCATCAACGACTTTAACATCGACACCGTCAATTTCTTCTAATCCGTAGAATCCACCATAATCATCCAAAGTATCAGGAATATCAACTTTTTTCCAATTCAATTCAGTAGCTCCTACAACTTTACCTTGAGGAGCATTTGACTTTTTTTTAGCTTGGGTTTTTTTAGCTGCTTTTGAAGGTCCAAGCTTAGATTTCTTGAGAGCCTTACCATGATTTTTAACCATTTTCTTTACCGTAGTTCTTGTATTGCTCATCTCATCTCATCTCGAATGTTGAAATTTTTCAGATAATATTTTCAAAGCTCATCGCGATGAGCTTCGATGAAAAGTTTCACATAATGAAAAAAAGGTCAGCAATGATATCCAGGAAAAGGAAGACGATCACCGGTCGTCAGGTATCTGGGAATGTTCCAATTAGCATCAAGCCTACTAAATCTAGAAGGATTATCAGAAGATTCCATTTATTAATCAATAAAAGACGTATTCTATGCAACAAACTAGGCATATCACTGGTGGATAATGACGAAGACGCTAATAAGAAAACCATTGACGATTCTCTTAATCCCAAAATGAAACGGCAGTACGAAATAGGCACCTCAAGGGATGATATGGAACCACAACTGCTCAAAGCGCAAAGTCTGCAATCTGAACAAGAACTTGTCCAATGCCTTGGATACATTATGAATCAGATTCATAGTCGTGGTGGGCTCAGGGATTACCAATTGGCAAGCCGTGTGGGACAGACAAATAACAGGGGTGGCGACTCCTCTAAAATACTAGTACAATGGCTACAAGAATTAGGTCACAGAAGCGATGGTTCTCTTAGCGCCTTAGAAATTGGTTCTTTGAGTACTGAAAATCGAATAAGTACTTGTGGACTTTTCGAACCTGTAATACGAATAGACCTAGAAAGTTCACAACCAGGCATTCAAAAACAAGATTTCATGCAAAGACCGCTGCCTAAGGACGAAGGTGAAAAGTTCGATTTTGTATCCTGTTCACTGGTGTTAAATTTCGTCCCGACACCGATACAAAGAGGACAGATGTGCATGAGATTCGAACATTTTCTCAGAGAAAATGGCTATCTGTTCGTCGTGTTACCGCTACCGTGTATTAACCATTCGAGGTACATGAGCAAGAACCATTTTACGCAATTAATGGAATTCTTGGGTTATTCAATGGTGAAATACCACGAATCCAAAAAATTGTGCTACATGTTATTACGTCGTACTAGTTCGAAGAATCAGGAAGGCTACGACAAATTCACCAAGAAGCACAAATTTCACGATAAACCAGGTTTTAACAATTTTTGTATTATGCTATAGAGTACATAGTCACGTGAAACTACGCTGGAGAGTCTCTACCGACACGGATGCATACGCTCAAAACCCTTTTATGAGAATTTCTATGCGCGAGTGGTTTAGTGGTAAAATTCAACGTTCCCATTGTTGAGCCCCGGGTTCGATTCCCGGCTCGCGCAAAGGTATTACTTCTGATCGATAATCCCGCAGCTTTCAGCGGTCTCAGTAGGCATAGCGAACACCGGACGCAACATGTCCGGTTTACCGCGTTTGGTAAATGAAAGCCCGCTGCGGGGCAGACATACAGTATTTTACATTACCCGCACAACCCTTAATTTCCTTCTTTTTGTCTTTCTGTACAGTTTTCCCCACAGATATCGGACCCATTTCTTTTTCCTATTTCACTTCCCCGTTGCGGCGTTAAAGAAGGAAGGATCACCCAAAAAAGAAAAGGAAGGAAAGAGACTGCGTCTCTTTTTTCTTTTGAATATCTTCCTAAAAAGAAAGGATCAAGTCATCTTGCCACCATGAGAACAAGTTAACAACTACCAACAGGAACTAAACCCAACGACGACCAGTATCAGCAAGACCTGTTGAGAACCAGTAGTAGGAGTAAAAGGAGAAGAAGAAGAAGAAGATTGGGACCAATACTGATAATAATAACAATAACTGGTAGTGATACAAGAGGTGGAAAGAGGACAAGAAGAAGGAGAAAAGATAAATATCAGGAATAGGTCTTTTTGAGTTGAAAAAAAGAGAAAGGAAGGTACTTTCCATAGTGGTAACATTGAAATTCCATAGTTCTGTGAGCTTCTCTCAGTAGTTACTCGTCAACATTTTGTTCTTTCTTTATCCCGAACGTTGATAGTATTAAGATTCTTTTATCCCGACTCCCTTTTAAAATAGAGAAAATGGTTGGTCCAGTGCCCTCCTTAGTAAACCACATGTATTGGGAGAGAATCCTACCGATTCTACCACACGAAGTGGGCCATGGTCAATATCATGATGTAGAAAGTAACGAGGTTTTTCTTATGCATAGGGGTATAATAATGGACGTTTCCTATTCACAAGGTTTTGATCCTGTGGTACAAGCTTCCCTAGAAGTAATTGAATCTATTTTGGGTAAACAGCAGAACATTTTACAATTGAATGAAGAACAGATACAGTCTATTTTGGTGCTAGTACGGCTTTTAAGTGATAATATGGAAAATGTGTGGGAAGGTATTGAAGCTAAGCGTACGGGAGAACCAAGAGGCGGTGGTATTGGTAGAGTTATCGGATTTTCTACGCATCGACCATGTTTCCATTCGGTATCGCCACAGCCTTTGGACCCGGAAATTGCCCTTAGATTACTAGATCTATGTGGTAGAATAAAATTCGATACAAATGCTTTACATATTTTGCGAGGTATGTCCCAGCAGCTGTATGGTAACACTTCGTTGGTGTCTGCAAACATTTTACCCTCGCAGCAACAATTCTTAAGGCAACGTAATGGTACTGGCTGTGCCAATAAAGTTGATTTAACCGTTAATTATATTCTCAGATTTATATCCGCGGCAAACCCTGCAGAGTTTACGAGGTATTTGAGGCGGACGGTTTTGAAACCTTTCTTAGAAAATCATGTTGGTATTGAGCAAGGTGTTTTACATTATATGGATCTTTTCGGTTGTGTTTATTTGAACAAACGAAATGTTGCCCGTTATTTGGATATGGTAAGAGGCATGGCTAATAATATGAGGAAAACAATCTATCACTGTCTATTACTTCATTACGCTTCCAGAACATTAATGTTTTGGATAATAGGTAGGCCAGCAGAATATACCCACGTTTTCCGTCTCTTAAGAAGAAGTACGGGATCTAGTAGTAGCGGTGGAAGCATTAGTGGTGGTGGAAGCAGTAGCGGTGGTGGAAGCATTAGCGGTAATAATGGTAGTACTAGTAGTGCTACGGCAAGCTTTGTCAGTCATGATAATGTTAGTTCGACATCAAGTTCTTCTTCTGTAAATGAAGATGAAATTGCCAGGCCCATTTTACAGTTAGCATCTGCTTTATTTGAAGAAACTTATTCCACTTTCAACGTTTCTAGTCTATTAACTTCAGTAACCACTCATACTAATAGTACTAACGGTAACATGAACAGCAGTAGTGGCATTGGTCTTACTGCTGGTGGTAATAGTAGCAGCACTCATAATTCCAGGGAACTACCGACGCCCCAATCAGCATCATCTTCTATGTCAGTTTCTTCTGCACTTTCGACCGGTTCTAATGGTTCAGATATTAATCTTTCGGAATCTGAAGATCAATCTTTAGACAGGTGGCATTCAGACGCAAGACCTATACAACCCGAGGTACCGCACATGCGTAACGTTTTAGAACTTTATACAACACCAGATGGATCAGAATCTCTATCTCATACAAGCGTTCTAAAATTTTTAATGACGTTATTGATGTTGGATCCTGACGTTTTCACAGAATTGAATGCGACCTCTTTTAAAAATGTCCCTGATGTCAAGAGTAATAATTCTAATAATGCGAAATCTGATACTGAAGAAAGGGAAAGACCAATTGGAGGTAGTATAAAACATTTTACTCAGGGATTGAAAAAGTTGACTACATTACCATCGTCGAAGAAAAGAAGCGTTAAAATGGTCACTACTATAGTGAAAAACATCACAGGCGTACACTTAGTAGCTGATCGAGCGATCATGGATACAATTAAATCGTTAATTACACTGTTCACAATGGCCTCTTCAGTATCGCTGGTTGATACGTCAGTACCTTCAGTCTTATTTTGTAAAAGGCTTTTCCCTATATTGGCATGCAATCTAGATCTAGGTAAAAATTGGGAAAAAGAGGCAAAGTTAAATCCATATTTACAGAAATGTCTCGCACGTCATCCAACGGCCTATTGTCGTTTGCAGATTGAATTTTTTGCAGCATCAACTCAATTAGAACAAAATGCATTTCTTTCACATCTACAATTAAATGATGTAGGATCAGGTTCTAATTTGAAACGGTTGACACTCTACACAGAAGGTTTTAGAGTCTTTTTCCATTTACCGAGTACAAGGGAACTTAGAGAAGGGACTGCTCTCACGACAGCCGAATTTTTGAAGACTTTGTTTTATTGGGTACCAGATCTCATCATGAAATCGTTACCATATTTTGATGGTAAGGTCACACATTTGGTTTCATCAATTTTAGATGGAACAGTTTTAGATGGTGGTAATGGTTGTCAACTTTTCAAGATAAGCGCAGCTTCATCATCATCATCATCCATTGCATCTTTATCTAATGCACAACACGCACCCATTGGATCTCCCACCAGCGGCTCTGCATTGGATTTTTACAATAGTAGTCATAGCCAAGCGGTAGTACGAACCAATTCCAATACTTCCTCATCATCGGAAGCTAGCTTAGTGAACACCCCTGTTAATCAAACTGACGTTCAATTTGGTCATTTAATTGCTCCTAAAGCAAGGCGAGTTTCAGGTACTTCGTCTACTGCAAAAAAGACATCCATACTTATATCACCAGAAGCGTTAGAAGCCGATAGAGTTCCACATAGTAGCATAAGATCACAAGGTGCTAACGTCAGTGGTATCGGCGGTGGTAGTGGTAGTACTGCTGTTGCCGGTGACTTTTCAACCATTTCTACCGGTACTTCACCAGCGGTTAGAAACATTAGGTCTCCTCTGAGACAGGCAATACAAAGACGTGGATCGGATGAGACAAGCACCAGACCTTCTAGGTCTAGCATGACTATGGCATTGGATAACACTAGCAGCAGAGAACATGATGCAAGAAGAATTATGGTCAATATTTTCAGTATTTTTAAAAGAATTACAGATTATATTATTGTACCGCATATCGAAAATGTTGATCCTGAATGGCCAGAAAAGGATTTTAGAAGCATAATTAAATCGATATTCTGTGCCATCATCGATACAGATGCTAATTTACAACAAACAGCCCAATCCTTTATGGACGTCTTAATCAACTACATGTCAGAATTTAGTGAAAACGTATCACCCAGGACTACATGTGGATATTACAAGTTATACAGCTATACCATAACTCTTTTCAGTTCATCATTATTCGATTTGAAATTGGATAACCAAAAACGAGAAGCAATCTTAGATATTGTGGTCAAATCTCTGAAAGTACGTGGTCGTTTAGGTAGAAATGTAGAGTTGACAGATGTTAACTTTGATGAATTTCTAGAGGTTGAACGAAGTACTTTCCCATTAATATTTGGTACTGTCGGTCGTGGGTTATTTGTCTCGCTGTATTGTAACAGAAGTAATGTCCAAAGACTTGTTAAAGCTGCATACAGGGAGTTTTACATGGAAATTATATTCCATGGAAAAATTTCAGGCCATTTGGATCCTTCATGGGCGGATAATTTGGCTTTTGTCAAATCCATGTCAGAGGATAATTACGTACCTTCAGGTTCGGTTGCATTCCAAAGACGGTTAAGGATCAATATTCTCAAATTCGTTAAGCATCCCAATGCTATTCTTTTCGATGCTATGAGTTTCATCTATAAGAAATGGATGTCTTTAGCAAATGTGAAAAATATGAATCAAGAGGAGAGTTCGGATTTTAGGAGTTTTGGTGGTATGATTGCATCTCTATCTGGTGTATTACTTACAGTAGACACTGTCAGATACCCAAATTTAAGTGATATGAGAATTGATTTGGGCCATCAAATTAATTATTTCATTTCTAAGCAGTGCAACTGGTTAAACAAACCGGAGCTGTTAACCAGAGAAAGTGCAAGGGACATCTTAAGTACAGAGTTACATCCCTTCGCCTTTAAATCGTTATTTTCCAATCTCAAGTTAAAAATTGACGAATTAAAGGAGTTAGATTTGACTGCTCCAGGACATGAATTATCTTTTGTCCTGTTGGAACAAATAATTATCATTCTTAGAACCATCTTGAGGCGTGAAGATGACGACAAAATCATGATATTATTTTCTGTTGATGTGATTAATTTTATCGATGACATGGTGGAAATTTTGGAAAAGATGCCTAACGACTCTATCAAATTCTTTAAAGCCGTAATCCACATGTCAAAGGTATTTAGGGCAATGGAGAGTGCCGAAGGAAACTTAGGAATTGTTGGTCATTACAACTTGAAAAACAAATGGCTGAAGTTAGTTACCATTTGGTTCAAATTTACAATGGATAGAGAGTACGATATCGGGAACATTTCTAAACCTCACCGTGAAATGGATCTAAGAAAGCGCGATGTCGATATTTTGCTCATCGATACCGCTATCGAATGTTCCAAAGCTCTTGCATTTTTAACGAAAAATGTTCCATTGGAAGTGCCACCTTCAGTTTCAGAGGAAGAGTTAAAACGATCAAAATATGTCGTTTTTGGTAACCATTTTAACATCCTGCTCAAAGGTTTGGAGAGAAGCACCGATTTGGATAGTTACCCACCGTCTTTGAAGCATAAAATTAGCGTTCTAAATGAAAACGTAATAATTTCTTTAACTAATTTGTCTAACGCCAACGTTGACGCTGGGTTGCAATATTCTTTTCCTATGGGATTTTCTAAAGATAATAATATCAAGATTGCGTTCTTGAAGGTTTTCATCAACATTGTCAACAACTATTCCGCTTGCCAAGGGCAAGAGGAAGAATCAAAATTGCGTGCACAGAATAATATTATACTAGTTGGGCTGAAAAATCCAAGTTCTGTTATAAACTTCACTAAAATTTGTCCTGCCAATGAAATCGATTCATTGGCTGCAGGGTTGGTGAATGCTTTTGATAGCAGAAATGCATCTATTCTCTTGGTGATGGAGTTGATCAAATATGAAATTAAAAATGCTCCTAGACATATGGATATTTTAAGGAGAAACAGTTGTGCTACAAGAGCCTTATCGCTTTTTGCTAGAAATAAAGGCAATGAATACTTGGTTCGTGTGCTTCGTCCAGTTTTAAGCGAGTTAATCAATTCAGAAGAACATTTTGAAGTAGAGAAATTAAATCCTCATGATCCAGGAACAGATGTTCAAGTCGCACTTTTTGTGAAATACATGACTCTGCTAGTAGATGCCATCACAAGTTCTGTCGACATTTTTCCAACAGAATTGGTCGTTTTGTGCCAAACGATTTTCTCTGCTGTAGAGGATAAATTTCCCCTTTATGTTTATGTGGCGGTGGGGTCATTCGTATTTTTAAGGTTCTTTTGTCCTGCTCTAGTTAGTCCAGAATCAGAAAGTATTATTGAAATATCGGAAGCTCCTTATAAACGTCCATTTATAACGTTAGCCAAGGTTATCCAAAGTTTAGCGAACGGTTCAGATAACGTTGCAAGATGGCCTGTATTAGAATCTCAAAGCCAGTTTCTCGAAGAATGCAGGGATAGAATCTTTGAATTTTTGAGAGAAATCTGTGAAACTAAACGTGATGTGAACATTCCCATTAATCTGGACCCCACTCCAATTCCATTTGATTTTAATTACATCCACAAATACATTTATTTGTTTGAATTGGACATGAGGAAAGCCAATTTGGACGAATTCCAATCCTTTAGCGAATTCCCACACTTAAAGCAACGTTTTTTGACGATTGATGAAAATATGGCTATTCTGGGTCAACCAAGGGAGGAATTGAGAAATGAAATTCCACAATGCATAATAGACAGTAAGGAGGAATATCCCCAATTATATGAATTCATGAGTAGACATGCGTTCAGAAGTATTGCAGTTTTTGACACAACAAACACTTTTGTCCACGAATCGATGTCTTCTGACGGTTTACCGATTATTACTTTGACGTTTAGTAGTTTCCGGAGTAAAAATATTGAGATTGAGACAATTATTTACCGTACTTTCCAGATTTACGCTAGAATTTGGAGCGTCAAATATTACTTGGTATTGGACTGTACACATTTTGATGAGCATGAAATTGATGTAGTCAAGTTAACGTCACTATTTAATAACTTGGTGCCACCCATCGCTATCCAAAATTGTTG
Organism: Zygosaccharomyces rouxii; assembly: GCF_000026365.1. Lineage (NCBI taxonomy): Eukaryota > Fungi > Ascomycota > Saccharomycetes > Saccharomycetales > Saccharomycetaceae > Zygosaccharomyces > Zygosaccharomyces rouxii. The sequence continues at coordinate 460,251 of NC_012991.1, read as the reverse complement.
TGGCTACTACTACTTCAATATTACTGAGAAATTTGTTAATCAGTGGAATAAACTTTTCACTAAAGCTAATCCTTTTGTGGCCCACAAAGTTCCCCAGCACTTTGTCAACAGTTACTCGCAGTCAGATTTTGTGAAATCCCTGGGATTGGGTGCACAAAGCATGGAGGTCATAAGTGATGTGCGCGTATCGTTGCATGATGTGGCACTATATGATGAACGGAAAAAACGGTTCACACCTGTTTCATTAAAAATTGGTAACAGGTTTTTCCAAGTTTTGCACGAAACTGTCAAACGGTATAAGATTCATGGTTGGGATCATCTAGTGGATATGAAATTCAATGAAGTTTTTCAAATTAACAACGTGTCTTCGGTGAACATTACTTCTAATACAGGCGTTACTTCAGAATTTACCGTGAGTTTAGAGGGTGGTAGAATTCTCATTTTCAGCAGTCCTAAATATTTAGAAATCGTCAAGATGTTCTACTATGCTCTCGCCAAGATCGATGACGAATACGGCATGGTGAGTTTAGCTTCCGATGCAGAGGACACTGTAACTGACACCGATAAAGATGAGCACGAACAGAGGTGTAAGACCGTTTGTCATCTCCTTTTGATTATCATGGTAGGGCTTTTCAGTGAAGACGAAACCGTAAAGAACGTCTCTTACAATCTACTTGCCGCTACTCAAGATACTTTCAAATTGGATTTTGGTACTAGATTTCATAGCTCTCCGGAGGTACACGTTCCTGGTGACTGCGGTACCTTTTTATGCTTGCTTGCGAAATCTATTGCCAAGGCTTCTCCAGATTTGACCCGCTATGTTCTCGAATACTTCATAAATGGATTGCTCAATCAAGTCATACCTTTCAATTTCGTCCCTCAAACGATTTTTTGTCTTTCTTACTGGGTCCCTAACGTATACAGACATGTTTACCTAATGGATGAGGAAGAGGGACCTGAGGTCACGGCAAAAATTATCCGTGGATTAATTAGGCTTACTGTTTTAGAGCCAAGCTTTACGGCGGTTTACCTCCAACAAATTTGGCATCACCTAGCCTTAGAAGGTCGCTTGACTTTTTTAATTGTGGAGGAGGTTTTGAATCAAGCGCTAGACAGAGATTCTGAAAATCGTGATTGGAAAAAATTATTACCTTTACTCAACGCCCTACCCACTGTTGAAGTTACATCCCACATTATTGGCCGCTTAATGGATATGATTAAGTCATTTTTACCATCGTTAAGATTGGAAACATTCACACAAAGTTGGTCCGAACTAACCATTCTTGTGAAGGCAATAGTTCCGCTATTTTTTGAGTCTCCTCTCATGGCCCAGATGTTTTTACCGGAGGCACTATTCATCGCATCACTTCTGATTGACGTAGGTCCCAATGAAATACGTTCCTCATTATACGAACTCCTGATGAACATATGCCATTCACTAACTATCAACGACTCTTTACCTGAGTCTGATAAGCAAAAATTGGATGGTGTTTGCACCACTTTTTTTCGTCAGAGATTTAGATTCATGTTTGGGTTTAGTCAATACAAAGGTCGCACCATGCAGAGTTTCAGTGTCTCCTCATTTGCAAGTAAATTTGCAGCACTGGAACAATTCACCACTAATCTTGTTTACCTCATGGATTATTCTGGGAAATTAGAAGCTCCCCAATGGAAGACAAGGTACAAGAAATATTTAGTGGATGCCGTTTTTAACAATGACTCGTTTTTGTCGGCTCGCGCTATGATGATCCTGGGTATCATAGGAAAGACTAACACTTCTGAAGTTCTTTGTAAGAATCTACTCGATGAGACTTTGAAAGTTTATTCCGATCCTCACATCACTGATGAACATCTGTTTTTGGTCATTGCGCATGTATTCACTTATAGCAAGGTTGTAGAGGGTCTTGACCCTTCATTAGAATTGATGAAGCAACTATTTTGGCTATCTGCTGTACTTGTGGAATCACCAAGTTCGGTCATATTCGAAGGTGGATTCTTGTTCATGACAAACTGTTTGAATCGTCTCTATGAAAACCATTTTGCGAGTGATAAGGAAAACCGGTTATTGACGCCCATTCTTATGAGATCTAGATTCTTCGTAGAATCCTATTTGGCGGAATTAGAAGAACATAACGACGGAATTTGGAGTGAGAAAAATTTTGCTCACAACATTCTTCTAATGATATGCCGTGGTTGTTCCGTTCCTTCTCTGAAAAGTGCTGCTATAGAATTTCTTCAGGTACAATTCAGAAACTCATATCGTGAACATAGCATTTATCCAGAGTCTACTCATTACCTATGCTATTTGTTCTTCATTTATCTCTTACTTCCTCCGGAGAAATTCCATTCCATATGGAATGAAGTTAAACCTAAGGACGACCATCTAATCGGATTGGACAACAACAATTATTTGCCCAAGTGTCTACTGAAATGGATATCATCTAACAGAGAATGTCCCAACATTACACTGTACCAAGGTGCCATTCTTTTCAATAGTACCTTATCCGATGAACCATGTAAATTGAGATTTGCACTAGTAATGAGATTTTTGATTAAAACAAATCCACCATGTGTCTTCAATTTTTACATGGCCACTAGAAAAGAGTTAAGAAGAATATCTGCTCTTGAAATGACATCTGATTGTGTTCCCGTTTCATTCGATGTATTAAGAATGATGCTCAGACACTCGGAGGTCAGTGTCTTGGATGAATACCATGAAAGCTCTTTGGCGCGTATTAAACAGAGAGGTTTAGGGTTTATCACTAAGATAGACGTTTCTGATCAGAGTGTCACTGACATTCTAGCAGTGTTGGATTCTCAAGACGATTTGATATACCGCCGGAAAAGGGCTATAACTGTCATATTATCCAGAATGTCTTGTTTCCAAGAGGGAGTCTGACTTATTTCAAATGCCTCTTTTCAAATGATTATATGTTTTTTTTAACGAGTCAAAGGAGTCGACGATAATGAGAATATTCACAAAACATTCTAAAGGTTAAATTATATTAAATTATATTATTTTATTTTATTAACCATGAAAAAAAGAAGTTGTATTAAATTAGAAGAAAACCATATATTGTAAATGTAGATTTAAATATGAATGTAAATTTAACTGTAAATTTATAATTTCAACCACCACCGTTTTTAGCACTATGAAATCTATCAATCTCTTTCTTTCTTGATTTGTACAGTAGCATAGTAATTTTTGCATCCTCTACAGAAGAATGTTCAGCCTCTTGAACATCAATACCAAGCACGTTTTTAGCCAATTTCTTTAAACTTGGTGTTTTACCTTCAGCATATTCTTTTCTAAATGGTGTAAAAAGAGAAGTATCTCTTATCATTGACCTTGGATGTTTGAGAGCTAAAGCTGAAAGGTCGTGAGCAACTGCATGCCCCACTAGTATTCTGTCTCGTAAAATATCAGCGACTTTTTGTTGTACTTCTTTATAATCTATAGCAATCCTCATATGTTTTGGTTCAATACCGCTAACCCATGTCCTCCAATCTACTACTCTCTCTCGAGGCTTCACGTATTCATCCATTATCACATATCCGTTATAATTCACCAATGAAACCCTTGCTAATGCATTTTCTTTACCTTCAGGCCCCACACCAACAAATTCACCATCTATGGCTATGAATTTACCAATATCTTTGGATTTTGTACTGGATACATCTTTACCTAACAGCTCATCCAATTTTGATGGGACTTGCGTCTTTACTTCAGGCTGCTTGCCCTGTTTCTTATCCTCTTCCACTTTTTTAATAGCTCGGTTCATTTCATATACCACTTGCATTACTTTACTGGGCTCCTTCTTGGGTTTGACATCAGGCTTGGCAATTTTATTAGATTTCTTACTAGATTTCCTCTTTTTAATGCTTACATCTCCAGATTTCTTTTGCAATTCCAACCAATTTGACGAAAGTACCATTTCTAGTGATCTTTAGAACCTTATAATGAGCCACCAGAATCCTTATTTAAAAGATCTTGGTATGCGATGAGCTCAGTTCAAGCGATGTTGAAATTTTTCATCAAAAGTTCCTTCGGCATGTAAATCACCATTGAACTCAAAAGTTCAGCCAACTTTAAAGAACATTAAGGGCAAAGAAAACTGAATAGGAAAGTTAGTTTTAAAGCCTCGAGAATAGATTCCAGATGGACACAGAGACCTCTATCAACAGGTTGAGGGCTCAGTTCCTTTCAGAATGCCCCGATAAGGATTTGATGAGGAGAATTATAAAGCCATATTGCCATGGACACGATGTGCTGCGTCCCAAGGACGTAAATTCTAACATCAGGAAGTTTTATATTACGCCTGAGGGTATTGATATATTCCCCGATTTAGAATCACCACCAATGTCTAGAAACTACATGGATAATTGTTTGTCTAATAGTAATAAGAAGCCGGGCAAGGGTAGTAAGTCATCATCACAACCTAATGAGTATAATTCCGACAGTGAAGCTGAAATGGAGAACTATAACAAGGATGGTGGTGGTGGTGTTAAAAATGTACCTGAAAAGGCCCAAGGATTAGGACTTCACAGAGGTGATACTACGATGGCTCCACATAATTTTAGTGATGATGATGGTGAATCTACATCAAAAGTGGGGGAACCAGTGCCAATGCCCATATTATCAGAGGCTCAAGGGGAGGAAGAGGAAGGTAGAGAAGATGAGAATAATATTATTGAGACCAATGACTTAGATTCAGATTCGGATGATTCAGATTCGGATGATTCAGATTTTAGTTCAGAATCTAGGGACTCCAAGAAAAAAGGGAATAGTAATAGAAAATTATCATTTCCAAGAATTTTCAAAGGCAGTAAGAAAGAGAATGCGGATTCAAGTCGCAAATCTTCAGGTAAGAAGAAAGCTAGCGTATCATCTCAAACAAATAAAAGGCACAATAGTGCATTCGATATGAACTTTGGATATGAGCATGGGTTTGAAGATACTGATGAAGATGAAGATGAGGATGAAGACGATAGCGGCGCAGATTTACCCTCACAATTTTTCCAATTGGATAGACAAGCTTCCAAGAATTCCAATAATAACGAAATAGGTGAATCGGAATCACAGCCCCATAGACCAAATAGTAATAATAGTTTGAGCTACATCAATAACAATAATAGCAATACTAATGTAGGAGGAAGAGACAGTTCGAAGAAGAAATCACATTTTCCACAAAATATGATACCCAGACCTACTTTATTAGATGGTGGTAGAAATAGTAGTAGGTCAGAAAGGTTTTTGAAGGGTGGTAATGGTGCCAGTAATGGCGCCGGTAATGGTAATGGTAATGGTAACGGTAATAACAACGGTAATAATAATAATTATAATGGTAATCTCAACGGTAATAGTAATGGTGTTGGTGTTAATGAGGAATATTTAGGTTCTCCAGGCGTAACTTCTGAAGGCACTAAATCTGATGAGCAAGAGGAGGAAATTTCTGATATTGAATCCTATATTAACGAACAAGATCTAGATAATTTGAATTTAGATGCCACACCACCCATGAACGAGAAAAGTTTAAGTTCTAAAAATGAATTGGATATTACGGATAATAAGGATGTTGTTACTACAGATTCATTACCAGAAGATGAAAATTCTTTTAACTATCCTGATAATTCAGATTTAGTCTCGTCCTATGGCAAGTCCCTATTGGATTCAGATTTCAGTGGTGATAACGTTTTTAAACCCGTGGATTCTGCTACCGAAAGTAATTCCATTTTAGAAGATTCAGATCTACAACCAGAGACAGTATCGCATTCAATCCCATTATCGCTGGACGAGTATGGGATTTATCACGGTCAAGATGATACTACATTGGATACAGCATTTGACAAAGCTGTGTTAAACATAAAAGGCCTGAAACCATCGAATTTGAAAGAAAAAAGACAATACGGAAGACCAAATTCTCGTAGTACTTCCATTTCAAGACATTCAAACTCCTCCAATGCTAAAGGTAAAGACACTACGAATTCTTTCATGGGAGCCAGTGGTGATAGTAATAAAGTTCTGAAGCATGTCGATAGTAGGGCTCAAATGCATGCTTCAGTAGACTCTAAGGCTGAAAAATCAGCAACTCCTGCTAGCTCAGCGTATAATAATAAGAACCCTGCGAAAAATGATTGGTTAAGTGTTGAGAAAACAACAAATTTTGGTAAACCTAAGAATCATAACTCTCAACTATCTTCATTGTTCAGAAAGAAGATTAATCCCTCAAAGAGTTCCAAAGACCTTTTGGAATATTTTTCCTTTGTATCTGGTAGTAAAGTGCCTCAGTTTGAATCTACTGAATTGAACGTTTACATTGAAGCATCTAAAAGTTTCAAAAGAACTCCTTTCAATTTACAAGTTCGTAAATCGGCTAATGTATTTGAAGTCATTGGATTTATCTTATTCCACTATGCTACTGAAGTTGAGGAAAAGAACATGAAAGACGATGGATTGAAGCTAGAAGAACTGCAAAATCCCAACAGGTTTTGTCTAAAGATTGTAGATGAAGATGGTGCTCCCTTTGAAGACGATTTTGGTAAATTAAGTAGAAAGAAAGTAATTGAAACGCTTTCAGACGATGAGGTTGTTCTCTGTCGAGTTGGTGATGCTGAAATGGAATCAAATGAAAGGGAAACACCAGTCCCATTTAACGGTGGCGGCGAAGTGATGAATGGTACTGAGGTACTGAAAAAGGATTTGAGTTCAGGAGCACTGAACCAGTTGAGTTATTACAAACCCATTTTGGGTCAAGATGACGCTAACGATAATAACGGCGGAAACTCCAAAACCATTGAAGTAAAAGTTTACATTTATCCCAACACGAATAAGAAATTTAATTTCACCAATATTAATGTTTCTGTCACTTCAAGTATCAACGATATTCTGGTAAAATATTGTAAGATGAAACATATGGATCCCAATGAATATATTGTCAAAATACCTGAGAAAAAGTTGGCACTCAATCTCAACGACACAGTTTTAAGACTAGACGGTAATTACCAAGTGGAAATAATCTCTAAGAAAGACGCAAGAGAATTGAACTTGGAAAAACTGAAACCGGACATTAAGAAACCTAATTTGCCTACAATTCAAAGTAATGACCTAACTCCATTAACATTAGAACCAGGTACGGAATATTTGAAACCAGAAAAGGTTAATGAGAAATCTGAAAGAGAAAACCAATCTAGTGCTCACAGGACTTTGAGTAAGAAGAAATTAGCCGCGAAACATAAATTAGGTCTTTCCACTCCCAACTCTAGCACTAGTAGTAATAACAGCGTTCCCCTAGGAAATGGATTCTTCAAGTTAAAGAATAATTCGAAGACATCACTTCATGGCTCACTATCTTATTATGCACCCAATAGACCTTTACTTGCTGGTACAGGTGTGGCAGCTGGTTTGACGGATAACGGTTATCAGGATCTATTTTCTGGTGCTTATCACAGATATAGAGTCTGGAGAAGACAACAGATGAGTTTGATAAATAAACATGAGAGGACTTTGGCGCTGGATGGTGATTACATCTACATCGTACCACCAGAAAACTATTTACATTGGCATGAAAACGTTAAAACCAAATCGTTACATATTAGCCAAGTTATTCTTTGCAAAAAATCAAAAAGAGTACCTGAATACTTCAAAATATTTTTCAGAAGGGGCCAAGATGAAATCAAAAGGTACTATTTTGAAGCAGTTTCCCCCGAGGAGTGTACAGAAATTGTCTCCAGAATCCAGAATCTTGCAAGTGCGTACAAGATGAATCACAAGTGATAATCATGTCAATAATATAAATTACTTTTCACTACATAAAGCAGGAAATCTATTCTAGCCATATTTCTTTAAGCTTTTCTAGCCATAAGTCTTCAGCATCTAACCTCTCTTCCGAGTACCCAAAATCATGAGAACCTGTAATCCAGTCGTTCACCATTTCAAGAGCGGCTTCAGGCTGGTCATAAGGAACCATGTGTCCAGCATCGTAAATCCTTAAGAAGGTCAAAGGCCCGTAGTTTTTAACTTCACCCAATTTTTCACCAGTACTTTGACTTTTCCAGGCCTTTAGAGGTAGAGATTCGTACTTTTCACCGTATCTCCAATCTAATTTATCAGACCAAGCTTTATTACCCAACCAGTTACAAATGTAATCTTTATCACCAGCGTAGAGCAAGACTGGAATGTTTAAATCCACCAGTTCTGTCACATATTGTTGGAAAGGCTTGGCACCATCCCCAGTTAGGGCAAATCCCAAGAATACTTGATCGTTACAACCGGTATAATTGTGTACATCTGACCCCAACGCGTCCTGTACGTATCTTTGGTTCATGTAATCATCAACATAATTCATACCAAAGTAGCAGGTGCCACTATCATTATCCTCACAAGGACCCCTGATATCATAGACATTCAAGCCAGTTTTTTCTTGGAATGTGCCCACAGTAACAGATTCACAGAATGCAGTAGCAGCTACACATGCAATGTTAGATTTTGTACCGTAACAGATACGGTTCAACGTACGGCAACGATTTGTATTTTTCTCCATCGTAGAACAATCTTCATCAGTTAAAAGTTGAGGATATCCACCTTCACCGCAAGCCATTGGCTGATAGTAATCATTTTGAATCAGGGAATCGGTAATACCATTGCCGATAAGAACAGAGGTTAGGTCAAAAGTTCTTCCAGGATTTTCGATAACGATTTCATGGGCAATCTGAGGAATGTAATGTCCAGCATAGGATTCACCAGCAATGTGGAAGTCATGCGATCTCAAATGTGGGAACTTTTCGAAGAATAATTCCAAGAAGATGTAGACGTCCCTACCAGCAGCTCTGGTATTGGTAACCTTTTCATCACCATATGAAAAACCAACACCTAGCGGTTGTTCCAAGAAGATCACAGTTGCATTATTATTCCACGAATGAGGGTTGTGAATTGGCTTAATTTCAGGCCCAATTTGCGAAGGTCCTAATTCGAACAATAGTCCAGTAAAGGATGAACAGCCAGGGCCACCGTTGAGCCACAGAATTACAGGATCCTTTGAAGGATCGTTCCTACTTTCAAATGCCCAATAGAAGAAATGCTTACTATCTTCGTAATCCAAATAACCTGACCATTGCTTAACAGTGTCCACGCCCAGTTTAGCAGGATCCACTTCTTTAATCCTTAGAGAATAACTTGGATCGATGGGCGACTCTAGAACCTGCACAGAATCCCAACGGTGTGAAAATCCCTTGGTGACCTCTTGGTAAATGTTCCTAGGTGACTGTAGCTTGGATTCAAATTCACCCAGCCAATTCCCTTCGAACAGTGAAACTGCTTGGGATACACCTGCAAGAGTAGATAAGACAGTTATTAGCTTCATCTTGGCTTATCTTTCGTTATAGTTACTATTAAAAGTACCTCTCCCCTTGTAAATGGCCACAATTGCTCCTTTATATAGAGAAAGTTCTGGGTTGCAACTCCTTATCTCATGACCTCCTAAGTACTAAAGAGAAAGGTTCACAAGCTGAATATGAAACCTAATACCGCAATCTTTAATTAGCAAGTTCTTGGAACTCTGAAACTACGAAATATATGCTAATTACTACGTATTTTTAGTCATTAATTTGAACTTTTCTTATTGGTCTACAATTTTTCAACATGCTCTTGTATAGTTAAAGGCGAGTTCGAGCAGCTTTGACCGTCTTTTTAACACTCTCGAGAAGAAAGAAGAGAACATTGTATAGTTAATTAGCTTCAGTATGGGTAACGCTTATCACATTTTGGGTAGAACAGTTCAACCACACCAAATCTCACTTGCTACTCTTTCATTGGTCGCACTTTTAGCGGTACCCAATCCATTTGCCAAGAAGCAACCACAAACTTTGGATTTTGCTGCTTCTTCTGCTGATGAGGAAAAATTCATCAAGAACTATGTCGAACAGCATTCAAAGGCCGAACACTAGATTCATGTAGATATATACATACATTCTAAAAATCTATATTATACATTCTTTAGCTGCAAATCACTCAGTTATTCCTTCATCAAAACTTCATTTGAAAGTGGGTCAGCCGCTAAAACGTTCTCCCTCTTTCTAATCTTCCTTTGAATGGCAGCTTCAGATCTATCTCTTGCCTGTTGAGCTGCTTGTTGCTTCAATTGAGCTCTAACGAAGTTTGGCGAGACGTACTGCTTGTTCTCGTAGATCTTGGGTCCACCAAATGAACCTTCAAGTACAAGGATGACGGTCATTACGAAACGAGGTCCGATTTCTACTAACGATATGTCTTCTTGCTCTTCTTGGTATTCTTCAGTGTTTCTTGCGGAATGAGAAATTTCAAAAGTTCTAACCCAAACCTTATCATCCACGATGCTAAATGACATTACATGGTCAAAGAATGGTTTGGTCTTTCTTGACTGTGGTGGTACACCAAAATTGTGCAACAACAGCTCTTTAATCAACTGGTAGTGTGGAGATTCGTCAAATTTATGATCAAATGAAAGGATTGGTCTTGAACCTCTCAAGCAATTCCCAGTGAAATTTAATTCCTCCATGGTATGTAAATTTTGAACGAAGAATTTCACGGTAGGTCCATTAGGTGGTTTAGACATCCATAGGTATAAATCTTGATGCTTTCTAGCTTCAAAAAATAGGATATTGTTGCAGTTGTATAGTTCTGCGATCTCGTTCAACTGTTGCAAGTCTTTCTTAGTATCCAATTTGGGTTCCTTTCTAGAGTGTGGTAGCAGTGAGTAGAGATCCTGAATCAAATGACGATGTCTGTAGTTGACACCTCTTGATGTGATTAATAGGACCCTCTGTCTGTTCATATGGGTCTTTTCAGACTTCTCCTTAGACTTGGGATTGGCTAGTGCCTTGTAAATAGAAGACATGGTAATCCAGATAGCTTAAGATGGTTGATTATCCTTCTACGATTGTACTGGTATAGTGAATTGTTCTTCTCATCAAGCTCATCTCATCTCATCGCATCAAAATTTTTCAACTTGTCATTGGGAACGTTACCAACAAACGAACAACTACAAGATAAAGGGCCCCGTATTAGACAATTAGAGATCCATTGACGTCCCATTGACCACTTTAAGATTTGCAATGGGTGATAAATTTGAACAAGAGATTTTCCAGCTGATTCAAAAGACCAACTTTAAGGCATGTAATGCCAAAATTAGTGATTGGAAGAAGAAATACCCAAATTCAACATACATTTGGGTTTTAGAGACTTATGTGAAGTACAGACAATCTCCAAGCAAATTTAATTACGATTCAAGTTTGGGTCAATTCTTTGGATTACAAGGAACCCAAATTACAAGCGATTTAAGATCGTTAAAATTGCTACACGACATGTTTCTGGAGATGCAGAGATATGACGAGGCATTGCACGTTTATGAGAGGGCCAATTTCAAATATCCAAATTTTGACGTGGCATACGAATGGTTTTGCAAGTCCCTAGACGATGGAAATTATAAAATGATGGCTAGGGCTTGCCAACAGATGGCAAAATGGAATAATGATAACGGTACGACTCAAAGTATACTATCCAGGGATTACACATTTTGGTACGCAATATGCACAGTAGCACTGTTTAAGTTCCAAAAAAGTAAAGTTAATGCAGCCGAAGAGAAATTGTTACCTCAACTAGCACTTAGATCATTGGAATCACAAAAGCCATTTAAATCTACCCAAGAGATTATTGTTTATTGCTATGTGTGCCAAGAATTGTTCAACGACAAGTCTAAGGAAATTGTAGCTGCAATCTGGCCTCAGTTGAACCAATCTTTGGATTTGTACTGTAAAAATTTCTTGATAAAACACATTAGTGACGATGCACAAATGCTAGAAGCTTGTAAATCAATGCTGAACCGAATTGACGATTACGAATTGCTATGCAAGTTGAGTGAAGCGACTCACAACTTAAGCTGGGATAAAAAAGATGTTATACAATTGGTGGATTCACTGGTGGGCGATTCCAGAAACACGAGATTATGTCGATTGGAAATCGATTTAAAATTCGATACTGAAATCGGGAGAGAATCACTAACTTACTACTTGTCAAAATATCACAACAAACCCTGTTGTCCCCATGATTTATCTCATTTTAAGAATCAATTGAACCCACAAATGGTTGAAGAAGTATTCCAAAGTTGTGAGCCACGCGATGTGATCCACGATTCTAATGCATTTAGACTGGGATGCTTGCCAACAGATTCCATTACTGCATTCCAAAATCACAAATCAACCCTGGTGAATCAGGCCAAGAATGATTACTCAACTTTATCTGGTTTCATAATGGATGTGGTTCATGATCTGGTTATTAGAAAAGAACCTACATTGAACAATGTTCTTTTGGCGCTTTCCATACTGGAGAACTACCAAAACGGTGATCCATTTAATTATGAGACAAGCGTATGGATTATTGTGCTCTATATGCATTTAGGATTGGTCCCAGCGGCATATTCTCGATATTTGGATTTAAAAGTTAAAAATTTACAGAACGATTCTGTTAATTTCATCCTATACTCCAGATTTGCAACACTTTTCCCCCAGAAAGAACATGATTATTTGAGGAAATTCCAAACTAATAATTACAAGTTGTACAGCGTTTCTGGTCACAGACTACCCCAATTCATTCACATTGCCATGGAGAGGAGAGCATACTCTAAGCTCTTAGGTATGTTTGAATTTAAAAATCGAATGGTTAAGTCCGATATGAAGTGGATGAATCTCTTAGAAGAATTCCAATTGGCACGTCTTTGTAATGATAAGAGACAAGCGCTTTGGAGTCAGTTGACCAGATCTCAAAGAGAGCTGGAATTAGTCGGTGATGATAAAGAATTTTCTGATAATAGAGATTGGGCCATCTTGGGTACTGATATCGATCCCAAATCTTTACCATCAGCTCTAAAGTTCTTGGATATTAACCAAGACTACATCTCTTTGAAAACTGTCTTGGAAAGCATCATTGAACTCGTACCATCAGCACAACAAGACTCTAGAGTGGATGAATTCTTGAACAGAACTTTGAACGGAAGAGATTTGGAAGCAACTTTACATGCAAGCCTAAGTCCTATGGAGGTTTGGACATTTAAGGTTTTCTACGACTTGTACAAAAATGATGGTGCTCAATTGAGTGGTTTGCTGAATCATGCTGAGCCTATTACTAACTTTTCTTGGAGGTTGACCCATGATTACTTGACCAAGCTATCCACTCTTAAGACCCTAGACAATTTCAAAAGAATAAAAGATAAGCAATTAAAACAACTGATCAAGAGCCAGATTCGTGAGTTAAGAGATCAATGCGACCAACTGTATAACGAATACACAAGCCAGTTGGTGAAGACCTGTGAAGATTTGAAAAAGGGCTCGAACGGTGCACTGCTCGATAGGCTTGGTTATGTACCATTAAGCTCGTCAAGTCTACAATCTCCACTACTCACAGTGCTTAAAACCGTAAGAAATCTATAGTTGGAATAAAATCATTTTATGCTTATCTGTATTCCTTTCTAGGTATTATATAAACATCATCGCCTTTAAGAGCTCTTATTACTGAAATAGACTACGAACAAGACCAGAATAGATAATTTGCAAGGAGAAAAAAAAATATCTGGTACTATATTTGAACTGTGAACTTCAACTTCTACCGTCGACCTGTAACCTTCCAATCACTTGGTTCCCTCACAGGAGAGATATGGAAGATTTCCCACAGTCGAGGGTACTTGAACCCATTGATTCTAATTCACTTTCTTTGATATCATCCTCATCTGGAAATGGTAGCGGCAATGTTACCAATGATAGCTTCAACAATATGTTCACAAGACCAGTCACACCTACATTTCTCAAGAGTGAAGGCACCGTCGGTGGATCCTTTCTAGGTTGGCAATTCGACGGTAAAGAGTTTGAATTCGACAGTAACAGCACACCAACCAAGAATAATGATTCAGGACATCAAAAGTTTTTGCATGTAAGGAAAAGACATGCTCAACTGATGGGGGCCAAGCCAAGGATCCCATCAAGATTGCATCAATCCATTTCTAAGCTGGACTTATTAGATGAGAATAGCTTGACAAGTTTACCTATACCACCCCCCATCAGTAGGGATATACCACCAAGAAAAAGATCAAAATTAAATCCAGTTCATGAAATGCGTATTCATAATGACACTTTCAATAGAAGGATTAGTTATGGTGTATCCAAAAGGTATGCACACGAGGAAGAAGAGGGAGAAGAAGAAGAGAAAGAGGAAGAGGATGCTGGGCATCCTATAGTCATGGTAGAGGATTATATTCCGCCAAGTAATGATGATCAGAGTAAAAGGTTCGCCAAGAAAAAGGTTTCTGTGTCTAATCTCAAGAACAAGATGAGCCGGAACCTTGATATGCATGTACCTTTGAAATTGAGGAAGAACGCAGATAGATGTGCAACCGCGGCATCATCAGTAACACTTGTTCCTCATATTTTAGATGACAACATTAATGATAATAACGCGGTAGATTCTTATCATGATGAACCCAATCACATTGCAGATAACGTTAAAGATATTTTAGAAGGTTTAATCAAACCTAACCCACAACAGGAGCATGACAAGTATTTGTTTCACATCGCAAAGGATACTAAATTAAGGAAGTGTGTCATATGTGAAAGTCTACTTTATGAAGTGAGTTCATTACTTGCTGATCGAAGCGATTTCAAAGAAATCGTATGTGGAAAATGTACTGAGAAGTACGAAGAGGCTGCCAAGATTTTTGAAGAATACGAATTCGAATCTTCCTGTGAAAGTTCAAAAAATTCCTCCATGAGTAGCATGGATAGCGCAGTACAATTAACCGACAATAGTCCACAACCATTGGGAAATAAGGCTAATTTTTCACAAGAATTAATCTCTAGGTTGCAATGGCAATTGCAGGCTAGTATGAGAGACGATGATACCCATTTGGACAAATCAATGGATTTTAGCACGATGACTTGGTTCATAGAAGCCAAGAAGAAGATTAGATGGAGATGGAGAGTAAGTGGACTTTTGCCCCATTTCTTAGTAAGAAAATACAAAAATGCAAACTAAATTCACATCCTTCAAAACTAGTCATTTGTCTTTTATTCGTTCATTTTTTATTCTATAGCATTTTCATATATCCTTTCAGTTCTATTCAGTACAACAATTTTAGTTATTGATTAATCTAGAGCCAAATCTTTCTCATTGCTATTTGCCAAATATTCATTGATAGCTTGAACGGCAAGCCAATGATCCTCAAACTGTTTTAACCCACTAATAGTCAAACATGCAACGGGGAATTCACAAGAATCAATGAAGACGGGGACTGCACCTCCATGGAAAGCATAATCCTTCGAATCCAGGAAATATTTATCTTCAGGAGATTTCTTTACCTCTCTGAGTTTAAGACCCATAAAATAACTCGAGCATCCAAATCTCATTGCGGTTCTTCTCTTTCTTTCCACCCAGTAATCGTTATCCAAGGAGCTACCAGTATAAGTAATGGCTCTGAACAGACCATGTCCATTGGGCAATGAAATGTCAATTACCACTGGCTTATTGGGGAAAGTTTCTTTAGCCAAATTTCTTGCCACATTACCGATCTCAAATGCGTCGTTGTAATCAAATCTTGGTAGAGCAGAGCTTCTTTCCTTGTCAAATTCGTAACTACTCAAGATATTCTTGGTTGCACCATCTAGAGATGCCAAAGATCTTAACCAATTCCTGTCCAACATCTTTCACCCGTTCAATTGACAATTCAAATATCTTTGTACCTTTTTCGAGCTTTATTGGTCGTATCCTTTATGTTTTCACCCATGCTTCTACTAAGGCCATCTATACATAACAATGAGTTGATATCAGCCGTACTTTAAAAAATATTACAAATTAAACATTTTTAAATCACCATTTGATCCATTCTAATTTGGCCTTGAGAACCCAATATGACAAAAGTCTGTAGATTATCATTACACAGATAATGATTCCCAAGTATTTCTGGGTATTCTTAACGAGTCCGTACTCTCGAAGCACATCATGCCCATTGGAAAATTGACAAGATCCATCCGGTTTACGCCCACCGTCTTCGCAGGTTAATTTCATGTCACTGGGAAAAGAATAGTTGATGAGGATCATGGAAGTGTAGTTTAATGGGTTTAGGTAATTGATACCTTTTAACACCCTGGACATGTGCAGTGACATCAAACCAGATAATTGGGTTCCAATGGAGAGAATCACTGAAATGCAATTGACCACGAATCCTGGTCTACGGAAAAATGTATTGGTCATAATTCCTAGAGCTTCACCACATGCTATAATAACAAAGGCACAGTACATCGTTGCAAAGAAATTACCTGCGGTTCGAGGTAACCCACATACTAGAACCGTGAAAACTGCATATATGGATGACGAAAAAGCTGTGAGTGGTAGTTCCAATGTCATGTATGCTAAGAAGAATGGCGCGATTCCATGAACGTTGTCATTATACTCCTCGTAAAAATAATCCCTTTCCGCTGGGTAGCATGCCAGATTAGCTAACATCCCAATGAAATACAATGCCGTTGATTGTTGTGCCAGGCCAAGTCTGTTACCAACACTTTTGAAATTGTGTTTTATGGGCGCCCAATAGAGGGCAAAAATTATGCCTGACCCCGGTACTTGAGCGACTCTGGCCATCAAGGAATCGATATTTCTTCTTGTCGTAGTGTATTGTCTTCTTAAATTGACAAAATATGCCAACACAGCATTACACGGTTTCTTAATAAAATCATCATATTCTCCTAGAAACTGTCCCTTGGACATCTCATTCCAATTCAATACTGGGTCTTCCATTATATCATTGCCTTTTAGCCTCCAATTGTCCAATAGACTCTCCACTCTTTGCCTTGAAATCATTTCATTTTGCTCGTTTTGAGTATTGACAGATATAAGATCGAGGAAATAATCAGCAACATTTGTGTATGGGGGACATACGTGCCCTATGTTGGCAAAGTAATTGATCATTTCATTGGGGGAGCCATTGAAAGCAGCTCTCCCAGATCTAGCCAATAGTAAGACATGACCAAATTTTTGAAACAACTCCGATCTTGGCTGGTGGATCGTTATTATAACTGTCTTACCGTCTTCCGTGCAAAGGTTTTCTAAGATCTCCAAAATTGCCGCTGAGGTGAAGCTATCCAAACCTGAAGTGGGTTCATCGAGAAGCAGAATAGGAGAATTATTCAAAAGCTGCACTCCAATTGTCACTCTTCTCTTTTCACCCCCACTAATCCCTTTAACGAATTCATTGCCTATGACAGTATTCTCACAGTGGGTCAAACCCAATGCAAGCAGTATTTCATCAATCTTGCTACGCCGTTGTTGAGACGTCATGTAATGTAACCTCAAGGCAGCCGCAAATTCAAACGTCTCTCTGACAGTAAGTGATGCCAATAGATGATCATCATCCTGTGACACGTAGGAACAGACGCTTTTAAACATCTCTTTGGAAATACTATTAGTATTCAGGAGTATTGATCCCGTCGAATGAAACTTGACGAGAAGAGATGAATTTGATCTACCTGATATCAAATTTAAAAGCGAAGATTTACCTGAACCAGATGGGCCCATAATAGCGTTAATCATTCCTGGCTTAAAGACAGCATTTACATCTTGGAGAATTTGCTTAGTCTTCTTCTGGAGCCATCCATGCCTAGGAGACTTAGAAAGCTGCGATGCCATCACTTCTAAATTAATGTTTTTTAATGTCACTGTTATGGGGACAAAATCAGACAGCTTCGATTCCAAATCTTCTACTTTCTCTACTCCAATTTCTTGTAGTGTATCATCCAGTGAACTTTCACGATCTCCCTCCAAACCATCATTATCTTCAGTTTTACTCGGCTTGACTTCATTCTGTAGGGCAATATCTACCTTCTTGATGTAGAACATAATCAATGCAGCCCCAAAATTACCTAATGCAAAGCAGAATAAGATTGAGAAGGGCAAGCTTCTCCAGTGAGGCCAAAACCCAAGCGAGTGGATCAATGCATTGCCCTCACACTGATCCTTATTAGAGGAATGGCACAACTTATCAGTGTAGGTATTAGAAACTAAAGCTCCAAATCCATACCAAGTAAATGCAATGTATTTAGTCCAGCGCACATAAACGGGCATTGATTTAGCATTAACGAAGAACCCACATGCAAGTGACAACAATGTAAAACTCATATTACCCACCAGAGAAGCCTTAGCAAAATCTCTTGAAATGGCCACAGAAAACAGCGCCAATCCAGAGCAGGACAGTTGAATTAGGAATACTACTGAAAAATGAAGGAAGAACTTCTTAGCACTAACTTCGAGTCCAATCATGAAATAACTAATAGTGACAAAGATAAGAATCATCATGATGTCGTCGGTCCAGAAGAGTAATAACTTCCTAGCAAGCATGAAAGAAGCTGGACTCACAATCCCTTCAGCTCTCTCCCGATCATAAAGAATGATATCTTGTTCTGTTAATCTATAAGTGTCAAAGAGCAAATACAAGTAACATTGCAAAACCGCAGTTGCGTAAAGCGATGAAGTCAAAGTTCTTAGGCCTTCTTGTGTATTGGGATTCGGTTTATAAAAGATCCACCCCATGATCGCACCAACTAGAGCAGGTTCTGTAAAAGTTGCCACTAAAGTGAAATGATCAGAAGAGTTTAGCTTAATGTTCCTTCTGGTCAATACTTCTACTTGCTTCCAAAAAGAGACTCTTGCAGCCATATTCCTCGGGTGTATTCCTCTGGAGGTATCAAATGTTACCAATCTCATCATTTGAGATTGGTGATCATCCCATTGCTGTACCAATTGATCTACGAGTTCTTGGCTCTTTTTTTTGGAGTACTCTGTTCTTGCATCTACACTGGACAGATCCACGAAATAATCTGCAGGATTAACCAAATGAGGCACTGAATAGCCTAGTGAATCGAAATACGGTATCATTTCAGTTGTCTTTCCACAGTAAACCACATTCCCTTTGGATAGAATACAAACAGAATCCAATAAGAACATAATATCTGATCTTGGTTGATGAACGGACATGATAAAACTCTTTTGACCATCTCTAGCCAATTTTTTCAAAGATTTCACCAACAGAAAGGCAGAATATGCATCTAGTCCCGTCGTAGGTTCATCTAAAAACATAAAGGATGGGTTAGAAACCAGTTGCGTTGCAACACTCAACCTTCTTTTCTCACCACCGGAAAGACCACGGTTTCTTGCATCACCGACCAGAGTGTTTGCACAATCTCTAAGTCCAAGCTCTAGTAGCAATTGATCCACAATTTCATTTTTCTTTTCCAAAGAACTTTTCAATTTTAAATCGGCAGCTATCATCAATGTCTCTCTACATGTAAGTCTTGCAGGTAAAACGTCGTGCTGCGGCAGATATGCCATAGATGCTTCAGTGTCAGCGTTAAAATGCTCACTATTATCCTCAAGAGCATAATGAATTTCACCATCAAGTTGAAGACCTTTGCTAACCTTGGATGCCAGCACATTAAGTAGAGTCGTCTTACCAGACCCCGAACCCCCCATGACGGCCATAACAGATCCACTTGGTAAATCCACAGAGAAGGAGTTCACCAGAACTTTGTTAGTCTTGGATGCAGAGATGGTAACATTTCTAGCATGTAACGCAATGGGAGGAGCCCTTACGAACGATATATCATTCTCTAAGAGCCCAGTCGTTGCCATTGCATTCTAAGACTTCAGAAATCTTTAAGGAAATTTAACCAGGTGAAAACCTTAGTGGCAGAATTGACTACAAGGCAAATTAACCACGAGAAACTACTTTAATGTCACTCTTGGGTCTTCTCACGTGTGAACACCTTTGACAAGGTTTTATCAACATAACTCATCGCATCAAAAATTTTGAAAAGTTTGACCAACTTTACTTACTACTGACCCATATCAACAAAAATAAGGTATAATCAAGACCCTTAGGTGCCATCAACTGTCGTTATTAGGACTCAATTGACTACATTGAACATGGATTCGTTAATGAATACAGGGAAGACTAACCCCAGAGGGATTCCAGAAGCACCTTTTGTGGAAAAAGTACAAGACTTCATCAAGGATGCAAGTGATTTCGATCTTTTGTTCAATAAATTCCAAGAAAGGTTATCCATGTACAAGTATATGCAAGAATCGAAATTGAGCAATATAAGGTTACTTAGAACAACAATCCCAGACATTGAAAATACTTTGAAGGTGTGCAATCAGTTGAAAAATCGTGAAGAGCCATTGGAAACTAGTTACCAACTGAATGATACTCTTTTCACCAAGGCCGTGGTGGAAACTGGTTCAGATTTGAAAGTAGGGCTTTGGTTAGGTGCAGACGTCATGTTGGAGTACCCTGTAGAAGAAGCTATCAGTCTACTGGTGACAAAACTCTCAGATGCTAAGGAAAATCTAAGGATCTCAAATGAGGATGTCGAATTCTTAAGAGAAAATATAACTACTATGGAAGTTAACTGTGCCAGATTGTACAATTGGGACGTGGAAAGAAGGCAAGCCTTGAAGAAAGCTGAACAAGGCACTAAGGATATGAAGATATAACAAAACAAAATAATAAAAACACCTTTCTTTTGTAGTCTTAAAACTAAAAAAAACAAAACAAAAACAACCACTATGTTCGAAATGTTTCTAAAAACTGTACACCAAGAGGTCTTGCAGGTTCATCATTAGCATTCTCATCGTCTAGAGGCGATGCACCGTTACTGGCGCCCGGACTCTCTTCACGATCATCTCTTCTAATCAATAGTTCTTCACTAGTTTCACCCCCAGGATTCTCGTAGACTCCCTGGTTATTACTAGCATCTTTTGGCATTAGGAGATGTTGCATTAGTGGTAATCTCCAGCGGTCCATACCAGGTAGAAGACCTTTGTCTAAGAAAACTCCAATTATCCAGCTGATGAATCCACAAATTATGCCTTCCACACCTTGGTTTATCAACAAAATGGCAACAAGGGCATTAACCAAAAATTGGTCATTAAGAATCCATTTGTACTGCTTTCTATGGCTCTTTTGAGACCACGGTTGGGTCAATAATACTTCGAATTCATAGACTTGGGGTGTATACTCTTTATAAAAATGGAATAGAGCCAACACTAGTGGTAAACAACCTGTAGTCAGACCGTTCCAAATTTTCCACGGCAATATACGATTTACTAGACAGTTTAAACCTGCTAGGCATACAGTTGTGTATATCAGAGCCAGCGATATCACACTAATGTATTTTAACGAACCCATCAATCTCTCCAAATTTCTAAACTGATACCATATCAGGACTAACAATGCCATATCCGTTTCATTGACACACCCCAATTGGAAAGTCAGAAGCCTGAAGTACTGTTGGTATTCAGATATGAATGGATCATATTTGGCAATAAAGATGTACTTGCAACTGGCAATAGAGGCTACCAAAGTAACCATAGTGGTCCCCACCATACACAACTTTGTCACTGGGTATCTATACAGCCCAGTAGGATTCTCCATCGACATATTTAGCTTATGTTTCGTAGGGTTTTTATTCCATAGTTAGTGTTCACCTTTTCTTTAAAGGCATTAAGGCTGAACTTCTCCTTCGCTCAAGTAAAGACTCGCTACTACTTGCACCGCTTGATATTGGCAGGTTAACTAGGTACCAAGATGGATTTTGACCACGCTGTGACCAGTTTAATCGGTCTCCTGAGGAACGGTATACCCCAGGATGGTTCTGTCCTACTGAACAACCTTGTATATTATACGCCCAGGTTAAGAAATGTAAGGTCCTTAGAGAATCTGATCAGAAGTACCTTTGAGAGTTATGTATGGGCCAATAAGGATCTTTTTGAACTTTATGAGATGTCACAGGCCATTGTACAGTGGAAATTAGAAATTTCAGAACCCACTATTTCTTTACAAGAATTTTACAGTGCCTGGGATCTATGCTTTGCAAATTGTAATGCATGGACTCCACAAAAATTGGCAATTCTTGGTGGTATTTTGAGTACTAAATCAAAATTTGAGTATCTGCAAAGGAACCACTTTTTGGATGACAGCGGAATAGTGATAAAACTGTATGGATACTGGAGAAATGAGTACTTTTTACCAGTTTGGTGTTCTCTAATAGGTAAATCTCAACCATTGTCACGATTGGATGAACTCGTGGCAATCTATTCTACTATAAGTGACCCCATAGACGTCAAAAAGAACCAAGTGCCATGGGATACGGTTACTTGGTCATTGACTAGACTATCTACAAATTACCTCGCATCACCACCATTTGGAGATTCACCGTCAACAAGACACTTGAATCAATTTGTCAAGACTTTACAAATTTCTATCGAAAGGAATAATCAACTTGTAATTTCTGGAGCACTGGGTGCCCTATGTAGAGAGTGCTTTAATTTGTGCGCAAGAGAAGCTGGAAGCTCCAATCCAAACAAGAATTATATGGGGGAATACTATCGTAACATTTTATTTGCAGTGATCATTGAATTGAAATCCATCCTCGATGCTACACGAAGAATCCCAGAAAATTGGTATCCGCAAATAATTATGTGTCTTTTCTTCACTAGTTTTATCGCGAAGGATATTGGTATAGTTGGATTTGAATCTTATGAATACGTTTATGACGTGGTAACTACAGGTATAACAATATGCCCTAATCGCTGGGTTTATATGCAAGTGCTGGACACGATGATTGGTAACGTTTGGAACGGGATTCCAATTCGTAGTAATAAACCCAATGACGCCAAACGCCTTTTCATGCTCAATTACATGGAGAGAACACTACCTGAATTTTCCCATTTAACACCAAATTTTATCGAGCACGTCATAAGACCCCTGGAATTGTCATATATCGACTCTCAAGATGTAGAAGTCAGAGAATCCGTGCATTTGGTGCTACTTTCACTTTTCCAGAATTCTATATCAGGGGACAATTTACTTACCTGGCAAGCTCACCACTATCACGAATATGTTGCATTAGCAACCGAGCATTTCTTGCAGAATAAGCTGTCTGAAGCTCAACTAGCCATCGTTTACCAAGGAATGGCATCAAGGTTACCTCTTTTACAGGTGGTTGATAGACATTTGACAAGAAATACACTGCATTACACATACCTCAAAATTCTCAATTGTCCTCAAGTAGATCAGCAAAGAGTGTTACTACTCTGTCTAATCTACCAATTTCCCTACGTGGATAAAATATTCCTGGTCGATTGGTTCAACACTTGTAAAGAACTGATGTCCAAGATCAAGTTCGACAAAGCCCAAAATAGGCAGATCCTCGAAGCCTTGTGGAAAGTGGTTTCCGGCACAAAATCCGATGATGCATTGAAATGGTGGTATGGTAACATAGTACCTACCAAAAGCTATCTCTAGTAAATCTGTACCTATACTTGTTCTATATTATACATTTTTCAATCAATATTGAAGAGCGATGAGTTGAAAAATTTCACTTGCAAGATACATGGAGAAGTACAACAAAGTCAGCACTCTGTAGCCTATTGCGAATCGTTGTACCATGTCCTCCAAGCAGCTGTTTGATTTATTACCTTCTCAATTAAAGAATTTCTTCAAGAGCTACCCACCATCGATTCAATATGCAACTAAACCAACGTCAACACATGCAATCAATGCAAACCCATTTCTACCAAATAAGCATCCAGTAACTAACCGTTACCATGATCCAAAGTACTCTTTGAGAAGAATGAGTGACCTTTACAAGATGGCATCTCTTTACGGAGTGCAAGATTTACTACCACCAAGAAACAAGATGTTCTTTGAAGAGAAATACGACAATAAGAAAATGATGAAAGGTGTATTAATGCCCAAGGGTCACAAGCATGAATTAGTACATGATGAAAAGATGGCAAAGATGGCTGAAGCTATAAAGAATGCTGACAAGTACATCATGGAGGTTAAAGGGTCTAAATACAAAAGAAGAATTGAAAGAAAACAAGAGGAGCAAAGGACTACATGGTTCTGAATGGATAGTCTATCACTTGTATATAGCATAGCATTATTAAAAATTCTATATTTGAACTCGCTTTTCATGTGTACTTGATACAACATCTCATCAACCGTTAAACTTACAACAGCATTAACGAGAAGTGCGATCATGCCACAAGAGTTTCATGTGGAATCCTTTCTATCACCAAAGCAACTCAACCACCAATCTGTGTCGTTTGTAATTCCCAGGATTCTTCGTGACAGAATTCACAATGCCATGTACTATAGGGTGAATCTAAACACTGCGTCGTTAAGAGGTGATACTATGAATTGCCTGAGTAGAATACTGGTAAGAGATTTAGGAGCTCTTAAGGATGGGTCAGTGAATCAAGTCAATGTGCTTGGTGGCGTAGAATTTCAATGCCTTCTCATGAAACTAGTTGAAATCAAACCCACGTTCGATCAATTGACCACTATGCTTCAAGATGACGAAAACTTTAACAACAAGTACATTGTGGGCCTAATATTAACCTACTTAAGAATTCAATATTACTACCTACCTGTTGATGACCCCTGGGCACGTAGATGCCAATCGTTTTTTAGGCAATATTACAACGATTATAGAAAGTTGAAAAGTGTACAATTGGATCAGGACTGTTGGTCCAAATCTCAAACCATTAATGTGGATATTTTACATACGGATGAGCTTGTAGATTGGCTATTGGTTAAGGATGACATTTGGGGCATACCACTGGGTAAATGCCAATGGACTGAAATTAACGACGACGACGACGACGACGACGACGACGATGATGATGACGATGAGAGTGACAGTGAAGACAGTGACCATGAGGAAGATTAAACTCCTCTTCTAATTCTCTTATTGGTATTTTCACCAAAATCTGCTCTTCTCTTCTTATTGGAATCATTACTAACCTTACCAGCTCTTCTCAATTTATTTAACTGTCTTTCATCAACCAAGAGTGAGTCTATATTCAAAGAATCAGGAAGTATTATCTGTCTTATTGTACTACCTCTAATGTTGATGTATTGTAAAGATGTTGTCGAAGGTTCATTTTGGCTCAGTGATCCATCTGAAAGATAAACACTAGCCAGAGTACTAGAATTCGAAGTAGAACGGGGTAGTGAAAGCCTCACGTCTGTTAGTGTAGCATTCATCTGTGGTGAAACGGTTTGAAGAGTCCCCCAAACGGTGGTACCATTCTTAAGTTCGACAGTAACCTGTTCGTTACGAAGTTTTTTGAGGAAATTAACTAGCTTCATGGGCATATGAATAGAGGTGATCTGAATATATAGGTGTGTGCTAAACGGCCTTTATCCCCAGTTATTCAACCTTCTCTTACTTTGTCAATGGTTTGTAGTATGTAGAGTGAAAAAAATTGATAAGCTTACGTTATAGCGATGAAAACTAACGAGTTGAAGGTTCAAAGTTGAGATGAAAAGGGTTTGATTTGACCTTCTAATGGCCCCAATGTCTTGTCAACGCTAACCAAGAGCCAATTCAATCGAATCTTTATCTCACCAATAATAAGAGCAGCTTACTGCTTACCTCGCATATTGCCATCTCTTATCAATTGTCAACATATAGGTTCAATATTTATACATATATAAAGGAAGAAAGAAAGATAGCTCTCGAGGAAAAGGAAAATGTCAGACACTTCTCATAAGGATTAACTGAACAGCAGATTCTGATGGATATTACACGTCGTTACAACAGAGCATTAGCCCAAAAGCCATTGCTTACCAAAGTTCTCACTGGTGCTATCTTAGCATCCCTGGGTGAATTGACTAGCCAATTGACTACAGGATTCATTTCAAAGAAACAGCAGGGAATTTTAAAGAAATTATCATATGTTGGTAAAATTATCGCTAGAAACCCCAGCAAAATATTGCTTATGTTTTGTTATGGTGGTTTTATCAATGCGCCAATTAATCACTACTTGTATGGCTGGATCACACAAATTACCAATGGAAAGATTGTAAGCACCAAATTGAGAAAACTAGTTCAGTTAATTGCATCGTTGGCAATTGTTTCCCCCATCCAAGTTGGATGTTTAGTAAGTGCCCTAACCGTGGTGAACCAAAATGTAGGCTGGGCCCTTTCCAAATATCCATCGATGATCAGAGAAAATCTCAAAGCCAAGTATTTTAAGATTCTTTCATCTAGTCTGGTTACTTCCACAATTCTCGTCTCCATAGCACAAAGATACATTTCACCAGCTAAATGGTCTGTATTTTTCAATTTTGCCTACGCAATCCTTGGTACTGGTCAAAACATATATTTGAAAATAGCTTCTACCGCAAAATAAATCATTCCTGCGGCTCCTTTTTCAATAATTTAACAGGTTTTTTAGAATTCTTCTTCGCACTAGATTTAGACTTTTCGGTGGGTTTACCATCAGTGTCTTGTACTTTCTTTCTTCTTTGCAATTCTTTTTTACCTGCTGCCTCGAGAATAACTACATTGGAGTTATCACCAGATTTACCATCTGATGCAGGTGCTGTTGTAGATCCTTTGCCACCTGCTTGAGCACCAGATTTGGATTTCTTGGTTTTATTCTTCTTAGGTTTCGGTTCTTTAACTTCCTTCTGCTGTGACTTCTTCTTCTTCTTCTTAGATTTCTTGGGTTTATTGTCACCAGCTAATGCTACTAGTGCAGACTCAGACCTTTTTTGGATTGCCAATTCCAATTCCCTCTGCTTATTCATCTCCTTTTCCAACGGCTTCAAAAGGTTGACGTCTGCATATGAGTATTCTGATGATTGTTCCATTAATTTCATAGAATTCATGAACGTTTGAAAGAAAATGTCCTGATCCAAACTGCCCTCTAATGCTTCACTGCTACGACTTGGTTTCCTATTATCATCATCATAACTTTCACAGTAGCTAGAAAGTTTAAGTACCGCCTTAGCAGAATTATCCTTGTCATCAACGAAGGTCAAGGGTTCCACCAATTGAGCAAAATGCTTGAGTTGGTCCATGTTAGAGAAGATGAAATAACATCTTGAGTAAACAGGTTCAGCAAATATTTTGGAAGTATAGTATCCTTGCACATAGTACCAACGTAATAATTGCCATGAAGAAAGATCACCGACAACAGGCTTCAAAGTTTCTAGAAATTGATCTTTTGTCAAAGTAGGTGGCAACAATCTCAGAATCAATTTAACACCTGGAGGACCTCTTTTGGTTCCACGATCTCTACGTCTATTATTGTTTCTGGCTTTGGAACGACGAAAAGACTTTGGCGCCGTTTTGTCACCTCCATCAGCAGATTTCTTGTCGTTTTTCTTTCCATTGCCCTTATTCTGCTTTTGGGATGGATTATTGGCAGCCTTATGAGGTTCATCTACTGCCATATTTGGCATATTTGTGTTCTCTTTCAAGCTCAGCTTTGTATAATATAAAGTTCGAAATATTTCATTTCAATGTTGAAGAACTCATCACTAGATAGGAAGAGGAAAAAGAACAAGAGACTAAGTCCATCTGGATGAATTATTCATTAGCTCAATTTTTGAAAGATGTGGCTGCTGGTAACTACAATGTGATTTCCATCGATCTAAAGAATAATGGGATGGTTTTAGCGTCGTTACAGAATGAATTGAACAGGGGACCCAAAAGTCGACATGATGATAAGTCGTTAGAGAAATTAATCGAGTCTCATAAATTTCATGGTGGTAACTGGACTCGTTTCAACATTTTATTGGTGTCATTTCTACAGTACTGTAGAGATGTGGATCCATGGTCACTTTGGAAAAGTTGTGATTTAATCTTCAATTTTTATCAAAATTTGAACAACTGCTTGTTGAACGATAGTTACCCCATAGACAATTTAGTTCCACTTTTTAGGTCTCACACTGAGTACGTGATACCACTAGCTAAAAGATTGGACAGTAATTATCTTATAATTGGGACCAAGAGACACCAGTTACTCTCATTTATATCTTCAGTGATATCAAGACTATTCAACAGCATAAAAAAATTGGAAAATGCTGATACGATACCTGCTAAACAAACCATATTGATGTACATTGTCAATAAGATTAACAACATTTATTTCCAAATCGATTCACCACAATTATGTTCCAATATATTCAAAAATTTCAGACCAAAGAGCATGGCACCATTTCGTGAGTATCCTATAAAGGAACAAATTGAATACCGATACCTTCTGGGACGCTACTACTTACTCAACAACATGGTTACAAATGCCTTTGTACAATTGAATAGTGCCTATAGACAACTAGCACTTGTGCTGGACTGCGTACATCCCGATTACATCCCACAATTGCGTCGAAATTTGGTAAGAATTCTCATATATCTGGTGCCTACAGGACTAATGATTGGTAAATTACCAAGATTGAATTTAATAAGAAGCCTCAATGCCACGATAGCTGACAGGTATTCAGAATTGGCTCGTCACGTTAGAGGTGGTTCCATAAAGGGACTCAATGGGTGGTTACAAACACACGAAAGCGAGCTACGCAAGCATGATCTTCTACTAGTGCTTCTAGAGAAATTGCCCATGATCACATACAGATACTTGATCAGATCCGTGGTGCAGACGTTTGTTACTACGCAAGATTCAGGAAGGTTGCCCTATAATGTTGTGGAAACAGCCATGAGGGTATCTATAGGGCCTATAGAGCAACCATTGACATGCTATAACGCAATACATGATCCCAAAAATCTAGAAAATGTTCTAGTAACTCTTATAAACTTGGGATTATTAAGAGGTAACTGTTTCCCACTGTTAAGAACCTGTGTTGTCAAAAAGACCCACCAAACACAGGAAATTTTGCCCCCTATACAAGATAGGGTGGTTCAAGCGTTCCCTCTGAACTCTGACGATGCCTGGTTAGACGGTTGAAGCCCAAAAATGGGCGGCTAAAATCCAATATTTTGTATTATTGCTAGTTTTACTTTCAACGTACATAATGATAATATTTGACTAACGGGCATCGCATCGATCGAACAACATACTAGTATGGGCGCAACGTTTAATGCAAAGCATTACAAATAATACCAAGAAGTGGTATTAATAGACGCTTTTAACCTCAGTTGCAACCCGATAATCATTGTTAAAGTGGGTGAGGCTAATCCAAAAGTTTTAATTGTGTTTTTTTTCAAAGGTGTCCACATAGTCTGTAATAAATTAATTTAATCAACGGTATTACGCCATGGTGGATAGTAATCCAGATGAGTGGCTCGAAAAGATCAAGAAATGTCAGTCATTGACTGAAAATGAAATGAAACAATTATGTGAAATGGTTAAGGAACTTTTAATGGAGGA
This sequence comes from Zygosaccharomyces rouxii, assembly GCF_000026365.1. Classification (NCBI taxonomy): domain Eukaryota; kingdom Fungi; phylum Ascomycota; class Saccharomycetes; order Saccharomycetales; family Saccharomycetaceae; genus Zygosaccharomyces; species Zygosaccharomyces rouxii. The sequence goes on along the minus strand of NC_012991.1, from coordinate 430,997 downwards.
GAGTAATATTCAACCTGTACAGACACCGGTGACGGTATGTGGTGACATACACGGACAGTTTCACGATCTTTTAGAGTTGTTTAGAACTGCAGGTGGATTCCCAGACTCTGTGAATTACATCTTTCTAGGTGACTATGTCGATCGTGGTTATTATAGTTTAGAGACTTTCACACTTTTAATGTGCTTAAAAGTGAAATATCCATCCAGAATTACCATGGTAAGAGGTAATCATGAATCAAGACAAATTACTCAAGTTTATGGTTTTTATGAAGAATGTTTAAACAAATACGGATCTACTACAGTGTGGAAATACTGTTGTCAAGTATTTGATTTCCTAACGTTAGCTGCAATCATCGACGGTAGGATATTATGTGTTCACGGTGGTCTTTCTCCAGAAATTAGAATGCTAGATCAAATAAGAGTTCTTTCGCGTGCTCAAGAAGTGCCTCATGAAGGTGGGTTTTCGGATTTGCTTTGGTCTGATCCTGATAATGTGGAAGATTGGCAAGTTTCACCAAGAGGTGCTGGATGGTTATTTGGATCCAAGGTCGCTAGAGAATTCAACCATGTCAATGGTCTAAATTTGATTGCAAGAGCCCACCAATTGGTAATGGAGGGTTTCAAGTACCATTTCCCAGAGAAGGATGTGGTTACAGTTTGGTCAGCACCTAATTACTGCTACAGATGTGGTAATGTTGCCAGTGTCATGAAAGTGGATGAAGACTTGGAACCCACTTTTAAAATATTCTCGGCAGTGCCGGATGACTACATTCAAGAGACCGCTGCAAGTAATAGCACTCAACGTGGTGGATACTTCTTGTAACGAACCCTTGTAATAATTTTTTTGTACCAGTATTTCGCATGACTGACGATACAACTATATGTATGTTAATGCTTCCAATGAGCACCAATTTTCTTCGTTGATAGTTGATAGTTGGTAATGGCAAGATAAGACTTTAATTAAATAATGCATTTTCGTGTAACGTTAAGATAGAATGAATAATTCATTGCCGCTTAGCTTAGGTCTTGTAATGGTATCTACCTACCCTACTGCTACAGATAATGGGTGCTCGGAGTTGCCAAGAAAGCCTATTCCCATCAATTTGAACCCGTAAAACTCATTCCACAGACTTTCAAAGCTTCAAATCCAACCGTTAGCGCACTAGCAGCCTCAACTTTTTATTATAGACCTGCTCGTTTAACGCGACTCCGAGGCCTGGTAGTTAAATGGGGTCAAAGGTTGTTGCACCTTAATTAGAACCTTTAACCATGAACATCACCACAACCTTCCAAGCATAATAATTTTTCTGCCTCTCTATGAAACTCTTCCTAGCTCTACTAGCCCTGTTCTCGACAGCTTTTGCAAGTTTACTTCCCTTCAACGGATTCCACTCCCTGGAAGTTCACCAATTGGCTACTAATAAGCCAATTCCTGGTGGCTCCCCCGTTCTCCAATGCGATGTCGATGATAAGCAGTTATTGGACATTAGCTCCGTCGAATTATCACCAAATCCTCCTCAAAGAGGTCACAATTTGACCATTGTAGCATCAGGTCAGTTGCACCAAGAACTAGTCGATGGTGCATATGTCGATGTAGAAGTCCGTTTGGGTTACATTCGTCTGCTTTACAATACCTACGATCTATGTGAGCAATTAGAGGAGCACGATGTTGACGATTTGAAGTGCCCAATTAAACCTGGTACTTATAACTTAAAGAAAGAAGTTTCCATCCCAGCGGAAGTACCACCAGGAAGGTATGTTTTCGTCATGAGAGCCTACACTTATGACGATAAACTAATCAGTTGTTTGACTGGTGAAGTTCTATTTCCTGCAGGGCAGGTTAGACTATTTTAATCGGTAAAGAATGCAATGCGATGAGATTATATATACCAAAAAGTGTATCATTAGAATCACACAATTTTACTCTCAAAAAAGAACCCAATTACAACTTTCTCATTGCTCTTTATCAAATTTTTCCAATATTCAACTGGCTTTGACACTTTTTTCCCTTGACCGAGTTTTACTTTACTTACAGTCAATCTTGAAGTAAACTACTTCTTATACGGAAGGAAGACGATATAGACTCCAAGCAACGCTCCATGTATCTGCCTAGGATTAGTTTTATAGCTTCAAAAACAGCCACAAGGTTCTTTTATCAACCTCAGTTCTTAGTATCAACTACGCATCTTTACAGGGGTTTAGCCACCAAATCAAAGGATGATGTATCGTTAAGAATTAAAGTGGAACCTATCAAGAGACACAATGAACCGCTAGATCGTAAAAGAGCTCGTCTGATTTATCAATCAAGGAAAAGAGGTATATTGGAAACTGATCTCTTATTAGGTGGTTTTGCTGCTAAATACTTGAAAGAAATGACTCCGGAACAATTGGCAGAATATGATTCGTTGTTAGACGAATTGGATTGGGATATCTACTACTGGGCTACCAAGAACTACGAAACGAGCCCAATTCCTGAAAAGTGGAAGAATTCAGAATTAATGAAGAAGCTTCAAGTTTACGCTGAAAACAAAGATAAGAAAATTCTTCGTATGCCTGATCTAAAGGAGTACCAGTAAATGAACTACTGAATCGATTGAATCCCATAAGATATTCTTACGCCCTCTTTATGTCAAATAGTGTCTTAAATATTAGTTTATATATGGTGGGTAAACTTTGTCAAGATGAGCTTGTTGAAAAAAAAGTCATGTTCAAAGCTCATCTAACTTCAAAGAAGAGTGAAGAGCAGAGGTAGGAAAGGTTCTGTAGATCTTTAGAATATGTCTGGTAAACCTCCCATTCACAGACTGCCACCATTACCACGTCTTAAAGTTAAGAAACCCATAATAAGACAAGAAGCTAACAAATGTTTGGTGCTTATGTCGAACCTTCTACAATGTTGGTCCTCAAACGGACACATGAATCCAGTGTGTGAGAATCTAGCCAAGGATTTAAAGTATTGTACTGCTGAAAATGCAATGGGTAAGGGAAATAAAGTGGAAAAGAGTAATATCAATTACCATGCTGCTAGACTTTACAACAAGGTCGGTGGTAAACCTCATGATTGATTAATTGGTTAACGGATTGGTTTGCTCTCTTCATATCAATTTACTATACATGTATATAATCCAAAAGTCTAAGTTTTATTCTTTTTAATTCTGCCACATCTTTCTAGTGAATCATCCAACAAATACCATCCGGGCAAGTACTCATTATTTTGGAAATGAGAGTCTTGCGACGACAATGGCGAGCAATTCACCACACCTTCACAACCGTGAGTTATTTCCCATTGATAGCGCAGTGGTAAATCGTTTGTTTTGGCTAGATAGGGATTAGGCAATGTGTGGTTGATATCACCTAGAGATGAAAACCCAACGCTATAGATCCCACATATTGGTTCGCCGCTGTAGAGTAAAAATGACCAAATGTATGCTAATTTCCAATGTAGCAATGGCTGCAACCTTAAAAAATCAGGCCAACCATCGTCTGTCCTTTGGATTGGTTTTAAATCTTGTGCAAATGGATCTGCATATCGAATCCCTACAACAATGGCCTTAGTCTCTGGTTGATCTCCTAAATATTTGTGAAATGCTTCTGGCATCGATAAAGCCTTGGTATGATTACGATCAGATTCGTATAACGATAACGAATATCGTTTCTTTGTGGATTCAACGAATTGTTCCAGCGTCTGGAAGGTCTTGTCCTGGTCTATGAAAACGGCTTTCAAAGTCTTGAGGGGGAACTCCTGTCCATTCATATTAGTCTTGTAGTATTCCCATAGACATCCTAGGTATATTATTAATAACACTTGACAATCTTTCCCGCCGTTATAAGAAAAGGAAATTTCTCCATTGAAAGGTGACCATCGTGGGAAAATTTCATTAAGCAATAGTTTCTGTGTTAGCTTTATAGCATTCTGTGTCTCTCTGATGATTTGACTCAATGGTTCTTCTATTTGCAAGTATGACTGTGCAATTTCATGACAACGTTCTGATGTACTAGCAAGGCTCGGGGCTGCCATGACAGTTGGATCCTGGTAATTTTCACACTGATTGATTTGGATACAACCCTCAATAACACATTACTCTTTCCTATTTGTCTTATATATTATAAAGGTTTAAATGCTATAGAAGGAGCTTCGTTATACACCTTGAATCTTCGCAAGGCGGATGGCGGAAGAAAATGATTTTAGTATGTGGTGTAAGGAACTAGTATAAGGTTAAAGCGGATATTTGGGCGGCTAGGTGAATTATGCCAAACTTTCCTTCAGTCTAGTTAAATAGGTTTCCACTTGATTCAATTGTAGAGCGTTCTCCCTGCACCATACGACACCAACAGCAGATTGGTTAGCTATATTTTCAGTAGTTTCTTCATCAGGAATATCATCATTGAGGTATCTTAAGTCATAACAGATTTTATCTAGCATTTCCACCGTGTATAAATCACCCATTATACCATTGATGCTCATCTCTGTGGTATATTGCTTCAGCTGATTAATTTCTCTGAAATTGTCCCACGACAACTGTAGTAAAACATTGTAGAAATCGACGTCACAGACGTTCAAATACAGGGAGACATCAGAGCTTTTCTTACACTCTTGGTAGATGTATGATGCAATGGTATACTTGCTATAAGATGGGAAATTAAGCTCATCCACTGTCAATAGTTTGACCAGCGTAAATGGTAATGTTATTTGATATGGTGCGGGAAGCCTATGAGGATCATCTATACAACTGGTTTCAATCTGATTGATTAGATTCTTAGAGACAAGCTGGTCTCCGATGTCCAATTGTTGATCCCTTTGTAAATACACAGTGATCAATTCTTTAACCACTTGGAAAAAGTCGTAATCAGTTTCAATTTTTTCAACCAAACCATTAATGAATGGTTTCATAGCGGTATCTAGAGTTGCTTTCAGTTGAATCCGTGATTTTAAATCGTGTAATGTCTCTTCATTGAATTTTGAATTCAAATTGGGCAGTATACTTGGCTTATCCTCCGTTTGCTCTATTAGAGATACAGGTTTCAATCTAATATCATCTTTAGTGATTTTAGCAGCTGTATCTTTAGATTTACGACCTGTACTCTCGAGGAAGTCCTTTAATTTTTGGTCTTGTGGACTTAGCTCTTCCTTCTTCTTACCGAAGACAACATGTACACCATCTTTACGATTTTTATTATTATTAGCCACTTGAGCCTGGTGTAAAATTTCTTGTGAGTTCCTATGCCTCATTTCTTGCTTACTAGCAAGCTCTTCAAAGATCTTATCGAAGACCTGTCTCTCTTGAACACTGGTCCAATCATCTTCATCTTTAAAATGGCCGGTAGTCGTGGGATTCTTCGATAAAATCTTATCTCTCTGTTGCTGGCAACATCTAGTATAATTTGTGAGGGTCCTTGTGCCTTTCAATGAAATCAATGAATTTCTAAGACCAAACATTATAAGCTGTGAGCTTTTTAAAGTATTCCTCATCTCATCTCATTTCATCGATATTTTTCAAATAAGCTTAAACAATGAAAACCAACTAAAAGTCCTATGAAATACTATACTATACTTAAGTAAACAAGAGAAAATTAAAAAAATAAAAATAGTGAAACAAGAGTTAATAAATGACAACTATGACTGTAATGCAACTGTTCGTTGTTAAAATCCTTCTAATGCTTTAGTGGCTTTATTGAGCCTTCTCAATCCTTCTTCGTAACGATCAGGATCTAAGACCATATCTGCTGTTAGTCGCGACAATGAATCGACTAATCTTTCCAATGCTCTTTTCTCCTCAATTTTCATACCTAAATTAGCGAATTCTGCACCTATTAGAGTACCCTTAGTGACGTTTAAAAGTTGTGATAAAGTATCTACATCAAACTGTCTTAATTCTTGCTGTTTCTTTCTTTTATTCTTAGTACTTCCAGTTTTATGACTTGACGGAGTTATTTGTGGTGTTGGATTTTCTAACACTCTACCTGATTCATCAATGTATTCGTACTGATCGTCTGAATCTTCACCTCCTTGATTTTTCAAACTTGTAGATGTTAACGTTGTAACCACCTCAGGTTCTCTACCTTGTTCACGTTTAACTGTAGAATCTCTGTGGACCTCAGCTGATTGTGGAACTGTAGGTAATGGCCTTGATAAATAGGTGTCCACCTCTTCGGCTCCATCGTCTTCGTTTGTTAAATCTATATCGACTCTATCACCTTTAGCGTCAGAACCTGCAACGGAGTAATAAGTTTCCGATACATTTGTCACTGAGGATCCTCTTGTGCGCGAATCAGGTATTTTTAAACTCCGACTGTTATGTTCTTCATCATCCAATTCTACAACATCATCATCTTCCTGTAGAAGGTACTTGGACAATGGTCTGTTTCTATTTCTTGGTGGTATAGCTGGGTTGTAATCTGTAGTTTCAGATCTTTCTGGTGGAATTCCCTTATCATGACCATTAGTTGTTGTGGTAACTTCTGGTATAATACTTGTAGCTATAGATTCAGTATCACTGTCGACTCTTGGAGTAGAGATTCGGGGGAATTGTTCATCGTTCTGTTGGTTTTTAGGAGTATTTGAAAGATCAGTATTTTGATTTGAAGTTTCACTTTCACTTGCCATATTACCAGATCCAATGGACGATTTCGGTTGTACTGATCTCTTGTTACCATTGATAGACAATAATTTCAAAGAGCCATGTCTGGGAGCTTCAGAACTTGATCTAGAACCACCAGCAGACGCATTAGAAATACCACGTCCTGTCGTTACATTTTCGACTTTTTTAAGCACAACATCCTCACTGGCACCAGTAGGTTTCCTGCTACTTGCCTGGATAGTCTCTGCCGAGGGAAACGTAGGCAATCGAGGTTTTGATTCCTCCTTTATGACGCTTTGAGGATTCTTCATCACGTAAGAAACACCAACACCTTCTTGTACAACACCAGAATAGTTGGAAAGCATACTTGCCCTATAGTCTTTGTCTGGAGTATTTAAAGCTACATTAAAACCACCAGGCGATCGAGGTAGTTTGGTAGGTGAACCTTGGTTTGATGTCATTTTAGAATGTGGATGTTGAATCCTCTTGGGAGTGGTAACTGGTGAAGACTCCCGTGTGTTGTTCAAAAGATCTTTATCGTCTTGATCTTGATGTAGCGAATCGATCATCGCCGAAAGTCTCTTGGTGTTCAATGACACCTGTGAAGGAGACTGGTAGTCTTCCATTGTTCTGATCAAATAGCTCCTAATGCACTTCTATATTAGAGCTTTACAAGAACTTTTCTACACCTTTTAGCTAGTTTTCAATTATAGTCAGTGATCGGTATAGTAGTAATAGTAGCAGTTGGTAGTATTCCCTAACGTCGCGCCTTGCCGAACTAACTTCAATATATTTCCCAATAAGTGCAAAAGTAAATACAGGGCAAGATGACCACATTTGATCTATTTCAAAGAATTTTCAATGCGATGAACCAGTCTGCATTGCATTCTGGAACAGCTTTTGTAGTCTTTCGAATCCATCCTTTCTCTGTTCACGCCAACTGGAAGGAAACTGGACTTGTTCACCATCTGGAAAAATTCTCTTAGAAGGCTCGAGCCATTCTTGAAATAGTAGTTCTAGCGGGAAGTAATAGTGAAATGCACCGCTGTTACCAGTCTTTAGATATCTCTCCTGAGTCCACATTAGTTGCTCTCTAATTGGGGGTAAAACTTGGCTCCAGACGGAATCAAAATGGGGAAAATCAACCGGGTTTTGTAGTTGGAATTGCTTATTAAACTTAGTGAAGGCTCCCACAATAGCTTTTGCTGAGATGTCAAATGATTGGAAATTAGCATTGCTCGAAATTCCACAGAACGTCAGGGTAGGTTCCGCTATCGAAAATGTATGCAGATAGAGACCTGTGACCCTAGAGACGTTGGATGGCTGATGATCCTCATTTCTGGGGTCAGGTGTAGTGGTTATTCTACAGCTTTCTAATAACTGTGGCGAAATGAAGGGGAAACTGTATAGGTAACCTGTAGCAAATAGAACGTAATCCACCTTGTAGTGAGAACCATCAACAAATTTGATCTGAGGGTCATTTGTACTTAGGTCAAACTCTTGAATCTGGGGCTTGATAGTCACTCTATCAGTTTGTAAAAGCCATTCGTCAAACCACTTGAAGGGACTACGTTCATCTGGTTCAGGTTTCTGATTTGTAGAAATTATTATCTCGTAGTCACCACTATCTTGTAAATGTTGAATTCTCTTTAAGACATCCATACAACTAAAACTCTTTCCTACAATTACCAGGCGTCTATGTTGGGATTTTTCAGGTAGTTGTGGTAAAACATTGTGATACCAACCATCGATATCTCTGAGATGTACAAGAGCTCCTGAAAACTTCTTATTAAAGTCGTGGATAGTCTTTGCAGCTAATTCACCATCTTTAGGCTGGCTCATGTAATAGGGAATGTATGGAGTTAAGAAATGTCCATTAGCTATGATAACGGCGTCAAAGCTTTCCAAATACCATTCATCATAATCCGTAGCAGGATCAGATTTTTTAGCTACTATCACATATTTGGTAGGACCGAACTTGTCTAAATACTCCACACTAGTATTCATTCTGTAGTGAGATTGTAACTGATTCTTGTCGATAAATTCATGAAATGCTTTCTTAATACTAGGCAAATCGACTAGCGGATAAATATCAGGATTAGACTGGCCAATAGAGCTGTTCTCAAAACTCATCATTTCCTTCGGGGTGTTACTTACGAAATCGTCGTAGATACCTGTCTTGTCAGCAAAGCATATACCATCCCTTAGAGATTGTCTCCTACTAATCTTCAATGGCTTCTTATTTCCAGTACCGGATAGGGTCTTGAGTTGAATAGATCCATCTGCGGGATTAACAAGGGGTGAATTATCATAGAAGATATTTCTAGGGTCATGGGCTATTGTAGGGTCCTGCAGTTTGGCCAATTGACCAACTACCGTGGGAGATTCGAGAGATTCACCTGGTGTATCGCTCCAAACACCACCCAATTTCGATTTACCCTCGAATCCAACACATTCAAATCCATAATCTTCAGATTGAGATTTCAATGCTTGGTAGACAGAACATAGTCCTGCAGGACCACCGCCGATAACAGCTACTTTCTTTATCATGTTGTGCTCGAGAAAAGTTAGCTGGAAAAGATCGTCAGTGAATGTTTCGGTGCTGAACAAATATAGGTGATTCACAATGACCCAATGGTATCAGAATCCTTAGTATTTGTTTTCTTTAGAGAGAGTTAACCTTTTACTTATTCTCGCGGAACGATTTGAAGTATTAAGATCTCTACGAACAAGGTATACTGTAATGTTAAATTGTGGGAAGTAGCCATGAACAACGACATTTTCCCACTGTTAGAAATTCCAGAGCTTGCAATATGTCTGCAGAGCTGTGATTTTAGTCTTGCTACTGAGGATAACATTGCAAGACCCACGTCGATGTACGTGATGACGCTTTACAAGCAAATCATTGATAACTTTATGGGTATATCTGCAGATTCTTTGATTAGTATTGGTAGAGAAGGTAATGAGGAAGAAGATGCTGCTTATAATGCAACTTTACAGGTACTGGTGCTGAACAAAATATGCTTCAAGTTCTTCCAAAACATTGGCGTCAACGATTTTAATATGTTGGATCTATACAAGCCAGATGCTCTGAGGACACGAAGGCTTTTGAGTGCTGTAGTCAATTATGCAAGGTTCAGAGAAGAGAGAATGTTTGATTGTAATAGGTTCATCAGTCAGACTGAAGCTCTACTGGGCCAACTTCGATCGAAGTTTGATGACTACAATTTATTACAACAGCAACTTGAGGATTATGATGAAGAAGCTACCCACTTTGGAGGACCTGAATTAGAATCGCTAGAGGAAAATAATAAGGAATTAGAGGCACAGCTGAAGAATTTGACCCAGGTGCAACAGACGCTGTCATTGGATTATAACAACTACAAAGATCAGAAACAGAAGATGTTAAAGGAATTAGAATCTTTTGGTTTTCAATTAGTTGAATTAGAGTCTTTGAAGGAGAAATTATCTAAATATTCAGAGACTAATTTGCAAGCATTGCAGGATGGTATATCTGAATTGCAAACGATGTTAAATGATAAACAACGAAATTTAACAGAACTACAAAAATCACAACAGAATTTTGAGGTCTCTATGCAAACCTTCCAGAGGGTTATTGAAGAGTTATATGAACTACTTAGAATTATCTCCACAGAATTGCAAGAATCGCATATGAAGGAATCAAACCTAATGGATTTGAAGCAACAGTTAATCATTAGACGTGATAAGATGGAAAACATGTTGTCCTCAGGTCTAATGGTTAAGATGTCAGTATTACAGGAACAGTTAGACGCTCATAGAACTCAGTTAGATGATTTGGAAAGAAATGCCAGACTAGAATCAGAGAGGTACGACCAAGAGCTAATGGAATTACAGCAGGAATATGCTGATAAAGTAGTACCTCAAGTACAGCAGGCTGAACAAAATATTGAAAGAGATTTCATCTTAGGTCAAGTTAAAGAATTAGAACAAAAGATGCAAAGTATAAAAGTAGATTTCCAAAATGAAGTTGATGCAGTGGAATTAGAATATTCACTATTGGCTGGCCACATCAACAAATATATGGAAACCATGTTAGATAAACTGTAACATTATGCGAAGAAAAGCTGTACGTAAAACTTATGAGCATCAACATCCCAAAATGTGCATTTGCCATTAAGTTCATCCAGTGAACTCCGATCCTCGTAGTTCTTATTCATTACAATTTCCTTGTCAGAGGGTATTTCTATTGCAACGTTTTCAAATGGTTCATAAGCTATGACCACATATTTCTTATCGTTTTGATCTGATTCAGAAAGTTCTAACCCAGAAACTATTCTAATGAATGGCGATATCACTTGTTCGTCATTACTATCTTCTTCTGCATTGTAATCTACTTGAATTGCGATGCCCAGTTGATCAGTTTCCTTGTCTTTCACCAAGGCAGTCTTACAATCTGGTACAATACCATTATGCCTTAAATTACGTCTCTTAGAGTCAACAGCTTCCAAAAACTCATGGTCTTGGTCTTCTTGTTGTTTGCTTGGGCCACCATTTTTATCATTAGCGCTACCACGTCTAAGCACGTTCAAGCCATGCTTATTACCACTCAGATGTCTTTCTACACTTGACCATGCTGTATGAATAGTATTACAAAGTTTGCAAACTAATTTCCCGGAATGATTCTTGTATATGTAGGGATTCCTGTTTAACTCATCGGCTTCATCTTGAAATGTATATGGAACTTGTTGACCTTGTCTTAGAAGCTCATCAACCTGTTTACGTCTAGCAAGATTAGCTTGAGAGTCACTTGCAATACCACCACCACCTTTCTTAGAGCCAGCTCTATTCTGATAATCCATGTCTATGTTAGTTTCTTTATCTTGGAGGTTGAGATGAGATGAGATGAAATAAGATGAAATGAGATTGTTCCGAATTGAATACAGATAATATTATATAATACTAATAATAATAGTGCCAAAAAAAATTTATACAGTAGAAGAAAATGAAAATGTAAATGATGATAATGGTAATAATAATAATGCTAATCTTCTTTAGGCGTTATTGAATAAACACCTCTGTCACTTTCTATACAGTTGAATTTTTTATTCTTTAACGTATTCCATCTCTCATGAGGAATATCCCATGAACATTTTTGAGCTATCAAAGTAGCTACATCATCGCAGTAACCCAAAAGGTTTAGATCGAATTCCGCATGCTTTACTGGGTCTCTATTGATTAAAATTTGTGGGACGTGAGAAGGTACCATATTTACAATTTCAGAAACGGGAGCCACTTTTAAACTTGTACCAATACAGACCAAAAGATCACACTTCAAAATGTCTTCACGAATAGTTTTGTGAAACTTAGATGGTAATGCTTCACCAAAGAAAGTAATATCAGGCTTTAGAACACCATGTGATTTTAATGGTGTGTTTAAACCGGCGGAAATATCTTCTGAACCACCATTACCACCAGATGGTATTACTGAATCATTGGGGAAAAATTCCTTTCTCTTCATATAACAGTAGGGGCAAAGTGGTAATTCCAATCTTCTAATGTTTTCGAAGATCTTATCACCTGGCAATTTCCAATGACATGTTGTGCATGATGCTGTTGCGAATGAACCATGGCATTGAACCACCTTTTCGGGATCGATACCAGCATAGGATTCTAAATTATCAATGTTTTGAGTATAATTTCTCAAAAGCTTACCCTTATCTTGTAACATCTTTATAAATCCATGCAACGGTGAATAAATGTTTTCTGGTGGTAAGACCAAATGTGCAATGTTATAGAAAACAGAAGGATCCTGCATGAAGATATCATAATTGAAAACGTCCTGTGGATCTTCAAGGCCTAAATGACGAATTTTGGAATAAAAACCTTCTGAAGAACGGAAATCTGGGATACCGAGTGACGTAGAAACACCTGCTCCTGTTAAAACTAAGATACTTTTGGCACTTTGCAACCTTTCGACAAATGCATCTGGAGTTGTAAAGTTTGATAATCTTAATCTTGTACAAAGAACTTTGTTAATTGCCTTTTGTAAATCTTTGATCAAACGCACAGCGTGTCTTTTCTCTAAAGGATCCTCAAAATCATTGTAGATCAAGTCTTTTCTTGGTGGTGCACTTGGTTCTGGTAATTCCACATGTTTGTAAATTGCATTCACCATCTCTCTATCCTTTATTTCAAAGCCTAATAATTTAATCAAAAAATAAATGTATAACGAATTTAATTCCTCCGGTAAATAGCTATCCAAAAATTTCCTCAATCCATAGTATTTTAAAAATTTGCGTGCGTTTACTAAATCATCTCTTGATATATGTGGGAAAACATACTTGTTCGTATGTCTGTCTTTACCAATACTGATCTGTTTCTGTGGGGCCACCGGTGCTAATACATCAGTATCATGTGCATGAGAACCAACACTCACATCTTGTAATTCATCACCCTTAGAAGGTACTTGCAAAACGTTATCAGCGGATGCGTATGTCCCATTTCCATTTGCATTATCACTACTTTCTCCTAAACGCGTCTTTTTATCTCCAGCAACTTTCGCCTGTTCACCATTCTGTGAATACCGTCTCTTATGGGACAAACCCTCCACGTTGGAACCAAATACAGTAGTCATTTTAACTACTAAATATCGAGAAAAATCCTTTGATAACCCTGCTCGGTAGAAGTAACCTTGTATACACTCAAATTTAATAGTGGTTCTAAAAGGTTTTGGTTCATTGGAAGAAAGAGCCCAGATTGTCCAAAAAATTGAGAAGAACACTTCGTAAGTAGTGATGATAATAGCGATGAGCCTGAAAGTATTATCAAATAATTCAATTAGCCGCTATGCTTTCACCAGCTCTGGTATTCTCTAACTGTATTCAGTGTATCCGCCGTATTCAAAACCACTAGTTCTTTTTGTGCTTCTGGAAGAGTTTTGAGGAGCGGGTATTGACCCGGGTACGGTTGATGCTGCTACTGAAGATGCTTGTAGCTGGGGCGAAACCGACTGTAGAGGTTCATCGGTATTACCTGCTAATGGGCCAACACCTATCTTTGACAGTGCAACTTCTGCACTTGTGTTCTCTAAGTTGACATCGTTAATAATGGTACCAGTTTTCTTGCTGAGCTCTTGAACTTTGAAGATTAATTCAGCTTCCTCTCTATTATTTGAATCCACCTGGTTTTGTAGTGCATTGATGTATTCCACAGTCTGTGTAAGAATCTGTCCTTTGTTGGGTTTACCATCTTTGGTACCAGTACTCTTTGCCTTTGCGATAGAACTTTCCTTGGGGGTGCCACTGACAGGTGTGTCCAATAGAGAAGTTTCAGAGTCGTTGTTGCTTCTGTTGTACTCTTGAAAGAATTCCTGTGGAATCATCGTAAGCAACTGTTGAATTCTGTCATTGATGTTATCTCGACGTCTACGGTCCACTTTGGATATACTGTTTGAAGATTGGACTGAAGAAGGTACAGAGCCGTTCATATTGAATTGTGAAATACTATTGGAAAATAGAGCTGCGACTCTTTCTTTTAGCTTGGGTTACCTCAGGTTTCCTTTATACAAATGTTAGTTAGTTGTTTAACATCGGTATAAAAAGGTTTTCTTTCATTCTCATTGTTATGATGGGACACAGAGCTTTTAATACATAAACACTAAACAAAAGCTAAAATAGTCTTTTAAAATCAGAGTTGGTATTGTAATACCTGCATTTGATGTTGAGGTCTCACTGTGCTGATTTGATTAAGTATCAATGCCTTGTAAGTTTCCCCTTGTCTGGGTTCATGCTTGTACAGAAACAAAAGTGATGGTAGATCTTGTTCATAATGCTCTGTAAAGAAAGAGCACCAATCGAATTCTTGGTTATCTCTTTCTGCCACTGGTAAATCCTTGATGGATTCACAACCTTTAAATGCCACTTTTTGAGCAATGGCTTCGAATGGTTCAGATTCACGAGTTGCTAGCAAGAGAGTAATTGCCATGGCACCAGTAAGGCCTGATTTTTCGCCGTGATATTTGGCATATTTGTTAAGAGCTGCTAGACAAAGTGCCAGTTTGCCTGTTCTGTATTGGTATTCGAATTCTAACACATAATCACGGGCTTCTTCCGAAGATTTGGTAGCATAAGACTTGTAAAATTCATTCCAAAACACTTCCAAAGGATTTTGCGAAGAGATCAATTCAAGGCCAAATACATCTTTATCTTCTGATTCAGAGTATGCTACGCAAGCTTTGCGTTCCTCGTCTCTATGTTTGTTCAACTGAGAGTTCACCTTCTTTGATTTCTTTGCATTTTCTTTCATTATACCGTTAAAGGTCTCATCAAATTCCTTCTTGCTCTCTGCGGATTCATCGTGTAGTTGGAATAAGATTTGGGATGCACCTTTCATGGAACGGACGTACATTGGGTTTCCGTAGATCCTGCGACCCCAATCCAACATTTCTAGATAAGCTCTTGGAGTGCCTTTTCTCATACAATAAGAGTGGAAATCTAGTTGGTCGTCTTCAAATTGTCTGTACATTTTAGCGACGGCTTGAAATCTCTTAAGTGATAAACCTTGATATTTTTTCGTTGACCATTCTAATTGTTTCAACTCCTTTAATTGAGATTCCACATCTTCTTCAACAAGTCCTTGGGTCTTCACAGCTGATAATTTTTCGTGCAATCTTTTGTTGGATTCCAAGTACAATCTGTGATAAGCTTCAGCTTGCTCCACGATAAACCAAGCGGCTTCTACCAAGTGCAAATCCTTGACACCGTTTACAGAATCGTCATTCTTGGTAAACAATGATACTGTTTCGACAGCTTTATCGACATTGTTGGCTCTTAACAAATATTTGACTGTCTTGGTATTGATAAATCTGTCTTGTAGATCCAACTTTCTACCTTCCTCTAACCATTCGGCGGCTTCGTCTAATTTACCAATGGCCTTTAGGATACGACCCTTCAAAATGTAAAACTCGACTAGAGTTGGAGTACTCTCAATAGCTTTATTGATAAAGGATTCAGCCTTTGAAAAATCTTTGACGTACAAGTAGTGTTGTGCTAAGTAGTAACACGTCCAGACATAGGAAACGGGATCCTTGTAAGGGTCCACTTGTTGGAAAAATTCATTAACCACTTTATCAGAGATTGGGACAAATTCACTTCTACTCCTATAAAGAGGTTTAACATTACCAAAAGTTGCTGGTACACCGCGCTTCAATTGAGCAATCACGTAATCTGCAAATTTGGCTTCCAATTTACTCTTATCATCTATGAATGTCAAGGGAATGAATTTTGGTGGATCAGATCTGGGGTAGAATTTTTGTAAGTTACCATACAAAATTTCCCTCTTCTCATTATCATTCTGAATGCCAAGTGCTTCCTCCAATCTTCCGTAGAATTGGAAATCATCAGGGTTTCTTTGAATTAACATTCTGATATACTTCGAGGCCAATTTAGAGTCACCTAATTTGTGGTAAATTGCTGCCTTACGGTCCAAGACACCATATTTGTCGAAAATGTCCTTTTCCACTTCATTCAGATGGTTCAACACGTTATGCAATTTATCCTTATTATCACCAGCGGCTCTAAACATGATATCGTTCTTATACATGAGACATTCATTATGTTCATATAGTTCAGGTTCACCCAATTTACCCTCGACTAACTTCTCAAATTGTGATAAGGTGTCGATTGCTTTTTCGTGTTCTCCATTAATATCTTGAGCCACTGCCAGGCCCGTCCAATTGGAACGATACCCTAAGAATGATTCCCAGTAGGTTTTCCTCGATGCCAAAGCACCTTTAAAATCACCAATTTGTGATTGTAAAGTAGCCAAATCTCTGTAGATCTGCTGGTTGGCTGATCCATTGTCCAAAGAAGTTTGAAACCATTTGATAGCTTCAGCGTAGTTCTGCGTACTTCTCATATAAATACCAAGAACATGACAACAGATTGCAGATGCACCAATACTTTGGATCTTAGAAATTGCATTCTTCACATAGTTTTCAGCATCTTTTTTTTCTCCCAATGACAACAGGTCCAAACCTTTAAGTGCTAAAGCATCAATATTTAAAGAATCTTTCTTTAGAACAGTATCTAAAGTCTTCAAAGATTTCTTATACTGTCTGGATTCGTACAATTTAAGGGCTTCTAAGAACTGCGAATGCTCCTTAGCCCTTCCAGCTAAGTTCTTGGAACCTAGAAACTTTCTTGGGGGCATCTTGCAATGATCAATTGAAATATGTGGGGAAAGCTAAAAAGCACTCTAGAATGCTCTATCAGGTCGATTTAACGACTTTCAAGGTTTAAAGTAAAATAATTTCGACCTTCGATGTTATCTTTCTCTGTTTAATACTAAGAGTTGAAAAATTTTGGTAGTCACAGTGATTTTTTCAATTACGATCGTCAACAAGTATTATACGCTAAATAATAGTATAAATTAGAGACAAATTGGCTTCAATGGCATTCAAGCGCCTCTAGTTCGTCTTTTCATGTCCTTTAGTGGCCAGTTCTGTAGCTTTTTCTTCATATCCAGGAATTTTTATGTAGTCAATACCGTGTCTTTGCAGTAAACTACGGCTTGAGTTGTTCTTGACAAAAGTATCAGGCTCTAGGACACCAACGAAGACTGTCTTGATTTTTCCATTAGTATTGATAATTCTTTGAACACATGGATCGTTGCCAGAAAGTCTAAAGGAGCATGGCTCCATTGTTGTGTAGATGATTGTATCTTCTGGTAGCTCACTTGAGCCTGTGTTACTGAAATATTTTTCCAAAGCACACTGTTCAGCATGGGTATTTCCTGGTAATTCTCTTGAATATCCTGTTGAGATCACTTCAGTGCCATTGATGAGAACAGCACCTACGCTGAATGCAGTTGTCGTTGGTCCGCATTTAGCAGCTTGTTCCAGTGCTAATTTCATGTATTTACGGTGTGGCTCAAGGGCCCAATCTGGGAATTCAGTGCAATAACTCCATTTTTTATCACCAGTAGTTGGATCCAATTCCGTAGATTCGTAAAAATACGCATGCAACCATAAGTCTAAATCGCTGGGGCCCGGATCTGTAAAAAGACTTGTCTCGCACTGGGGGCATTTCTCATTCCCTAGTAATTCACCCTGAGAGTCCCTATGGTACCAACTTTGGGCAGATTCGGTTCTGCCAATTGCATTCAATTTCTCAATGACTTGTGAATAATCGGCTTCACCATTTTTACCAAGGTTTGGTCCCCAAACCTTGAGGTTAGAATATATTGGGTCGTTAGCAATTGGATGTCCCAAGTATTGTAAATGAACACGAATCTGATGAGTTCTACCTGTCAATGGTTTACACTTCACAATACTGGTCTCACCATCATAACTAACCCTACGGAAAACAGTCTTTGCATGTTTAGCACCTTCTTCATCCATGCCGCATACGACATTAAGTCCCAGTTTCGGTTCTAAAGATTTCAATGGATTGTCAACAACGACTTCACCTACAGGGAATTCGCCAACAACCCTTGCAACGTACTCTTTAGTTACTTCTCTTGCCTTTAACTGATCTGCCATTTCATCAGCACCTTTGGGCGTCTTGGCCATAAACATAAGTCCACTTGTCAATCTATCTAATCTGTTACAGGGGTGAACTGTACGCCCTAGCTTCTTTTCCAATATTTTTGTAATAGTATTGAAACGATAACGCCCTGTGGGGTGAACTGGGATACCACTTGGCTTGTCGATCACTAAAAGATTTTCATCTTCATAAACAACTTTAATAGGTCTTGATGTGACTGGTGGCTCATGACGATGAATCTTGTGTCTAATGCAATCACCATTGCGTATAATACTTTCCAAATTGGCAGGTTCGTCATTCAAATAGACTGATCCACCGGCGATAGTTTTCCTATAGTAATCTTGGTCTCTGTCTCTGAATTCATCACAAAACACTTCGAAAAGGTTTCTATCCCTCCATCTCAATTTACAAAATGTCTGGTAGGTGAAATAGTATGGTGTAATTCTTCTTAGTGGACCATCAACGACAACTTCGTAGTCAGGATCCACTTGTCGGCTTCTCTTGTTGTTAACCTCCACTACTCTCAATTTGAAACCATTCTCATCACGAAGTTCGTTAGTTTGGGCTTTGGTCTTCTGCGATTTCGAGGAGGATTCTATCTGCTTTCTCTTACGTTTATTGAGCTGGTCTGTCTTAACGCTCTCAATCTCTTTGAGTAGATGCTTTTCAAACTCATGAGATGATGGTGATGGCGATCCGTTGACGTAGTTGCTCATATTTCTAATCCAACGAAAGCAATTCTTATATCTAAATGCCATACATATGAAGCTATTCTAGCTTCTATAGTAATATTTTAAGTCTTTTAACAAGATTTTCGATCGCTATACAGTAGTTGATTAGATAGTCTGAAAGATTCGCTTCTCATCGAAGCAAACGAAAAAATGGTTTGAAGAGTCCCTTCCTTCAAGAGATTAGACTTGAATTGATTTCAAACTTGCTTGTTGTCCTTTTCACCCCTCTCATATCAAAATGATTTTGAAAATAGGTACATCACTATTAGTAGTATTACAACAAAGTGCAATCTCTTGGTTACTGCCCAACCGCCGTAACCTATCACTTTATCTGCAACATCACCCGTCAGGGTTCCCTGGGTCAAGGGCAGGCTTCTCGGTGAATTCATCGTGGATGCTGCAGATAACCGCGGGACCTGAATGGCTAGATGGACTGGTTGATGATCTGAAAACTGTAAAGTCTCCGAGCGTCGGATGGAAACGTAGGCATCCACCTTGTGATCTTCTTGTGGGTATTTCTTGAACAGAATTCTATCACACCAGGCAGGTTCCCTTTTATTATTGAGCTCATCTGCTTGGTTTGTAATGTACTTGTACGTTGGCGGGAATTCAATATTAGCTTCTTGGAAATCTTGGAAGATCAGACCTTTTTCCTTACAAATGTTTAACTCATCTCTGGTCTTGGAGAGTTGTTTAATCATATCTGGATCAGTATAATCGAGCTCTAAATCTTGGTCACCTTCCAATCTAAAGTTTAAGTCACCCATAAAGAAAATGTGGCCCTGTTTGAAAGCTGTCAAACGGAATTGCTCTTGACAAGTGGCCATAATCGCCTTGTAATCTTCAATGCGTTGCTGCTTGTAGGACTCACCCTTATTAGCAGCTAAATGGCTACATATAAAGGTGAAGGTTTCTGGTTCATCACCTTCTCTCGAAAGAGAACAGCATAACGAAACAGCACCTTTCAAACTGGACCAAAAATATCCACATCTGTAGTTACAGGTAACAACTTGATTCTTGACTAGATTCTTGTCAGCAACTACTAAAAGACCAATGGCACCAGTATTGCAAAATCCGACAAGGCTATATTCTTTACCAGATTGTTGATTCAGATTTTCCATTATTCGATCAGACAGCGATTGTAAAAGTGGTTCTACCACACTTGCAAATGATCCTTGCCAGATGGGGACGAATTCTTGCAATCCAATAACGTAAATATCATCAGCTATGGTATTGGGTAACAGTTCTTCAAGAATTCTCGAAACTAATTGAGGTTGATCAAACGGCAACGCCTTACCACAGTTGAAAGTAGTTAATGATATTTTCCAGTTCCGACTTGACATGTGTGAGCGCCTATGATATAATATGTCCATTGAGCTCCTTTGGTGATAGCTTGTATATCCAGCTAAATGGAGTCTAGCTTATAATCATTATGCCCCTTTGCGATTTACTTCGCGGTATGCTTATGTAGTACGGAGTAATAAATATCGAAAATGTTATAACTACAAACCTTCATAGAATTATTAGAAATTACTGGGATTCATATCCTCTATGTTGTAGGACCTTTTAAAAATGCCAGCATATCAATAGCATCATCTTGTGTGACAGTTGCCAATGATAGTTTCTTCGATGCAGGACCGTGAGGGCCTTCTCCCACCACGTCGCTGAAGTCCATATTTACAGCAGTGGGAACACTTGTTCCATTTCTACTACGACCTTCGCCATCGGTAGCACTAGCATTAGTGTTAATATGGGGGTTTTCTGCAGATGGCTCCCATCTAGTGGGTAATCCGCCAATATCCTCACTTCTGGTAGCCGAGAGTGAGTAACCTGGTTTGAAAATGCCTGTACCACCATCAGCGACACTCGCCCGGCGAGTATCAATGTTATTTTTATTATCATTATCATGACTTGCACCTAGTACAGCTTGTAATCCGGGGATAACAAAATCGTCATCTTTAGATTTCAAACGAATTTGTCGATTCACTTCGTCCAAATCAATAGCTCTCAACATGGGGAGAAAATGAATGGCTTTCCAGAATAATGGCACTTTTGTATATTCAGATTCATTGGGTACCGACAAGCGTTTATTAACGTTGTTATGCTGAGCAGCAGCATCACTCAACGTTGTGGAATCAGATGGGAACGAAAATTGTCTCTCCTTTTGCAATGATGGGTGTTTTTGTGTGGTTCCGCTACGGGATTTTGTATTGGCAGAGTAATACTGATTCCAATAGTTTTCGTCATTGCAGTTATCTTTAAAATCGTAATCTTTTTTGAAAGTTCCTTTAAAGAAACGGTAAAGATACCAAGCGATACGTTTCCATCTTGCTGGTTGATGCCTCCAACAATCTTTCCTCTCAAGTCTCCCACGAAAGTACCAGCCTCTTCTACCTAATTCACTGGAGCATAATTCCGCAATATCACTTTCATTTAGTTCCCCCTTAAGCATATAGGCATCCATAAGTTCCTTTGTTTCCACTTCACGCCAAGAATATTTCCATGGACGTTCTCTAAACAGGAAGACAATCGTATCCACAAAACAGTTTAGCGGCTGTACGATGGTGGCAATATATGCTAGCCAAACTATAGGGCCGTGTGTTATTTCATACCTGTATTGTGTGATATCAACCACTAAGGGGAAAATCCAAATGGCGATATACGAAAACGGATAGACGAAAATCAACTTAACGTTTCTCTGAATCTGTAATCTACGTCTTTTCATTTCGGCATAAGTGTGTCTCTGGAAATCTGCCTGCACATCATTTACCCTTTCTTTCTTCTGATCTGTATGCGCATTGGATTTTTCAGGATGATTTTTTTTACCACCTAATGGTCTAAATATACTGTGAATTGGTGATACGCCCATTTTTGAATTACTAGGCTTTAATCGGTGATCATCTTCCTCTGGAGAAGGGGGAGCTTCGTTCTCGTTGTGCAACCCGCTTGGATTTGATAGTGCTCCAAATAAATCTTCAGAGACTTGACTGTTGCCTTCTTCTTCGTCTAAATTTTCACAGCCCTCTTGAATAACTGAATCGATATGGAGTTGGTGTGGGTTTCCCATCATTTGTCGCGTAACCCGCCCACTATCATTACCCAATCCAGCACCGATAATATTATTCTGGTTATAATTATGATTATTAGTATTAGTATTATTATTGTCATTATGATAACCATCGTTGTTGCCGGTATGTTTGTTGTGGTCGTGACCCCCTCGACCATTTGCTTCATTCATACCGTTGAAAAAGGAAAGGAACATGCCATGTTCTTGAGTACCTGCTCCTGAGACATCTCTTTCCTGTTCGCTTATGTCATCTGTGGAGATACAAAAGCTTTTAATGGCTCTCATCAAAGCAGCAATTGGCTTAGTGAAAAACCGCGAGAATCGAAGGCTTCTGCTTTTCACAGATTTTTTTCTTCCTCTATCTTCATCTCCATCATTGTTCCGTCTAAAATCGCCCAATTCTCTCTTGATCTTTCTGCTTTCCTTCACCACAAATGCGTAGATGGCAGCATAAAGAGTTAAAATGAATATAATCAAAAAGTACCGGGGTCCCCAACTCAAAACTAGTTTGTACCACAAGGGATATGGAGGCAAGTAACACCATGCGCTGTATGGCTTATAGCCACCAATTCTTGCATAATTTTTGGATTCATATCTTTGATTATACAACACCAATGTAGTTTCCTCTAGTAATTTCTTTTCATCAATAATTGTAAAATCCACGAACGCTAGACTAGCTAACAAAAGCGGTATTGAACCAGTTAATGGCCATATCAGAGCTCTCATCCTATAGAGGCCTCCTTCTAAATTCCCTGTTCTTCTGTTTCGCCATTTCCTGGAAGGTCTAAAGATCAGCAGCCCAAAATGGACTGCAAAGAAGAAGATAGCTAAATCTGAACCTTCCACCGTGTATGCCGTAAACCACCCCAAAATGTTAAAAAAGTATGGATTAAAATAGACACTGTCTCTGATTAAAATCACCATCGGATAGATCATAAGAACCAAAGCTTTGATAAACCCACAAACGATCAGGAAAAACAGAAGGTCATGTCTAAAGACTTTACGCCTTTTGTCAATATTAATAAGACAGAAAACCGCCACGACACCAAAGGCTAGTGACAATGCAGATGAAGTAATTGCAACAGTTCTCAACCTTTTTAACTGACCGGCGTTGAATGTGGAGAACATCCCTGGTAAACCTAGGACTTGGTTGGCAGCCGTAGTGTTATGGTGAAGTAATTGGTGCGGTAGCGGTAAATCATGAGGATTATTCGTCGGTAGAGGTGGTCTTGTAGTGTGAGACAGTTCTTTTACCAAATTAGACATCGTTTCCAACACCTATTCCTTGGATATAGTTTACGTATAATCACATTCAATTAGCTGTTTCCTTTGTTATGGGAAAAAGTTTTACGTGCGTTATACCGTATGCAAGTTTAGTAACAGAAGGGAAATCGGTAACGACGAGGGAAAAGTAATTGAACGAAAGAGCCCCGTATCAGTCTTGTGTTTGATAGGATATTTAACAGCACCTTTAATAACCTCTCAGAGGTTCAAAAAGCTCTTATATGTTTACACTTCGGATTGTTTGTCGGTTATTACTGCTTTGAATGAAGTTGCGTTCCCATTTGTTGAAAAGTTTCCTTAGGGGCAAAGGATAAGAAGAAAAGAAGCACGTGAACGGGTGAATACGCTATATACTGCATTATAACCATACTTATACTACATTGTATTATGGATATTGGTGGATTGTCTAAATGTAGGAGAAACGCTACTGGCAATCGTAATCAGCAATCTGTATCTCCTCGGGCTACAGCTCGAGACCGAGTTGCCTTATACCAATCTTGAGCTAATGATCTTGTTAGAAGCACCGACAACCCTATCGTGAATTCCTGGGGGACCACTAGATGCAATAACACCTTTGGTTAGAAGAGTTCTGCCGCTGGCAAAATTTAGAGGTACGTTTTCCATAGCATCTGTGTGGATTCCACCTGCTTCTTGCACCAGTACGTTACCAGCTGCGTGATCCCAAATCTTTTCCTGGTAAGTCAAACTGAGTGGCAGACGTAGGTATAAATCGCCCAATCCTAATGCTAGCATGCAGTACTTGACTTGGGAATCCAAATGTAATGAGCGAGTAATGTGTAAAAATTGCTTTATCTGTGATTGTTCATCGTGAGATGAATGGCCCTTCTCGACACCTTCCAAAGAAACCATTTCTTCTGAGGAATCGATGGAGCGTACATGGATCTTCTTCCAGTCGTTATCAATGGCAGCGGAGGCGAAGGAAGCACCTTGACCACGAACCGCTTGGAACAGGTATCCAAATGGTTCATAGCCTAATAAGTCATCACCACCAAATGCACTCAAAGATAGATTAGGGCACCCAATGACACCAACTTGGGTCACCCCATCTATCACTAGGGCAAGACATACTGCAAATTGTTCGCCTCTCAAAAACCCCTTGGTACCATCAATTGGATCTAGACACCAGAATCTACCTTTAGGTCCGCCTTCGTAATTACCGAGATCAATTGTGTCCTTCACCTCCTGCAATGATTGAAGTGGAGTTTCTTTGAGATCTAAATTAGTCTTGGAAGGATAATTCTTGTTGAAGATTTCATCGTTCTCACGAACCTGATTTAATATTTCAGATACAAATCCATCACTTAAACCTTCAGCAGACTCTTCACCAACCACCTTGTCATCTGGGAAATTGCTTTTAATGGCATGGATGATGATGGTTTGAGCTGCATAGTCACCTAGTGTCACTGGAGAACTATCACTCTTAGTTATAGTGGTAGAATCTCTGTTCGAGATAACTTGAGCCTGAATTCTCTTGGTCAAAAGTGAAGCCTTACGGACAGCTTGAGTAGCTACAAACAATTCTCTTTCGAATGCCATTACTGATAAACAATGGAATTTTCTTTACTCTAAATAGTGAGATGTTCAACTTCAAGAACCGTATATATACAAGCTTTAAAAGTACCCTTCGAACGATGAACCCCCCTCCCCCCCATCACGTGGAATTACGTTCCTACACGACTAATAGTGCCTGATCCCAATACCCGATTTTGCAAATAGAGGCAGCAATACTGACCAGGAGCCATGGCTCTCTGCGCACTCCCTAGCTTAAGCACCGTTTCATCTTGGTCAAAATGGCAATCCTTTACGGCGATCGGGTCTTGCAAAGAACGATACTGTATGAAAAGCTTGCCTTGCTCAATGGCTTCCTTCATCAAGCGCCGAAAATTGAGATCCAATGAAAAAGTGTTTGTGATTGTCACAGTATCCTGATAAAGTGCAGGATTATCTCTGCCTCTAACGATGACGAGTTCGTTGGAATCTTGTAATTTGTCACTGATGTACCAGGAACCTGCGTATCTGGGGTCACCTTGTGGCATGGATAGTCCCACTTTTTGTCCTATCGTATGTGACCACAGACCAGGATGTCGGCCCCAAACTCTCTTATTACCGTCTTCTTCGATAGTTACGATGTTACCTGGAGAATTCGGAAGATAGTGCTCCAGAAAGTGCTTAAATTTCCCACTTTGAGAATTGTTTACGAAGCATATCCCTTGTGAATCAGGTTTCTGAGAGGTTGTAGTTAACCCTGCAGCTACTGCTAATTCTCTCACCTCCGGTTTAGTCAAATGGCCTGTGGGGAAGATTAATTGTCCCAAGATGTCGGTATCTACCTGTGACAAGTAGTAACTTTGATCCTTAGCTGGGTAAAAACTTCTCAGTAGGTGTGGTTGGTCGTTATAACTCGAGGACAGCACCCTTGCATAATGGCCTGTTACTAACCAATAGTTGTTAGCGCCGTACTGTTGATCAAGATATTCTCTTAGTTTACCGAATTTCACAAACCTGTTACAACCAATGTCTGGGTTGGGTGTCCAGCCTTTGTTGTACGATTCTAACATGGGTTCAAATACATCCAGCCAGTATTCCTTTTCAAAATTAACCTTATCTACCGGTATACCTAAATGTTCAGCTACTCGGCCCACGTCCTTCCAATCTCTCTCGTAGCAAGGTTCCAGCTGCGGATCTGTTAGCGACTGTGATTTTCCCCAGCTTTGGATATAAATTCCTCGAGCATTTGGGTACTGTTCAGCAAATAGAGCTGCTGAAACTGAAGAGTCAACACCAGAAGACATCGCTATGATTACGTTGTCATTTCGATTCGGCAACTTTTGAGGTTTATATCCTTTGATAGCTCTTTTCCCAACGGTTTGGGCAAATCTGGAAAGCATCTCGATTCGAGCCTTTAGCTCTCTAAATTTTAATCATTGTATAGCTCATCGCATTGGGTACAGCTATTATGGGACTTTCTTTTTTTTTTTTTAAGATTAAGCGTAGGTGAAAAAAAAAATTTGATGCTCATCGCGATGACCTTTGAGCTACTTACCACTAGAAATCTGATAAAAGATAGGATAAAGAGCCTTTTAGCTGTCTTTACTTGTTTGAAATCGATTCTAAGACATGGGTTCTACATTGAAACGAAAATTGGAGGATGAAGAATCCAACAGTGAAGGAGAAGAGGGATTTGACATAGCTGGTAACATTGCGCTAACGTCTAGTGAGAGTGAAGGTGAAGATGGATCTGACGAAGACTCTGAAGAGAATTATCAAGATGTGATAGATTACAGTGATGATGATAAAGAAAAAGAGGCGGGCAAAAAGAAGAAGGAGCCTGTTAAAAAGAGTGATAAGCACGATTTCCCCATATTGGAACTATCTGATAATGAGGAAGATGCTGATGCTAAGAAGAAGAAAGAAGACGGTGATGCTGACGATATTAGTGAATACTTTACCACTAATAATAGTGAAAGTAAGAAGCATAAGAAAGGAAGTTTCCCCAGTTTTGGTTTTTCCAAATTTATTTTGAATAACATTAACAAGAAAGGTTTCCGTCAACCCACACCAATTCAACGTAAAACTATTCCATTGATTTTACAGAACAGAGATATCGTTGGTATGGCACGTACTGGTTCTGGTAAAACCGCAGCATTCGTTTTACCTATGATTGAAAAATTGAAAGCACATTCCAGTAAGATTGGTGCCCGTGCGGTTATCCTATCACCATCCAGAGAAATTGCAATGCAGACATATAAAGTTTTCAAAGAATTTTCCAAGGGCTCAGATCTACGAAGTGTGCTTTTGACTGGTGGTGATTCTCTTGAAGATCAGTTTGGGATGATGATGTCTAATCCAGATGTTGTTGTCGCAACACCTGGTAGATTCCTGCATTTGAAAGTGGAAATGAACTTAAATTTGAAAAGTGTAGAATACGCAGTATTTGATGAAGCCGATAGATTATTTGAAATGGGTTTTGCAGAACAACTGAACGAATTATTAGCATCATTACCTGAAAAGCGTCAAACTTTGCTTTTCTCTGCTACTTTACCTAATACATTGGTGGATTTTGCCAAGGCTGGATTAACTAATCCAGTTCTTGTACGTCTAGATGCTGAAAGTAAAATATCTGAGAATTTAGAAATGCTTTTCGTTTCCACTAAGCATGATGAAAGGGAAGCCAATTTATTCTACTTGTTACAAGAAGTGATAAAGATACCGTTAGCAACAGAAGAACAAAAAATGATATTAGGTGAAGGTAACAAAGCACTGTCTGATAGTGAAGATTCTGATGCTGAAAATGGGAAAAAGGATAGAAGAAAAAAGGGTAAAAAGAATAAGGCCAAAAGACCTAAGTTACCTTCCGCGAATGAATTGCCATCAGAAAAGGCCACTATTGTCTTTGTTCCTACGAGGCATCACGTCGAGTACATTTCTCAACTTTTGAAAGCTTGTGGATATTTGGTTTCTTATATCTACGGTACTTTGGATCAACATGCTCGTAGACGTCAACTTTACAATTTTAGAGCTGGTTTAACATCAATTCTGGTGGTTACGGATGTTGCGGCAAGAGGTGTTGATATCCCCATGTTGGCAAATGTGATTAATTTTACCATGCCTAGTTCTTCTAAAATTTTTGTTCACCGTGTGGGTAGAACTGCAAGAGCTGGTAACAGAGGTTGGGCTTATTCTATTGTATCAGAATCTGAGTTGCCTTACTTGTTAGATTTAGAGTTGTTTTTGGGTAAAAAAATTCTTTTGGCACCCATGTATGAAGCTACTTGCAATCTTTTGAAGGAGAAATGGGTGAATGAAGGTAATGATGAATTTCGTTTCCAACCCCCTAAAGTTTCCTACACTGATAGGATGGTATTGGGATCTTGTCCTAGAATCGAATTGGAAAGCATGGGTGATCTTTACAAGAATTTAATGGATTCCAACTACGATTTAGGATCGACTAGAGGTGTTTCGATTAAGGCAGAAATCATGTACATGAGAACACGCCAACCAGCATCAGCAGAATCGATGAAGAGAGCTAAACAGATGATCATATCAGGATGGGATGAGCAGAATATACTATTTGGTAAAAATATGGAAGCAGAAAAGAATAAGTTTTTGGCTAAGCTACAGGATAGAAGGAACAAAGAGACCGTATTTGAATTCGCTAGAAATCCTGATGATAAAATGTCTGTTCTGATGAAGAAAAGAAGACAACAATTGGAGCCTGTTCAACTAAGGGCAAAACAACGTCAAGAATTAATGGAGAAGGAAAAATTGGCAGGTCTCACACATTCCCTTGAAGATGAAGTTTTGGACAAATATAAAGGAGAAGTTGGATACTCTGTTCCTGATGCAGTGCTTGAAGAATTTGAAGATGCTGATCAAGTGTTAGAAGATCAGGAAACAGAAGGTAAGAAACAGAAACAGAAATCGAAGTCATTCAAGGATTCAAACTTCTTTATGAGCCATTATGCACCAGCTCAGAGTGTTCAAGATAGCCAGTTGAATATTTCTAGTGGGTTTACCACCGACGCAGCTCAAGCCTCCTACGACTTGAATGATGACGACAAGATCCAAGTTCATAAACAAACTGCTACTGTTAAATGGGATAAGAAGAAGAAGAAATATGTCAATCCTCAAGGTGCTGATAACGTGAGATATATTACCAGTGAAAGTGGTCAAAAGATTCCTGCATCTTACAGATCTGGTAAGTTTGATGAATGGTCAAAGAAGAGGAAGTTGAAGATGCCTAAAGTTGGTTCTAGGGAGTCTAGCATGGCAACTAACTTATTACAAGATCCTACTAGGGGCAATCCATCTTCTAATAATCGTCGCTTCATGCACAAACAGGTCAAGGCTCCTAAGGTACCAGATAAGTACAGAGACGATTACGGCAAGCAAAAGACAAAGGTTGCCAAGGCTCTGGAGAAGGGTATTCACGTCAAAGGTCACAACAATGCTCCTGGTATGACAAACGAACTAAGATCTGCGGACCAAATAAGAAAGCAGAGAGTCGTAAAGGACAAGAGGAGAGCCAAGAACGCTCGTGTAGGCAAGAAACGTTAACGTTAAATGTCTGTGGAAGATGTATAATACTTGATTAGATTAAATAGCATTCAAACGCAAAATTAAATACGTAGAATTCCATTGGGTTGGTCGGAAATCGTTGCAAAATTCCCTTAGTGGTTTTTATACCATGATCTTTTCTTCCTTTCTATTTGGTATTGTAGCTCGATATTTAGAAGCGATTAATCTGAAGACATGTTGAAAACTGAGGTACACTTTCAATAAGAAACCAAATGAGATAATGACGACTTTAGAGACACGAAGACAGTTATTAGAGGGCTTGGAGATTATTGAAGATGCTATATCTCAAAGATTTGGGAGAAATCCTGAATTGTACTACAGTAATATTACCAAACAAGTGCTAATAGATGGCGGCATCGAACTGCCTTCAACTACTGCAATGGCAGTCAATAGGATCTACAAGAGTAAAAGAACTAAGAGAAGTCGAAAGCAGTTAGTTACTCAACAACATGAGATTAATCTGTTCCTTTCACAAGCTCTTGATAAACAGAAAGAATTAAGTGGTGTAAATGGGACCGTTGATGTGGAGGACTATAGAGACGAAGAAATTAATTTTGATAAATTCAGAGAAGCAGTGGATCAAATAAATTCTAAATATGAAGATCAAGAGGGACTGGCACTAGATATCAACGAAAATATTGTCAATCATGAGATGTTTTCCGCCACTTTCTCCAAGTCGACTATTCTTTCTGAAAGCGCAAGAGATCTAGATTTGAATCAGATATTTACGAGAGATGAGCAATATGGTGATCTCCTGGACCTGGAAAAATTTCATAGTCAGTGGTTAAATGTGATTAAAAGAGCAGATTGCTCATACTTACAGTTCTTTGATGTTTTACAAAAATTTCTTGATCCTTCTGAATATTTGTTGTCACCACCTATGGATAGAAAAAATGAAAGGTATGGACAGTTTTTAATAGAATTATTTCAATATGTGGAACAATTTTTCGCCAAAGTTTACGTATTGGTTAATTCCACCATTTTATCCCAGAGGATGGAATCAGATTTTGAAGAATACTTGAGGATGCCAATATATAAATCTAATCATGGGCTGTACTGTGTAGCGTGCGGGAAATGGTTCAAGACTCCGACGGTTTTCCAAAGTCATTTAACTGGTAAGCATCACAGAAACAATCGAGATAAAAGATTCACCAAACTGCAGGCTGAATACAAGCTTCATCGATATTTAAAGATTTTACAAGGACAGTTGGAACGCACCAGAGGTTTTGTGGAGCGTAAGATGGCTTTCACCACAGAGGAGAGAATGGAGGAAATGTCCAGGCTAGCTAGAATATACGAGGGACCAGATTATGCTCCTGATGAAAAAGAAATTGAAGAAAAAGAAGATTCGGTGGATACCCCATCAGAAAAAAAGATGAATGGTGGTATAGAACTCCCTCTTGGGTTAGATGGATTACCTATTCCTCTATGGCTTTATAAATTACAAGGGTTGGATGTTACTTACTCGTGTGAAATTTGTGGTAATCAAACTTACAGAGGTCGTCGCATGTTTGAAAGACACTTTACTGAACCAACACACTTATTCCATCTAAAATGTTTGGGTATTGAAGCTTCAGATGCATTTAGATCTATTACAAGTATTGAGGAAGCCCAGAATTTGTGGAAACGTATATCTGGCAACAATACTACGAGTTCTCGTGATATTGAGGTAGAGGATGAAGAAGGGAATGTTATGACACAGCAAGTTTACGAAGAGTTGAAGAAACAAGGTCTAGTATAGTCCATAGGATCCAGAATCCTCAAGAAGCGATTTTAATATGGAGCACCTTGTGATATATTACGAACCACATAAAAGTGGATGTACTATAAATTAAATGCTGAAGGTTTTTGATTGCCGGCTCTTACTATTTTCCTTCCTTTCTTTTTTTTTTTTTTTTTTTTTTTTTTTTTTTTCTAAGAAATCTGTATTACGACCTTTCGGCGGCTAAAATAGATATATGATAATTTCTAGTACGTGTCACGTGATTATGATTGTTGTCACTAACAACGAAATGACACCGCTATTTTGAAAAGGGGCCCAACTTCTCTAAATGTAAAGTTATAGAATGAACAGTTAAATAGTCAAAGATTTAGGCAGAATTGAAGCTTTAAGCGCTCCTTAGGGTCAATATTGAGCCATTTAGTTAATTGCAGATGGATCCACATAGTCCAATTGGTATGTCAATATGCATTTGTTCCTCCCCTTTTAACCGTCCTTGAGGGGATAGATTCAATTAGATCTAATATACTAACGTTTGATAAATTGTAGTCCTCGACCAAGGTACTGGTTTCGTCAAAATTGGACGTGCTGGGGAGAATTTCCCAGATTACACGTTCCCCTCTATTGTTGGTAGACCTATTCTAAGAGCTGAGGAACGTGGTAGCATTTCAACTCCTTTGAAGGATATTATGATTGGTGAAGAAGCAAGCGATGTACGTTCATATTTACAAATATCTTACCCCATGGAAAATGGTATCATTAGAAATTGGCAGGATATGGAACATCTTTGGGATTACGCCTTTTACAACCAGATGAAATTCCCATCAACTTCTGGTGGGAAGATTTTACTTACTGAACCACCCATGAATCCATTGAAGAATAGAGAATTGATGTGTGAAGTAATGTTTGAAAAGTATGATTTTGGCGGCGTTTATGTGGCAATTCAAGCTGTCTTAGCGTTGTACGCTCAAGGTCTGTCTTCCGGTGTGGTTGTGGATTCTGGTGATGGTGTCACACACATCGTTCCAGTTTACGAGTCTGTGGTTCTAAACCATTTAACAAGAAGACTAGATGTAGCAGGTAGAGATGTCACTAGACATCTGATTGATTTGCTTTCCCGCCGTGGTTATGCATTTAACAGAAGTGCAGATTTTGAGACTGTTCGTCAAATAAAGGAAAAATTATCTTATGTGTCTTATGATTTAAATCTAGATACCAAACTGGCTAGAGAAACAACTGTTTTGGTGGAAAATTATGAATTACCTGATGGTAGAGTTATTAAAGTGGGTCAAGAAAGATTTGAAGCTCCAGAATGTCTATTTCAACCGGATTTGGTGGACGTGGAACAACCTGGTATCGGTGAACTATTATTTAACACAATACAATCTGCAGATGTGGACATTAGGAGCAGTCTTTACAGAGCAATTGTGCTTTCTGGTGGTTCTAGTATGTATCCAGGTCTGCCTTCAAGATTGGAAAAGGAATTGAAACAACTATGGTACACAAGAATTTTGCGTGGAGATGCCGCTAGATTGGATAAATTTAAAGTTAAAATTGAAGATCCACCTAGAAGAAAGCATATGGTCTTTATCGGTGGTGCTGTCTTGGCAAGTATCATGGCTGAGAAGGATCACATGTGGTTGACAAAAGAGGAATGGCATGAAAGTGGTCCAGCTGCAATGGCTAAGTTTGGACCTAGATAGAGTAGTCGGTTATCAAACTTTTATCAATCAAAATAAACGATAAAAAGATTAAAAATATGAATAAAATGAGCTTGAGATATTATGTACAAAAAAATACTATTAAAGAAATCTTGACAAAAAGGCATTAAAATCTGAACTTCGTCTTGTAAACCCAGTCATGGGTTATTTTTCTGTTAGGAACAAAACAACATGTAAATGCAGTTACAGTCTGATGTCTGCTAATTTACCTAGTACATCATCAGCGAGCTCTTCCACTTTCTCTTTGGATACTTCCTTTTGATCTGCCCCGTATCTGACAGCGTTTTTAATCAGATCGCGAATAAAGAAAGGAGTGACCATCACAGGTTTTAAGAAAGGGCTATCAAGAACTTCATCAACTGTCAATCTTTTATCTGGGTTCCTTAACAAACAAGCTTTCATAGTGTCCAATATGGAACGGGGAACAGCTTCATCATTAGCCGTTTTTTCAGAAAAAATGATCTTCACCTCAGGATTCATGATGGCTAATAATCTGTTTTGACCTTGGAACCCGCCATAAGGTGGTCTACCATAAATCATTTGATAAATAATACAACCGCAAGACCAGACATCAGAAGGTTTCCCAACTTTCCATCGATTTTGTTGTTTGTATTTGTCTCCGTCATTTTGTCCCGTATAATTCATTGCGACCAGCGCCTCAGGTGCCATATAATTTGGTGTACCAATTTGTGTTTCACGATAGATATTTACCGTATGGTCTGGTACTGCATTGGCAATACCAAAATCAATGATCTTTAAGATACCCTTGACAAACACAAAGTTAGCAGGCTTCAAATCTGAGTGAACTATACCAGCATCATGAACCACTTTAACACATTTTAACATCTCTCTTGCATGATATCGCACAAATTCGATATCTAGGGGCATACCAGCCCTCTGATTTAGGATTTGGGAAAGGTCATGATCACCACATTCCATTATCAAATAAAGGACACCATGTTCCATTTCATAATCAAATAGCTTTACTACTCTTGTCTTGTCCTTAAGTTTATTAAGTAGTTCTATCTCACCTTTAAATCCATTTACACTAGAATCATCAAATTCGTCAAACACAACTCTTTTCAAAGCATAAAGCTTATTATTATTGTCCTTCACTTTGTAAACTTTGGAGGATCCACCTCTTCCTAATAGTTCTATCTTTTCATATTCCACATCATTTACAGTGGTTGCGTTCCTTCTCGTTAATGCCTCACCATTACTACTCTTTCCCTTACTATCTGTTCTCTTTTCAGGTTCTACAATTTCCACCTTTTTCACTACTGGTGGTTTTGGTGCCTCTCTGTGATGAAATTCGTTTTCTTGAATCACTGAAGGGTGAATCGGTATTGCAACTGGGGGAGCCTCTGATGGCAATCGTTCCAAGGAAATTGGTTTTTCGTCTTTATTATTATTACCATTACGGTGATCCTCAAAAAGGTCGTAGCGCTTAGATTCTGGTTCATAGTCATTATTTCTGTTATTATTATGATGTTCGTCAAAATATTTATACCGTTTAAGTTCTGGTTCGTAAATTTGGTCATTATTATTCCTGTTTACATCGATGTTAGCAAGAGCTTCTCTTTTCCGATGTGAATACAAAAGGGTATTACTATGTGGATAAGAATCATACTCATTGTGTTTCAAGGACGATTTATCAGACAAAATATTTCTCTGTGAATCGACTGAACGTGCCACTGGTGATGAAAAGCCCCTCTGGAAAATATTCCTGGAAGATGTGTCTGATAATTTTCTTCGTGGTTGCGTAGCCGCTGAAAGAGAATTTTCTCGCCTTATTGGAATATGCTGAACACCGCTTCCATTGTTACCACTACTGCTAGTCCGACTCTCACGTAGAATCTCTTGTTTCAATCTTGCTAATTCCATCTTCCTTGGTTTCTGCTTTTCAAAATAAAGTCTTGAAATTCTCGGCAGTTCGCTTGTAGGTAAATCGTGTTTTTTCAAATACTGGACGGGATTTAAATCACCAAGATCTACCTGTGATGATAGTGACAATTTCTCTTCTGGTGATTCTTCTCGGTTAAGCTGTAAGAGCCCATCGGTGCTATTATTGTTATCATTGGTACCGTTGCTATTTGTAGTACCCGAAAATCTGCGATCAAGAGCCTCTGGAAAGATTGCAGATGCTCTTTTAGCTGGGCCTAAAAACTCTTTTCTACTACTATTCAAAAATCTTCTACTTCTTCTTTCTGCGTGCCTCGATGTCAATTCTTCTCTCATTGATTGCTGCATACTCTTGATCTTCTGGAAACTGTTTTCAAAATCGTTGCCATCTTTATCTTGTACATCAGTAGAGTTCATAGTCGTCATACTTGGTTGCTGGTGGCTCCTGTATTGTGCAAAGAGTGTAGATTGTGAAGGATCGCCGGAATGTATCGATGCATATGTATTTCCTGGAGTATGGTTAACACTGTTGTAATATGGTTCATTGTTCAAAGAACTTGGCTTTACACTATCTTTAGGTAACATTTCGAAAAGATCATTTTCATTAATATTTTCCTTTTCCTTTTCTGATAATAAAGCTGATCCAAAATTACTCAATTTTGGTGGAATGCTTATCTTCTCATCATCTGAATCATCTGTGAAAATTGTTTTGGTTGAGACCTTCTTTTGATCGTGCTCGGGGAATAGACTGTACTTCCATGTACCTTTATTACGCGGAGGCTGCCTTTGTTCACTTCCAGGGAGTGAATTGTATCTTGGTAGCATACTACTGTAAAGACGACCTCTTCATAAATGTCAAGTAGGAAAGCTGAAATTGGAAAAGATGTTTGCTCTTTTCCTTCCAGGTACTATAATGTACTATAAGAAACACTACCAGCAATTATCAACGAGGTCTTAACAGTCCTCTTCTAAGGTCTTTTTTATTCTTTCAACGGTTAAGTGAGCAGGTTTGTTTACTTTAACCGTTTTTTTTTTTTCCTAATGTTCCTCTTTCCTTACACAAAATGGCATCTTTCACGTGACTGGTGAAAAACCATAATACCGATCGTTGGCGGCTAACGGAGCCAATAATAATATGCTAATTTGTACCAGAGCTTGGGTATATTTTGACTCTGCGTAGGGAGGTTCCCGAAAGCACGTAAAGAACTGCGTAGGGGCCTCTGCAGTTTAGTTTATCCTCGGGCACATAACTATAGTCAAGTCCAACGATATTATAGAAGGGCAGAACCACGTCATCTATACCGCAGTACCTGCAGCTATTTCCCGAGCCATCAGGGGTTGTATAGGTGAGAATACATTGAGGATCTGGGTCTCCAGGAGACTGTGGGTTCCAACCCAGGATGTATTCTTGTCGGAAGGAGTAAATACCATTGTATTCCGTTAATCTTAATAGAGACAAAAGACCTACCTGTGAAGCCACCACTAAGCAGTTGAGTTCCTTGATGTGACACACGAAGTTAATTCTATCTAGTGCCATCAGAAATTCGTGACGTGAACAAAGGGAAATCTTACTGACGGGGAAGATTCTATCCTTAGTGAAGGATGTGACTATTAGTGGATGGGCCTTAACTAGATAGATGTGGTGCGCCGATGTGACGAAGAGAAAATCCTCATCGAGTTCAGATAGTCGATATCCAAATGGTGAACCAGTAGAGTCCGATTCCACCATGCTCAAAAGATGACGGACTTTCCTAGTGTGGTTATGAAGAGCCCACTTTGGTTGACCTTCGAGATGACCAGCTGCCAACAACCCATCAACAGGGAAAAGATGATCATGATGTGGAGAATCTCCTTCCCCTGAATCTGGGGGTGTATCTTCTACCGGACGGTCCATTGGGTCAGCAAACGCCTGCGTTAGCGTATATTCACAAATATCTGGGAAATACATCCGATTGTATCCTGCCAAAGGCAATGGGCAATAAACCGTAACTTTCTTGTCTAAGTGAGTACGTTTACCCATCTCCCTGAGAGAATGAGGATCAAATGGTTCCTGAACTTCTTTATCATCATCCAAATCGGACCATACACGATAATTAATACCGTTAGAACTTTCGTTCTCATGAGAACTGGCATTTTTAAATACTAGATTTTCGTACCTTTTAAATGCATCGTCATTAAGATGTTCATTCTTCAAGGTTCCATGCTCTCCAAACATGTAAAAGTGTCTATAGTTATCCTCTGGTAAATCTTTGATAACTCTCTCTTCCAAATTCGGTTCTGAATGTCTCGTAACTCTGAACAGCGGGCCATAACCTGGTACAACGCTTTCTGCATCATCTGGATTTAGATGTGCCCTTGTGACGACTCCCCTCTTATCAAACGATGTGAACCTTAGTTGAAGATTCGAATTGGTAATTCCATTTTGACAACCCCACCCTAAAGGAACTACAGGCACTGGTATTTGTGTAGTGAGAGCACCAATGCCCAACTCACCTGAACAATAAACACTTGGAGGATGGCATTCCAAGATCAGACTATCTTGAGTCACAGAATAAAGAATTGACCTCTTGAAACTGGTTTGATAATTTAAATTGAGGAATTCGAATTTTGGTACTTTCAGAAAATCTCGTTTTTTCAAGGGTATCACAGTCCAGCAGAATGCTGCAAAGAATTGTGAATCCATAATCCTCCCCCGTATAGTTTTAGAAGATGGGTCCAATCGCAGTTGAACTGTGGTTACATTTCCATAGATCGAACAAAATGCTAGTGTGACAAACCCATTTTTATCGCGAGATCCTGGGATAAAACTCAAATTTGGTACATTGTGGAAGGAGGATATTTCATATGAATCTGCAGGATGTAAAGAATGACGAGTTTTATCAAATGCGAACACTGTGACACCAGGACCATTGTGCCCGGCGGCTAAAAAAGTGATGGGACCTTCATCCGAAATATCCACACTCCAGCAACTGTCAGGGATCCTAAGGAGCAGCAACGGAATAACATTAACATGTTTCCTGTATTGTAAGTCCTTCTTCTTCATAGATTCTCCAATCGCGGTAAAAACAGTGCTCATCTCATAAACTAGAACTATACCACCATCCAAACAGAGGCATAAGACATCGTTACCGAAAAACCTTGAGACTTTCATGTGGTTTACATGGAAGTTATTTTCACTGAATAAATACTCGATATTTTCCTTCTGCATTTCTCTATCGGCTGCAAATTTAGCAGAGTTCTTACAGTATTTTAAATGAATAGAAAATGACATTTCCTTCCATTGGAGTTTCTCTAAGAACAAACAGTCTAAATTATGAATCTCTATAGTATCTTGATATGCCATAAAGAGCCATTTACCGTAAATGCATGCCAGGTTGTTCTTAAATGACAAAGATTGGTGGGCAAAGGGATTCGCAAATGCACGTTCAGCCTCTGGTAGGTAAATATCCGCTAATAATTTTTGATTTGGTGGTATTAGTCTTTCTGCAGGATTCAGATAAAGCGCATCCGACCATATGGGTTCAAATTTATCACATCCTTCCTTAATATTATTGACAAATTCACGCCCTTCATCTTTTACAAGTGAATACTTTTCTAATTCGTATAGATGTTCTTCAATACTTTCAATAGCTCTATTCGAGAATTCTCCCTTATTCAATTGCTGATCATATAAATAGTGTTTAACTTTAAATTTACCTCCTAGTACAGCAGACCCTCTAGCAGCCAAAACCCGACTATCAAAACACAAATAAGGCTTATGTTGCCTTGCAACAATCCTTCTAGAGGCTAACCAATTGGCAAATGATTCGTCAGGATCCGTAGGCATCCTCAGAGCAATATATACCTGATAGTCTGTACAAGTGTTGATGAAGTACTAACTGGCACTGATTTCTCAGTCAGACTCCATAATAATGAGAAAGGGTTGTCACATGATATGACTACTTGGACGTATATACATTATAATAAATAGAATAGTTAGATCTCAGTCAGTATTTCTGATGGTGTATTCTGTGTGGCCATCAGAGTTCTCATGGACATCGTACTTGGTCCAGAAATCCCCTGACTCGCCTCCATCAATAATGACAAATTGTTTGGGCAAAATGCTACTTGTAGATTTCACTGATATAGCCATATTACACTTAGCATTTTGTCTGATTAGATTCGTTTGCACTAGGAAAAAATCGTAGTTGTTTCTTTCAGCATGATGACCTTGAAGAACAGCTACCGAGACGTCTGCTAAATGCCTTTTTGGATGAGTTGACGATTTCAAATATATGGGGTAAACTATCCAGAATATAATTTCGTTTTTGAAACCACGAACAAAGGACCTACAATCGCTAGAGCCTAGTTCAAAATCATAGCCTTCCTTAATCCAATTTGAGACGTCATCTCCCAAGAAATAGGTTCTAATGCCTTGCTCATCACTCTTAATCGCTTCCATGACACGACTCTGTACAAAGGATAATAGTCTATCTGCCTCTGATACGTTATTTGCATTAGGCCAGATACCATCTCTTTTCATCTTTGCATCAACACCTTTGAAGATTTCCTCAAATACACCAGCGTTGGGATTTTGAGCAGCATCAAAAAATTTACTAATAGATTTCACATACATGGCATTCAAAGTCTGAGAGTTCAATCTCATTTCACTTTTTTTCAACCCATTGAGTAATTGATCAAACAAAGTATTATTCTTCCACTTGCGAAACTGATAGACGCTGATACCTACAACGAACAATGGCAGGAAGAAAGTCAACATAAATGGTAGTATTAGGAAAAATACGGTCAACGCACCAATACTAGCAAGGAATATCACTAAGGGCGATATTTTAAACACTCTTAAGGGGGGTCGGTTTCCAAAGGGGTATCTGCCACTTCTCCTAACACTGGTAAAATGAAAATTTCTTGAGAAAATGCTGGGTGACAACTTATTGAATCTAATAGTATTGAGCCTTGTGTATCTTGGAGGAACTATTGGGGATGGTGATCTTGTTAAATGGCATAGTTTTCTTGTCATGACTACGGGGACTGCAGGTCGCAGTGAAGTGAGACCTTTGGCTAGAAGGAACGGGTTCTCACGAGGAATGAACCCTAATCCAATGCCTGGTCTCAACATCATTGAATGCATCTCGACTTTAAAACCTGGCGATATGTGAAGTTCATGTATAAGAGAGTTTATATCTAAGTGCAAAGTTCCGTCATCGCCCATATATACCGTAAACCTAATGAAAGCCCTCGACACGTGATAGGCTGTAATCGATTCCAATCAGTTCAGTATCTCACTTCATATGATCCTGACTTCGAGATGTATTTAATCCATTTAACCACACGGTACTTCTCGTCCTTATCCGATACCCTGAAATAACGCACAACTAATCCTGAATTACTGAACATCATGATTTCAAAACCTAAGGACATTGGTGGCCTTGGCCACTGTTGCAGTGTCAATTGAGTAGTATCACTTGTAGGCACTGTAACTGCGCTGAGCGTATTTTCTGTGAGTCCATGGTACTTGTTAAACCTCCAGACCATAGCATTCTCTTCCGATTCGAATTTGCATTTACCATTGGATATATTAATCTTACAATCTACAGTACCTGGTGGTACTGGTATATGAAGTGCAACATCCTTAGCTGATAATTTGTTGGGGAACAAAGATTTCAGTGTGATCCTGTATTCCACGGTCGATCCACATGGGGTAACAACGGGTGTGATCTTAAATGGTAAATTCAAATTATCACGAACGCAGTATTTCATAAGCTCCATGTTTCCATCTGGGGGGACAAACTTAATGATTCTTTCCTTATTGAATTTATCGAGTGAAACGCATTGATGAAACTTGCAATCTTCCAGCATAACACTACCAGCGGCCGCTTTGGGTACAGCTTTCTTATTGTGAAATTCTTGTGTATCTAACCAAAGTGAATCGCCAAATTCTACACTTGGTGAATCATTAAGTCCGAATTGACAGATGGGGGTCCCACTCAAGTGTGTAGTCATGTCAATTGTACCATCCACATACGCCTTTAAGATAGATCCGTCTCTGGAAACCAAGATATTGATCTTTTCATTGACGTAGAGAAACACTTCATTCTTTTTGTATTTGATACCGTTAGGTCTCCAGGGAAAATTGGATGGATAATTGGTACCCAAATCTTGGGACATTGATCTATTATTTCGTGTCAAAAATTTGGGCATAGACAAATTTGAAGTACTCAAATTGGAACCTGGGAAATTAGCTACAGTCGATGATTTTGGTTCGCTTGAAGTACCCCCACTCTTAGGTGGTTTAACTGAGATTTTAGAGGCAATAGATCCTAATTCCGTATCCATCGGTATACCACCGGCTCCTATTACAACGTCCAAAATTTCATAACATATCATAAAGTCTTCTTTCAACTTCTCCTCCTTGGTTAGATCATAGGCATCTAAAATTGCATTAAATTTGTAAAGAAATTCCCAAATGGCTCCACTATTAGCATTAGTTCTGCTTACTGTCACTATCCAAAGACTGTCGCTACCGTTTGATCTAATGTGATGGAATGTTGTAGAGCCTAGGGTCAAGATCGGAGACCTTACATCTAGATTGTTAATCACCTGGATTCTAAAGATATCACTTATAGACCTCTTCAAGGAATTATTGAACAGTTTAGACACTATTAGTTCTCCACGAGTAGAATATATGAAGATCGCATTAATCATCGTTCAGAAGCTCAATTGAACTCGGGTCTTCCGCTTATATCAAATCTTGGACCGCTCGTTAACGGTTAAATACCTTCTGATGCCTTGGAAACTAGCCTTGAGTTAAATATTCCAGCTTTAACCTTGTTGTTCTTCGCTGTAAACCGTTTTCGAGACCCTTAGGAATTGATATTTAGGATGCTGAAAAATTTTGAACATAGAACATGCACTTAAAGCTCATCACCTACAAGAAATAAGGTCAAAAAGGTCCCAAAGGATGGGTGAAATAGTTATATTCGGTGGGGATTCCCACCCAGAATTGGTCAAGATGATTTGTGATAACCTAGCGATCCACAGCTCTAAAGTACAAATGGGTAAATTTTCTAATGGTGAGACTAGTGTTAGTGTTCGTGAATCTGTACGTGAAAAAGATGTTTATGTGATTCAGAGTGGATGTGGCCATGTAAATGACACTTTTATGGAACTGTTGATTTTAATCAGTGCTTGCAAGACCGCTAGTGCATCTCGTGTCACTGCAGTGATGCCCTATTTCTGTTATTCAAGACAACCTGATATACCCTACACTAACAAGGGTGCGCCATTAATTTCAAGAACTAGTGAAGAACGTTCTGATGAATTTAATAAGTCTTTGTCTACCGGGCTGACTACTAGGAAACCAGGTGCTGAGAGTCCATTCGAAGGTCCTGAAAGTTCGATACGATCTGATGGTGGAAGATCTGAGGATTCCAAACCGTCATCGTCTTCTTCTAACTCTACCTCGAATTCTGATGGTATTAAGAAATCCGTCTCATTTTCACGTATTCCAGTAATCGCAGATGGTAAGGACGCAGGTTCTACAAAGGCAGACGCAGGCGAATTGTTTAACGCTCAAAATGCAGGTTATAAACTATGGGTGGCTCAAGCGGGTACTCTGATTGCTAATCTTTTGACTACCGCTGGTGCTGACCATGTAATCACCATGGATTTACACGATCCTCAGTTCCAAGGATTCTTCGATATATCGGTGGATAACTTATACTGTAAACCACTGGCTCAAAAGCATATCCAATTTGGTATCCCCAATTACAAAGAAGCTGTGATTGTTTCCCCCGATGCAGGTGGTGCCAAAAGAGCTACCTCTATTGCAGATGCATTAAAATTATCATTTGCCCTAATTCATAAGGAAAGAAGGTCACAATTACTAAAAGGCCCACCAGGTGCTACTCTATCTTCAGGAGGCACTTTTTCCACAAATCCCAAGCCACTAGTATCCCATCTGCATTCTGCGGACATGCATCCATCTAATTCAGCTTCCAAATATGTGCAAACAACTATGCTAGTTGGTGACGTTAGAAACAAAGTTTGCATTATTGTTGATGATTTGGTCGATACCTCTTACACCATTACTC
This sequence comes from Zygosaccharomyces rouxii, assembly GCF_000026365.1. Lineage (NCBI taxonomy): Eukaryota > Fungi > Ascomycota > Saccharomycetes > Saccharomycetales > Saccharomycetaceae > Zygosaccharomyces > Zygosaccharomyces rouxii. The sequence goes on along the minus strand of NC_012991.1, from coordinate 388,280 downwards.
GTGCAGCAAAACTTCTAAAGGATCAAGGTGCATCAAAAGTTTATGCATTAATAACACATGGTATTTTTTCAGGTGATGCCCTTTCAAGAATCCGTCAAAGTGCTATTGATAAATTAATTGTCTCTAATACAGTTCCCCAGCATGAAACTGTTGCATATTTGGGTAAAGATAAAGTTGACGTTATGGACGTATCAAGAATTTTTGCGGAAGCAATCAGAAGAGTCCATAATGGTGAATCCATCTCTATGCTTTTTGAGCATGGATGGTAATGGACTTTTTGGACATTTTATTTAATATGCTTTTTGAGAAATAAGCACCGTTTAACTCAACACTTATCATATGTGGTAAACACGATTCAAATGAATAATAACAGAAAAAATAGAAAATAGAAAAAAAAGTGGTAAAATTTACATGAATGCTATTGGTTAAGATTCCTAGAAGAATTTAATAGAATATGTCTAACTACAATCTCTTTTCTTTCTCTTCGTTTTTCCTTTTTTTTTTTTTTTGTTCTTAACTTTCATTCGTCATTACACTAAATCTAAAATCATAAACATTGGTTGACCTTCTTTTGTTGGATCTTCTTGATTTTCAGTTTTATTCGACAGTCCCTGCTGACGTCTTGACGACCTGCGGCACTTGTCCCGGGCCCGCTGTAAGCTCTGGCTGCTTTTCATCTAATACCTTCTTTGTCCCCTGTTCAGCACGGTTTTCGGGTTGCTCTTGAGTGGTAAGGTCGTCCTTTGGTTGGGAATTACCCAATGTACGATCTTCAGCATTTTCATGGTGATGGTGATGATGGTGATTATCATGTCCTTTCTTGTCTTGATCTTGATGATGGTGGTGATGATGGTGGTGGTGGTGATGATGTACCTCCCCACCTCCTTGACGCACTTGCTCCTCTTTCTTAGCCCTAGCTTTCATTTCCCTTATTTTGTTGAGATCATTCAATTCATCTTCCGTGATCAAATGATGTTCATGAGTTTCTGGTGATTTAATTAAAGTACCACGAGGATCTACTTCACATACTTCGATATCTTGTAGCCACTTGTCCTGCAACACGGCATCCATGAGAATACGTTTCTTCGGATCCAATACTAACATTGAACCAATTAAATTACGAGATGCATGTGGTAGAAGTTTTAATATTTTATATGGACCCCTTGCTGGATCCTTTTCATGTTCAGGTTGCTCACAGAACATCTTAAACGAATTGTAATTTTGACGGGGAGCCTTCCAGGGGAATCTTCTTAAAACCATGCAGTAATACATGATTGCGATGGACCATATATCTGCAGGTCTTGGATCATAAGTAGATTCTTGCAGTAATTCAGGTGCTAAGTATGGATCTGAACCCACGATCCCACGAGCGGGTACTACATCATGTTCGAATGGATATTTAAACACAACCGCACTACCGAAATCGATTAATTTCAAAATACCTTTATCATTCACCACACAGTTATCCAATTTCAAATCGCGATGTGCCAACCCCATTGTATGTAAATAGGCCACACCATTACAGATTTGTCTGAAATAACATTCTACTTCATGTCGACTCATTAAATCGCTCATAACCAAAGTGAAGAAATCGAATGGCGCAAATTCCATTACCACAAGGAAGGTTTTCCCCTCTTGCAACATATCTAAAGTTTCAATGATATTCTGTTGATGTAAAGTAGATCCGACACAAAATTCAGCGGTAACCTTTTTAGAGTATGATGCCTGTGAATGCTGAGATGCACTTTCACGTACTCTAAACATTTTAACAGCAAATTTTTTACCATCTGTCCTTTCCACTACTGAAACTGAACCTGACGCACCTTCACCTAATTGTTTGCCAGGCATACCGTATTTATCAATAAGTTCATGCGCATTTTCTGTCTGGAATATAGCTTTATTACGAGAATCACTTTGATCTGTCCTAACGTAAATCCCGTGGATTTCCCTAGCAACAGCCTGCTGCTGTTGTTGTTGCTGAGTAACTTGAAGTGGTTTTCGATGAGCTGGTTCACCTTGAATCTTCTTGAAAAATCTCTTTAATTTTAAAGACTTCTTCGGATGTAAATCATGAGTAGAATTTGAACTTTTTGCTGTAGCCAACCTGTCAATGCTAGTCGAACTATTATTTCTGCTTCGGCTAAGTTCTTGGTGATCCTCGATCTGCTTCTGTAAAATCTCCACTGGATGCATGTGAGAAAATTCGTCTGACGAAGGGGAGAGCTGATCGGTGTAATTTCGAGGATTGTGTAAATGACGACTAAATGGATTCGATGTAGTAGCTATAGTACCATCATTTCTCACTTGTACTGGTGGAGAACTGCTTCTAGGAGTACTATTTTCATTATTTTCAGTACTACTACAACCACCGCCACGAGTTGTAGAAGAAAGACTCGTAGTTTTCCGTGGTGTAGGTGCAAAATAACCGCTGCTCGAATTTGCTAGTGGACTCCTGGGAGTTGCCGGATTGCTCGAAGGTGAAGCTGGTGAACCAGACCTATGAGGTGATATACTAGAGTCATCGGCACCTCTGCTAGAATTACCAAACAGCTTATAGAACCCTTTACCCAATTTCCTACGGGCGAAAAGGGATGAATTCGATGCAGATGACTGTAAATCGTGTCCTGCCTCTGGCGTTGATACTCTATCGACCTCAGAACCTTGTGGCATCAATGATAAGACAAAATAGAGGGGAAAAAATGACCTTCTCACTTACAAATTCTTTCTTTCCTAGTATTGAACCTTTTTAAAATAAATTAGAAAAAGTCCTTATAGGGGGGATCAGAGTTTTTGAGCGAAAAAAACGTAGTTACTCTTGCAGTATGAAAGCAGCTTAGGAAATTTCAATTGAGAATATCCTGAGGCTTTCAAACACTCTCCATTAGCTTATTTCTGGTCTTATAAAGGTGTGTTATTAACTGACTAATTATGCAACTGAAGCCCTTCCCCCTTTGAATTTCTCATACTTTTATCGGGTTCAAGATCGATGATTTACGCCCATTTTGTACGAAGCGCCTAGATGTAGAATGGAATATTAGAGTATCTAGTTCTGTTGTTTAACTTATGAAAATGAAATTTTTTACCTTATGAGAATACTCTCAACGTTTTCTGTTAGATTTCTTCTTACCACTTTTTCCTTTACTACTCTGTTTGTTCTTGGAATGTGATTTCTTAGAACTTTTATTACCGTTGGTGTGGTTTCCGTCATTATTATTAGTAGTCCTTGCCTCGAGTCCCTCTCTAGATAGTGATTCTAACTCCTCACTGGTTCTCGGAGCTTCATCCCAGTTCTTTGCCGGTTCAATAATTGTTTTAGGAACACCTTTAACTGTAATTATTGACTCCACTATACCGTGTTTAGTGGATTGATACGAGGATGATAGTAAAGTGTTATCAGGTTTCTCATGAACGTTAATGTTGCTAAATTGGGGATAGACTTTTTCCTTCTTAGGTCCCAAACTTGTTGTGACTTGAATTGGAGCGCCTGTCTTCTGGGTAAACTCTCTTGCCTTGTTGGATGCTTTCACATGATGATCAATTGGATCATTTCCATTGGAATTGTCTGATTCAGAAGCAGATGCATCGTTACCAGTTTCTTCTTCTTCTGGTAGCTGTTGAGCTTCGTGTTGACTATTTGAATCACTGTTTTCCTTGCCAAGTGGTTTTGCTCGTCTAGAGGTACCGTACGTTGACGGAGATCTAGCGGTTAAAGTTGGATTAGGCCTCTTGATAGTAACAAAAGGTTTATTGACATCCAATGGATTTGCAGCAGGGTTAGAAGGTAGTACCAAAGGTCCCTGGCCCGCTTCATTACTACCTTGAGGTGGGGAAGAGTGGTGTAAATTATGCGGAGTACCTTCTGTGTAAGAGTGAGTTGGCGAATGAGGTAGTGAGTTGGGAATGGAACCTGCATGGTTAAGCAGAGCTTGAGATTCACCATCTTGAAAATCGCTGGAGGGTCTTTTACTAGAATTGGTGTAAAGACGATGCAAATAGGATGTAATGTGGCGTTTGCTCAATGGACCTGGTTGTTCACGTATAGTACGTTGGTGGATATCTACAAACACGTCAGATTCATCAACAATCTCTTCGCCAATTAATTCTTCAATAACATCTTCTAACGTTAAAACACCAATGGCACCAGTAGATGACCCCAGATCTCTGCTCACAACGCACATGTGAGATTTACCCTCTTGGAAATAATTTAAAATGTTAAGACATGACGTAGTGGGGGCAGTCTCTGGTAACGTCGCTAGCGGGAAATGGGAAACCGGAAGTGCATCTTCAGGGTCATAAGAAATCAAAACTCTGACTAAAAGCATCCCAATGAAATTTGTCGGTTCATTGGGTAAACAGATCGGTATACGTGAGAATCCAGAATCAAATATTTCTTGAACAGTTCTTTCATCAAGTATGCGATCCGCACTCATGGTGAACACATTTTCAATTGGGGTCATGATTTCCTGTACTTCCTTTTCTTTCAAATCCAGCACTGCGGATATGATGGTAACTTCGTCGTGAGTCAATCTTTCCACACCCATAGTACGATGTAATGTAACCAAAGTCTTAAGGCCTGACTTCTTATACATAGTACCATGATCTTCACCTAGGATATTATCCAAAAGAACCGCTACAGGGTATGCAACTGGCAACATGACATACATGAGAACTTGAACAAATGGAGTGAAAAATGCACCAATTTCTAAACCATATTTCACACATACACTTTGAGGTATAATTTCACCAAATATAACAATGAGAACTGTAGAAGATACGACTGCTTGCCAACCACCGCCTAGACAACGGTCAAGCACAATCGGCAGGGTTTCATTCGTAATCACATTAGAAAGCAACAGCGTAACTAATAACCAATGCTTACCACGGGAGATTAATGACAGAACTTTAGTGGCTAATTTTCGCTCCTTTGGTGAACCAGAAGTACTTATAACTTTCAAATAAACTTCGTCTTGACCCATAAGTCCCAAGGTAAGACCTGCAAACACACCTCCCAACAATACTAAAAATGAGGAAATGATCATATAAGTGGTTCGATCCCCATAATTAGGTTCCTGTGGTTGGTGAGCATTACCACCACCGGTAGTTGCCCTGTAGACTAAAGGCAAAGTGTGTATTCGTGGGATAATAGAAGCCAGGAAGGCTACTGGTAAAACCGATTGACGAGATCTCGACATATCACAGTGACAATATTCTACAAGGGAGGATCGGGGATCACCACCAGATTTGAAAAAAATAATTTGTTCTTCTAAGGTCTCTTTCCTTATTCCCCCAGGTTCTCACTTGTGGATTTTCATCTCCGGCGTACGTAGTGATTTTCTGTAGAGACACTTTAGGCGCGAAAACACCGTAATAATAAATCTGCCGTTCTATATCGGAAAAAAAAGTCCGTTTTATGAGTTCATAATAATTCTTTCCATATTCTTTGACATGTCTAGTTTCTTGTAAAATTGTTCATAATTGCCCAGGGTGTCCTTCGAAGGTGACATTATCCCGTTTCTATTTGTAGCTTCTCGACAACTATCTCTTCAGCTCTTTGATGATTCGAGAGAATTTCCTTGAGTAAAAAGTTCGCAATATCCATATCTTCAAAATAAGATATGTGAGCCTTGGCAGCTGAGATGAAATCTACTTCTAAAAATCCAGGCGGAAGTGAGTAATCGAGTCTACCGGTATAATTTAAATCTGTAAGTCTCGAGGCAATTTCAGGATCCAATGTTTCCCTCTTGTTCATATTCTTTTTAGATTTTTCATGTTTTTCCTTCCACAGACTACCGCCTATTTCCAACATTTTAGATGTTATACTTTCACCTGTTCTATGGGGAAGGTAACGTTGTTCGTATTGAGCCATCCTGGCGTCTACTAATGGCTCTAATCGGTAGGCGATAGGGTCACAGACGTGAAATAAATTGTAAAGGCAATCACAGGATGGCCTTTCTCTTCTCAAATTTTCCATCTCTTGAGGCTCTGAGCTACCAATTTTGGATCTCTGGATTAGTTTAAAGACACCAATCGGTGAACCAACACAAAAGAAATTATTGACGTCAAAATCCAATTTGTACTTGTGCTGTTCGCTTAAAATATCCCATAAGATAAGACTACCTAAGGAATGGCCAATGAGATGAACTTTGCCTCCAAATCCAGGTGTACGTTCCTTAAATCGATGATACGTTTCATTTATCTGTCTTGTCACTTGAGTCTTGATTTTTTCCTTGTAGTGAGGCTCACTGTAAAGTAAAATATCTAATGCGACATCGCCTAATAGTCTTCTTAACCCTAATACACCATTAACTGTAATATTGGATAATGTCGGTAATGATGGATCTTCCGGATTCTTCGCAGTGGCATCTGTTTTGAAACCAATTTCATGTCTCCATGTAATCGGTAGAACCTGGACGTTGCAGTTGTTTTTCCAATCCTTGAATCCATTTTGATGGTTTAATTCTTGCAAAGACGGAGACTCGTCGTAGATTTTCTTCATGTGGGTACGCAATTGATTAATAGTGTGAGCAAAATTCACATATTCATATTTTTTACCCAAAGTTTGGCCAATGCCATGTACACAGAGAACCAAATGGTTAATATCGCGTGAGTTAGAAGGACCTTGATTATCATAATCGCTTTCAATTTCTCTTTCCAAAATGTCGTTCTCTCTTTGGCTTTCCAATTCCTTGGTCTTGGGAGCATTGATTCCAAACAAATCTAGCACTTCCCAAGTAATCAGTTCTGAAATTTTACCCAATTGATTACGTCTATGATCCACCTTATTCTTCGAACCATGATGTAAATCTTGGAAATCTGATCTAAAAATTTTCGTCCCCTTCAATAGTAGTGGTGAACTAATGTTGGCCCTAATGAGATTCAATTGCAGATCGCCACCATCCATGTCTTGTAAGATGTAAGCTGTCTTTTTATCGACAAATACCACTAAATTGCCTTCTTCATAAGTTCTAGTAAATTTACAAACGTCATTTTGTAGTTCTTCAGGGGAATCGAAATCCAACTGACTACGAAACTTTTCCAATTCTTCAGTCAATTCTGCAGATAATGGTCTATCTTGAGAATCAAACCAAATCCCACGTCGTACTTCATATGTCGGTGCATCCCAATACGCAGCATTTAACTCCATATTTGCTAAATCAACATTGAATAAAAGATCTTCATTTACAGGAACTCTTGATTTCTTGGTTTGACTAGATGCCCAGCTCTGATAAAATGCTTCAAGCCTTTCGCAATCATCTTGACTAAATGCTAAGAATTTTTGGGGTGATCTTGTTGGTTTATAATCTGGGGTATAAGGCTTCCTCTTAGGGACGTCAGATGCATAGAACCATAGTTGATGAGATACAATATGAGAGGCAAACCAGCGAGCTTGTCCTAAAGGTTGACAGAGTCTAATCCCCAGATGAAGCATTATCGTTCATATCCTGTAATACCATCGTTTCCACTTGACTCTATACGTGGACAATAACTCCGGAGACACGATTAATGTAAAGAACGCGCTCGCTCGAACTTCTGTCAGGGGGAATCGAGAGGCAACGTCGAAAAGTATTTGAATTAGATAAAGGAGGAACTAAATATTAAAATGGTATAAAAGAGAGAAAGAAAATATTTCAATTAGTCAAACCTATCTGCATTGGAACGTATCTTGGATTTAGCACGTAAATTGTAATGCGATGAACGCTTTTCATGTTCGGGTACAGCACTCAGAGCCAATACATCAGGCCTAGCTTTCTTCTCAGCAGGCTTTATTCGTTCTTTGTAATCCTTTAATGCCTCGTTCTGATCTTGTTTGCGTTTCTTATTATTCTTTTTGATCGTCTCCCTCGAAGGTGACAACGGTGAAAATGCCTGACTAGAAGATGATGGCGATTTAGGCTCATGTTCATGTCCTCCTTCCATCTCGCTTACTTCTGAACCTAACGGGGGTGTTGATTCCTTGAGGACGTTCTCTAAATCCTGGGACGTTGAATTCACCATGCTAACTAAATCTTTAAAATCTTCTTTACCATATGCTTTCTTTAAATGCTTTGTTGAATCTGATATCTGTGCGTTATTTTCATCTTGTTGATGTGGCCATACATTATGTTGGGGTATTATTGATGAAGACGACTTGGAATTCGGCAGTCCACTTTTAGGACTTGTCTCTCTTTTAGCCATTGACGGTATCGCTAATTCAGATGGCAAGTATTCTTTTTGGGGATCTCTGTTTAAGCTTTTAAATTTTTCCATGACTTCTGGATCTTGTTTGTCGTTAGGAAGCAGTATTTGATTATTGAGTACAGCTAAAGGTTGGCTGGAATAAGTCTTGTTATGCTTAAGTCTTGCATGGTTTACTATACCCTGGGCAGATGTAAATCCACTACGATCACAATGAGAACAAGTAATCACGATTAGAACACCATCATACCGCCTAAATATGGCTTCGTTCTTCTCAGTTTTACCGACTACACCACTATTACTCGTTAGACATGTACTGCTATAATTTCTTCTATGGTGCATATTCATTTGATTCGCTCTAAAAGAGGAACTTTCTTCAGTGCCAGGCGGTATTGTGGTATTACTAGCAGCGCTGGCGTTAGGATGTAATGGAGGGACCTCCGACAAATTCCCATGGCTTTTGCTCCGCGTATGATAATGATGAACGGGTATATGTGCACTACTACTTGCCGATAATGGAAGAAACCCCGACGGCGATCCTGGTGGCAATACTGACGAACTGTCCGCATAATATCCAGATGAATTATTATTAAAACCAGTTATGGCAGGATAATTCATCTCGGTCATCACTTGCCTCTTCTTACGTTCAGTCTCCTTCTGATGGTATGATTCAATCTTATCCAGTAAGTTCTCATCATCATGTAAAGTTTTCATTAATTTCATTTGTGCATCCAGTCTACATATTTCCCTTTGAATTCCCTGTACTTCTTTATTGCCGATTAAAGTATGTAGATGTAGTTTTTCTAATATTTCTGCCTTTGCAGTTTCATATTTGAGCCTCTCTACCTCTTCAGATTCTCTTGAGGATTTAGCCAATCCACTCGTACCACCGCTTGATCTATCTTCATCACCTTCGGAAATTCCTCCACCGCTCGCAGTACCAGTGACATCGTAATTCACATCATTATTTCCATTCCCATTAACTTCATCTGCGAATATCAGCTCATGAGGCGATTTGGGTGTTGTCACTTGGTAGTATGTCGATGATGACGGTGCATGTGTACTTGTTTTTGAAGACATCCCCTGTGAAGAATCCATGAATAAAACTTGAGCGGGGACATCACCACTAGAATCTGGACGCTCAGATATCTCCATATCACCCTTTCCAGTATGAGAATGGCCCTTGAGTTTCATACTAAGGCGGGCAATGTCAAAAATTTTATTCGTGTGTTATTGTTTAATATTTGTATTTTATGCCTATATCTAAGGGAACCTTCCTTTTTACCTGCACATTACCAATTTTTCAACTTTAAACCATGACGCAAATCACATTACATCCAGACACCCAGGCGGTGGCAAAGTTTTTCCTTTGTTTATTATGATCTCAACGTGACACGTGATCTCGAGCAGAGTAATGGTAACTATATTTAGCAGATGGACCAACTAGTACGGCGGCTAAAATGTGCGGTAGAATAGGAGTTTCAAAAGGTTCCTTGTCTAATGATATGCACCACAGCCGCCTGGGTTTGGCAGTATATATGGAGGTATTAACTCTATCTAAGAACAGGTGTATCCTATAGCTAAAGGAAATTACGATATTATCATATCATATGTTCTAACTCCTCATACAACAACCAGGATTAAAGAAATTAGTGACAATTTGGCCGAGTGGTTAAGGCGAAAGATTAGAAATCTTTTGGGCTCTGCCCGCGCAGGTTCGAATCCTGCAGTTGTCGTTATTTTTCGTTTTTTAAATTTTTCTCTTTGTGTCAAGTGTGCTAATTAGCCGCTGAACTATTAAAACAAACCATAACAGAACATAGCAAGAGACACGATATTTGTTAGAAAGGTACACTACACTGAGCAACAACCGTTATTCTCATGCGCGCGCCCACAGATCAATTCTATTTCTATCTTTCGCTGTTCAGTAGCTTCAGCGTCTGTCTTCAAGTTAGTTCACCAGAATACCCATGGCAGTTCTTCAGCTGCACTTTCACATACCTGCTATTAATGTGCCTCCTAAGATAGAATACCCCCTTTAGCTATGCGTATAGAACAGAATATAATGTAGTAGAGTATAATATAATATGATTTAACATATCTAACCCTAAGTCCTTTGCTGCTGTACCCTAGCACCCACATGTCCGGATCTACCGGGTTTGTTGTCGGACACAAGAGTGTATCATACCTTACGAAGTATTCGATGAAGATGTTTCCAAATTGAAAGCGGCCCTGCCCTCTCTTGTTGAAAAACACATACTAAGTAAACCTATGAGATATTAAGGAAATATAAAACTAATAGTTTCGAATTCGTTGTAATTTTACTACCAATTCCATGTCTCAGTACATTGGTAAGACCATTTCATTGGTTTCAGTTACGGAAAATCGTTATGTGGGGTTATTAGAAGGTATTGACTCTGAAAAAGGTACCGTTACACTTGGTGATGTTCGTTGCTTTGGTACCGAAGGTCGTAAAGGTTGGGGTCCTGAAGAAATTTATCCAAATGCTACAGTTTATCGCTCTGTGAAGTTCAATGGTAATGAAGTTAAAGATTTAAGCATTTTAGATATGAAGTTGGAGGATGTTCAACCTGTAATGGCGCCTCAACCACAACCTAATCAGTTTCAAAATCAAATGCCAGCTGCTGTTGCGGGTTATGGTGTTTATGCTCCAGCACCAAACACTAATGGTGATGCTTCTGGCGCTGAACAGCCTTCACAACAGACTTCGCCATCAGCACCATCAGCTACGACTGCAACGACTGTAGGAGGTTCAGCTTCAACTACTCAGCAGCAACAGCAACAGCATCAACAACAGCAACAGAAACAACCACAGCAACAACAAATCCCACCTCAGCAACCACCTGTTGCTTCTACTGCTGGTCCTGGTGTTCCTCCCGCTCAACGGGTTCCAGCTGAAGATGCTCAATCAGTTCAGGGTATGCCAGAATTCGATTTCCAAGGTAATAATGCAAAATTTGCCGCACCTAGTGCAGCTAACGCTACCTCCGATACATTCTACAACAAAAAATCCTCATTTTTCGATTCAATTTCAACATCTACAGAGGTCAATACTAATATGCGTTGGCAAGAGGAAAAAGTCATGAATATGGATACTTTCGGACAGGCGTCTGCAAGACCACGTTTTACAGGTCGTGGTGGCAGAAGAGGTCGCGGTGGTGGTCGTGGTGGCTTCCGCGGCAGAGGTGGTGGTTACAGAGGTAAAATAAGACAAAATTCAAACCGCGGTAATAGCGGTGATGCACATCTACAAAACCAACAACAACAGCATGGTTCAGTTGAATTTTAGATTATGTAAAGAGAAAGGAGAAAAGAAAAAGATGAAGAAACAAAAAGCGTTTGTTCCTGTTTAAAACTTGACATCGTGTGGGTAACAACGATGGCGCCTACCGTCGGCCCTCAGACTGCGTCCTTGATCTCGAGGCATTGATTGTCGCATGTCAAATGCGTCTTTATCGTCATCTGCAATCTTTAAACTCTCTGGATATCCATCCTCAGCAGAATTGTAATAACCAATAACACGTCTATAAACACTGTACCCTAATTTTTCGTAGAGCGCAATTGCCAAATGATTATTACATTTGACAAAAAGATCAATAAAATTAACTTGATGAGGTTCACTGTCTGTAATTGCTTGTAAGGTATCACACAGTCGCGAGGCCAAAGACACTCGTCTGAATTCCGGTGCAACTGTGACCGCAGTAATATGTGAGTGCCATTCATGTGCCTTACCTTCAGTTTTTGCCATCATGTACCCAGAAACCGCTGTTTGTTCCCAAGATTTGAAGAATAATTCAGGCCATAGAATTAAATATTCGAAATAAAATTCAAGCGGGAAGTTTTCAGTTAACGTGTCTAAATTCACATTATTCAGTGAAAATAAATCTGTAAGTTCGAAAGGCTGTAAAGATGTCATTAGTCTTCTTCAGTGTCTGTTTTCTCTTTGGTTAAATCGATAAATGTAAAAAAAAAGGATTATTACGTTTTCACGGTACCCCGAGCAATATGGGTCGTTCTGTCTGCAAAACCAACAGCTATTAATCCGTTCGAATCGTTAACGACCAGACATTTGACCCTGCGCTTTGGGAAAGCATTTAGATGCCATGAATCACCTTTAGCAATATCAATTGCATAAATACCTTCATTACTACTGACAATAACACCGCTGTTGGAAGGCAAAATTCCCAACGAAGGTTGAGAATAGTTATCCTGAGGTACTTCAGTAGCCATATCTCGAATGACTTTATCGTAGAGTGGGCCTGAAGTCTCCTCCTCTCGTGGAATTTGAACGACTAGTAATCTCATATAGGGCGTGTGTGACGTAGCTACTAGCAAGATGTTTTCACTAGGCACATATTTCATATCTCTGATTTGAAAGGCATGAGGAGTGAATTGGGCACCGTTTAATGCTAATTGATACTTCTGATTCAATGCTGGAATTGAAGTAGTGACTTCGTAGCACGTAACGTGTGTAAATTCTGTTTGTGCCAAGTAAATTAAGATCCTATCTTGAACAATGGCAATATCTAAGGCGGTACAGGCCGAAGGAATCTTGCATTCAGCCCACAATTCCACACCAAGTGTGTCAAACTGAATTCGATGTATTTTCAAGTAGTTATCCAAACCGTAGGATATGAAAAACCACGATTGACCATCGATAGTACAAGATCGTGCATGAGTGGTTACTCTTCTGTGAATTTTGTAACTGTTAACAGGTGTACCACCATTTGAGTCGTAGACGTTTAACATTCCATCGAGACCACATGCGTAGTGATAACCTGTCTTTCCCAATGAACCGCAAGGTTTTAGCAATCCAGAGGTTTTGTTACCTTCCAATGAAGCGCTTGGCTCTAAACTATTAGTATCATAGACCTTCACCTCTCTATTAGATGTAGATATCAATAATTTTTCAGATCCTACTCCGGCATCAACGGTTAAATCAATAATACGATCATTAAGCTTTAATTCTTTAAACTGTAAACTATGATCCCATGATGGTATTGGCAAGTGGGTCACGTCAATTGGTTCATTCAAGGTCAATCGTGCCAGTCTATTTGCCACTCTGTGTTCTGCGAATTTAATTCTTTCATAAAGAATAGTTTCCAAAGTTTCACCATTTTCTTGTAAAAGGGCTTTACGGGGAAGATCAGATTCTTTTAAAAAATTCACCAAAGATTCTTGGTATCCATGACTATCGAGATATTGTGCTATAAGCACCTTAGCATACTCAGTAGTAACCTTATTGTCCATTATTTATTTCTTTTTTGGTTGTTTTTGTCGTTGTTCTTCTTATTTATGACAGTTCTCTCTCTTCGTTATCGTAGCAGTAAAGAAGTTGATTAAAGTGAGCGGATTTACCGCTGATTCAAAAAAACAGGAGAAGACAAGCTGGAGCTCTCTATTGCCTTTGAAGTGTGCCCGCAAAGGTAGCAGGTTCACTAAGGGTTCTTTCCTGTTATAAAAAAAAAAGTCCCTGACAGAATCCAGCACCAGCACGAATTGGATATCTTGGTACCGTACCTGTGGAATTATCCTTAAGATTCAAACAATTTGAAAGAATGAAAGCCCTACAGATACTTTGTAGTGCGCACCCTTTCCCTCCAAGTTCTTCCTCCACTCTATTCTCACAAGTGTGTCAACAAAGTATAAGGAATTGCCGCTCAGCACCTTCTCCTTCTGCCTTCCTTATTTATATAACCATCTACTTTTGTCCGGTCCTACCAGGGAGCCGTCCGTGAAAAGATAACCGCCGATAACAAATCGGAATTAGTTCTATATGTGACTGTCGCCCATACACCATGCAATCTTCCTTACACCCTAGAATTTATGATTTTTGCATTTATTTTTTTTTCGAAAAATTTCCGTGAAAATCATATCACTTAGCATGAGCCGAGGAGTCTCCGGCTAACACAGCGAAGTCCCGTCTAGCAATTCCGCCTAGCTGTACCATTGCTCTCTGCCTAGGTGCTCGTCCTCCCCCGCCAGGAACACGACGGTGCTCTGCCTACCCTTCGCTTGGACCCTCCACGCAGCGTCTCACTCTCACGCAACTCCTTTCAGTGACTCTCGACTGACAAAGTTGAACGTTAACCAATATTCATTTGGATATTAACGTTAGTTGGGCATATTATAGAAAGGTTTATTCCAAACAAATCGACAAAACCAAACAACCAGGATGGGTAAGGGTAAGCCAAGAGGTTTGAACTCCGCTAGAAAGTTGCGTGTCCACAGAAGAAACAACCGTTGGGCTGAAAACAACTACAAAAAGAGACTTTTGGGTACTGCTTTCAAATCTTCTCCTTTCGGTGGTTCATCTCACGCTAAAGGTATTGTCCTTGAAAAGATCGGTGTGGAATCCAAACAACCAAACTCTGCTATCAGAAAATGTGTTAGAGTTCAATTGATCAAGAACGGTAAGAAAGTTACCGCCTTTGTTCCTAACGATGGTTGTTTAAACTTTGTCGATGAAAACGACGAAGTGCTTTTGGCCGGTTTCGGTAGAAAGGGTAAGGCTAAGGGTGATATTCCAGGTGTTAGATTCAAGGTCGTCAAAGTTTCTGGTGTCTCCTTGTGGGCTCTATACAGGGAGAAGAAGGAAAAGCCAAGATCTTGAATGTGTTTAGTGTACCTTATAGTGTATCTGCCAAATACGAGCCTTAGATAGTTGCACGTTTTAATTATTAAGAATCGAAATTTTTAAAATAGAAATCGAAAATTGTAATGATTAGATTTGATTTAATTTGATTTGATTATATTTAAACTATTTAGAACGTTTACCCTTTTGTAGTCTTGAGGTTAGTCTCTTGTACATTTCGCTGTTGTTCAACGATGAACCAACACCTGCAATCTTTGAAGGACCAGAAGTGGGATTCAAATTACTCGTTGGAGCATACTTGTAATCAGTTGTAGTTGGTGCAGGTGCAGCGGCTCTGTTCCTGCGAGCTGCTGCTTGTTCGTATAATGATTGTGAAGTCGATCCCTGGGCTGTAATCTTTTTACCTGATTTCTTCTTACGGCTCTTTGCAGAATCTAAGGCTGCCTTCTTTCTCATCTTTTCAGCATCAAATTCCAACTGTAAAATTCTCTTATCTCTATAGTTATCAGATGCTCCGATAATTGGTCTTGTCCATTCTGCAATTAATCTATCCGCTAATCTGGCCAATGGTGGTTCTACACGTTTAGATTTAGTGTAAAAAATTATGACACGACCCAAACCACTTTCCTTTAAATGTTCAGTCTTGATTGGCAGCTTCTCAAGGGCGGCAAATAAAGATTTTTGAATTTCAAATGATGGTAACGATCCATCTGGCAATGGCTCTAACCAAATTCTTACACTTTGTAAAAGGTTATTATCCAATATGGTATCCGCAAGATGAGCTTTAGATAGGACGCTTTCCACCTTGGGCAATAGTTTGACCTTCTGCATGGCAATTAATGAGTTATCACCGGTTTCCAACCTCTTGTTTAAAGTATCTACATCGATTTGTGCAGCAACATTCATCTCATCCTTTAACCTTAGGATCTTTTCATCTAGAAACTGTTCCAAATCATCTTCGTCTCTTCTACTCCTCCTTGCCTTAGGTTTCTTAATAATCTTATCTAGCTTCTCCTCTAGCTCTTGGCGATTACGATGAGTGTTATCGATTTCATCTAACTGCTGATTCGTAGCTATACGTGCATTTTTGGCTGCTTCTGCCTCTGGATCTGCATCACCATCACTCTCGTCATCACTACCACTCTTTTCAATATGTTTGCGCTGTCTATCTGCTGCTGCTGCTGCTGCTGTCTCTGCTGCTGTTGTCGTCTCTGCTGTTCCGTTCGTATCCACTCCAGCTGGACCTTCTGGACTCGCTAAAGAGTCTACAACCTGTGCAGGCTCTTCACTGCTCATTTTTGAATCGATTATTGAGGATTTTTCGTTTCACCTGACTGTAGTGCTCTTGTTTAAAAGGTCTTCAACATCGATTGTATATATATGTATGAGACGGAAGGTGAAAAATTTCACTTAACTTGAAGTTACACACAAAAGCAACCTATATAGACCCCTAAGAGCCTCTTAAGGAAGTCGATATTAGCAAGTAAACTATAGTCTCAACTGTAACTTTACCCCACAGCTCTATAATAATGTTTGGTCTACCACAACAAGAACCTAGCGAAGAAGAAAAGAAGCTTCACCAACAATCTACCAACAAGACTGTCATGAACGCAGTTTATGCTGGTGCCATTCTATGGCTCACCCCTCTAGCATTGCATTTCGTCAAGAGACAATGGAAATAGAGTGCATATTTGCGTAGTTTTATATGGTATATCGTGTATATATGTTTTATGTATGAATTGAAAAATCAATCCAACCACAGTACTGTTTAACCTACGAAGGACTTTTATCTTTGTGAGGAAGTGATGATTAAGAATTGTATTGCATTGAATCTGAAATTTGCACAACCATCAAAGTATACATTCAATGAATTGTCGTGTTATAGATATATCGTTAGCGAATTGAACAGGTTAGGTAAAGTTTTATATGCAAGGCCTTACTTGTTCAATACTCAGTCGTTGTCAAGGGATAATAGACGTTTAGATATTGTGGTTAATGGACAAAGACAGCTTTTATCGCAGTTTTTCTACGGGTTAAAAGGCATACAGATGGATCAAGATTCTCTTGCTAGATCATCATCGATGGTTCCCTTGGACCAACCCATAAAAGATGAAGAAGACCACGAAGGGTTGGTACAACTACATGAAGCATGGAAAACACAATTAGATATTTATGAAAGGCAGAAAAGATATGAGTTACATGCGTTACCAGATTTTGTAAAAGTTGAACCATGGGTACTTGATACCAAGATACCTAATGAGGCAGATTACGAAGGTAATACCCATCAGTTAAAAAGTACAAATGAAATCCTAACTTTAAAATCACAGATTTATCCAGATTTTGAAGCTATGCCATTTGAAATGCAAAAATGGTTTATCGGATTAGGTCTAAGAAGTGAATCCGACCAACTATGTCAAGATCGATTAGATATCTTGACCCATGGGTTTAAAGGGTTTGTATGACAAACAAAAATACGTAAACTTCTGTGATTATTGTTATTATTTTCTATTAGGATTATTATTATTTTTTGGTCAATTTATCCAAATTAGAATGATCCTTTTCAAGAACTTCGTTTAAATAACATATGCCTCGTTGTTGATTGCTCAAAATCTCTGCAATGACGTCAATTCTATTCTCCAAATCTTCATCTGATCTCTTTGCAGTTTTCTCCTTGTCACCGCCACGATTAGTGGAAATGTCTCCACCATTCTCATTGATAACCACTACTGTACTATCTAATTGATCAGAAATGTTTTTAGCCCTTTCTTTAAGTACAGCCAATCTTGCCCATAATTCGTTTGTCTTCCCTAATCCAGCAGGATTGTTACTACGTTGTAATAACGATTGGAATTGTGACCACATTTTTTCCTCGGTTATACTCAACGGAAGTCCCCTACCCTTCAGGATAGCTAGTTGTGTTCCCAATCTTAATATTCTTCTTTCAATTTGAACATTTCTAGTCTGTGCTTTTAAAATTCTTGCTGCTGTATCCAATTCGTGCTTCTGTTGTAGTTGTGTTGATTCTTCCAATATTTGGTTTAAAATGACACGAGCTTGTGCAACGTTTTCTCTTTGCAATTGATTACGTTGGTTAAGACCTTCAAATCCATACAGCTGCACGGGAATAACATCTGCAGAAGGTTTATTATCCATTGCATGATCCCAATCGTCTTGGGTCACATCTGGTGGTTTGTTGTATAGTCTTGCATCTGTTTCTTTTGCTTTGTTGTAGACAAAAGTTTTTAATTTGGTCTTGTTGGAAGTTGGATCCCAGGAATCTTTCAATTTAACCACTTGTTCTTGCACCTGTTGCGGGTAGTTAGAATGTTGTTGTTGGAATTGCAGTTGTTGCTGCTGTTGTTGCTGGAATTGTTGTTGTTGCTGCTGTTGCTGTTGCTGTTGTTGCTGTTGCTGCTGCTGTTGTTGTTGTTGTTGAAACATTGGTTGATTGTTCTGAGGTTGAGACCAGGCAAATGAAGGTTGTGTAGTGGCAGATCCAAATAACGAGTTTTGGGGCTGTTGCGGTTGTGGTTGTTGTGGTTGTGGTTGTTGTGCAGAGGCACCAAATAGCGATGGCTGTTGAGGCTGTTGCTGATTGTTCTGACCACCGAATAATCCCCCACCACCTTGCTGATTGGTCTGACCACCAAATAGTCCGCCGCTTCCTGCAGGTTTGCTGCCGAATAATCCCCCACCGCTTGGTTGATTATTTTGACCGCCAAACAATCCACCGCCAGAGCTCTGTTGATTACTCTGGCTTCCAAACAATCCGCCTCCAGTACTCTGTTGGTTATTCTGACCTCCAAACAATCCTCCACCGGCAGGCTTATTTCCAAATAATCCGCCACCGCCACTAGTTCCACCTACTGCATTGTTATTGGCACCAGAGCTGGTGTTCGGTTGACCAAACGCAAACCCCCCAGGTTGAGAACCTTGATTAGATCCCCCACCAAATGTGAACCCCGTATTACCGGCAGGTTTATTACCGAATAGACCACCAGAAGTGTTACTTCCACCAGACGTATTATTCCCGGCACCAAAACTAAACATTTAACCACTCAAAAAGAACTCAATGGCTTCTTTTCCACCTTTCAGTCAGCTTTCGATAGCCTTTGGTTGTTTATACCTTCAGATTTTAAGCTTGGAGGCGGTTTAAAACTTTTTGATGTTTCACGTACATAGTGACGAGTATAAGCTCATCGAGATGAATTTAGTATGGAAACCAGTACTTTAGACAATTTTTGATTACCATTTGGATCCTCTAGGCATCTAGCTGTTAGCAGCTTTAGTGATATCTGGAATTCTTGCAGTAATCCCTGATATCCATTACGTTGATGCTTGAGAAAAGGCGAGTTCAGATCGGATAATGTGTCAAATAGTTGACGAATTCTTCTCATCAGATTATGTAGTTGGATGGTTAATTCTGTAATCAACAGAGGATCTAGTGGATCTGTACCGCACATGGCATGTAGACATGTACTCATCTCTTTGGCCAATTGGATCAATTGGGGTAGCTGGGAGTGGTTTTGTAGCTGTTGAATCATGGAATCGAGTTTACGCAAGTATGCAACGGTTTCGTCGATCGTAGATTGAGTTCTTAAAAGGTCTTTGTGTGTCAATTGATTCAATTGAGTAGTAAACTTGTTCAAATCTGTCTTGGTTCTCTGTATCTCCAGTATGCTTTGACTATCTTCATCGGTATACGGTTTACAGAACTTTAGGTAATCATCATACTTTCCAGCGATCTTTTCAGGTAGAGCGTGCTCTAGTTCCTTTGATAATCCGCTTAGATCGTGTATTAGAGAATCTAGTGGCACGTATTGGAAGTTGTTGTTTATGAGGAATTCGTCCACGTCGAATTCCTTCTCTTGATGCGTTTGATCGATGAAAAGGTCTCTGTTGATCTCTGTGATGGTCGGCAGATCTAAATCTAGCTCATCTTCTTCTAGGAAATCCATGACTTAAACGGTCTCTATGTGCCTGCTTCTCTATTTTGATGAACCCTTGTTTATAATGGTAGTTAGTTCACTTTTTCCAAGCATCGAAGAGAAATAACGTTAAACTTAAACATTACAAAAGAGAATCAAATCGTTGCAATTGAATTCTTAAGGGTCACTTCAAGATGCCTGAGGTGGTTGATAAGTCTGCATTTGACTTTGGTGGTAAGACTTTGATAGCTTTAACCCCCAATGGTAATCAACTATGTGTAACTAATAAGGCTGGGTTGAGTAAAGTTTTACAAATGAATAATCCTGAAGAAGAACCTGAAGTCTTCGAGATCCCAGAGAATGTTACCTCAGTTGTTTGTGATTCAAATACCAGTTTTATCGTTACTACGCTAAAGGGAGATTGTTTCAGATACGATTTTAGTGGGAAAGATCAATTGCTGGCAAGATCGATGCTGCCCATGAGAGATTGCGATGTTGTGCATAACGGAAAGATGGTTGTGATTGGTGGTGATGATATGGAACTATCTTTAGTGGAATTAAGTGAAGGCTTTAAGAGATACAGCATAAAAGCCGATGAACAAGTTGCACAGTTATCTTACAGTTCACAAACTAATTTATTGTCAGTATCGTATATTGATGGTAGAGTGTGCTTCTATTCAATTTCTTCCACGAGACCTAATAAGGTTAAAGCATTGGAAGGTTATATTCCCAAGAATTCTTACAACGATGATCACCGAGATGAGCTATTGAATCATGGTGATGAAGAAAAGGATGACGCTGATGATGACACAGTAAGAGATGTAGAGTTCCGCGTTGAAAATAGAATTTGTGCTCGTGCTGCTTGGCATGCTAACGGGTTACATTTTGCACTGCCGTGCCATGACTATACTGTCAAGATTTTTTCTATTAAAGATTATAAGTTGATGAAGACTTTATCAAATCCCCATAGTTCAAAGGCATTTTTCATTGATTTGAAATTTGAACCACTACATGGTCTCTATCTTGCAGCAGTGGATCATAATAACAGACTTACGATATGGAATTGGCAAACTTCTGAAGTATTTTACAAGAAGGAACTAGGTCAAAGGATTACCAACTTCGTATGGAAAGTGCATCCAGATAATAAGACTTTAGATATAATTTTGGGAACATGGTCTGGGAATATAATTAATGTTAAAAGGGCGGCAGAATCAACAGAGGAAAATTTAAACAAAACTAATCAGACTAAAGGCCTATTCGTTGATTCTGAAGCTGATGAAGAGGAAAATTTGAATGAGCCTAATCTGCATTCACCTCCGGGTGAAGTTTTCACAGATGATGAAAATGATACTGGAGCGAAAAGACATCATTATGATGACGAACAAGATTTTGTGGATGATGATGATGGTGCTGGATATGTATCGGAACATCCACCTCTTAAACGTGCAAAACAAGGTAGAGGTAGAATCCTGGCTCCCTCTCTGGGCGCTAATTTTCAGGCCTCTCCTAAGCCATTTACTTATAGACCATTATCACAAGGTGCGACACCCTTTGGGAACAGTGATCGTCGATATTTGACTATGAATAATGTCGGATACGTGTGCGTTGTACGCAATAACGAACAAAACAGCATTACAGTGTCATTTTTTGATATTGGAAGATTCGTCGAATACCATTTTGAAGATGTTTTTGGTTTCGATGTCTGTTCATTGAATGAGAATGGTGCGTTATTTGCACAATCTAAAGCAGGACAATTGCACTACAGGCCTCATAATTCACTGCTTTCGCCTTGGACGAAAACCTTACCACTACAAAGAGGTGAGAGAATCACTAGCGTGTCACATACCCCTAAGAGGGTATTTGTGGGGACATCCCTAGGTTATGTGAGAATATTTAACGAACATGGTGTACCATTAATGGTTGAGAAAATGTCTCCCATTGTGGCCCTTACTGCTCAGGACTACAAAGTATTTGCAATCCATTTCCATAATTATCATGGTATTACGTATTCCTTGTTTGAGCGTTCCCCCACTTCAAGTAAGTACTACCAAAGAGAAAGTCCTTTGCCGCTCACTCTGCCACAGGATAATTTACAACTCGAAGATATCGATTCTGAATTTGTTGGTTTTAACACATTGGGAATAAAAAATTTCTTCTTTTCAGCATACGGTGATCCATGTGTCTTTGGCATTGATAACGTTTTACTGGTATTATCTAAATGGAGATCTGCTACTGAGAACAGATGGTTACCTGTTCTTGATGCTAATATGGAAATTTGGAAGATGTCTGGTGGTAAAGAAACGGATGTTAAAGTATGGCCATTGGGTCTGAATTACGACATGTTAAATTGTATCTTGGTGAAAGGTAGAAATATGTGGCCAGAGTTTCCGTTACCTTTACCGTCAGAGATGGAAATGAGCATCCCCATCTTTGTAAAGAGCAAACTATTAGAAGAGCAAAATGATCAAGAAAGGAATGGTGGTGGTGATGATGATGAAATGGAGAGACAGGAGTTGAAGATTCCAGTTCAATGGGCTGCAGAAGAATCATTCCTAAGGTCTAAAGTTTTATCAATACTGTTAAGTGATACATTAGCCCATGAAGGTGAACTTTACGGAAATGAGAACGAAATCCTGGCTTCATTGACAGGAGTTCACGACAAGTCTCTGTTAAGACTATTTGCTGGTGCATGTACAGAACAGAACAATGAGATGGCATTATCGTTGGCACAAGATTTGAAACAAGATAGAGCTCTAAATGCCGCAATCAAAATTGCTGAAAGGGCAGAACTTTTACAACTGGTAAAGCGTATAGATACACTGAGAGAGTCAAGGATTCAAAATGAGATACATGAGTAATAGCCGCTGATCTTTGATGTAGAATATACTTCAATATTTTAATATTTAATATTTGACATATTACCACGTACATAGTGATTTGAAAAAAATTTCAACATGCGATGAGCTTCAAGCATATCAGTGGAGCTCATCGCCAAACAGTAGGTTAGATCTAACCTGAAGGTAGCTCAACCGTTTCTGTATTATATCTTGTCAGAGCCTACATTTGTTAAGCTTCAATTCTAAGGTGTCAGCATGTCAGCAGGTGAGCATAGCAGAAAGAGAACTAGAACCGAGAGTGAAACACCAACGAGAGATGTCGATGAAGAGATTACAGATCCATCATCCGAAGAGGAAGATGGAGAACATCAAGGTGCCGGAGATGGTGAAAGTGATGAGGATCTAGTAGATTCAGAGGAAGAATTCAAAGGAGAAAATCCAGCAGACAAAAGAAGGCGATTAGCTAAAGAGTATTTGAAAAATTTGAAAGAGGAAGCACATGATGTAATAGCTGATGGTGAGGGTTTACAAGGTGAAAACAAGGATGTGGAAAGCGTTACTGTCGATGATTACAACAATTTTGATGCTGCTGAGTTAGATAGGGACATTCTAGCATCGAGATTGAAACAGGATGTGGCGGAACAGCACGGACGTGTTTTCAGATTTTTTGCTCATAAATTACTCCTCAGTGAAGCCAAGACTACTTTTACCAGGGTCGGTGAGAATAATTTAACTTGTATCAGTTGTTTTCAACCAGCTTTCAACAAATTCCAAATTGATGATGAAAGGTTGAGTAGTAGGAATAAAGGAAAGATATTTGCATACACAGCTAGTAAAGACTTACAAATTACCAAATATGATATTACAGATTTTGATAGAAGACCTCAAAAATTAGCATTTACTAAAGGTGGTCCTCGTTTTTTTCCTCAAGGGAAATACGAAATCGAAAATACTACTGAAGGCCATTACGATGAGATACTGACTCTGGCTGCATCACCTGATGGGAAATACGTGGTTAGCGGTGGTAAAGATAGAAAACTAATAGTTTGGAGTGCTGAATCACTAGCACCAGTTAAGGTGATCCCAACAAAGGACCGTCGGGGTGAAGTCTTGGGATTAACATTCAGGAAAAACACAGATCAATTATATGCATCGTGTGCCGATTATAAAATTCGTACCTATTCTATTAACCAAGCTTCTCAATTGGAAACTCTTTATGGTCATCATGATATAGTAGTTGATATATCGGCATTGAGTATGGAAAGATGTGTCACCGTGGGCTCTCGTGATAAGACTGCAATGCTATGGAAAATTCCTGATGAAACCAGGTTGACATTTAGAGGTGGTGAAGAAATTGACAAATTGGAAAAGAGATGGTTAAGGCAACATGCCACTGAAAAAGAAAACGGCGAACTGGAATATCCAGATGCATCTGAGATGCCAGTTTTTTATGGGGAAGGTAGCATTGATGTGGTAACCATGGTTGATGATTCTCATTTCATAACGGGTTCGGACAACGGTAATTTGTGTCTATGGTCACTGGCGAAGAAGAAGCCCGTATTCGTAGAAAGAACAGCTCATGGTGTCATACCCCCTCCAGGCTCAGAGCAAATTTCAGGTGAATCTAATGAGCAGATTAGACAAAGACAGTTACAAGATAAAAGAATCTCACGCCCATATTGGATTACCGCAGTCCACGCTATCCCTTATTCGAACGTATTCTTCTCAGGTTCATGGAATGGTAGTATAAAGGTATGGAAAATTTTAGATAATTTGAGAGGTTTTGAACTGTTGGGAGAATTACCTAACTGTAATGGTGTGGTGAACAAAATTCAAGTCGTTGAGGCTGGTAAACATGGTAAGGAGGTATTCCGTGTACTAGCCAGTGTAGGTAAGGAGCATAAGTTTGGTAGATGGATTAACAAACTTCCAAAAGCCAGAAATGGTATCTATTCAGCTGTCATAACTCAAGGAAATTTTTAATTTTCTATATATCTGCATTCATTACGTAGAGTCATAAAAAAGATGCTTGTAATAGTTCATATTCTAAAAAGAATGTACTCACAACCGAGTAAGTAAGGTAAATAAAGACGCATTTGAGGTGGGTATTTACATTATCTTTGATGGCGGCACCTTTCTTTAGTAAACCAACGTTTGATTACTTGGATACTAATAGATTACGTGTCACGGCGGTCCATAATATCATCTGCTCTCCTATCGTTTACTGGGATTGTTTTTTCTTTCAACGTTAACAACACAAGTACGAGACTCCGTGGCCAAGCTGGTTAAGGCGTGCGACTGTTAATCGCAAGAGCGTGAGTTCGATCCTCACCGGGGTCGCTTAATTTTTTCAGTTTTTACAACAGTCACTCTATAAACTGACTTGCTTTCTAGCGAGTGATGTTCAGTGAACATGTTCAGTAAACATGTTTCTAATTTACTCTTGTGTAAACAATTATGAAATGCTGATTTATTAATGAATGATATCTATACCGATATATTAGTGCATCAAATTATTATGCGATTTATATAAGACCAAAGAGGTCGGGCTCTTGACCCGACCAAACTGGACATCCTATTCTTTCCTCCAATATATTAACGAAATCCCCGTTTTACTAATTGTCTACATCAAAGATACTTGGGGCCGCCCGTTTACATCTCTATCATAAAACTCAATTGGTGCAAAGCCATAAAACAAATAGTATAATATAGTACTCCAGAGGGTTCTTGGATCCACATGTCTTAAGCCACGAGAAGAACCTCTTCTTTTAAAAAACAAAATCCTCTTAGGGTATCGCCATCCGTCACGTTGGGTTTTTACTGTATGTAGGCGTTAGGACTTGCTCTTCATCGTTTCTATTTGCCGTTTGTTGGTCATCACTGCCCAACTGCTTTTCGCCATTTAAATTCCCAGATTCTTCAGTATTAGTGGTATATTGTTCGGGGTCATGTTGACCATTTACTTCCTCTAACCTTATTTCATTAGAATTGTCCGTGTCTGTACCCCACTGCCAGTAATCTCTTCTCACTTCCACATAATCGTAGGCAAATTCACCGATTTGATCCTCATCTAAACCTCTAGCTTCTGCTTCTTCACTAACACGCAGTTTGGTGAATGGGATGAGGTCTAAGACAAAGCAGATGATAGCAGTACAGGCGGCACTGTAACCGATGACCGCCCAAATGTAGGCAAATTGAATATACATCTGTTTGTAGTTATGTGTAATCCAACCACCATGATGCTCAGTGGATCCATCAAGCCCAACGACCCAATCTGCAGCGAAAAGGGCATTAAACATCAATCCCACTACTCCGGCGATACCGTGTTCTGCTAAGATATCCATTGCATCATCTACTTTCAAATAGTATTTGATCTTCGTGGCAAAGTTACAAACTAAACCAGCAACGATTCCCTGAATCAAAGATCCATAAAGCGTTATGCAACCAGAACTTGGTGTAGCGGCTACTAAACCACAAATAATACCTGAGCAAAGACCCACTGTGGACCATTTACGTTCTAAACGGAAATCCAGTAAACACCATGTCATACCACCAGTGGCGGCACTTAAATTAGTATTCATAAAGGCATAGACGGATTTTAAATTGGGACTTAAAGATGTCGCAGAATTGAAGAGTAGCCAACCAAACCACAATAAAACTGTTCCCAAAGTAACCAAGGAAACATTATGGGGGCGAAAGTTAATTAGAAGACTTTCCTTTCTTCTACCCAAAAAGATTGAGTAGACAAATCCACCGACGGCACTTAAGATCTCCACTGGACCCCCACCAGCCCAATCAAGAACCCCCCATTGGTAGCACCATCCACCTGGAGCCCAAACCCAGTAGGCTACAGGACAGTAAACCACAGTGGCAAACACAAACAGGAATACCATGTGGGGGAAAAGACGGCCTCTCTCCGCGGTGGCCCCAGCAATAATACTCAATGTAACGCACATGAACATACCTTGAAAAATTGCATACGCAAGTTCCGGATATACTGCATCATCACTGGTCTTCCCGTATACATTCCTGAATCCAAAGGAATCTAAATCACCGATAAATTTCGAGTTTGGAGCTGTGTGAGAAAACGCTAAGGAAAATCCCCAAAAATACCACTGGACCATTCCAACCAAGGTTGCCATTACTACACCCCAAATTAATGATAAGGCACTCTTCCTTCTCGCCAGTCCAGAGTACAAAAACCCTAAACCTGGAATCATAACGAAAACACATGCAGCACCAAGCACAATAAACGCTACTGTAGCGCCATCATAAGTCTCCTTCCAAAGTCCGTGCATGGCAAAGACTACTGGCTAGGCTAACTCAGATCCTAAAACTCCGATCAAAGAAGATGGAAGGAAAATAGTCTTTGTTAAACAATCATCTTTTAAATGATGGGTTATTCATAAGTGACTCTTGTTCGTTCCCATTCTTCTTAAAACTCTTCCTCTTTCCATTAAGTAATCACTAAAACATCGCTTCCCCCTCTCATTGGTGTTCCTTATCAATAAGATGAGCGAGATGATGGGATTTACACTTCATCAGTTTGGAAAGAGCTAATCTTTGCTGGTAAATTCGACATCATCAGTGCCGTTCGAAGGCGCGGTGTAATGAGGAATGGCATCATTTTTGCCGTGATGACGAAGCTCGTCACTATAAAACTGGCAAAAGAAACTTTAATGTACGGCGCTATCGATCTTTGTACGAGAAAAATGCACGTGTAGGGTGTCTTCATTCAGCCTGGTTCATAGCTTAGTCTTTCGAAACTAGAAATTCGATAGGAGTCCTTATTTTGTTGTTTACTCTCTTGAGAAAACAATAGCCAGGAACTAAAAGTCTGCATGTCCGTTTATTATGAACCGGTTATCGGATTGAAATTTCATCACATGCAATGTGATCATGAGCCCTCTTGCTATGTTTCTTTTTGATTTCAGCCGATAGTACGTAACATACTGGTGGTGATCCATTGATGCAGAGTAAAGTATTATACGAATGAACATTTGGGATATTATTTCGCAACATTGTCCTCCTAGTGATTAGTAGTCTACACCTTCGAGCCTATCTTGGAGAGACCATTGTTATCCGTGTTGCTGTTTTCTTGGATGTGTTCTCTTTACTGTTGTAAAAGTGGTGAGTAGAAGTTTAAGTTTGTTTTGGCGGCTATCTCCTTCTGTAAAATACTTGCCAGCGAACCGCCGAGCGCTGTTCAAGAAAATAGTGCTGGAAGAACCAGCATGATATAATTGGTCTAAAGCAGCACTAAGGAAGGATTTTAGGATTTTTGGAGCATATTCTTTATCATAGCTGAACAATAATGAGTGTTTGGGGTTTATCTGTTTTTAGGAATCATGTAGAAGTATTGCTTCAGTACTTTTCTCACTCTGTGTCTCAATTGAACATGCCGGGAAGAGACTAAAAACAATATGCTTCGGATGTATCAAAATTTATGGACTATGGGACAATATTCGGGACTATGGCAATATAACAGCCCTTCATCAATATTTTCAGAGACGCCAAAACTTTCCAATAAAAAAGGATGATGATACGACGATGCAACAAAATATCAAGTAAATTTGAACTTGTCCATTAGGTGTAACACCAAAAGGATGGATATGGGATATTCTCCAATTAAAAAAAGATATAAAAAGATGGTTGCTGTGAGATTCGAACTCACGCATCTTGCGATACCTGAGGGTTCCCAGCAGTTTTGCTGCTGGTAAGAGTCGAACTCTTGAATCAGGCGCCTTAGACCGCTCGGCCAAACAACCAGATACACTTGTTGAAAGAGAGATTTAATCAGTCATACTAGTCCACCGCATAATTCATAGGCGATAATATTTCATCGAGACTATGACACTATCATGCTTTTTGTTCATTTTATCTATAGGAAAATTGGTCTAACAGGGTCATCAGACCCTGTTATATACAGGTCAATTGTAACATCCATCCAAAGGCTGTATCATACTTCAAAGTTTTTAGTGGTCAAAAGCGGCTGAAACATAGATCGACATAACAGCTAGTGACACTCTGATAACGACAACATGTACAGTCGAGCTTAGTGAGTACTCAGAATCATAATTTAGCTTTACTATCTCTCACGTCTTCGTCAGATCTAAGGCTTGTATATATTGTTCAAACACTATAGCGATTAAGTATTCGATTGGATCTGACATGCTCGTAGTGTAACGCAAGAAGCCAAAATAGACTTATATGTCTTAGGACCTGTTAATGCCCAAACAACAATTAAAAACTTGGGTGGTTGAGAAATAGTACAAAAATCATTATATCTATTTACAATGTATTCTCGTTTTCCAGTGCTGAATGAGCGACTACATCTACAAAATGTATAAATACCAGGTCAAAAATAAAAATATAAACACGTACATATGCAAGAAAAAAAGCCGGGAATCGTATTATCATAATATCGAGATATTCAACGCGGTAATACCACTAATCCAATATTTAAGCGCCTTTGTCGTTCAATATTCTCTATGTCCGGGTAAATTCTGACTATCATGACGGCGGCTGAAGCCGTTGCAACGTCCTTATCCAACTCCATAACACTCAAACAGTAAGAAATAAACATAAAACGATAATAGACAGTTTATCATCTTGTAAAAGATACTGGATGAAACTGAACCTAGTAGGATAAATACAACCCTTTTTTTTTTTTTTTTTTTTATTCTCACCCATGGTTGAATTGCCCCTGAGATTCCCAGAATTAGAGACATTGCAAAATGCGCTGCCGCCCAATGTATTGAATCAAAGAGAGAATAGCGTTACCTCTGTGAACAAACTAGAAGGGCATTTAGATTTCTTAGCACGTATTGACGTTCTATTAGATTACAGTTCCTCCCTCTGTGGTATATTGTATCATGATGACTCTAGCGAAATATTAAACCAAGAATTGATTATTTGCCTTGTGGATATTGCTTTCTTCTACAGAGAGGTTTCATTGGATGTAATGCAAGGAGCTTATGGATCGGAAAGAACAGATGGTGCCTGGTCAACCGGTGGTAGCTATTTACGTAAAGGGTTAGGTTTATTACAATTTGCTTTAAATTGGATCCTATCATCGGCGGCCATCGCTGATGAGCAGTCGATGTGTTCTTTGGTGGAAGACATGATAGCCGAATTGAAGCTTTTACAACAAATTGGAATTGTTGTCCTATCTCTCTCCAAATTGAGGACAAAAATGTATAAGGACCAAAGGGATGCAGTGTTAGATTTTCAAGAGCAGGATTTGAAAGATTTAGCTGCCAACAGTGTACTCTATTCGAAGCTCGTTATTGGATGTCTCGATACAGCTTTGAAATGCAATCGTGGTACAATCATCAATAATTCCTTATTTGCGTATTTGAACAGTTTGAGTTTCCTATTGTTGTCTCTAGATGAATACAATAAGGACGAGACAGGTGTGGCTATAGGAATGATTGAACGATCAGTTTATTACATTTCCAAGATTGTAAATAAATCTCAACTCAGCGATCCATTGTTGTCAAGAAATAGGAAAAGGGACAGGTTAAAGAATGCATTGCAGAAGAAACCATTCCACCCTGGCACCGGATCCAGCACTGTTCCATGGTTTCGAAAAGATAAAGATCAAAATCTTTTACCGCTTTTACAGGAGACTTTAGACGATTTCCTACTACCATTGATCTTTCTCTTAAGGTATAGGTATCGTCAAACAAATGACAAGGTAAACTTCAAATCCGTAGAGGATGAAGAGTCAAATCTACGCAAATTGTTTCCTCAAGGGAAGGCACCAGATATACAGTTTGAAAACTGGTCATTTGATCAACGGACGTGCAAATTGGCACCAAAACCTGAATCGAGTTCTGGCGGCAGGTACTATTAACGTCTATAAGAAGATTTAGAACTATATTCTTGCACGAATCTTCTCTTCGACTCAACATTTAATGTTCGCGAGACTAGCTTGAATTTGTTATTGTCATTTAATGATGCTCTCAATCCTTCTAATGGTACCAATTTTTGGGGTTCGTTCAATTTAATCTTGAAATGAACTCCCCTCGTATACATTGTGACCAAGTATTTGAATTTGTTAACTTTCAACGGTGTTACCAATGAACCATTGATTTTCAATTGAATCGATTGCAATGTGGCACTTCTATCCGTCTCTGGCAATTGCAGAAATTCTAACAATTCAGTTTCATTGAGAGCAAAGGGAAGTACACTTTTCCCATTAGAACATGTTCCTTCAAGAAACATGAAATTAACGGTATTTTTCAATTGTCTAATGTTACCTACTTCATGTCCAAATCTACTAGCGTCTAAAGATCCAGTTTGGGCGAATTCAAAATATTGATTTTTATTCATTTTGAAAATAGTATGGTCTTGTGGAACCAGAAAGCACGATGGACCTTGGGAAATCATATCAAGTGCGAGTGCATCTAAGGCCGATGTGCTATTACAAAGGTACAACTTGCCCTTTTGAGGATAATTTCTAAGGTTTCCCAGATCCCGCCTTTTCACACCTTGCACAGTGACATCTAGTTTCCATCCGAAAAGAAAGCCCAATATCCAACCCAAAACTGATTTGGAATTGCTAACTCCATATGTGATCAGTAGAGGGAGCAAAATTACGAGCTTAACGGCAAACAGTAGGGTTTGTAGAAGCAATGTACCAAATCCCGGATTACTAACGGGTGGAGGTAGAAATGGTGCTATACCAGTACCTTTATCCCTCCAACTAGTGTACTTTTCCATAATAGATTTCTCGTATTTGTCTCCGGTGGATTGGTAATGAGATGAGCCTTGAATTCCTACTTTCCTTCCTTTATTTCACTTTATTTTTCTCTTCACAAGCAAGGGCCGAATTACGCTTTGATTCATAAATGGTAAGAAAAAATTTATGAGCCTGAAGCGAAATTTAGGATGTTCGATAATCGCTAATGTCAATCGGCCTCTTTATCAGGATCTCACAGTGATGTCTCTACCGGATGTATTAAGTCGAGGTGATGATTTTTTAGCCCAATATCCAAGGAGAAGTTCCGCTTGGCAATTTTTCTCTCATGGTACCTGTCTTGCTACTATAGGTCTCTCGAAACTTATACTAAAGGCGTTCTATAATGTCGAGTTAAACCATTTTAACAAATTAGAAAGGGCGATCGATAGAAGTAAGGATGAAAACAGAGGGTTATTAACAGTTATGAATCACATGTCCTGTGTAGATGATCCATTTTTATGGGCTGTATTTCCCTGGAGAATTTATAGAGATGTGGATACTATAAGATGGTGTTTAGGCGCCCGTAACGTTTGTTTCCAGAATAAGGTCTTTGGAACCTTTTTCTCACTAGGAAAGGTACTTTCTACCGAAAGATTTGGAGCTAGCCCCTTCCAAGGCTCCATAGATGCTGCCGTTAGGTTATTAAGTCCTGATGATACTATGGATTTAGAATGGTTCCCACCTAGTGAAAAGGTGAGCAAGCCTGCCGAAGCAGTGATCAACATGGCTAAAAAAGCAAAAGAAAACTATTTTCCACCTGTCAAAAGGTCACGTCCAGCTTGGATGCATGTATACCCTGAAGGTTTTGTCCTACAGTTACACCCACCCTTTAGCAATTCCATGAGATATTTCAAGTGGGGGGTGTCTAGAATGATTCTGGAATCCACAGTAGCGCCAATCGTTGTACCAATTTTCACTACTGGTTTTGAAAAAGTGGCTTCGGAAGAAACTGCGGGGACAATGATTAAAAGATATTTACCTGCCAACTTTGGAGCTGAAATTAATGTCACAATTGGTGATCCAATTGAAGATTCCATTATCGAGGGTTATCGTCAGGAATGGAAAAAGTTAGTAGAAAAATACCATGATCCTGAACATCCAACAGATCTATCGCCAGAATTGATAGAAGGTAAAGAAGCTCAAGGTTTAAGAAGTGCAGTGGCAG
Source organism: Zygosaccharomyces rouxii (assembly GCF_000026365.1). NCBI lineage: Eukaryota > Fungi > Ascomycota > Saccharomycetes > Saccharomycetales > Saccharomycetaceae > Zygosaccharomyces > Zygosaccharomyces rouxii. The sequence goes on along the minus strand of NC_012991.1, from coordinate 355,813 downwards.
CAGAACTTAGAAATCACATTGCAAAGATACGCCATGAACAACGTAATTTTCCTAAGGAAGACCCAAGATTTGAATCGCCGTCATGGTGGAAAAACTACACTGCCACTGAAGGTGATTCGGATCCGGATGTTAGATTCATTGGTTTGAACTGGGCAATCAGAAGACTTCAGAGCTATTTGCCTGAGAATAATAATAATACAAATGATGACACCAATAATAAGAAGAATTCTTAAAACATGTTATCTCTAATTCCCACCTTTCCTAATTAATTGGGATATTATTATTAAGAGGATCACGTTCCTCCCTTTTTCCTATCCTTATATTTACTCTTGTACTTAGACATTTATTATAGCATTTTCGTTACGAAACCCATAAGAATCTCTGGCGATCATTTTCGTTGAGTTTACCTTAGATGCAAACCTTAATGAGTTCAAAGTCTCGTTAAGATGACTTTCACAAGCGGATATGTTGACGAACATCAAAGTTTTGGAATTACCTGTCAACGAATACTGCAACAAATATGTTAATTTGGAATTTCTAAAAGGAATATGCCTTTTAGCTGCATCGTTACTACCAAGGGCATGCACTACATCCCCCAAGCAACTCAAAGATTTGTTAATATTTTGTGTTTCTCTCAGGCGCTCACCTAGCACTTGAGAAGAATTGATCCTTTCTGAACCCGCCAGATCGACCAAATTGAGAATTCCATCAGATTGTTCACCTGTCAAGTGATTAGAACCTTTGAGGAAAATTATGAATACGCTGTGAGATCTAGATGATCTTTCATTTGCTGATGTCGATGCCGTAGATCTCAGTCGATTGGCTTTCCTCAATAAACCGTCCACCTGTTCTTCAGAGTTCAACGGACACAGTGTTACATTGGTAACAGTAGTTGTGTTAGTTTCCTGGTTATGTCTAATCTCATGTTTAGCATTTGCTTGGATATCATCTTGATCACTTCGCAGTAGATCCGCAATATTTTCATTATAAATTTCAATGAATTGACAATTGATTTCATAATTCCAACCTCTTTCTTTCAAGTTTTCGATCCAGCTGAAAATGTGACTAATTGTAGCGGGTATAATACCATTACGTGGATTGAGCATTGTATAAGTCTTACCTGACCCCGTCTGTCCATAGGCAAATATGCAAACATTATAACCATCTAAGGAACTTTGTACCAATTGACCAATTTCTTCAAATACGTTTTCATTAGTTTCGTTTTGATCAAATATTCTATCAAATTTAAAATTCTGTGGAATAGAATTACCTGTATTATTAGATTTTACAATTTCCATCGTCTGACAACCATTTTCATCATCAAATTTATTCACCGTGAGATGGGCCGTATTTGGATTTTCATATTTTAAAGGAGGTCTTATCCTACAGAAAACTCTTATATTTCCTCTCAATTCCTGTAATTCATTATGTAATGATCGGCGCATAGTTTCCTCTTTAATTAGAATTTCATCAATTTGTTGTAATTCACTCTTTGTATTATGGATATAGTCATGTAACTCTTGTCTTTTCCTCTTTGTTTGTACTGTTTTCCCCTTGATTTCATCAATTTGTCTTTTCATACTTTGAGTATCATCTTGTCTTTGTTTTAAAGAATTTTGCAAATTTTGCAATTTACCTCTTAATGCTGCTACTTCTTGCATTTTCTCATTGCACTGTGGTTCCAAAACAGTCTTAATCTGTTGACCCAATACCGTCACATCGTTAGAGAAATTTTCATTCATCTGAACATTTTCTTTCCAGTTCTTTTGATAATCTTGTAACCAATTTTCCTTAGCTCTATAATGATTGGTCTCACATTCCCTAAGCATGTTCTGTAAATTTGTCTCATTGGTAATTATATTATTTCTCACTTCCTCCACTTTATCTAATAGAGAATTCCTTTCATTTTCAAATTTTTTAACCTTGGCAAACTTTAACCTTTCCAATTGAACCCTATATTCATTTTCCATCTTGTTGATATCTGCATCATTTTTGGCTCTCAACTGTTGTAAATGTAATTGATGACCTTGTTCTAAAAATCCATTTTTAGTTACCAATTCCTCCTTCAATCTAGCCAGTTCATTATTTTTCAAATTCATCTGCTGATTTTTCAATGATCTTTCCTCCTTTAAATCCTCCCATTTAAATTCTATATTTTTGTACTTTCCATTACATTCACTCAATTCATCTAGCAGAACATCCATTTGTGCTTTCTTTTGGAAAAGGCTATCTTGTAACTGATTCAAATCACGAATATTTTCTTTGTAAAAGGAAGTCAGATGGAAATTGCTCCTGTAAGATGTACCCGTGGCTCCCCTAGAAATAGTTTGGTTCTTACTATTATTATTATTATTATTATCATTATTATTATCGTGATTATTCTGCTGTTCCACTGGTGAATAAGATCCTGGCGGCGTTGTTGAATCATTTCGACGTTTATAACTTTTGGGAGAAGATCCATTTAATTTCGGTGATGGAATAGAACTACCACTGCTTCTAACTCTTGTTGGCGTCGTAGGAATACCGTTCATGATTGCCGCGTGGATATATATTGTTTCCACTAACAATTACCAACTCTAAAGCCTAATCTATCAAATTATATATATGTATGGAGACCTTGAGAGCCTCAGGATATGCATTCGATCCTCTAAAAATGATCGAAAGCTCCGTTGGTTAAGGATCTGTTTCAAAGTCGATTATAGTGTGACTGGTTCTCTTTGTTTATATTGATTAACGGGAAGATCGTGTATTACCCTGTCACTCGTGAAAAATTTCAGTATATCTTTCAAGATGCCCGCGATGAGCTAGTAAAATACTAGGATTGAAGACTAACAAGAGACATAAAGTAGTTTGTTAGAAAGCTCACAATGGCTTCTAAACGTACTAGAAGTGTCAGATTTGCTGAATCCGAAAAGCCAGAGGAGAAATCGGTTGAGGAACAAGTAGAAGCTGAAAGTCCGAGTGATAATGGTGATAATAGCGAAGATATAGGTGATGAGTCTGCAGATGAAGCAAGTGGAAGCGACAATGCTGAGATAGAGGAGCCATCCAGTGAAGATGACAACGAAGATGACAACGAAGATGACGAAGAAGAAGAAGCAGAAGAAGAAGAGGAAGAAGGTGATGATTTTCCTCGCAAGAAGAAATCGAAGATGAGCAAGCACGATGATGGATCTGCAGGGTTTTCTAGTGCTATGAGTGCAATCTTGTCGTCACATTTGAAAGCTTACGATAGGGATGATCCTATCATGGCAAGAAATAAGAAAATTTTGAAGAAGAGTGACTCTGATAAATTGGAAAGACAAGCTAAAAGGGCATTATTAGTCGAAAAGAAGAAGAAATTGAATAAGGTTAGAAGGAAGGATGTTATCCCCAAGGTAACTGATGACTCTGGAGAGAAAACCGGTGAAGAAATTAGAGACGTACTTGAAAAAGAAGCCAGATTAAAGAAAATTGCTAGGAAAGGTGCTGTCAAATTGTTTAATGCGATACTTTCCACGCAAGTTAATACTGAAAGAGATTCTAAGACTGTGACAGGTTTTGGTCAACAGGAAAAGAAACAAAGATTGGTTGATCTGTCTAAAGAAAAATTCTTGGATATGGTGAAAGCTGCTGGTGATGATGAATAATTCTATCTACTAAAATTTTGTATAATAGTAATGTATGAAGAAATAACCAAATTTAGTGTAATGAACCACGGTCCAATTACTCATAAGGACAAGATATACTTTAGATTAGATCACCAATACTTGATTATATGATCTATAAAGCTTGGATTCTTCCGTTAAGCTACATTTCGGATCTAAGACCCCACTATATATTATAGTTATTGTGAGTGCCCCAAACACATTAATTACAGTATGTTTCTTATTTGTTTGGTATGCTCTGTCATGTAACTTTACATTTAGAAGTAATATAAGGATGTTGTATTGGGATCTATCTTCTTCGTTTTTCAACAAATAGGAAGCTCGTGTGGCGTAATGGCAACGCGTCTGACTTCTAATCAGAAGATTGTGGGTTCGACCCCCGCCATGAGCTTTATTTTTTGGAATTTTTTCCAAACAATATATTCCTTATTTTACATGGAATATACAGTTCTCTCACAAGGGAACTACAGTGTTTTCGATTAATTTACATATGTTACTTCGATGCATTGGATATTAGATGTAAAAATGCCCATATTATACATATTACAAACGGATATTAAAAGCCTAACCCACCTTGGGAGTATGCCATGGGCTTTATTGGAGGATGTTCCACTGCTTCAAAAGTTTCCACCAGTAAATCTTCATCATCATTTTCATTTTGATTCAACTTACCTCTACCTGGTACAACGTGAATAATAGCACCCTTATTGTTTTGGCTATCACAGTAGTTAGGAGCACTGAAAACGGTGACCAATTTACCATTATGTTCGAATTTAACACCACCCATTCTCACTTCATGAGATCTAAACACCTTGCGTAGTTGGTTTTTACGCAAGAAATTCTCAGTAATATCATAACCAAAGGCAGATCCCAACCCACGTTGAGATGGACCAAAGCCCTTACCTTCAAATGGATCTGACCACAACAATTCCATAAATGCACCTTCCTTTGGTGGTTGTGAGAATCTATTAATCTTTTTCAAGTCCTCTAAAGTACAATTTTCATCACTTGGTAACCCACCATGCATAACCAAATAATCATCATTAATCACTGCGCCTAGTGGTAAACTTTCAAAACTTTGTGAAAACATGTCAAATAACCTTTGAGAATATTTATACTTGCACTCATCTTCGAATCCGTAAATTTTATTCATATTGTTACTCTCATGATTACCCCTATTCAAATAAATGTTCTTTGGATACAAAATCTTGAGACAGTAGAATAATAGTGCCACTTCACAGGACCAGGAGCCACGATCGACGAAATCACCATTAAACAAATAAGTATGCCTTTCATTAACTTTACCATATTTGCGGAAAATGTTCAAAACGTCATAAAATTGACCATGAGTATCACCACAAACAGAAATGGTACTGGCAGGAGATTTAACATTAGATAATTCCAAAATGGTGGGTTCTTCACGGAATAATCTATCAGCGTGAGAGACGATGGCTGCTGCATATTTCTTGGGGATAGTTTTACCCTTTTTGAAAACATCGTTAACCATTGCAGAAATAAATTCAGGACTAATATCTTTAACAATGGCACCGGCGGGTTCACCTTTATCATTTTTCAACTGTTCCAATTCCAACTTAGGGCCATCATATTTAGACAAATCTGAACTAGCATCGTAGGTGTCCAAACTCAAACTCTGACAGTAATTTATAGTACTGTAGGAATCATCACCACCAATGGCTTTCTTGAACCTTTCCTCTCTAATAAATTTCTCACAAATTTGCAATGCTCTATCAGCTGCAACATCACCAGGTTTAGACTTGAGAACCGTTTTCAAATCAGTTCTAGCTTTTTTGAACTCTAAAAGACCAACGTAGGATAAACCACGTCTGTGATATGCCTTGATGTTTTTAGAGTCTAATTCTAGTGCCTTGTCACAATCATTTAGAGAGAGTTGAAAATTATCTTGCTTCAAATGTGCTAAAGCTCTATTCGAGAAAAAGATTGATTTAGTATCATCTAGTTCAATAGCTTTAGTGTAAAGCTCTGCTGCTTTGATAAAATCTTGTTTCTTGACAAAATCATTACCTTGATCTTTATACTCTAGGGCTTTAGCACTATCAGCAGCAGATATACTTGACATTTTAGGGATTCTCAAATGAATTCTAGAATTGCTTTCAAGTAATGACGAAGACAAAGATCAGTTGCAGTGGAATCCGTAAGTGCCATTCTTCCGCACTCATTTAATTGATCAATTTTAACAACTAATGTCATCTTTTTTTTTTCAATTCTCGAATAGTCTTCGAGAATATAGGCTGCGGTGAAACGTTGGCTTTCAACAAATCATTAGGTCTCTTGGCCCAGATGGTTAAGGCACCGTGCTAATAACGCGGGGATCAGCGGTTCGAACCCGCTAGAGACCATTCTTTTTGATAGTTTTTGGTCTTTTCTTCATGAAAAGACCAGAACACTAGCTTCTCTCAGATGCAATAAATCAATGAGAACAACTAATTTAATGTTTATGTTTTTCGAAATTTAAAAGACTCCATCCTTATTTTGTGAATCTCGTTTTCTTTACTGTTTAGAAATATAGCCTGAAGTATGTTTAACTTTCATTTAAATCATTTTCATCTACAAAACGTAAAATGACTTTAACGCAGAAATAATCTCTGAGGTTTTTATGCTATCATGTGTATTACACCAATCTTTATTATAATTATTATATAAAATCCTTTTATTACCAATCTACGCCAGTTAAAAATGTAGTACCTTCTGTGTTCGCTTCACCAAAAAGTTGGTCGAAATTTTCATATTCTAGAGTAGGTAAAACCTTGAGCCTTCTTGAAGTTTCTGCCGCCAATAAAGAATCGTAACTCCAATCTAAGAAATCTTCCATGTTATAATTCATCTTACGGAATGGTTGGCTAAAGATCTTGGCTAAAGTAGCTACATTTGGATGGTAATGCTCCGTTAATGACGCTAACTCCCATAGTGATGATTCCATAGCTCTAGTCCTTTCCGGATTAGGTTCTTTATCATCAAATGGATCCACGTAGTTTCCTCTCAAACTTTTAACATGTTCAGTCTCTTCTGGTGTCATGAATGGATCGGTAATATAGGCAGGATTATGGAGCATAATCATACAACTTGGGTGCTTCTTCAAAAGGTTGTAAACAAATGGGATAACAGAAACAATTGCACCGGGTGGAGCATTCAGCGTTAGTCTTGATAGTCTTTTGATGAAAGATGCTACCAAATGAGCAGAAAGATGGGTTGATGCCAAAAATGTATCCATAAGTCTGAAAAATCTAGCTCTGTATTTGGCATGCATTAAATTGGCCGTTATTAACCCGTATAATTTTTGATAAAAGTTTGGATAGTCTAAATTGTAACGTAACATCAGTTCAAACAAACCATTCAATGCCAACACGGGTACCATTCCCGCACTAACATCTTTACTCTGGAGATCATATGCATCCGTGAGGAAATCCATAAATTTCGTTGGTGTATGTATATGAGGAATGACCCTTTTGTGCAATATCAATAGGGTAGTTTTGTACTGAGCCAATGATAACTCACCATGAACCATCAATAACCAATTTTTCTCCAATAGGGTTTTGAATTTAGATTCATTTTCAACCACTTGTGGAGGGTTCGGTACAAAAATTTCTAGATCCACACCTTCATTAGTACAACTAGAATCATGGTTGACTGTAGCCAACCATTTACCCATGCTTTCCTCGGTAGAGTATTGGTCGTGTTCTAACAAATAGTTAAATTCAGATTGGAAATAATATTGAATATCTCCATAACTTTTATAATACTTTCCCACAAATTCCATCAGCAAAGGGTTTTCAGATTGACCACTGGCCATTTCCTTGGTGCCACTGGAACGAATTGGCGAGCTCCAAAGGGCCTTAATCAAAGATCTCAAAGTATTATTGGGGAAATAAGGTGCATCTTCTCTCGCGGCAAAATAAACAGATTCCTGTTCGATTAATTGCATGTAAATATCAACGGAATCTAAACCTAGAGAAGTCTCTACGGGTAATTCAGAGATGATTTGAAGCAATCTTGATTTAAAAGTTTCATATGCCTGTCTACACCATTCTGCCAATGCATCCTTTGATCTTAGATCACCTCGACTAAACATTTTCTTGAAAATTTGTAAAAGTGCAACCACCAGAAATCTTAGTCTACTTTCATCTTTCAACGTCTCATCGTCAACTTTCAAATCGTTTACAAGTTGAACCACCTGGTTATAATTTCTTCTGTCTTCAGACGTGGTGAGAAGCTTAGCAGAAGACTTAATCTCATTAAAAGACAGCATCTCCAATATACTACAATGCCTAAAGAAGCTCTTAAATACACTTAATGCTCGTACTCACGCTTGTGTTCATGCTCATCTCAGCTCAGCTCATCTCATCTCATCTCATCGATTTTTTTCACTTGACCTGTGATGAAAAATTTCAAATTACCCGCCTTTCGGACTCTGGAAACATAGGAAGATATAAGAGGAGATTGGTGGAATACGCAGCCAGATAAAACTTCAACCTCATCCATAGCTGCTAGCGAATTGTACAGTAGTTCATATCGTCACTACTCCCTCACATATATGCTTCCAAATGGTGCCTCCCCTTCACTCCTTCGTATGAGATGACCGTAAATCATTTTCTGGACATATAAAAGGACTGAATTTTGAAAATTTTCTTGTTTCTCCCTTCTTCCTTTTAGAACACCAATGACCTTCCAAGTTTTAAAAGAAGAAGATGAAATTATTTGCGTCTATTAAATCGTACAATTCTTCCCTCGGGTTTTAAAGCTCGTGGGGTTTTAATGGTGAAGACGGTTCCCGCGCAGCAATTTTTCTTGTTACACCAATTTTAATGGTTTTATAGGGACGTCTCTAGGAAATTCTGATTCTTTCACTACACTGGAAGGTTAACTACCTGGCTTACAAGTCAGTTGACTTGTAATCTGTAAAGAGGTAATTCTTGATTCTAACCCTCTTCAAAAAGGTGGATCCCATTGCAAGATCGTTACAAGTGGATCTGTATCTACGATAGAGGGGGGAGAATAAAATGTAAGATTGGGCATCGTTTAATAGCTAATAAAATAGATCAATTCAGTAGTCACAACGAGTTGATCGCGAGTCTTATGAAGTCCTGACAGTTTACTCGTATGTATTTCCCTCTTGAATATCTGCGAAGATACGAAAATTTTTCACTTTTTTCCCGTTATTGTCTTTCCTTGTCAGTGAAGAGGAATCGGAAAAAATGGTGATGAATAATGTGAGTCATCTCTTGACAAAAGAAGTCGGAAATATAAGAAAAAATATTTAACTTGCAAAGGCAGAATTAACTTTGTCATACTCTCTTTGAAATACCATCCTAGCATCATCGTAAATAATGTGTGGTATCTTTGCTGCTTTCAGGCACACAGACGTGCAGGAATATAGGCCTCATGCCTTGCAACTTTCCAAGAGAATTAGACATCGTGGTCCTGATTGGTCTGGTAACGTTGTTAAGAATTCTACCATCCTGGTTCATGAAAGATTGGCTATTGTCGGGTTAGAATCAGGTTCTCAACCTATCAAGAGTCCTTGCGGCAACTACACACTATGTGTTAACGGTGAAATCTACAACCATATTCAATTGAGAGAAGAATGTTCCGATTATCCATTCCAAAGTTTGAGTGATTGTGAACCAATTATTCCACTATATTTGAAATACGGTCTTGATGCACCAAAGAAATTAGACGGTATGTTTGCATGGTGTCTCTATGATTCCAAGGAAGATCGTATTGTGGCCGCTAGAGACCCAATCGGTATAACAACGCTTTACATGGGTAAGTCGAGCAAGAGTCCTAAAACGAGATTTTTCGCATCTGAGTTAAAGTGTTTGATCGATGACTGCGATGAAATTGTTGCATTCCCTCCAGGCCACGTCTACGACTCAAAGTCTGACCAAATTACTCGTTATTTCAACCCACAATGGTTGGATGAATCCTACATGCCATCTACTCCTCTTGATTACAAGGTCTTGAGACATAGTTTGGAGAAATCCGTTAGAAAGAGACTAATGGCTGAAGTTCCATATGGTGTCCTTCTATCTGGTGGATTAGATTCTTCATTAATTGCATCCATTGCAGCTCGTGAAACTGAACGTGCCAATGAAGAACTAGACCCTGTTAACTATGATTCTGAAGAAAAACATCTAGCAGGTATTGATGCTCAAGGTAATTTGCACACAGGTGGTTGGTCACGTCTACATTCATTTGCCATTGGTCTTCCAGGTGCTCCTGATCTATTGGCGGCTCGTAAGGTCGCTAAATTCATCGGTTCATTGCACCATGAACACACTTTCACTTTACAAGAAGGTTTAGATGCCTTGGACGATGTCATTTACCATTTGGAAACTTACGATGTGACTACTATTAGAGCATCAACTCCAATGTTTTTACTATCAAGAAAGATTAAGGCCCAAGGTGTTAAAATGGTTCTATCCGGTGAAGGTTCTGATGAAATCTTTGGTGGTTATCTATATTTTGCCCAAGCTCCATCTGCTAAGGAATTTCAAGCTGAATGTGCGTCCCGTGTTAAGAACTTGCATTTAGCTGATTGTCTAAGAGCAAACAAGTCTACTATGGCTTGGGGATTAGAAGCTAGAGTTCCATTCTTGGATCGTGATTTCTTGAACCTCTGTATGGAATTGGACCCTAATGAAAAAATGATTAAGCCAGAAGAAGGCCGTATCGAGAAATACATCCTACGTAAGGCCTTTGATACAACGGATGAACCTAATGTTAAACCTTATTTACCAGAAGATATTCTTTGGAGACAAAAGGAACAATTTTCTGACGGTGTCGGTTACTCTTGGATCGATGGTCTAAAGGATGCTGCTGAAGAAGCAATTTCTGACGAAATGTTGGCGACTCCACGTCCAGAATGGGGTGATGATCAACCAACTACCAAAGAAGCTTATTGGTACCGTCTCAAGTTTGATAAATTCTTCCCAAAGAGTGCCGCTAATACCGTGATGCGTTGGATCCCTAAGGCTGACTGGGGCTGTCACGGTGATCCTTCTGGTCGTTTTGCCAAGATTCACGAACAACACATCGACAATTAGAAGTAGATAGAAAAAAGAATGTATATATATATATGTATATGTGTTTGATATACTTGTTTTCCCTTTTAGATTTTTTTTTAGTGATACTATCGATACATCTGCGTGGTTCTGGCAACTCCATGTTGACAATATGTGTCGAAAAACTGCAATTAGCCGCTAAAACATGTTTTGTGACTGTTTCTCTACACCCGAACACCCATTTATTTTTGTGACAGAAACCCAGACACGTCGCTTACTGCGTCATAGCATACAAGTCTCGCGTCCTCTTCGCATTGTAACAGACGCTTTCACCGCCTATCTGCCTAGACTCTCGATCGTCCCCGTGTAACGTACCTCCTCCGCTCTGCCTAGCTCCCCACTAGCACCTCTTACTGCTTCCCTCTACTCCGCCTAGGACCCACCGCCTAGAGTCCTTGCCCACCATCACAATCTGCACGCTCGCCGAGGCGATGCCTATCGTTTCTGCCCAGAGGCCCTTTGCACAGTACCGAGTCAAACTGACAAAAGTAAAATTTCAACCTCATCTCAAACATTACCAGTTACAGTGGGATCAAGACCAATAAGGAGTGAAAAGTATGTGATAATATAGGGTTCTAAGACCAATAACATTGAATAAATTTTGTTTGAATAGATTTACTAACAATCTCATCGAAGATGGCACCTTCTCTACCTCACCCCAAGATTGTTAAGAAGCACGCTAAGGCCTTCAGACGTTACCAATCTGATCGTTTTAAGAGAGTGCCTGAATCTCACAGAAAGCAAAGAGGTATTGACTCTTGTGTGAGAAAGAAGTTCAAGGGCTACCCAGCTGAACCAAAGATTGGTTATGGTTCTAACAAGAAGACTAAGCACTTGTCTCCATCTGGTCACAAGGTTTTCCTAGTGGCTAACGTTAAGGATTTGGAAGTTTTGACCATGCACTCCAAATCTTACGCAGCTGAAATTGCTCACAACGTTTCCTCCAGAAAGAGAGTTGATATCTTGGCTCGTGCTAAGGCCTTGGGTGTTAAGGTCACTAACCCTAAGGGTCGTTTGTCTCTAGAGGCTTAAAGAAGATAAAGACCATAAATCAGTCAGTTATTAAGTGTATAATTCAATTGGAATATAGTAATCTCATTTTGAGCTGTACATCTTTTAAGAAATATCCTGAAAGATGCCAAATGTGCATGTATGATAGTAGATCTAGATTGTGAGAAATAATTTTTATTACAAAAAAGTATAGAAAAAGAGTGAAGAAATAATAGATGTCTCGCCTATTGTTACGTTATGTTGATGTTGAATTGAATATAAGGGTTTCTCAAAACATTCTAATAGTACAACCACCCTAGAACCAAGGCAATTAAAGCAACTAGGACTAAAGCAGTTGAATTCAAAGAACCTTCAGAGGAGGAAGAACGACCGTCGACTTGTTTAGTACCAACGGCAGCCTCACCACCATCAACATCAACATTAGAATCTACCTTTGGTTTTTCTAATAGTTCTGAATCCTGGGATTCGGCAGTTTTTGGAACACCATCTACACCAGCAAAAGATCCGTCGTAACCGCGAGCAGTTTCTTCGTTGTAACCGCCAGCAGCACCAGCACTAGCAGCACTGGCACCAGCAGCGTCAGCACTAGTGCCACCACTCACATATTTGACCTTAATCTTTTTAGAAACAGCTTGGTGTTTGAATTCTGTTTCTAATTCATGCCAAACGTCTGCTACTTGTCTGTCCCCTAGGTCATATGGTGCTGGCAACGTTATCACTAAGAACTTATCACGGCACTTGAAATCAGAGGCAGGTTCTTTACCCAAACCTAACAAAATAACTTGAACTTGAACAGATTCTCCTGGTTGCACAAGTGCAGCGTTTGGTCTAACGCAGTAAAATTTTGGTGCGGTAGTTTTCACCTTAAAGACTACTGGCTGGGCAGAGTTGTTGGTAATAGTTGCATATTCAGTAGATTGTGTCGTAAAAGGAGCTACAATAATATAAAGGAAAAGAAGAAGTATTCCGTTAGTATTTCTGATCGATCATCATTGGTTTCTTTAAATTTGTTTTTTTTGTTTATCTTTGACTAACATACGTTTGTACTCCAAAACGTCTGGACTGATATCAATAAGAGCCATAATAGAAACTTGGGAATTTCTCTTTTGTGAACAATTAATGACTTAAAAGACGTTAAAAGGTTTCAAATAAAAGTGTAATTGACCTTCCTAAAGATATCTCTTATTGCCAAAAGACCCTTTGTTCTTCTCCTTATATGTTGTTTGTTTGTTGCTAACGGGGAAGGTCCCTCGAGGTCTTAGAAAAGGAGCCGGGTCGGCGTCACCGTGCACGAAAGTATAAAGAAGTACTATATAATAATCTTATATTATTCATGCTAGCCGCCAAGAAGAATTAATGTGCGCCGCTATGCAATTTTGTCATTTGGTTTAGAATTTTGTGCATCTTATCCACTTTTCTGCGTGAAGAAAGATGCCTTGGTTGTCGTGATACTCTTTTTTTTCTAATAGTCATCACCCTTACTGACAACTTCCTTCTTATGTGGATGCAGCAGAATTGTGTGTTCGAATTGAGCTGTGTAGGAGCCAGGTTCATCGTTCAATGGTGGATAATCTTGCACAATTCCTTGACGAACCAAGTTGTTTAAACTGAACAAGTATTTCTCTTCACCTAGACGGTCCAAGTAACGACGACAGAATGGTAGAGTCCCAAAATAAGTGTCAATATTATGCAATAACTTCTTGGCATTTCCTAGTTGTGAAGAAGGCACTTGAACACCAGCATTACGAGCATAGTGTGAACACTCACCCCCTGGTACCACAAACCCTCTACCTGTACTGCCGAAAGTTTCAATGGCAAAATGCTCACCCTCTTCCATCTTTGTCTCATCACCATTCTTAACGATGGGCACACTTTTACCACCGTGAATGGTATAAGGTGCAATGTTATGACCACAAAGATTTCTACATGGTTTCACTGGGTAAGTCTTACCATCAATTTCCACTTCGTAAGATTCCATCACTTCCTGGATAGCTTCCCCGATATCTGTCAATCTGACATCGATACCAGCTTCTTTAACACCGGTATATGTTGCTTCACGTACAGCCTTCAGTAAATTATCATATTTGGGATCAAAAGTATGAGTCCATGCAGAATCAACAATGTTACCGTTCACTTGAACACCAACATCAATCTTCAAAACATCTTCATACCTTAAAACAGTCTTATCACCTGCGTTGGGGGTAAAATGAGCAGCACAACTGTTTAAGGACAATCCAGTGGGGAAACCGATACCTTGACTCTTGGGATTTTCCATCGTATGTAAATCTTCAGCACCGGTAAATTTTCTAGTTGCATCTTCAATGGTATTGGCAATATCTGTCAATGGCATATCAGCTTTGATTTTATTTTGCACATTTCTTCTCACACGTCTGTGAATTTCAGCTGCCTTACGCATGTCATTCCATTCTTGCTCCCTCTGTTGTTCTCGAGCAATATACTTCTCCTCCGCTTCACTGGTTCTCTTTAGGTTATAGTCTAACCATTGGCCTTCAGGATACTTCTCATCAGGATATATCAAACTGATGTTCTTTATATTATTCTTACTGCGCTTCTTCTTCTTCTTCTTGTTAGCGCTAGAGGAATTCTCCACAGCCGGGTCTGATGCTGGGGGTGCCTCATTCAGAGGCGTAGATTCAAATGTCTCAGCAGACTCCTTCGACATCGTACACACTTGTTTACTTATGCACCTTTTATTACTAGTGATGAGGTAAGATGAATTTTCAATGTGGTTAAAAAATTTCAACTTGTCAAACCTCTTGACAGTGGACTAATACAAAAAATCGATTGGAAGGACGTACTAGAGGGTTCCGTGATGCTGAGAAACTTGTTTGGATTGAACTTGAGAGGACCTGCATTGGTTTCCAGGAGTTTTCACTGTTCTCCAAGACGTCTACAAGACCCTATATTCGACCCAACGCAGCTAAATCCCATCAGGCTTAAGGATTCCAATCCAAAGAATCAGGAACCATTGATTAATTTGAAGCCTAGAGGATTCCAAGACAAATCTTTATCCCAGAGCCGTGTTGCTGCTTTTGACTTACAACCAAAGGATGATGCACTAAGTTCAAGACTTACAGGTGTTACTGCAGGAAGAACTGTTGACGTATACAACAATGATACTGCAGCTGCTTGCAGACAATTAAATTCTGTGATGCTCTCCAACAAAATCCCACAAACGAAGAAGGCTCAGAGGTTCTATTTGAAACCGGGCAAGGTTGCAGAGATCAAGAGGTCACAGAGACACAGAAGAGACTTCATGAAAGGTTTCAAAAGACTTATTGAAGTCGTCAAGGATGCTAAACGTAAGGGATATTAGTGCTAAACCTTGGGAATTTACCACGATTATGATAGTCTTGTATATATAAAATGTTAATAGCGGACTCCTTAGTGAGTCAACCCTACTTTAATCAACTACTAGCAACAACAAGAACAAGAACAAGAACAACAACAAGATAAAGCAAAAGAAGTAGAAAAACGGCATGTCTTCGAGTGTTAGCGGCGGCGTAGCGACGCTGTTGCATACTGCATGTGGCGCTGGTATATTGGCAATGCCCTATGGGTTTAAAACGCTTGGATTAACGTTTGGTATATTAGCACTTGGATTCTGTTCCCTATGTGCAATGACAGGGCTGTTACTGCAGGCTCAGGTGGCTCGTTACGTTCCAGAAAGAACTGCATCGTTCTTCTCATTGACTCAATTGATTCATCCTAAACTAAGCGTCGTATTCGATCTAGCAATCGCCATTAAATGCTTTGGGGTTGGTGTTTCCTATATGATAGTCGTGGGTGATCTGATCCCACAGATATTTACGACGTTCACATCTAATAAAATACTACTTGAAAGGAATTTCCACATCACCATGGTGATGCTTTTCCTAGTATCACCCTTGTGCTTTATGAAGAGGTTAACCTCGCTGCGTAAGGCTTCACTGGTGGCACTTTCCTCCGTTGCTTATCTCTGCTGCCTAGTAGTTGTCCATTTCATTTGGCCATCAAATGAAATTGATCAACGAAAGGGTAAAGTTTCCATTGGTTTCCCACGCAATGAACCAACACCATTAACCACATTGCCCATATTCGTGTTTGCCTACACTTGTCACCATAACGCATTCTCAGTTTACAACGAGCAAAAGGATACGTCCACGAGACAATTGAATAAAATTGGTCGTTATGGTATGAGCATTGCATTTGTTCTCTATACCATAATCGGAGGTGCTGGTTATTTAACCTTTGGTGATCACATTGCAGGCAATATCATTACTCTATACCCACCATCACTATCAACTACAATTGGCAGAGTCGCTATAGTATTGTTGGTAATGCTAGCGTTCCCCCTACAGTGCCATCCAGCTAGAAGTTCCATCAACAACATCTTATATTCATTTCAATCTGTCGAAAAAAATCTACAGGGACAAACTGAGAATTCAAATTTAATATCTGAAGAGGAATCTGTAGAATCCCAGGCTCACGGCCCACCAGTTCCACCATTACAAGGTAAAAGATTTACTGTTATTACTTTGGTGATCCTCATCGCCTCCTATTTATTGGCTATCTCAGTCACATCTTTAGCACGTCTTTTGGCCA
This sequence comes from Zygosaccharomyces rouxii, assembly GCF_000026365.1. Taxonomy (NCBI): domain Eukaryota; kingdom Fungi; phylum Ascomycota; class Saccharomycetes; order Saccharomycetales; family Saccharomycetaceae; genus Zygosaccharomyces; species Zygosaccharomyces rouxii. The sequence continues at coordinate 339,450 of NC_012991.1, read as the reverse complement.
TTGTTGGCTCTACGGGTTCTACATCCATTTCCTTCATCTTACCGGGCATCTTTGGTTATTGGCTAATCGGTTCAGAGTACACTCCAGAAGAACTACCTCGCAACCTGAAGTTCGCCAAATTCGCAGGTCTGTTACTGGCAATATGGGGGTTCATCGTAATGATAGCGTCCCTAGCGGCTTCCATCCTATATGGAGCATCTCATTAATTGAAGAGTACAATGCCCAGCACATGATTGTATGGTCTGCATTACCCTATAGGGATAAACCAGATCTGAGAACTCTAAAGGATTAGATGAAAATGCAAATTGTTTTTTCCCTTTGACTACAATCGATGCAAGCTGTACTATTCACAACCCAGTTCCGAAACAATTTGGCCCATTGTCTGGATCCATTATCTAATCCAACGGTTCTTCGAATTTTCCTGGCTCAACGCTTGGACCATTGGCTACAACACTACCATCAATCGAACCAGAAAATTCTTCTGAATCCAATGGCGATGCTCGTATCCACGAGAAAATTGTCTATCTTTAGAGATAATCATTTTTATAATTATAAATCACTCTTTCATGTGACCCGAAATACATTCTTCGTTACGCGAAATGCGAAGTTTTGATCTTCAGCCTGATCTCAAAACATCTAGAAATTGTTTCACTTAAAAGGATTGAAACTAAACTCTACTTAAACATCTTGATCTAACTCTCGCTTGAAGGGCTTGAAGAAAGATATACTAGATCGCGGAGGATGGTTATGGATAAGGTACCTATGCCCAGTAGAGCCAAAGCAAAAGCTCAGAGGAAAAAACTACACATTAATCACAGTTTCAGTTTGAATAACCTTTTCTCAGATCCATTTGCACTCTCTTCGATTTCAATTACACTTCTGTCATGGTGTATTGCCATTGCAGGATGCATAGCTACAGCTTCAGATACAGATAATTTCCCCCGGTTTACGTGGTGGGGAATAGCATATCAATTCCTAATTTTATTCATGGTTATCATATTTTACTGTTATGATATGGTCGATTACTACAAAAATTTTATAGCTGGTGCTACTGCAGTTTCTTTCGTATACAACACCAATAGCGCAACGATCTTGGTCTACGGCGATGGATCTCGTAAGGCTGCCGCATCCGCTGGTGTAATATTATTATCAATTGTTAATCTAATATGGATCTTCTACTATGGTAGTGACAATGCGTCACCAACCAGTAGATGGATTGATTCATTTTCACTGAGAGGTATTAGACCCTCTGCCACCCAAGACGCATCTATGAGAGCTCGTCGCCGTAATAGAAACAACCTTAGAAGTCAAAGATTCACAGGTGATAATTTCTACCCAGAGCATCAACCCCAAAACTACATGTCCTCCATGGCTCTCACTGGATTTGAAAATCCTGATCCAGCATACTATACAGGCCCAAATGTTCCATTGGACAGAAACGGTAGTGTAGCATATTCTGATAATAACATGCCAGGTGCGTTCACACAGGATATGAATGCTAATAATCAAAACAACCTCAACCCAAACAATTTCAACCAAAACAATTCTAACCAAAACACATTTAACCAGAACACTTTTATGACAGAGACTTCGAACGGTAACACAGATACCACAATGGGCGGAACTTTAGAATTGTACAGTGATGCTGGCGAGGAGAGCTTTCCATACACTGCACAAACTTTATACAGATACCAAGCAGATGAAGACGATGCCTATGAAATTTCATTCGAACAAGGTGAAATTCTTAAAGTCAGTGATATTGAAGGTAGATGGTGGAAGGCTAAAAGGTCAACCGGCGAAACAGGTATTATTCCAAGTAATTATGTTAAGCTTATCGAAGATAATATCGCTATGTAGGTGAAGGAGGGAAATGAAAAGGAATTGGTTCACAATAATGGTAAGAAAGATAGATATTTGCATTTGCGAGAATATTACAGATTATATTGGATAATAATAATGAAAAACAAAAAAATTGATGATGTTCGTATTGACTTTTATGCAGTAAAATAAAGTGCATACACATCCATATATAATACATTAAACTGCTTCCTATGCAAACACTTGTAAGAATATTCCCGATACTTCATTCAATAGAATGGTGACCATCCCATGTAAATTAATGCTAAGTTTTCAACATCAGTTGCTTGTTGAATCAATTCTTGAATAGTGGCCTCGACACTTAGCCCATTGCCAATCAATTTTTCCTCTACACTTTTGAGTGCTCTGTATGACTCTTGGTTCTCTTCAAGTTCCGACGCAGAGTCTCCTTCCTCTAAATTAACACTACCAAAAGTTTGACTATCTTCTTCCAAAAGATGTCTATGGCGCCTAACTGGTGACATGACCCAGGAGTACAATGGATCCCATTTCAAAATATTGAGAACATGCATGACTTTTTCATAATTTTCCCTTAGAACAGAATATGTAGTTTCACAACTCCTTCTGAATAAACCCTCGATTCCAGTTATACCAAATCCATCTACAACATCTCTTGTAAGCCTAAATGGTACCAACTCAGGAATAGGTAATAAACGTCCCTGATCAAATGCTACACCCAAATCAATATGGATTGGTTTACCAGTAGAATAATCGAGTAAAATGTTATTCAAATGGCGATCACCCAAACCCAGAATATGACCGACAATAGATGAAGCTGCGATGCCCTTTGTATAAGTCTTTTTAACATCTAACCATTCCTGTGGTTCAGAAAAATAATCAAAAAAGAAATTGCGTAATTGTGGTTTAATAACCTCAGTCAATTTGTTATAAGTCCTTATACGTTCATCTTTAGATCTGTTCTGAACCGCTTTCATCTTTTTCCTTGCCTGATCAAAGGATACAGGATCATTTCTATGCAATACTACCAATATCTGATTTAATGACACAGAATGAGCCACATATTCAATTATTCCGGCGTTCGGACCCAGAGGGATCACTTCATAAGTACTAATGTTCAAGTCTAACTTACGCATCTGCTTGTCCTTTTGAAGAATTTTATTCACTTGACCGAACACCTGCTCCATGATTGCATCTTGTCGTAAATCATCGTTACTACCTTTCATTAATACTTTACGTTTAAGACCATCTGAAATTTGGAAAGTCACAATCTTGGGCAAAGAGATACCCGTGGAGGATATATCGACAGTCTCTATCGCAGAAGTAATGTAAGGTCTTGTCATTTTACCGTCACTAGAACTTCGTATGGGAAAGTGCATTGTTGGAAGAGGTAACTTTTGTTCCGGTAGAATTTTTAGCCAGTACTGACCAACCTTTAAATCAGAGAGATGCAGGGTTCTAGGAAATTTAGAGTTCAGTTCGACCCTGGTGTTTGCAAGTTCCACTGACATCTCACAAAAGTCTTTGACGGGTATAACGTACTTTTTGTAATAATTTCCCTTTTCAAACCCTTGTAGTTCTTTCAAGAGATTCTCAACAGCTTCGACCTTCTGTGAAATACGTTGATCTAAATTAGCTGATCGCTTATCATAAAATAAAATTGACATGACTGAGTAGAGAGAATCGTATGGTAGCTTGAAAAGAAGTCGTTTCATAGTCAATTGCAACGGCCTTTGGAACTTAGTTTGTTCTGTAGACAATTTAGAAGCGATTTGGTTGACCCAAGGTAGGAACTTCCAGCTAGGGACCGACCCAATTTCTTTCAAAAGTAAACTATTAACATCATCGACGCCATCATATTCGAACCATAATCCACAGAATTTGTCCAACACATCGTCATCAAACTTATTCGTGAAAACCAGAGTATTTAGGTAGTAATGCAATGCCTTGGATACAAACTGCATCCTTTGTGACTTCAAACTATCCAATAATTCCATGTCGTTTTCTAGCTGCATACGTACCTTCAGATAATGTCTCTTTGCATCTTTACGTTCGTTTTCTGACAGGTTAGAATTTTTATAGATCATTTCCAATGCATTGGACTCATTAACTTGCCTATCACAACGACGTTGTCTCTCTTCAATTTCTCTACTTGCTTGTAACCTTTGTGCTTGATCGTTAAGGAAATTACCCAAAATATAGAACATCTTCGCACGCATGTCATGGTCCTTTACTTTAGCTTCAAAATTCCTAATGTATTTCTCAAATATGACAGATGCAGTTTCCAAACGTGATTCAGAAGTCCACTTGACAAGCATTGCTTGAATATAATCGTCTGGAACTTCGAGAAGACCATTCACTTCTGAAATTTTGCCATTCAGAACAGGGTCACTTTGGTGATGCAAAAGGTCCTCAAGAATACGAACAGGTGTCTTGAATTCTTTACACTCCCAGAGAGCCTCCGCCGACACAAATGATCCCAATCTTTCCAGAGAGGGCAAAATTGGAGCACGACCGTCCAATGTTCTAACCGATTCCAGTAAATTTTCTATCAAAAATGCATATCTCAAGGCATCTTGGGTAGATTTATTCTCAATACTATACTTCACATCATTGGCCAGCTGTATTGCAGTCATCACTTTAATATCCAACGACTTGTTAGGGTGAGCTTTCCAGATTTCATCAGATATTATGGAAGACAATAAGTGTTTAGCTTGTAGGCAGGGCTTATAATCTTCGAAGTCAAATATCTGCAATTTTTCTTCATCTTGGGCTAGAAGAGCCTTCAACATTATTACGGTATCATCACCCGTTTTCAGACTAACAGCAAGTCGTTGTAGCAACGAAACATTCGAAATCGTGTCCACCCACTCTGCTTGAGAATTGAAATCCTTCCTCCCTTTCACAAGTGTCACCAAAGAATCTTCTAAACTCTTGAACGGTTGAGCATCCTCATGTAATACCTTCTTCAAGCTATAATACAACCCCTTCTCCTTGGTATCAATAAATTCAGGCGAAGGAATATTCCAGTTCCCTAGCTGTAGCGCCCATTTATAGGGATCACGAGACTGTTGAGGACAATCATCTTCACCCAGGAAAGAAGCCAATCCGTAAAAGTCCAGAGACTCTGTGGCCTTCAGCAAGGGCATTCGACCTGAATTCAGTTGATTGCTATAATTTGCATTGAAATTAGCATTATTGATCAAGAAGCTTTTCCAAGTGTTTTGCTCAGTTTTATTAATAGAGTGAAGTGCTCCTGCAAGTGTGTGAGGCGTTGGCAAACCCGCCATGAGATCAACATCTCCAAGTGATTCATAGATAGCACCCAATGTAACCGTGTCCAATGTCCCCATATCATTCATAGAAAACTCTTCAAATAGCATATAACTGAATGTTACCTGCCCCGTTCGCAAAGCAGATTCACAAACTAACTTAAGAGGTAAAGAAGAATAGGCAGAAGCACATTGCCTTTCATTTAGCCTATAACCAGATCTCAACATGCTAATAATTTTAAGGATAGCTCTCGTCTTTTCAGCAGCATGATCGGTTTTCAATAACTTTTCCATCTGAGAAACAATCCTAACCGCCCAATCAACCCCTCTTCTTGGATTATGAAACATAACCAGATTAAAAAGAATAGTTAAAATACCTTCAGTGAATTTTCGAGATGCTGAGCACAAATGATAAAACAACATAATGTCCGGTAGAATTAATGACAAGTCTTTCAATAAAGATCCAGCGAACTCTAATAACCACTCATCGTACGATATTGTAGTCGATAAGAAACGACCTGTAATGAATGCTTCCAGATCATGAACGGCATTAATCTTCCCATGCAACAGAGTGAATAAATCTCTATCCATAGGAACACATCTCTTCCTGTATTTTTCATAGAAAGTATCGTTGATACGTGGGAAGTTTTCCTGGTCATAGCTATAACTATTCAAAAGAAAAGCCAATACAGATTCCCACAAAAATTGAACTTGACAGGATTCTTGCATCAAGCTATCCTCCAAGGTATCGAAAAATTCTGCGAATAAAAAATTCAAGGAACCTGGCTCACTGAAAAGGTCACGAAAGCTCATATTCTGCTGCGCAAGATTAGATTTCTCAAGCAGCTCACTGGTCTCTTGCGCCGATCCAAAAGAATCAAAGTAGTAGGCGGTCCACAGTTCTACATTTCTCGAGATAAACTCCTTCGGTATATCATATTTCAACAAATTACTGACAGCCAAATTCGTGGGTTCAAGCTTTAACTGACAGATATCTGGCGCTTTAGCATATGAAAACATCAGAGACAGTAGGACGATTTTATCGACACCACAGTCTTCAGTTTTCAAAAGTTCGTCAGTTTGATAAATATCCTCACTTGGAGTCATACCCTGAACAATATCATCACAGAACTTCCAAGTTTTGGAGAATTGAATAGGACGACTAGCTATGGATCTTGATAATTTCCTGAAAGATTCGTTAATCTCCCTTTGAGGATCTTTCATAAATATGAGAACTTCCGCATAAATCGAGGAAAGAGCATCGACAATTGATAAATCATTTTGGCTAGACAATTTTATGAAAGAAGCGATCAGTTGAAGTACCTCCTGGTGAAGCTTCACATCTCCCAAGTATCGCGCAAGTGTCTTCAAAATATTTGAAAAAAAAGGACAATTAGAAAGGACCTTCTCATGACCAACAATGATAAATTTTATTTGACGGATGCAATTCAACCGTATCTCATGGAACTTTGAGATCTCGAGATCTGTTAGGATCCAAAGAATCAAAAAGTGCAACTCGCCCGCTGAGAAAGTAGGTCGATGGGGAAAATTCAGAAGAAGTATTGCCCAACGTTCTGGTGGAATATGTAGCGGGAATTGGAAACGAGAAGTATGTGCGTTCGGCGGGAAGAGGTCAGCCAGAAATTTGGAGTTTGGAAACAATTTTCCCAATATCAACCCTGTATCTACAAGAGACCCAAAATCACAGTATTTTAAAACCCATCGATAGACCAGAAGTTGATTGCAAGATTTCGTGAGATCATTCGACAGTTCTTTCCCAATTGTAAATATAAGGTTTCCTGCTCCTCGTTCAACATAGGAAAGCGGAACAGCCATATAATAGCTATCCCACAGTAGCTGTTCGTCAGATTTTCCCACTATATCTTTTATTTCCTGCATTAACGGTAAAGTCTGATAACCTCTAGAAAATAAAAAGGCCGCTAAATCTGAGTAATGGGATTTTTTAAATTCATCCAAGCTTTCAAAGCCAAACAGACTGATATCCCACTTGCTCGCATTACCGCCTGCATTATGTCCCTCCAATAAATTGTCGCTCTGAGAGAACCAGAACGAAAATACATCAAATTTACAAAGATCGAACAAATCCATGAGGGAGGATAATCGCAATTCTATAGTAATTTTCTCTAAGGCAGTCATGATGTATACGCACGTATGTTCAAATCTGGAAGAAACTATCATACTTTGCAGGGCCAGAATGAGATTGGAATAAGATAACAAAGAAAACCTTAACATGGCCAAAGTGTAAAATGCTGTATATTCAATGCTTTGTTGCGGGGGTTCGAAAAGATCCTTAATTTCCGAGAAGATGATCTTTTGGTTTTTGTAGCTAACGACTGACATATAATCGATAATTTCAGGCAATTGAGTCAATACTGTAGCCTTGTCAAGTTTCTTCAGGCAGTCGATGAAGGTTGCAAAAATCCGTTGCTTACCACCCTTCACACACACACGGGAAATGTCATGGAATTTCAACATGTGCAGAAGAAGTTGCGACAAACGTGTTATCGCATATACTCCACTAAAGGCAGCATCTTCAAATCTTGAAATCACCCAATCCAGAATATCATTACAGTCTGAATTCAAAGAACTCCCGCCGTTAATCATCCAATGAGGCCTAATGACATCTAAGTAACTGCTCATCCAATACATACTCAAATTGGAAGTGAGGTACTCTTTGCTAAGCAAGTGTTCACTGGCAAGCTGCGTAAACTGTTCTAACAGGGTAGGATCTAGATAACCTTTAGTACTGTTTTCAAAAAATGCTATTACTGGACCTAAGCAACTGACGAAAGTTTCTGTCTTCAAGCCGTTTAAGAAATCTAAAAGTGCCTCGAATCGGCGACTCACAGGTTCACTTTGGGCTTCAAGAACATGTAAAAGGGCCTCAACGGATGTCTGGAAATCATAGCGGTAAAATGGGTTCATGCCACAGGTAATTGAATGGGTCGCACTTACTTCTGAGCCACGAGCCACGATAGCATCGATGTGATCAATACGAGAAACAGATCTACCATTTACCGGATCTAGAGTTTTCCGAAAATTAACCATCATATCCTGTATGTCCAATCCATTAAATATCAAATGCTCTACATTAGGCATTTTAAGAGATACAATCTGATGGAAAAATACCAAAAATGATGTCCTATCATCAAACTTTAGAGATTGCAAGAAGAGTGCCACAGATCTTTGAAAATCATCAATAAAAGATAAGAAGGACAAATCACCCACTAAACAATTGATAACCTTTAGGATCTGGATGATCCATTTAAATCGTAACAACGGGGCGAAATGGCAGTTACCTTCAATGGTTTCTAACAACCGATACAACAGTTTGTGCAAGGCAACACGATCAACAGCAATAGCTGCTATACTGGTAGCTTCTTCTTTACTCTTAGGAAGCTTGCTAGGAAGATCTTTTAGTAAAAGGAACGCTCTTTCTTCCTTGTATTGGATCCAAAGATTATAATACTCTTGCCATGAGCCGTACTTCCAATCATACAATAGACAATTTGGGAAATAATCATCAACTTCCTTACCTGGCTGTATAGGTCTATTGCTCAACCAAGCGACAAATATGTAAAATTTATCTTGATGCTGCTCGAGGGGTAGCAGTTGATCCCATTTATGGTTTAACCATTCCAAAAGTTTAATCATTGTGGAATCAGATTGTCTAAATTGCAATTCTTTACCATAATTTTCCAGGTATTGCCAAAATTTGAAGGCTTCATTACAAGCCGCATAGGGACCATTGATAGGCGATAATTCGTAAAGGTCATGAATCTGATTTAAAGTTGATGGATCTGATATACGATGTTTAGAATATTTCATAGCGGTTGCCAGCAACCCACATGATAATTGACACCATTTTGGTATTTTGACCAATGGCAGACAAAGTTTGAAAATTCTATTGACATCATGTTCCCCTAGGGAGAAATCTTTCTGGGTTATTAATGAAATGAGACATAGGCAAGTCCAACCGGTCAAATTCACATCTCCAAACCCTTGTAATAGTAATTCCTTCAGTCGTTCATAATATGAGGAATCGACAACATTGTTTGCGTTGTGAAATGCACATATTTGTAGTGCCAATAGTCGAACATTTGGTTCTCCTTGTTCAAAAGCATTGCATATGAAATCTTCCAGTTTTGAAGAGTCTTTAAGAAAAGAAGCAATGCCAGATTGAATTTTCCTTCTTTTAAACAATTGCACTGCCAAATTTTCTGGCCCCGCTATGCAGTAATAGCTTCGCATGAGGTTTATGATTGCCAGAAGGTTGAACCAATCGTGTGGATCTGACGACTCTAGTAATTGGAAATCGTAAAACTCAAACCATTCGACCTTGTGTTCACTTCGTTCGTTCAACTGTAAGCAATCTAAGGTCAAACTCGTTGGTTTAAAATTGACCAACCTCTGTGTCAGATATTCCTGTAACAAAGAAGTAACATCTTCATGAACTTCATGTCCCACCATTAGAGGTAACTTGTTCACTATTAGTTCACTCGCGAATATATCACAATATGATAATTCCCTTTGAATGTCAGTATTTATAGCGAATCCTATAACTAGAGCATGGTTCCAAGTAGCCCTAATCAGCTGTATGCATCGATTTACATGATGGATATGAGATTTCACAATGAATTGATTCACTAGTGACAGTATTAATCTTGTGTTAACAGTTTCTTTCTGACTTAATTGTAAGTATCCTGAAAGCACTCTGTAGGTAGCCGCCGAAACATCCCTCAGACGAATTGTATCCAACGATATCAGTTCACTCAAACATTCTAGCAAATTGGAAACGTTCCTATCATTGGTTGAAACTTTAAATCTTTCTTCCAGTATTGAACATATTTTTTCAGTAACGTCAAACCAAGTAAAACTACCATATTTCAATTGAAATAAGTTGCACCGTATTAGTGCCAATAATGTATATGAGAAATGGATTGAAATCGGATGCAACAGTTTAACTGTGTTGCTTCTATCGGATATGAAGACTTGGCATGCATAAAGAAGCAGATTAACCGTCTTGGGTTTAAATCTTGAGCATGTCTTCTCCACATACAATCTTAATACGTATGCTAACGTGGAAAATTTATTCTCTTGGAGCGAAAGTTTATTGGATTGGCTAGAATCTTGCTTCTCCAATAAATCGCAGTATCTTTCGTGCTCTAAAGTTATCTGAGAAACAAGGGTCTCCGCTGTTGGACCCAGTAGCTTTGTAGGTATCAGATCTGGACTCTGCTTAAGGGTTGAAGTCAAATCATCAAGTGCTTTGCTTCTGTTCTTTACTTTGTTGGACTCTAGATCCCTAAGAGTATTCACTATACCTAAATTCTCCATGGGATCGCTACTGTTCGAGGTTGAGAATATACTTAATTCAAGTTTTTTTAAAGACTATTCATGATGAAAAGAGATTCTAGTAGTAATAACTATACATATGAAAAAAAAATTGGAAGCTCCGTAATGATATTAAAAAAACAATTAAATTCCTCTCTCTAATATATAGTTTTCTCTGATAATTGATACTATTGGAATTTAAACAACAACACCTGAGTTGGAAGCCACACGAGGCCACAAATCAGCACATTCTTTACCAACAGGACCAGTAATAGCAGAACCTTTCATTTCACCCTTTGGATTGGCGATAACACCGGCATTGTCTTCGAAGTACAAGAAGACACCGTCCTTTCTTCTCCATGGCTTAGCTTGACGGACCACAATAGCTGGCATAATTTTCTTTCTCAATTCTGGCTTACCTTTCTTAACGGTTGCCATAACCATGTCACCTAGGGAGGCAGCTGGCAATCTGTTCAAACGGGTACCAGAACCTTTAACAGCCACAACATAAAGGTTTCTAGCACCAGTGTTGTCAGCACAGTTCAAGACGGCGCCGACTGGCAAACCTAGAGAGATTCTGAACTTTGTACCTTGAGCACCGCTGGACATTATTTGCTTATTTTAATGGTCTCGATAGACTCAGTCAAGGAACTTTCACGTACTAAACCTTTAAAATGAAGTATCTAATCAGTACTATCATCGCCAACTACTACTGTTACTACTCTGCCATTGGTGTGCCATGCCCGCACTGCGTGTGTGCTGTCGTCGATGCGATGGGCCATCGCGGTGATTCTGCGTCCCTCTAGAAAATTTGCGTCAATTGAATATTTTGTCAATTTTCTGAAACTTTTCACTTAAAAAAAAGACGGACATCTTTGGATGTACGGATGTAGTACCCAAACAGTCACTCGTCATTTGAAAACGAGACGCATGTGATAATCGTGTGATCTCTGTGCCCTATCTCTGTCCGTTAGGGTTTCCTCACGATCAAAATACCTAGGCTAATAATCTTGAACATATCAATAATACATATATATAAAAGGTATTTGAAGCTGTATACTTACAAGCATGTATTCAGACCATCATAAGATTGCGAAGCTGTCATGAATAGATTATCGAGTGAGGAGGATACAGCTGATGAGGAGCCCAACAAGAGAAGAAGACTTAGTAGAGATTCCCGTAGTGAAAGTGAAAGTGAGACAGATGTCTCATTTGAAGTGGTAGGTGAGAGAGACGCCTGTGAGGATGCCCCCAGTGAAGAAGTTGATTTAATGAGAGTACTTAATGAAGTTGATGATGAGACACAAGAAGAAGGTAGCAGGGGGAAAACAACAGAGACAATAGACTTGGAGGATGAAGCCGCTGAACAACAGGTGAAGGATGTGCCACGGGAAGAGAATGAGCAAGAAAATCCACCAAAACCACCTGCAAATAAAGCCGTTAGAGAATATCACTGCCCCATTTGCTTTGAACCTCCTGATACTGCAGTTATGACACCTTGTGGTCACATCTTTTGCGTTGCTTGCCTTTTCCAGATGGTTAATAGTTCAAGGACACATCGTAAAAGTGGTAATTGTGCACTTTGCAGAAGTGAAGTTAAACTAAAGGATATCAGATTGGTAGTTCTCAGGAAACTCAGGGTTAAAAAGAGTTGAGGAAAAAATTATTTTGAATGATATAGGAGTTTGTGTCTTGACCGTTACACAGAAATAAAGTCTACGAAAGGCGGCAGTTGGAACCGGTTATGGAAAAAGGATGTTGAATTAGACAAGGAATTAAGAAGGAAGGGGGAAGGGGGCAAAGAACGCATATTTTTAGGAGAATTGCTAGATGAACTTTGACTTGTATTCACCGCTCCCGTATTTGGCCCTAGATTTCGAATTTTTCCCAGGTGGTAGCGATCAACACTATCCATTGCAGTTGAATTGGCCTGCAAACTTGATTAATCAATGTTATATGCCACAGCTAGCTGTTAGGAGACAACCTTTACCCAGGGTAAATTATCAAAAGAAGACACACATTTTGAAATTCCAACAACGACAGAAAAAGCGTAAGAGGCCAATGGGGCTGGACCCCATCTATATTTCGGGATGTCGTCTGGTCCGATTTGGATCTCTTGCAGGTATAAGAGATGCTAGACCAACTAGGTGCCCTCTAAGAGGTTTAACACATGGTATTTTCATTAAATCTAGTTGCCGTTGCCCCTGTCAGACTTTTACATTATGTCCAAGCCCACTGGTGAGCCTGCTAAGGACAGATTCCTTGTTTGTCATGTGTAAATCCAATTAAAATGTAAAATTATAAATAAATATATAAGTACATACATACATAATTGCATTCGCATATAAGTTACGCAAGAATACTATTGATTGTCCAGGTTCTAGCGTCCCTAATGCGATCTGCGTTAATAGGTTCTGATTGTCCCGCACCACCTTCAGTGAGTGCATTACCTCTGCTATTCTCGTTGTTAATCATCCTCTTTTGATTTTGTGATGTGTGACTCCAACTGTGCATTTTTTCCAAAAATTCTCTCTTATCCATTGAATTGTATTCGTCTGCGCTTGTATTCAGTTCCATTCTCTTCGTAGCATTCATTTTTTCATTAGCACCGTATCTTTGATTATCCTGATATTCAACTTCCATCTCAATTAGTTTCAATGCTTGAATATCAATTAGGTTTATACCCTTTTCATTCCTTGCCCAACCGTTACCGCCTTGTAAAATATCTTCCACGCATTCCTTGGGGGTGAATTCACCAGGCCTTGGATCCCACGGTAATTGAAAGGTTTTTTGATAAAGATGTTCCACAAGCGGATTCATTGAAGAGGATGTTGTATTACCAGGAGATGAAGGCGAACCCATCCCCATATATGATTGAGCCTTATTACCAGAGCCGCCATTGGAATTATTAGTATGATTTCCACTACCAAAACGTAAGGAACTCCGTAATGAGCGAGTATGATGGTTAGAACGCGGCGAACCGCCGCCACTCGTAGAACCTTGGAAGGTTGATGAAGCTGGGCTAGATTTTTCTGAAGCATCATCTAAAATATCATCAATCCCCAAGCGAACTCCTCCGGCTGGTTGACTACTTGAAGCCTTTGAAATAAGAAAATCGTCATAGGAACCTCTCGTCAATTTCATTTGAAGCGTCAAATTGATAATAGAATTAACTTTCGATTTCTTCAATAGAAATCTATTGGTAATCGGCTGTTCATCCTCCCTGACATATTCTGCAATGTTAAGAATCACACTACCTAACTGTGATCTGTTCGATACTTTTGGTGAATATACGTTGTTGGGACTCTTTACAGCGTTGGGAATGTCAAGGCTTGTTCTCTTAGTCTTTTGGGCTGAACCGTCATTGTTACTCTCATTGCCATTCTCTAAAAGCTCGAAATATATGTCCAATACTAATCTTTTAGCCTCTAAATTTCTAGTCTTATCCACTTGCAACTTCACTTCGATTGGTTTCTTCAACTGATAATTCCATCGAACCCTATGGTGCTCCACGGCAACTCTAGGTGTCACTCCGTGGTTCTGGTGTCCTATCATGTTATTCTCATCTTCACCACTACTTCTCAACCTATGGTTGGAAGTACCTGTACCATCCTTTAGATTCCACTTCACATAACAGTACCCAGATGACTGGGGTATATTAATTAATTCATCAATCTTTAGATATAGAAGAAACTTGGGCCTCTGTGACTTGTTCTTACTGCTTAACAAAGGCATCGACGGTCCACTAATTTTACTGATGAGGCTACCGGCAGTTATGGACACTTGCTCAGTGGAAGAATATATGTACAATATTGCGTATTTTACAATGCAAGAAGCGCCTTTATTCACATAGCAAAGAAGTGAACAAACAAGCGAGGCAAAAGGATAGGCTGCAAATAGTCATTGCGGTTGGAGCAAGATGAGTGAAAGCCTTCCGCAACTTGTTCAGCAATCATGTCACGACGGTTAGAATTAGGTTTGGTTTCCCATATTGACGATATCGACAGGTTGACCTTTCTTTCCGATGTAAATATTGAACCTTTCGATGACACTAGCAATACGTCATCCAGCAGGCACGGAAACAGTATCAATGCGTTGGGAAGAATTGTGGAAAGTTTTGAAAAGGACCATGTATTGATTACTAAATGCATTGCGATGAATAAAAGAGCATGGGAAATTGATTTGTATGCTGAGGATGTCGCCGGTTTCCCTATACTAGACGTACCAATTAAATGCGATGTTATTTCAGAACTGGTACAGCTGCTGAGGTCTGATAAATCGTCTGACGACAGTTGTCTCAATGTCATAAAGTCCTTGCAAAGAATCATAGAGACATCTAGTATTGGAAGCCCGCGATCGAATCAATCTGATAGTACTGCAGAAACTAGAGACCCGTCGGGGACTCCGAGCAGGATAGAGAGGCATTTTAGAAGGCTCAGTATCGATCCGTACTGGTTTAGTAACGCTTTTGGTCCATCTAAACAGCATAGACCACCACTATTTTCAACAAAGAGCACTAGATCTACACCAGACTGGCATGGAGAAGAGGAACCTGCACAGAGGGAGAACTATACGAAATTTCCTCACTATAAACAGCTAATTACAACGCTGTACCAGGAATTGTGCCGACGGGATGGATACAATCAACAGAATGATCCTTTGTTTGCACAGGTATCCGATACTATTTGCCAGTTCATCCTTCAGGACTGCAAGACGTTGCTAGCTGGCTATATTGAACGTAAACTAATGTCATAATAGTGTACTAAAGGTATGCTAATCGCTATGTAGTACTATATTATCCTCAACCATATCACGTGAATATCACGTGGTGCAGAAATCACGTGAATTGTAGCTGATGCATGATTTTGGTGATGAGTTGAAGAACGAAAAAAAAAGTGAGTCGAATCAATTGGGGAATGTCTCATAACAAGGGAGTCAAGATAGAGCTAAAAGTATCGTGAGTTCACTTTTGACAAGCTATCTGAGTATTGCAGGATAAAAACGGTTTGTTAGAATACCTACAGGACTGTTTTCTCCAGGTTACGATTAGAGAGAAGTCGCTTATTTAGTAAGCATTTGTTAGTGGCTGACTATCAAATATTCTATACCTTCACTCTCATCGTTATTTGGTAAAAAAATACAGAGGAGATGAGTTTCAAGAGGATGCAACCATCGCTGGCAAGGCTGGATACTGCAGGTGTTGCTTCGTCCAACGATGGACCCGTTAGCGCTTTCAGTACTGGCTCCGTTAAGCGTAATTCAGTATACATTGTAATTAATGAATATACCAAGAGAATGCAAGATGAACTAGATATGAAACCCGGAGATAAAATACAGGTGATTACGGACGATGAAGAATACAACGATGGGTGGTATTACGGTAGAAATTTGAGAACCAACGAAGAAGGACTTTTTCCAGTGATATTTACACAAGAAATGACATTTAATGCGAGACCAGGTATCATAAGGGCTAAATCTAACAGGAGAGTGGGATCTGCTGGCAAGGGGAACTCTAATCTATCGGTAAATGGATCAACCAGTGAACTTTCAACTCCTCAGGTAATAGAAACAGCAGCGCCAATAACGGTTGAACAGAAGCGGAAGCCGGTAGATAGGCAAATATCTGTCAAAAGCACTATGAGTGACATAGATAAAGCTTTAGAAGAGTTGAAAAATAGTTCTTTGGAAGATCAGAGTATGCCAACGCCAGAGATGAATGGGAAGCGCGATGCCATGATGTTTACCACCAAACACTTGGATTTTGGGAGAGTTCCAAACTCTTCTGGATTACCGAAATCTATGTCTAAGGATACGAGTGTGGTTACCAGTTCTATTAATGGTATTGAAACTGCAGAACTAGATCCCGCGAGGGCAGGAAGTTGGACACCTCAACAGGTGACAGCGTATTTTATCTCTCAAGGATTTGACGTCCAGTCGGCTACGAGGTTTCAACAACATAGAATTTCAGGAGCGATCCTATTAGAGTTAGAATTAGCTCATTTGAAAGAACTTGAGATTAGTTCTTTTGGTACCCGGTTTGAAATTTACAAAGAGATCGAGGCTCTTAGGGAGCAAGTGAATATACCCAACAGATCTGGCACGAAGCAACCACGCCCTAAATCTATGATCGCTGGTACTAATTCGGCTGCTGCCACTCCTGCTTCAACTGCTGATACTAACAACGCCAACGATAAAACGAAGGGTTTAACACCCCCAGTATTCTTTAATGGAGGACCGACATACAGGGGCCACGTTAAAAAGGCTTCCCAATCGCTAGATGATATTCAGAATACGTTTGAAGAGCATCAAAATGACGACGTTAGGTTACCTAAACATAAGCCTACATCTTTTGGAAATGAGTTTAATAGTGCAATACCCTCTTCTCCAATGGGTGAAACAGATATTGTAACTTCACAGCTGTTCACATCACCAAGAAGGGCTCCGAAACCCCCATCTTATCCAAGCCCTGTGGCGCCACCTAAATCACCTATCGGTAATATGACTGTTGCACATTCTGGTGTAGGTTACTCACCACCAACCATATTTGAAAAGAATGCATCTAGTGTCGAAAGTAACTACAGCAATTCGAACAATAAAGGAACGGATTCGTTAAATGCAGCACAAGAGGACTTGAACGCAGTGCCAGACTCTTTTAATGAAAGTCCTAGTACATTGGATGGACAAGGAGATATCTTTACAGCTGGTCCCAAGTTTTCATTTCCAGGTGAACAGCATATCTCTCCACAAGAGAGATCGTTACCCAACGGTAACAGTAGGATGGGACTTGGATTGGCTGTGGATACTTCAGGCTCAGTTAACTCACCACGTTCTGCGGATCTCTGGAGTAACTCAGATCCATTTTCAAATAGGAAACCTTTAACGGGCAACAGCAACAATAACAACAATAACAATAACAATAACAATAACAACAGCAAGACAGCGTTGTCTCCAACAGGTGCCCATAAGAACAGTCTTTCTGGCGCTTCGTTTATGGATCTACTCAATAAGGTTTCTCATAAAAACCCTAGCTATGAAGACGTTGAAGAAGAACAAACTTCCAACTATACGGGTGAACCCCTTGGTAGGCCGACTTCTAGTGTCTACAATACCCATTCAAGGAATCCATCCTTAGCTCAAGGTCCTTCTGGTCCGGCTTCGTCAGGCTATTTTGATTCAAGAAGAGATTCTGTACCGCTTTCATATTTTTCTGCCAAAGAAGATGATGATAGTTCTTCAACTCCTGTGAATCCCTCTGTGGGAGTTTTCCCATCAAAGGGCAAAGGTATCAGCGGTTACGGAACTTCTGTACCTCCAAGGCAAGCTGTCGATGATGGTTCTCAAATAACGCCTGTAGAGTTTCCTCGTAATTCTCAGTCAGCGGTTAATACACCCGTAGTAGCCCGTCCGATATCACCAATAAAACCAAAGAGTGCAAAGACAGAAGATAAGAGGAGATCTGCAAGTGCCAAGGCTTCCTTTTCTCCAAACAGCAAACAGAAGGGTGTAGTCTTAGAAGATGATAAAAAGAAGAGGTCAGTAAGCGAAGCTGTCAAAGGTACCGCCATGCGTGGTAAGAATAGCAAGGGTTCGTCCAAGAAGAGACAAACATCGGCATTCATGGAAGGTATTAGAAATATCACCGTGGAAGAAGCCATTATGGATGCTGACTGTTCGGGTTGGATGAGCAAAAAAGGAAGTGGTACTATGGGTACTTGGAAAACCAGATTTTTTACCTTACATGGTACTCGTTTGTCTTATTTTGCCAGCACAAGCGACACTAGAGAACGTGGATTAATCGATATTACTGCACACTGTGTAGTACCGGCAAAAGAGGATGATAAATTGGTTTCACTCTATGCTGCAAGTACAGGTAAAGGTCGCTTTTGCTTCAAATTGATACCGCCTCATCCTGGTTCTAAAAAAGGGTTAACGTTCACTCAACCTCGGGTTCATTATTTCGCAGTTGATAATAGGGATGATATGAGAGCTTGGATGGCTGCTTTGATTAAAACAACCATTGATATTGATACCTCAGTTCCAGTTATAAGTTCTTGTACCACTACGACTGTTTCATTGGATAAAGCTCAAGAGATGCTTTCAAAAGCGCGTGAAGAAACGAGGTTGAGAGAGCAGCAGTATATGAACGAAGAAGATGAGGATCAATTGCTTTGGGAAAGGGAACAAGGAAATAAGGATAATAACGAAGAAGATGCACCAGGGTCTGCTACGACAAATCCATCGTCTAACGGCAGTACCACTATGGCTTCCAATGGGTTTGCTAGTCCCTATTTGTTAGCTTCAGGTGTATTGTCACCTAGTGTACACCGTTCAGGGACCGGTAAGTCTGGGAAATTTAAAGAAAATACGCCGGAAAAGACGAGGCCATCGGAAGCTTATGTTGGGGCAGAACGTAACTGATTCGATTTAAATATCGGTTGTTTTAAAAAATAATGATGCATCAAGATGTTATGCTTGGAAGAATCTTTCAGTTGGATTAAATGATACCAGTATTGTGCTACAACAGTATTTTTTGTCCTGTTATAACTAATTTTTTTTTCTATTTCATACCTCTTCTTTCATGAACATCTATGCATAGTTGAATTATGTAGTACATTGTAATTATACTCCTATTATTGTTTATTTTTTTTTTCTCATTCTTGCAAGTGACATTTTTCTAGGGCATCAATAATTAATTGATTGCCCTTAGGATCTAAATTCATTGCAATTGTAAACTCTTTGACTGCATCTTTCTTTCGTCCCATAATTTGATACAATTGTCCCAAGAGGAAATGAACCGTTGCCTCGTCAGGTGCCAGTTCGGCTAATTCTTCGAAATTCTCCAATGCTACACTATACCTTGCCATCACATACAACAGATGAGCCTTCTTGAACTTGGCCAGCGATGAAGATGGTTGTAATTCAGATGCTAATTCGTAATATTGTAACGCCTTCTCTTGGTATGACATTTTTTCTAAAGCTACACCACAACAGCATATTAGGATGACATTTACAGGATTGATACTCCTTGCCTTTTCGAAATAGAGAAGAGCTTCTTCGTATTGTCCCAACTTCATACAACACATTCCCAGCCCGTAATATGCATTATAATGTTGAGGATCTGACGCTATAGCCTTTCGATAACATGTCTTGGCCATATCAATAGAGTCATTGGAAGAATGTTCATGACCCTGTAAAGTGTACCCATATGCGAAATGTGGGTCCACTTCTGTAGCCTTTTCAAAATACCTAATTGCTTCATCGTGATCTCTTTGTAATGAGTAAAGATTACCCAAACTACACCAAGTTTGTGGTTTATCCGGTTGAGTTTCAAGCAATTCATTCGACAAATGTGATAAGTTTATTTTATCATGAATATGCCACAGTAATGTGGAGAAAACTTCAATATCCTCTGATCTGGTAGGTTGCATTTGCCTTAATTGTTTGAAATGCTTTAATGACATTTCATAATTGACAATTTCGAAGTGTAATTTACCTAATCGAGCTTGACACCAGGGCATGACATTTTTAATGTGATCTGGAATTTGGGTTTCCATTAACCTTAACGCTCTGTAGGAATCATATTGTGACGACGCCTTTAAGACACGGGCGAAATTGTACATAAGTTCATGTAGTGACGATAACGATGAGAATGACGGCAGATTAGTCGTAAGAATACCGTTAGAACTTTCGGGTTTGATACCTGAGAAAGAAATTTGTTCTTTTCTCTTGGAGGCACTGTTGGTCGGATTGTTATTAGTGTTATTTCTTGGTGTTTTAAAGTTTGTTGTAGATAAAAGTTTGGAAGGTGGAGTTGAAAGTACTTTGCCTCTATTGTTCACTTTACCTACTGAACTAGCAGTAGGCTGTTTAGTGGTGAACGGTGAAAATCCTAGTGTAGAAACCACTACGTTTGCCTTGTTCAGTAGTGAATTGGTCGGTTGCCCCTTTGCAGTGGTAGTATGAGGAGGCGCTAAGGGAGTATTCTGAGGATGCATTGAAGCTTGTGAGTGCTGTTGTTGCTGCTGCTGGTTCTGATGTTGTTGATGGTGATGTTGCTGTGGGAATGCCACTGATGATGACGACGATGAAGATGATGACGATGATGAGGAATTCGGTACTTTATACGGAGTAGATTTAAAGACGCCATTTCTTGCTCTGTAACGAGCTGACGATGTAGAAAAATGATTTTGTCTGCTCATTACACTGTACAATTTCTTTAAATCTATTGTTGCCTTCATATTGCACAGTTCCACGTAGGCCTCCCACATGTAAGGATCTGCATTAAGAGCTTCAGAGAAATGAAGAGCACTTTCCTGGGTCTTATCTAGTTTGCGATACAGTTTACCGAGCAAGCAATGAATTGTTGCCATTGTAGGTAGGAAAATCAATGCATTCATAGCGCTACTAGGTGGGACAGTTTTTTTTTTCAACAGATTCAAAAGTGCAACTACTGCATCATGCAAACCGGATGATAATTGTAGACAACAGCGGGCAAAAATGTAACCAATCCCAGCATGACTCGAATTTTTGAATTCTTGGGCCACATCCAATGCAGTATGGTATTCTGCATTTAGAAAAAGCGATAAAGAATATAAGTAGACGGATTCCAATCTATAGCTATGAGTTTTGTCCAGAGGTGCGCATTCTGAGTATAATAGTTCTGATAGGAAGACAGCAGTGTCGTGATTCAACTGAGTAATTGCTTGCTGTATACATTCTTGTAATTTGATGATAGTACCCAAAAAATTAACATCTGTACTGAAATCTTCTTGATGAGATGCCATATTTGTGTTTGTATTTGTACTAGAAGCTGATCCTGCAGCGCCAAAAAACATGTAAATCAAAGGGAATAAATACTAGCAGTGATGAAGATGCCCAAAGCAGTTAAAACTGAAGTGGAACCCAAAGATCTACACCAATATAGCGGTTCACTCGTACAAATGTTGTCTGGTGACTAGGTCTTTACACAAATTGATGAGATGGTGACTGTTAAAACGGCAATCATTATTGAGATCTGTTTACCCGGAGATAGTCACGTGGTACCAAAAGCATGAGAGATAGTAGCGATTATGGCGGTTGAATTAGCGAGTAAGTATAGTGCTAGGAGTCTGGAATGTCTTCATAAGCATGTAGAAGTAGTTCTTATCCTGTAATTTGGGAACTATGTATTACTTCCTACAAATATGTATATTCGCGGGTTCGCTTCCCGAGGGAGGTAACATGAAAGATAATTTACGCTGCGTATTCAGAACGAAGGTAGCATATACACAAGTTTGATTACCTCTCAAGAGATCTACTTTTGACTAATTCTAACACACCGAACAACACAACGGGTGATATGACCTTTGATATCGCCATCTTGTCACTGGCGCATAGTAATCGTAGAACTTGCGAGTTATGTTTGGGATATGTTAGGTATTAAAGCATCCCGTCGAAAATGGGCCAAATTTGTCCAGAGATCATCCGATCGCCACATTTTTATTCTCCTTACTTAGGTGTACTTATATTAGAACTAATCATCAAGTTACTAATCCGTGATAGTTTAATGGTCAGAATGGGCGCTTGTCGCGTGCCAGATCGGGGTTCAATTCCCCGTCGCGGAGATCTTTTTTTTGCTTTCCTTTATGTTATTAATATAAACAGCTGCCTCGTGTATTGCCAGTACAAGTAGCTATCCATAATTGCATATAAGTAATGTTCTATACTCTCGCGGTACGTAATCGACATGCTATCTTATCCCTTTCGCATCCTACTCTTTTACTTACTTCTATTATTGAACCCGTCATCCCACAGCATGACTCCTCAGGGTCCTTGAAATGCACTATTACGATCCCGAAAATACTCCACAAGCAACAGATACATCAGAAGATAAGAATTACAATATAACTGTACATAAGAGAATTGGCTGCTTGGCACGATTCGTATATCCAACTTTTTGGTAGAATATTCTTTGCATATTTGATCGATTCTTTGATTGACGTTACTCGATTCGAAGAGTTTATCGCCATTTTTAAACTATACGTGTAAAAAAAAAAAAAAGTTTAAGGAAACCATTACACTTGGTATCAAAAGATAAGACCTATTGGTGGATAGAGGGATTATATCAAGTATGCTTATTAGGGCTAGGCCTCTCGGATGCTTTGTTACAGTTGTTATACTGCTGGTGATTTTATTGAGGTTGATAGCGGGTGGATACATTAGCATTGAAGGCTATAATTCCGATTGGTGGCTAAAACCAAATGTTTACTCCATTGGTGATCCATTAGAGTTGGTGGTTAACACAGTTGAATCTGAAATAACAGACATACCATTCGGTTACTACGACTTGCCGTTTACGTGTCCGCCAACACCGGAAAAGAAGCCGTTGCATCTTTCGCTGAATGAAATCATTAAAGGAGATAGAAAATGGGAGAGTGATTATAAGCTGGTTGTTGGCCAGGATAATCCTTGTGAGATTCTATGTGCAAGGAAAACTACACGAGAAGGTTTACAAACGGCTAAGGATTTGATTAAAAGTGGATACATGGTACAATGGATGATTGATGACGATTTACCTGCGGCAACCACTTACATTTCCACTACCGATAACCTAAAGTACTATGCGCCCGGCTTCCCACTGGGTTCCGTAGATCCTCGGAGCAGTAGAGTCTTTTTCAACAACCATGTAATGCTTGTTATTAGGTATAACTTGGTTGATTCCGATAAGGTAACCATTGTTGGATTTGAAGCGTATCCTAAATCTGTATCTGATTACCACTGTCCTGGAGCTTCTAAAGATTTTAAACCCTTTGAGATAACTGACCCCCCATTGGAGGAAATCGTTTATATCCCAGTAACCTATTCCGTTTATTGGAGGGAGGATGCGGAAATTGATTGGTCCGATCGTTGGTCTCTATACATCAATCGTGCGCAATTGGCAGATTCTTCGTCCTCCACATTCCACTGGATGGCTTTGGCAAATTCAGTTGGTATCGTTCTATTCGTTACATTTATCGTCATTGTCAATCTGATAATGATATTTAGAAATCCAAATGAACAATTGGAATCAAAGGAAAATGAAGATTCGAGTGATATTTTCAATGTAGCAAATAATTGGTTGAGAGCTAGACAAGGTTTCCAATTGAACCGTTTGATTGTTTGTGTTTCCATGGGGATTCAAGTCATGTTTATGATCCTTGGACCTCTAGCGATCTCGTTATCATTGACAAGGTTGCATAATATCAAGAATTCAGTGTTGACTATAGCCGCGCTATGTTTCGTAGCAGGTGCATTCATGGCATCATTTGTCGGTACGTGGCTGAAAATGGATCAAAACATCAGCGCGTATACTTTCTACAATCCAGTATTTGCAGTTCTATGTGGCTCTGCGCTACCAGGTTCAATTATGGTACTGACACTTTCACTAAATTGTATCATTTGGATTTGGGATTCTACTAAGGCGCTGCCCTTCGGTACAATGGTGGTCTTTGTCTCATGGTATTTTGTCGTTTGCATCGTGGTTAGTCTCTTGGGCGGTGCTGTAGCTGCGCAAATGCATCGTTCAGTGCGTCATGATGCACCACCGGCAACAACAGCTTCCGATCGAAAGGTACTTAGACGATCAAGAGCTATATCCGGTAAATTGGTAGTTTTCTTGGCGGGGCTAATTAGTGGGTTCCTCCCCTTTGTGATTATTTATGTGGAGCTGGAATATCTTTACAAATCAGTTTGGTTAGAGAAAACGACCCTTTACTACCTTTACAGTTTCCTTTTCGCTAACGTTTTATTGCTTTGCATTGTCGTTTGTGAAATTTCATTATTAGGCTGCTTGGTACTGATGAAATTAAATCATAAATTTATTAACGATCAAAATTGGAGGTGGAGGTGTTTTGTCATTAGTACAGGTTGCTCATGGTACATGGAAATATACTCATTGTATTATATTTTCTTCATTATTCATATGACAGGTGATTCGGCTGTGTTCATCTCAGTCTGCTACAGTTTTATTTTCAATGTTCTTTGTGGACTGGCAACAGGTTCCTTAGGATATTTGACAAGTTCATGGTTCGTCAAAAAAATACATCGCACGAGATACACCAGGAATTGAATTTACTTGCATTTTAATTTTACATCTAGATTTACAATTATTTTAATTTATTATTTATAATTAACATATACATAGACACATATACGCTTAATTCTTATTTTTTTTTTTTTTTTTGATTTGTTTCTTATCTCTCAAAATTCCACATCTCTTTGTTGATGCTGTTGCACATAACCTCCCATACCATTTGTACTTGGTCTTGTTTGATTATTAAATGGTCGACGTTGTCCATTTGAATTATTGTTGAAATTTCTTCTACCACCAGCATTTGGATTATTTCTTCTGTTATAGTTCGCGCTACCACCGCCTGGAGAGTTAAATCCGCTTCTTCTACCTCTATAGCTTCCACTACCATAGTTATTATTCGAATTACTATTGTTGTTGATCTGTTGCTTTACCTGGTCAATTATTTCATCTTGTAATCTGATATATTTGATATAGGTACCTCTAATGTACACCTCTTTTGCTTTTACAACTTCTTTGGATGGGCCAACACTTACAGTAGTACCGATATTATCAAATTGTGAGGCATTCGATAAAGTAACATTCATCCAGTTATCGACATTAATCAATTCACCCTCGACGATTTCACCATTTTTCAATTCTATACTCATCTGTTGACCCTTTGCATTAGTTAGAAGATAAAGCGGTAACATTGTTATTATTGTTGTTGATTTTATTAATTTGAAAGGAAGGTAATGATAGGGGAGAGATATCTATTATATCCTTTCACATCGACAGCGGCCAATATATAATAGTACCCGGGTGTTAACTAAATCTTTACTTCATGTTATCTGATATTCTATGGTAGGGAAGGAAGGAAGGAAGGAAGGAAAAAAAAAAGCATTTCGTCAGTAGCGATCTAAGATATTGATCATGTGCTTCAGTGGTCATGGGTGTTAGGGTTCGTTAGGGTTATAGCCGCCGAGGTTTACGCGTAACTATAAACAGCCGTTATTCGCGATACATACCCCAACCATCTTACATGTGACTCACGCGTCGCGTAATACTTCTTTTTTTTTCCTTTTTTTTTCTTCCTTTCTTTATTAACTCCTTAAGGTAAAATCTATAGAGTTCTTCATGAGAGACGCACACCAAATTAAGAGAAGTAAAAGGTTCAATACAACTCCAATAGATTTTAGAATATCTAAGGATCTCTAACGGTCAGCTATACACAACAACAGGAGATATTGGGATACTACTGCTGCTACGACTGCTACAATATTTGCTGCTGGTACTGGTATACTGGTATACTCTAAAAGAAAAAGAAATAAAATATTGTTATATTACGAGATACGATCAGTAGTATCGATTTGCAAGTTTTTCTCTTCCGCTGTATTTGTTCCTCCATTTTTGGGTATTGTGGGTAGTTGTCGAGGAATTGATCTGGTTTCGATTTGGTATTTTTTGGTATTAACGTTTTACTATTGATCCTTTGTTCCATATAGTATGGCCTACGGCGCTGTAATGATGGATTCTTTCAAGGGGAATCAGGCCGACGATGAAAAGAGTACGTCAACGGCAAATGCTACCGGTAGTGATTTGACACCCGCGGGAAGACCAGTTATTGAAATCGCGACCTATGCTGACACTGACGTTTACGAATGTTATATACGCGGATATGAATCAAGAATTGTCATGAGAAGAACTCAAGACGATTGGGTCAATATCACGCAGGTCTTCAAGATTGCACAGTTCTCCAAAACTCAAAGGACAAAAGTTTTAGAGAAGGAATCAAATGATATGAGGCATGAGAAAGTGCAAGGTGGGTACGGTAGGTTCCAGGGTACGTGGATTCCATTAGAAGATGCAAAGTATATGGTTACGAAATATAATATTAGAGATCCTGTGGTGACAACGATACTGGCGTTTCAATTAAATCCTAATAACCCGCCAATGAAAAGAAGTAAGAATAGCGTTTTAAAGAGAACCTCGCCTGACGGTCGTATTACTTCGCCCTCAAGTTATAATAAAACACCAAAGAAGAGAAATGCAATTGGAGGGTCTACTGCAAGGAAATCAAAGAAAAACAGTATGCTTTTACAGGGGGCAAATCCAAGTCCTTTACAAAATTTGGTATTCCAAACTCCGCAACAATCTCATATGGCTTCACAATTGGCTACAAATGCGGAAACTACAGTATCCGCTACAAGTCAAGCGAATCAAATGAGTAGTACAAAGGAAAATGTGATTCCGCATTTAAATACAGAAGAAACTCCATTGGCGCTTGGATATTCGGCCACTCAAAAACCATTACAATTTTATCCAGTACCTACGAGTTTAACTCATCCTCACAAGATGAGAGAATTCACGAATACAACCAATGACACATCTAGTTTTGACACATCAACAGATATGGATAAATCACACTCACAGAATTTTTTAACATTTATACCAGAGGGACCAAGTTCGGGCGTCTTTTCATCACAACAGCATCAGCAACGTGTGCCTAGTATATTGGTTAACGGTAATGGTAACGCTAAGAAGGCTTCAAAAAGGAAGAGGAAAAGTGAAGATGATTCAATTGAGATGATGTCTCATGATGATGACAGTAGTTTCGCAAGCGGACCTCCACAATCATCAGTACCACCTCCACCTCAATCTTTACCGGGTGCTACTCCAGGCTCTACAGTTAATGGTTCAGCGGGTAAGCATTTGAAACATAAATTGAAAAATAGACCAAGTCTAACGGCTAAAAGAACTAGTATGGCTCAGGATAAGGCTCAACAGAACTTCAAGATGATGCAAAAGCAATTGATGTGGCAAAACGTTCGTCAACAACAAAAGAATTCGTCCATGCCCTTTAAGATGCATCAAAATGGGAATATTAGTAGCAATGCTAACCACAGTTCATCCATGGATATGTTTTCTACCGGTGAAAACCCAACGCCCTTATCGTCGAGGTCTTCTACACCAAATACATTTGCTGGGTTGCCAACTGCACCAGCAACCGCTCATGGCAATGAGAATAACACAGATAATTTGGGACCAACGCTGAATGTGGAAGAGTATAAAGAGATGATTTTACAGGTTTTATCATCAGAGGATGGCTCAGATAAGGATTATCAACTGCCGCCTCAAATGTACCATCCACCATCTAATTTCGACATTAATTTTGAAATTGATGATCAAGGCCACACACCATTGCATTGGGCTACAGCAATGGCTAACGTTCCTTTAATCAAGTTGCTCATTGCTTTAAATGCTAATGCATTACAATGTAATTTGAGAGGGTTCAACTGTATCACGAAATCTGCCTTTTATAACAATTGTTATAAGGCAGATACTTTTTCAGAGATAGTTTCCATTCTTAGGATCTGTCTGATTACGCCAGATAACAACGGGAGGTTGCCCCTACATTATTTGGTAGAATTGAGCGTTAACAAATCCAAAGACCCAGTTGTAATAAATTTTTACCTGGATACCATTATACACAATTTGGGTCAAGAGGATTATACCCTTTTGAGAATGTGTCTAAATTTCCAAGACAACATGGGGAACACGGTCCTACATTTGGCAGCATTAAATTTGAATCTGGAATTGTGTAACAAATTATGTTATTTGGGATCATCTATGGATATCACTAATTGTGATAATGAAACACCGGCATCCATTTTAGCGAAGTTCAATTTAGTGCCAGCCCCAAATCCCAATGCCGGTACATTTTTACCGTCTGCGGCTCCAGCACCAGCACCAGCACCAACTTCACAAGGTTTCTCGCAATCGCTTGAACAACCTAATGGCAACTCGGTAGCGGCTACGCCAAGACCAGGATCTCAAAATCCATCCACCTCTGTATTGCCTGAAGAAGGACAACCTGCAGCAAATACTCAACAACAGCATAAATTAGTACCTGAGATCTTACCTAGTGTGGAAGAAGAGGATGCCGATGATAATGATGCCGATGATGCCGACGATGCCGACGATGATGACGATAATGAAAAGAATGAACAACCAGTTAAATTGACACCTTCAATAAGTAACAAGAAATCAGATGTGAGAAATTTCTTACCAGGACCGGATTCGACTTCCTTAAGTACATTGATGGATGATTTATCCAATATGAATTCATTCGTCACATCTTCTGCCGTTAGAGATTTGAGAACAACGCCTTCTAGATTATTAGAATGTTCTCCAATTACACGTAAGAAGAAGAATGAAGCTAGCGCGGCTACAGTTTCATCTAACTTAAGAAAGACTACATTAGCAGATGCAATTCAATCACCTCTAGCTCCTATTATTGCCTCACCGGGAACTATGGTTCAAGAGGAAAAAGAAGTTAATAATGTGGTTAAACTCGCAGGTAAATTGGGTGAGATGTCTAACGCGCTCAAAATTTCCATTAACACTAAAGTTAATTCAGTGGCTAATGAAATTGAGAATGCAACTGAAGGTATTAAATGCATAAAGCAAAATGTTAACAATATTACACGTCATGAAAAGGATCTTTTGGTACAATTTAATGACGGTGAAGGTGTTGGTTCTGTGGAACAGATGGAAGGAAGCAGAAATCAGTTGAGGGAATACGTTCGCGATGGTAGACAGGTGTTTGTACAATGCCTGGAAAAATCACAGGCTCTAAATCTAGCTACTCTGGTACAAGAAGAAGAATCGAAAGTAGATGCAGATCCTGGTTCTTCACCAGCCAAGGAGGGTGCTGATGATACTTCCTTAAAATTGGCAGCGGAACTCGCTCTACTACAATTCAAGAGAAGATTACGCATTCAGAAGGTTACTGACGCAAGGACGAAGGTAGACTCAAACAACAAGATAAGCAAATACAGACGCTTAATCGGTATGACGATAGAGAACATTGATACTAAACTTGATGACATAGAAGGGTATCTCAAGACTAATTCTTAGGGGAAAAAAAGATAAAAACTGGACAATTATTACTAGCAGAGTGTTTCCTTTCTTTGTTTCTCTTTTTACTATTATTATTATTATTAATTTGTAGTTTCCAATAGATTAATGATGTACGTTAAATATTTGTAGTTGCTCTTCTTATAATTATTATTATTGGCATATGGTTTCTTCGCTTTTTTTAGTTGTCTTCGGTTTCTTCCGTTTTTTTCAACTTCCGTCTGTTTTGATGTAGAATGAAAAATTTTTGATGCGATGAGATGAGATGAGATGCGATGAGCTGGAGATGAGCTTTAAACTTGAAGGCTTTGAGTACTTGTTGTACAAATAAGTATAAAACGAAGAATAAAAAAAAAACCACAGTGGAATAGCTTTTGATTGTTACAAGCATCAATAAATCTATTGTAAATTAGATTTAGATTTATATCTTTCTATTCCATTTTTTATTTTCTTGTTTGACTGGGGTTTTGAAATTTTAGTGAGGGAGTGAAATAGTATCAGGAAGTCAAGGATCAACTAAACTGGGTTAATATTATTATTGTTATTATCTTTTGATCTTTTTCACTAACGTTTGATATTTAAATTATCTCGAATATTCCAAGATGGACCAACAAACTTTAATCCAGTTGGAACAGACATTGGGTGCTATCACTCAACCTAATTCCGCCTCCGTTAAGGATGCCACCAAGACATTGCAAAGTCAATTCTATACTAAACCTGCTACGCTACCGGCTCTAATTCACATTTTGCAAGGCAGTCAAAATGATGCTTTGAAGCAATTGGCTGGTGTGGAAGCAAGAAAATTGGTTTCAAAGCACTGGAAAACACTAGACACTAACTTGCAGAACCGGATCAAGGCTTCTTTGTTGCAAACTGCATTCAGTGAACCAAAGGAAATTGTACGTCATGCTAACGCTCGTGTCATTGCCGCTATTGGTACTGAAGAGTTAGAGGACAACAAATGGCCAGATTTGATTCCTAACTTGATTCAAGCTGCTTCTGGTCAAGATGCTCAAACTAGACAAACTTCAACTTTCATTTTGCTTTCTTTGCTTGAAGATTTTACACCATCTCTACTGCAGTACGTCGACGACTTTTTGACTTTATTCGGTCAATTGACCAACGATACTGCTTCTTTGGAGACCAGATCTCTAGCAGCTCAATCTTTGAACCACGTTTCTGCATTGATTGAAGAACAAGAACCTATCAACCCACAACAAGCTGCTAAATTCGCATCTTTGATTCCATCTGTGGTTAACGTTTTGGATGATGTAATCAAGGCTGATGATTCTGTGAACTCTAAGTTGATCTTTAACTGTCTAAATGATTTCCTGCTATTAGATTCACAATTGACCGGTAACTCCATTAGTGAATTGATCAAATTGGCAGTTCACATTGCAGTGACTCCAGAAATTGATGAAGATGTTAGAGTTTTCTCCGTTCAGTTCTTAATGTCTGCTCTTTCTTACAGAAAGTCTAAAATCTCTCAAGCTAAATTGGGTCCTGAAATTACCATGGCTGCTTTGAAGGTTGCTTCTGAAGAAATCGACATTAATGACGAATTGAACAATGAGGATGAAGCAGCTGAAAACGAAGAGAATACCCCATCTACTACAGCCGTCAGATTACTTGCCTTTGCTTCTTCAGAATTACCACCTTCTCAAGTTGCTAGTGTCATTGTGGAACATTTGCCTGTCATGTTACAATCTGCTAATGTCTTTGAAAGAAGGGCTATTTTGTTAGCCATCTCTGTTGCTGTCACTGGTTCTCCAGATTACATCTTGTCTCAATTTGATAAGATCATTCCAGCAACTATTACTGGTCTTAAGGATAACGAACCTGTGGTGAAATTGGCGGCTTTGAAATGTGTTCATCAATTGACTACAGATTTGCAAGATGAAGTGGCCAAATTCCATGATGAATATTTGCCTCTAATCATTGATATCATTGACACTGCTAAATTCGTTGTGGTATACAACTACGCTACCGTCGCATTAGATGGTTTGCTAGAATTTATCGCTTACGATGCTATTGCTAAATATTTGGAACCATTGATGAACAAATTGTTCTACATGTTGGACAGCAACAAGTCTTCCAAATTGAGATGTGCTGTGGTGTCTGCTATTGGTTCTGCTGCCTTCGCAGCTGGTGCCGCATTTATCCCATTCTTCAAGACAAGTGTACAATACTTGGAGCAGTTCATCCAAAACTCTTCTCAACTTGAAGGTATGACTGAAGACGATATCGAATTGAGAGCTTTAACTTTTGAAAACATTTCTACCATGGCTAGAGCTGTTAAATCTGAAACATTTGCTGAATTTGCGGAACCATTGGTTAACGCTGCCTATGAAGCTATCAAAACTGATTCCGCCAGATTAAGAGAATCTGGTTATGCCTTCATTGCCAACTTAGCTAAGGTTTACGGTGAAAACTTCTCGCCATTTTTGAAAACCATCTTGCCAGAAATTTTCAAAACTTTAGAATTGGACGAATATCAATTCAATTTTGACGGTGATGCTGAAGAATTGGCTACCTTTGCTGACAGCGCTAACGAAGAAGAATTACAGAACAAATTCACCGTTAACACTGGTATTTCTTATGAGAAGGAAGTCGCCGCTGCTGCACTATCTGAATTGGCTCTAGGTACCAAGGAAAATTTCTTGCCTTATGTGGAACAATCTTTGAAAGTTCTTACCGAACAGGTGGAAGAATCTTATGGGTTGAAAGAAACTGCTTTGAACACCATTTGGAATATTGTAAGAGCAGTCTTGTTGGCATCTAAATTCGAACCTGAAACTTACCCCAAGGGTATTCCAGCTGGATCTTATGTGGATGCTAACGTGTTAGCGATTATCAAGAATGCTAGAGAAATCACATTAACAGATTTGGCAGACGAATTCGAAACCTCTATGGTCATCACTGTTTTTGAAGATATGGCTAACATGATCAAACAGTTCGGTGCTATTATCGTCTCCGATGGTGGTGATTCTACCTTGTTGGAATCTCTTTGTGTCCAAGTACTAAGCGTTTTGAAGGGTTCTCACACTTGCCAAACTATCGATTTGGAAGAAGACGTTCCTAAGGATGAAGAACTTGACGCTTCAGAGACTGAAGCAACTTTGCAAGATGTCGCTCTTGAAGTGTTGGTGAGTTTGTCTCATGCTCTTGCTGGTGATTTCGTTAAAGTTTTTGAAAACTTCAAACCTGTCATCTTTGCCCTTTTCGAATCCAAATCTAAGAACAAGAGATCTTCTTCCGTTGGTGGTGTTTCTGAAATGGTCCTTGGTATGAAAGAACAAAATCCTTTCATCCAAGAGATGTTGGAAGCCCTTGTCATTAGATTAACTACCGATAAGTCTTTGGAAGTTAGAGGAAATGCTGCTTATGGTGTTGGACTTCTATGTGAATACGCTAGTTTCGACGTTTCTTCCATTTATGGTGTGGTGCTAAAGGCCATGTACGAATTGTTGAGTACCGCTGACCAAAAGGCATTGGTTGCTGAAGATGATGAAGTCACTAGAGAAATTATCGATAGAGCTTATGCAAATGCTAGCGGATGTGTGGCTCGTATGATTCTAAAACATGAATCTTTCGTTCCTCTAGAACAAACTGTTCCAGCTCTATTAGATCACTTGCCCCTAAAGACTGGTTTCGAAGAGTACACACCAATCTTTGAACTGATTATGAAGCTGTATGAGGCTAACAACGCAGTTATCACCGGTGCTACTCCAAAGATTGTAGAAATCTTCGCCACAGTTTTCACTAAAGAAAATGAAAGAATCAAATTGGAACAAGAATCTACACTAGGTAGAGAGGAAAACATGGAAAGATTGAAACAATTCCAAACTGATGAAATGAAGTTGAAGGTGGTACAACTTCTGAAATATTTGAATAATACCTACGGTGGAATCGTTGCTCAGAACCCTGTGTTGGCTAGTGTAATCGCTTAAGCGTGCGTTTCGTGTGTAGTTTAAACTGATATTTACTGGATTGTCAAATAAAGTAAATGATTGATCATATTATAGAGATCGATCGGTAATAAAAAGAAAAAGGATGTTACTTATTAGCGAAGTTTCTCTATAAATCGCTGTAACTTACTTTATCGGCGGCTATTAACCGTCGCATAATCCCTCGGCCATTTCGTATCCACCTCGCAATGGCTGCCACATTATAGTTATCCCTCTGCCGCCTCCGGCAGGTTTGCTTGGTAGAGAATCAAATTGTTCTTACTCGTAACAGGTTAGTAAATAACTCTATCTCATCTTCAATTCAACGTACATACCACTACATTGTTCTTTTGAAAAAGAACCAAAACTGTTACTTTTCGCCTAGCTCAAAGTGGTGTGTAGAAGACCAAGTTCCTTTAGCCGCACACATCCCCTTTTATGCTTTCCCGCCCCCTAATCCCCCCCTTTCACGGCGCCTCAGCGGCTAATTCACTCCCATTTAGACATTTTCCGGGTAGTTACCCGCACATATTTAAAATGATGTTTGGGTGGTTGGTTTTTCTTTCCGCCCATCTGGTCACCATCTTCGCTCTCTTTAACCCCTCTATACGTATATACATAATAACAAATCGCCTACGGTCGATAATCATTGTAAGCCAATTATGCCACCCTTCGAACCTCTTAAAGATCTGGTCAATGGTATCCGTTTCATGATCTATAATCCAAGGTCAACCTTGATTTGGGGCCCAATGCTGCTGGCATTCGAATCGGCGCTTCTCAAATTAATCATTTGGAAAGTCCCATATACTGAAATCGATTACAAGGCATATATGGAGCAGATTGACATTATCAAGAGTGGTGAAACTGATTATACCAAAATTTATGGTGGCACTGGACCATTGGTTTATCCCGCAGGGCACGTGCTCATCTATCGATTTATGCACTGGCTAACTGAAGGAACTAATTTCGTTCATAGAGGTCAACATTTTTTCCGTTGTCTCTATTTACTTACTTTAGCCCTTCAATTCTTTCTGTATTATCGCCTTCAATTACCGGGATGGTGTGTTGTACTCGCCTCATTATCCAAAAGACTTCATTCTATCTATGTTTTACGCCTTTTCAACGATTGTTTTACCACGTTTTTCATGGTTGTAACGGTTTTGTTGTTACAATTGGCTAGTGATCGTCCTCGTCGTTGGTTAACCTATGTGGCAGCTTTAACTTTTTCCTTCGCACTCAGTATCAAAATGAATGCGTTACTCTATTTACCGGGCATTGCAGTCACCATATTTTATCTACAAAATGGCAATTTGCTGCACTGTTTAATATGTGCAGCTTTAGCCGTTTCTCTACAATATTCCATTGCAATACCATTTTTATCGCATTGGAGATCTTATTTGATATGTGCCTTCGATTTCCAACGAAAATTTTTGTACCGTTGGACAATCAATTGGCATTTCCTGGATGAAGAAACGTTTAATTCAAATCAATTCCATTTGGCGTTATTAGCCACCCATATGATTGTTATTCTAACGTTATTTTCCCTACTGTTTCCAAATTGGCGCACCCATTTGTATCGCGCCTGCTGTCTCCACGAGGCAAACATCTTTTTATCAAGTGATTTACATTCTAGCGCCGCTTCTCCAAAGGGCAATCACCCCGCCATTTCAGGTACACTTCCGTTAATTGTTACTACAAATTTTGCCGGAGTTATCTGTGCGCGTTCATTACACTACCAATTTTTGTCGTGGTACCACTGGACTTTGCCGATACTGCTTTGCTACTCAGGGTTTCCAGCCCCGCTGGGAATGGTTTGGTACGCGATACATGAGTGGTGTTGGAACAGCTATCCACCAAATTCCTTAGCCTCCGCAATACTCGTGTCTTTAAACGGCACTCTTTTAATATGTTGCGGAGTCGCATTTTACATCACTAGACAGAAAAACCAACTGCAGCAACAGCACGGTGCCGTTCCCGCAAAATCTCGGTCTGTTCTATCGGATGGCAAAGAAGACTAGCTGTATACGTAATAGGATTCTGAAAGACTCGTCATAGTCCGCGAACGAGTAACGGAGTTTCCTGTCTTGCGGGGCTTTGCCCGGAGTTTTCTGGGCCGAGCCCTTTACCGCCCGAAAAAAGGAAAAAAAGGAAGAAAAGAAAAAAACATCAGACCGACCATCGTATATCAGATGTTAGACTGGATATAAGACGGATGGTGATAAAATGAATCACTTTCCCTTCTTCAATCAGCCATATAAGCAGAGGTGCGGGTCCATTTGAAAGAAAAGAGTCGTCGTCGTTGTGCCTGTGTGTGTGTCAGTGTATATGTGTGGGTCTGGGGTCGTACTTTTTATAGCGGCATTTTAAAAATATGAAGGAGTCCCAAGGTTCCAAGCAGAGATTAAACGCCTATATCTATGATTTTCTGGTGAAATCAGCATTACACGGTAGTGCTGGGACTTTTTTCGAAGAAGCTGGATTACGGGAGGACAGTGATAATGGTAACAGTAATAGTAGTGTCAAGAGAGGCGTCGTTGTGGTAGATTCTCCGCAGGGTTATTTGTATGAGTGGTGGAAGATCTTTTGGGATCTATGTACCGTCAGATCCAAAAGAGGCGGTGGTGGAACTACTGGGTTGCCTGCAATGCAGGCATATTACAAATTATGGAGCGAGAAAAATGCACAGGAGAATGCTCTGATGACACAGGAAATTAACGCTGCTTCGTTACAGCAGACATCTGAAGATGCCGGTGAGTACAGGAACGAAGAAGTCGATGCTTCTAGGTTGTCGTTGGTAGTTAGCAGTGTGCCCCTACAGCCAAGTCTCCGAAAAGTACCTCCGGTATCATCGAAGCGAGTAGAAAAACAGAAGCATTACAAGAAAAGAGTTCTTAGGGAAGAGCGTCAATACGAACAAAATCTGTTTATGCGCCGTAGTAATGTCAGCACAGATAGGACTGCTCATGTGAATACAGTTCCTCATCATGCTGGTACTCGTGCTTCTTTACCATCGCAAGAACTCCCAGCATTTGATCTACAGAGTTTTGAATATGATCCAGATTTTCTACTTTTCACATCTCCTGAGACAGCACCACTGCCTGTAGATTTCCCACCGACTCATGGTGAAGATACTTCTTTTCTAGATAATAGTAGCGAGAGATCGTTCAATTTTTTAAATGGTATGTAAAGGAAGAAAGAAAGAAAAAAAAAAAAAAAAGTAAGAAAACTCATGTACAAATGAACCAAAAAGACGAAGAAGAACAAGATAGATAGAGGATAAGGCAGGGCAAATGGCTTTCTATAGTACATCTGTATCTACTACTATGGCCACTGATAAAGACATGGCAAATGATATTGTAATACCTAATCCTGCAGAGGATTCAATTTCAGATATTTCATTCTCACCGCAAAGTGATTTTTTGTTTAGCGTTAGTTCGTGGGATAATAAAGTTCGTATTTGGGATGTGCAAGGGGGTATTCCACAAGGTAGAGCTCAATTTGAACATCAAGCGCCTGTTTTGTGTACCAAGTGGTCGAACGATGGAACCAAAGTAGTTGCAGGTGGTGCCGACAATGTTGTATCGATGTTTGATGTTGCTACGGGACAAACTAAACAGTTGGGATTACACGATGGACCTGTTAAATCCATGAGTTATTTACAGTTTGGTGGTAGTAATACGGATGTATTGGTCACAGGATCATGGGATAAAACGTTAAAATATTGGGATGCTAGACAAGCACAACCAATTGGTACAGTAGCAATGCCAGACAGGGTTTACACACTGGATAGTCGACAGATGTTACTTGTGGTGGGCACAGCGGAAAGACATATTGCTGTTATAAATTTGGGCAATCCAATGGCAATTTTCAAAACTACACAGAGTCCATTAAAATGGCAAACAAGAGTTGTTGCATGTTATAACGAAGGTGATGGATATGCACTTGGATCAGTCGAAGGTAGATGTGCAATTAGATATGTGGATGATGAAGAACAGCGTAAAAAAGGATTTTCGTTCAAATGTCATCGACAGACGAATTCTAACAGAGCACCAGGTCAGCCGGCACAAAGTTTAGTGTATGCTGTTAATAGTATTGCTTTCCATCCAATATATGGTACATTCGCTACAGCTGGTGGTGATGGATCATTTCATTTTTGGGATAAAAATCAAAGGCATCGTTTAAGAGGTTTCCCATCATTACAGGCAAGTATCCCAGTTTGTTCATTTAATAGAAATGGTGCAGTTTTAGCATATGCATTATCATACGATTGGAGTCAAGGACATATGGGTAATCGTGCTGATTATCCAAATGTGATTAGATTACACCCAACTTCAGATGATGAAATTAAGGAAAAGAAAAGGAGGTAACTGTAAGTAGAGAACTTTGTATAATTTATATTTTGATCAGCATAGTGAACTTTCGGTTAACGCGCGACAGAGAAGTAAAAAGCAACATATTCTCTTGTAAATGTAAATACTGTACTTCTAGGGATAACACAAACTTCTTGATGAAATCAGTTCTAGATTGTACTTCATTTTGCAATATATCTTACAAAATTATTTAGTATTCTTATCGATGGAAGCTTCTTTGCATAAATGTGTCAAATTGAATTGTTTCCACAAACAATACTAAAAAATAACATACAATATGCCCATACAGCAATAAGTTGAGGTAGCATACAGCACAATGTGTCCCTCTGCTTGCTAAAATCTGTTATAATGGGCCATATAACGCTGAACTGCTATTACTATTCATAAGAGCACTTCACGTGATGCAGATCTCTTTAGGGTTTAGCTCGAGATCTTAGGGCTTCAAAGATTATGACGTTTTTTTTTTTTTTTCATTTTTCTTCAATTTTATTCTTTTGAAAAATTTTTCAACTCTTCGACCACCAGAAAGTGAGAAGGTGAAAAAAAAAGCTGCCTAGTTAGCAGTAACAACCATCGAGGAAGATCGTTGATTCGAAGCAAAGGGAGGGAACCAAGTCATGCCAGGTAAGATTGAAAGCACTGCCTTCCTGTCCCAATTGGAGGACATGGACAAGTATTTACTCGAGTATCGTAGTTTGAAACTTATGCCTCAAGTAACGAATGCCTTTGGCGCTATGCGTTTCAATAACAATAATTTTGAAATGGATAACGACTTGTTAAAGAATAGTAAGAAATTAAACGGTATCAATGGTGGTAATAATAATAATAATAATAATAACAACAGTAACAATAATAACAACAATAGAAAGAAGTTTATGAATAAACAGGCATTTAGATTAAACAGTCCAACTGCAGTTAAATTTCCTCACACAAAAGCTGTTCCTCCAACGGCAGCACCAACAGCGGCGCCTGCAGGTGCAACTACCCCATTAGTCAATTCGCATAATTTTAACAAGGCAAACTCCGCTACCTATCCATTGTACTATAATACGGCTAATAATAACAGTAATGCATCATTAGCTCAACCACCACTATCGTCGTCCACATCGTCGCCTTCATTTGTACCACCAAGAGTCGATTCTTCTCTGAGTGGGTATGATCCAACATTCGACTACGTGGTACCAACACCAACACCCACTGATTATACGAATCAGTTTAGTACACCATTTTCTAGTTATTTGAACTCGGGAATTAACCCAAACATGAGTTCATCAGTTGGTGCTACTACAGCAGGGACGCCTGTTGCTTCTTCCGCGAATTTAGCAACATCAGGTAGCAGTGATATGGTCAACAATCTAGTGGGCACAAACACTTTTAATTCAGGTGTTTCTGCACCACTTGCATTTGACCAACCACTACCAACTTCATCTATTTCTGCATCAATGGGAGCGTCAGGTTTGGCTTCTACTCCAACTACAGCTGATCTATCTGGGAACAATTTGGGCAGTGATCAGTTGCTAATGAATGATTTATCTCTTGGCTGGGGATCAAATCATGTCTCATCGGCTGGAGCTGGTAATTATGGGATTTGGAATAACGATATGAGCGTTTGGAGCTAAAAATGTTCAAAGGAAAAGATAATAATAGGGGAAGAGGAAGAGTAAAAGTAAGAGTAAGAGATAAAAGTTTAAAAAGATTGGATCTATGCATTTCCTTCGAAAAAGTTGTTTTATTTTATTTCGTTTTTGGGTGGTTGATATAATACATATACAGATTTTCAATGGTTATTAGCGAACGAAATGCAAAGGCAAACATTTAGGCAAAAAAAAGAATGAGAGGAAAATTGATACATTGGTGGCATCCAGATGATTTGTTTTTTTTTATTTTTATTATTGGTTAAGAAATGGTGGATTTATTTCCTTTACTATTACTGTCATTATGATTATCATTCTTACTGTTATTCGCATGAGAGAAGAAAAAATCGAAAATAATTTATTTTTGAACCATTAAAGCTATATGGTTGACAGCAATGAGATGATGTTATATTATTAAAAATTAAAAATTATTTAAAAAATCTTAAAAAAAATGGAAGGGAGAGGCGTTTTCATTCTGTTTAATGGAGAGAATCTAATTTATTAGATGGACTTAACAAGTAATAATATAATACAAAAAAAAAACAAGATAATTGATATAATTGACATGCGATGAAGTACATGTGAATAAAATTACCGTTCTTGAGAGAATTAAAACATTTGTGTAAAAGAAATAAGGAGTATATGTCATTATGTCTAATATCTACAAGAATAAAAATATTTGTCATTAATTTTTTTTACCACTTAACATCAAGAACCTCTTTAAACGTTCTTTCAAAATCCTGAGCTTTAATACGACCTTGTGATAGCTTCATGCCCTGCCCTACCAAAAATTTGATAGATTTTTTCTTTTTACCGGTAACAATATCATTAATGAGCTTGTCATTGTTTAGAGTTTCAATGATTTCGTTACAAATTTCCCTCAATTCGTCGTGATCGATTTGATTTATAGTTCTGATATCGAATTCATCTATTAAAGAATTGAAATCGATAGTGGTAGATGTATCACAGTTGGTCTCTTTGAGGGTTTTCAAAACGTGGAATAACAATAATTTACCACTAGCACTTGAAATTTCGTTATTATGGATGAGCATTAGAAAATCTGCAAAAATTTGGGGAGTTAAAACTTTGGTAATTTCCGATAGCGGCAATTCCAGTTTATTCAAATCACCCAATAATTCATGAATAATCCAATTAGTAGGCAATTTTGACAATTTATTAGCCTCTATGTTACCTTTAACCCTATCAGCATATGAATGAAAGGTATCCAGGTAAAATTGTTGTAATTCTTCATGGTTATAAATTTCATCTTGTCCATTACTGCTGAGGCAAAGAATTTTCGCATCCTTAAGAGATAATTTATAAGGTTCTGACATCAAGGTATTTAAAATTTTGTCAGGCAATGGTGGCATTGTTTTTTGAAGAGTTTCTACCACATCTGCGGCCAAAGTTATCCGCGGCAATTCCATATCAGGCATGTATCTATAATCAATAGTTGTTTCTTTACTCCTCAACTTTACGGTAGAAGATCCTGTCCAGCCTCTAGTCTCTGGTTGTGAAAGTAGTTCGTCAGCCATTCCATCCTCTACAATCTGTACTTGTCTCAAATATTCGTGTTTGATCGCATTCAATATACTACTAGTATTGGGTAAATTCTTTAATTCAACCCTCGCATGGTCATTGATGGATAAATTAACATCAACACGCATAGCACCAGTTTCTAAATCACCCGTTGATATCTTCAAATGTCGCACCAAATTTTGATATTTTTTAATAAATGCTCTTATTTGTTTTAAATCTTGGAAATCTGGTTCTGTAACCATCTCAATTAGCGGAACATTTGATCTATTTAAATCAATCAAGGTAATATGATCAGATTTCCTGTATAGCGATTTACCAGTATCTTGTTCAATCTGTAATTGTGTGATATGAATATTCTTGCTAATTTCATCAATGCCATCAATATCTTTGTGAAGTGGCAAGTGGCCCCTCGAGGCAAATGGTGAAAAATGTTGAGTAATTTGGTAACCGAGAGGTTGATCACCATAAAAGTAATGTTTTCTATCAAATTGTGAATCTAGATTGATTTGACAATTCAGCGCTATAGCTAACTTAGTTGCAAATAAAACAGCCTCATGATTTAAAATCGGCTGAGTTCCTGGTAATGCAATATCAAAAAATGAAGTGTGTGAATTTGGCTTATTTGCAGAATGGAATGGGTCATTAGTTGACATGGAAAACAGTTTATTTCGAGTGTCGAGTTGTGTATGAATTTCAAGACCACATTTTAACTTATATTGAGGCAAAAGCCTAAACTTTGAAATTGGTGGTAATTGTACCTGATAGAATCTTCTGAATACTCGCATTAGCCCTTCTAGAAAGGAGCCTTGCTGTTTATTATTGGGCTCTCTTTTAGTGCATTTGATTATAAGTAAGGCTTTTTTTTCACTTCCAAGACGAGATTAGATGAGCTTTAACTGAATCCTATTTAACATGAAAAAGGTATAAAGTATCTACTATTTTGTGAGCTTTGGCAGTGACATTCCACCTATTAGTGCCAGTTTCCTCTCCAATGTGGAAATCCTTGGTTGTTTTCTAAATCTACGTAAAGTTTCTTCGTGGTCTTCGTCTACAACGTCTGATACTTCCGACGTATGCCTCTGTCTAACAATGGCTGTTGTATCAACCGAAGCCGAATCAAAGATTCCTTGACGATTTTGACTCGATAAGAATGTAGGTGGAATTTTTTTCTTTTCTACAAGATCACCAATTTGTACGGTCCCATCCTCTAAATCAGGCTCTTTAACCAACTCAATTTCAGGTATTATCAGTTGTTGTAATGGAAAGGGTTCAAAATCTTGTGGTATCTGTTGTATGCAATTTTGAACTTTCCATGGTGAACATACTGCTTCATAAACATGATCGCGGTAACAGGTATTTCTCAAATTCGTAGTACCATTATCAGGGCTCATTTCTAGCTCGAAAAGTAACCATAATCTTAATGACTTTAACTGCGATCTATTTTCTAGTCCACATAGAAAATGTTCACAGGGGAATAAAACATTTTCCAATTCAGCTATTTCATTTTGCAGCTGCTTTAGATTCCCCCCTGTTAACGGTTGTTGTACTTGAATATCGTCTAGACCTCCAGTAAGCTCATCCTCATTCGTGAGTAATTCATCGGGTGCCACATTTTCCTTGAAGTTTTCTACATGATAATTAACCATATTGAGTGACGGCAAGACTGAGTTTTTGTTTGACAATTTTCTAACTGATTTTGACCGTTCAGGAGAAATATTATTATTACCATTATTGACAGTATTTGTATTCTTAACGCCCAGAGGTCTCAACCTGGCTTTAGATATTCTTCCCATATTTTCAAAGTATACCACCTATATACACAGAAAAATAGCCAGGAATTTTAAGAACATGCTCCAATCAATATCAAGATGCTGGATGAGGTTTTGAACGTTTTATAATCTTAATGCGATCTCATATTTAATATTATTTTGAATATTTTCTGACATTTTGTGACACCAATTTCCAAGGATCACGAAAGACGAACGAAATAACCCTGTTGAAAAAAATTATCAGCAAGATGAGATCCAAATAGCTAATTCTTTCAATGTTTCTTGACGGCCAAATAGAACAGTAGGGAAACAGTGGATCCGTTACGTTTGTTAACAGGGATTGTTGTAGTCGAATTGAAGGCTGCTGATGTATTCCACACCTTTAAAAAGTAGAATTGACTACAACAACAGCACGTTTGCTGGTTCACAGTCGCTTTCTAAGAACAGCGCGAATAACGAGACTAATGGTACTGGCACTGGCATCAATGGTAACTCATCTACTGATGGTATAATTGCTAGAGGTCTAAAGACGAGTGCTGCTCTAGTCGGTTCGGACAGTGCCTCGGTAACGTCAGATTTGTCCAACGCAAAGGAGCATTTGAGGGTCAATGGATTGGGTACATCGAATCCATTGGAATTATCAAGTCAATACATCGATCATTTGCAGAGA
Source organism: Zygosaccharomyces rouxii (assembly GCF_000026365.1). Taxonomy (NCBI): domain Eukaryota; kingdom Fungi; phylum Ascomycota; class Saccharomycetes; order Saccharomycetales; family Saccharomycetaceae; genus Zygosaccharomyces; species Zygosaccharomyces rouxii. The sequence continues at coordinate 296,112 of NC_012991.1, read as the reverse complement.
CAAGATGCGAGTACACCTGTATTGGATGAGAGATCCTACTACAACAACGGTGTGAACTACAATTTCAGTAAAGAAGTGGGGGGATTAGGTGCATTTACACCTTTTGAAAGGCAGCAAGTGATTAATTTACCGGATGAAATTTTACAAGAAGCTTCCAAGGCGGAAATGAGAAGTGATATGGGTATTTTCCCTGAAATTAACCGTTGTTGGATTATCATAGACAATAAACTTATACTGTGGAACATTAGAGATAGTAGTGATTTCCAGACCATTGATGAGATCAAACACACTATTTTAAAAGTTGCATTAGTAAAACCAAAACCTAATATGTTTGTGGATTATGTGCAACATCTTTTATTGATTTCCACACCATTTGATATCTATATTTTGGCTGTTTCATACGATGCATCTACCAATGAGCTTGGCGTTTTCAATACAGGGATGTGCGTTTCAGTGCATGGGCTAGATGTTGCTGAAATTGTCTGTTTTGAAAGAACAGGTCAAATTTTCTTCTCTGGAAGAACTAACGGTCTTAACATATGGGAGTTACAATATTCAGGTTCAGACGATTGGTTCAACAGTAAATGTAATAAAGTATGCCTGACACAATCTGCATGGTCAAGTCTTTTACCAGGTAATATAATATCCAAATTACCAGGCAGTAGATTAGTACAGTCTTTTTTCGAAGAGGATCCGAAGTATTCTCAAGAGACTATAGTACAATTAACGGTTGATCAGTCCAGAGGTATCGTCTACTCACTTTCATCTAAATCTAATATTAAGGCATATTTGATCACAGACCATTCATTGGAAGGTCCACTAACCATCGAACCCTTTTATATCAAAAGAATCATGGGGACGACTACAGCAAGAGGTGCAGCCATTTTGGGTACCAAATACTTGAAAATTTCTAAGATAGAAACCGTTTCACAACAGGAGAATAACAATTTGTTCTTTGTGGCAATCACCGTTGGTGGTGTTCGTTTATATTTCAATGGATCTGTGGGTAGATCATCCATAGAAGCGTTAAGATTAGAATCTATTAAATTCCCACCAAGTTCCGCCACTCAAGAAACCATTGAACATGAATTACAACAACAACAATTAGAACAACAGAAAAGAGCTTTACCGTTTTATTCATTTTTAAATTCATCAGAGTCAATTCTTTTGAAGTTCCAAAAGAAATCTTCAGTCTTGTTGGAAACCTCCAACGCATGCTCAATCATTTCACCTGGTATGTTCTTCTGTCCCGTGGTTAAGAACCCAACCAGTCCAGAAAAGAACACGACAACGACAGCTGGTGATAACAACAATAAAAATGACAATAACAAAGAATCTACTGCAGTTCAGCATAAGTTGTATGTAAGTGTACCAGATTACGGTATTCTGAAGAATCATGGGAAATATGTGGAAAATGCCGTTTTGCTGGACACAACGGGTTCCGTAAAGCAAATTGTGCCACTAACTCCAAGTTTCAACGCTACCCAAAAACCAGAAGGTTATGCCAATGAGTTCGCCACACAGTACAGCATGGAAAATATGAAAGTTGCCGTTTTAACCAATGGTGCAATAGAAATTTACAGATACCGTACACCTGATGAAGTGTTTGAAACGTTGATTGATAACCCACTGCCGTTTGTTCTCAATTATGGTGTTTCAGAAGCTTGCTCTACAGCGCTTTTCGTCACTTGCAAGTTGAACAAGTCTGAAATGCTAAGATCGGCGGCTCTAACATTCTTCACTGTGGGTATACCCGGTGTGGTTGAAATTAAACCCAAATACAACAAATATGTGATGTCCTCGATGCCCTCCTTCTTATCAACAACCCCACAAAAGGCATTGTCCTTATATGGTCAAAATTTTGCTACTCCAAATACGAATTTAAAGTCGAATCAACCTGGTAATTTCGATTTAGATGATGTGATTCTTTCTGCAAGATTTTACGGTATTGCCTTTTTAATTGCAAGGTTGTTTAGAGATATTTGGGACAAACAAGTGTTCAAAGTTAATCCATCCGCTAAATTTGACTCCTCTAACCACGTCGTTAAAGAATCCCTAGAAGATAGAAACATCATTGTTGGTACATCAATCTCTACTTTAGATGTGGAGTATTATTTGTCTTCCATTACAATTCTCAACGAATTTTTCAACAGTTATGGTGACTCTATTACAACGATCTCTACAGGTGTCATTTCCAATGGTACCGGTACAAATTCTGTGGATAAGTCTGAGGAAGTGGCTAACCAAGCTGAAAATATTGCCATTAATTCATTGATTAAATTAGTCAAATCCATAATGGAAGCTCTATCGTTTTTGAACGTTTTATATGAGGAAAGTGAGGTTGAAGGTTACGAACACCAATATTTGGCCTTCAAGGACATAATCAAATTTTTGAACTTGGATGTTCAGACAGAATTGACCAAATTGAAGTTCAAGGATCTATTCGCACCAAATACAGAAATCAAGAGACTCATCAGAGAGATTCTTTCTTCCATCATTAATAGAAGTATTACCAGAGGCGCTTCCATCGAATACACAGCTACAGCATTGCAAGAGCGTTGTGGATCTTTCTGTTCTAGTAGTGACATCTTAGGGTTCAGAGCTGTGGAACATTTAAGAAGGGCTAAAGAAATTGGTCTCAGAGATTATGAGACCTTAAGTTACCATTTGAACAATGCTATTAAACTGTTTGAAAGAATAGTCGATGATATCTCCATTGAAAAATTGAAGGAAGCTGTTAATATCATGTTAGAGTTGCATTATTTCCCCAAAACTATTAAATTTTTGCTCAATATGGCTAATTCAATGGATCGTGGTAAATTGGCATATCAATACGTTGCCGATGGATCTTTGGAACATGATGAAAGAAGGAAATATTATGAAAAGCGTTCTGCGGTTTATGAATTAGTCTTCGAAACTTTAGTCAAAGTAGATGAATTGAGTGCTACTGATGTACCAACAGGTGCTGGTGGCTTTACTGTCTCTAACGAATTGAACGCTTTGAGAGAAGAGTCTTACTCGACAGTTTTGCATTATAACGATAAACTATTCCACTACCAATTATACGATTGGCTTGTATCCCAAAGTTGCCAAGATAAATTACTACAACTGGATACAGATTTCATACTGCCCTACCTGCAAGAGAAATCCAAGAGTTCATTAGAAATTTCAAATCTGCTTTGGATTTACTATTCTAAAAGATCGAAATTTTTGGAAGCTGCCGAAGTTCTGTATACACTAGCAGGGTCAGACTTCAAATTGAAATTAGGTGAAAGAATTGAGTGTCTTTCTCGTGCCAACGGTTTCTGCAACAGTGTTTGTCCACCAAGTCAAAAGCAGAGCATGGTTCAACTGGCTGATATGATTCAAGAGATTTTCGATGTGGCCGCTGTGCAGGACGATTTACTCACGTTAATTGCCACGGACAATCGTGTAAAATCGGATGCACGTGGTGAGTTGTTGGCCCATTTGGATGGTAAAATTTTGCCTGTAAGTGATCTTTTCAACGATTTTGCAGTACCATTAGGTTATTATGAAATTTGCCTCTTCATTTTCAAGGTTTCCGATTTCAGAAATGAAGAAGAGATCATTGCCAAATGGAATGAGTTATTTGGATCTCTCAAACAAGAGTTAAACCCTACCGGTAAGATGGAGGATTCTTTAAATTTCATCAATTTCCTATCAAACGTGGTTATTAAGATTGGTCGTCAAGTGCATACATCCGAATTTGTATTCCCCGTGGCCCTTCTTTTCCCCATTATTTCCAATTTATTCTACGATGCATTACCTCATGATCATTTGAAACCCGGCTCCGTTGCATCTATCTTCATTTCAGCGGGTCTCACTTATGGCAAATTGTACTATTTCCTCAAGGATCTAATAGAGACTTCAGATTCTCCTAAAACGATTTTCCGTGATGAAATGACTTGGTTGATTAAGGAATGGTACAAATCAGATAGAAAGCTAAGGGACATTATTAATTACGAATCAGTCGCTCAGTTGGATGACTATACTCTGGATAAAGATCCAATTGAAATTTACATGAAGGAAACTGGTAACACTATTTAAACAAACACCAACTATAAGTAAAAAATAAAATGCAAACCATCTCCTAGTGAAAATATGTCTCTTTTTTTCTTTTTAAAACCTCTTTTATAATACTATACTTACTATACTACTACTACTGTTGCTACCTTGTAAAAATATCTGTATTATTTAGCCATGCAATCCAAAATAATAATAATAATAATAACAAAACCCTTCCCATGATAGCGCTATACCAATCCTAACGTTTATGACTAAACAGACCCAAAAGTATTTTCTCCAGAATAAGTAACGTACAAAAACCCATCCTTGTCCTTATGATCCTGATAAATAGCGGACATCAGCGCTGCAGTTGGTGGAAGAGTATCATTAACAAAGATAAAGATGGCCTTTTCTGGTGGTAACATAATTCTCTTTCTAATAACGTAAACAAACTGACCCACCGTCAAATCTGCTGGGACTAAATACTTGCGTTTGTCAATCTCTGGGATATCTGACTTTTCAGCTTTCTCACAAATAACTGGAATTCTGTTTTGGAATTTCTGTGAGATACGTTCTGACTCAGCTTTCCTCTTTTCAAAAGGGTACTCTGATTTAAAAGTTGACTTCATCCTGTCTTATTGGTTTTGGTAATAGTTTATAATGTTCTATTATGTTGATTTGCACTTGGAACCACTAGCGAGATCCTCTTTAAACCGTCAAGGTCCTGATTGTGTATCAGAGTTTAAGGTTGGATCCACATAGAGGCCTTCCCACCCCTTCTTATTTGATGAGTCTGAGACTGCTCCCCTTATCGAAAAGGGCGGGTAAACCGGCAAAATGAGTCACGCGATAAGCACGTGGTGAGAATATATATATATATACACATATATAAGTAGTATAATATCTATAATTCTAAATTTGGTTTACTGCCTTTCTATCTTATTTTAATCTGCTGGGGAGGAGCTCCTAGTATTTTTTCAACTGTCCTCCTTTTCTCAGCTTTCATTAATGACCCATATTGCCCAAGAAACTTCACTGGAGATTATATTGCACTACGTTGACATGTATGCTTTTAATACGACTTAAAGCTTCCAAAATACTGGTATAATATTTCAACATGAAGCTTCTTTTTTAGAATATTTTAACTGCAAAAAAATATTTTTGATCTTCGCCTAATATATATTAAAGTGTCAGTGTGACGCCAGAATCCGCCATGGTAAAATCTGAACAAAAGAAGGCCAGTTCAGTGCTTACCTATTTCTGAATATTATTATAAAAATTCTGTATCATTAAAAAATATTCCCTTTTATCATGAACCCTTTTTAATGTTCTATTCAGATATAGGTAAATTAAATACCTGCATTTATGAGACTATTTATAAGATGGAAAACATTGGACTGTCCTCCCAACTATCACCATTTCAAATATTAATAATTCCCACAATTATTACGTTCATTAAATTTCATTACGTTTATCCAGATATTAAAAAATAGATACCCTTCCATTTGTCAAATTTAAGTGATTAACAAATCGGCCAGCATTTGCTCCAATTCCTTTTCACACTGCTCTCTTTTCTCTACATAATCCAACAGTTCCTCATCTTCTATCTCCTCTCGCTGTTCCTTTTCGAATTTCTCTACTTCGTCCATTCGAATTGCATGTTCTTCTGCCTGCAGTTTTAAACGTCGCAATTCTCTTTCCCTTTCACTAGTCATCACAAATTTTTCCATCTCTTCGTTGCCACCTCTTACTTTAACTGTACTATTATCTCGATGAGCAACTCTTCGTTGAGCTACTTTTCGATTTTGCACCTCATTGTGCTTCCTTCGTGATCTTATAGGTGAAGATGAATACGACGGAAATGCATCTGCATACTGGCCCTTACGATAACTAAATATATCGTCCGCAATACCTTCCTCAGAATCTGACCATCTCTGCACCGCTCGTGTCGGTGGTAGCGGTCCTGGCGATGAACCAATACTGAACCTCGGAGGACTTGAATTTGGATTTGGGTCTACCATGGTTGCACCGGAACAACTTAAAGCTTGGGAACCACCCTGAAGTCTGATGACAATATGTATATTAATGCGTTTTTGGAAGGGCGATGTTCATTTATGTTAACGACGTTCCAATGATGAAGAACTATGCGAACTAACTAAAACCTTTCAACTAAGATGTATACACGTGAAGAGTTTCAATTTTATAATCTATAACAAATAACTATAAGCATTTTATAATTTGAAGATCTTTAGCTTGAAAGCTGTATCGTTGATGGTTTGCTCCTCATCAGCAATAGCGTCGGTCTTTTTACCATCACATTTGACAATATCGGATCTGCAAGTCTTTGTCAACATTGCCAAATGCTCTTTGACGACGTTTTCGAATTCTATGGTGTCATTAATCAATTCATATTCGACCAGAACATCGTCAGTAGCAGCTAATCCACACTTCTTTCTTAATTTTTGGATTCTGTTGACCAATTCTCTAGCAAGACCTTCGGTCTTTAATTCAGGATAGATCTTGGTGTCTAGGATAATCAAGACGTCTTGGTAGGATCTACTTTCTTGACCATGTTCCACAGCATTTTCAGGAAGACCTCTGACGACGTTCAAATCACCTTCTACCAATTGGATACCTGCCACTTCAAGAGTACCAGTTTCCAAATATTTACGAACATCAGCGGTGCTAACACTTGGCAATGCATCCTTAACCTTCTTGACATCCTTCTTCAACTTCTTACCCAAAGTTGGCCAATCAGCGACCGCCTTGTATTCTACACCGTAGTTTTGTTCTTCAGAAGTGATGACAATATCACGAACGTTCAATTCTTCATTGATGTATCCCTTCAATTCTTCCACATCTTCCAAGTATTGTTTGTCGTTGTGCAAGATGACAAGAGTCTTTAAAGGTGTCTTTAATGAAATAGTTTTCTTTTCACGGATGTTTCTACCCAATTCAATGACAGTTTGCATTCTAGAGACGGATCTTTCAATGGCCTCATCAAAGAATTCCTTTCTCACTTCTGGATAAGACAAGAAGTGAACCGATCTATCATCTTTACCGAACTTAGCAAGAACGTCTTGTGGAATGAATTGGTGTAGTCTTCTGTAAATTGCATCAGAAAGGAATGGAGTGAATGGAGCCATGGCACGAACGAAAGTGAACAAGGCTTCGAATAGAGTGTTCAATGCCTTCAAAGAGTCTTCAACACCGTTTTCACCCTTCAAACGACGACGGTTAAATCTAATGTACCAGTTGGTCAATTCATCGATAAAATTCAATAGTCTTGGCACAACAGAGTACAACTTGTAGACTTCCATCTCTTGGTGAATGTATTGGACCAATGATTGTAAAGAGGCAAGAATCCATCTATCCATGACATTATCGGTGGTAGCGGCAGGGTTGTATTTGAAGTCAACATTCGAGGTCTTCTTCAATAATGCAATTGAACCTTCCAAAAACTTGAAAGAGTTCCACCATGGCAATAGAACTTTAGAAACAACCTCCTTAACACCTTCTTCCTTAAATTTCAAAGTTTCAGCTTTCAAAACAGGAGAATTGATCAAATACAATCTTAAAGCATCTGCACCATATTTGTCCAAAACAATGTTAGGATCAGGGTAGTTCTTCAAAGATTTAGACATTTTTCTACCGTCAGCGGCCAAGATGATACCAGACACAATGACATTCTTGTAAGGAACTTCACCAAATAACTGAACACCTAGCACAGAAAGTGTATAGAACCAACCTCTGGTTTGATCCAAACCTTCAGAGATGAAATTTGCTGGAACTCTGTATTTGAATTCTTCAGTGTTTTCGAAAGGATAATGTAATTGAGCGTAAGGCATAGAACCAGATTCGAACCAACAGTCGAAAACTTCCTCAATTCTTCTTAGAGTACCATTACCTTTTTGTGAAGGAATGGTGATTTGGTCAATGCTATCCCTGTGCAAATCTTTAATTCCTTTCACACCACTCAATTCTTCCAACTCTTCCACAGAACCAATACATACAATTTCAGAATAATCTTCAGAAACCCATAATGGAATTGGAGTACCCCAATATCTGTTTCTAGAGATGTTCCAATCACGGGCATTAGCGATCCAGTTAGCAAATCTTTTCTCTTTAATAGCCTGAGGAACCCAATGTGACTTAAGGACGGAATCTAACATTTGAGGAACAATTTCCTTAACACGAACGAACCATGCCGGAACACTACGATACAACAATGGTGTATCGGATCTCCAACAGAATGGGTAAGAGTGACGAATTTGTGAAGCAAGTAACAAGTTTCCTTTAGCGGTTAAATGTTTAATGATTTCCTTATCAGCATCTTTGACAAAGGTACCTTGGAAATCTACCACTTCCTTTGTGAATTTACCTGCATCATCAACTGGGTTAGGTAACTCTAAATCTTTTTCGATGACACCATATTTCAAACAAACGTTGTAATCCTCTTCACCGAAGGCTGGTGCGTTATGGACGATACCGGTACCGGAATCACTTGTCACATATTCATCCGCAATGACTTTAAATGCTCTTTCACCGTAAACTTCAGTGAAGTAAGGGAACAATGGTTCGTATTTTAAACCAACCAATTCCTTTGCTGGGATTTTCTCCACAAACTTATACTTTTCATTGTTTGGTTTCTTGTAAAGAGTCTTAATCAAAGATTCCAAAAGGATGAAATAACGGTCTTTGTTCTCATCATAAATTTTGACGTATTCAAAATTTGGATTAACACATAATGCTAAATTGGAAGGTAGTGTCCACGGCGTGGTAGTCCATGCAACTAACTGAGTCTTTTCTTGACCTAAAACATTAAATCCAATTGTGACTGCAGGATCATTGACATCTTTATAGTTCTGTTGAGCTTCAAAATTACTCAATGGTGTAGTACAACCAACAGAGTATGGCATGACTCTGAATCCACGGTAAACTTGACCCCTTTCATATAATTGTTTGAATGCCCACCATTCAGATTCCATAAATGATGGATACATAGTTTTGTAATCATTATCAAAATCAATCCAACGACCAAGACGTCCAATAGTTTTCCTCCATTCACTTGCATAAGTCATAACGATGGATTTACATTTGTTATTGTAGTTCTCAAGACCATAACGGAAAACATCTTCTTTACCAGTAATCCCTAATTCCTTGTCAATGATATGTTCAATTGGTAAACCATGAGTATCCCAACCAAATCTTCTATCAACGTGATGACCAGTCATGGTAGCATAACGAGGAACCACATCCTTAATGGTAGATGCTAGAATGTGACCATAGTGAGGAGTACCAGTGGCAAATGGTGGTCCATCAAAAAAGGAGAACTCTGGTTTATCCTTGGTAATTTCTAAGACTCTGTGGAAAGCATCAATTTCATTCCAGAAGGCAAGAACCTGTTCTTCCTCTCTGGCGAAGGAAAATTGTGCAGATTCTGACATGATTCAAATTCAAGTTATCTTCAACGGAGAACCAGAAGAGAAATGAATCGATGGAAATACGACAATTAAAAATTACGTTCAAGAGTATGCAACTGTTCTGTACTCAAAGTAATACAAAGTTCAAGTTCTGATCATATGAGTCACTTCTCGATGACATGTTGAAAAATTTGAGCATTTCGTAATGTGTGATAAGTACAAATTTCAAAACAGAACATTGAGGGATAATGATAATAATAACAATAATAATGATAATAATTAAATACAGTTTATAATAACGCTCAAAATTCCTACTAGAGTATATAACTGTTATAACAGTACTACTGAACTATAATTTATTAACAGCCATTTCATTTCATCCCAATCATTAGGTACAAGGTATTCTTAAACTCTAAATCTAATCGACTTCCTCGACGGTTGGACCTTCACCACCGGCACCAGCATCACCGCCTGGAGCAGCACCGCCGCCTGGAGCTTCAGCGCCACCAGGAGCACCACCTGCACCATAGAACTTGGACATAATTGGGTTGGCAATACCTTCCAATTCCTTTTGCTTGTCTTCGTACTCATCTTGAGATGCTGATTGGGAGGAGTCGAGCCAGTCGATGGTCTCTTTAGCAGCATTCTCAACCTTGGAAGCTTCCTCAGCACCAACCTTTTCTTTGAAGTTGGCTTCGCTAGCAGAGCCTCTTAAACTGAAGGCATACGATTCTAGTTGGTTCTTTGCTTGAACACGGTTTGCTTCCTTCTCATCATCTGCCTTGTATTTTTCAGCTTCAGACACCATCCTTTCGATATCTTCCTTGGATAATCTACCCTTATCGTTAGTGATGGTGATCTTGTTAGTCTTACCAGTACCCTTTTCATTGGCAGAAACGTTCAAGATACCGTTAGCGTCCACATCGAAGGTAACTTCGATTTGTGGAACACCTCTTGGTGCAGGAGGAATACCAGTCAACTCGAATTTACCCAACAAGTTGTTGTCTTTAGTCTTTGTTCTTTCACCCTCATACACTTGAATCAACACACCTGGTTGGTTATCAGAGTATGTAGAGAAGGTTTCAGACTTCTTTGTTGGAATAGTAGAGTTTCTAGGAATCAACTTAGTCATGATACCACCAGCGGTCTCAATACCCAATGACAATGGTGCAACATCCAATAGCAACAAGTCTTGAGTCTTGGAAGATTCGTCACCAGTCAAGATAGCAGCTTGGACAGCAGCACCGTAAGCAACGGCTTCATCTGGGTTGATAGACTTGCTTGGTTCCTTACCGTTGAAGAATCCAGTGATCAATTTTTGGATTCTTGGAATTCTAGTAGAACCACCAACAAGAACAATCTCGTGGACTTGAGACTTGTCAACCTTTGCATCCGTCAAAACCTTTTCGACTGGATCCATAGTAGATCTGAACATGTCGGCACATAATTCTTCAAATCTAGCTCTGGTCACAGAAGTGTAGAAGTCGATACCTTCGTACAAGGAATCGATTTCCACAGAAGTTTGAGTTGCAGAGGACAAAGCCCTCTTGGCTCTTTCAGCTGCGGTTCTCAATCTTCTCAAAGATCTCTGGTTACCCATCAGATCCTTCTTGTTCTTTCTCTTGAATTCGTTGGCCAAGTGGTTGACCAATCTGTTGTCGAAATCTTCACCACCCAAGTGAGTGTCACCAGCAGTGGCTTTCACTTCGAAGATACCTTCATCGATAGTCAACAAAGAAACATCGAATGTACCACCACCCAAGTCGAAGATCAAAATGTTCTGTTCTCCAACATGTTTCTTGTCCAAACCGTAAGCAATAGCGGCTGCGGTTGGTTCGTTGATGATACGCAAGACGTTCATACCAGCGATAACACCAGCATCCTTAGTAGCTTGTCTTTGAGAATCATTGAAGTATGCTGGGACAGTAACCACAGCATCCTTGACTTCACCACCCAAATAGTTTTCAGCGGTTTCCTTCATTTTACCTAGAACCATAGAAGAAATCTCTTCTGGAGTGAAGGTCTTTTCCTCACCCTTGTATTCAACCTTGATGTGTGGCTTACCATCCTTTTCAATCACTTGAAATGGGAAATGCTTAGCGTCATTCACCACTTCTGGATCTTCGAATTTTCTACCGATTAGACGCTTAGCGTCAAAAACGGTATTTCTTGGGTTGATAGCGGCTTGGTTCTTAGCAGAATCACCAATCAATCTTTCAGTATCGGTGAATGCAACATAAGATGGGGTAGTTCTGTTACCTTGATCATTGGCAATGATCTCAACACGGTCATTTTGGAAGTGTGCAACACAGGAGTATGTAGTACCCAAATCAATACCAACTGCTCTTGTCATTATTTCGTTATTATCGTGTGTTCTTGGTGTCCTTCGTGATTATCTCTAGAAACAATGGTATGGTAGACCTCGAAAGATAGTCTCATTCCACCTTTATATATTCTCATTTTCTCACCTCCCTACTTGCTCTTTCCCTAATTTTTAGCGCCCATCCCCGGTTTCTTGGAACTTCTCTGAAATTCGATGAAGGGGAAAAGAGGAACAAAAAAGAAGGGTGACAAAAAAGCCATCAATCACGTGACATAAAATTTCCTCAACGTTCTAGAAAATTCCAGAAAGAGAAGAATGTTGCTTAAACGATTTACATTAAATGATGCAAATCACTGCCTACAGTAGTAGACCCCTCCTACTACCGTTGGCTCATACTCGTCGGAGTATTGATCTGGGTCATTGGCATCTTGTCCTGCATCTTCGAGAAGATCCGGTCCTCGATTTGAAAAGGTTCTTCGAGTCAGTGACAAGTTATGGCCCTGATGAGAGTCGTTCAATACTCTAAACCACACTGATGGGTTGAGCAAAAAATCCGCATATTCTTGTTGTAAATTATCTATTTGTAGAGAAAGAATCCCATCAAAACGCCTTATGGTATCCTTATTCACACGTGAACTGAATGATATCAATTCAACAATCGAATGCCATTGCAAGCTAGAACCGTAATTACCGAATACCATAACGTTTAGAAAGGCGAATTGCAATTCGCCTAGTAAACGATCGAAATGGTTCCCATAATGCTCAGGTAATAAAACCTGGTTCAAATAATACGATTTATCCATGAAATCTTCCGCTTTATGATCCTCCCTTATGGCTTCTAAAGATTTAAATTTTATGGTATGAAAGTGAAATACCGGATCGCTATTGGGAATATCCATTGATCCTTGAGACAGAGTCCTTTGTAACATTTGGGACTCCTCTAAACTCGTCATCGAGGAATCCGCGTATGCCCTACTATCACCTGTAATCATCTGGGCTTGTTCAAGAGAAACGTAACGTGAAAGTTCTCCCCATGGTCCTTCCCTTGGATAAGTAACCATAAATTGAAGATGTGATGCCACCTCTTGTTGATATTCAATTGAAGTATTTGGAACTAGTTCGAACCTCTCACGGTATACAATTTGATACTGATTTTTGACATCAAACCAATAACCATACCTCATAGAATCATCTCCCCAATGCAAGACATGGATACCTGGTGATATATTCTTTATACCACCGAATGGCTGACCGGCTTTCAATTCAAATGTGAAATTGTCAATACCAACAACGACATCTATAGGACTATTGGATCCATATAATACGGCATTCATATTGCCGATGAGCTGAGTGGTGGGTATAACTTAGGAAAAGGGAACGTTGATAGTGATTTGAATATTTTTTCACTATTTAAATCGAGATGGTCCCTCAGTTAACTTAACTATCTAACCATCACTTGCAAACAGAACCATCAACTGTTCGTCTTGCTCAGTGGATCAATTCGATGCTGTTGTCTTGTGAATGATGAAACACTATATTTTTACAGACCTGTACTGAAAATACTTCATGCAGAAACAAATATTGCCTATAATATCTGACCCTCTACTTGTATTTCGATCTTAGACCTGTATTACGTTACTTTCTTACCTGTATCCAAAATCTACCTAGTAAGTAGCACAACTTCTCTCCTTAGATAAGTCAATCCCAAATACCACCTACCACTTTAGCATCAGAGACTTCGTAGCACAATTCACAACACGGTTAAATTACTATACGATGTTATACGATGTTATACATGCCAGACCTATCCAGCTTATTTCTTGGCGGTCAATCTTCTCAAGTAGAAGGCCAACTCTTCACCTTCCAAGATGTAACCGTCACATCTACCAGACTGTCCTGGTCTAGAAGAGATGGCGGCGTACAATCTACCAGCACCGAACTGAGAGTCAACAGCTTGTTCCACCTTGGCGGCAGAAGCTCTAGAAGCCCATTTCTTTTGAGCACTCTTAGAGGCGGGCACGACTTCTTCGTCAGTCTTTGCTTGGCCCTTCTTCTTACCTAGGGTTTGACCATAGTGAGATTCAAACCATTGCTTGAATGGAGTAGCATCGATTTGAACAATGGCAGCCTTGGTCAAAGTGTTGGTTCTCACCAGTTCGTTGTTGGATGGATGGTAGGCAACACCCACAATTCTGGTCTTCTTGGAAACACCTTCAGAAGCCCATGAGAAGTTACCAGTTTCAATTCTTAGAGCTCTGAATTTCTTGTTACCACCTCTAACTCTGACGGTATGAATTCTCTTGGCACCAATCTTAGTGTTTGCTGATTGACGACCCAACTCAAACTTCCGCTTCTTTCTGAATTGAGCACGCTTGGCACCGGTAGCGGATCTTTTGTGACGAGAATCACGAGAAATACCCATATTTGGTTCTATTCAAAGATTCTTGTTAGTACTCTATTCCCAATATTCCCAAGTTTTAAATAATATCCAAATTAAACATACGTTTTGTCCTGGTGAGTCCTAGTTTGCCTTAAGATTTAAGTGAACTGTAAACTCTCTCGGTATGCTCTTCACTTGCGTATTTTCTTCAACTCAGCGCGATGGGCTTCCGGAGCTGCGTGGGGGGAGTCTGAGTGAGTCGGTGAATCCGTGAGTCCGTCCTGCGTGGACGGACAGGTGGAGCTCCCTCTGCCTACGGTAGAGGGAGACGAGCCCAGGTCCGGGAGAGAGGTTGGATACAGACAGAGAGTCTGTCCCCGCTACACCGTCGGACAGAGGATTCTAGCGGGAAGGCTTCCACCGGCCTGTCTCCTTCGAAAATTTCCAGATTTTCTATACCGACGCACACAAACCGAGCGTTGAAATTCTGAAAAATACTTTTTCAAGTAGATGAATGGGTGGAAAAGAAGGGTATGGGTGGACAGTCACTTGAAAATTGGGAATATGGTACCAAAGCACGTATGGACAGATGAGTACGCATTGTGTAGCTGAATATGTGAGAAATACATCCTGAAGACTAATCGCGTGACGTGACTCTTATGTAGCCGCTGTTGCAAAATCTATACGAGCTAAGCTATCTTGGGATCCGTATTCAAGAGAACTATTTACATTCTTCACTATGTCTGCTTTTTTCCTCTACAACAACCTTTGTAACTTCATTTCGCTATAACGCTGCTATTAGGCGTAAAAACTCAGAAAAAAAAGTTACACTTACGAGACAGGCACTTTAGAATTGATTGGGATTATCCACAAGTCTATATTTCAAACCTAATGCCGTCTTGTCTATCTTTCTTTCCCTCTGCTCATCGATTTTTTTTCCAATGACGTTACGAAATTTGAAAAACTTAAGCTCATCGCATCTCTACAAATAGACTTCTACATAATACCAAGAACAATAAGAAATCCAGGTAGAAAATGTCGACCTACGATCAGATTGAGATTGAAGATATGACCTTCGATTTGGAGACTCGTATGTTCTCTTACCCATGTCCCTGTGGTGATCGTTTCCAAGTATACATCGATGATATGTTCGATGGTGAGAACATTGCAGTCTGCCCCAGCTGTTCTTTAATGATTGAAGTCATATTTGAGAAGGAAGATCTGCAAGAGTATTACGAAGAAGCTGGTGCTCAACCGCCAGAACCAATCGCAGTGGCAGCATAATCGTTTTGTTGCATAATTTAAAAGTTTGATCTTTAGGAGTTGTTTTTTTAACATGGAGATATGTAGTAGTATTAACAGTTGGTATGTCTGTATAAGTACAAGTTTATAGCAGTTAAATGCTGTTTGGGAGAAATTTGATATGAAAGTTAATGCAATATGACTGATTTAACGCAGCTTTAAATCCATTTCGAATAGCTTGAATCGAAGTTGCTTCAATATGTTTGATGCGCTTTTTAACATAGCATGTTTCCCAATTGATTCAACTCCCGCAGATTGACAAACATTGTTGAACAAACACTGGTTGTCAAAAATACATAAACGAAGAGGATTTTAAACAATCGAATCCATTTGGGCACTGCTGGTAGCACCAATACCAAGATGAACTCTCCTAGAGCTATGGCCCAGGCACTGGCCCAAACTGATCCCAAGCTAGAGGAAAGAAACCATGATCCAAAGATGGAGGAACCTGAAGCTCCCCCCAGAGAAATTAAAACTGATGAAGTTAAATTGAAAAGAGTGGCAAGACCTATAAGACATGTTAAGCATATTCCGTTAAAATCCTTAATTTTCTACTCTAAACGTGGTCCTTTAGAATTCTCATATGATGGTAAAATTAAGCTACCAGTTCCTAAGAACAAGTTAGTAGTTGAAGTTCATTATGCTGGCTTGAATCCAGTGGATATGAAAATTAAAAACGGCTATCAAACCGGAATTTATGGTGCTGCAGGTTTAGGTAGAGAATTTAGCGGTGTCATTACTCATGTGGGGGAAAATATTCAATCAGAATGGAACGAAGGTGACGAAGTATATGGTATCCTTTTCCATCCTCATCAAGCCGTTGGAACTTTACAAACGTCTATCCTAGTGGATCCTCGCACTGACCCTATTATGCTAAAACCTCTAAGTCTATCGATGAAAGAAGCATCTGGTGCATTGTACACTTTGGGAACAGCCTATAACATTCTGGATAAACTACAAAGAAAAGGTTCTCTGCAGCAAAATTCTAATATTTGTATTATTGGTGGTACTACTTCTGTAGGAATGGCTGCCATCCAACTATTAAAGAAACATTATAATGTATCCACTTTGTTAACAGTGGTAACTAGAGGTAATGGACGTTCTGTGTTAAAGAAGAAATTTCCATCAATTGCGGAAGAAATTGTTTTTATCAACTATTTGACCTGTCGTGGTAAAATCAGCGGTCCTATAAAGCAAATGATAGAAGCTGGCCAAATTACGGATTATGATGATGAAACTAATGAAGAGCATACCATTAAATATGATCAGGGAAAATACGATATTATCTTAGATTTTGTGGGCGGTTATGATGTTTTGGCCCATTCAAACTCATTGATTCATAAAGGTGGATACTATGTAACTACCGTTGGTGATTATGTCGCCAATTATAAGGAGGACGTTTACAATTCTGTGGATAACCCTAGCGCCAATATGAGAAAAGCATTTGGGTCCGTGCTCTGGCTTTACAACTATATGCATTTCCAATTCGACCCGTCAGTTTCCGCTTCCAAGAAGAGCAATTGGATGGGTAAGTGTAATGAATTGTTGGAAAGGAAGACCATCAAAGTTATCATTGACAAGACTTACGATTGGAAGAAACATACGGAAGCCATCTCATACATGAACACCCAGCGTGCCCAGGGTAAGATCATTCTGAAGGTAGAGAAGTTTTAACGAATTACACATACATTTCTTTTTATTTTACTGTTAAAGTATAATAATTTCATTTCATCGCTTGTTCTATATAATTTAGAAAGGAAAATGGGTATGATTGATAATGATTGAGCCTGCCCAGAGTATTATTTCATAGAGATCCCCAGTAGAAATAGTAAAAATGCCAAACCAATGTAAATCATCGATGATGACCCAGACTCCGAACCATTTTCCTTTTTACGACCGCCGATTTCACCCAGCGCTTGTTCTGCACGTATTCTATCTTCAGGATCTGAAATCTCCTCTACAGAAATTGCCTTCTCCTTGGCGGCGGCTGCAAGTGCGTCTGGTTGATTTTGACTCGAGGCTTCCTCTTGGGCTGCCCCACTGGCTCTTCTTCTTGCCAACTCTTTTATATTCTCTTCTACGATATCTGGGAAAACCAATTTAAATCTCAGATTGGAGTAAGTGTTGTACTCCATAGATCTTTTACAGAACACCTTTTTCTGTTGTTCGGTAGTGGTAATCGATCCTGTAGTACCTTCCTCGCTTGTCATGAAACTTAGTAATCCATTCAAAATGGTAGATACGGACCAACCTGGATTCCAAGTAGTTGGGTGATAATCACTCATGGATAGACATAAACGTGTGTTCTCTTGAAAACGTCCACTCGGCGTAACCATACGAATAGCAGGTGGCTGGAAAGGATAATCGGAGGGGAAAGTTAATGTACCGTGGTATTGCCCATTTTCGTAAGGTGTTCCAGGAGGTCCAGTAATAATATAGTGCCAGTCCAAAATGTTCGATTCATTTGGACGTGCCATGATATATGGTGGAGGATCCTCGGTCATGGCTTTGAACTCCTTGGCTAATCTTTTCTGTGCTTGTCTCGTTGCCATTGTAAAATCTCACTCAATAACCCTATTTAAATCAAACAAATTCACACTAGCGGCTTGTACCCGGTCTAAATAGCTCTAGTACAGCGTTTAGGACGCTTCTAGGGTTCTTCTTAACCTTGTTTAGGAGCTTTAGTTAATTGTTAAACGGTGTTCAGTACTTGATCTTTGTCTTTCCTCATCGGGGCTTCCCTCAAATTAAATGAATATAGGCACAAACACCAACAAAACACTTTAGACTAAAACAGACCCCAGGAGACTAACAAAGCAAACGACGGCGGCTAAAATTGTATATGAGGCTCTATGAGAGTGTATTACTACTACTACCATAATATCAAATCCAATCACACGTGACCACATGTCACATGACAAATGATCACGTGTAATCAAATTTTCCAATATGGCGATAAAAGTTTAAGTGCAATCTCATCTCATCAAGTCTTATTTCACTATAAGAGTGAAGAACCTCGAATTATTGTTGAAATTTCTATTTTAGAAGGTTCTTTAAGCCATCAGGATTTGGATCGATTGATTCTTCTCAGTTTCCTTCCCACAAGAAGCTGCTTTCTCCCAGTATTTCCCAATTTTAATGTCTTCAGAAGTAGAAGAAATGTCTGCAAACAGTATCAAATTGCTGGCTGGTAATTCCCATCCAGAGTTGGCGGAAGCCATTTCCAGAAGATTGGGCATTCAACTGTCAAAAGTAGGTGTTTATCAGTATTCTAACAAAGAAACTTCGGTAACTATCGGTGAAAGTATCAGAGATGAGGACGTTTACATCATACAAACAGGAACCGGTCAGCAAGAGATCAATGATTTTTTAATGGAATTACTTATAATGATCCACGCATGTAAAGTGGCATCAGTAAGAAGAGTGACTGCAGTGATCCCCAATTTCCCCTATGCAAGACAAGATAAAAAAGATAAATCAAGAGCACCTATAACGGCGAAATTGGTTGCCAACCTTCTACAAACTGCAGGCTGTGATCATGTTATTACAATGGATCTGCATGCTTCACAGATTCAAGGGTTTTTCCGCATCCCAGTGGATAATCTTTATGCAGAACCTTCAATTTTGAACTACATTAAAACAAAGACCGATTTGAAAAATGCGATCCTAGTGTCACCAGATGCAGGTGGTGCCAAAAGAGTAGCCGCTCTAGCGGATAAACTGGATTTGTATTTTGCATTGATTCACAAGGAAAGACAAAAGGCGAACGAAGTTTCTAGGATGGTTTTGGTCGGTGACGTGAAAGGTAAATCTTGTCTACTGATCGATGACATGGCTGATACTTGCGGAACCTTAGTGAAAGCCACCAGCACACTCATGGATCATGGTGCTAAAGAAGTCATTGCCATCGTGAGTCACGGTATTTTTTCTGGTGATGCTAGAGAGAAGCTAAAGAATTCAAGATTATCGAGGATCGTTTCTACAAATACCGTTCCAGTAGATCTAGATTCGGACATTTATGATCAAATAGACATTAGCCCAACCTTAGCAGAAGCTATTAGAAGGTTGCACAACGGTGAATCCGTGTCCTACTTATTTGCCAATGCTCCTGTGTAAGATGGCCTATTTCAACTGGGCTTTTATCTAAAGGCACGAACGAAATGAATTAATATTGAGTAAAAAAAAAAAAGGGGAAAAAAAAAAAATAAAACTTTAGTTTAAGCGTTGTCTAATCACTTTTTTCCTTGCTTTTCTACTTTCTTTTCGTTAGTTTTACCGTAATATCACCGTTTTAAGTCGTGTCGAAGTCCTTACCTAACTTTTCATAAAGTTAAAGAGTCTAGATTTTGGCCTTGCAGTTTTAACTGAAGTAGTCGAAGCCTCGCGTTCTACGTGGGGGACCGCAGGAGGTGCCATTGGAGGTTCCTTAGTGGTAGCTTCAACCGCCGGATTTGTCTCGGACATGGATGTTGTCTTTGAAGAATTGGCCCTCAACCATTCGTCATATTTTAACAATTTCTCAATATTTTCATCGTAGTGCTTCTTGCTATCTAACCCTGTTGAAGTATTTTCGAGGTAGAAGGGCAATTCTCTATAGAATAAAACGTACGCCGTCGTCAAAGTACTCGAGTCGCCCACAAAATCTAGCACCGTCTTTTCACTAACTGATTCAACCGTTTCATCATCAAATAATAACCAGCCAAAATTGTCATTTTTACAGAGAGAAACGTAGTGACCATGCTGCGGTCCTCCACCCATATGAACAACGATACCGGATAGTTCGTACTTTTTGCAAACAGAATTGGAATAAGTCGAACAAACGTCCAGCGTCAAAGGATAATGAACTTTGTTGAAAAGTTTTATGTTAGAATTCTTCGTTTCGGAATATTTGAATCTCTTCAAATGAAGGGCTAAAGTATGTGGTAGTTGTTTCAAACCAACGCTTCTTTCCGCTTCTTGCAGCCCACAACACACATTACAATAGAATTTATTGGGACCAGATAACATTTCACGTTGGTCAAAATTTTGCAGAAGTGCCTGGATGTCAGTTTCAGAATCATCTGGTACTTCGATAGGAAAATCTAGAAATGGCTCGTCTCTTGATGTAATATTATCACAAGTAAAACATTTCACTCTATTGGTTAATGTACCTTGGAATATATCCTTGATGAAATTGAGACTATGTTCTTCGTCATCTTTACCACTTTTTGCACCGTTGTTCAGATAATCGCTTAACTCGTTCAAAAGAAAGTTTAGGAATTCATGAGCATCCTGATGCATGGTAGTATTGAAAAGCACATTTTCTTTCTTTAAAATATCCACAAACTTGATTGGAGACACGACACCTGTCAATGCCAGATTTTCCGTAATACACTCAAAGATGTCTTTGAGACCAGTGTAAAGATTGGATTCTCCGGATTCGTGCAAAAGATGATCAACATTAAGCACGGGTCCTTTTATGAGAGCCGCCTTTTTCCTCTGCTCTGTGGATAAAGGATTGTTGTGAGAACTATGATGTTGCTGCAAATGCTGTGAATGTTGAGATTGCCGAGATTGTGGTCGTTGTAGAGTGAGTTTAGCAGTATGCGCTGTAGATGATGATAAATCATGACTTTCGACCGTGGAATGCTTCTCTATATCCGATCCACCTGTTTTATGGTTAGATGCGGCTGTTGGATGAAGTTCTGCAGGGCCATGGCTACTGAGATCATCATTCCTCCCCACAATAACTTTCTGGGTATTCTCATGTATTTTTTCATTACACGAGTTTGCAGAAGTAAGGGTAGCATGAACTGGTTGAGTTCCAGCAATTACTATATTTGGTACATTGGTATCTTTAGTCGAACCGTTCGTACCTTCATTGGGACGACTGGGTTTAGCTGATGGCTGATGACCATTTGATGGAGGTGGTTTATCACCTTCGATGTAAGGCTTATTGGAATTCTGATAATTACTGGAAGCAGATCTACTCTTGCTGTTAACAGTACTAGAATTTGTATCATCCTGATCATTACTCTCGTGATTGTTACCAATCTCCACACTCTTAATATTATTAGCACTTGTCGCCTGCGTATGTTCGTTTGTCACTGGATTATGATGTCCATTATTTGAACCTTCACTATCTCTCTTTGTATTCACGGCGTTGCCACTAACACCATTATTATTATTGTTGTTCGGACGATGATCAAAACTTGCTTCATTAAAAAATCTTGGTTTCCTCCCAGGCATATCAACCTTACGTTTACGCCTTGTATTAGAATTTCTTTCTGGATGTTGTAGCATTTGAATTCTAAATTCTGTCATATTGTAAAGACATTGTAAAACAGAGTTACAATAACAAGTATTACCAAAATTTTCAAAACCGAAGACTTTATTAGATCCATCACCATAGGGCATATTTTCAGTAGACGTAGTGAAGAGAATAGGTGGATCCATATCCATTACAGTTTCAATTGAAGTACTCAATAGACTGGGTAAAGTCTCATTGCCAGAATGGGTATCTCCAGGAGGAGGTCTCTCAGCAGCTGGTGATTGAAGTTTATTTGAATGTCCTGGAGATGTTACCATATTCCTATCTTTAGTCCTTATCGGCGTAGGTTTAGGAATTGGTTTAGATTCTGGGGACATCCTCGGTGTATGATAGGGAGTTTGACTTTGGTTATTCGAAACGTCAACATTATTACTAACACCAGACTGTTGAGATGAATTAGAGTCTTCCTTCGATTTCTTTTTCACTGAGAACCACCTTTTCAACATCCTTATTCAAGTCTTTGGGGGGGAGGGATGAAGGTGAAAGAGGATAGAGGGTTAACCAAATTATCTATGAAAAGAAAACCAACAATAGCGACGTACCGGTAGCGTATAATTTTGCCAATTGAATACTTGTATTGGCAGCAAGAATGAGATTTCTTTTAACTATGTCAGATTAAGTAGTTAATTTTGGGTTACCTTCTTGAATCAGTTCAGGCGACGCGGGTGCATCTAACAATCACACGTGACCGGTGGAATACAGTATTAATACAGATGAATGTAGTAATATTCGAAGTTAAGGCTGCCGAATTAACCCAACAGTGGTTACCATTTGAAAATTCATCTCCGGGAATGTGCTACTTTCTTTTTGCTCGAGAAAAATCGGTATTGATGTCATACGTCTGAGTCTGTTAAATGGATGTGTTGAATATATATGATCTTAGAAGACATGTATGATGGCCATTGGCGTA
Source organism: Zygosaccharomyces rouxii (assembly GCF_000026365.1). Classification (NCBI taxonomy): domain Eukaryota; kingdom Fungi; phylum Ascomycota; class Saccharomycetes; order Saccharomycetales; family Saccharomycetaceae; genus Zygosaccharomyces; species Zygosaccharomyces rouxii. The sequence goes on along the minus strand of NC_012991.1, from coordinate 273,438 downwards.
CAGTCTGTCCCCTCCCGATGGTAGATATACTGAACAAGCTGGAGGTTTAGCGGGAGTGAGTACTGGAACACCGATGATGAATCAGTTATATATGCATGATTAAGAGGCAGTTAAGCAGACATCTTCAAGGTGCTTGTAAAAATAGTAGGTCCTAGGTAACTACTCAACTATAAGCATCAACAGTTGTTTCCTCACTGTTCGTGTCAGTGAACGATTATGAACAACTACCATTTAAACGTATCAAATTAAACTATTTCATATTAAGATCATACAGTGTTTTGATATATCGAAAAAACCAAAAAAAAAATAAAAAAAATGGAAGAATAAAGACAGTATAATTCGTTAAAAGTTCAACGGGAGATTGATTTCATCGGCATCATCATTATTATAATCATTATTAATATTATTAATGTTATTATTGTTATTTTTGTTATTATTAGTGCTAAAATTTTTGCTCCATGTCCATGTCAAACCAACCAAGAAAATCGTCATTACTTGAGTTTCCCTCGAGCCACCCAGTGCTCTGTTGCTGAAAAAATGTATCTAGCTCGGAAAGTTGATTAATCGGATTCCTTCCTATACCGTTTAGTTCGACCGGAACATTAGACATACCATTTACATTAACAGTTCCATGGGTATTGGTATTGGTATTGGGATTGGGATTGGGATTGGTAGTGGGATTCGGATTAGTGGTAGATGCTGGCACTGGCTGATTTCCATTTAAAAAAAGGTTTAAATTAGGATAACTATCCAAATTTACCTTGGTACCGGCATTTCTGTCACCTCCAGAGCTATTATTAGTCAAGATAGTATTAGAATTAGTATCAGTAGAATCCTTTTCTTGTACCGGAGCCAAGGATCTGCTCAATGAGGATGGGAATGAACTATTGTGGATGTTGAATAGAGAGTTGGCATTACCTGGCCTTTGGTAAATGAAACTTGATGGTACTGTGGAGCCTGCTGAATGGGGTACGGCCATTGGTGATGGCGCGGCACTTGCCTCTCCTCCTGTTGGTTGTACCGGAGTACTATTAGATCTTTGCATGTTGGATTCATTCAAATATGTCGGCATGGTTTGTATACCAGATCCATTGATGCCGGCATTTCTTCTCACAGCTTTATAAACTAGGGGAGTCTCCAAACCCAAAGATTGTGTCAGGGGATCTGCAAAATTGGAAGAACCATTGCCCATCATTGGTTGCGTTGATGGACCATTTTCAGTGACAGCCGCAGTCGATCCATTAACAGGGTTAGCATTAGCTCCACTTCCCGAGACGTATTCCAAATTCACACTACCAGTTTCATCCAACATGGAAAGTGGGATACCGTTAATTTCCAAGATAGAACCATCCGAATTTCTCCTTTTCTCTGCCAAGTTCTTAGCATTGTTTAAAGCGGTCTCCGTGGGGACAAGCGTACTCACTGCGGTTCCACGAGGCGTCGTTTGAATGACGGTTTCAAAGTCTTCCTTTGAAATGTGGTTGTAGAATGGCAATGGATACAGCCTTCTATTGAATGCCGCAAATGGTGGATCATCGCCAAGAGCTTTACGTTTAGCGGAAGCTTTCTTCAAAGCATCTTCATTGTATTGAGGGTCCATCTCTCTTCTTCTCGCTTCATGAACACACCACACTAAATCGTAAAAAAGTGAACCTGTTAAATGTGACCTCATACGTGAAATAATCCCTTCTTCTTCAACAAAAACAGTCGGATGCGTAATTAAAACGAAATTCAATTTTTCCAAAACGCTTGCAGTTCTAGATATGTCATTTTCCACCCCAGTTGCCCATGCATTTAATTGATTTCTAAACAATCTATGCACCGTAACGATAGACTGCCTCGCGGAATCCAAATATTTTTCAGAAAGTAATGGCGTTAATTGCAACTTGAACAGGATCAATGCAGCATACGAAGCACTTTGTCTAATATAGATTGGTAATTCAATCAATTGTTGTTTCTCTAAAAGTTTCACCAATAGCGTTACAAGCTTGATAGCACATAAATAGGCTTCGGTCACGTATTGGCTTTGGTCTGTAGTCGGTGTTCCAGGCAAAAATGCAAAACAGCAAACCATCAGTTTCACGTACAAGTAGTAGATACAAACCGCGCTATCTCGTCCAAAATTCAGGGTCCTATCCAACCTTTCCAATTCTCTCTCTAAATTTCCCAGTAAGGTGGCACGATCTCTTGGTTCCATAAGACCATCGGGACTCACTACACTGGATCCCATCACTTTGCACAATTTGGCTTGAAAATGTGCCAAACAAATTAACCTACGGAAGTTCTGAGGTAGCTTAGTCTTTTTATTGTTGTCACTTGTTTTATTATGTTTATTGTCATAATTATCGTTAATCTTTAAATTATCATTACCACTTTGGAATTCGTTGTCATTAAATGTGTTCGTTTCTTCTTTCACTTGAGATGGCGACTCGTACTCTTCAGCACCCATTCGGGCATCTTCCACCAGATAGTCTGTTTGCGAGGTTGGCGGTAAACCCAAGACACTTGCCCAACAAAGTTCGGCAAAGAATATACCTAACCAGGTTCTTGTTCTCCATTTTTCAGCGTCAGGCATAGAAGTTTGAGTTCTGGTAAATTCAGAAATAAACTCACCTCTGTGCAACCCCAGTTGATATGAAAGACTCTTTGCCAATCCAACAAATCTGTAAGAACAATCATCTAAAACTTTTTGGTTTGGTAAGGGCCAAATGCAAAGGATTAAAAGGGCCTGAGTAATATATGTCGACCTAGGAGTACGAATCCAGCACGTTTCAATGGCTAATTGTTTAATTAGTGCAGCCAATTGGATGTACATAGAGGGCTCTGGATCGGATAAGCATGCTGTAAGCATAACAGTCCAGAACAAAAGCTGCGATTGTGAATACAACTCAGTTTCATTGTTAGTGCACATGATAGGGAAATGTGGTAAATATCGTGTCACAAATATTTCATGAAGTTCATTTGCCTTTTCAATGGAAATTCTTACATCTCCTATGACGAATTCATCAATTCCAGCATGAGGGGAAGGCAAAAGTGGGATAGCATTAGTAGTAGCTACTACAGGTGACTTTTTGCCATATGCATCATTATCACCTTCACTGTTATGGTTAGTGCCATTCTTATCACAATTATCATTATCATCATTACAATTAGTATCGTTACCATTAGTATTTTTATCGCTTTCTATCGATAACGGCACGTCATCCTGGCTGTTAGCAGTACTCCCAGTATCATGTCTTTTCGATCCACTATAAGAGTTTGTCATTGGTGACATAGACGGACTTGCCCTCTGAGAACCTGGTGTGTTGGTATTATGGTGAATATTACTATTATCATTATTACTTGGTGAATCCGTCCCCGTGATATTGCGGTTTCTTTGTAGCGCCATTTGCAAAACTAACGGAATATCTTTTTTGTAAATGTTACCGGTTCCATTATTTACATTTCCATTTTCATCTTTCGTATCTTTTTGCAACAAATGTGGCTTACTAGCGCCCAGGTACGTTTGTACAGACACTTTATCATGTTGTGGAGTCGTTCTTAGGGGTCTTTGTTGTAATTTCTGTGCAGGTTGAGTATTGGATAATTCATTAGCTTTAGTAACATCAATTGCCTTTAGGGTATTGATTAATTCTTGGCCCATACTGCTCTGCTGTAAGGCCCTTGCGATTAAACTCTCATTTCTAGTGAGGTATTCAATTTTTAATTTTAATTCATCAACATCTCGGCGTAAATTTTGTAACTGGGATCCCTTCTTTGGTCTGAACTGTGGATCGATCTGACAATTTAATCCCATCCTTTCGCATCGTAAACATGGTGCCGGAAAGTTGTCACTAGCATTGCATTTAATTTTATGTTGTCTGCAATGCGTACACGAAGTTACAGGTCTATGACCAGTAGAACTTTGGTTACCATTAGTATTGTAGTGATGAATAGATAAACCTGGCGGGTTATTCAAATATGATGATGTATTTGGCGTAGGAGTAGGTGTACTGTTATTACTATTAGTTGTGACTGGGAAAGGGACTTCTTCAGATTTACATCTTTGTAATTTTTTAGCTCCTTCTGAGAGTGGAACTGTTTGGTCATGGGATGTTGATCTTTTTAAAGGCAACTTTTCTAATTGTCTCTCTTCCCCCTTGACTTGTGGTGAATAGTTCATGATTCGTTATAATACTGTTATATGGAAGAACCTTGGACTGATAACAAAGAAGAGAAAAAAAGGGTCAAAGAAAAAAAAAAAAAAGGAAGAGGCTAAAGGAAATGTGGCCATGCACAGTCCTCAAATGATCGGCAACGAGTATGTCTATCAAAAAAAATTGTATCCTTCTCGAACCGATATTCTTTCCTCCAAAACTTATACTGCTCTTTTCTATGTGTAGAAGTTGAAGTTTAAATGCTCGAAGCTCATCGCATCACATCACCTTACTCTTGAGAAGAAAAAAAAAAGTTCGTAGATGACGACGCCAACAGTAATACCGAGAGTAACAGTAATAGTAATAGTCAATACTATTATAAGTTATACAGAATATTCATACGACCTTTTTACGAGTAGAAAACTAGGGACACTAGACTTAGGCCTTGGTGAAACGCAAGTATGGCTTCACGGTTTCGAACTTGCCGAATTTCTTTTCAGCTTCAGCATCGGAGACACTTGGTGGAATGATAACGTCTTGACCTTCTTGCCAGTCGATTGGAGTTACAACGCCCTTAGCATCGGTCTTTTGTAAAGCATCCACAACTCTTAGCACTTCAGCGGAGTTTCTACCGACGGATGGAGGGTAAGTGAAGGAGATTCTCAATTTCTTGGATGGATCAATCACAAACACGGATCTGATGGTTGAGACTGGACCCTTGCCCAAGTTCTTGAAACCCTCTTCGTCAACCATATTGTACAAGAAGGCAACTTCTTTGTTTTCATCTGCAATCACTGGGAAACCGAATTTGTTCAATTTAGAGATTTCTTCGATATCCTTAATCCATTCGTTGTGAGATGGGACACCCTCTACTGATAGACCAACCAATTTAACATTTCTCTTATCGAATTCTGGCTTCAACTTGGAGAATGCGCCCAATTCAGTGGTACAGACTGGGGTGAAATCAGCAGGATGGGAAAAAAAGACACCCCAGGAATCACCTAGGTAATCATAGAAGTTAATTTTACCGAAAGTGGTATTAGCATCAAAGTTTGGAACGGTGGAACCAATTCTCAATCTTGGTTGGTCCTCCTGTCTGAAAGAGCTAGTGTATCTGACGGAAGTTCTTAGAGGTAGAGTAAATGCCGGAGCAAATGACTTGAATGCAGCCTTTTGAGTTTGAAACAATGTACGAGTCAACATTTTGAAATTATACCTGGATAATGTACTGTAGTTCAATTTCTGTCAAACGGGATATACCTGTTATTATTTACTTGTTATCCTTTTATAATATCTCATAGATGTGCTTTTTTTTTCCACTAAAGTCCCGAAGGGTCATTGAAAGCCCAGCCATTCCACACTGTGACTCCTGATCACGTTACTATAAGGGAGGGAAGGGATGGAGGGCCAACTGTTGTAGCTAGAGGGATCTTATGGGGCAGGGAGATCTTGATTAAATTAATATAAGTTGTATGGGCCCAATCTGCCCCTGTGTTGGTACGTTAAGGGAAGCTCGACCATTGTTTACCCTAAAGGAGGGTAATAGTTTCATTTTGCTTACGTAGTTGTAGACACCACACTTGTCTGTAATTTAGCTCCAGGGTTTAGTACCAGACGGTAAAGTTGTTGCCCTGGATTTATCAAAATTAAATGGGAGAATGTGTCTTGCTGTAAAGATTGTTGAAGTTTTCTTTATCTCTGTTATCTTATCGAGAGTTTCATGCTCCTGATTCAGCAAGTTCTTCGGACCACAATATGCACGTAGAAGCATGTCAGATACAACTAGATATAGCGTTGTTCCAAAATGGCGTCATGCACTTTGATGACGTTTTAAGGGTCTCCCCCGCCTAGTGTCGGAGTTTTTCAATGCCAAGAGAAATATATTGTAGAATACAAGAGGTCGAGAGCTACACATGGAAATCAATGCTTTGTAGAAATGACAAACAGGACAGAATTCGGTACCTGTCCCTGTAACGGTGTCTCTCTCTACCTTTCACATTTTATTTTCGAACCCTATTTCTCGGAACATGGCCAAATTCTTAAAATGAAATTTCAGCTACAAGATGTTAATTGAACTATGGCATTTTGTGAAAACAACTGAAATATCTCAGCATGCATGAGAAACGTCTCAGTCACTCCTAGTGTGCATCTAGGCATACCATGCCATCCAACCTTTATAATACGTTGCCTATCTTTCTCGCTAAACATGCTAGAAAAGACACGACAGAAGCCAGCAAAGAGCCGCAGGAAGATATATGCACCCATTAAAGCAGCTCCAGAATTCAAATATGATGCTGCTGCTTTTCAGAATCCTGGACTCAGTCCTTGAATATTCCAGATCTTTACTCACAAAGCTTATTATCATCACTGAACACGAAGATATTAGCGGCTGTCCCTTCGCGTAAACAAACTCGAAAACATATACAAAGGAAAAACACAAAGGACAGAGGGTTCAGTAACAAGAAGAAAGCCAGCCGATAAGAAATCTCAGAAATGCTGGATCAGGGTTCTGGAAGCTCATGGAAAGACACAGGTAATGGGAAGGGACTTTCACGACCTTCTTCAGGTCATTTATCCTCACCCATATCATCTGAACCACATCAGCGGCACCAAATCGGATCCAATATAAAAGTATACGTGAGGTGTAGGTCTAGAAACCAGAGAGAAATAGATGAGAAGAGTAGTGTTGTAGTATCAACTATGGGACGTAAGGGGAAAAGTGTCATACTATCGAATCCATCAAGCCCCCTTTCACATCCGAAGAAGACATATATGTTTGATGAAGTGTTTGGTGCTGATAGCGACCAGGAATCAATCTTCACAGAAGTGGCTAAAAATTACATCCAAGAAATGCTAGAAGGTTATAACTGTACCGTTTTCGCATATGGACAAACGGGTACTGGTAAGACTTATACCATGTCAGGAGATATGAGCATTTGGGGGGATTTAGATTCCCAAGATAAAATTTTATTGGGTGAACATGCTGGGATAATACCGCGAGTTCTTGTTAATTTGTTTAAACAATTGTCAAAAGAAACTACAGAGCATTCTGTCAAAATCTCGTTCCTCGAATTGTACAACGAAAGATTAAAGGATTTATTAGCAGATAACGATAGTGATGAAGACAACATTAGAATATTTGATAACAACAATTCCAACGCTCATGGTGCTAGCAATGGTATGAGTCAGGTTAAAATGAACAAATCCAAGGTAAGAGCACCAACGTTATCAGGAGCTACCGTTTCTTCTTCAGCGAGTAATAGTTCAACCTCTTCCTCCTCCTCATCATCTTCAATAACAGTCAAAGGTATGGAGGAAAGGTATATCAAATCAGCTTACGAAGGCTTACAACTGTTGACTAAGGGATCTTTGAAAAGAAAAGTAGCGGCTACCAAATGCAACGATCTGTCTTCCAGATCACATACTATTTTCACTATTGTAACACATGTCGCTAGAACGGATCCAGTTAGTGGAGAACAATACGTGAAAATTGGTAAATTGAATTTAGTGGATTTGGCCGGAAGTGAGAACATAAATAGATCAGGTGCCGAAAATATGAGGGCTCAAGAGGCAGGTTTAATCAACAAGTCACTTTTGACACTAGGAAGAGTAATTAATGCATTGGTGGAACACTCCTCTCATATTCCCTACAGAGGTTCTAAATTGACACGGCTTTTACAAGATTCACTGGGCGGCAAAACCAAGACGTGTATTATCGCAACGATTTCACCGGCTCGAATATCAATGGATGAGACTGTAAGCACGCTAGAGTATGCGACAAGGGCAAAATCCATTAAAAACACTCCTCAAGTAAACCAATCCTTGTCAAAAGATTCATGCATCATGGAATATATTTATGAGATAGAACGGTTGAGACAAGAGTTGAAGGCATCACGACAGAGAGAGGGTATGTATATTACGCAAGAGCAGTATGATCTTTATGAGAGCAATAGTTTATTGGTAGAGGAACAAAAAGTGGTCATACAAAATATGGGGGAACAGATTAAAAGATTCAAGGAGAAATATGTGGAACAAACAAAATTAAGCAAAGAAGCACATAGACAATTCCAAGAGTCTCAAAAGGTCTGCGATACACTAAGGATTCAAAAGAAATTTATGCTAGAGACATTCGAAAAGTATCACACAACTTGTAAAGAACATGCAGCCCAGATTGATCAAATCCATTCAGACAATATATCATTGATAGAATCGCTCAGGGTAGAGCGTAACGAAATGTCTACAAGCGCGCTTGATAATGCTGGATTAATTTCTAAGATACTGACAACCATAGCAGAGCGTTCGGAACAATTGACCAGCTTGAAAGCAGATTTAGAAGTACGAATATCTGATTTCGAGCGTTTTTCTTCCAGCATGCTCTTAGATTTTGAAAGAAATGCCCTTTCAAGAATCAATCATTCTAGGGATGACCTATTATCTCTTGAGATTACAGACTCTCTCGAACAAATCCAGGCAATGCATAATTCTTTGAATGTTACTCTACAAAATATTCGTAAACCTTGGAAGAAAGAAACTGAAGCCATTTACTATACACATAAGAACATCATAGAAAATTGCGGAAATCAACTATATGAATACGTTGAAAAGCTAGAGAACTCGTTGGAGACAATTTGGAATCAGCTAAAAAAAACATCTATATCAGAGATGGGTGAATTGAGAAGATATGGTGACCAATACACTGACGACGCTCTGGCTCTAGTGCATAAAGAAAGAGAACGCCTTCAATTTTTGGAAAACGAGCTATTGAAAAAATCACAGGCTTTGAAAGAGTCAAATGAACAATTGGAATCTTTACAATCTTATTTCAAACACCATTTAATCAAAGAAAGGGATGAGATTTTACAAGAGACGTTCAAGGCTCTGAGGAACTCTGAGAGGCGTCACAAGAGTTTGGATGACCAAATGTTTGAAAAATCATCCGTCGTGTTGGCAAGAACCAAGGAGCAGATGCATACCGAGTACCTCTCAGGTGTTGGCGGTATAAACAGACAAAGCTCTGACTCTTTAACCTCTATCGATAAATCACTACAATCGTTCAAAAAGGAATATGCCTTATTGGGTCAGCAAAAAACAGAGAAATTGGATCAACTTGTGAAATATCGTTCCGTAAAACACTCCTTCCAGGAATTTTTGGATAAATTATCCAAATATTGCAATGAAAGATCTTCCAGAAACCTGTTGCAATTGCTGAAAAATCTCAATTCTCAAATATCATGGGGAGCAGAATCTCTGGGTAACGAAGTGAAAAGTATTGTTAGTGAAACTCGCCAAAAAATCCAAAGGAGCGTAGAACGAGACGAGTCCCAACTAAAGGCGGCACTACTAAATTTGGAGAATTTATCCAACTACATAAGTGATGTGTGCAGGGAAGAAGCACCACAACACTTCAAAGAGCAAGCAAACATACTTTCTTCTCATTGTAATAATGTGAATTCGGTAATATCTGGACTTGATGGAACTAATGAGTATCTTTCAGAAGTGAATAAGCCCAAGATCAAAATTGATGTGGACAACAAAATAACAAGAGAATTACCGCAGTTAGAGAGCCCCGGCGATTATAACGTTTACAGGAACAACAATGATCTTCCAAAAGGTGAAACTTGGCAGAATGAGGACCCATTGACCCAAAATTTGGTTTACAGTCCCAGTACTCCAATGCCCGTTCCTGACCAACCTCTACCAAAAGTATTGGTACCCAAGAGTATCAATTCCAGTGCCAAAAGATCACACACTTTACCAATAGAAAACAAGAAAAATCTCACCGTAGGCGGTTTTGGTCCAAATAATTTAAAAAGGAGATTTACTTTAGAACCTCCAAATAGGAATGACAAGGAAAATATAGGCGATAGTCGAACTGGTAAGAAAATTTGTAACAGTAGGAATGAGATTTGATAATGCAATCATTATGTAAGAGCATATATATAAATCTTAATTAGAATAACGTCCGGAATTCTATCCACCTACGTAGGGAAAGAAAAAATTGCCATCGAGGGTATAAACCTCGTTGTGCCTTGTATACTTTAATACCTCCTGTGCTTCAAAGCGGGTACGATTAGTCCATTAAATTAATATTAATAATGATAAGAAAAAACAAAAAACAAAACGGAATCAATCTTCCTTTTTATAAACGCCATTGTTCTGTCGTTCCACTTGCACAATTGGATAAGCAATATATCTATCATATTATGAGAAAAAAAGAGAAAGTAAAATAAAAATAATGACAACAAAAATGAAATAGGCACAGTTTCATTCGATCCTCGATTCCAGGATCATGGGAAAAAAGTAAAAATTATGATCAGAAAACAGCCACCAATGGTATGATTTTTTTTTTTTTTTTGGTTCTTGCTTGATTAGTTTGGGATCTTCATCTAGATTTAAATTACATTACAATGCAGTCTTTTTTCTTTCTATCCTTATCATTATCCGCAGGTGTGTTATTAGCCTTCGGTAAAGATAGGGCGGCAGGTTGAGTTTGAAACCTATTTATCTCAGACTTTTTACCTTGGGATGAAGATGGTTGTGAAGGTACGCTCTGCGTATTTCTATGAGCACCCACCCCAGCTGTCGAAGTAGGTGGATCACTTAACACTTTAAATCCACTTTCACCACTATTTGATAATTCTCGTTGAGAAGTACTATTAGTAAATAAGCCTGGACTGGAAGAATTTCTCATGGAATAAGTAGATCCATTATCACTATCCAAATTTTTAAACAGACCAATAGTGTTAATACTTCTTGATTTTCTATGATTTTTCTTTTTGTTAACAGTTAATCTATCCTCTTGACCCATTGATTTTAATTTACTTATAGCACGATTATCCTTATTTTGTGCAGCTTTTTCATACCATTTCAATGCATATGCTTCATTAGGTTCACAACCTTTACCCTTTTCATAAAAATACCCTAAAGTAAACTGTGCTTTTGGATATCCTGCTGTTGCAGCTTTCAATGCCCATTGGAAAGCTTCATTTTCATCTTTTTCAAACGCTGGCTCAGCACCTAATAAATACCAAGCACATAGAGCAAGCATTGCTACTGGATCACCTCTTAGAGCAGCTTGTGTATAGTAATGAATTGAAAGGCTTGTATCTTGTGGTACCACTTCATTACCAGTTTCATAAATTTGACCCAGTAAAGTAGACGAAGGCACATGGCCAAGAGATGCTGCTTGAATGTATAATTCCATGGAATATTTCTCATCGGGAATAACGATATCCAGAAATCCCTTCTGATAAATTTTGGCCAATTCATAGGGTGCGGCGCAAGTTAAATCATTAGCTCTAGCAGAGGCACGAGATAACCATTTAATACCATTTTGCTTTGTATTAACATCAGTTCCCAAGCCCATACGACCGTAAAAAGAATAAAGTCCCAATTTGTACATTGCAGATGGATGGTTTCTACTTGCAGAAAATTTAAGAAAATCTAATGCCTTTCTGGCATCTCTTGTAGTACCTAAACCCTCTTCAAAACAATGCGCCGTTCTATAAGCACTCTCTACATGACCATGTTTGGCAGCCGCTTGAAATAATGTGAATGCCTCTCTATTTTCCACTTTACCAAATGCACCTGAAGCATAAGCATCACCTAGCAAATACTGAGCATCTGAATAACCTTTGGCACTTAGTTTTTTCAAATAGTGTTGGCCCTCCTTTAGAAATTTTTTCTTTAATTGAGCTTGCGTCATACTTTCACCATCACTATTACTTCCCACCAAAGTGTTTGAAGATTCCATAGTTAGCGCAGTTTGTAACATGTATTGCGCATAATTAAACAGAACGGTAGCATCTTTCGACTTCTTAACATTTTGTCTGTACATTTCAATGGTCTTTAAACGTGATACTAATGAAGCATTACTTCCAGGACCCAAGTAACGACTCACCAGTTGATGTGACATATCAGCAGCAGACTCGTTCGTTGATGTCAGTTGGGTATCAAGGCTACCATTAACCATATAAAGATGAGAAAGGTCCACGGACAGAGATTTATTCTTGTGAAATCCACCAGCACCAGTGCCACCAGCGCTACCGTGAAATTGACTCGAACTATCTGAAGGACTTGAGATAAACCCTTGAATTTCATCAGATGAGCCAAGTGATAGAGATGAAGGCTGTCTAGTATTAGTTGGCCTGGGTGGTGGTCCTACCGTCTGTAACCATTTTGTATTGTCATATGATTGGAACTGCGGTGAAGGTGGAGATGGTGATTTTGCAGCGGGTGGATCTGAAGCTTCTAGTACCGGTGATGGTGAATGCTTAGCACTCAAAAAATCATCATTCGAATTTGTAGCGGATGGTGTGTCCTTCAGATCTTCAAACACATAACTTTGAGATTTGAGGAAATGTCTCTTGTATGGATGCATTGCTCCCGCTCCAGTAGGGGCTTGAGTGGCAGAAGCAGAAGCAGCAGCGGCAGCAGAACTCATCAGGACTACAAACGAACTTCTTCCACAGGGCTTATTGATTAAATTTTAAAGTCTAAGTTTTAAGTTCTAGTGTTCTCCAGATTTCCACTTCACAAAAGATGAATTTAGAAACATGCGCCATAACGCGACACGTAATTAGCAACACGGCGATGAAATTAGACGAAAAAAGTATAACTAACTTCCGCGGATACTGGAGGCATACGGGCAATTTTTGACAAGAATTGAGCTGTAGCATTGTAGTCCACATATTCGGTAGATTCCTGTAAGTTTTTCACCGGTAAGAATTGATCAATTTATGGTCGAGATATTTACGCACTGCGTCTTATATAAATTATTCATCTTCTTCTCTTGGATCACCTACACCGTCCTCGTAGATGGCAAATATGCAATCAGCTTCTGGTAAGCATGGTGAGTCTACCACTTTGCACAATCTTTGACAACCTTTACCCTTTCTAAAACCTAATCTCGTTGTTGAAGAATGCGCCATAATATTACCACCGATTGGTTTTTTTGGATCAGGATTGAAACTCATACCACCGTCCACCTGTGCTACAACTTGATTTGTCACTACAACAGCGACACCGAATTGGTCCGCTAACCTTTGTAACGCTCTCATAAATTTGGCTAAATGCATTTGACGCGCACTCAACTCACCTCTACCTGAAAAATCTGTCCTGTAAAGTGCCATTACGGAATCCACAACCACGAGTGAAAATCTCGATTCGCTCATCATCTGAGCCGCAGCGTCAAGTAGTCGTATTTGATGGTCTGCATTGTAAGCTCTTGCATACGCAACGTTGTTAAGCGCATCATCGGGATCTAACCCAAACCGTTGAGCGATGGAAACCAATCGCACCGGTCTAAATGTACCTTCAGTATCGATGTAAAGGCATTTACCTTCACCTCCACCAACGTCCAGAGGTATCTGACATGTCACTGCTAAAGTATGACACAACTGAGATTTACCAGTTCTGAATTCACCAAAGAGTTCAGTAATCGATCCAGTTTCCATACCACCACCTAATAGGGTATCCAAATTTTTAGAACCTGTTGTAAGACAAATCATTTCAGAACGGCGCAGATGGAAATCTGCCGCAGTAACAAATCCCATGGGTACTAGTCTAGCGGCCTCATTTAGTAGACGATCAGCTTTCGCTTCAGATATACCCTTGATTTCCATTAGTTGCTTTCTAGGAGCGTATGCTACGGCTTCAGCGGTATGTAATCCAAATTCACGTAGTTTCTTAAGATCTGAGGTAGTAATACCGTTGACCTGCAACTTTTCTAAAGGTACGAATGACGCTAGTGCCATATCGTCTTCCATATCTTGTTCATCTTGAGCTCCTGGTGGCAAAGAATCTGGTTCGGCTGCTATGCTTGGATTCCCATTTGCAGAAGCAGTACCGTTAGTATTGCTGGCATTAACCGTAGCACCTGAATCCTTTGCTAGGCTTTCCACACCACCACTTGGTTCTACACTCTGACGGTTTAAACTGTCAATCTGGGACTGAGGCATCGAGGAAGGATCTAAAGGAGCTGTTGATAGAAGGGAAGCAGCGTTTGCTGATTCTTGGAGGGCTTGTTCGTGCAACTGTTGGTGTTGGAGCTGTAATGGGTGGACTTGAGACATCTTTTACTTTGAATTCAACTTAGATCTTTGATGGAATGGCTCTAGTTTGAATCTGCGATGTTTTGTCCCATTGCTTCGTCTTGTTTCGGAAATAACGCGACGCGTAAACAAAGTTTTCAATAACAACCCAGCGAATCTACATAGTAAAGGCATCTACAGAAACCTTGAGAGTTGCGAAATCAAATAGGTACAGTAGTTGGTGAGATTGGATAACCTCTTATTAGGGGAGACCATATGGTCTTCAGCGTGAAGTTCAGCAAATCACTGTATACGAAAGATGTTATTACATAAGATGCACGTGAAAAGCACGTGTCGTATGATGAGAAGGGTATCCAATAACTAACTAGTATTGGAAGAGGACATTTACTGATCCAATGCACCCGTTTTCATGTCGTCTTTTTGGGCATATACGATTTCTATGTATTCCTTTTGTTAAAATAAGAGTCACGTGATAGAGGCATACCACCTGAAATGGAATACTGCTTTATGTTTCAATTCTCCCTTCATTTTAATGTATGGAATGCAACTAGAGACTACTTTACTACCGGTTTAAAAGCCTCCTCTCTTTTCTGTCCTCTCTTCGTTTCTAATGGAGGCTCGGAGTAAAATCTGAAACAAGTCTCACTTGGACAACGAAAACGGCTCGTAAGGCGCCAGAAATGTCTTCCGTTGTTATGTCTATGCGTTGTCATTGCTCATCACAGTTTCTTGGCGTGTTCTACTGACTACCAAGGCGTAAATCACCGTAAATCGTACATCGAAACCCACACTACGGAGTTGCAAGAAGTTGACACTTTTAAATTTCAATATTCATCTTGACGAAATGTAGTATTCATAGACTGATTATTCATGATTCCCTGGCGTCTTTGTTTTGGGTCGTCTGTATGATCTCATAGCTAGTACTAATGAATCAACTTTTGAAGGTAACCTTCTTTTACTGCAACAAACAAACAAAAAGAAGAAGAGGTTCATAATAAGGATGAATAATCTTTCATCTCAAAATATTGGGACTAGCTTAGACTTCCAAGAGTCACCTGGGGAGTTTGAAGAAGAAGAGGAGAGAGAAGAGGACGATTCCTCAGAAATTTCATCACTCCCGCCTCTTACACAAGTAGCCACAGCTAGCCCTCGCATGATAGTATCACCCAAAATGCAAAACATACATTTGATTATTCAAAATGAGGATAATGACTCTAGTGAAGTTAATACGCCACATGAGGACTGGCATGCAAATCTTGGTCTAGGTATACAGAGTCAGCCTTTGCGAAATGAGAGGAACGTTGAAGAGCACTATAGAACAAGAGCTAAAAGACAAACGATTCTATGGGCAGAGAATCAAGCAGAAGAAGATACAATGACTCAGGAAAGAGTAAGAGCTGAAGCTGAATTGCAGGTTAAGTTTGAAGGGGCTCGAGCTAAAGCTGAAGCTCGAGCCGAAGCCGAAGCATCCTCCAGAGCTGGGCTATCAACGGGGGTTAACGGTGCAAACAGAACTGTAGAGGATACCAAAAGTACAGGGGAACAAGATGAAATGACCAGGAAAACAGCAGAACGTGAGAGAAGGTTAAGGGCAGAAAAGGAAAGGTTGCTCATCGAGGAAGATGCAAGAAAGAAAGCTGTACAGGTCAAATTGGAGAAAGAAAAAGAAGAAGAAGAGGAAGGAAAAGCAGCTGCAGGAAGAACAACAGCGGCACCAGAAACTCCAGAAGATCAGGAGGCACAGAGGATTGCAGTTGAAATTGTCCAAGGGATATACAAAAAAATTAGTCACACAGAATATGCCAATTTTTTGGGGACAAAGGAAAACCACAGAATTTTAAAAAGATTCATCATACTGTTAGAGCCACTACCGAACTCTTTAGTGTTGTCACTTTACAAATTAGTCACCAGGATATATTTTATTGCTGAAGCACAGGCCATCGATCGAATTTTAGAGGAACTAAGTATACGATGGACTACCACAAATCCTGCGACCCACTGGGGATCTCATTACAACTTGTGTCACATCGTTCTTTTCTCACTTTTAATTCTGAACTCTGATCTACATAACGCAGAGAACAATCAACCTAAGTTCTCGAAGGAGGAATTCACAGAAAATACACTATTTGCTGTAGAAAAAGAGAGCTCTAAATCGAATTTTGATCTTGCCCAACATGAACCGGGCATTCGTGAGGAATTAGGCGTTTATTATGAAGCTCTCAAGTATATGTCTCTGCCGCTATTGAAAAAAGATGAAAATAAAACAAATGTTAGAGACTCTAGAGATTCTAAGGACACTAGGATTCGAATAAGAAGGAGGAACTCCAAGATGTCTACTAGAAGCCAACTTAACAACAGTACAGAGAACAGTTCGTCCGATGACGATACCTCCGTCATCTCAAGTTCATCCCCATCTGCCAGAAGAGAACCTCATTATACTTCAAATTGGAAATTTCATCATAATAAACCTTTACCGCGCCTTTATCGAAAAGAACCACTTGACGAGGTATTCGTTTTTAGCAATGGAACTTCATGGTGCGTGGATTCAGGTATAAAGATGAATGAACGTGACCTGGCATCATCTTCTAACAATAAATCCACTGCACAGAGAACAACACGATCACGTATACCCTCCTCTGCCGGTGGCATTTTCCGTTGGATTACTAGATCCAAATCTAAATCTCTATTGCATGGGAACAAGTCTCCAGTTGCTTTTTTTGACGGCAATACCAAATGGATTAATGTCAGATGTAGAGTATGTGAAGGAAGAATCTATGTTTTCAAACACTATCCACCCAGCATGGGGCCTCAGAACTCTATGCAAGATTTAGATGGAATGAAAAAAGCTAGTGACGTCTATTTCGTATGTTCACTCTACGAATCCCTAGCGACTTTGGTACAGGATAATGTTGTTGTCAATAATAACCATGAACCCTCTCGTCGTGGTGATTTGGACCAAAGGGGCAACTTCACGGTTATCATACCGGCTTCTCTCCACAGAAAGAAGACTTTATTAGAATTCCAAACTTCAAATGTCGAAGAGGCTCAAAGATTCGTCCAATGTGTCAATTTTTGGGCGGCACGACTAACGCCAGTTCCCACCGCACAATTTGAAATTGTCTCCAATGAGGAAAACGGCTGGAGCCCACGGGTCCTCTCAGGCGATTTACCTATTGAAACTCTCGAAACTCTATACCTGAGCGATTGGAGACCTTTACTATCGATTAGCCATCTTTACAGTGAACAGGAAAATTCTACGGAGGAAACTAATATGGTGGACAAGATAGAAGTCCTAGAAAGTTTTGCGGAATACTTGCAACGGACTATCGATTCTCATAACACGGTGAAACCACTAATGATCTCCCGCTGGCGACGTACTAGAAACTTCGAGAGAGCAATGGACAATTGGAATAAAAAATACTTGTACTTGAACGAACTTAACGAAAGGACTTCCGTCTATTTGAATGCGCTGCAATTAGCACAAAGGAGTGTTAAACATTGATAACATTACGAATTAAAGGAACACATTTAAAAAATATTGTAAAGATAATATTTGTATATATGTATAACTATGGCATGGAAATCTGTAGGTCACGTGATAATCACGTGTGGTGCATTTTCATTTTCTCGCCTCTGTAAAGGGCTAATATTGGTGGCGAACCCAACCCATTAATGTTACTGTATGACGTTCTACAACGACTTACCAGCGCTCTTAAGAGACCATTGTAAGTGTTACTAAGAATTCAGTTGTTATTCTACCTACTATAGATTTACCATGAGTGATCCAAGTACGATTAACGGTGGTGTTTGCGTTGCAATGACAGGCAAGGACTGTGTAGCCATTGCATGCGATCTACGTCTGGGTATGCAATCACTGGGGGTCTCCAACAATTTTGAAAAGATCTTTAAATATGGCCATGTGTTTTTAGGACTTACAGGATTAGCAACAGATGTGACAACTTTAAGTGAAACCTTTCGTTATAAAACCAACCTATACAACTTGAAAGAGGATAGACCAATCGAACCAGAAACTTTCACACAACTAGTATCCTCATCCCTTTATGAGAGAAGATTCGGACCATTCTTCGTAGGACCTATAGTGGCGGGAATCAATTCAAAGACGGGTAAACCATTTATTGCTGGGTTTGATATGATTGGATGTATTGATGAAGCCAAGGATTTCATTGTAAGTGGTACAGCTTCAGACCAATTATTTGGTATGTGCGAATCTTTATACGAACCAGATTTAGAACCTGAAGACCTGTTTGAAACCATTAGTCAATCGTTGCTGAATGCTGTGGATCGTGATGCTCTTTCAGGTTGGGGTGCCGTAGTATACATTATTCAGAAGGATAAGGCGGTTAAGAAGTATCTAAGAACCAGACAGGATTGAAAAATAGTCGTACACAGCATTATTTACACGGTATAATAAGTTCCTTTTAATTTTTTCTTCCTTCCTATTGCTTATTACTTAGAACCTTTCAACTTGTCAGAATGTCTCTCTAACAACTTTTTTAGAACCAAATCTTCACCATACTCCTCTTCGTCCATCTTTTTCCATTTATTCTCAAGGGCTTTACGTTTCTCCCTCATGATAGCTATCTGTTCCTTTTCACCGTTCTTTCTAGCTTCGTGAAGACATTTAGATAGTGCTTCTTTCTCAATATCACAAAGACCAAACATTCTCTTGTAGTATTCTCTTTGATGACATTGATCTAATGCCTGAATGAAATCAATACAGCTGTCGAATCTTTTAGCTTCTAACTGGGGATGCATCGGCGATGGCTATTCTTCTGGTATATTATCTTTTGTAGGGATTAGTGATAATGAGCTTGTAATTTTTCAAATCATCGAAAAGGTTAATATTACACTACATCTACACAACTAGTACCACAATTGATATAGAAAGAAAGATCAAATGAATAATGTACAATTTTCTGAGAGGCAGATATCTGCCTTTAGCCATGAGTACAAAATCAGACGAAAGCGTCAGATGCTTAGATTTTTCTGTGCAACTGCATTGACGCTTGTATCCTGTAGAGTAGCATACAGAGGAATGCTAGGAAGAAAGTGTATGTCAATCATAACTGAGAGTTCTCTACATTAACGCATCATACTAACTATTTGATTCCAGATATACCCAATATGTTTCAATTGAACTACAAACCTCCACCTTTCTCTTACAAGGGAGAAGCTGCTAGTGCGTTAGTTCTCGGTACAGGACTAGCAACTGGTGGACTTACCATGATGGTGTTTGGAGGGTGTTGGATTGCAGATATCTCTACTTTCCCAGAATTTAGTTACAAATTAAAGCGACTCATGGGTCAAGAATCAGACTCATCGCAGTTGCCAATGGACACAGAAACTTCACAGATCGTAAACCAATTGGAACAACTACTGAATAATGATAAGAAATGAAGGTATGCAATTCAAAATACAGAACTACGGACTTGGTATTCTTATGGCCAACAGCACGTGAAATTCAGCTGACATGTACATAATAACATTATACAAAGCGATACTCTAAGTTGGGATGTCCCCGAGATCAAGCTATTATCAAATTAACTCTTGGATAAGTAGGATTATAGGTGATTACAAGCGGGTAAGGCAAGACCTGAGGAATCTTTTGACCAACCTAGCTGGTCCTTAAATGATGAATACGGTCCCAGATAGTCTATCAATCAGTAGTCCGAAGGATGACGAAGGGCGTTCCCGTTCAAGCACATTGAACACTTTACCCACAGACGGATCCAATCCCACTTTGAATGGCAGTAGTAGTTCCAGTGGTTTGCACCATATCAATACCAACCAGACCATTAGTAGCAGCAATAATAATAGTAAGAAGCAACGGCAAAAGTTAGTTCTATCGACGTCATTTCTTTCCACCAAGAGATTAGATAATGTCCCGCCTTCACCTGCCAGTCCACTCCAGGGGAAGAGGCCTACTACTAGTTTAAACAAGGCATTGCAAGGATTGAAAACTGAGATAAATCAATTACAGCAGCAACTGAGTGAAACTCGCAGGAGTAAGGAAGAGGCAGAGCATATACGGGATTCTACAGGATCTGAGATCTACTCTGGTGCATATTCTACAGACCATTTACAAAAGCATTCCATGCGAATAAAGGCTAATACACAGATACGTGAATTGGATAAATTTATCAAGAAGATGGAGAAGAAAATTGCAGACTTGAAACTACAGTTCGAACACACGAAGAGATCAAGAGAATTGTATTGTGTACGAGATCATCCCAGATCACTGCCGAGAGAAGATATCCCAGTGGGACTTAGGTCACCACAGGAATCTGTTAAGGAACATTCATTGGAACAGACTTTAATGGCTCATGATAGTCCAGTACCACAAGAGGATAATTTTACCCTAAGGAGTTCCCATGATCAGCATGAAACAACGTTATCTGATGACCATTCATCAGAGGTACCGACAGAGAGTGATGAGGATGAACCCAATGCTAAAAATATTGAGACGGCTACTTGGCTCGTTAGCGGATACATGCAATCTCTCCAAGATAAGAATTCTCCAGCAGATTTTGTTTTGAAGAAATCAAATGGATTAGTGACCCTTTTAAAGCAACATCCAGAGATAAGAGGCAATCTACTATTGGATTCGTTCATATACACAATACAAGCTATGCTTTTGAATGAGGATAGAGTCGTAGTTTCATGCGGTTATCGTATATGCCGATATCTGATCGATGGCGAAGAATTCATCCAGGAGATGTTACGGCTTCACATAGACGTTTGTCTGATAATGTCGTTTGCCAAGGATTTTTCATTTCAAATGGAGAGGGAACAGGCATTGAGATTGGTAAGAACATTTCTGGAGCACCGCGCTGGTATTACATTGGGAATAGTACAGGCCGTTATCAGTTGTGTGGAGAAACAAGAGGATCCACTAAGAAATATGGCTATAGAAACATTGCTTGAATTTTGTTTTGTGTGTCCGGAAGTGGTGAGTGAATGTCATGGTATGCGTGTATTGGAAGGGATACTGCAAGATCCACCTTTCCCCATGGCTTCTATCATACTCGACACAATTCTACAATTAATGTCGATGCATGCTACAAGAGTCCATTTCTTAAACGATTTTGACATATCAGTGCTAGTAACTAGTTTTTCAGATACAAATACCAAATCAGCTTTGAACGTGGAAAAGATGCAAAACACATGTCTGTTAATCACTAAAGCGCTTAAAGATTATAACGGGTTCATGTTATTTTCCATGGATAACTTCAAACCTTTAAAGGAATTACTTTCATTTTTCCAAGTACCCATGTGTGCTCAATATCTGATTGACATTTTTTTAGATGTGCTTAGGATAAAACAACTTTCCTACGATAAGAATAGAGCCCATTTCAAGCAGGTATCCTTACACTTCTCCCGAGAATCAATGCTTATAAACCAGCATATCGCACTTTTAATCCTCATGATGTACCATAGTAATTTCGGGGGACAAATTTGGGCCCTTATAGATCAAAAGAAGGATCAAGGTGTGAGTTCGACGTTGATTTCAAAAGGAAGATTGTTGCTTGCTGAATACATTAACTTGGCGGCAAATTTGTTAGATGTCAATGTCTTTGATGTTAAAGGACTACCCCCCACTTGGGAACCGCTTATTTATGATGAGACCTATCAGTTTGGTAAGCTGACTTACACCATGAATCGAAATAGAAACAAATTGGGCGTTGCAGGAATCGATTATGGTAAACCAGTCAAGAGTTTTTTGCAGAATATGACTGTAGGGACTTTAAATCGTGAAGTGGATGACATTAAATTCCGGAAAATGGTTTTCGATTCTAGGGTCTTACAGACAAAGGAATTCAATCTTTGGAACTGGAACGTGATACAGGAACTTTTAGAAGGTCCTTTATTAAATGACAAGCACTTGGATGAACTAGCGAGGTCTACCAAATTTATCAGAAGGCTTCTCATTTTTTACAGACCATTGAGAATGAGGTTTGCCAATGTAAACCGGGGATCAAGACTTTCTCAGAGGTACGTTCAAGCAGGATGCCAATTCTTCCACATGCTTACATCCTCGACTGTAGGTATGAGAATATTTATGGATGATACAAAGATTATTCCTCAATTAGCCTCTTTATTGTTCCGAGCCATGGAGGGACATACGGTAGGAAACATATTCAATTTAAGATTATTATCATCAAAGATGGTGGTCGGTTATTTCAAATTCATTGGTGTTCTAACCCAGTCAGGAAATGGTATAGCTGTCTTGACGAGATGGAATTTCTTCACGGTAATTTACAAAATGTTCCAACCAAAGTCCAAAATTTCTTCTACGTTTTTACTTCTCACACTACCTGAATTGGATCTTAGATATTCGCGTCATTGTAGAACAATTATGAGTAAGGCATTGGTGAATTCAGACAAGCACACTAGAATCAAGGCCACCGAGTATCTGGGGGAAAAATTGAAGAGCTTGTCCTGTTTAGATGATACTGCTACCCAAGATTCCGAAACTTCCAAGGACAATGATCTCCTGAGAAGATATATCGTGGAAATGTTAACGAGACAGCTGTACGATTTGAGTCCTCAAGTCGTAGCTATTGCCGATCAGGCGTTGTATGAATACGTTGTGAAAAATGAAAGTTCACACAAATTGGGATCCTCGTTACATACCTCACTCAATCAACTGGTTTTCATCAGATCACCAATCATTTTTGAACTACTAGGAACTAAGAATGGATTCCAACTTCTCAATGAAATTAATTTTGTACAAGAGGAGAGAAAGTCATGGCTGGCGACCAAAAACAAGGAATACGTGTTTCTTGTTGAGAACTTTCTTGATTATAATCAACATGGTACTTTCAGTAACTCTTCTAGAAGAATGACTGGTATTGATCGCTTACCTCAACATTTTTATGAAAGTCTTGCAAAGACAGAAGATGGGATAACGTTGATCGGACAGAGCAGAGATTTAGCTACATTTATCAGTATTATCAAGGCATTTAGACAAACTCTGAAGTATCCAGAAGATGCCCCCGTCAATGATATTATCAATTTGAAATCTTCACTGTGGTGTGTAGGATACATTGGATCCACAATGTTGGGAATAGGACTTTTGGATGAATATTCTGTTGTGGAAGATATGATTCAAATTGCATACTACGCCAGTATCACATCTGTACGTTTTACAGCACTCTTGGCTCTGGGATTGATCAGTAAGACTACCGAAGGATGCGAGATTCTAGACGAAATGGGATGGAGTTGTTGTCTTAACGTACAAGGCTCACCAATGGGTATAACTTTCCCCAGTCGTTTGGATAAATTTTTGTCTTACAACGAGAAACGTTGGATTGCACAAGGTGAATACAAAGAACCTATAATTGAGTTTGATACTAAATTTGGGCGCATGCTTGGCGATATCAAACCAATAAATCTGAACTTGCGTGTTTTACTCGATGAAAAAACTATGATGGAAAATCCATTGGAAGACGGTTCTTTACAAGATTTAATGAAGACCGAGGAAAGATTTTATACCAAAGCTATATTAAACCAACAGCGCCAATACAGCAACGAAGAAGAAAAGATAATTGACGAAGTGCTTACAATAATATCACAACTGGGGAATCACATCCTATCAGGTAATGCAATTAAGGGAATTACGGAGTTGAATAAAAAATACGGTTCAAGTTTATTTGAAAGCGAAATCATGTTTTACAAGATTCTTGACATGATGGCTCAATACAGGTTTAAACCTCATGTTCGAAAATTTCTATGTGGACTTTCCATAAACAAGAAGGCACTAGAAAATGTAATTAGAGTTGAGAAAAGGAGGAATAGTACGAAGCAATGTTAATGCATATTTTTTTTTTTTTTTTTTAAAAAAAAAACCGTTGTATTATTGTACATCTCTATGTAATAGAGGAGTATCCTTATACAATTTATAAGAATCTATTAATTCTGTTGGTATCGTGATTTCTTGATTTTCCTGTGACAGTTTTTCAAGGAGGTTTATTTGGTCGTTATGCCACTGGAATCCCGGAACTCTTTTGAGAGACCTATTGGATATGAGACCCGGAGTTTCTGCTGTCTCACCTTCCAACTGATCTAAAACCGAACATATACTAGAAATCTTTCTTAGCAGCGTAGTATACTCTTTCTTTAGAGTGGTCTCCTGCTTTACCAGTTCATCATTCCGAGACAGAACCTTCTTGTAATCAGTTTCTGATGAACCTGTAGGCTTACCCATGCTGAGTATGAGCAGGGGGAACACCAATACAATGTTTTCCCTTTCTTACTCTTATCCTTTAGACTAATTGATGATATTAGTTACACGGCCTTGCAGTAAGTAGTGCGCTAAGCTACCCGGACAAAGCATGAAAAAGGTCTTTACTAGTGTAGAGGGCGATAATACGTGGTCGAGTTCGCTTCCAATGTCAAGTTAAACATGATTAGCATAAAATGCCCAATTGCTGATGTCGTTTTTGAAGCATAACCTTGAATCTAAGCGCTCAGCATCACACTACAGTATCACATGATATTCACGTGGTTTGCTATCTTTATCAAAAAACGTGACATTGCACTGTGCTTCGTACATAGTGTGGTGGCTTTCAAAAAATATCACACCGCTTTCACACCGGTCGGTGTTAGGATCAATTTTGAAATTTTCAACATTCGTTCAATCGATGACTTCTTTTTCAATCATAGTACAACCCAGTAGTAACACGTACATGAACACATTAAGCAACTCTTGACCAATTGAATCGGTAATACAACGCCAATTGTCTCTTGTCTATTTACTGCAATTTCCCTTTATAATATCTTCCGCCACCATAGTGCTTAAACGAATCCACACTTTTTGTGTGATAATTCCAGCTGATTTTAATGCAGCAGAATACTCGTAATACTATGGATTACTATGAATCAACCTCATTGCATGTGATTATTGTGTTATGCGCGAGCCGTACCGTATTTAATTCTTGCAAAAATTTGTGAAGTATATAAAGGGGCACTATACTCAACACTTTCAGTACCCTACCTTCTGGTCAATTCATTTTATATTAAAGTAGTACAAGTTATCAAGAATCTACAACACACAATGGTTCAATCTGCTGTACTTGGTTTCCCAAGAATTGGTCCTAATAGAGAACTTAAGAAGATCACTGAATCTTACTGGAAGGGTAAGGCTTCAGTTGATGAATTGCTAAAAGTTGGTAAGGACATCAGAGTTGCAAACTGGAAATTGCAGAAAGATGCTGGTGTTGATATCATTCCATCTAATGATTTCTCTTACTACGATCAAGTTTTAGACTTGTCATTGTTGTTTAATGTGGTCCCAGAGCGTTACACCAAGTACGATTTACCACTATTAGACACTATGTTTGCTATGGGTAGAGGTTTGCAAAGAAAGGCAACTGAAACCTCCAAGGCTGTCGATGTCACAGCATTGGAAATGGTTAAGTGGTTTGACTCCAACTACCACTACGTGAGACCAACTTTCTCCCATTCCACCGAATTCAAATTGAATGGCCAAAAGCCAGTTGATGAATATTTGGAAGCTAAGGAGCTAGGTATCCAAACTAGACCAGTTCTATTGGGTCCTGTTTCTTTCTTGCTTTTGGGTAAGGCTGATAAGGGTTCTCTAGACTTGGAACCATTGTCTCTTTTGGAGCAATTGTTGCCTCTTTACAAGGAAATCTTGTCTAAGCTACAGGCTGCTGGTGCCACTGAAGTTCAATTGGATGAACCAGTTCTAGTGTTGGACTTGGAAAAGTCTGCTCAAGATGCTATCAGAAAGGCCTACGAATACTTGGGTAAGCAATCTGGCTTGCCCAAGATTACTTTGGCTACCTATTTCGGTACTACTTTGCCAAACTTGGACTCTTTGAAGAACTTGCCAATTGGCGGTCTACACTTCGATTTTGTCAGAGGTCCTGAGCAATTCGACAAGGTCTTGGATATCGTCAACAAGGACCAAACTTTGTCCGTTGGTATCGTCGACGGTAGAAACATCTGGAAGAACAACTTCGCCAAATCATCCGAATTGGTTAACAAGGCCGTTGCCAAGTTGGGTTCTGACAGAGTTGTTGTTGCTACATCCTCTTCTTTGTTGCACACTCCTGTTGATTTGGAAAATGAACCAAAGTTGGACCCAGAAATTAAAGATTGGTTCTCCTTCGCTACTCAAAAGGTCAAGGAAGTCGTTATCATCACCAAGAATGTTGCAGGTGAAGATGTTGAGGCTGAATTGGAAGCCAACGCTAAATCTGTTGCCACCAGAGCTGCTTCCAAGAGAACCAACGACGAAGCTGTTCAAAAGAGAGTTGCCTCCATTAACGAAAAATTGTCCACTCGTCTAGCTCCATTCGCTCAGAGATTAGCTGAACAAAAGAAGGTTTTCAACTTGCCAATCTTCCCAACCACCACCATTGGTTCTTTCCCTCAAACTAAAGATATCAGAATCAACAGAAACAAATTCGTTAAGGGTACCATTTCCGCTGAGGAATACGAAAAATTCATCAACTCTGAAATCGAATCTGTTATCAGATTCCAAGAAGAAGTTGGCCTTGATGTCTTGGTCCACGGTGAACCTGAAAGAAACGATATGGTTCAATACTTTGGTGAACAGATCCAAGGTTACACTTTCACCGTTAACGGTTGGGTTCAATCCTACGGTTCTAGATACGTCAGACCACCTATCATTGTCGGTGACTTGTCCAGACCAGAGGCCATGTCCGTTAAGGAATCTGTCTACGCTCAATCCATCACCACCAAGCCAGTTAAAGGTATGTTGACCGGTCCAGTCACTTGTTTGAGATGGTCTTTCCCAAGAGATGATGTGGACCAACAGACCCAAGCATTGCAATTGGCTCTTGCATTGAGAGACGAAGTTAACGATTTGGAAGCCGCTGGTATTAAGGTCATCCAAGTCGATGAGCCTGCTATCAGAGAAGGTTTGCCATTGAGAGCTGGTGAAGAGAGAAGTGCATACTTGAAATGGGCTGCTCAAGCTTTCAGAGTTGCCACTTCTGGTGTGCAAAACAAGACTCAAATTCACTCTCACTTCTGTTACTCTGATCTAGATCCAAACCACATTAAGGCACTAGATGCTGATGTGGTCTCCATCGAATTCTCTAAGAAGGATGATCCTCACTACATTGCTGAATTCAAGGAATATCCAAACCACATTGGTTTGGGTCTTTTCGACATTCACTCTCCAAGAGTTCCATCAAAGGAAGAATTCATCTCTAAGATTGAGAACATTTTGAAGAGTTATCCAGCTGACAAGTTCTGGGTTAACCCAGACTGTGGTCTAAAGACCAGAGATTGGGAAGAAACTAGGGCAAGTTTGACTAACATGGTTGCTGCTGCTAAGCACTTCCGTGAACAGCACAAGAAATAATCATGTCTTTGACATTTTGATTTTGGGATTCAACATCGGTACTTACAACTTCGCATAACGTATATATTTTTAACTTGTATAATATAACGCATTCAACATTCGTTAAATGAGAAATTCGCATACTCAACGATCCCTGATTCAACAATCGTGGATCCAAACGGTATTACTCCTTATGCTGGCCTTTGCCGCTCAAGTTTGATAGTACCGCGGGTCACATGAATATCACGTGAATATCACATGTCTATTTTTTGTGCATTTTTCAGGTGGCAAACTCCGTCAGAGGCCAGATAGAAATTAAAATCAATCCATCTAAAGGGCTTCTATCGCCACTACCACTCCATCGAAATTCATCACAAGTGAGTGAGCTCAGCTTAAGGAACGTTTAGCTGATTAGACATGTCCGGTGTTCCTGATGAGAATATCCAACAATTTATGGCATTAGCCAATTGTCCCTTCAATACTGCTCAAGAATATTTGCAAGAGTTTGGTGACCTAGGTGAAGCCTTAAATGCTTACTATGCAGCTGAAGCTGATTCAGAAGGTGGTAAAAGGGCCAAAGCAAGTGACTTAAGTGGTAATCCACCCACATATGAATCTGCAACCAGTTCACAACATCGCCCATCAAGTCAAGGACAACAGGAGAGTTTATCGAGACCATCGTCATCATCACCAGTCGGCCAAAAGAAAGAGAAGCCAAAATTCATGTCCTTTTCAGATATGGTTAAAGACCAGGGAGATGATAATGAAGATGATGAAAATAGAAATACGTTTGCAGGTGGTGAAACTTCAGGACTAGAAGTCGCGGATCCCAACGATCCTAATTCCTTAATCAAGGATTTGTTGGAAAAGGCTAAAAAGGGAGGTCAGCAAGTTGAGCAGGAATCAGATGCTGAACAACCTAAACCTAAACCAAAGAATTTTACAGGTAAGGGCTACAGATTGGGATCTATTGTGGATGCACCAAACCAAGTGGTAGAAAACATCCCCAAAGAAAGTGCACCAGAAAAACCCAGAAAAGTTACCAGAACAATTACATTTTGGAGAGAAGGTTTCCAAGTGGGAGAGGGTCCATTGTATCGATACGATGACCCTGCTAATAGCTTCTATCTGAATGAATTAAATCAAGGTAGAGCTCCATTGAAGTTGTTAGATGTGGAATTTGGCCAAGAAGTGGATGTCAACGTTTATAAAAAATTAGATGAATCCTATAAGCCACCCAAGAGGAAATTGGGTGGATTCCAAGGTCAGGGACAAAGGCTGGGATCACCAGTGCCAGGTGATTCCAACGCTTCCAGTGTAGAACCTGTAAAGATTCCTGAATCTCCAGCGGAAACAAAAGAAGAGAAAGATACACACAAGTCAGATTCACCAAGGGGCGATTCTTCAGTACAAATTAGATATGCCAATGGTAAGAGAGAAGTGCTCCGTTGCAACTCTACGGATACCGTTCAGTTCCTTTACGACCACGTGCGGAGCAACACTACAGATTCAAGAGCCTTTAGTCTAAACCACGCATTCCCAGTGAAACCTATAGAAGAATATCAATCTACTTTGAAAGATGCTGGTTTGGTCAATGCAGTTGTAGTCCAGAGGTGGGTTTAGATCATATAGATATACAAGTAATGAATTAAAAAAAGATGTGAAGGGAGGCGTCATTAATGAACTCAATTCAACTCTTTTATTTTCATTCAAAAAGAAGCTTATGCAAATGCGATGTAATTTTTCTTTTCCTCAGTATAGTTTCAACTCACCGGTTATTTGATCCAGTACCGCCTTGGGGGCAGGTCCCAACCCCAAGACAGTTGCACTGCCGGCAGCGATTTGAGTTCTACCGGCATCATGTATGACGCAGGCATTGACCCCCAATGCAATTGCTAAGGCGTATAACTCATCCATGGTGCTCTCGTCGGGGCATTTGAGAGTAATCTTTGCTTGACCTCCCCTTAACCATCTGTTGACCATGGATGGGTTATAAGATTTGCGGTTTGGATCACACGCAATCATACGAAAACATCCCAATGCTGCATGAGCACACTGGGCCGCCGTTTTACCTTTTTGCATTCCTAAATCTTGTCTAATAACCAATGCCATTCTAACTTCACCGGGAACGTCATTTAAACTAACGGAATCAATCTCATAGTCTTCGTCCGAATCTTCCTCTTCCTCCTCCTCATCAGATTCTTCAATGTCATCATCTTCAGATTCTGCTCTTTGTTTGCATTGTCTTAAAATCTCTTGTACATGTTCCTTCTTGGAAGCAGAAGGCAGTATTTGACCTAAGTAGTAACCTGCAGCCAATGAAGCAGCTGCGACTGCGAAATAAACTGAAAAATTGGCATTGAGGTGATTCATTGTTTCGGTTAACATCGTCCTGTAAACACGCTAAAGGTAATGCTTAAGCACATCTCTTGTTAATTTCTTTATCAACCATTGGATTGGAAGAAAAACGAAAAAAAAATATAAAAAATTTGAACCTTGAACAGAAGATTCAAATTATGCAGATGAAATGAGGCGGAAAATCGTCTATTAACATTTAGATATCGTCAATTGTATACAGAAAAATTTTGTGATTCCAATGGTGTATATCATTCAAATGGTGCCAACTTTACGGGCCCAATATTCTTCAGCTTTAACAACGGTAGCGTTATTAGCCATCATCTTGTTCATAGTTTCAATGTACTCTTCATATTCGTCAGAATCGTAAACTATACCACCACCAGCTTGCAAGTAACAGATGTTATCCTTGTAAACCATAGTTCTTAGGGCAATACAGGTATCCATAGTTTTACCATCGTAAGACCAGTTACCAACGGCACCGGCGTAGATAGCACGTTTTTCACCTTCCAATTCGCCAACTAGCTCCATAGCTCTCACCTTGGGGGCACCGCTAACAGTACCTGCGGGAAACACAGATCTGAATGCATCGAATCTATTTTTTTCAGGTCTTAGCGTACCGCTAACTTGCGAGACCAAATGCTGTACGTGAGAAAACCGTTGTACTGTGAGAAGTTTATCCACTTTAGTTGTGGTAGGTTGGCAAATACGGTTGATATCGTTTCTGGCCAAATCAACTAACATAATGTGTTCAGCGCGATCCTTCAATGAACCACTCAATTGGTCCGATAACTGGTCATCCTCTTCAATGGTAGCACCTCTTTTAACAGTACCTGCAATTGGATGCGTTATAACCTTATTTTTTTTGTCAGATTGGCATAGTAATTCCGGAGATGCACCAATAATTTGGAAATCGAGACAATCGATGTAAAACAGATAAGGCGATGGATTCACGGTTCTTAGTTGTCTGTAGACATTGAATGGATGCAATGAGGTGGGTCTTGCGACTCTCTGCGATGGCACTGCTTGGAAAATATCACCACATTTGATATGCTTCTTCAACGTGGAAACGTGATTTTCATAACCTTTTTGACCCACGTTAGAGGTAAAAGTTTGGTTTAATTTAATTGGGGGTTGTTCAGGATATGGAATTGGTGACTGGGTATCTGCCAAGACTTTCGCGATGTCTGTTATTAGACCCGACGCAGCTTGAAATCCTTCTTCCAAAGAAGTTTCCCTAGTGTCGATGTTGTGAATAATTTGAATTCTTTGGAAGACATGGTCAAATGCAATAATTGTATTGCACATCATCAAATATGCCTCTGGTACTTTTAAAACATCTTTTAAAGGCCTGTTGGTCCTTGGTTCAAAATAACGAATACAATCGTACGAGATATACCCCACAGCTCCACCACTTAGTTTAGGTAATCCCGGAATATTTTCTGCTAGTTTGTGATGAGACATTTCCTGCTCTAAGATGATCAAAGGATCCACTTCCAAGCCTTCTGTTGGTCCAGTTTTAATGATTTTATGTGGTGAAATCCCGATAAATGAATATCTACCCAGTTCATCACCAGTAGCACTTTCCAACAGAAAGGATTCACTTCTTTTAGGGTCATTCAAGTGTGAAAGCTTCAAATATGCAACATGTGGTGTTAAATCTAATGATGGTAAAAACGCATATACCGGGTACATGTTGACAGAGTCGTCATTTTGAGAGCGTAATTCTTTGAGCGTATCAATTTCTGGTTGAATTGTAATGCTTGGCATGGTCGTTTGGAACAAAAGCTCTTGTACTGGGTCTATAATCCCACGATTATTGGGTGTATATCCAGTTACTCATCGATCTTTTCATTGTAAAATGGTCCATGGGACTTTTTCACATCCTCCGTATGAAATGACGGCGATTCGAACAGATGAAATAATCGATTAAATACGGAATTTCTGAAATAGTTCTACTTAGATTGAGCCCACGAGAGCAGTTCCATTGCATTCCTGCATGCTTAATCTGCCAGTATGAAACTTCCTCCGGCTTCGTACGTGTTCTTGAAGTGATTTTTTTCCACTGTATACCAAGATCATGCAATACAGTTGCGCCAAGAAGCGGAGAAATCAACAGTTCATGCAGTGCGTCTCATTCAGCTTGCATGGAATATCATATACATGCTTCTTAGATGTCTCTGAGCCCTGATTCTGGTGCTAGCACAGGCCCAGGATGAATTCCAACATATAAGGTGTTTAGGAGGAAGTACACGAGCCTTGCGTTATGTAGACCACTCCCAAGGCTCATTTTTACCAGAAATCATAAAACCTGATACTTTTTGCACCTTCTAACCACTCAATTATGCCACGCCCTTCCTATTTGTCCAGCCATCTTAACAATGAGATCTAGCACACAATTCAACCGGATCTGAGCGCTTAAACTCGCAGTGCACATACTTCACACAGCATTTTACCTGTCAAAATTAAATTCAGATCAATTTCCTCCATCGACTTTCGAAATATCCATTTTTCAATTCCGCTCCAAAACCAGCGCACAAACCCGCCACAAAGCAGCCTAAACTTCACTTTTTTGAGCCGCTAAAGATGCTAACCATGTACTTCCAGCACCTGCAAATCTGCAAAAATTATCCATATTACCTGAAGTCTTCTCTTTAGCCGCCTACAGCTCAATTTACCTATTTCATTTGTCCTTCATTATGGGGGGCATGGGCTTCCAAGATGAGGATCAAAAAGAAAAAAAAAAAAAAAAAAAAAAAAAATTAGAAAAAAAAAAAGAGGACAATTAAAGAGTGGCGAACCTTTTAGATAAAAAAAACTATATTATAAGGTCGATAATAAGCAGTGGTTATTCGAGATACACATTACTCAAACAGAATTGGATAAAGGAATTACGATTCATCGTTATCAATTAAGCACATATGGGACAAATTCTATCAAATCCGGTGATCGATAAGGAACACCATACTGGGGAGGACCAGTTAACAGGGTTTGGACTTTGCGCTATGCAAGGGTGGCGTATGTCGATGGAGGATGCACATGTCGTTCAGCTAAATATTGCCGGTAAGAATGTTAAAGATCACATAGCGTTTTACAGTATTTTTGACGGACATGGTGGGGCAAGTGTAGCACAGTTTTGTGGGGAGAAAATTGGTTCCATCTTACAAAAGCAACCGACATTCGATAAAGGTCAATTGGGACAGTCTTTAATTGATACTTACTTGACGGCAGATGAAGATCTCCTTAAGGATCCTGTCTTGAGAAATGATTACAGTGGTTGTACCGCTACATCCATCCTGGTTTCTCAAGAGCAACAGTTAGTAGTATGTGCGAATGCAGGTGATTCAAGAACCGTTCTATCAACTGATGGTAGAGCTAAAGCTTTATCCTATGATCATAAACCTACGTTGGCTAGTGAAAGGTCAAGAATTGTAGCTGCAAAGGGGTTTGTGGAAATGGATAGAGTCAATGGTAATTTAGCACTATCCAGAGCCATCGGTGATTTTGAGTTTAAATCCAATCAGGAATTGCCACCACAGGAGCAAATTGTCACGGCTTTCCCTGATATTATGGAACATAAGTTAAATTACGATAAGGATGAATTTGTCATTTTGGCTTGTGATGGTATCTGGGATTGTCTTTCGTCGCAAGAGTGTGTGGATTTAGTACATTATGGTATCAATCAGAAAAAATATTCATTGAATGACATTTCATCACGCATTATTGATGTGTGTTGTTCACCAACAACAGAGGGTACAGGTATTGGTTGTGACAACATGAGTATTACTATCGTTGCATTGCTAAAACCTGGTGAAAACTTGGGGAAATGGTTTGAACGTATAAGGTCCAAGAAACACCAAACACCTGTTTCATTTGAAAGCAAAAGAAGATCGATTTTCACATATTATCAATTCCCCAAGGAAGACGCAAACGTTTTCGAGGTGACGACGAAACGTCCGCAAGATAGATTTACTCAGGAAAGCGTCCAAGATTTAGGCGAAGATAACATGGAAATTGACGATGAATCAAATGAAGTAAAGAGACAAGCCGCTAGTAGTAGTGGTGAAAGTGGTGGCAATGGACCTGTAGATCTGTTTTCATTAGAAGCTCTTTTGGGTGCTGGTGGTATCCAAATTTCTCAAGGACCTAACAATGTCTCTTATATCCATGGTTCAGCTCTATCAGATATGTTGTCGTCGTTGAGCAATGCTGCAGCTGGTGAAATGGTGCCTGAAGACGAGGAAGATGAGAGTAACAATGATAAGGGCGCTAGAAACGAAGATTCAAAGGATAAGAAAGACGACGAAAGTGGCGGCAAAAAGATTGAAGAGGTCAAAGAATAGACAAAGATGAATCATAGCATAAAGGCAGGGAAAAAAATTTCATTCGACAAAAGTAAAAAAAAAAAAAAACCGAACAGAAAAATGAAAAATTAAAGGAGAAGTGGAATAATGTTTTGCTGTTTGTCTCTATGTTCTACTTCTTTCTCTTTTCTCTTTTGTAATGTAAATTTAATGTAATCTTTAAAGTGAGCAGGATACAATGTGACCGCATTCGTAATACATAATGTTAATGTGTCAGACGCTAGAAGATACGTAGGTATGAAAGATTCTTTTATTTGTTACCGGTAGTGTTACCATATACATTGATACTATTTTCCCAGACACGATCCACCACAAGCGATAGATCTAAACCTTTAGCACTGGCTACAACACGCGCAACTTGCTCCATGGTACAAGGTTCGTTACGACCTTTAACCATTGTATCTTCAATATTCTCTAACTTCGATAATTTATCCTTTTTAACCGACTTAAACGGTATTTCATAGTTATTCAGATATTTGTAGGACTCATGCGTGCGCCTAATGTCACACCAAGGTGCATCAGTTTCGAGAAGCAATCTTTCCAATGGAACATCTTTACAACATTGCATATTTTCCTCGTTTCTTAACGAACAACCATTAAGACCCACAAAACTGTTTGGTGAAATTGATAACAACTGTGTCAATTCCTGTGGAGTACCAGTAAATGAATGTGTGACAAATTTACGATCTGGTAAAAATTGATAACGAATTGGCTTTTCTACGTTGCATCTTTGGCTCCAGGAAAATCTATCTTCATGATCTTGAAATCCATTAATAAATTTTTGCATAATATTGATAAAATCTGAACAACTTGTACGCATATGTAAGAAAAGTGGTAAGTGTTGTCCCACTAAACAGCTCAGTTTCAGCTGCTCTTCGAAAAACATCAGCTGCATTTCACGAGATGCATAGAACAACCTATCATAGTCCAAGCCAATCTCACCAATTGCACGAAATCTACCATCGGAAAGGGAATCCTTGGTTAATCTGTACAATTCATCCAGTTTCTTGTGCGCTATACTAGGGTTCTCCTTCACCTTGACAGCTATCCTTTCGTTTGATTCCTCGTCGTTTGATGGATTACCAATGGTTGCATCATACTGTGCAAATTCATTTGCACAGCAGGGGTGAACACCAACAGTATACCCGAGCTGCAATTCTTCAGTGCTGTACTGATGAGCCAATTGCGCCGCCTGCTGGGATTCTACAATGCTAGATCCTGTCAAAAGTGCCTCTTTGACACCAATTTTAGAGGCTCTGTTGAGAACTTGCACTATATCGCTCGAATGGTACTTCTTACCATTGTAGACACCTTGAAACATGCCATCAGTAAGATTTAATCCAATATCATAGTACTTTTTACACATTTTCCATGCCATCTAACCCTGTAGTAGGCATCAAGTGAAAAAAAAAAAAATCGATGAGATGAGTTGAAATTTTTCACCTCCGGAGTTTTCTCTTAGTACCTTAAACACCAGCGATGAGGTAAACAGTATCACTAGTCACTCTTGATCTCTACCCAGAATCAGTCAAATCGAACCATGTCTATCCTATGGACCCTATCCACACAACACCTGAGAATTCCAATTCCCCCCGGTACTTTACGCTCTATTCTTACGACCATTACAGGACCGGTTTCGGCCAACTGCGTGGAACTAATATATATACATTAAATTACTTGCCGTAGCAACAGTCCCGCAAGGTAACCAAGGAGAATTAGATGGCTTAGGACGTGATAGGTTGGTTAAGCGTCAACCTATACCTGCTTACTATGATGGTGATTTTGCATCCACAAATTCTTCTACTCACTGGTATTGAGCAAAAAAAATTCCACTGAGGCGGGATTTAGCTTCTTAGTTTTGGTCCCGATTGATGATATCGATGCTCATCGCATCGTTGTCAAGACCCACGCAAATATGTACACATATACAATTTTTTGCCAAAACACGTCTACACAACTCGTAATTCACTCTTACCAACGTAATTTGACAGTAAAATCACATATTGGACTCGGAGAAAAAGATTATCTCACTTAAAAGACTGCATACTAAGATTCAAACGCGTCAAATATATTTTAACATTCGATCTAAATATCGATCTATTGCACCATTATTTGACTGTGTTTTATTTTTGCGTCCTGACTCTTTTTTTCACCGCATCATCTCATCTCATCTCATCTCATCTCACTTGAAAAACAGTCGACGAATAATAAGAAACTAAAAAAGAATCTCACAAAGTGCCCCAAAGTTCTTTCGATCACCGATTTATTATTCTGGGTATCAATTACAAGGTATACAGTAGCTTTTAGTTTTTACCCCAGTCTTCTCTTTTGCAATACAAACAAGATTTGCCGTTTTGTGCCATTAACGATATCACAGTAGGAAGTACTAAGTTCCTATGACAGTCTCTAAATCAGCTATTCCCTCTCTGCCTTCTGCGAATCTCTCAATAGTGAGCTCGCATCCTCACCCGCCGTTACGTTCTCATCACTTGAAGAATCAGTCTACGGTATCTACTTCTGTTACAAAAGCCACAGTGGATACAACTAGCACCGCTAGTAATACAGGTTCTCAACCTGTGAGCGATGGTAAGAGTGACACGATGGCTGTTAGAGAATTGGCTGCTGCTACTTCTTCTGCTGCTCATAGTAGCAACGGCTCGTCGGAATCAGGTTCACCAGGGCCTGATACCAAATCGTTGTCGTCGTCTGCGAAAAACCCATCTTCTTGGGACCCACAAGATGATATCTTGTTGAGGCATTTGAAAGAGATTAGAAAGTTGGGATGGAAAGATATATCCCAGTATTTTAACAATAGAACTCCCAATGCTTGTCAGTTTCGTTGGAGAAGGCTCAAGTCTGGTAATTTAAAGACTACGAAATCCTCGTCAGAAACTGACTCGATGGCGGCAGGTGTTCAAATGGATGATTCGAACTCTTCTCCTGCAGTAGCTGCTGCTGCAGCGGCAGCTGCGGCGGCAGCGGCAACGGCCGCTTTAAATGCATCTCCTCAGGTTAAACAAGAGGATCGGTTGTCTCCCGCAATTCCTATCCCCAATGGTAGTGGTAGTTTTGATCTTAACAGTGCTAACAGCCATACGATCAATTTTGGTCAGTCACCATGCTCTCAATCACCTTTCTCTGGAGTTCAGTACACCAACTCCACACCTCTCAACAATTTCCACAACAGCAACAATCATACCAGCCATGAAAACGATAACGGAGCGGGCTCCAATCATCAACGAATGAGATCTCATTCTCACTCTTTCTCAAAACCATTCAACAACACCAATAATATAACCGCTGTTAGTGGTAAAGATGAACATGGCACTTCAGAGGATGAAAATATTGGATTTATTCCCAAAATTATAGTTCGATCAAGAAGAAATTCATTTGTTCATCCTCAAAGTGTTCCTTCTGTGGCGAGCCAACAGCATCACCAACAACAGCCTTCATTATCACAGTCGTTACAACAGACACCATCACATTTATCGTCGGCTTTCAACACCACCTTAAATACAACAAAATCCAGGAAAAACTCGTTTGCAAGTCGTTCTAGAAGGTCGTCATTTAGTGTGGCAGGCAGTACAACACCATCGAGAAGATCTTCAATTATAGCGGCACCAAATTCGTTATCAGGAATGTTCGGCAGTCAAACAGGATCTTCGACTCCAAAGCTGGTTAGAAGAGATTCTGTCGTTAAGAAAGAATTCTATCCACATCGTTCAGCATCTGTATCTGCAAGTTTCATGGATTTACCTCCAGCTGCAGCATCCATTGCACCTCCAACTCATAGAAGATTATCAAGAACTCATTGTAAGCCGTCGTTATCAAATCAGTTCCAACAGCACAAGTGGCAACAACCTCCACAGCTACCACAATATCAACAACACTACCAAACTCAAAATAATTCAAACGGGAATTCTCAAAGTAACAATGTACAACGCTGGTCAACAGACGAGGATCAATTATTAAGTGAAAACAGTTCGAGAAATTTGAGTTTGATGGAGTTATCCATTCTTTTACCAAATAGGTCAGAACAGGAAATTCAATGGAGATTGGATACAATGTTCAGTGAAAAATCACTAACAGCGTCAAATGAACATTCACAATCACCATTGAATTCACCACGTAAATCGGTTACACCTGAAGATACTGCCATTGATGAAGATACTTGTGATGAAAGGGACCAAGCCGATGACGATGACGA
The DNA here is from genome assembly GCF_000026365.1 of Zygosaccharomyces rouxii. Lineage (NCBI taxonomy): Eukaryota > Fungi > Ascomycota > Saccharomycetes > Saccharomycetales > Saccharomycetaceae > Zygosaccharomyces > Zygosaccharomyces rouxii. Next base: position 234,964 of record NC_012991.1, on the reverse strand, counting down.
TGAAATGGATAATATGAGTATTGAACAGGTTGATGAAGATTCACCGCCGACCTTTACGTCCAAAGAGGCAACACCTGCATCAATAATATCATCTACAACTACAAAGGAGGAAGATCTATCTGATGGCTCTTCCTCTAGAAGCCGTAATCGTTCAGAAGACATGGCTAAAAATACTTTGGAAAACAACTGTCTTCCTCCTAACGGGGCGTCTAAACCAAGTGCATATTCTACAACAGCTACAACTTTACCCAGTATTAATTCAATTCTCAAGGGAACTTTGTGAAATGATAAAAAAAAAAAAAAAATAGCATAAAAATGGTTATGTTATAAAGTTATTGCTTTAGACTATCATATCCCGACCTTTTTTCTGAAAAGGTTTGGCTCCAACTAATGCAGTTTTGTTCATTTCAAATGATAATACTATTGACAGTAGTGTTGATGATAATAGAAGAAAAAATCCAAAATGGAGAGTGATAAAAAAAAAAAAAAAAAAACAAATCGAAATCATACATGTTGTGGAGTTTAAAACCCCACAACTACTGTTTTATATATACGTTAACTTATATGTCTTTGTCATAGCTTGTTGCTCTCCCGCGCAGATGGTGCCTAATAGGTTGCGACTGAGATTCCCGTAGATGACGCAGCCTATGGCTTCGCCTTGTACTCATTATCTCTTCGTCCTCTTCATCATCATCGTCATCATCGTTGTCATCATCATCATCATCATCATCCTCGACAGCTTCTGCATCTTCTTCATCTACATCTACATCTCCATCATCATTGTCTTCTTCCTCTTCTAGCGCAGAATGGAAGCTCTCTTCCCCCTTTTCGCTGTAATCATCGCCATTGTCATCTCCGGTCGGTTTACTTGCGTCATCGATGCTTTGATATTGTAAATCATCTTCAACCAAACCCTGGTTGGTCGTTCGAAGATCTTGTTTTGAATTACCATTCCATTTTGATTTAACGTGGTTCGTATTACCATTGACCTGCAAATGAGGTTCTTCATAGCACAATTCCCAATTGCCTATCTCCCGTAAATTACTACCATAATTATCATCGTCATGCTTAATATTAATTCTATCGATTATCTTTTGCCGTGCAGCCACTTCCATGGATCTCGGATCACCGATATCATCCTTCATAAAGTTTACCAACATCGACATACTTTTCTTGAAAAAATCTTCTTGATGATCGTTAATACCACTTGTGTTACGAGTAGCACCAGTAGTGGTCTCTACCATAGTTCCTACTGCATTCACACCGCAAGATGGTCCAAAAATCATTGGTTTCCAAACTAATTTTGATGGATCTAATTTACAGTAATCTTTTGTATTCCAATTTTGGCATATTTTTTCAATTCTTTGCCATGAATCGATCTTTATAGCATATTGGACCTTACCATCACTTTTTGTACGTCGTACTAGCACTTTCAATTGTTCTAATCCAAATACGACATCCGTAGGGATCATGCCAGTTAGGTTGGACATTTCTACTAAACTTATTTGTAAATTGGAAAAATCAGAGTTTTGCAAAAGTATTTTTAAATCTACAAGTACTTGTGCACATTTAACTTTCCAATAATTTCTGTAGGATAATAATCCCAAATCTGATAGTGGTTTTTCAGGTGTCCCCCATTTGAACTCTCTTCTTGATAACAAGTATGAAAACTCCATAAGGAAATGACCATACCCCTTACGTTGATATATTGGTAGAGTCAGAATACAACTTAAATTGTAATCCGTGGAGTTTAACTTTTCTTTGGAAAAATAACCAACCAAATGAAATTTAGGTATACCTGTGCCAACATCTTCTCTTTCAGTTAGAACGTAAAAAATGAACGGCTCCACATCGTAGTAAAGAGTTTTGGAGTTTAGAAACAATTTCGCCAGTAGACACAAATTTTGACAATAAATTACATTTTCACGACCATCGATTTCCCAAACTGATATTTTACCATCACGATAAATTTCATTACCTGGAGGTCTAAAGTGGGTACATTTCAATTCATGTCTATGGTAGATATATCTTGAATTCATATACTTCAAACAGTACTCGCAAACGTAGAGTATTTTATTTCTGTTGTACTCCTCTGGGTAAGGTGTTGTATACCAAGTTTTAATTTCAAAATCTCTTAGATAGATGTATTCAATCGAATTGGTGCGTGCATCCTTTCGGTCCACGTTTTTTCTAAATCTTCTTTTAGTGGGTTTTGTATTCGTTGTTAGAACATCACCTTCATCGTCATGATCAGCTAAAAACACATTGGCGTCAAAATATCTAGCTGTGGACGATTGAGTGAGTAAATTTTGGAAGAATTCACGATCCTTGATACTGGGTATAGTTCTTGTTGTAGAATAGTCTTTCTTTTGGGCAATAGCAGATCTATACGGTATCGTACTATCGTTGTCTAACATATTTATCAAATCTTCTGATTCGTAAATGTCAAAATCATGACTATAACGTTCAGAGTTCCAATCTGATGAATTTACAGGTGTTGAATCTGACAGAAGTCTTTGGAAATTTAGCAGTTTTAATGGTTGATAACGTATCGAAATTTTCCCATATTTATAATCAACGTCCTTTGATGGGTTATCATTCGATGATAAAAATTGAACGTTTGGATTTAAACTGTTGGCATCTTCCAAAGTTTCGGGCATCTTCCAAAAGTCTAAATCCCTTTCGAGGGCCGCCGATCCCCTCTTTATTCTAATATCATCAGGATGATCTTTAATATCACTTGCTAACTTTGAATAAATATTATCCGTAAGTTCTAATTCCTTTAGCATACGATTTTTAGAATTTGCACGGTGATGAACTAATCCATTTCTATCTCCATTGATCTTTTTTCGATCTATCATGCCTTTTCTCATATTGGTGGTAGTTATAGCGATGACGATCCCTTACCATCTGTCACCGATAAAAATTTTGTAGGAATTGAAATTCCAAAGGGATAGCAATACTAACAGAAGCCTATTGAAAATTCACCAATATTTAACGCTTGATACTAGCTTGAATCCTGGTAGATTCTATTCCTCTTTTCCCGATATTAACTAGCCTTTATAATACGTTTGTTGATGCTTTTAAGATCAACTTTTCAAGAAGGCGCGACGTCGAAACAAATATTAATATTCAAATATAATAAATAAATAAATGAAGACTAAGTACTGATATAATACCAATATTGGTGCTTAACAGATCCACAATATTTTATTGACAATTTTCTCTAATCATTTTTTAAAGTAACAGGATTATACATAAATACAAAAACTTGGATCTGTTTTTAGACAATAATAGTAATGATAAAATAAAATGTGAAAGGAACCAACTCACTGTTGATTCCCCCATTTCATTAGATCTTATATCTTTTTTTTTTTTATTTTATTTTTGCTTTTTTTTTTTTTTTTTAGATTTTTCTTGGCTTATTCTTTTTATTTTTTTTATTCTTTGGTTCTCAATTACTTGAATAATTATAGTATAGATTATTCGTGGCATTCATTCGTGATCTACCGTTTAGATGTCGTACTGGCAAAAAAATATCGGGGTGTTCATAGTCATTCGTGCGTTAGTTGTCATCAAAAATGCGCATCAAATCATAAATCTATCAGAATATTGGTGGTGGGGCTCATTAGATTTGGAGGACGTGCCTTAACACCTCTACCATATTGGTTTTCTAGCGGTATTCGCACCATAATTACCTAAATTATTGGCGCTATTTGATTGCAAATCCAATCCACTTAAAGAACGGCTTAGGCCTTCCTCTAAACCGTTACCCAAACCAGTGTTACCCAAAGAGGTGTAAACCATTTCGGGTCCATTTAAGTTGGATGTTGGATTGAAATCGTTTGTAGATCCAGTGTTTGCACCAATTGGATTTTCAGAAAAAGAGTTAGTGGAAAAATTTGAATGTAATGATCCGTTTGTATGCTGAGGACCCATCAATTGTGCACCACCGGCTGCTGTTGTTGGACCATTTTCACCGCCCTGTAAATTCGATGGTTGACCGTAATAAGATGGAGGCATACGGTGTTGAGGCGTATTTGGTTGAATGTTACCGGATGGTGGTGAAATACCATTTGAACTTCTCAACAAGGGGTTAACACTGCTCAATTGAGTGTGGTTAGATGAATAACCTGAAGGAATTCTCGATGAAGGAGTTAGGGCAGCCTGCTGTCTCAAGAAAGATTGTTGCTGCTGTTGAGGCGTAGATTGTTGTTGAGAATCAGATTGGTGCAACGCAATTGGCTGTAGCAGTTGTGAAGGTGACAATGTAACCCCTTGTGTAGAGCCAGCAGCACCTGTTGCAGCTGCCGCTGCCGCGGCTGCAGCAGCTGCAGCCGAAGATGGATTTGGAACTTGACCGCTATTTGATAATGATGGCATTTGGGTGTGGTTCTGTAATTTTGGTGTAGTACTAGCACTACCGGATGGTAAAGGGGTATTACTACCAGCAGCAGCAGGGTTTGGACCAGTAGCGTCAGCACCACCGTTGTTAGCAGCTGCAGCAACAGAAGCAGCTGCATGAGCTTGTAATAGAGAGGTGTAAGATTGGGATCTATTCATTGAACCACCGGTTGAACTTGGTTGCAAAGGATGTGACATGGTAACTTGACCTTGTTGCTGTAGATGAGATTGTAAAGTTGCTCTATCCAAAAGTTTCTTTCTAATAATAATAAAAGTTGGGTCGTAAACTTCTACTAATCCTAAGAATGAACATAAAACATTAATAATTCTCTTATGGGTAGCAGAAAGACCAACAGGATATGCCAACTCATAGTAGAATCTCTCTCTATCCTTAAACAACAGTAATTGAGAGTAGATTTCTAGAGTATCAGGATCATTAAAATCCAACTGTTGTGGTGGTAACGGTAAAGTACTCGAAGAAGGTAGAGGCGCGTAATAACGCTCTAATCCACCCGTTGGTGCCCCACCCAGATTATTGGGATTCGCTTGCATGAATGGATGTCTCTGTTGTTGCTGCTGAGACTGCTGTTGTTGCGGGGTTGGTGGTGGTGGGATTTGAGTTGGTCTCTCACGAGTGGGGATCCCAACACCTGGTTGTTGATAAAACGAAGTTGCAGTACTCTGAGCTGACAAAAGCACTTGATTATTTGATAACGGCGTGTTACTAGCAGTATTTGCTGCTGGTGGTGCTGCGTTAGCCGCACCTGCATTTTCATTCATAAAATTGGGGAAAATATGATTTGGCTTTTGGCCTAATGAGTGAAGGGATAGATTAGATAAGGATTTGTGTTGCTCCTCTAACTGGCCTCGTTTCTCTCTTTTTTCCCTTTCAATTCTTTCCCTTTCAGCCTGCGGTAACATTTTCTTATATTCAACCCTCAGTTTCCTGCCACCAATTTCCTTGCCATTCAACGAAGTTAAAACTTTTGTGGTCTCATCAGTATTAGTAAAATTAGCAAATGCTAATCCTCTAAATACGCCATTATCAAAATGATAATTAAATGCGTATGGTAGTGGTAACTCCATCTTGGCAATAACATCCAGTAGCTGCTCCTTTTTAATAGCGAACGGAATGTTCTTTATAACGATAGCTGTAGGAATAACATCTTCTTCTTGCTGTTGTTGTGTTGATGATTTAGTGTCTTTTACACTGACATCAATACGCTGTTGCTGCTGTTGTTGCTGTTTTTGTTGTTGTTCAACAGCAGTATTGGTAGTATTCGTATTGTTGATACTACCAGTACCTTCCATCTCACTCATCTTGTATGAAAAATACTGGGTCCAGCCTCTTTTGATCAAAGTATTCCTTTTGGTGAATAAGTATTAGCAGTATAATGTGCTAGTGCTCTCGAGGAAATAACGGTAATATGGTATCACGGGTACAGTATTAACAGATGAGAACCGAAAGAACAGCTGGAGAGAATGAACAATGAAGAATGGAAATACAGGTATAATTACAAATAAATCCTATTACGTTTCCTTTATCCTTTGTCTTCTGCTTCAATCTGCAATGGAAACATTATAATAATAATAATAATTTTTACATGTTTTCGCTTATTTTTGAAAGGGGCGGCGCGATCGCCACCCAGAGGAAACATAAAAAAAAAAAAAAAAAAAGTAAAAAAAATAATTTAAAGAAAAAATTTACTACGGGGACAGGGTAATACCCAAAGGTATCGCTGTATACGGATAAATGAAGAATGCAACTCGCACTGTAGAATATGTTGAGAGACTTTGCAGGTACTTTCCCATTTTCGTGCCCATGGTAATGACTGTTGGAGGAGTGTCGCCAGAATACCATATCACGTGGGATAGATTTTATGCTCAGTATGATGTATTAGACCTCTACGTCTTATTACAGCAACTTTTTAACGGTCCTATAGTGTAGTGGTTATCACTTTCGGTTCTGATCCGAACAACCCCAGTTCGAATCCGGGTGGGACCTCTCTTATTTTTGTCCTCTAAGGACTACCTTATCACTTACAACGACTTTAATTGCCGGGTAATATCGGTTTTCGATTCACCTTTACGCAGTTGAAAAAAGATCAAGATTACACGTAGGTATAACTATATGAACACGAACTACAACAATAACATATACCCTTTAAACCAATTGAGATCCATCATGTCCGCTGCTACTCCTCCAGGTGGTCAACGTACTTTACAAAAGAGAAGACAAGCACAAAATGCAAAAGAAAAGCAATTAAAACAAACTCCTGCATCAACCAGACAAGCAGGACACGGTGGGTCGTCTAATTCAATTTTAAAAGTTTACACGGATGAGGCAAATGGTCTTAGAGTTGACCCATTAGTGGTTCTTTTCCTTGCGGTTGGTTTCATTTTCTCAGTCGTTGCCCTCCATGTTGTTGCTAAGGTTACGGGCAAAATCTTTTAAAAGATTTAGTACAAAGTCTATCTATGCTCATGTGTAATATGTACAGACAATTTGACGAATTGGTTATTATTTTTCCTCAGTTTCTTTCCATTATAGATCTTCCAGAAGAATATTGCATATTTTGGAGAGATTCTCAATTGGTACTAGATGTTTTTCGGTACCATCGTCTGTGACAATGATTTGCCAGTCGTACTCGTCTTTATGAGTTTCATATGATTGTTTCCAAGTTTCATTACCATTCCATCTTTGACCTCTTACTTCAACTTCAACTTTGGGCCAACTTTTTGGTCCCACGATAATTGCTAGTGGAATCCCCAAAGCATGAGATAATTTTATTCTTGCACCTAATCCCAACTTCGAATTGAATTGTGACAATACATCTGGTGATTCAATTGTTTGCCTTGTCTCTTGTACCAATTGTTCATTTTTACCACAAATGCTCATTAGATATGGTGATACGCTCGTAGGCCATTTGAATCCCTTTGAATCTCTGGCAACCTCCGCAATGGCGCCAACTAACCTGCTAATTCCAATTCCATAGCATCCCATCTGAGGAATAGAATTGCTGTTGTTATTACTATCAGTAAATTTACTTCCCATAGCTTCACTGTACTTGGTGCCTAGGTGGAAAGTATGGCCAACTTCGATACTCTTATCACCGCGTAAATGACCTTCTTCACAGGAGCCGCAAATTTCACCTGCTTCGGCGGCTACTAGTGACACTTCGTTTAATTGACCAAAATTATTCTTCAAATATTTTTGCAAAGGAAAATCTGGGAAATTAGATCTAGAGTTTAGCCTACAATCCATTACTCTCAAAATCTTCGAGAACATTATTTCATCATCCGGCCTTTCAAACACTTTTAGTACTTTTTCGTTACTTTCATTTTTCAAATTTACATCAACATCTCCTTCCATTGCATCCATTGCTAAGTTCCAGCTGAATTGCCTAGTCGATGGATAGTAATAACAAATCAATGTACTATGGTCTTTGGATAATGCATATTTAACGTTAACATCACCACTGTGAAGACCAACTTCGTCAGGGAAAGACTCACATTTTTCCACATTACTTACATCACCACATTGGTCACAAGTCAATAAGGTATCTTCACCACCTTCGTGTAAATAGTGGTATTCTTTACTCAAATCGCCTCCAATATCACCTGTGTCCGCCCAAGCGCTAACAAATGGGATTTTTAAGTCTTGGAATATCTTATTGTAAACAGCATTCATCTTTTGGAAAGTTTGCAATGCCTCCTCTTCATTAGAGGCAAATGAATATGCATCTTTCATTAAAAATTCCCTACCACGTAACAAACCACCTCTTGGTCTCAATTCATCTCTATATTTTCTAGTTATTTGATAAACCGTTGTCGGCATATCTCTATAACTAGTAATATATTCATTCATTAAATTCGTAATATCTTCCTCACAAGTGGGTGTCAAGCAGTAGCTTGCCTTCTTCGCATCTTTCAATTTGAACAATTCTGTACCTGACCATCGATTCGTCTTCTCCCAAAGTGATCTTGGCGATAGTGCACTCAAGGAAACTTCTAAAGCATCACCGTCTTGATTCATTCTGTGACGTACAATGGATTCAACTTTGTTTAAAGTCCTCAGGCCCATGGGTAACCAATGTACTAAACCACTTTGAGATTGTCTGATAAAGCCTAATGTCTGGAAAAGTTCATGTGTAGGTAAAGCTTTGATACTATCATCGAGGGCAGTTTTTGGTTGAAATACATGATGAGAATAACGTAATAGAACCTTCGGTCTAAGCATCTGTCTTCGACTTGACTTATCTCTATTCTATTTCAATATAGGCGTTTTTTTATACATCGTACAAGCGCTTCTTGAATGTACTTGAACTATATCTTGCATTAATGTCTACTACACGTGGAAAAAAAAAAAAAAAAAGAAAACGTTGGATATCTATATAACGGTGGTTGTCATATCACTTCAATTGTTTAATATTTCAACAATTTCTGGTAGACGGCATTGTCCCCTTCTTCAGCGTACTTGTAGCCTAAATCATCCAAGAATTTTTGGAATGTTAAGTTTTCCCTTGGTGGTACTGAAATACCGACAAGTACCTTACCCAAGTCAGCACCATGGTTTCTGTAGTGGAACAATGTTAAGTTCCATGACTCGCCAAGACCCAAGAGAAATTTAGTCAATGCACCGGGTCTTTCGGGGAATTCAAACGAAACGACTCTTTCGTTAGGTACCTTAGAGGCACCACCGACTAAATATCTACCGTGAGATTTAGCCATTTCATTTTCCGAGATATCAACCGCTTCAAAACCTAAACTATGGATTTGTTGCATCACTTGTTTAATTTCCTTTTCACGATCTACAACACTGAAAGAAGTGTAGATGTAAGCTTTGGGAACTTCACTGCTAGATTCATGACGATGTTCGTTATAACGGTAAGAGAACTCCGTAACGTTTCTTGGATGTATAACTTTTTGTAATTTTTTGAAAGAACCTGGAACATCTGGGATGGTAACAAGCATGAATACTTCCTTACCTTCACCTAAAACTGCACGCTCCGAGACAAATCTCAATCTGTCAAAGTTCATGTTGGCACCTGAAAGAATGGGTACGTAAGTGTGTTTTGAATGATCAATTTCAGGATGGATTTGAGTGATGTATTTCTTCATACCAGCAACAGATAAAGCACCAGAAGGCTCGATGATACTTCTTGTGTCTTCAAAGATATCTTTGACAGCTGCACAGATTTCATCGGTATTCACAAGAACAATTTCATCGACTACTTCTTGAGACACTCTAAAGGTTTCTTCACCAATGATACGAACAGAAGTACCATCAGCAAATGAACCAACGGTCTTCAACAATTCACGTTTACCGGTCTTCATGGATGCACTTAGCGTAGGGGCATCATGAGTCTCTACACCAACAATCTTGATATGTGGAGCAATTCTCTTTAAATAGGCACCAATACCAGCGATTAATCCACCACCACCGACCGGTACGAAAACAGCACCAATCTTGAGGGAGTTATGCACTTGTCTCAAAATTTCCATGGCAACAGTACCTTGTCCTGCAATAACATATGGATGGTCAAAAGGTGGGATATTAGTCAATCCTCGCTCTTCAGCTAACTTAGCACACTCTGCCTTTGCCTCATCAAAATCGTTACCGTACAGAACCACTTGTGAGCCTAATCTAGAAACGTTTTGGTACTTGATAGAAGGTGTCGAAACTGGCATTACAATAGTAGCTGGAATATTCATGTGTCTTGCCGCATAAGCGACACCTTGAGCATGGTTACCAGCGGAACATGCAATGACACCTTGATTCTTCTGATTCTCATCTAGTTTGGCGATCATATTGTAAGCACCACGTAGCTTAAAGGAAAATACTGGCAAGAGGTCTTCTCTTTTCAATTGAACGTTGGTATTCAGACGAGATGAAAGACCCACTGCAGTATTGACTGGAGTTTCATCAATGACGTCGTAAACTGGAGAGCGCAAGACTAATCTCACATAGTCAGGAGTATTATCTGTTTGTAATTCATCTAACTTCAATTCTGAATGCATTTTTACCAAATTTGGGGAGAGGTTATGGTTGTGGATTTGAGCTCGAAGCTGCAGGGATCCACAACGAGCTATGGTCCCACTATGGGACATAGATTTTAATGATCTGACAAACATGGAAATGTAACCCCCGAATCAAGACCTGAAGGTTGGTTATCGTCCTGACAATTGCTTTGTTTGTTCAATAGTCAATGTTCTTTTATCTTATTACATTTTTAATTTTTTTCAAGCTGATGTTGATAGAAATTTTCAGCACGTTGAGTCACACTATCAAGGTAGAACATTGTATGACGTTTAAGAATATGGTTATAGGCTGTGAAAAAAAAGAAAACATGTATAGGATTGAAAATATTTATTAATCTATTTCATTTTCCAGGTAGTAGAAAGTTAAACGTAACCGGCGCTAGGCATGGAAGTATATGCCTTTTAATCACCTCTGCAAATGTTCCAGGGATGCGATAACAGATTGCTTATCTCCATCCGAGTATCTCATTTTACCCGGTGATTATTTAATGTAACGCATTATGCTGTGTAGCACGCTGTTGGATCGATACGATATCAAGGCACCAAATTTGACCACTAAAGAAAGCGGTGCCGAACCTTTCAGGGCGATGGGGACAAACTCAATATCCAACTATCGATCGTCACTTCACCCTGATCTTAGTCCTTGTCCACTTGCTCGTTGAAACAAAAGTGTCAGCGCAGCGTAATCTGCATAGAAACCTGCTCGAAGGTTCTTCTCTCCGTAGTTAGAATTCTGTTTTATCAACGGGTAATCTAAGCGTCTAAATGGAGCCGAAGACGGGCGCCCAGGATCGAAGCAGTCAACGCAAAATCTAGGATCTTAAATCGCGATAGGTAGTGAAAGAAGCCTCGTAATTTTCTTTGCATTCGCATGAAATCCTTGAACAATACTTTTGTGTTCCCTGCAAGGAAATCGGTATACGTTTTTCAATTGATTATACCTTTGATTTAATTCGGCCGTATCAAAATTAAATTGGCTGAAGTTATAGGCTTCCTTAAAATCTTTCCCTCTTCTCAAATCTAGATTTTCATTGGTATAATGCATACAACCAAAGTTTCGTATTTCAATTTCTCTTCGAAAGAGACAGCAGTGGAAAATTGTTGGTAACTGCTCTAAACTTCGATTGTTTCTTCTTGGCTAAAGTTATGGCTGTAAATCAATCGGAAGCTCTCGTTCACGACAGCATTAAGCATAGGATCAAATTGCAATGACCTTTAAATCCACGGGAGCCTGATGGATTAGCAAAGGCCCATGCCATAGTATGTCGAAGCCTGGTTCATTACTCATTATATTATATTGTTGAAATGACGGATTTTCTTAGCAGATCTGTCGCTCCTTAATTTGGTGCTACTGAGTGCTGCCATAAGGTAAAAAGATGTTAAGACCGATGGAATAACTCATTCTCTATCCCTTGACACCAATAATAAACTCTAACAGGGCTCTACACGCTTATCTCTCCACATACATTTTCATTATATCCTGGCAACGTACTCGTGTAGATTATTGAGTCTCCCCAGGATAGTCGTTACCAATAGCTGCTGAAATGTTTCAATACCCTTGCATATGTACGTGTACTACGTATATACTTTCGTATCCGTCTATGTATACGTATTACCATTTCCAACAATGAGGACAGATACCCTAACCTGTACCCTAGGGTTTTTATTGAGGTTCTCTTAGGGTACACAGTATCTATTTAGGGTACCTTTCGACTGATTCGGCAAGAGGTAAATAGTCCCATTTAGGTAATTTCCACAAAAGATCACGATTGAAAAAAAAATGAACCAACCAAGTGAAAATAAGAGATGAACTTTTGAATGGAGAGTATCTTAAACCAACAATCTCAAAGTAAGAGAATCCACCAAAAAGAATCTCCTGCCTCTTTGTAAAGAATTTGGTGTGGGTAAGATAGTGCCATTTTTTATTTGACCGTTTAAAACAAATTTATTTGGTGGTATATCTTTTGCAAATCGCTAGCTCTCCCTTTCATTAGGATAGATTGTTTTGCCACCCAATTAGCTATTGAGTTTTGTCCGTTAAAATTATCAGAAATAGTGAAAAATTCAAAGAAATTCGAGGACTATTGTTGAGAAAGAACAATTGGTATTGTAAGAATCATCATCCTCCCTTCGAGGATAGAACACCAAAAATATGAATTCTCCCACGTTAAGGCCAGAACAACTTTCACCGAAGCTTTCACCAATGACATTCAGCCTTGATGATCCCAATAATACGAGTTCTAGTGTGAATAATTTTCACCATCTTTTGGCATCACCGACAAAAATAAGTCTTGATGGTAGCTCTAATGGTAATAATAGTAGTGGTGCTGGTAATTCACTAATATATCGAACATCGCTATCCAAATTGAGTGAGCTTTCAAGAAGAGGGAGGTCGAGACAGAGGTCCAATTCTGATACTTTTCGGGCAGCATCGCCGACGAGATTACAATTCTTCAGCAATGCTCCTAAGATGTTAAAACCTGAATACGTTTCTCAACAACCTTCTGGGATGCCACTTTTATCAGCACTGATTGGTAATGGTACGACAGGTTCACATACTAGCAGGTTAGGTATAAAAGAAACTTTGGAAATGTTTCATAGAGGTTTATCGAATGATAGTTGTCCGCCTCAAGAGCAAGAAAAGCAACAGCGGCAGCGGCACGCACAACAATCTCAATCACAACCGTCACAACAGAGTAATGGAAGTGATCGACAGTCGAGTGAAGCCACTTTAAACGAAGAAGCAGATAAGCAATTTCGATTTCAAGGCGAGACTGATAATAACAACAATAATAGTAATAATAATAATAATAGTAATAACGACAATCATGCAAACGAAAGCAATAACGATAAATTACACATTCAAAATCAAAATCAAAATCAAGGGGATATAACGACTACGGCAACGACAACAACAACAGCAGCAGATGTAGATGGAACTTTGAAAGGGAACCCAAGTAGTCCGCGTGAGAATCCAGGGACACGAATGGCTTCAAATAGTTCAGTTGCATCATCTACGATGACTGTTAATTTTAACGATATGTCCAAAGAAATGGAATTAGATTCATTACCAACTGATAAAAATGGATTTGTTGAATTGGTAGATGGGAAATCAAATAGATGTAGTTTCATATCATCAAGCTCAACAGATATTGATGCAGATTGGTATAATCATCAGCACATCCATATTAGTGAGGAAACAGCCAAGTTAGACTATAGGATCAAACAATTAGAAATAGAAATCGACGAATTAAAGCTCCAAAACGAAAAACTGATTAGGTCTATTACAACAAGTCGTACAGTGGAAGATAAATTTATGTTAGATGCATTGAAGGAAATTAGGTTTTCTAAACAAAAAGCTCAAAGAAGTATGGAAAGAAAAGTTGAACAATTAGAACGAAAAGTGGAAAACTATAGAAAAGCCCTGGGAACAATCGGTGATGGCCCATTACGGCCACAAGCCCATCCCCCATTGCCGTATGGTCAAATTAGTGCATGTTTAGAGTCGCCGAGAAGACAGAATCATAAAAGAAGAATAGCTCGTATTTCAAGTATGGAATTGAGGAAAATTGAGGAACATTCAGATTCTTCCTCTTCTCCACCATCCTCTTCACCAGCATCAGATGAAGACGATGAAGCTGAAAATACATTTGAAGAGCAAATCTCAGTCGATGAAACTATGATGATCCCAGATGAAAATGATCCTTCGAATAACAATATAAGGAGAATCGGTGGGCTCCAATTAAATATTCAATTGGAAATGCAAAAAAATAACAATCAAAACTGAACACCTAACGAGAACATTCTTTCCAAGTTAAAAACAACGAAATAAAAGTAAAACGAAAATAGGGAAAATTGTATCAATAACAAAAAATATTCTTCCTCTAATACTTAAATGGCTTTTTTTATCTTCATTCTTCATTTGTGAATTATTTTCTTCCTTTCCAAAATTTTTTATTCTTATCCGTGGTACTTTATTATATTCTATTTTATTCTATGTTATCTCATCGTTTTATTTCATTTTACTTCATTTCGAAAACAGGTTTTTGGTAACGTTTCTCAGGCGCATGAACGTATTAAATATCCCTTTGCAATATAATATAATAACACTCATTTAGCATGATATGATATAAGATTCAGTCATATAAATAAAAACATTAACTTAAACGATATGGTATTCAGTTTTAAAAAGTTTCAATCAATTAATTGTATATCTTGCAGGTAAGATATTTATGTTAGAAAAAATCCTGAAAAAATAGGGAGAATCTCAAGGTACTAAGAAAATTATTTGGCGGCTAATAAAAATACGTATGCTGCCTCTATAATATTTTTTCTATTATGATTATCGTTATTTCTAATTGGCGACACTATTTCGTTCCTTCGGGCGGTCAGCATAAAAAGTTTGGGAAGGTTGACTACGAGCATAACAAAAGAAGTATTAATAGTAAATACAGCTAAGGATCCATGTCAGCTAATTCAAAGCCACGACCCAAGCCGTGGGAAACTCATCCACCACTAGATAGTCAAGAAAGTGGATTAGATAACAGTTCGTTAGCCAAGATGAATTCTGAAACCGGTAATAATGATATGCACAATGGGGAGAATTCGCAGGAGCCACCACCAAGACCGGCAGAGCTGGCCTCTGATCCCTACACTAGTTCTAACCCTTTATATAACAATGGTTCGCCGTATGGCGTTAGTAATGGAATAGGTGGTGGTATGTATGGTAATAGCATGTATGGAGGTGGAGGTGGTTATGGATCTATGTATGGTGGAGGTTTAGGATCGATGTATGGTGGAGGTCTAGGATCGATGCATGGAGGTGGTTACGGTGGTTATGGGTCGATGTATGGAGGTGGTTACGGTGGTTATGGTGGTGGTTATATGAATAATGGACCTGGGGGTCCAGGTGGGTTAGGTGAATCTACACAGGCAACATTCCAGCTGATTGAGAGTTTAATCGGTACTGTGACAGGATTTGCTCAGATGTTGGAATCTACATACATGGCGACTCACAGCTCATTTTTCAGCATGGTGTCAGTTGCAGAGCAATTTTCGTATTTGAAAGAAGTGCTAGGATCATTCTTCGGTATATTTGCATTAATGAAATTCGTGAGAAGGATACTGTTTTATGTGACTAAAGGTAGAATGGGTACACCAGCGCCATCAAGAGCGATAAAAAATGGAACTAATTCTGAAATGGTAAATGAATTTCATAATTTCAAAAAGGACGAAAATTCCAAGAAGATAAAGAAAATATCTTGGAAACCATTAATTTTCTTCTTAGCCGCAGTTTTTGGATTCCCTTATGCTTTAAACAAATTTATCACTCGTGTGCAGTCCATGCAAAGAGGCAAAATTGGTACCAAACAGATGGGGGCTGAAGTTGATCCATCAAAATTAGAATTTGCCAGAGCACTTTACGATTTTACGCCAGAGAATCCACAGATTGAAGCACCATTGAAGAAAGGTGAATTGATGGCAATCATCACAAAGCAACATCCATCAGGTAATAATTCTGAATGGTGGAAAGTAAGAACTAAAACTGGTAATATGGGGTACGTCCCATTTAATTACGTAGAAATAATAAAGAGACAAAAGAGAATTGAAGATATACCTGAAAAAGATATGGGCTCACTTCAAAAGCAGATATAGTCGCGACAATTTTAGATTAAACAATTTGTATTCCAGATACAAAGTATGACGAATAAGAAAACATGGTATAACAATAATGATGATGAGCATTGAAAGAAATTTTAAAGAAAAGTTACAACGAGGGAGCCACATAATAATTTTACAATCCGAGTGAACGAATAATCATATCCTTTTTTTTTTTTTTTTTTTTTTTTTTGTTCTGTTGTTGTTTGTTACAGTTACTGTCGTACTGGTGTTAATATTACCATCCCAAGGTAAAATCCTTAGAATCCTGTTGTTTCATAAACCATTCCTGTTCTTCTGGTGTATCTTCCTTTACCGACCTAGAATCATTTTTACTCTCATGAATTTCGGATCCGTCAATTGAAGCAGATGTATAAGCTATCTGTGGTGCAAATGCCCTGGAAGGTCTGCACCGTATAGCTGCAGGTGCGGAAGATATTAAAGTAGGTCTTCCGAGCATTATCGTCCTCGGACTATCACGATATTACTATCGACCTTTGGTGAGACGTAAGTCCGCACTGTATATATCATGAACTCATATATATATATATATATATGATGTCTTAACCTGATTAGATAAACTAATTGTACGGGAGCTCATCGATTTCTCATGCAAAGAAAAAGAAACATGGAAGCAACAATGCATTGCGCCTGCCCTGTAATATCGATCGTATCGATTTCTTGGCTGAAAATAAGAGGAGGTATTGTTTACATAGGTCTCCTTAAGGGTGAATCATTGCTAGTAATATTTGCAGAATTAGGCTTATGTGCCCTTTTGCTATGCCTCTAACATTAAGCCTTCTTTACTCGTTCGGTCCGTAGTAAAATCGCAATCCGGAAATGACTCTTTAAGTTAGTGAATATGACTTAAAGATGGATGGGGGTTATGGTAATCATCATTCTCGAAATTGTATTTGTAGTCAGTCATATTCGTGGTACTCATTACCATCACCTTTAAGGGAATTTAGACATTAGTTGGGGTTCACTAAGGGGGTGAAAGATACTTGTTGTGGGGTTATAACGTATGCATTTTAGGATTTAAAGAATATCTACAAACTGCTTTACAGGCTACTTGACAACTTTTTAGGATAATCAATTGAATCGACTAAGGGTGATTATCGTTATTGTCGTGTGGATCAATCTTGAAGATCTTGTCTGGATTCATAATCCTGTGAGGATCAATAGCTAATTTAATCCTTCTCATCAGGTCAACTGGTTCCTGTCCTAGCTCCTCTAGTACATATTGTCTCTTACCGATACCCACACCGTGCTCACCAGTACAAGTACCGTCGGCATCGATGGCTCTTCTAACCATATTGGCTACTATCTTTTCACAAATTTTGCGTTCTTCATCATCCTTGTAAATCAGAAATGCATGGAAGTTACCATCACCAGCATGGCCAACGGTTGCGTTTACTAAAGGTGAGCTATTCATTTCCTCTTTTGTCTCCATTATGACCCTAGCAAAATTCGATATTGGTAGGGCAACATCGGTTGTCCAAACGTTAGAACCTTGTCCCTTAATGGATTTACCAGCGTCGATCACCGACCACAAGGCAAATTTACGTGCTTCCCATAACAGCATTTTCTCATCATCATCTTTAGCGAATTCAAATCCTGTGGAGCCGTAGGTTTTGGCAATATTTTCCACTTCATGTACTAATTCTTGGATGATTCTCTCGTTTCTGCCACCAATCTTTAGGAAAAGTGTTGGTTGTTCTTTCCAATCGGTTCTAAAAGTCGCAGCTTGACTATTAATCACCTTCATCATGTTATCATCTAATAGTTCAATTGCATCCAGTTGAATTCCTTGTTGGGTGAAACTAGAAGAGCATGCAGCTGCATTCTCTACAGCGTCGAAAGACACTACCGCAACAGTTTGGAATTTAGGTTTGACATGGCATTTAACAGTTGCCTTTGTCACAATACCTAAAGTACCTTCATTACCAGTAAATAACCCATTCAAATTGTATCCAGCAGAGGATTTTCTTGGTCTTCTCCTAGTTTTGACTACCGTCCCATCCGGTAAAACTACAGTCAAGTTCACAACATTCTCTTTCATAGTACCGTAGCGGTAGGCATTGGTTCCTGAACATGAGTTGGCAACACAACCACCAATTTGTGCACCAGGACCGGGATCACATCCAAATAAAAGACCTTCTTCACCTAGCATGTCATTTAAATCTTCCCAGGGAACACCAGCTTCTACTTCGACATCTAGGTCCGTTTTATTCAATTTCAAGACTTTATTCATATATTTGGAAAAGTCCAATACAACGGTATCCGATCTTCTAGTTGGTAGGAAATGGCCTTCTAAAGACGTACCACCACTGAAGGGAACCACAGGGACCTTATTGTCATGACAAATGGAAACGATTTGCGAAACTTCCTCAGTAGACTTTGGGAAGATGACAATGGCGGGTCTTTCTTCTGGCGTAGCATGGTGGGTATTGAAAGAGGTATCAGAATGAGAATCTAATTCAGTTTTAGATTGGGTGAAGTTGTCTGGATCGTTACCAACAACAGCCTTAATCTGGTTGATGACCCCTGGTAATTTCCCCGGTTCACAGTACTGTGGGGAATCCAAGTCATCTAGTGGTAAAACTGACTTGCCTAAACCTCTGTCCCTACGGTTATGCTCAAAAGTATCTGCAATTGCATAACCAATACCACCAGCAAGGACATATTTCAATCCAGTTTCTAAACTCTTCTTGTTCTTACCAGTCAACTGAAAGCTAGGTCTGTCGTAACTGGAATAGGACCTATGGAACCTAAAGCTACGACAGCACTTCCTTAAGGAACTTTTAAACATTGTAGATGGACTGTTTAGAGAGCTCGTGGAGCGAACAGTGAGAAAGAGGGATTTTAAGGCATCTTACTGGCCTTATGAGTTCAACGGCTCCGTAATTAACTATACATCCCGTATGAAAGCACGGCATATACCGTATCTAATGAATGAGATTACATAAAATCGTCATCGTTGAAGTCTCCCAAGTCCAATTCACCACCAATATCGAGGTCTTGGTCCTTCTTGAAAGATCCACCGAGGTTTGTCTTTGCCTTGGCTTTCTTTTTACCGGCACCACCGGTAGCGGTACCACCTTTAACTTTTGCCAATCTGGCCTGTCTTTCTTGCTTCTCCTTGTCCTTGATAAGAATGTTTAGGGTAGCTACCGTTTGTCTAATGGATTCGATAGCCATTGGTTTGGAGATATCTCTGATCAAATCGATTGCCAAAGACGAAGAGTAGTTGAGTGAAGATTTCTCGTTCAACGGCGTAATTGCAGTTGCCAAGGACTTTCTCAATTCTTGGTAGTCCTTCTTTGTTTCTGCCTGTTGAAACAATGGGTGGTCACCAATGGGGGTGTCCTTGGTCAATGGAGTTGCTAGTTTGGCAAACAGGTCTTCTTCTTCCTTTCTCTTGGCAGCTTGGGCCCTTGGGTGTTCACCTGCTAATTCTAATTCACCCAATAGATCACTTGCATTCTTCAAATCGGACTCTAGCTCTGCTTTCTTCATCAACTCTTGGCGAGTTTTTGGGTCTAATTCATCTATGGCTAGTTTAGGGGGTTCTGAACTTTCTTTTTCTTTCTTACCACCATTCTTCTTCTTGTTAGAAGCTGCTGCTGTCTTCTTGGCACTTTCAGAGGATGCCTGTGGTTTCTTTTCTTCACCTTCATCTTTGTCCCATGAATCTAACACTGGTTCATCATCTAGTCCGTCTTCCCAGGATTCCATTAAAACTGCATCATCTCCGTTCGTAGCGGAACCTCCAATAACATCCTCGTCCCACGACATGATTTCTTTAGCTCTATAATTTCTTTTGGTTCTACAGTATACACTTATACCATCTCATCGATTTGTACGCAACATTCAACTTTTTTATTCCAATTTTTTGATGCGATTCTTTAATAGCCGTATGTAGTGATTTTTCACTGTAATACGAATAGTCCTATTATTTTAACCGCTTATAACTTAGCAACTATTTGCTTTGACGATTTTTCCTCGAGGTGATCGGTTTTTAGCACCTTGTTTTATCCCATTTTGGCTCTTTTACATACTTTCAAATTTTTAACCTCCCACATTTAGTCTTCACGGCACCATCAACTCTTGGAACGAGGTCAGGCCTTAAGTGATCAACTACAGGTGTCATAGTTAGCCGTACTTTAAAATACGAAAATTTCTATCGGTCATGGCCTCTAAAATTTGTGTCTTTTGCCCTTCGACACATTTTCAAGTCATTCACTTTTTTCAAGTCACGTACCCTCGTGCCCGATGGCATGGCTCATCGCAAATACAAATTAGATATATATCAATAACATAAGTAAAGAGAAGGGTTTCAAGATCTTCTCTAGTCCTCTGAAGAGATCGGCAAACAATTTTTCAGCATCACAAATATGGGTCCTCGGATGGTTTCCACCGGTCGTGGTGGATCGGGTAATATTCAGCCAGCTAAGTCGAATCTATCACCAAAGCTCGTTCCACAAGGTTCTCAGACACCAAACATATTGCAACCAGTTTATAGTACTGGTAGAGGAGGTGCTGGTAATATGAGACGTAACGTTAATCCAAGAGTCACACGTAAGGCACAAGATGTTGAACAGGAACTAGAGAAGGAAGATGCAATTTTAGTCAGCGATGAGGACTACATAAGTCCAGTACAAGAAGAAGATCCTGTAAGTGCTACTCTATCAGGAGCTAATAGTAGGTCTCACAGTAGTGGTGGATCAAAAATCAAATTACAAAAATCAAAGACGAGGCAGGAAAGTAATCGTGAAAGGCCGAAGGCGATTGTATTAGGCAGAGGAGGTGCTGGTAACATCATATCTCCAACGTCGAGTGTTAAAGATCGTAGGAAGGAAAAGAATCCAAAAGATGGACACAAAGGTATGTGGTCCTCCATAAAGCATTTCTTCTCATAGAATGGAGAAGTTTTTTTACGTCTCTTTGCATGCAATATAATGATCTTCAATATCGACAACTTAGTCTTAATTCAAACATATGATATAAAAGTTAATAAATATGTGGTACGATAAATATGATAATACTATAATAAATAAATAAGTTAAACCGTGGCTGCTAATTCTTCTAGAAGGGAAAAATTACGTTTGACAAGACCACCATTGCCCGGCAAACCAGTTTGTCCCATCAAAACTTGGTCAATTGCAGTTGCGCACTTACGACCCTCTTGAATAGCCCAGACGATTAGTGACTGTCCACGACGACAATCACCAGCTGCAAATGTCTTGTCATCATCGACGCTGTAGGAGGCATCGTTAACGGTAGCTATAGTACCGCGACGAGTCTTAATTACGTTTGGATCTTCAATCAATTCAGGTCCTATGAATCCCATTGACAAAAGCACCACATCAGCTTCAAAAATTTCTTCACTTCCTGGAAGTTCCACCATTTGCCAAACTCCAGATTCGGATTTCTTCCATTCCACACGAACGGTCTTAATAGCCTTCACCTCGTTCTCGTCGTTACCAATGAACTCCTTGGCAAGAATAGAGTATTCACGAGGATCTCTACCGTAGTGTTCTTTGACTTCAGCATGGCCATAGTCTACCCTCATGACACGAGGCCATTGAGGCCATGGATTGTCTCTAGAGCGCTTCTGGGGAGGTTGGGGTAACAATTCAAAGTTGAGAACAGATGCTGCACCATGTCTAACAGATGTACCCAAACAATCGTTACCAGTGTCACCACCACCGATCACAATCACTTTCTTTCCGGCGAGTGCTTGACGAACGGCTTCCATATCCTTCTTCAGAAGCGCCGAAGTGTTGCTCTTCAATAAAGTCATAGCGAAATCAATATTCTTAAGTTCACGACCTTCGATGGGCAAATCTCTAGGGATGGTAGACCCAATAGCGTACACCACAGAGTCGAATTGAGCCCTGAGGTCGGAAACAGCAATATCCTTGCCAATTTCAGTGTTCACGACAAATTGTACACCTTCATCAGCTAGAAGATTCACACGGCGTTGTACAATGGATTTTTCCAATTTCATGTTGGGGATACCGTACATCAGAAGCCCACCACAACGATCGGATCTTTCAAAAACAGTAACAGAATGACCAGCTCTATTTAATTGGTCTGCACATGCTAGACCTGCAGGACCAGAACCAATGATGGCTACCTTACGTCCAGTACGAGAGTCAGGTGGTGATGGTTGTACCCAACCTTCCTTGAAAGCATTGTCGATGATTAATCTTTCAATAGATTTTATTCCAACTGGATCTTCGATGATACCTAAGGTACATGCACCCTCACAAGGAGCCGGGCACACTCTACCGGTGAATTCTGGGAAATTGTTAGTCTCTGATAATTTTTCCCATGCTAATCTCCATTGGTTTTTGAAAACTAGGTCATTGAATTTAGGAATAATGTTCGAGACTGGACAACCTGTATCAGATTGGCAGAATGGTGTACCACAATCCATACATCTGGCCGTTTGATATCTTGCATCCTTCTTATTCAGATTGTTGGTAAATTCCTTCCAGTCTTGAGACCTGATAGATGCAGGTCTCTTCGATTGATGGCGCACTTTGTACTTCATGAAGCCACGGACTTTTTCTAGCTTCTCTACGGTCTCTGCAGACTTTTCGTGGTTTGGTACGGCGTCTTCCAAATCTGCTACACCTGGTTCTTTAGCGGCAGATCTGAAAGAGACTGCATTTCTTTCTCTCTTAGAGGACATGAGGGCGTCAACTTCACCATTGGTAGCATCTAAGTTGGAGTTGGATGATCTTTGGAATTTTCTCAAGTATTCAGCATCAGCCAACTGCTTCTGCTTGACTTTTTCTTCTGCTTCTTTCAAAAGAACTTTCTTGTAATCTGATGGAATTACCTTGACAAAATTCTTCAGGTAGTAGTTGAATCTGCCTAAAATTCTCTCAGCTAGCTCAGATTTAGTGTAGTTGTAGTGTTCTTGGATCAAATTCTTAACAAAAGCGATCTCTACAGGATCGGATAGACCTTCTAACTCCACGGTACCCTTGTTAATCTTGCCCACGAAATCTTCATAATCGGAAGTCAAACAATAACAAATACCACCGGTGGCACCAGAGAAGGCATTCAGAGATTCTAATTGCGAGAGAATAACAGCCCTACCACCAGTCATGTATTCGAAGGCATTGTTACCTCTGATTCTTTCAACCACAGTGGTAGCGCCTGAGTTACGTACGGCAAATCTTTCACCAACACAACCAGCGATAAAGGCAGTACCGGAGGTGGCACCGTAGAAACAAGTGTTACCGATAATGACATTTTCATCACTCTTGAACTTAGATCCTGCGGGCGGTCTAATCACCAAGGTACCACCGGAAAGTCCTTTACCAACGTAGTCATTTGCGTCACCGTCCAAAATAAAGGTGACACCTGGAGCCAAAAATGCACCGAAAGATTGACCAGCAGATCCCTCGATGTTTACTACCACAGTATCCTGAGGTAGACCATTTTCTCCAAATCTCTTAGAAATACGATAAGATAGAGTGGACCCTAAGGCACGATCGGTGTTGATAATTTCGGCATCTATTGTCACGGGTAACCCGCGATCCAAAGTTACTTCAGCCTCATCGATTAGTTTGTTATCCAAACGGGTGTGCAGTTTATGATCCTGTTTCTTGCAGAACTTAGTGGCTACACCCGGGCGAATGACGTGTGCGGGTGTCAAAATGGGTGACAAGTCAATGTTTATTGCCTTGGTGTTAACATTTTCCCTTTTTCTTAATTTTTCAGAATGACCCACCATCTCATCGATGCTACGGAATCCAAGTTTGGCCATGATCTTTCTCAGATCTTGAATTAAATAGTAGAAGAAGTTGATGACATGCTCAGGTTGACCTTCAAATTTGCTTCTCAAGTATGGATCTTGTGTAGCGATCCCAACTGCACAGGCATTGAGATGGCACTTTCTCAACATAACGCAGCCCATGGCAATCAATGGCACAGTAGCTAGGGTAAATTGTTCTGCACCTAATAACACAGCGACCGCTACATCGAAGCCTGTCCTTATTTGACCATCAGTTTGCACAACAACGTTACGTCTCAGATCGTTTAGCACCAATGTTTGGTGAGTCTCTGCTAACCCCAATTCCCAAGGAAGACCCGCATTTTTGATACTAGTCCATCTCGCAGCACCAGTACCACCATCATGACCGGAAACCAAGATATGATCCGCCTTGGCTTTGGCCACACCAGATGCAACAATACCAACACCAACTTCTGAGACTAATTTCACAGAAACACCTGCTCTAGGATTTGAACACTTCAAGTCATAGATTAGCTGCTTCAAATCTTCAATCGAATAAATGTCGTGGTGAGGGGGTGGGGAAATCAATCCGACATATGGTGTGGAATGTCTTGTACGGGCAATTTCCTTAGAAACTTTATGCGCTGGCAATTCACCACCTTCACCTGGCTTAGCACCTTGAGCAATTTTGATCTGCAGCTCGTCTGCATCGGACAAGTAGTAAGAAGTCACACCAAATCTAGCAGAGGCAACTTGCTTGATTGCCGATCTCATAGTATCCCCATTTTTGTGCACGATAGACCGCTCTGCATCTTCACCACCTTCACCGCAATTGGATTTACCGCCGAGGCGGTTCATCGCGATGGCTAAGGTTGAGTGGGCTTCCATAGAGATGGAACCGTACGACATAGCACCGGTAGAAAACCTTCTAACGATTTCGGTCCAGGGTTCTACCTGTTCCAAGGGAATTGCGGTAGAGTTTTCTAAATCCAACTCCAAGAGACCTCTTAATGTGCAATCCCTAATGGCTTCTGTTTCTCTTTTCACGTACATGTCCCAGGCATCACCATTTTTGTTTTTCACGGTATCTTGCAAAGAGGCAATGGCTTGGGGATCATTGACGTGTTTGTAACCGCCATCTCTCCAATGGTAGTCACCGTTTTCAGGTAGGGCCACGGAATTGGAGATAACAGATCTGGTAGGATATGCTGCTTCGTGCATGGAGAAAGCGTCCTGAGCCAAATATTCAAAAGTTACACCTTTAATTCTAGATGCAGTACCAGCAAAACACAGGTCAATGACGGAGTTGTCTACACCGAGGGCTTCAAAGATTTGAGCACCCTTGTAAGATGCCAAGGTAGAAATACCCATCTTTGACATGACTTTCAAAATACCACCATCAATGGCATGTTTGTAATTCTCCAAAAGGGTATGATCTTCAACTTGCAAGTTGTCATCATCCACATTACGAACTAGTCCCTCGTGGTTCATCCTAACCAAAGTTTCCATGATTAAGTAGGGGAAAATACCATCACAACCGTAACCTAAAAGGACACAGAAGTGATGAACCTCTTTTGCTTCACCGGTTTCCAAAATGATAGCCACATGAGAACGTTGTTTACGTCTGACCAAATGATGATGGATGGCTCCCACTGCAATTAAAGACGAGATTGCCACACGTTCAGGACCCACCCTTCTGTCAGAGAGAATCAAGATTTTTTTACCTTGCTCAATGGAGTCACTTGCTTGCGCAGTAATACGTTCAATGGTTGCAGTGTAACCTAAAAGACCTTCATATTTGTCAAAAGTAATGTCGATTTTGGAGACGGACCAGGATGGGTGTGCCTTTTCGATGTTTTCCAATGCTGAAAATTCGTCCCAGTGCAATATGGGGGACTTCAATAACAATCTTTCACATTGACTTGGGTGCATTTCCAGTAAGTTACCCTGGGGCCCGACATAACATTCAAGGGACATCACATTAGCTTCACGAATGGGATCAATAGGTGGGTTAGTCACTTGGGCAAACAATTGCTTAAAATAGTCGTAGACTAAGACGGGATCCTCATTCAAACAGGCCAAAGGTGCATCGTTACCCATAGACCCCAAAGCTTCTTTGCCGCCGAGAGCCATAGGAGTTATTATCAATGAAATTTGTTCAAAAGTATAGCCATTGGCCAAAAGAAAAGGATTTCTTTGTACATCAATATCAGAATTTTCAGGAATATATTGTTTGGGGATGTATTTTTGGTTCTTTTTGACCAAATCCTCCAGTTTAATAACCTTGGATAACCAAGATTTAAAGTCCTGCCTTTTGGCAAATTTCATCTTCAACGATTTAGTATCCACAATTTCACCTTCTTCCGTATCAACGAGGAATAAATCACCAGGCTTTAACTTACCCTTCGATACCACTAGGGAATTGTCCAGGTGAATAACACCAACTTCTGAAGCACAAATAACTCTATCATCCTCGGTAACGTAATAACGGCATGGTCTCAAACCATTTCTATCCAACATGGCACCACAGTAACGACCATCAGTAAAACTCAGTAGTGCGGGACCATCCCAAGGTTCCATCAAACATGCTGCCCAATCGAACCATGCTTTTAAATTGGAATCCATGTCCTTGTGGTAGGCTTCAGGAACCATCATCATAACGGCTTCTGGTAAGGAAAGAGCACCATTGATTGTTAGTAGTTCCAAGACATTGTCTAAAGCACCTGAATCGGAACCACCTTCCTCAATAATAGGGTATAGTTTGTCCAATTGATCCTTAAAAGTTTCAGATAAGAGAACACCCTCTCTAGCACGCATCCAGTTCTTATTACCTCTCAAAGTATTGATCTCACCGTTGTGAGCTAGCCAACGAAGTGGTTGGGCTCTATCCCACGAGGGGAAAGTATTAGTAGAAAATCTGGAGTGAACCATGGCCATATGGGATTTGAAATGAGCATTGGTTAAATCGTGGTAGTAGCTGTACACTTGAGCTGGTGTCAATTGACCCTTGTAAACAATGGTTTTATTGCTCAAAGAGCAAACATAAAACCAGTTTTCTATACCAATTTCATTGGAAGCCAATTTTCTCAAAATGTAAAGTTTAGTTTGGAACGATTTTTCATTAAAATGTTGTTGTTGTTGTTGTTGTTGTTGTTGATAATCGGATTGCACTATTAAAGGTTGTAAAATCGTAGGTTCTCTGGAGAGAGCTACCTCACCTAGAATAGAAGAATCCTTGGGGACATCTCTCCAACCTAAAACCTTCAACCCTTGTTCTAGTGCCAGATCTTCAAAGACTTTTTGAGCTGCCTTTAAAGCAGGAACTTCACCTTTCTTGAAGAAAACGTTACCGACTGCGTATTGTCCTCTAGGAGGAACATCGATATCAAGATCCAGCTTAAATTCCCTCGCAAAAAAATCGTGAGGGATCCCCACCAAGATACCGGCACCATCACCATTACCACCTGAAGAAACGGCACCACGGTGGGACATGTTGCAAAGTAAAAATCTTGCATCAGAAACGATTTTATGAGAAGGTTCACCCTTGATGTTTGCCACGAAGCCAACACCACAAGCATCTTTTTCATAATCAGGATCGTAAAGACCACATTTATCAGGAATTACTTGAGCCCATGATTTGTTTACACGGCTCTCATTTCCTCCCATTGGAGATCCACCTTCGTAGGCCTCTCCTAAAGGATCATAGGCTTCTGATTTTAGAGCCATGATGAATTAATATTACAAGATGCAGGACAATAAATAAATAATGACAGAGAAGTCCAGATATGTGGATTAAAAGAGAAAATGCAGCAGTGGTAATAATAAATAAATAGAGTAGTGTTGTTGAATCAAAGTCCGAGGCCTGCCCAGTGGTGATGTAAAGTTTGTCCAAATAGTTCTTGAACTAGGGGAAGGAACGAGACAGTCCAAATCTTGAAGGACTAGCAGCAAATAAGCCCGTTTATATACCCAGCCGCAGCCGCCGACGGCTGGCGTCCCTTTCGGAACCATCCGATCATGTTTAGTTGTACGTAATCGACTGTCGAGCGGTTGCCTCCGGTTTTTGATTGGTCTACAATATCTCTTTACGCTCTCCCCTGAACGAAAGCGGCTAGATATCATCCAATCAGAAGCAATTTGCTCAGAAAAGTCCCTACAACGCTTATCGATACTAATTTAATTATTCACTATCTCCATCGGATTAATTCTTCGTCCATGGAGATAATGAGACTATACGAGATAAGAGTCATACCTGTCACACGTGCTCTGTGGACGGGTAATCTTTGTGTCGCTTCCTACGTAATGTCATGCAATAGGTTACCCGGCAGAGTTGGATACAGTATGTCACGTGCTACAGACTCTGATCGTAAATCCTGAAATTTTCAACTTCTTTCAGAAAAGGTGACAGGAAAGCTAATTGGGGGAAACGGCGATGAGCTTAACATCTACGATCTGGGCAAAATAATCAACGTGTAAAACCGAACACATTCTCTTTTTAACAATTAAAGATTGATTGGGTATTATGGTACTTCGATCTTTTCATGCCTTTAAATTTCAATCTTAATGGGGATTGCAGGGCAAAAAGTTTCAAAGATTCCAGTACGAAAGCATTCCAAGACAGGATGTATAACTTGTAAAGTTAGGAAAAAAAGATGTTCAGAGGATAAACCGGTATGCAGCGACTGTGCTCGATTGGGTTTTACGTGCATGTATGTGCCTCGAAGTTTTGACAAAAATGCGGTTCAAAAATGTAAGGATCAAGTGGAGATGGAGCTGTTTGTGCATAAGAATAAGAAGAAGTTTGTAGCGGAGTTCGAAGGCATCGCAAGTGGTGGCAGCAGTAGTAGTAGTAATGGTAGTAATGGTAGTGATGGTAGTGACAGCCAGGTGGAAAGACCGTCGGAGGATGTTGAAGAAAGAGCACTTGCAGATGAATTCGAAACCGAAGGGTCATCGCTAGCGGTTGTTCAAACGAAATCCCCTTCATCACCGTATCTCTCGCAACCGTTATCTGACCCTATAAATTTACATTTAGATCCGGTGGGGATGCACCTTTACGACTACTATCGAGACCATTTGGGTAAGATAATTTCCATTGCACCATTAAAGCAGAATTATTATTTACAAGTTTTCCTACCCATGGCACATCGACACAGAGGTATTCTTTACGGTCTTATGGCGTGGTCAGCACACCATTTGTCAATTTCGCAAGAAGGGAGTGAAACTAGAGATGACAACTACTGTGCATTGGCAAATAGGTATACCTTGGAATCTCTAAGATTTCTCAGATCTGAAATCGATACGAATTTCCTGTGGTCGTTAGCTCAGCTTCTCATATTGTGTGGTGCTGAGATCTGTCAGGGAGACGTTAGCAAATGGAAAATTTTACTGAAATATGCAGCGGATCTCATCGAAAAGAATGTCGGTGGAGAAATTTCGCATTTAATGTCTTCCTTCACATCTCAGATTGATACAACTACGCGATATTGGTTATTGGCTAATTTCATCTATCACGATGTTATGTGTTCTAGGGGAACCCATTTCCCCATCGATCAGTATAACAAAGTTCTTAGTAGCCATACTGATACAAGTCCAAATGCCATTTCGGATGTGAATATGCATGTAGATCCACTGCATGGTGTCAATAGACCAATTTTACTACTCATGGGTGATATAACCAACTTGGTGAGGCGTATGAAGAACGCAGGATCCTTCGGTAAATCGCATCCCAAATTTAGAGAATATATGGACAGAGCATTTGAATTACAGACTGAGTTATTCCAGATTTCACCGGACGTGCGAGAATTGCAACTCTATGAAGAATCCTCACTAATGCATGCCTTATGTTTAGAACTTTTCCAATTGATGAAGTTGTCAGCACTTTTACATTTGAAGACTACGTGTCTAAGGCAAAGCAAACATACTTGGGAGATTCAACATTTTTGGTTAGAACTTTTTGAAAAATTAGATTTAATTTTAGGCACCAAATTGGAAGGTTGTCTATGTTTCCCCATGTTCATATGTGGTATAAATGCTACTGATCAAGAACAAAAACGTCAAATAGAGTCAAGATTCAGTGATATCGCTAAACGTTATAAATGTTACAACTTCCAAAGGGCAAGAACGGTTATGAGGAAAGTTTGGTTACAAGACGACAGTGACGCTACAAGTCCTACGAGTAGTATATCTCATACGAGCCTCAGCGATATTGGTTCACTAGACATTGGTGAAAATACGGACTGGTACGATATTGTCGACGCCATGGGTTGGGATATAAGTTTTGCATAAAAAAAGAACATCTTCTATTTCATCACAATAATAAATAATATTTAATTGTTTTAATTTGATTTTTTTTTTTTTAATAAGTTTAAAATATTCGTTAAATCACATCGTAAACTCAAAGCAATGAACTTCTTTTTTCTAACTCCTGCATTACGAAAACCATACCCAATCTACTTTTTTTAATATTTTCATCAAATCTTGACCTTGACCAATCCTCAATCTTGCTGCGGATTCCCACGTTGAATCCACTCGAGAATTTAACTTGACTTGCACACGAAGTACTCCTGACATTTTGTTTAGCTTGTTCATAAGTAGTATATTCCTCCACCTGGATTATCTTGGTATGATCTAAATTCCTGGTATAAGTCCTCATTGTCGATTGTCTTGGATCAACTATAGAAAATTCGATGATCCATGACTCTGAAATTCTACCTAAAAATGGCTTAACCCATCTTGGAAGTTTGCCTGCTTTTTTAATCAATCTTGTCGTGTGCAGCTTACCATCATTATCCAATTCCCTAGAAAGAGTGTCGATTGATAAAACGTGTGATGCATAGGGATTAGGGTACCTATTGAAGAACGCTAATGATACAGTATTGAAATCATTATTAAAGACGTGGGCGTTCTTATGCCATAAAACCATGACTGCTTCGCTAATTACTAGCAGACACAAAAACAAACAAACTTATAAATAATCCAATAGTGGTACGACCAGGTCCTGCTGATTTATGACTAGTTTTTAAGTATTTCGGTTGCACTTCCTTCCATTCGTCATTATTTTTTTTTTTTTTTTTTTCACTTCCGCATTTATGCTAGTTCTCCACCGTTAAAAATTGAATCAAATGTAAACATGAAAATATCGGATTATTGTACTATAAAACTGTATAAAATGCTATAATGATGCAGAATTGAAGGAATAGTAAAAATGACTTGTTTGTAATGCAGGGTTTGTATACTGTGAAAAATTCTCTATCAGACGATACCAATATCAAAGGGTGTCTTCTTTTGAGGTGTCTATGCTCATCCCTGGCGAAGGTCAATTACATTTCAGATCAGCATAAGTGCTAGTGCAATAGCACCAATACCGTAGGACATGTCCACTATCTTGCCGCCTGCATTAGAATGTACTTGGATAGTAGAGTTATCGCTTCCTAGGTTTCTGCTCTTTATATTAGCGGACGTCAGAAGACTAGATAGAGATGATGACGATGACGATAGTGGTGAATTTGATATTGTAGATGTACTTTTTTCGCCGTGTTTCTTAGAGATTATGGTGGTTCTTGCAATACTCGAAGTGGAATCCTGCTGCGATGAGGTTGAAGGTAACCACCAGATAGTAGAGGTGTATTCACCCTGTGAATTTGATGACGTTAGGATTGTGGCAGGACCGTCCT
Source organism: Zygosaccharomyces rouxii (assembly GCF_000026365.1). Taxonomy (NCBI): domain Eukaryota; kingdom Fungi; phylum Ascomycota; class Saccharomycetes; order Saccharomycetales; family Saccharomycetaceae; genus Zygosaccharomyces; species Zygosaccharomyces rouxii. The sequence goes on along the minus strand of NC_012991.1, from coordinate 203,428 downwards.
GAGATCTACTTGTGCTCTCACCGCCTTTACTGCTGCTAGCTGGATAGGCGGATGTTTCAGAATGAGAAACGGCAGAAGAGCTGGGCGGCAGCCACCATAGAGTCTTGGTAACCTGACGACCTTCATCATCAGTAGTAGCTTGCAAGGATGCAGGTTTATCCCAGCTGTATTCGGGGGACGAAGATGATTCCGAAGGTGCCAATGTTGTGGTCTTGGCAATAGCAGAAAATGTACAAAGGGCGAGAATGTAGGATAATTGCATTATCGTTCACTATTCTTCTTGGTATTCTGAGGCTAGATCTTTTGAAGTCCGGTTCCTATTCTTTGAAGCATCTTATATATATCCATTGATTCAATATATACGATTTGCCAAGCCATTTGGCCTTTACGAAGCTTAATTCGTTCTATGTAGATCACTGATCTAAAGTAATTTACGGAGAACAGCCTACTTTCTATTCTAGTTCACGGTGGCTCATTTTTTCAAGAATGGCTGGTTGAGTGCTGGTTCACAACTGTCACTTGGCGACCAAAACGTTAAAAATAATGAGAGGAACAAGCAAGTATACTTAAGTATGTAGATCTCTTATAGCATGACTACGCCTACATTACTGCGTTTTTCAACATCATAGTCTTTATCATCTTTAATACCGCCAGCAATAGGGAAGGCCCTGTAGTTGAATAAGTAGAAATTCAAGAAACCATCACCCGGTCCAAATTTTAACTTTTCCAAGAAAAGAGTGTTATCTTGTGAAGTTAAAGCGTTAAAAACGTCCATCTTGGCATTACGTGCCAAGATACATGCATCGTTGATCAATTGAGAAAGGCGCTCCTTGAGTGCCTTCGTAGCCTCAGGATCAAATCTATCATTGTATTTCAAATCTGCATCAGATGCATAGTAAAACAAATAACCGATTCCTAATTCGTTATGAACAGAATTGTCGAGAATGGTAAATGGTAGAGAGTAAAACGAAAAGAAATCGGTAATTTTGCCTTCCTGGTTCTCCACGACATATGAATAGATTACCTTGCCGTCAGGAGTCGCAGACATTTGTTCTGGACCACCTAAAAACCAATGACTAAATTCCTCTTTGTTGAAATCTTGCACTAAATCAAATCTCTTTTGGTATTTTTCGAAAAGGGCATGAGCTTGATCAACGTCTTCTGGTTTCAATGGTCTCAAACCCCTTGTGGTTGGCCCCTTAGGTAAAGTGTAATTGGCTACCATTTGTGGTTTCGATGCGCCCGGTGGTAGTTGAACGAAGCCAACATCTAATAACTTGTCCCAATTCAATGGTCTATGAGTGTAACGACATACACTCACAGGTGATGGTAGAACGGTACCTGAAGTGTAAAGTGCAAACCAAATATCACATTTGTTAACCCTTCTGGTAACTTCTTTAATCAATACTGGTGCCAATCTTTTACCTCTCAACTGTTTATGAACACATAAGAAATTAATTTCCACACTTTTAACCAATTTACCTCTTACCTTTAAATCCACGGGAATGGCAGATATGAAGGCTACCAACTTACCGGTAGAACGAACTCGTACACCGACGTGCCATTCTTTTTTCCATCCAGGTGGTTTTAATGACCAGTTGAAAAATTCACGGGTATACTTGAACCTGAATGATGCATCACGATCCTCAACATAGTTTTCATTCAAAAGAACAAAGATGTCCTCAACTTGGGATTTATCGGTGACATCCAGCGTACACCATTCGAATTCTCCCAATAAAGGGAAAGGCTCGTCACTGATTTCTTCAGGAGTCTTCTTTCTATCGATAGGACCTTCTTCAGAGATAGGTTCATCAAATGTTGCCACAGGTTGAGTTTTCCAAAACTTATAGTCTTTCATCTCCTTACGCTGTGATTGGGTCAATTTAGTAACATCGTTACCATTCAACTTAAGAAGCTTCAAAAGCTCGGCCAGCCTGCCGCTAGGTTCGCCAGCACCATCACCACTACCGTTTCCTGACATTTATAACTCAATTGAAGACGTTGCAGTTTCTAAGGAACGTGTTCAACTTGTTCAATTATCGTGTCCATCACTAGGCGACAATCTTAATCCGTTCCTTCTCTTGTTTCCCTCTTTGCAATATGTCATTATAGACGACATTGAAAAATTTTGAAAAAAATCGATGAGATGCGATGAGATGAGATAAGATGAGATGAGCTTCAAGATGGATTAGTTAGAACAGTTCAGATAATCGTTAGCCCAAAGAATATGATATCTGCTACTTGTTGGGTACCAAGGGGTTATGCCTCTGAGTTTCCTGAGAAGTATGAGCTAGACAACGAAGAGATGGAAAGAATCAACCAGATGGCTAATTTAAACCTCAATGATGCTACCGCTGAAATGGAAGAGGTTGCAGAGGAGGAGGAAGAAGGAGCTCAAGAGGAAGCTTCGGAAGAATCTCAACCTAATCCTTCAAAACTTCAAGATCAATTGGATGCAGACGACGATTTGAAAGAGTTTGACATGGAACACTACGATGATGAAGACAGTGGTGCAAATGGGGCTGGTGTAGCCATGTTCCCTGGCCTAGAAGGTGAAGATGTTAGATTCCATGAAGGTGAAGAAGGTGAAGATCCTTACATTTCTTTGCCTAATAAGGAGGAACAAACTGAAGAGAAACAAGAGTTGCAAGTTTACCCCACCGATAATATGGTTTTAGCTACTAGAACTGAAGATGACGTTTCATATTTGGATGTTTACATCTATGACGATGGTGCTGGATTCCACGATGTCGAAGTACCACAGGAGAAGGGTGATGAGGCTGATCCTGATGTCGCTAGAGGGCTCGTGCGGGACAGCTCACTGTACGTGCATCACGATTTGATGTTACCAGCATTCCCACTCTGTGTTGAATGGTTAAATTACAGACCTGGATCTCAATCTGATGACCCTGCCAATTTTGCCGCCATTGGATCTTTCGACCCTCAAATTGAAATATGGAATTTGGATTGTGTTGAAAAGGCGTTCCCAGATATGATCCTAGGTGAACCCGAACAAGGTTCAGGAGCATCTTTAAAGAACAAAAAGAACAAGAAGAAGCAAAAGAACCAACATATTACTACTCACCATACCGATGCAATTTTGTCCTTAGCACTTAACAAGCACTTCCGTGCCGTTTTGGCATCTACGTCCGCAGACCACACTGTCAAACTTTGGGATTTGAACAACGGTACAGCGGCAAGATCGTTGGCTTCCATCCACAGTGGTAAGAATGTTTCGTCATCTGAATGGCACAAGACCAATGGATCTGTGCTTTTAACTTCCGGTTACGATTCTCGTGTTGCATTATCAGATGTTAGAATTTCAGATGAATCTCAGTTGTCCAAATATTGGTCAGTACTACCGGGCGAAGAAGTGGAAAGTTCCACATTCGCTGATGAAAATATAATACTGAGTGGTACCGATTCTGGTAATGTTTACGCATTTGATATTAGAAATAATTCAGGTTCCAAACCAGTCTGGACATTGAATGCTCATGACGCTGGAATATCATGTCTATGTGCCAATGATTACATCCCGGGTATGATGACTACCTCCGCTATGGGTGATAAAACGGTCAAGCTTTGGAAATTCCCATTGGAACAAGACAACACTGGTGGATTGGGACCAAGCATGGTTCTTTCTCGTGACTTCGACGTCGGTAATGTTCTTTCAGTGTCATTTGCCAACGATGTTGAAGTGGCAGGAAACATGGCAATCGGTGGTGTTAATACAGGTTTGAAACTTTATGACGTCTTTTCCAACAGGACCGTTCGTAAGAGTTTTGGCCGCGAACTGTCAGCCGCTCAACAAACCGCTAAAGCTGAAGCACAACAGTTAGGTAAAAGCTCTAGATTTGCCCGTAAATATCGTGGAAACAGTCAACCGGACACCGTTGTCACCGTTGATGCCGATAATGAAGAAGATGAGGATGATGCCGATGAGGATGAAGAATAGATGCCTTGTTATACACATATATACATTTATATATATGTGTACATATATATAATCCTACCCTGTACACTATTAAATTAGAGATCAAACTTTTAGAAAAACTATTTTCCTGCAGTCAACAGCCATTTCAAATGATTGTTTTCTGGGGTATCAGAATCGACTTCAATAACCGCGGTGTCGCATCTGTTGAAACTACCATTTTTCGAATCGGAAACAAAGCTTAAAGATCTTTCAGATATTCTACGCGGCCTATTGAGCTCTTCGCAGACCTTCGGATGGAAAAACCTCCATTCTGAAAGCCTAGTGGGTTCGAATTCTGCATCTTCCTCTTCGTTATTTTCGCAGTCCGTCAGCGCTTCATCGCCGTCTTCATTATACTTGAAAGCGGCGGTGTTTCCACCAGCATTGTTACTGCTACCGCTATGCCTACGTATATACTCCATAAGCCCGTCTAAAGTATCCTCGTGACCATCGTAGACGACTTTGCACATTTGCTGATACTGTGATGCGAAGAGATCTTGATTCCATGCAAACCCCTGCGATTCCGAAGAGGATACTGTGAAATTGTTGGTCGTTTGAAGATTGGAGTTATATGTTGTGGAATAGACCATTGTTGCCTCGCTAGACAGCATCTCTGGGGACAAGAGTGGGTTCATTTTGGAGAAGAGGAAGGGTTGAAGTAACAAAACTATGAGAGTAATAGAGTATCCCACCTACTACAGGTTAAATCACTAGTAGTAATGGTAGCAACAGTTGTAGTATTGCTTGCTAGCAGTTTACGTATCTCTTTGCAGGCATTATCAGCATGCTAATGCTGATAATGCTGATGACTACCTCCGTCCCATAAACGATCCACCCTTAAATAATTGCCGGGTGACCCAGGTAAAGCGACTAGATTGTTTCTTGTTCTTGTAATTACCCTTAAAAGGCTGTCTCAGGTAACGAACTTCTCGCGCCCAGAATTAAGTATCAATCAGTGTTTCCCCACACTTTTTGTTTTTAACGTGTGCCTCTACGTAAGCCCCTCCTGGGCTTAAATACTAGCTTAGGGCTCGTCCACTATGTACCAATGGGTACCATTGGGTGCCGATGAGTACCAATGGGGTTAATTTAAAAAATGGTATTCCCCATTGGACCACCTGAGGGAAACTTCATTAACTGTACCAAACGGGTGGTAAAGAAGAGCGTGATATGAACCTCAACCCCGCTCATCTCATTCTTTCGGAGTTCAGTATGTGGGTTATTATGGATGACTTTTCTTGGAGCGTTGCATGATGTCTACCGGACCAATTGATGGCGTTTAACTAAGATATAAAAAGAGAGAGGCTACTTGGACAGTTTTGGCTTCGAGAGTGCTTCTTTCTCCGTTTTCTTCTTTTCTTTTCCCCGTTTTTTTCTTTTGTTTCTTTTGTTTTTCTTACCCGAGTAAACGGTTTGGATCAGACTGGTGTGATAATGTCGAACCATTCCAGCGCATCACGGCAATTAAATTCCTTCGAAGAGAAGGAAGAGGCACCAACTGAGTTTAACGACATCCACAGAGACACCACTAACTATGACAGTGGGTACAAAGAGGATCTAAACGAACAGCATCTGTCAGAGGGAAATGAGCCGATAGTTCATTCGATCACCCAACAAGGTGATTTTGTCGAAATGGGAGGTCATAGATATCGGAGAAAAGATCTGGCAAATATCTTTGCCGCAGACTTGGACAATGTGGCATACAAAACGAGACCCCGCCACGGAGTTCAGCTGGGTAATCCGGTTCCGCTAGGTTTAGCTTCCTTCTCATTTTGTTGTCTAATTTTATCTCTTGTCAATGCACGTGTTCGTGGTGTTACGGATTCCAAGCTGTTAGTTCCAGCATTTTTGTTCTTTGGTGGTGCTATTGAATTATTCGCGGGGTTGCTATGTTTTGTTATTGGTGATACCTATTCTATGACTGTTTTTTCATCATTCGGTGGATTTTGGATTTGTTGGGGATGTATTAATACTGACCAGTTTCATGTAGCGGCGGCGTATGAGAATGATCCGACGATGATGAATAATGTCCAAGGTTATTTCTTGGCGGGCTGGGTTGTCTTCACATTTTTAGTGATGGTTTGCGCGATGAAATCGACGTGGGGTCTTTTCTTGTTGTTATTCTTCTTAGAGTTGACATTTTTGCTTCTCTGTATTGGCTCCTTCATCAACAATGCCCACGTCTTGATGGCCGGTGGTTATTTCGGAATATTGAGTAGTGTCTGTGGTTGGTATTCGCTGTACTGTGCGATTGCGGATCCTGCATATACTTATGCTCCATTGAGGGCTTATCCGATGCCAAATTCTCAGGTGTAGTTTGTAAGGTTAATTTAATGATAATAGCGCATATTGAATATAATGAGAAGTAATTTTGACGTAATGGTCCCTTGCTGTAGTGGTGCAAATTACCGCCTGAGGAGATTGCAGCCGCGGACGAGAGCGTCTCGCCGAAAGGTGTGTTGCACCAGCGCGGCAAGACGAACTTGATCGTATACATGTCACTCTTGCGAGCGCAGCGAGTAAGAACGGTTTTGGTTCTTCTTCAAAAGAACTGCATGCGACTGCAACACCTCATTCACACTCACGTTGATCACACTTCGTCTGACGTCGGATGCTTGTTCTTTTAGAAAAGAACCAAAACAGTTGCTGCTCGCTGCGCTCGCAAGCTTTGAACTTAGTATTATGATCTGAGAATGGTTGTGACGCTTGTCTGTCTGGATATATATGTACAAATTGTGGGCGCTCTAGACACATACATAGTAACTTTAGGGACCGGTACCAAAAACTAGATTGCACGACTAAACATAAATTTCCAAAGTAGAGCTGAGTAGCTGTCCTATGTACTAAGTCTTCAGTAATTCCAGTAGCATTCCTTCCAGAGATACTGTACTGAAACAATATGGTCTCCCTTTGTACGGACATCTTTGCTAGCCGCCGAAGTGGTACCGTGCATAGCGACAGGATGCAGGCACTTTACCTTTGTAATCATATTGAACTAAACAAAACATGTACAAGACAGAAACGTTATGGAAACGGGCAGGAAACCTATGGGAAAAGGTAATGGTAAGATATGACAAGCTCTTAGAGTTTATAGAAACTTTGAATCCACCGTCAGGGGTAAGAGGTATTCCAGAGTCAATTACTAAATCACTTCAACCAAAACAATCGAGAAGCTCTGTAGATGAACTTTGTAAAAAAGTATATCAGGTAGAGAAAGAGGAGAGGAGGCAACAGCTTTTGCAAGTATTGGAAAATGTTGGTGATATGCCTCAAAGCATGTTAGGCTATGACATCAGAGAGGCAACTTCAATTGACCGACTTAGCCAGCAAGTGTGCCAATTGCCCCGGTTGACAACTTTACAGGATAACCAAGAGGATCAGAACGTTTTACAAGAATACAACTATCTGAGAGATCAAATAATACAAAAATGTAAAGCCATTGAAGTAGCTAACAAAGTCTTAGATCAATCTGGTAAGGACCTAAAGACAATAGAGAGTCTTTTACAGAACCTACCCGATCCAGAACGATTCTTTAGTAATTACCACAAGACACTTGACGGCGAATTAAAGAGGATTTGAATGTTTTTCTTTTAACAAGTCCGAGAGATATACATATATAACTAAAAATTAACTACATGCATAGCATTAGGCTTAGTCGAACAAGCCCATACCCATGTCGTCATCAGACTCTTCCTTCTCCTCTTCCTTCTCTTCTTCCTTGGCTTCAGCTTCACCACCAGCAGCGGCAGCACCACCAGCAGGAGCGGCACCAGCAACTGGAACGGTAGCCAATTTCTTTTCACCTTCAGCGATAACTTCTTCCAAAGAACCCTTACCTTCCAAAGAGGTCAAAAGAGCTTGGATACGAGCATCTTCAGCTTCAACACCGACAGATTCGACAACCTTCTTAATATCAGCAGCAGCTGGAGCAGCGTTACCACCTTGGACCAATAACAAATAAGCAGCCAAGTACTTCATTTCTGTTTTCTTAAATCAGTTTCTTGTAGAAGAGGCTTGAAATAATCACTTTAAGCGTTTAAAATCGCAGACTATTCCTTACTTTTCCTCTATTCGAATTTTAATTCTAGTTTAAAAAGTGTGGTCAAACCTAGCTCATCGCCTTTGGGTTTTCATTTTCATGTTGGAAAAAAAAAATTTCAAAATTTCAAAAATTTTCCAAGATCGAAAAAAAAGTGCGTCTATCATTAGATACGTTTAGTTCTGAAAATTTCGCACTGTCAGCGTAACTCCTAGCACGGCACGTGACTAGCTATGTACCATTAACCGCTCAGCTCAACTATAAATCGATTACTAGCCGCAAATATACCAAGTTGCTCGAGGGAGCTGATTTTGCAAGACTTATTTTACTATGTTCACTACTTCTTTTCTTTTTTTTCTTTTCGATATTGTTCTCGAAAAGTTAATCATCGTAACTTTGAAAATTTAATCTATCGAATCTAGCAATCACTGGGAATGATAAGGTAGGAAAGAAGCTAATGGAGACAGATAGTTTAATTATTAGTGAGCAATCACGTCACCAACCGCATAACAAGGCCCTCGCAGATATTGTTAATGGATCTATTGCAGGTGCTCTAGGTAAAATTATAGAATATCCATTCGATACCGTCAAAGTCCGATTACAGACTCAGGGCGCCCACATTTTCCCAACAACTTGGTCCTGTATTCGTTACACTTATAAAAATGAAGGTGTCATGAAGGGATTTTTCCAAGGTATTGGATCACCAATCTGTGGTTCAGCTTTGGAAAATGCTGTGCTATTTGTATCTTATAACCAATGCGCGCGGTTGCTCGAGAAGCATACCAATTGTTCATCGTTACAACAAATAATCTTGTCAGGAGCATTTGCAGGATCTTGCGCAAGTTTGGTACTAACGCCAGTAGAATTGATCAAATGTAAATTACAGGTATCCAATTTAGGGTCTGGTAAGCCAGTAAAGATTCTACCAACTGTTAAGCGTGTATTAAGAGAAAGTGGTATCGGAGGTCTTTGGCAAGGACAATCAGGAACCTTCATTAGAGAATCACTAGGTGGTATTGCATGGTTTGCCACATACGAATTACTAAAGGATCATTTGTTACACAGACATGAAGATGGTGGTGCTGATGGAGTTAATAAAACTTGGGAATTACTAGTTAGTGGTGGTAGTGCAGGGTTAGCATTTAATGCAAGTATATTTCCAGCAGATACTTTAAAATCTACGATGCAAACTGAGCAAAGAAGCCTAATAAGTAGTGCTACTAAAATTATGAAAACAGCAGGCTTAGCGGGGTTTTACAGAGGTTTAGGAATAACATTAGTGAGAGCAGTGCCTGCAAATGCTGTGGTTTTCTACACTTTTGAAACCCTTTCCCAGATGTAAAATAGATAACAAAACAAAAAACGGTGAATATAGACATTCCAAAATAACATTAATAATGAATTTTTCGTTTATTCATTTACTCGTTCATTCATTCATTCAATTTAACTGTAATTTTTGACCTTCTTAGCAACAACTGGCGGATAAATTTTAACATTCTCACAGCCCAGCTAGTTAAACCCTCTTTGAAATAGAAAAGAAATGCGGCAGTGAGAATACTTTGTGTTAATTTATAACTGATCCCATTGTAAAGACCGCTAACCCCTTCCCTTTTGGCTACTTGGAAAAGTGAATCACCATTACCAGATTTATTCTGCTTTTCCAAATGACGTCTCGTCTTTATAGTAATATAAGGATAAGTCAAACCGGTGGCCAATAGCTTCCCGATTGCACCGAATAAAAATGCCCATCCTGGCGGTAAAATCTCCCTGTCAGATTTAGAATTGGATAATACCAAATTTTTCAACTTTTCAAAAGTCGTATATTGAATAATGGGATTAATGACAAGCAGCAGTGCAGGTCTCACCCCACTGAAAAGAGTAAAAAACCCATCCTTTTCGACAATCTCCATAATCGTAGCTAATGTACTCTTGTGAGACTTGGTAACTGTCATCCTAGTATTAGCTACCCAAATGGGGTTTGAAGCGATGACCGTTGCAGATCCAGCAACCGCACCGGTGAACATCGATTCCAAAGTCGATAATCGATTATGCAGACAGATTCTTTTCACAGAATTCGTAGCCCATTCGTAGAAATAGTAATAAACGAAATTCGTAATTGTCATACCATAGATAGCACTTTCCAATCCATTGTAAAAGCCTGTAATACCATGTTCTTTGAAAAGTTCTCTGATGACGTCAGTGGCACTTCGTTTCTCTCTATTCTCTTGTTGAGATACCTTCTCTTCAGCTTGTAATTTTGTAGTAATGGTTAAAAGAGGGTACGTTAGCGTCATGGAGAGCGCACCACCACCAGCACCAGCGATTGCGGAGGCTAGCTCGCTAACTTCTAATTCATCCTTTGACATCCTGTATTGACTTTAATATTGGTTCAAGCTCTTATAAACTCTTAAGGAATGATAAGTAGAAGAGTAGAATTCAAGCTTTTACTTTTATATGATTCGGGGACTAAAACCCCCACAACTCGCGAATGAAGGGTAGACATTGAGGTGTACGGTGATATTACTCCAATATTCACTGAAGTAAATCTTGAAGGCTACAAAGATGCTAGAGAAGGAATTTACTAACCTTTATTGCTTATGAAACTTTTTGATCCCTTGCATTCGATTCACATCACCTTTGTATATCAACTTTTAAAGCGCGAGGAAGGGACCTTTATAGGCTCATCTCGCCAGTTGACTATTGACAAGAGAAAGAAATAACGGGAAGAAAACATGTCAAATCCGTTCCAAAACATTGGGTAAGTTTTTTCTGCCGTATCTTTGATCTATGACCAGACTCATTTTGCTAACATGTACTTTTATATAGCCGTAACGCTGCCTGTTTGACCGCTGTAGCTATCGCATCAGTGATAGCGGTCAAAAGTAACGTTAGAAATAAGAAGGAAGCTAACTATGCACCACCTGCAAGAGTTACTTCAAATCAAGGTAAGTTTAATGAACACTACGATAATATTGCAGAGGTTCGTCCTGGATTCCCACTACAGGAAGAAGGTGAAAGACGTGAGCGTAAAAGCGTCTACGAAGGTCCTGGTTTAAGCAGAGAAACTAGGAAAAAAGGTGATAAACTAGGGTTCTTTGACAGATGGTAAGAGAAATAAATAATAAGAGTAACAATAAAACGTTTTCCTGTATACACATATATGTACATTTTTCTCTTATAAAACACATACTCATCCGCGATGATTACAACTATTATCATTACAACGTAGTAGTTGGGTCCATTTCAGTATCAACAAATAAAGAGAAAACAAAAGAAACTACTTACTCAACACCAGTGGAGAGGCGCCAATACTAAAAACAACCATAAAATAAAATAAAACAATTATCGTCCATCTCACTGTTTTTCTTCAAAGTAATCAGTCATCTCCTTGTCTAGATCCTCTAAACTCTTCTTTGGCTGTCTTTCCTTTGGCTGTTGCTTAGCTCTAGCCTTCTTCAAAATTGCTGCCCTCTTGTTTGGTCCTTTCTTGGCAGCAGCTGCTGCTGCTGAAGGTCTGTTTTTGTTTGTTACAGGGACAGCTTTGATTCTTTCAGAAAGACTCTTGGAAGGCTGTTGGTTTGGATCAATAATTAAATTTAATCTTAATCTCGATCTACCACCATCGATTGGGGCACCATTGAACTTGGCAACAGCTTTCTTTGCCATCTCACCATTTCTAAAAGTGATATTGGCCATACCGGTTGATTGGCCTCTTTCGTTGTAACTCAACAAAACTCTAGAGACACCACCAACTTGAGATGAGAAAAATTCCTAAAATAAAAGCTTGTTAGTTTCTGTTAATTAAAACATTTCCATGTGAATGAAAAGAACAAAAGGCAATTTTGAAAAGGAAAAGCACACAGCTTCTATGAAGCACGTCCGGATACGTGCTAAGGTGCAATCTGTACCATTTTTGAAGGTTTCATTAGGCATTACAGGAAAGATCAGATGAAGAAAAAGATAATTTAACTTCTTCTCAACGACGTCGAATGAGTTACTACAAGCTTCTCTCCCTCCCGAAGATAACAAAATTAATTGCTCCTCGTAAAACAAAGCATTTGTAGTGTGAAACGCACTGATTCACTTACTCACAATAGAAACCGTAAAGACGCAGGTCTAAAACACACCTTCAAACGCCCTATAACCAAAAAGATCAGACCTCCAAGCACCCAGCCAACAAAAAATGTAGCACCTAAACCTTTCATATCGCATTGCCTTTTGTTCTTTCCGCTCATAAAGTATTTTTAACATACTTTAACGGCATCTTGCTTAATGTCTCTTGGTAATCCTTCAACATTAACTTTTGCCTCTCTAGAAGTATCTAAGAGCTTGGCCATCCTAGCTACAGATGCACCATCTGCGGGTGCTCTAACTTTCTTACCAACACCCGCTGGACGACGAATTTGCTTTGGAGCTTTCTTTGGACCGCCAGAACGCTTGTTGATACGGCCTCTGGCTTGCTTCTTACCAGAACCGATAATTTCATCTAATGATTTATCCAAATTAGCTGACATTGTTATTGTTATTATTTATTGAGAAAAAATTGGAAGGGAAGTAATGACAACAATAGAGGGAGAGATGAATGTCTTTATTAGTCTTTTACTTCAGAGAGCAACCGAATTTTTGAGGGAGTCCAATTGAATTCTTCGTTTGTAGGAAACCAATTGTCTGCAGGGAACCAGTCAATCTGTTGACTGCAAGTGGCGTAAACTGTTCACCTTTTTATACTTGAAATTTTCTCCAACAATATGCGGGTAACACCGATCGCGAAACTTCGGGTTGCGAAGACTACCTCGAGTATAGTAATGAAGAATAGTGGAATCAACATGACTGCAATTGACGGATTCTGTAACTCTCTAGCATGCTCTCTAGCATGCATTATGCCGTAATATGCTCTTCACTAGACCCTGTTTAATTTGTTATCTCATTCAAAATAAGCTGGCGGAGTCATATCAAAATGTAAGGTAGAACCTTTCCAAGGAGATCACTAGGAGAACTCTCCGGAATTCTTGATACATCTATATATAACTCCTGCTAGTAGTGCCACCTTTTTAGCTTGTCATAATGACAAGCCGAGCATTTCAACTTATACTAATCACCAAGATCGATTAGCGAGCTCATCAAAAAATAATGGCACCTCCAGCTAGGTATGTAACTGAGTACTCGAGCTATAAGGGTTCTCGATCATCAAGATCTTGATACTAACAATCAACATGTTTCTACCAGCACTAAGGCGTGTCTCTTCGACATGGATGGTCTTTTGATCAACACAGAAGATACTTATACTTTAACATTGAATGAAATTCTGGCTCAATACGGTAAAGGCCCACTTACCTGGGATTTAAAGATCCGTCTACAGGGTTTACCAGGTGCAAAAGCGGGTCAAATTGTCATTGACCACTATCAATTACCATTGACTGTGGAAGAATACGAAAAATTAAACCTTGAAATTCAATCCAAAAAATGGTCAGAATGTGGTTTCTTACCTGGTGCAATGGAATTACTTCAGTACTTGCATTCCAAGGGTATTCCAATTGCCCTATGTACATCATCGACAAATTTGAAATATGAGCAAAAAACTTCACATTTGAAGGAAAGTTTCAAATTATTTGATGTTATTATCACTGGTGATGACCCAAGGATACCACCTGGTAAAGGAAAGCCTTTCCCAGATATTTGGCAAGTTGGTCTTAAGGAATTAAATAAAAAATTCAGTTCACAAATTAAACCTGAAGAATGCCTCGTTTTTGAAGATGGTGTAGCGGGAGTTCGTGCAGGTATTACATTTGGATCCTACGTCATCTGGGTCCCTCATCCAGAAGCTCATGAGTTTTTGGGTAATAAGGAGGAAATTTTGGGCGGTCAAGGTACATCATTGTACTCCCTAGAAGAATTAGATAAAGCCAAGTTAGGTTTATAAAAAACGACCCATTTTTTTATATTTTTACACTTTTTTTTATTAGTACTACTAAATATACTACTGTTTTCTTATACCGTATAAATCTTCTTTTTGTATCATTTATCCTCTTTCCCACGATCAATTTTCAAAGTGGGTAGTGTTTAAACAAGTAAGAGATACTTTCACCATTGTGCAATCTACGGATACTTTCCGCCAAAACGCTGCTAACATCAACGACATCTAATTTAGAACATGATTTCATTTTTTCTTCGAATGGAACGGTATTTGTACAAACCACTCTATCCAATTTGGAATTGTTGATATTTTCAATTGCCCTACCAGATAAGACACCATGAGTTACAATAGCGATAACAGATTTAGCACCATGATCTAACAAAACTTCTGCAGCTTTACCCAAAGTACCACAGGTATCAGCCATATCATCAACAATGATGCAAATCTTATCTGTTACATCACCTACTAAAACCATACGAGAAACTTCGTTTGCCCTTGCTCTTTCTTTGTGGATCAATGCAAAATTCAAATCTAATCTGTCGGCTAAAGTAGCAGCTCTCTTGGCACCACCTGCATCAGGAGAAATGATAGCAGCTTCTTTCCAACTAACATTCTCCTTGATATATCTAACCACACTTGGCTCCGCATAAAGGTTATCCACTGGAATATCGAAAAATCCCTGTATCTGAGAAGCGTGTAAATCCATCGTTATAACATGATCACAACCTGATGTTGTCAACATATCAGCCATCAATTTCGCAGTAATTGGTGCTCTTGATTTATCCTTTCTATCTTGTCTTGCGTAAGGGAAATTAGGGATAACTGCAGTAATTCTCCTTGCTGAAGCTGTCTTACAAGCATTTATCATAATCAGCAGTTCAAGAACTCTATCGTTAACCACACCTGATCCAATCTGCATAATAATGTAAATGTCTTGATCTCTAACGGATTCACCAATAGAAAACGAAACCTCACCTGTGGGGTCTCTCTTTAAATCTGCATCTGTTAGACGCAAACCTAGTCTTTTAGCAACCAACTCTGCTAAATTTCTGTGAACATCTGGAGCAAGCAGTTTAATAGAATTTGAAGCCATCTCTATTCTATATTTTGATTAATGATGAAGCAAATGAAAAAAAAAGGTGATATAATTAAAAGTATTTTTCAACCAAAAGGAGTGGAGGGATATTGAAGTCCAAGAAACCTTGATACATACAAGGTTGAAGCGTCAACTCTCCAGTTCATAGAATGTAAAAAGTTCATTTAATTTTCAACTTTAAATTTCATCATCTCTTCGGTCTTTTAAAAATTTTCGATATCAAAGGGAAGAAAAAAAAAAAAAATTAAGTTAGTGGAAGAAAAAAAAGACCGACGGTTCAATCAGAAATGAAAACAAAGTGGTTTTGAAAAAACCTGAAAATAAATCTTCTAAGTCTTTCTCTTCATCTTGCTCTTGTTCTTCTTATTCTTGTTACTGCTCTTTGTGTTTGACTGCTTTTTCTCCGGTTCTTTTATCACAAGTGTGCCTTCTCTTTCACTCTCATCAGCATCTTTAAACCTTTCCTGCGACCCTAAGTAGAACATTAAATCCTGAACTTGCTCCTGTAGGTCCTGTTTCTGCATCTGCAGTTCTTGTTTTTCTTTAATTAGACGATTCTCTTTCTCCGTCGCATGATCAAGGTTTTCTTGAAGTCCCTTTAACACTAGTTGGTCCTCCTCCAGTTGTTTACGCTGTTTGATACGTTCCGCTTCCCAGTCAGATTGCTGACGCTTGAAATTGACTTTCAGCTGTTCCAAATCTTTTCTCAGTTCATCAATTTGTGAATCGTTATTTCTCGATTGTACTTCCTGTTCCATTTTCAATTCATAGTACTCTCTTTGTGATTCTAATTGTGAAATTAAAACCTGCACGTATTCTAAATGGTATTCTTTATTTCTCATGAAAGTTGCCGTTGATTCGCTGTCTTTGTTAGAGCCGCCACCTGCAGTATCACCTTGTATGCTAGTGCCCTCGGCGCCAATTTCCACTAGTTTACCGTCCACTTCGTTCTGTACTAATCGATGCACATAGTTATCGCCGGCATAATCCCAAACTCTCTGAGTTCTCATATCCATGGAGAAGCAGTGTGATGAGGCTTCATAGTGTTCAATGGCATGCTTGGAAGCATAACGCCCACAACCAACATTACCGCAGATTAAACATATCCACAAATTTTCACGAGACCCACAAGTACTACAACTAGCGGATCCACCAGCATCTCTTAATAGTGAGTCTCGACTTAGTCTTAAACTGGAATATCGACATACGGGGCACTTGGAATTTTTCCACTTGTCAAGACACTGACAATGAAATGTATGTTGGCATGGAATTGTAATGAGTCCCGTCGTATCCGAATCCATTCTTTCAAGGCAAACTGGACATGTGGGTAATTCTACTTGACTTTGTAATGGTTGGGGAGATGTAGTAAATGGATCTGTTAACAGATAGGGCAATTTTTGACCCTCTTTCTTATCGAATAATGCCCTTTTGAAAACGACTTCTCTTATTGAAATTACATGACAAGTCTCTGGATCCATTTGACTAAACCTTTTACCATTAAAAATATCCTTAGATCTTTTAGCATCCATAGAGTTACGAAATTTCATTAAAACCATAAAATTAAAACCTAAATCCTTCTTCTGATTTCTCAATATTCGAAAATTGGACACTTGATTATTAACAATGTCATCACCAATGTAGAAATGTAACAGTTCATGAACTGTAAAGTACGTAGGAACAAATAGTATGCAAACCATGGTATCATCACCAGGTACCATCAAAAGATCCTTCTCGGTGTATTGATCATTCTTAGGGTCATTAATCTTGAAGAGCCGTATAATACCATGGCCTAAGTACTTAGAAGTAACTAAATCCTTCTCATGAGATTCAGAACCGAAATCCATCCTCAATAGAGCCCCTATACTCAAATCACCAATACGCCAATCACTAGAAAAGTCAGTGTCGTTCGTATTAACTTGGTTGTTGTCTTGGAAAAGAGAATTCTCTGTAAATAATTTATAAGCCCACTGCTGTTGTTCCTGATCTGCTAACTCCACAACTATACGGTATTCGAAATCCATAAACTACCGGATGCTTTGCAATAAAACAGTTACTTTCCATCAGTGTTAAGACATCACTACTTTTAGTGTCAATCCTATTATAATGAAGCGATGCGGATAGGATCAAGACCTGCATAAAGGTACAAGCTAAAGGACCATTTCGTGGCAAAAGTCCTTACCCATTTTTACCTAGTGGATCGGAGACCTCGTTCTACAGCCTATCATGTTATGATTAGTCTTGAAAGATCTTGAAACAACAGTTGTAGGTAGCTGCGATAAGATGGAAGATCTTGACAATATTTCGAAGATCAACAAATACTTGCAAAAGAGACACGTTATATAACGGTTTTCGGAGGTTCATTTGGGCACCATTTGTACTAGTCGCACTTTCGATATTATTTTACGCTCTAGCTGCTTTGACAATATAGTTAGTATGTTCGAAATTTGGTAAAAGCGATAATCTACGCAAGAACTTCAACCATCAATCGATAGTTGCAAGCAAGATGGCTAGTCAATCCGCTTTATTCCAGGAGCTAAGACCGTTATGTGTGGATCTTTCACGACAAGCTTTTCTACCACCCAAT
Source organism: Zygosaccharomyces rouxii (assembly GCF_000026365.1). Lineage (NCBI taxonomy): Eukaryota > Fungi > Ascomycota > Saccharomycetes > Saccharomycetales > Saccharomycetaceae > Zygosaccharomyces > Zygosaccharomyces rouxii. The sequence continues at coordinate 185,822 of NC_012991.1, read as the reverse complement.
ACATTTGATCCTAGTTCTCTTACGCTGCTGAATGCACTAAAGAGATTAGAATCCAAATTGACATTTTATCATGACGAATCCCTTTCACAAAAATTGGCAGAATACGTCTTTGTTCCTATTGTGAGTCTCTTAAAACAAAGTGGACTTGGCGATTCTCAAACTGAGTATGTATTAAGAATAATCACACACCTGCTGCGACTAAGCTGGAGGTCCAAGGGAACTTTTGCCAAAGAATTAGCAGAGCAGTTATTACCCCTGGTAACTTTCCTTATAAGCCAAGATAAAGAGAATTCGAAGATCAGTGAAAAACCCTTAGAGTATAAAAGTGCAGGATGTGGGGTTCTGCTCCAATTCTTTACTTCCCTCAGAGACCAATCTTATAAATTTCAATTCTTCTCTTCATCAAAACCCAAGAGTCTTCTCAGTCTGGGACATTGTATTACGATACTGCTAGGACTTTTGGAATCTACCTCTCAAGATCCTCAGACACAAATACAGGCATTAGAAGCCCTACGAATTCTTTATCAGGAGATTATAGGTGATGGTGAGATAATTTCATTTGTATTGCCAGGTAACGTTTCAAGTTTTGTCAAAGTATTCTTATCTCCAGGTGTTAACGTTAACTACAAAGTTGTGGTCAAAACTTTACAAGTTTTAAGTATCATCTTGAGGATGGTATATGATGACTTTACCTTGGATGCTCATAGGTCTCGATTCACAGATGTAAATGAATTAATTACCTTCAAAGAGGAACATCCAGATGTGGATGTCAATAGGCGCATAGAAATGCATTTAGAAAGTCCTTCTCAACATAGAAGTCTAAGTTGGCTTCTAGGGACATCCTCACAAGTGAAAAGAGCTCTTGACAGCTTCATTCCAAAATTACTTAAAAGACAAAATCAAGAGATTACAGATGCCCTCACAGATTTCACATCAAATCTACTCAAACATTCTAAGAACTCTCTAAGCAACTGTCAATATTCTTTAGTGTCAACTCTAGTAAGCCTAAGGAGAGATCCATACAGTCAACTTCCGGAACATCTCGAGTACCTGCAACAACTAGTCGAAGGGAAAGCAGGCAAGCTCAACAATATTATCAAATTAGAAAATGAACAAGAGCTGTTATCGCTGAGCTATGCCTTAGATATTTTGGTTCAATGTGATCCCACTAAAGATTTTTCATTACTCAAAGACATCGGCGGCAATATACTTGAGGCTCTAGAATCTGATATCACCAGCACTCTATCAAGGAGGCGCAATTTCAAAATCACAGAACAGAGCAGCAATGTTATCCTTGCCGGTGATTTGGAGGCAGAAATCGTTCATTGTCAGGATTCAGTGGCAATTTTACCTACAATGTCAAAAAGGTTGGAAGATACTATAGGTAAACTGTTAATGTCCGCTGGTAGGATGGCAGGTCAAGAGAGTCAACTTTCACTGCTCATTGAGACCACTCTATCTGAACAGTCATGCTCAAATACCATACGAAAGACGTTGGCACTTTGGTCCAGTGCCTGGGCCATTAGGGGACTATACAATGGACAGCAATCAAATAATGAAATGAATGCTTTCTTAGACACAGGTGAAGACGAGGAATATACATATGAACCTTGTTATGCCATTCTCGATTTTTGTAATGGACTGGCTCAAGAGTTAACCGTGGTGCAAGAAGGCAGATCAATGTCACTTCAAGAGGAAACAGTCTTAAGTGTTGTACTTTTTACTATTGAATCTGTGTGTCAAGTAATGCACAAGGATTTTGAACCGGAACTAATTGAATACTTGTACACAACCGTAGAAAACTTGGCTTCTCCTTCCCCCATAGTACGCCATTTCGCCCAATCATGTTCACTGACGATTTCTCAGACACTTTACAATGGTTCTATACAGCAAATGCTACTATCTAACGTGGATTATCTGGTGGATTCCATTTCTACAAGGTTGAACTTGGGTATGACAGAAAGAGTTAGCGCGGTATTCGCGGTTATCTGCAAAATAGCTGGATATGAAACGATAGAAACGTTTAAAGACGTGATAGAAACTATTTTCAAAATGCTGGATTACTACCATGGTTATGATGAATTGTGCATTCAATTCTTCCAATTATTTGAAGTCATTATCTTGGAAATGAAAAAAAGATTTCTTCAAGTAGACGAACAGTTGACTTTAGGAAGCGATCATTTAGTAACCAATGCCTATTCTCCCTGGGGTATGACGAATGTTAAGCAATTAGTTAGTATTCTAGGCAAACCCAATCCCGAGGATGAACCACTAGTTGATGAATATACCAAGGAACCATCCTCTTTCCAAGAATATTTCGATTCCAAGATCCAGGAGGCAGACAGTGACGATGAAGACGAGGAACATGCAGAGGAAGAAGGTACAGAAATGGAGCCCCTAGCTCCCAAAGAAAAATGGTCTTCCCCAATTCCGCTAGATTCATACAGAATATTGTTGGAAGTATTCCACTACGGCGATCGACTATTGACACACCCATCCAAACCCCTGCGCGTACAAATCCTTCAAGTAATGGAACTCATTGTACCAATGCTTTCCACGCAGTACAATTCGATGTTGCCTCAAATAGCTAATGTCTGGGAATCCGTCGTTCAGTGTACTTTAAGTTCGGATTACACCATTGTAAAGCCTGCTTGCTTATGTCTACGAAAAATAATCCATTATTCTGGCGATTTCGTAGCTAAAAGATTTTTCGAGTTATGGGATCGTTGGTGCCAAGGATCCAGTCTTTTGAAAGAGGTGAGAGTTGCCAGGAGTGGCGGCAGTGGTAAAGCGGAAGTTGGAAATTCTCAAATGAGTACACATCGCAAGTTCCCTCCAGTGACAAAAGATGCTCTAGTAGCACTAGCGGGTTTACTTCTTGAAGGTATCACCGTCACCGAATTAATGCTACCAGATACAACTTTGACAGACATGTTATACTGTTGCATACAAGTCATACCAGCTGACACGGTAGCAGAAACATCTCTGCTTCTAGCAGATGTCGTATGGACTTTAAAAGACACTAACTAAAGATTGTAATCTCAAGAGGGTCCATTTATCCCCCATTTATCCTTTTTATCATTATCATTTGTATTCTTTTTCTTCCATCTGGAGTTTCCTTAAGCAACTGCGACAGAAGAAATCTCGATTTACAGGCCAGTCCCGGACCAAAAGGTTAACGGCATCGACGCTCTAGATTTCAATCTGTTTTATTTGACCTAACAAAAGTTATCAAGATTGTCGTTCCATCTTAAATTGAGTCCTTTGTTAAAGTTCAAGGGTTTATCTGTTTGTTGTTTTTTTTCTTTTTTCGTTCCAATTTTTCGATGCCTTGGGAGAGTTCAAAAAAATGCTGCCTTTGAGATGAAGTTCACATTAGAAAACAGATAATAGAAGAAAAACCTATGAAGCCCCATTATTACTCTTGGAATTATTCAACATCTCGGAAGTCCTTTAATGGTTGTAGATGATTCGACGTACATTACGCCACATGAAGCTGCCCTTGCTGTGGAGGCCACTTCCATGAAGAAATCCCGAATGCAAATAGATGTGTTGGTGATTAACAGCATCATTGCAGGAATCGTGTTTAGTAGTGGTGGTATTTTGAATATTTCAGTACATTCCGATAATCCAGGTATATGGGAGAAGAATCCAGGTATTCTAAAATTTATGGCAGGTATTCTCTATGGGATTGGTTTATTCTATGTGGTTATCCTGGGTGCGGACCTTTTCAACTCTAACATCCTTTACTTTTCTGTGGGACTTCTTAGAAGATCGGTGAGCATTTATGACGTATTGATATCATGGTTTTGCAGTCTCTTTGGGAATATAGGTGGTTGTCTACTAGTTTGTTACGTTTTCGTGCATTTATCATCCTTGAGTTCTTCACACCTTTGGAAAGTTGGATCTAAACAACTAGCTGAAGAAAAAGCTAGTTTTTCTTTTATTCAGACTTTTTTAAAGGGGATAGCGGGTAATTTTTTCGCATGCCTCGCCATATATTTACAACTGATGGCTAAACCTCTTCATGTGAAATGGATTATGATCACTTTACCCATCTTTACATTTGTATCCATTGGATTTACTCACGTAGTAGGAGATATGCCACTTTTATTCATTGGGATGTTAAATGGGGCTAATGTGTCCGTGGGTAAATACATTTGGAAGCTTTTAGTTCCAGCCTCTGTTGGAAACATTTTAGGTGGCTTTTCATTCAGTTTACTTATACCATTCTACTTACATTTGCTAGTAGTTGAACGTGATAGGAAAAAATTGTCATTACCTCAATACGAGGAGAGGGATGAGCAACCTGAACTAAATATGGATTCCCGTGTGGTTAGAGTCCAACCAGAAGAGGAACTATACGACGAGGACCAAGCACGAGAAGAAGAAGAAGAAGAAGAAGAAGAACGTAATGAGAAGAACCCCGGTGTACCAATACGAAATTCTGTGACTTCAAGCAGATCAAATAGATCAGCACATTCATCGGCAGCAGATCAATTGAGCATGAACGACTCTTCTAATTACTTTGGTAGACCAGAGGCTCTCGAAGACAGTTCTCAATTAAAATATCCTGTAAAAAGGTGGGATTCCAATCGTTCTGGTGTATCATTTTATTCTACAATATCTAATGGTGTAAGGAGACGTTCCAGGACCACACCAGCTGGTGTTTTCCCTGTCAAAGGTATGGCTACTCCATTTAGAGATAGGGACCTAAGAACTCAAAGAATGACTGATTCTGCTACAGTGTATGGTCAGCCTCTTGGTGATGTGGAGCCTGTGTCAACGGGTCCCTCTCGCAGAGGTAGTTCTCTAAGGGGATCATTAGCGAAATCTACGGATACTGGTGAAGACAGCACTGAGAATTATGGGGTAGTTGATTCCAAACCTGGTGCCAAATTGGAAAAGGCTATCACCAGGTTCATTTCAAGAGTACCTTCTAAACCAAGCAAAAACGAATTACCCAGAACCACGCAAGAATCCTTCCCTTACAAGCAACCGCCATCGTTTTATTCTACTCATAAACCATTTATGAGTAGCCGGAATAGTTCTGGAAATGTGACCTCTTCTACCCAACGAAGAAGTTCAACTGACATTCCAAGGGCAAAAGTTCCCTCATTACAAAGAAACTCAAAATTCCATCAATCAAATACTAAAGCTATTGATGAAATCGGACCTGCGGAATTGGATATAATTTCTAGTTGGAATAGTGGGAACATTTCCCATCTACCTGAACTACCATCTAAACAACCTGACTAATAGAGTGTGACGATTTCTCTGATATTTCATCAGGAGCATAATTCTGCATTCAGTGGAATGCACTGATACCTTAACATATTACTATCTAGAGTAACTTAATGTGATAATATAATGATATATGTTGTATTTTATTTTATTCTCTGACACAAGTAACTTTTCTTTTTTAATCTTGCATCAGAGCGACGCGTCAAAAGATTGAACACTTGAGATGAGTTCTCACTACAAAGAAATCCATCATTAGAGATTAATCATCTATATCGAGGGCTATCAAGAATTGGTAAGGATGGCAGGAACATCTATGACCAAGCTGAAAACTCAGAAGCCTATTATATCCACATCTGAAAACCTTATACCCACCGATGAACTGTTAGCGCGTCTTGGATCCCTTCATGAAGAACTATCGACGCTTGTACAAGGCCAAGTGGATCTAAAGAAATTAGAAGCATACCGTGTTGACTTGCTGGATCGAAAACTTTTGAAACATAAAGACAAAGGTATAAGAGCCTTCGTTGCTTGCTGTTTGAATGACATTTTAAGACTTTACGCGCCAGATGCACCTTACACAGATGTTCAACTAACCGATATATTTAAATTGTTTTTGGCTCAGTTTGAACAATTGGGAGATCCAGAAAATGGTTATTATATCCAACAAAAATACTTGATCACTAGGTTGTTAGAATACAGATCAATTGTTCTCTTAACCGATTTACCATCTGCACATAAGCTTTTAGAAAGATTATTCCAAATATTTTACGATGATTCTAAGAACTTTGAACCTAGAATGTTTAAAGTTATTGGCGGAATTCTGGGGGAAGTCATATCAGAATTTGAAAGTGTACCAATGGATGTTCTGAGATTAATCTTCAACAAATTCCTAACTTACAATCCAGAGGAAATACCAAAGGGTCTTGGTGTAGTGTCTAACTGTGGTTATGAAATAAGTTTAATTCTTTGTGATGCATATTCCACTAGAATGAGTCGACATTTGACCAAATACTATTCAGAGATCTTATACAATGTTACTAATGAGGAAGACCATTCTTTCGAGGCTAGAAGTAATGCTCAGAAGGTTATCACTAAATTGCATAGACTGATCTGTAGACTTTGGGGGAGTGTACCAGATTTAGTATCATCAGTTATCGGGTTCATCTACCATGAACTGCTATCAGATAACGAATTGTTGAGAAAACAGTCTACGAAATTAGTCGGTGAATTGCTAACTATAGATTCTGATTTAAACTTTGTCACTACGCATCAAGATATCTACAATGCGTGGCTTTCAAAGATTGCTGATATTAGCGGAGAGGTTAGACAACAATGGGCAGAGGGAGTTCCTCAGGTGCTAGAGATTAGAGATGACATTTCTCAAGAGGTAAGCAAGGGATTAGCTAAAACTTTAATTGATTCAGATCATCGTGTGCGAAAGAGATCTGTCTTGGCAATTAAAGAACTCAATGTGTCGATTTTGTGGAGAAAAGTAACTGATAAGACGGTTTATAGTTGTCTATTGCAGTTGACGAGAGAGAAAAACCGAGAAGTTAGAGAATTGTCCATTGTTACCGTAGCTAGCTTTTATTCCGAGTCTCTGACCTGTGAGAAGCATATCACCCAAAATAAAGAATTATGGGAAATTGTGAAAACTATACCTTCTGTTATTTTCAACCTGTACTACATCAATGATCTCAATATTAACGAGCAAGTAGATGGAATCATTTTCGAAAATCTTTTACCTGTCGAAGCTGATGACAAGCAAAGAGTTGACCGACTCCTGACAGTAATTTCGCATTTCGATAAAAAGGCGTTTGCATCCTTCTTCGCATTTAATAAACGGCAATTACAGATATCGAAAGCAATATCCAAGTATATTGAATTTTCAGAAAAATTGAATGATAGTGATGGACCAGATGATGAGGGGGGAATGTCGATCAAATTGCAAAAAACAATTGATTGGTTAGCTTCTGGTATGGCGGATCAGTTAAAGGCAACCGCTGCTCTAGAAGTTTTAAAAGAATTGAATGACAAGAGAGTTTTCCATTTGATCAAAACTTGTGTTGGTAATGATGTTCCTTTTGCCACATTAAGGAATTGTATTAAAGAGTTGGTCAACAAACTTCAAGATCCCACGATTCTCCGGAAAAATGATGCTAGGGCATCTTCAACCATTGTACCCCGCGATTTAGCTAGACAAGTCAAAATTCTTCTCTATAGGGCATCACCACTGAATTATAATGTGTCGAATGTACCCATACTTCTTGACACGGGAAGTCATGCTAGCTCAGAAGAGGTTGAATTGAAAAGAAAACTTTTGGATCACATCTCAACCGTCAATCCGACTCTTTTCAAAGATCAGGTTAGAACTTTAAAGTGCATGATCACCCAGGGTCAAGATTTCCCAGATGTTGAACAGGGTGCTTTGACCTTGAATGAGGCATTGAAAACTCTTTACAAAATCTGTAAAACCATGAGAGATCAGCTTGATTTTGAAAATGCACTATTCGCAACTAAACTGAAGGATTTTGCCTTAGAGGGAGAACCAACTATGGCTAAATATGCCACTAAACTATTTGCATTATCACCGAATGCGGAGCAATATTTGAAACCTATCAAAGACTGCATCTTACCGCTTAATCTCAAAAATGACAAACACATCGCATCTCACATTTTGGTCTTATCAGAAATATTCAGATTCTGTCCACGTATTTTGAATGAAGACTCTACAGATATTGTAAGTTACTTGATCAAAGAGGTATTACTTGCGAATCAAGTTGTGGGTGACAAAGAGAACGAGCCTGATTGGATCGAGGATACTTCATTAAACAAGAAGGATTATGCTGCCTTAAGCTGTAAAGTGTTTTCTTTAAAACTATTTACTGTAAAGTTGAAATCCATTGCGTCAGAAATTAATGATGACGAATTGGCAAAAGCTTTCACAGAGAAAACGGTGAAGTTGTTCTTCTACTTGATTGCCAGTGGCGGTGAACTCATCTCAGAGTACAACACTGAATATTATCCAACTCCAAGTAGTTTTCAAACTAAACTGAGATGTTATGCGGGACTCCAAATACTAAAATTAGCTCACATTCCACATTTAAGTGACTTCATTAAATCACCAGACATTATAAAGATGATCAATTTAGTGGAAGATGAATCCTTACCAGTGAGGAAGTCATTTCTTGATCAGCTGAAGAACGGTCTTGCCGGTGAATTGATATCCATTAAATTTCTGCCTCTTATCTTTTTTACAGCGTATGAACCCAATGGTGAACTCAAATCTACTACAAAGACATGGATCAATTATACTTTCAGTAAAGAATCTTTCAAAAAAGATACTTTCTTTGAAAGAGCGCTTCCTCGATTGATTCACGCCATTGCACATCATCCTGATATTGAAGAGGGTCTAGATTCGGATGGTGATGCATACTTGAATGTTTTGACCACTGCTATTGGTTATCTGTTGTTTTATTTTGACTCAATAGCCGCCCAAGAAAATTTCAGCCTGTTGTATTATTTGTCTGAAAGAGTCAAGAATTATCAAGACAGGATCACAGTGGAAGAACAACAAGAGGACGAAGAAAGTGTGGCTAGCGATAGAGGGGACAATATAAATCCAAGCAGGAAATTGTACATTATCGGTGAAATATCACAAATGATTCTACTAGCCCTCAAAGAGAAGAGAAATTGGCAACACTCAGCATATCCAGGTAAGCTGAACTTGCCCGCGGATCTTTTCATGCCGTATTCAAATGTTCAGGAAGCACAGGCTTCGTTTAAGACGTATCTTCCAGACTCATTGGCTGATAAATTGCGTGCTAACATAAGAAGTAAAGTTGGTCGCATCGCTCACACTTCACAAACACAAAGACAAAAGGCTCAAAAACGAATGCTTGCCCATGAATATGATGGTGCATCAAATTCAAAGCGTAAAAAGATTAGGGCCATTCGTAAGAAAGTGGAGGAATCTGAAGAGGAGAGCCAGGAAGATGTCAGTGAAGCTGACGATAACGTCTATCAACCTTCTCAGAAAATACGAAATAAGAGGGCCGGAGACAACGTTGCTAGGAGAAGTGGTAGAACTAAGAAAAATGTTGACTACAAAGAAGGAGCTAGTGAAAGTGATGAAGATTATTCATAATACATGACGCCCATGGAACTAAATAAATAAGATAATCTGATGTACGTATATTGAAGGAGTTTCATTATAAATTCCTCTTCTGCGTTTGTTCCTTATAGCATATATGCATATTGCTTATTCCTTGAGGTTAAAGAAATTCATTATCTCTTCCTTCGGTTTGGATTCTAAAAGCTTTCTTATCATTAGGAGATCATTCAACTCTTGTCTAGAAATACTCTCCCTGGCCAGTTCATCTTGTGCTACCTTGCATAATCCTTTGAAATCCCACAATTTCTTTAAATATGGATTATTCCCCACTTGGAAGTAAATGAATGACAAGAGATCTTCTAGGGGTTTATCACCCTTAGATTGTGATGAAGACGTTAAAAGTTTGTCTATAAGATGTTCTTCATATTTCAAATCTCTATCCCTTTGTACTTTTTTGGCACGAAATACTTTATCCATAAAGTCCAATTTAACAGATCTTTCACTCAGAAGTGCTACTGGTGGGAAGTCACCTTTTTTCTTGTAGGCTTCAATCATTGCTTTAGAACCAGGGGAAGTAATTTCATCCAATACGATATCTACTTCGCCATTATTTTTGAATCCGCATGTTTGCGTTGGTTCAATGAATTTTTGGAACTTTGACAATCTACGCATTTCATTACCTTTAGTCACCTCAGGAGCATGTAGGGGGCATTTCCACTTAGTTCCCAAGTTTTTTAAGGAGGCACGAGGTGCATGAGGTATACAATCGAGGTGCCAAGGCGTTTTACAATAATCGCATCTCATGATGAGTCTTGAATCTTCGGGCGAATCCCAAGTCCCCATTTTAGTGGTTCGACATTTATAACAAGTGAGAAATTTACCAGTATCTTGATCCACATGAATATCTGGATTGTAGCAATCTAACATAGTTAATGATTGTCCATAAGGTGCTCCAAAAAGTTGCTTTTCCGATAGGGGTTCCTTTTCTCTACCATCGTTATAAACACCGTGAGGTCCACTTTTCACATTTTGGAAAGTATCTTTGAGAGATTGTGGTAAACTGAACTGTCTTGGATTGGTTATTTCTAATTGAAACAATAGTTTACCAAATAATTTACAGTTTCGCGGCACTTGTTCTTGTAAAAAATCCTTTTCGTATTTTTTAGCTTGCGAACCATTAGGGCACCTCATCTTGAATACACATTGAGGGCATGACCAATCACCGTCAGGTAATTCATCAGGGTCTACGGGCGGATTCAAGCATAGAAAATGGAACGATTTCGGACAAGTATCACAACATAAAAATGAACCTGACTGAAGGCATGCTGAGCAAAAATCATCATTTTCAATTTCCTGGGTAGTGGATCCTGCCAATTCCCCATGTGCTCCATTTCCTGGTAAATTTGCAACACTATTTTGTCCAAACAATTTACTCTTTGATTCTTCCGAAACGGTTGCTTTGATCTTTATATGGCCGTGGTGGTAATCTGTAATCTTTTTATCATTATTCTTACCCTTAATCAAGACGTCTCTTTCATCTGCATGAACGTCACACGGTTCTAATTTATTCCTCATGTCACTCTGTTCGATATTAAATTCTGAATCTCTACTTGTTAACTGTGGAAATCCTTCATCTTGATTATCTTGTACATCGACAAACGAATTTTTCTTATAACTCCACATGTATTCCTTCTTCACCTTTTCTGGAGGTCCTTGATTTAGTGGTAATCCCGTTGCACCATTAATGGCATCTCTAATAGAATTTGGTTCGTTTATATTTACAATTTTACCATTCGCATCCCTCTCAATTAATTCTTTAGCATCATCATCAGGATTGGAAATGGGATCTAACTCTAAGTTTCTATCATTCTCTTGTAATAAAATTCCATTTCCATTTGATTTATGCCTTCTACTCCTAACTGCAAAATCTTCAGACGGTATAATTTTCCTTTTCTTCAGATTGTAATCCACTTGGGTGTATGATGTGCTATTCCTTAATTGTCGTGATAATGCCGGTGCTGCATCAGGTAATGGTGTTGCTGGCGTGGATACGGATCGGCTTTTCGTATCACCACTATCGAAACTATTATTGTTACTATTATTCCCATTTTGATTTGAGCTAGTAGTAGGTCGCGGCACTGGTCTACTAACACCACTCATCTTACCACCTTTTCTACCTCTCTTTGGGGGACGTCCTGGTCCTCTACCACTGCTACCTGGTCTTCTAGAATTTTGCATCTATTCCCAATTTTAAAACCGGAAGTCTCAAACCAAATGCCAAACAAATCTCGGGGGGAAAAGGTAGTTGTTTTCAAAATTTTAATATCAATCCAGATAGAATATTATCTGATTGAAACAATTGATTATTTTACAGTTTCAATGTTATGCATCATCCGCGTAAAGTGCATCCCATGTATCTCTCTACATGGTGCTTGATTTTTTTCTTTGAAAGGTATCAAGATTTTAAGGCGGGTAATACCTTTTGAAATAATATTGCATTATAGAGAATAGACTACCATATTGAATATTGAGAATCGACATAAGATAAAATATTCGACTACTCCCTTGCAAGCCCTTTCAGGTTTTCCAGGGCATTGCTACACTTTTTTTTTTTTTTTGGAACTTTATTTGTTTACCTGAATATATTTCCTCCGCTACGCTACTGATTTATGCGACACGAATGCATTGAATAAACCGACGTGGACTCATGGTCAAAATGCACTTGTAATGTTACTGTAGTTTCTTGTAACCTCTTTATCCACTGCCATCTCTACCGCACATAGTCGGAGTCAGACTCAAATTCTTGGCTAAAATTGGAAAAGAAAGGACTAAAAATTCAAAGAGGATAATCTATTACCTTTTTTTGTGTGTTTGCTTATTAGATATGTTCCCATCCCCATCGCTATTATTATTACCATTATCATTATACTCTTGAGATGTCATTATTTTTTAGTCTCTGCGTCACACTGACATCGCAATCCCAAAAGGGAATCTCCATCCGAACCAGTCGTTACGTACAGCATGATATTAAGCTGTAAAAGAGAAAAAAAATTTTTCCCGCGCGTCAATAATATTAGCATCTATCTCTTCTAACAGCAACAATTAATAGTAATAACGGCTAACGCCACCAGGTAATATTCAAAGATCAATTAAGATACGCTAAGCCAAGATACTCAAGGATGGATCCAGAATTGCAAGCTCTAAGAGAGGCACGTCTTTCCGAGCTCAAGGGCAGTAGTGGTTCTGCACCCGCCAATGGCGGCAAACCATCTGCCCCTTCACCTGGAGCAGATTCGCGTCCCGCTGTCGGCACCGCCATTGCGCCTTTCTTACAACCTCAGGCATTAGAGAGACTTACCAGAGTCGACATGGTTAGACCAGACAGAGCACAAGCTGTGGAAGCTTATTTGACTAAATTGATTTCATCGGGTCACGTGACAAGGAAGATCTCTGAGGAAGAAATTGTACAGATTCTACATGGAGTCGCTAGACAGGAGAATAAGAATAAGGACACTACGATCATCTTCAACAGAAGAGATGACGACTGGGAAAACGATTTATCCACCGAGAAGCAAAACGGTAACGAATCTGACGAAGATGATTTCTTCGAGTAGAGGTCCTTTCCCCTTTTAGGTAGGTCGATGCGAGGCGAATTTTTCATAATGGTTCAAAATGACAGGGCGATAATGAAACAAGGAAAAGGAATCAAAATCGTATCGCCCATTTTGCAGTCGGCTCGCTCCTACTATCATTATTTTTTTTTCGCTGGGGAAAGTTGGATTGATTGATCAAATTGGTTAAGTTTAGCGCTATCTTATCATTACCGTCCAACAAAGGCAATCGGCTGCCGACAAGGTAGATGAATCATATATAAGCGGAGGGGAAGAGTGGAACTGTTCTTGGATCTGTATTTGAAGATCTCTTCTTTCAAAAAAAAAAAACAGTAGGAAAACATATTTCAACTAATAATATTCTTTTGAAAGGAAAGAAAATGCTCCACCCCTTTGACCCAGTTACAGATGAAGAGATTGTCGTTACATCTAAGCTTTTGAAGCAGATGCATGGCGATGCTTCTCTGTTTTTTTCTCAAGTTGATAGACTAGAGCCAATTAAGAGTGAAGCTATCAAGTATTTGGAAGTAGAAAGATATGGTGGTAAACTGCCCTACATACCAAGACGTACTTATGCTTACTACTATGTTAACAGTCAGATGCCTCTTTACAAGGCTATTGTGAATGCATCTGAAAAACATGTCGAATCATCGAAACCAGTTCCAGGTGGTGCTATTGGGCCTTTACAGCCAGATGGGATGGGAGATATTGAAGTAGCTGCTATGGAACATCCAATTGTTAAGGCAGAGATTGCTAAGTTGCAATTGGACAAAATCTCCTTCAATCACCCACAGTTGGGTAAGCTGAATTACAAGGTCATCTGTGAGCCATGGATGTACGGTACTGATTCTCCTAACGACAAGGTTCCATTGATTCAATGTTACATGTACATGGGTGTTGACCATTCTGATTCTAACCACTATTCCATTCCATTAAAGTTCTCCCCGGTCTTTGAGTATTTGACTAAGAAGTTTGTCAGAATGGACTACTTACCATCTGGTGCGGATGAGAAATTCATCAAGGAAACTTTACCAGCCCGTAAGGTGGATCCTATAGTGGAATATCACCCAGAGTTGATTGAAAATTGGAAGCCAAGAGATAGTTTGAAACCATTGCAAGTGGTTCAACCTGAAGGTCCTTCTTTCAAAGTCGAGGGTACTAAGGTTTCTTGGCAAGGTTGGGAGTTCCGTGTTGCCACCAACGTTAGAGAAGGTTTTGCCCTTTATGATGTTCATTTCAAGGGCAGATCTTTGTTCTACCGTATTGCCCTAAACGAAATGACTGTTCCTTACGGTGATGGTAGACCACCTTTCCACAGAAAGCAAGCATTCGATTTGGGTGATTGTGGGTTCGGTAACTCTGCAAACTCTTTGGCACTTGGTTGTCACTGTCTAGGTGTTATCAAATACTTGGATACTAGAAGATCAGATGCTCGTGGTAACCCAGTTTTGATTCCATCTACGGTTTGTATGCACGAACAAGATTACGGTATCTTGTATTTGCACAAGAACTACAGAAACGACCGCAGTGTGGTCACCAGAAGAAGAGAGTTTGTCGTTCAAACCATTGCTACCGTTGCCAACTACGAGTACATCGTGAACTTGGTATTCGACCAAGCTGGTGCTATCACAGTTCAAGTCAGGGCTACTGGTATTTTGTCCACTATGCCAAACGACCCTAACTGTGTTACTGATTTCGGGACCATTGTCGGTCCAGGTGTGACCGCAGCTTTCCACCAACATTTGCTCAATTTCAGATTTGACACAAGATTGGATGGTGATAAAAACACTGTGGTATACGACGATTACCTACCCATGGATGAGAACTTACCTCACAACCAATACAACGTCGGTTTCAGACAGAAGAGAACTTTTGTTGATAAATCTGGTTCAGTGGATCAATCACCATTTACCAACCGTACTTACAAGGTTATCAACGAAAACTCTATTAACCCAGTGACTATGAAGCCTGTTGGTTATAAATTTGAAATGCCAGCTAAACAAATGATCTTGGCCTCTCCTAACTCTTTCAATGTTAAGAGAGCTCACTACGCTACGAAGCAATTCTGGGCTACTAAATACCATGACCACCAACTGTATGCTGCTGGTGAATTCACTAACCAATCTACAAGGGACACTGGTTTGTCCGTATGGGCTGATGGTAGTGAAGACGTTAGAAACACAGATACCGTTGTGTGGGCCACTTTGGCATTGACTCACCCTCCTGTTACTGAACAATTCCCAGTTATGCCATCTGATTTCTTACAGTTCTTGGTGACTCCAGCATCATTCTTTGACAGAAACCCTGCATTGGATGTTCCCTTGGCTGATAACAATTTCAACAAATCCGTTTACTACGATGATTCACAAAATGCTGCTTCCAACACATCGAGTTGTTGCCAATCTAAGGTGTAGTTACTGTTGAGTTGAAATTGATCTTTTCCTACGTATATATATGACTGTGCAATTAATATTCTACCGTATAAATTTTGTTGATATTGTCAAAAGAAAAAAAAAAAGAAAAACGTCATCGTCGAAGTTTGTTGGTACCCCAGAGGCGCTGACAAAGGCCGAGAATTTAAAGGCATCGCATTCGCTACAAAAACGATGGGGAACTTAGAACTTTTTACCACTGTAGACTGTCTTCAAGAGGGCTCATCATTGTTTGTTAAATTTATTTAATGGATGATTCTCGTTTTAAGAGGCCCTCAAGTTTTAGAGAGGAAAGATCATTGAAAAACAATACGCTCTCAGTTCCAAATAGTAATAATTGGTTAAATCCAAGTAAATCTCAAGCTGGTTGTAGTACATTAAGAGCAGGTGGATATCGCAATAAGGTCGCACTCAAACCAGGTCATAGCTCGTTAGACTGGCATGAATTAACTACAACAAAGGGCAAAAAGTTTGGATTAGTTACGAATGTTGATCGATTGTTAACATTAGATCTAGATCATTTGAAATCTACAAATTATCCACAAACGTTGGTTCAAATAAGTAGGAAGGTCCCCTTATATTTGATTAGACCACCATTAAGAGTTGATAAAGAATTGTTACGGAGGCACAACACTAAGGATGATTGTTGGTGCGTAATACAGGGTAAAGTCTATTGTTTAACCAATTATTTTGATTTCCATCCGGGTGGTGTTGACATTCTCCTGAGGTATTGTGCTGGTAAAGATGCTACTAAGATGTTTAACGAGTATCACAGATGGGTTAGTTACGATAAATTACTAGAAACTTGTTTCGTTGGTGTATATGTAGAATAGTCGCTTTTTACATTCATAATAATAATAATAATAATGATAATAATTATAATTAAATGATTAAATAATATTTCTTACAATAAAAATAAAAATAAAGAATCTAAAGATTTTATATTATGTTGGAAAAGGAAATAAAGGAAATAAAGTAAAATAAAGTAAAATAAATGACAATAATCACACAATTTTATTAAATAGCTGAAGTAAAGTCGATCAAATTCAGACCCAAAGGAGATATACTAGAAGAGTAAGTATTTAACCATCTCTTCATTAATAATAGTTGTTGAGAATAATACAAATTTCTCCTTGATAACACACAAATGGAAAGAAAAAAAAAAATAGTAATAAAACAAAACTTGGTATAGCTATCAGTTTAAGTTAGACTCATGGAAAGAAAAGAAAAACTCTCTATTTCTTCTTTGCCTCTTCAGCTTCTTCAGGATAGCAACTTTCCCATTCCTTTAATCTCTTCTTATAAGTTTCGGTGTATTCGTTCTTCTTGCCCACATCCAAACTACGCCATCTCTCACCAATTATTTTAGTGATTTCAATCAAATTCTTCTCCGGATTTTCCTTTACTACGATAGGGCGAATTTCTTGTGTGAATTGAATAAATGGACCTGAAGGTCTCTTTGGTGGCAAAGTTTTTTCATATTGATCTCTTTCCACTCTATATTTATCCCAGTTCGTTCTAAATTCTTCGTAAAATGGTTTTTTCTGATCCTCATTCAATTCTTTCCATCTTGCAGATGCCAATTTAGATAACTCAGGAACTTTAGCTTCAGGATATTGTTGTAACAACTCATTTCTTATTGACATAGAGAACAAAAAGTAGGCCGAAGATGGTCTCTTGGGCCCCTGTTTTTTGAGTTGTTTACGTTTTTCAATCCTACTTTGAGTTGATGACAATTTCTTAGCCATCGATTGGGTATTTTGTAAGTGCAATTGAGGCGAAGATTGTATAGACGATGGATGCGTAGCTTCCATCATTACAGGTGAATTACTCACATTGTTATGGAAATACCTTTGAACTGGTTGGGTGAGAAAAGAGGAACCTGCAGCTGCAGCTGCAGCAGTAGCAGGATTGATATGAGAAGCATTGCCCAAAGCACTAGTCAATGCGCTAGAAACTTGTTTCTGGGCTAAGTGAGATAGGAATGAATTGTACATCAGTTCTGAAAGCTGTTGTTGGTTTAGTGCTTGAAGTCCTTGATTACCTTGTTGTATATAGCCTAAATCCTGTGAACTTAGCTGCTGTTGTTGCTGTGTTTGATGTTGATGATGTTGTTGTTGCTGTTGTTGCTGTTGTTGCTGTTGTTGCTGTTGTGGTTGTGGTTGTTGTGTTTGTGGTTGTTGTGTTTGTGAAATCAAGCCAGCTTGAGAAAATTGAGCAAACCGTTGCTGCTGTTCCTGTTGTTGTTGGTGGTGTTGGTGTGGACGCTGTTGTTCACTATTGTGTTGACGAGGCAGCTGCTGACTTTGCTGAAACAACTGTTGAAATGTCTGTTGTGGTTGATACTGAGAATGAAACTGTTGTTGCAGCTGTTGTTGTTGTTGTTGTAGCTGTTGTTGTTGTTGTTGCAGCTGCTGTTGTTGTAGCTGTTGCTGCTGTTGTTGTTGTTGTTGTTGTTGTTGTTGTTTAGGTTGGAATTGAATGGGAAACCCTTGATTTTGGAAGTGGTTAAAATTTTGTTGCGGATGGAATTCCCTATATTGAATTTCGGGATTATCCAATGGAGGATACTGCAAGGAAGGATCTTGAGGAATCCCTAAAAGACTGTTAGCACTTGCGCCCGTGTCCTCCTGCTTAGGGGAATCGCCTGTGTTAATGGTTGGGACCTGAATAGTGGACAAAATCTTGAAAGGACAGGAAGGGATAGAAATCTCGTAGAATAAACAATTGAGCTAAAACCTCGCGGAAAAAAAACTTTGAACTAGTTCCGTTAGGTTTGGTGCAGCAATAAGGTATTGTCAACGATAGTGTGGCTAGCTAACAACAAAAAAGCCCTTAGAAAGCGTGAATGTGTTTTCTGTGTAGGTTTTTCTGTGTAGGTTTGTGTGTCAAACCGAGTTGTCTGAGGCGTATGTCTGTATGCGAGGCTATGAGCTTTGACCCACCTGAGGAAAAAAAACAGAAAAAATTTCCAATATTCTAAAAAAAAAGCGGCCCCCTCCGGTGTACTGTCTGCCTAGAGACGGAGCTTGCGTAAGAAAATGGTATTGACGATGTTACAAAGGCGACAACCTTTTGCTTCGGAAATTACTCTGACGGTGGCTATAAGGTAGACAATGCCAGAGACTCTAGTAGTAACCAAACGGTTCTTGTTGACCGATTATGGCGATGATGATGTTGATGAAGATCAATAGCCTTTAATTACCGTAGCGACAGCTGTTAATCTTAGTAGAGACCGGCCTACAGTATTTTTTTTACCGGTTGAAAGTTTCCTACTAAGTCGTTTAACTTGCGTATGTCTCCTTCGGTTAATTTGATGCAGTACTATCTGTGCACTTGCTGCGGTAAATTCGTTACTTTGACGTGTTAGTACAGAAAGTAAGCCTTATTGTTACTCTTGTTGGTTCCCTAGTAACAGAATAGGAATAGCGGAGGTTTAGGACCAGGGGCACAAATATAGATGACAAATGATAACCTTGACACTGGTAGGAAGGTTTGGTTGGTGGCAGTTCTCAATGGGAAGTAAACAAAAAAAACAAAAAAAGTTGCCAGTTGGGCATTCTGAGAGCAATTTCGTAGTAAAACAACAAATGCACCAATCAAAATGAGGATCACCCTTGCCTGGCTGGATTGTCTAAGATTCGCCTGCCCACTTTCTTCCTCCTACCAAAGCTAACGTTGCCATTGGCTACGCTGTAATCAGGAGATTTCCCTCTAGAGGTTTCTTTCCGCTCTCTAGCCAATCGGACGTTGCCTTGTTTCTCGCCTACTGGAGTTTCCCTTTCTAGATGGTGGGACTAAAACGGAAATACGCACCATATACGTACCTTAGGATAGTATGAAACTAATTTATTCACCAAATACACGGAATAGCTGACCTGACTCCTTTGGAATGACAACAAACTGATAGTGAATTCAAAAGCTTCTAATTGTACCGTACCTGAAATTCATGCGGGTCCAACAACTGTGAACGGAAAGCCTAATAAGGAGAGAGAGAGGTCTTGAGGTTTGGAAAAACTTCTATTCGATTCTGATCTCGTGGTAATTCCTCTCAGCGGTAAAATCATAGAAATTCTGGTTTGACATACTCTTCAATGGTTCTTGATCCTAATTGAAGTACGTTACTTCTTGTTCTTGTTGTATCTTTTGGCGGCAAAGGAGTAGGGAGCTTCAATTTTTCTCTCGTTATTTACGTCCTCCTTTTATACTTTTCTCGTCTTCTCGCTTGCCGCCGTAGTCGTGTTATCCCCGCCCTATTTCTGGCGGCTATTTTATCTGATACCCTATATGATTTTACATTTACTTTTACCCATTTTACAAAACACTAATAGTTGCATATGTATATAAATATATATATATATATGAAAGAACCAATTACAATACGAGTCCTTTAGCTTACCATACCTAATCCAAGGAATCTTGAGACCCATTACGCCATTTATCTATCGATGATCTAACACGTTCTGCCAGCGAAACTTTACCCGGTTCCTCATCGAATAGTGCACTTGTATTAATAAAATCATTAACATTCCTACTTTCTTTGCCTTTTTCGAGACCTTCTTCTTTGAAATATGCATCCATATACTGATCGATATTAGTCAACATTGTACTGTCCATATTAATCAAGGGAGAAACATCCTCAGTTTGTAAATGATCACGCAGTAAATCTTCACGTAATGTATGGTTCATAGTGTGATCGAATTGTTCGAAGGCTGCGACATCAGCACCAACATCCGAGCTCAATTCCGGTTTTATCAATTTTAACTGTGCAGTATTATAACTTAAACAGTGGCCACATTTCAGTCCTAATATGTGGTAAGAACATTTACTTCTACCTTTACAATCATTGCACGAAACAATGCACATCCAATGACAATAGGGTTCAGGTAATGGTTGTTCTTCGATTTCCACATCTAAAACTCTAAATTGAGCATCCATATTCAAAACCGTGACTTGACAATGCGGACATTTGTAAGAATGCCTCGTATGTTCTTCAAAACAGTGTTGATGAATGGCATGTCCACACGGCGACATGTATACTACAGGCCTTGTCGAAGTAAACATGTAATCACCACAAATGGGACAATTTGACATAGTTGCACCTTCAATACATTTATGATTGCCCTGTAGTTCAATGGAAAGACATGCATGACATCCATCACAATGGAAAAAATCAATTCCCAAACCTAATCCTAATCTACAGAGTTCGCACTTATCACAGTGATAAATGTCCTTGGCTTCATCATTATCGTATAGTCTACAATTCTCACAGTAGTAGAGGGCAAATTCTTCTTCACACCTGTTACACTCTCGAGAGGGCGGCTGAACGTTTTGACATCTCATACACATTATCCAACGAGTCTTATTCCTTATAAAAGTATGAGCAGGTTCGTGTTGTTGTTCATCATGGCAAAACCTACAGCCAACCCATTCATTACATTGATAGCATTGTAATTTACAAGCTCTTTGGTAATGAGGACACCCTAATGCACTTTCGGAATGATATGTAGGCAACCAGTCCTCCTCCTTTACGCTAGCAATCGCTTCGGCTAAAGTATTCTCACCTTTCGGTATTAACTTCTGTTCAACTTTATTAAACCTGCCCATCATTAATCTTTGCATCAAGATAGCCTTGGCTCTTGAATCTAAGGAGAGTTGTGAAATTTGTTTAATACGAGACCTCAAGCTCCCTTGGTCTCCCATCTCCTCTGGAGACATTACAGTTAGAGATTCCAATTGCATTATGATGCTATGATGCTATGATGCTATCTACCTTTGAATAATCTTAAGTTTCCGGACTGTTAAGTGGTTTGTATAAATAGTTGAGAGCGCGCTGTTTACGGATTTTCCAATATTGAGATGAGATCAGATGAGAATGTGAAGAAATTAAATGAGATGAGGTGGGAATGGCAGTAGTGAGTGTGGTAGAAGGCTTACATGTAAGCAGGCCTTCTTGAGTTTTAATAGTTATACTAACACTCTGCATCTTGAACTCATCTCGTTTAGACCGTATGCTTAAGCTTCAACAAAAAAAAAAAAGAAAAAAAGGAAAGAAAACTCGCAGAAATATGATAATTTAAGCTAGTCAAAAGATTGGCATATGTAATTCACAGTTCTTGACGTAAACACTAATTTAAATGAGAATGCAAGCTCAAATGCTCATTTCCAGGCTTCTTAGTCCCCCTTAGCTTCAAATAGCCATTGTTTTTTGCAAAATCCTTGGAGGCGCGGCGCGGGTTTAAAGTACATCAATTCGATGCTTCAACATGAAAACACTACAACAATAACACGCAAAGGATAAGTGGTACACAACAGACAGAATGGATTTAGCACAGATTAAGATCCTTGGAAGTCTTGTACAAGGTTTGAAAAGCTACAATTTCTCACTTTATGGTAAATATGTGGCTTATTTGAATATCATTTTCTGCATCGCATTTGGTATTGCCAATCTTTTCCATGTTAATGCAGTGATAGCATTTGGTGTGATTTCAATTGTACAAGGTGCTATTATACTGTTTCTGGAGGTGCCATTCTTATTGCGTATCTGCCCACTGTCGGACAATTTTATCGAATTTGTATCGAGATTTGAAACTAATGGTTGGAGAACTATCTTTTACATTTTTAATGCTGTATTACAATGGGCTTCACTAGCGTTAAAGATAACAAGTCTAATTGTGGTAGCTGTCGGTCTAACCATTTCGGCTGCCTTCTACGGTGTTGCATATTTCAAACACCAAAACTTCCAGAATTCATCTCATATTAAGGAACCTGTTGGTGAAGGTGTTGAAGCTAATGAGCAAAATGTTCGTGAGATGCTATGAAACTCTTTCAACTGACCACGTAGTTAAGGTTTCAAGAAGTCATGAAATGTGCCATGAGTGTACGACGTGGGTATGGAGGATGTGCCGGTACCGTATTCCTCCTATCTAATGTGTATGCGTTTAGAGCCAACAACAGAGATAAAGATAATAATAGAATACCACAGATATATAGTGCAATCTCGAGAAAGATTTTTATTAGCGTCAATGTGATGCTATTTTTATATCTACGTAATTCCGTCGTCTTTTCTCCTTGTCTTACAAGGAAGAGTGACGATGTTCCTATCAAAATCGAAGACGTGTTGACATGATCTGGTAGATACCAGCTCCACTTGGGAAAATCCTGGAGGTGAGCTCAATAGATCGACCTGTTTCCTTTCTGTTAAGATAGCATGCGGATATTCGATAGACTAGAGCAAAAGCTTGGTGTGCTCGAGAACTCCGAAGCCTTATCAGAAGATGCGAGTTTAAAAAAAAGCGATAAGGACGGCGTTACAATATACACACAAATCCGATGAAGCTCCAGATACCTTAACGTTAAATTGCTCTGCATATGCAAACAACTCTATTTACGCTCTCACTAAATTTATTCGTGTGCAACTCTCAGTGTACCATGTACACGAATTAAATAAACTCCGTATGTGCGATAATCTACCCGTTATAACTATCTATCAACCCATTTAAAACTTTCTTAACGTCTTCTTTGTTCAATCTTCCCTCACATAGTAGGGTCCTAATGTTGTCATTCCTAACCTCACCATCAATTCCTACATTTTGATTTCGCAATTTTTCCAATACATACTCTGTATGTTTTAATTTCATATGTTGTAAAAGGTTGTCTTTTCTCTTGTGTTTGGAAAGACACCATGGACAACCGAAATGCCTCTCTGGAGAATGCGATAGCAAATGCCTTCGTAACCATGACTTTCTCTTGAAAGATTTATCACACATAGGGCAAAGATGTGATAGTCCGTTTAATCTTGGCAACTGCATCTTCTGTTGCTGTTGCTGTTGCGCTTGCTGTTGCTGTGTTGCATTTACAGCTGCAATTCTCATTGCACCGACACTTGCCGCCATAACACCAGCACCAGCTTGACCCATTGTAGCGGCAACATGAGGCAATGGCAATGATGGTCCCTGATGACCCGCAGTTGTACCAGCAACCGTCGGCATCATGCTTGGAATATTGGAAGTAGCAGCAGTACCATTACTGCGATCATTACGGCCGCCTGCACTATCACCTGGAAGGGCAAAAGCCGAATTGATCTGAACCATTGGAGTAGCATGCGGAGGAACAACGCTGCGTGCGGTAAAGGCACTTGGCGTTTGATGACCAGAAGGAGTTATCGGAAATCGAGTTATAATCGGAGCATGATTATGTTGATGATTTTGTCTCGTTATGGATGGTATCTTCCAATTCATAGTAGGCAATTCACCAGGCATTGCTCTTGTAGCAGCATCAGCCGCTCCCGCTGCTGGATTTCTATAGTACAGTGGCTGAGGTAATGGTAGTCTCTCACTCTCATAAATATCCATGTTGATATCCCCGATACTTAATTGCACTTGATTATCGCTTGTACAATAAGTAGTGAATACTGACCATGCGTGTGGAAGATCCCATAGGACCGAAAGGAAATAGAAGGGAAGAAAAATAGGATTTAAAACCGGAATATAATCTCAGTGAGAAATATAGGAAGAATTATGGAAATCACGGAAACTTTTTTCAACCTTTAACAAATACAGTTGATCCAAAGCAAAACTATGCTCATAGCAAAACCCTTTTGGATCATGCCGCCAGGAGCGACTTATTATTCGAAAAAGATCTCTCTTTTCTTTGTATACGGCTTTCTACCCTGATTATAATAAGCCCGAAGGTATTGTAAACATTTTCAGCAATTTTGCTTTTCCCTTCGTTTAAGCGCGTTATTCTTTTCTTCCCCTACAGCCTTCTTTTATGATCGCTGCTATTGATCGCTGTGTATTACGTCGCAGTTTTATTACTTAGCTTAGACATCTATTATAGGGATCTCAGTGCCGGCATGTTATCGAAGTACGTAACACATAATGTAGTAAGTCGGGCGAATGATTCTAATGCCCGTTCTTGTACGGCGACGCTTGTCGCTAGGAGAGTCGTAGGACAAAGTGAATCCGTTATTCCGGTAAAAATTTATCGCCCTTTCGTTTGAACTGAAAACCGTGAGTTCGATTCCTGAGAGATGTGCTTTGGGGCAGAGTTTCTCCTTTAAAGCATTTAAAATGGATTTACCAAATTTCTGATTTCTCCATTCTGGTGCAACGTGAATTTCATAGAGGTAGATTATATTTGACATTTCACCTTCAACGATTGATTCTTCGCAGGGCATTATAGAACAAAAGCATACTAATTCATTAGATTCTACGTTCCAGTAAGACACGTGGAAAAGATTCTCTGAACACATTTCTTGCCATTTGTTTGATTGCCATCTTTTATTGTTTTTATAGATAGTCTTGTTATATTTGTTGTAGTATGATCCGAGATTAATTTCTATTAGTTGTAATTGTTTTTCCAAAATTTTATCGTTTGAGTTTGAAATACATATTTCACGTTTAAATCCAGGCCAATTGGGCATTTCACTAGAGATTAAATCTATGAATGCCATTTCCTATCTATCTAATCTTTCATCCACTCCTTCTAATCCGATTTCTTCCTCCTCTTCTTCTTCTTCTTCTTCTTCTCACGGTGTTCTAGTGGAAAGTGAAGAAGAACAAGAAGATAATGATGAAGTTAATCAATTTCAAAATGAAAACGACGAAGGTGAGTCAATTTTTCTAAAACCATTCCATTTGATTTGGTTTGTAATTACATCACCTCTGATTCTTATAGAATATGGACTCAAATCCAAGCAAAAAGTGGAATCAACCAGTAGAAAGGGTGAAATTATAAGAAAGAAAGAGGTTGACGATGATTTGGCAGAAGATGAAATGTTCCTACAAAGGGATACTGTTAAAGGTGGATTAAGAGGTAAGGCATTTGGTACTAAAAAGATGGGGAGGTTTCTTTTCCCTAAGAAATTGGTACCACAATCGATACTGTTCGCAGAAAGAAAGAAACGATTAGTAGTCGATTTAGATGAAACTTTGATTCATAGTGCAACCAGAAGTGTCTCTCATAGTAATTCTGCACAGGGGCATATGGTTGAAGTAAGATTTCCTCCAAGTTCGATATCTACGCTTTATTATGTGCACAAGAGACCACACTGTGATTTGTTCCTTTCCAAAGTCAGTAAATGGTATGATTTAATAATCTTTACTGCGTCGATGAAAGAATATGCAGATCCCGTTATTGATTGGTTAGAAAGTTCCTTCACGGGAAAATTTTGCAAAAGACTCTATAGACATAATTGTGTGGTTCGGGAAGGAGTTGGGTACATTAAAGATTTAAGCGTTGTTACAGAAGTTCTCGATGAAGTTGTATTAATTGATAATAGTCCGACATCTTATGCAAGAAACGAGGACAATGCAATTCAAGTAGAAGGTTGGATTAGTGATCCATCTGATACTGATCTTTTAAATCTATTGCCGTTGTTAGAGGCATTGAGATACGTTACAGATGTGAGATCAATATTGGGATTGAAAAACGGTGAAAAGGCATTGGGTTAACGAAATGAAATTTTTTTAACGAAAATATAGCATAGTATAAAAGTTGATAAACGAGTATTATGAGCGACAAGCTCACGTATCAGGTGGCCCATGCGCATGTTGATCCGCCGCTCTACCTACGGCTGGACTACAAGCCGGTTTTCCATTGAAGCCGTGGTGATGTTATTACTACTGATTTGACAAGGTTACAAAATCCCAGTTGCTTTGGCTTAGCAGTGAAGAATGCCAATGCCTTAGTCAATTAAAAGGCTTGGCATCTTTCGACTATCTGTCACGTGCGTGGTGTGTGTGTGGCGCTAGCGCTGTTGTTTCTAGAAACAGAATGGACTTGCGTTCCTACAAAAATGTCTGCATAGAATCTAAAAAGCTGACAAGGAATATGCAGAAAGACTATGCATGGGAAAGGAGATGCTGTAGGCAACAGCTCGAAGTAACAATTTTTTGTTAACGAAAGAGGAAATTCGAGAGAAATAACTCATTGAATTTCATATGACACAGCGCCTTGGATTCTATATATTTATTTTAATTTATCCCGACTCTTATTCTTGTGTCATCGCGTCAGTGTGTCGCCGCCGAGGTAAAAATAAAGGTTAACGAGAACCAGAGGTACAAAATGCCCGAGTTTCTCTCAAATACTACTGTCCCAAAATGCTCGATTTTTTTTAGTACATATTTCCATTATTTTGAAGAAATAAAGGTGCCATATTTCAATTATCTATTTCATTTCTTCATTGCAATTTATTTGATTCTATGAGATAACTATCGAAACCTTTGCTTTGATTACCGCTCATTTTAAATTTATATAATAAACAATATGAATATTGCTACTCTCAACGTTGCTAAGCAACCTATCGTTACTTCTGTCTCGTTAGAGACTACAGAATTTTCGACTAACGCTGAAGGAATCGCCGCTCAAGAAGCTGTGAAGAAGCTAGTGGTTACACCAGCTTACGGAGTCAAAAATTCAAACCCTATAATTGATGAAGCTATCGACAACTTCAGTTTTTTGTACTCCGAACCAAAATCCAAAAGTAATAAGATTCAATTTGGTGAAAGTCGAACGATTACTTTTGATGTCGATGAAGAAGTGGATAGACTTGCCAGTAAAACTAAAAACACTGAAAATCAATCAAAAGATTCCAAGCCACTTAAGACAATTTTAAAACCAGGACCTGTTTTCGTTCATGATTCTGAATTACTCGAGACTGAGGATTTTGCTTACTTGGATGAAAGTGATGAGGAAACACAGGTCAAAACTTCAAATCAAGACGTTATAACTCTCCTTCAAAGGATCTTTACTCTACATGGGATTCCTCCTTGTGAGATTAAGGAGGATCTTTTGGGGACTTTGCAAAGATTGGCCCGTGGTGTTGTTGCATCGTTTAAACAGAGGGAACAATGCTACAAATACGTCGGTAGAAAACAAAGTATTGAAGAGCTTGATGAATTGGAGTATGTCAATGACAAGTTGAAATGTGAAGTGGCAGGTCTCAACAAAAAATTAAGCCAAGAAAAGGTTAGATGGGAGGTAGTTGATGAAGTATTTATTGAGAATGATTCGTTGAAGGCTAAAGTTGAAGAATTAATTACAGCTAAACAACATTTACTCAAAGAATTGCAACTAGCCCCCAAATGGGAGGATGTTGATGGATTATTAGAGGAGGATAAAGAATTAAAATCAAGGGTTAAACAGTTAACATTTTTAAATGATGATTTAAAGAAAAAGTATGCCCAAATAGAAATAACTACTTCTAAACGTGCAGATGAATTGGTATCTTCCAAGGAAAAATCTGACATTGAATTGAGGAAAACAGATATTAAGTTGAATGAAACTACCGAGCAGGTAATTGAACTCAGAAGGGAAAAGGAGGTGCTGAATGCAAAGCTGTATACTTACAAAAAGAATGCTGAGACGACCTCGATCAAACTGGAAGAAACAGAGGAGCGTGTTCAGGAGCTCTCTAAAATTGTTGAAGATTATAGAACGAAGAATGGTGAATTGGGTTCTTCATGTGGACAATTAGTAGAAAAAGCAGAACAAACTGCTATTAAATTGAGAAATACAGAATTGGTTAATGTGGAGCTGGTCTCTACTAGGGCTGATCTGACCTCTAAATTGCATGGAGTGAAAAGGACTGTCGATTACTTGACTAGTGAGAATATTGAAATGACGAAGAAAATGAAATTGATGAAGAAGAAAGCTTACAATCGCTTCTTTGATCAAAATGTAAGTTTGGGTTCCAAGAATGAAGAATTGGCAGAGAAACTGGGACAGGCGTTGAATAAATTGGAGGAGTTTGGCAATCTTCAAAAAGACTATGAAAAGCTTGATTCGAAAAATAATGAGTTGGCGGCTAATCAAGACGAATTAACTTTGACGAATAAGAATTTATCTCAAAGACTCGAAGCAGAAACCAAGAGGGTTAAACAGTTGGAAAATGATTTTACGATGGCACAAGATAAAGTCATTTCATTTGACATTAGTTTGAGGCGTGTGGGACAATGGTATGAAGCCTTATCACAAGAGAAACACGATACAGATGTCAAAGTGTGTCAATTGGAGAGCCTTTACCGAGAAATAAATTCTCGATCTGTTTCTTTAGACGATGAGCTCGAATCTGCTAAAACATGTTCTATAAAAAGCGTACAAAAGGTTGAACAATCAGAGCATCGTATCGAGCGTGACGAACAATTGGTTCAAGACTCCGAAAGATGGAAAATGGAAGGTCAATCATGTTTTCAGGAATTCAGTATTCTTCGAAATGAGCATAGTACATTGTTACAAAAATGTAGCAAATTGGAGTTTGAAAAGTCTAAGCTTCAAACGGAAAATGTCGAACTTAGCGGCTATAAGGAAGGTTACTCGTTATTTGATGAGAAGTACGAGTGGCTTGAGAGTATCGCCCTTTCTTTAAAGCAAGAGAAAAAGTGTAGTGATGATAAAATCAAAGATTTACAAAGAGAGTTAAAGTATGCAAGAAAGACCATTGATTCAATGGAAAAGGCTAAATCTCAATACGAAAGAAGACCACAAGAGCTACAAATCCAACTGGATCGATTAAGACTACAAAACTTTGAATTATCTCAACGGTTTGGTAAGAAGAATAAAGAATTGCAAGAGTCATTTGATAAGATGCGTGAAATGGCAGTCATGCTACGTAGTACAATGAGTTTGGCCAAAACTTTGAGCCCCAGTGATGAAGTTACTTTGGTGGAACAACCAAATAACAATGCAGGTAATACTTTGAAAACCTTTTTACCTTTAAAGTGGTGGAAGACCAGCACCTAAATGGAATCGAACAACATTCTTTCCCACACCCATCAATAATGTAAAATAAAAAATTCAATTAATGTAAAATTTAATAGTAATGTACAATGTACAACGAATATATTTAGTTGATCTTGACAAAATTAATCATCCACGTCTATCTAATTTCTCAACGATAATATTGAAACGTTCGATTGTTGGGGGAGGCTATCTTAGTATTGATGGGAATGAAACTTTGGGTCATGTTCCACCTTGACCATTGGCCTATAGATAGGCTTCCACATCTGGTCTTTGACCCATTCCAAACAACCATCAAAATCACGAGGCACCTGGACTTTAGTACCAGGGGAATCAGGCACATCTTCTTCCTCCACTCTTGCGTGACCTTCTTTCAAAGCTTGTAAAATGACAGCTGTAGCCACTTTGTTGGAAGTGTCACGAATAACTTCCATAGGTGGTAATAAACCTGGTTTAGAATTACCATCTTCCAATGGTGATAGATCGGCCAACTCATCCACAGCAGCACTAATCATAGTGTTGGTAATCACCGTAGAACGGGAAAGAACAGCACCCAACCCAATACCAGGGAAGGAGAAACAGTTGTTGTTTTCAGAAATACGGAATCCATCCACAGGTGGGAAAGGAGAACCGGTAGCCACAAGAGCATTGTAATCGGTCCAGCGTAGTAAATCTTCTGGAACTGCTTCGTGTAATCTGGTTGGGTTTGATAATGGGAAAATGATAGGTCTTCTGTTATGTTTGTACATTTCTTGAACGATCGTTTTGTTGAATGCACCTGCTTGGGTACTACAACCGACTAAACAAGTAGGTTTCACACGACTAACGACTTCCAAAAGAGAAGTAGTATTGACATCGGACCAAGCTTGACCATCCTTTGCGTATGCTTGTTGTTCAGGGGTAGTGAAATCCTTCAAGTAGTTTGTAATTAGACCACGACGATCCATTAAATAAATCTTGGATCTGGCGTCTTCTAGAGTCAAACCTCTTGTAACCATGTGGTTGACGATCTGATCTGCGATACCTAAACCTGCAGAACCTGCACCGTGAACAAGAACCACGGTATCCTTTAGTTCCCTCTTTGTGTGTTTCAAAGCCGCTAACAATGAAGCCATAACAACTGCACCTGTACCTTGAATATCATCATTAAAGCAGGGCAATTCATCTCTATAAGTATCCAATACACGACGGGCATTTGAAACACCAAAATCCTCGAAATGGAGAACTGCACTTGGGAATCTCTTTTTAACAGCTTGAATGAATTTATCTACAAATTCATCGTACTGCTTACCTCTAACACGGGAAAATCTGTTACCCATGTACAATTCATCACGTGCCAGTTTCTTGTTGTTGGTACCAACATCTAGACACACAGGCATAACTCTACCAGGATGAATACCTGCACATAGAGTCATCAGTGCTAATTTAGAAATGGCAATACGGATACCACCAATACCTTGATCACCGATACCCAAAATACCTTCAGAATCGGTAACAACGATATAGTCCACATCCTTGTCCTCACCGTAAGTTGAAATTCTTCTTTCCACCGAATCTGGCTCTGTAATGTCTAAAAAGATACCTTCTGGTTTACGGAATCTATGAGAGTAAGCGGCAATCGCATCACCTTCAGTTGGCGTATAAATGATGGGGACCAATTCTCTAATGTGTCTACTAACCAATGCAAAGAAAAGGACTTTATTTTGTACTCTCAAAGAGGTCATAAAGTCATTTTTGGCCAATGGTGTTTTCAAATAGCACAATTGTTGGTATGCACGCTCCACTTGTTCGTCTAAACTATTCACTTGTGGAGGAAGCAGGGCGTCTAAGCCAAAAGCGGTACGTTCTTCCTGCGTAAAGGCAGAACCTTTGTTGAAAAGTGGTGAGTTTAACAATTGGAAAGAATCTAGGGGACATTCAATGGGACCATCGACAGATAATCTGGTCATTCTTGGTTTACCCTCCGCCAACATTTTCTTGGCACGAGGACCCACGGGGGTTTTCTGCACCTGGCCATGAGCATTTTGGTTGAAAACGGTATCTCTCGTCGTAGTAGCCTTCAGAGGCTTTGTGAGAGATGAATAACGAGCAACAGATCTAGAAGATAAGCGAATCATTTTTCGGACTTTTAATGAGGTATGTTGCGGAGGTTGTTATTAGAACATTCGAGTCCTCGTCGGATGATTGATGACCTACGACGTTTATCGTTTACTCTTGTGTATATATATATATATGTATATACACATATAACCTCAATGAGTACTAGGTGATTTGTTCAATATTCGTATATATGATTATGAGTATTAGATTGTAGACTGGAGTCAAGTCAAGGTGCCGTCGCGGAAGCAACTACCCGTGTCGTTTGGAGTGATACAAAATTTTTTTCTTACACCTAAAGAGGAAGAGCGAAATTTTCCGGTAGCGGGGAACCCCGCCCGAATATTTCCGAGTAGCTCCGGTATCGGAACAATACGACATACGGTAGCGAAGTTGTCCGATGCATTTTATCAGTGTAAACACTAGTCCACGGCTGCTATTACAGTGTAAATGACGGAGGACGGATAATAGAGGTGTCACCAACGAATAACGGCGCTTAGAATGCCCTAATCTGGCGATGTATTGTATCCAATACCAGATGAGGGAACGTCGTGTTTTAGGACACCCAGGCAAGGTAAGATTCAAGGCGGCTAACGTCGATCAGTTTCCATTGTGGGCAGATATCGGTGTGGGAGATAATAAGAAATTTTACGCAGCAGCCGGATACCTTGCTACATGTATCCGATATATGGTATTGAGAGAACTTGAGTATGAACTGATATTCTTCTCTGTAGAGCGTTTAGACACTATTTAGAGCAATTTCCGGTGTCTTCGGAGTTTAGTGAGTCCATAATTAACGATCAGTTGGAACTTTCAAAGGAATTTCTAAAACAAAGAGGCATTTCTCATATTAGCTCTTGTTGGTTAATGTAAAGTTGGTTATTGAGGACGATTGTCTGAAAGATATTCATCCCACAATCTCTTGTAAAGTACATCGTGAGGGATGGCGTATACAGTACTAATGCAAGATCAGAAGTTGACTGATTTGGGAATTTTCCTCTTGTTCTTTCTTTCTCTCAGTTCAGAGCATTGTTTTATTGTGCTAGATGTTGCCAATGTTTACGTTTAGCTATGGAATCTTAATTTTCCGAGCCAACTCCATCGTGAAGTGAAATTGGAGCACGGTAACTGATAATGAAAACAACAATGGCAAAACACTGGGTATCTGCACTGACGAGGGCAGAGCTGGAAGTTTGGTACAGTTCAGTATGATATGGTAGGTGCCCTTTTGTTGTGAGTCTGATTTTCGAGTCGATTAACGTCCAACGAATTTTGAACTATCCACTCGTAAGCTTTTCACGCACACTCTTGCATCACTTTCATCGTTGGTATTTGGATTCACTAATTACTGTGTCAAAGTCGTCTACAAATCCAATCCGTATCTAACCTCAATATTCTCGACCTACCCAATTGATCAATGGCGATAAGCGATGTAAATGTTATTGTCATGTGATAAGATAGTTACTCAATCGGTGGTCTTAATGAACGGCTGTACATTGTTCAGTTCGACATATATATAATAAAAGAGGAGGAATCAGATTGGTCCGGCAATAGGTTGCTCGTCTGCTTGAAAAAACTCACTTATCAACCATGTCTAAAGTCGTTGTTCTTGGAGGTGGTGTGTCAGGTCTAACCAGCGCACTATGTCTTTTAGCTCAATTTAAGGATACTATTGAGGAATTAACTGTTCTGGCATCCGAATATCCAGGTGATTACCATGCACCAGATTATACATCACCATGGGCTGGTGCGAACTGGTGCAGTTTTGTTCGTGACGGCGATAAGTTGCAAATCCAACGTGATAAACTTACTTATGACGTTCTCTTACAGTTAGCAGATAGGGAACAGAGCTGCGGTGTTAAAAAGTATTGCCTGAAAACTTTCATGTCAAGGAATTCAGCAGTGCCATGGTACATTAAAGATGGATTCGTAAAAGGTTTGAAAGAACTGTCGAATGAAGAAGTGAAGTCAAGAAAACTCGATCCTTCTCAGGTAAGGGGATTTGAATTTACTACTGTTTCTATCAACCCCACTAGATACAACAACTATTTGATTTCACAAATCGTAAAGGCTGGCGGGGCCGTGCGTAGAGTCAAAAGGTTGGATACAATTGATCAAGTTGTCGATGTAATGGGGTATGTTCCCAGCTTAGTGGTTAATTGTACAGGTGTAAATGCTGGGAAATTGTTACGTGAAGTGGATCCAAACGAACAAGATAGAGTTTACCCAGTAAAGGGCCATATCTTACAGATCTACGAGGACTTGCCTTACCAGGTGATCATTGAGGATTTGCCAAAGGAGGATAATGCTTTGCCAAATCAGTTTTTGAACGTTTTCCCACGTCCTGAAGGCGGATGTATTGTTGGCGGATTGGCAGCTAAGGGCGATTATTCTAAAGACATTGATCCCGAGCTTTCATCGAGTATTTTACGTGTAATGAAAAGGCATATCCCGGAGTTATCAACGGCAACAGTTTACAATTCTTACGTAGCTTTTAGACCTGGTAGAAAAGGTGGTGTCCGCATTGATTTCTCAGAGTATCCGTTGGCAAAGCATGTCAGTACTTTGAAAGTGGTACATAACTACGGGATTGGCGGTTCAGGATATCAATCGTCTTACGGTATTGCTATGGAAGTCTGTGGATATGCTGAGAGGGCATTCTTACAGAGACCTAAATGTCCATTTAAGCTATAGAAAATAGCTCGTACTTGTTTCCTAAAATCTAGCTACTTATATACTAACCAACATATCCTTTTGTACGAGTACAGAGGAGAGATGAAGAAGAAAAAAACGGTAGGTGCCGCCCACAAGCCAAATACACTTCCTTTGATTATATATAAACTTTAAGCATATAATTCAAACGAAAGGACAGAGAAGAAGATGGACCGTCCTATTGATGAGATTGTAAAGAATCTTTTGAAATTTGTCGTTAGAGGTTTCTATGGTGGCTCTTACATTTTAGTGCTAGATGCAATTCTTTTCCATTCAGTTCTTGCGGAGGAAGATTTAAAGCAATTACTTGGTATTAACAAGACTGATCTGGGTCCACTGGTGGCTCGACTGAGATCTGATGGTCTTTTGTCGATGCATAAGCAAAGGGAATACCCACCAAACTCTAAAAGTGTGGAACGTGTCTACTTTTACATCAAATATCCTCATGCAATCGATGCTATTAAGTGGAAAGTTCACCAGGTGGTGCAGAGGTTAAAAGATGACTTTGATAAGAATTCGGAACCTAATGGATACATGTGCCCCGTATGTCTGACGAAGTATACACAACTAGAAGCGGTACAATTGCTAAATTTTGATCGTACGGAATTCTTGTGCTCATTATGTGATGAGCCACTGGTGGAAGACGATTCCGGTAAGAAGAATAAAGAAAAACAGGATAGACTGAATCGTCTGATGGACCAAGTGCAACCGATTATTGATTATTTGAAAAAAATCGATGATTCTAGAATCGAAGAGAACACTTTCGATGTTGCATTAGCGAAATTGATCCCACCTCAAAACCAATCCCGTGCTGCTTACACTTACAATCCGAAGAAGGGAAGTACTATGTTCAGACCTGGAGACTCAGATGGAAACTTATTGGGTAATGATAGCAGTAGAAGAGCAGGTGCTAATTCACAAGCTACGCTTCATGTCAATATCACTACTGCAAGCGACGAAATGGCTCAAAAAGCTTTGGCAGAACGTCAAGCGGAGGAAAAAAGGAAGCAAAATGCCGTTCCAGAATGGCACAAACAATCTACTGTTGGTAAATCTGCGTTGGGTCGTTTGGATGAAGACGAAGAATTTGATCCAAGAACAACACAGCAAGCTAAAATGTCTCTGGAGGAAACCGGTGGTATTCCTGGTGGTGTGGATCCAGCAGCCGCCAATGGATTAGAAAGAGAGGTTGACGAAACTTATCACACCGGTGCATTGACAGAGAAGGAGTTAGAAGAACGCGAAAACGAAAGAACTTTGAACGAATACTATGCTACATGGGCGCGTAAGCAAGCTGAAGCTGGTGAGGAAGACGAAGAGGATGAAGACGAGGAAGAGGGCTTCAACGCATACGGTGAAGACGAAGAAATGAATGAAGATGAATTTGAAGATGTGGAACCAAAGGAAGAGGAAACTGGGAACCAAGGATCTAAGAGCACTGCAGAACCTAATGCAGAACTAAATACTAATGCAGTGCCTAAACAAGAGGATAATGATGATGATGATGATGATGACGTGGATATAGAATTTGAAGATGTTTGATCACGTGAACAATTTGACACATTTTTTTTTTTTCAATCCTTTTTAAAACTTCAAATTTTTGAACATCATCATACAACGATGAAAAACTCATCTGATCTCAAATCTAAACTGCAAATATAGCATTAAGAAGTTGATTGAAGGATACATTATCGATAAGATCTTATCGTTTTTTTGCTTGCCCTTTAACAAATTTCTCATACTTTCAAATCAAAAAAATATGGCACAAGATACGTGGAGGATTGTAGCTGCTACTGTAGCGTTCACTGTAACCGCCACAAAGTGTGCGGAATATTTATGGAACTGCCGCCAAGCTAGACTGCCGCAATCCAAGCCACATAAGAATCTTCAAGCTGAACAGTACGATGATGACCTTTTTCGCGAACAACTAGCTCGTAACTATGCATTTTTGGGGGAAGAAGGTATGCAAAAGCTCAAGGAGCAGTACGTTGTGGTTGTTGGTGCTGGTGGTGTTGGATCGTGGGTTGTTACTATGCTCGTTCGTTCAGGATGTTGTCGTATCCGTGTGATCGATTTTGATCAAATTTCATTGAGTTCTTTGAATAGGCATAGTTGTGCTGTTTTGAAAGATGTGGGCACTCCAAAAGTTGAATGTCTAAAAATGCATATGCAAGAAATTGCACCCTGGTGTAAAGTGGAAGCCATTAATCAATTATGGACCAAAGATAGTGCCGAAGAGTTATTACTAAGTGGTGGAGAACCCTCGATTGTTGTTGATTGTATCGATAACATCGATACGAAAGTTGATCTACTGGAATTCACCTACAAGAGAAATTTACCTGTGATTTCCTCCATGGGTGCTTCCACTAAGAGTGATCCTACGAGAATTAATATTGCTGACATTACGGCAACGGAAGAGGATCCACTTGCAAGAACAGTAAGACGTTTACTAAAGAAAAGAGGTATCAATACTGGTATCCCAGTTGTATTTAGTGCCGAGAAGCCAGATCCACGTAAAGCTAAATTGTTACCCCTACCTGATGAAGAGTATGAGAAGGGTTCTGTGGGAGAATTAAGTGCATTAAAGGATTTCCGCGTTAGAATTTTGCCTGTGTTGGGGACCATGCCAGGTATATTTGGATTAGCAATCGCTACTTGGATTCTAACTAAAGCTTCTGGTTACCCCATGAGTCCGATTGAAGGCAAGAATAGAATCAAAGTTTATGACGGTATTTATCAATCGTTAGCGGGCCAAATGAGTCGTATTGGCATGCCAGATCAAAGAGTACCAGTTTCTGTCTTCGAAATTGGTTATATCCTCGAGGAAGTGTTTAGAGGTAAATCTCCGGTGAGTGGATACTCAACTAGATTGACACTTTCTAAGTGGGATCCTTCTAAACCTGTATCCTTACAAAATGTAGTCATTTTGACCAAAGAAGAACAGAATGTACACGAAAGACGTGTGCTTAACGGTGGTGAAAAAATAGAAGATGTTTATCCACCAGAAGTATTGGAATTGATCAATAAAAGATTCCAAGAGGAGAAATATTACTCTCAGTACAGATAGGAATGATTAATACATATTGACATGGTTCTTAATCTAGATCTTGATAAGATAAATATTTATAGTATAATGAACGGAATTGAAAAACCTAAAAGAATGTAATCATCTTAACGCTCATATGCCCAAATGCCACTTCATTCTTTCATAGACGAAGAAACTGCAAGCAACCATGGGGGTAACCTTTATGTAGCCAATACTCAACCCAACAAAAAATCCACGCCATCCACGTTCTTTGTAGATTATTCTCGCAATTCCTCCAATCGATTGAAATTTATGTTCATGTGCATTTGTCGCCGTTAAGGTACTCACTTGTAGTCGTCTTCTGATAATTTCAAAAGGGTATGCCGCTGTTTGTGATGCCATACCTGCTAATCCACCAGCACCTAGTTCGGCCCAAGTGGTCAACGGAGTTCTCTGATTCTGCTGCGACCTTCTATCTTTTTCCTGTTCCGATATCTTAATAACTGTATAAGGTGCACATAGCGGAATTCTTAATAAATCGTGAAGACAGTCATGAGCGAAGAAGGATACACCTGCGTATGGGATCATCCCTAAGACGGTAGGGCAATAACCTCTGTAGAAATTACACCAATGGGCAAACCACTTCGGTATATACCGCCGGGAAGTCAATGTTGTGGATGCAGGTTCATGGTAAATGGCTCTAATAAAATCGATTAACCTGACTTTCGACTTGTGTTCAGTAACGTATGCCAATCTTACACGTAATAGATCTAATGGATATGTGACGAAAACACTACATAGTCCTGCTAGTGATCCACTTAGTATACGTCTCCAAGGAACTTCATAATTTGAAGATGGAATTAAAAGGTTTCTCACTTGTTCGTAAGCAACAAATTTAATAGCTGCGTAGGGGAAAATTCTAATCAATGTTACTGAATGACCTTGGTAAAATCCACGAATACCATCGTTAATCCAAATGTGTTTTGCTGCTTCCACTAATCCTACAAGAGAACCTGTGTATTTGGTATAATGGGGATTCGAAGTTTGAAATAAAATTTTAATTCTATCTAGTGGGGCGATCAATGTCTTGGCACAAGATCCCGATACACCACCAGCTATTCCTGATCTAACTATATACTCCACAGAATACTTGTTGATGGCCTGAGATTGAGCTGTGGTGGTAGGCGGTACTTCTCCCTTTTTGTAATTGTTTGGTTCTCTAACCACCGATGAACCAGTTCCTTCACCCATTTGAAGGATCTTCTAGTGGTTAACAATCTTAATAGTGATGCCAAATATTAGACTTCGAAGTATTCAAAACCTTATTTTTTTTTTGACTATTTTATTGTCTTCAATTCAAGAAGTCTTTCAATTTTCCAAGCTCTCCGGACTCTATCAGGAAGAGATGACAGGAACGGATAGTTAAGATAATAATGGATTAGACAATATAGAATAAATCGTCGAGGCCTTTTAGTTTATCTTGGCTGAATTGTGTAAATTTAGCATATATAAAATTATCTGAGTTCTTATTCAGTCGATATCTCGATTGTCCCCACAACAGAGAGTTCCAGTTTTAGCAGACCAATGAGCCTCCAGCCATTGCAAGGGCCTCTGAAACGTATAAGAGTTATCTATGAATAGATACCGATATTCTTCACTGCCAATATGGCGGTATATGTTTATAAGAATCGTGCATTTCGAAAACTCCGGATCCGGATTCAAGACTGAAGCCAGGATTTGTAGTACGGCTACAACGGTTCATGTTTATTCAGACCTCTGAGCAATTGATCAATTGCAATCCGTTATTAGATCTCATGGTGCAGAAACATCAGTCCATGATTCATTAGAGCGGTGATTCTTATTCCGGTGGAATTTGGATGTCCATGCGATGAGTATTGAAATTTCACAAAATATTTAATTCAAGACTAATCATGTTGATTAATACCGATGTATGTTCTCGCTGAACCCATATCAAACGCTCAGCAGCTTTGATCAAGACTTCTTATAATCATGGTTGATAAAAAACAGGTTGATCCGTTGAACTCTTTTATTGCAGGTGCCCTTGCAGGTGCAGTGGAAGGTGCTATCACTTATCCATTTGAATTTGCCAAGACTAGGCTACAATTGAGGGATAAGAATGCTAAAAGCTCGAAAAACCCATTGGTACTCATATACAACACGGCTAGGACCCAAGGTGTATCAGCGTTGTATGTTGGATGTCCTGCATTTATCGTTGGTAATACTGCAAAAGCAGGTGTTAGGTTTCTCGGATATGGTGCAATTCAGAATCTATTGAGAGACCCACATACTGGACAATTGAGCGGACCTAGAGGTGTTTTGGCAGGTTTAGGTGCGGGCTTGTTGGAAAGTGTTGTTGCGGTGACGCCTTTCGAAGCCATAAAGACTGCATTGATAGATGACAAACAAGCGGCTAAACCAAAGTATCATAGTAATGGACGTGGATTGTTTATGAATCATGTGTATTTGGCTCGTGATATGGGATTCAAGGGGCTTTACAATGGTATTTTGCCAGTATCTATGAGGCAAGGTGCCAATTCGGCGGTCAGACTAGGTTGTTATAACAAGATTAAAACAATGGTACAAAACTACTCAAATCTTCCAAAGGATAAACCTTTATCATCAGGATTGACATTTTTAGTAGGTGCATTTGCAGGGGTAGTTACAGTTTATTCTACCATGCCGATCGATACTGTAAAGACTAGAATGCAGAGTTTGGATGCTAAGAGATACACCTCCACTTTGAATTGTTTTGTACGTGTCTTCAAAGATGAAGGTCTCAGGACATTTTGGAAAGGCGCCACTCCAAGATTAGGTAGATTGATGTTGAGTGGTGGTATTGTATTTACAGTTTACGAAAAAGTGTTGTACATCTTAAGCTGATGTAGTATAATTTAGTACATACCAATAAATTGCATTTTTGGAAGAGAAAATAAAAAAAAAAGAACATCATTAATCGAATATATTTGTATATGATGTATACGCCTATGGTATTACATACACATCTTAGGTCCTAAGAGGAGTGCCATCCTCATTTCAAAGAAATTTTAAAAGAAATTCTAGAAAATAAAAATAAAAATAAAAAATACCAAGCCAACCCAAGTAATTATGCTCGCTCCTGGGTCATATACTTACTTTCCATTCTTTTCACCATCACATAATCATAAATGCCCTTTATCG
The DNA here is from genome assembly GCF_000026365.1 of Zygosaccharomyces rouxii. NCBI lineage: Eukaryota > Fungi > Ascomycota > Saccharomycetes > Saccharomycetales > Saccharomycetaceae > Zygosaccharomyces > Zygosaccharomyces rouxii. Next base: position 145,646 of record NC_012991.1, on the reverse strand, counting down.
ATATGAAAGCTCCAAACAAACCAACAAATATTGCTAACGCTGGTAATTTTTGCTGGTCCTCAGTATTACCTCGACTTAAACTCGACTGGAATTCATCTTGAGAAGTCGGACGAGTATACAGATGTAAATCGTCATAATCAGTTGGATCTGGCACTTCTACACGGTCTAATACATTATCTTTACCAACTTTTGACCTTACGTCGTTTGGAATCATTGAATAACTGTACCCCAGCATAGTAAGCCCTAGCCCAAATCTAGATCCCTGCTTGGCCGCATGCGAGGTATGTAGGATGTAAGTGATCAAAAAGCCCACAAATTGAAAACATGTACTTACCACCATGTTCCATACGAAATTGGCGATGTTCCCAGTTGGTAACCCCTCTATGCAAATTTCGTTATAATATAGACCAGATCCATCGTCATCCACTCCATAGTAAGAAGGAGCCATATCAATGGCCGCTTCTTCATACGTGGGTGGATTATCATCCTCTACCACGTCTCGAGATCCTGTGTCGGGTTTTGCACTCAAATTACTAAAAACTCCATCGAAACTAGCACCGTGCTGTAAATGTGACGTCCTCTGTATATTCCTTCTAAATAGTTTATCCAATAGGTTAAAATGTCTGCCAATGGTCTTGACCTCCCTTGTGACTCTTTCTCTAAGGCTCCTTGGTCCTCCAATGGATTCTCCCTCAACACCACTCTCTAAATCATGTCCTCGTTCTTGTAATCCCTCTGTACTCGTCATTCCTTCTGACAATTGTGGTACTGGTGGTGGTGCTTCTACAACATCCCTGGAACTACCCACTTGTTGACTCTGTATTAGATTATCACTTGACATATTACCTTCTTTTCGATGTAGACCAAACACGCCACCAGAGAAAAATCTGGTGAACTTCTTAAACTTTCTATTATGCAACTTTTACGACAGCTATAGGACTCCTAAGAGAACTTCTTGGATTATACAAGACATTACAACTAGGCTATATATCAGTTATAAACACAAAGGTTTCGTTTTATCCCTCCAGCGAACAGAAAAAAAAACATTAAGTAAGCGTTACCCGAAAGCTTAACGATGAGCTCGCTTATTGTGGGAAGAAACGGCTATGCGAAGAACGCACTTGATTAGGTTCGAATGGACCCAACCAACCCTGTTTGAATCGTGCCTATCACTCAGTCCTGTAGGTCCTCCTGAACAGCATCATTTGTAGATGGGAACTGTTCTGTTGCGCTCAACGGTTCTTGTTCATAACTACTATCGTTGTCATTATTAGTAGTATCTTGTAGCTGACCCTGTGATAGATTCTGTGTATCCGCATTGAAGTTCCTACTGGAGTTGATCAGGTATCTTGTTCTCGGAGACAGGTTGATGGAAAGCAGTAGACATTGACCCGGGATGTTATCCACAATTTGGCATGGCGGTTCTTCAACAACTGGCTTAGGAGGTCTTTGACGGTATTCTGTAGTGGTTCTCAAGTCGTATGACCCTACTGATGGTCCCAAATCTACACCACCTGGTAGAATAGTACTGGGTACAGGTGTACGGAAGGTTCTCGGTATATCAGAGACATCAGGTAAGGAAACTTCAGCACCGTTGACACCAGGGCCCATAGAGGAACTCGCTTGGTTGTTTAAACCGTTTGACTGAACGACACCTCTTCTGTTAAAACGGCCCTGCCGTCTTTTACGTCTTGTGTCTCTGTCCTTATCTCTATCTAGACGTTCGAGTTCTGCGGCAGAGATCTGGAGTAAGTTCGGATTGTAGTTTTTAGACTCACTAGGAGTTCTATAGACATCATCTAAGGTAATAACTGGTAGAATACGAGATCTAATGTCATCATCTTCTACTGGGGATCCATCAAAATTATAACCTAGTAGTGCCAACGATTTGTGATACATATGAACTTGCTCATGGATTGAGTGAACTATAGCGGTCATGAATTCACCAGGTAGCGATAATTCCTGACACATGCATTCTGCAAACTCTTCGGGGCTGTTTTCTGTATTGGAAATATCCCATTCGAATTGATCAATTAATTGATTTTGACCGACAACGATATCCAGTTTAATCTTAATACGCATATCATCACCACCGCTTCGTTCTTGACTTAATTCTTGGAATGGATTTGGCTGGTATTCTAAAATTTGTTCTCTAATTGAGTTGACCACAGTTTCTGCGAATTGATCTCTCAATTGAGGTGAATATCTATAATCTTTCATCATGTCATCAACGAACTCCTCAATGTTTACCAAAGTGTCATTTTTATTCCAAAGTAGTGTGTCTCTTAGACAGAACCTATCACGTTCTTGATCGAATTCCAATCGTACAGGTACCAAATCTTCGTGGGTTTCATTCATCGCTTGTTGGTAAACTTGGAATCTATTTTGATAGATGTGAGAACGATCGGCTATTTTGAACTCAGGCACCACTTGTGTAACCTTATTTGTAATACCGTTACCATAACCTGAATAACCAGACCCCCAAATGCTTGCCGCTGGTACATTTTGAGACGTACTTGTAATTGATTTCATTCTCGTAGATTTTAAATCTTGACAGTATTGTAAATTGTGCCAAAGGCGTCCCAAGTATTCTTTGTTACTGAATCCATAAATGCTAAATGGTTCATAACCATTTGTTTCTTTGATCAAATCTTTTCTATGTTGCTTATCTCTCTGTATAATCTGTTCGTAAAGTAAGGTATCAGTCTTAGGATCCCTTTCAGACCAAAAATTTGGGTGAGGTAGCCTTGTTTCTGGAGGTTCATAATTGATAGTTTGAAATGGCGGCAGATCCATTTTGGGCAAATGAGCAGCTGAGGGAGCTGGCGGTACTGGTAGGTCTGTCCGTACTGGTGGTATTCTTGATTGTGCAGGAGGAACAGATTGAGCTCCTCCTCCTAGCGGCATAGTGACACCAGCCATTTGTTGTCTTATAGGTTGTGGCGTGCCTCTAACCGGTGCAGACTGAGGTGAATGGACAAATTTGGGAGTGCCCACATTCGAACCAGGTCCTGGTTGTGGTTGTGGTTGAGGTAGTGGTGAACCTTGTTGAGATTGGGGTGGTTGTCGAGCTTGTTGTCGCTGAAGTGACGGTTGCTGTGGTTGTGGTTGTTGAGGAGGTTGCGGTTGTGAATGAGGTTGTTGAGGAGGTTGCGGTTGTGAATGAGGTTGTTGCGGTTGAGGTTGAGGCTGTTGAGACTGTTCAGGTTGAGGTTGTTGTACCCGCTGTTGTACCTGTTGCTGTGCCATAGTTATGGCCGCCACTACGGCTGGATTATCTCTGGCGATTGCCTGTTGTTTTAAGATATTGAGAACTTGCTGCTGCATTGGTAGTGGTAATTGCGCAATCTGTGGTGGCAGATTAATAGGTACGGGAGGAGTACCAGAACTCCTTACAAACTGAGGTTGATTTGTTTGTGGCTGTTGTTGTTGACCACCAGCAGCGGCTGCGGCTGCTGCAGCACCACCAGCGCTTTGATTTAACTGAGCGGCCCTTCGAGCTAAATTGGTTCCTTGCATAGTATTTGTAGAAGCATTAGGATTGGGAACTTGCTGCTGGTGCTGCTGGTGCTGCTGTTGTTGTTGTTGTTGAGCCAATCGTGCCTGTACTTGTGCCTGTTTTTGCTGAGCCAATTGAGCTTGAGCCTGCACCTGTGCCTGTTTTTGCTGTGCCAATTGGGCTTGAGCCTGTTGCAACTTAGCCTGTTGTTGGGGATCCAGAGGTTGTTGTCTCATCATATTCTGCTGTTGGTGCTGTTGGTGCTGTTGGTGCTGCTGTTGCTGTTGTTGTTGTTGCTGTTGTTGTTGCTGTTGAATTCGAGCCATAAGCAACTGTTGATGCCTCTGCTGGATCAGTTGAATCTGTGCAGGCGCCAAATTTTGGAGTATCTGTCTTGGTATCTGTGAGAGGTTAAAAGACGGTGTCCCAATATTACTGAAGGGATTTGGAGGATTCCCCCTGGGGGTCCCGCCATTACCAAATGAGTTCGAAGGTGAACCACCATTTCCATTGCCATTCATGGGTTATGACTTTTTCTTTAGCCCTTTTTCTCCAACAAATCGGTGTATTATACTCTTCAACATGTATTCTCAGCTCTTTTTTTTCACTACGCTTGTCCAAAAAATAAGAGCTTGGCGTGTAAAGACAGATTGGCATATTTTGAGCTCTGAAAGTCCAAAAATCTTAAGGAATTATGTTCATTGCATTTTATATTACGGACTCAAAGAATTCATTAGTTTTCCAATATCTTTTGGGCTCAAATTCACCTCTTTTCTCTCATCTCTTAGCTCGGATTAGAGCGGTTTGTCCAGGATTACTTTCCAAAGATGATGAAAACGATAATACACCTTTATTCCACTGTTGCATAGCCAAAGATCTCGAGGTGTACAAGTACCACTCACAAGTTAACAATTTGAACTACTACTGTTTGGCTTCAGGAGCAGACTCAAGGCCGCAGACTGATACTTTTACATTTTTGCAGCTGTTAGATCAAACATTACTGGAATACTTCGATAAGGATAAATTGACCGTTACCAAGATTGTCAACAATTATGATCGTATTACCATGATTTTCTACATGTCCATCGATTCCGGTGAGCCCTGTGTGGGCTCCCTTAACAGTAATAGAATTAGAAGGGTTATACCGGTTAAATCAGATCTGTCCAAGATGATTAATAATACCGCACATACTCTTCAAAGAGCTGTGCGTCAACCACGTCAAGGTATCTTAGCGGCTACACCAGAAATTCTGGAGAGTGAAGAAGTTGTTCCTTGGAGAAGTGGCCATCTGAAATACACGAGTGATGAAATTTACGTAGATATCATCGAGACCGTTCATGTTATCTACCAGACACATCATCGGAATAACTCAGTTCAAATGGTTTCAGGTACCATTAACGGCCAAGTAAATGTTAAAAGCTACTTAAGCGGTAACCCTACGGTGGAAATGGATATGGACTTAGCTGGTAACGAAATGTATGCGCCATCAATGCACCAATGCGTGGAAATGCCGCAAGGCTCACCATCGTCTCTGTGTTTTATACCACCCGATGGTAATTGTAACTTACTGAATTATACGATTGATCTCGACATGAATCCCAAAGTTAAAGTGACAAGTCCAGTGGGTCTCGTATCAGTGATTTATAAGGATGGCCTCGGTCTAAATCGTGATGAATTTGAAGTCCATGTCAATATTTCAAATTCCCCATCAGTACCGCATATTCAAGATCTAAAGCTTCAAATAGAACTACAACCCCGTATACAAGAATTGGAAGAACAGGAGGAAGAAGCTCAGAGGGATGCCGAAATGGATACGGAGGCAAAGAAAGAACGCAGTCAATTAGAAGATGGTAAGATCAAGGTGCTGAGAAATACGCATGGTAGATTTGACAATAGTGTACACCCAGGTAGAGGTACATGGATCTTTGATAGTGAAACACCTGTGGGTTCATTACCTGTTCTAAGAGGATGTGTTGAGGACTCTAAACATCCAGTAAGGATACAACGTGTAGGTGTGAGTTATGCAAACGAGGGAATGTTACCAAGTGGCATAGGGCTACGGAGAATAAACGTTAGATCTACAACTAATCTAAGAGAAAACAACAGGGGTAAAAGACTGTTCAAGGGCGTGAAATATGTATGCCGTACAGGTGACTATGAAATACGGTCTTGAGAATCAACGGTTTCTATACTTTATACTACTATTCCCTTTGTCTCTTCCTTCTCTAGGTTAGCCGCTCTTGAAAATATCTCGTCAATCGTGATTTTACCTCGGACACTTAGAAACAATCCCCGGCCGGGCATAAGGGGCAGCGGCGGTATTCCCCCACTTGGTTTGAAAAAACAAGTGACGGCGGTTAACTTGAGTCTCCGCACTTAGGAAAGGGAAAGAGAAATATATAAGGGAGAGTAATTCGATAAGGTTGGTGTTAGTATCTTCTTGTTAGTATTGACAAAGAGTAGAAAACACTATAACAGAAGAGAAATAGGAAAACAAAAATTAAGACAATATAATACGAAATGTCAGGATTATCCTTCAAAGGGAGGGTAGTCATTATTACCGGTGCTGGTGGTGGTCTTGGTAGGGTTTATGCATTAGAATATGCCAAAAGAGGTGCTAAGGTGGTTGTTAATGATTTGGGTGGATCTCTTGGTGGTAGTGGTTCAGATAATCGCGCAGCGGATGTAGTGGTAGAAGAGATTATTCAATTGGGTGGTACTGCAGTGGCTAATTACGACTCTGTGAGTGATAATGGTGTGGGTATTGTTAAAACTGCTATCGATAACTTTGGTCGTGTTGATATTCTTGTTAATAATGCAGGTATATTGAGAGACGCCTCGTTTGCTAGGATGAATGAGAAACAGTTCACACAGGTAATTGACGTCCACTTAAATGGCGCTTATAAGCTATCGCATGCCGCCTGGCCATACATGGTTCAACAAAAATTTGGTCGTATTGTAAACACCAGTTCGCCTGCGGGTCTTTATGGTAATTTTGGTCAAGCCAATTATTCTGCGGCTAAATTGGGTCTCGTGGGACTTGCAGAGACTTTATCCAAAGAAGGTTTTAAATATAACATTAAGGCGAATGCGATTGCTCCTCTTGCCAATTCTAGAATGACTGAAGATCTTTTACCAGCTCACATTTTGAAGCAACTGGGGCCTGAAAAGATTGCACCATTGGTGCTTTATTTAACACACGAATCATCTCAAGTAACCAATTCTATCTTTGAAGTAGCTGGTGGTTGGTATGGTCAAGTTAGATGGGAAAGATCATCTGGTCAAATCTTTAACCCTAATGAGGAGACTTTCACACCAGAGAGTATATTGAACAAATGGTCTTCCGTTAATGATTTTGCCGATAAACCATTTAACAAGACACAACATCCAATTCAATTATCTGATTATAATGATCTAATTACAAAGGGCAAAAGATTACCGCACGATAATCCACAGGGATCCATCAAGATTACTTCTTTAAAAGGTAAAGTTGTAATTGTCACTGGGTCTGGTGGTGGCCTTGGTGGTACTCATTCCAATTGGTTTGCCAGATATGGTGCTAAATTGGTCATTAATGACATTAAAGATCCACATTCCGTTGTGAAAGAATTAAATGACAAGTACGGATCTGGTACCGCTATAGCAGATACTCATAATATCATTACAGAAGCTCCTCAAATCGTGGAGAATGCAATTAAGAATTTTGGACGTGTGGATGTGCTTGTTAACAACGCGGGTATCTTAAGAGATAGGTCCTTCAAAAAGATGACGGAAGATGAGTGGTTTGCGGTATTGCAGGTACATCTGTTCGCTACTTATTCTATGTGCAAAGCAGTTTGGTCGGTATTTGTGAAACAGAAGTCTGGTTACATAATCAATGTGACCTCTACTTCCGGTATCTACGGTAACTTTGGTCAAGCCAATTATGCAGCCGCCAAGTCTGCTATTCTTGGATTTTCGAAGACAATTGCCATTGAAGGTGCAAAGAAGGGTATTGTTGTTAATATCATTGCTCCTCATGCTGAAACTGCTATGACAAAGACTATCTTTGGGAAAGAAGAATTACAAAACCATTTTGAACCTAGTCAAGTTTCACCCTTTATCGTTTTGTTATCATCTGAGGAATTACAACGTCAAGCAGGTAAAGCAGGTGTTAGAGGACAATTATTTGAAGTTGGTGGTGGATGGGTAGGTAAGACTAGATTCCAACGAAGTTCAGGTTTCGTTGCTATAGGTGATGATGCCAATCTAGATACTCTCGCAGCTAACTGGGATAAAGTTGTTGATTTTTCTAAACCGCAATACCCTGCTACGTTTACTGACGCGTCTATTCTCATTTTAAGAGCTGTACAAGCTGCTCAATATTTGGCCAGCAGTAGATCTGATAATGATATTTTTAACTACAGTGACAGAGACAGTATCATTTACAACATGGGTTTAGGTGCTAAGAGTAACGAACAGCAATACGTTTATGAAAACGATTTGAAATTCCAAGTGTTGCCTTCTTTTGCCGTCATCCCATTTATGGAGGGCGTTACGGGTGGTCTTAAGATGCATGAGTTAGTTGATAATTACGACTATGCTAAATTGTTACACGGTGAGCAGTATTTTAGAATAGCTCAAAACGGATCTTTGGCTACTAATGGTACTTTGAAGACGGTCGTTAAGCCATTGCAAGTTTCGGATAAGCGCGGTAAAGGTGCAGTGATAGTAGGCGGTTCTGAAACTTATGATATTAAGACTAACAGGTTAGTCTCTGTCAATGAAGGTACTTTCTTCGTCAGAGGTGCTAGTGCTCCCGGTACCAAGAATCGTAGTTTTGCTCCTAGAGCTAAATTCGCAACTACTGCTTTCAAAGCACCTTCAAATACTCCACCTACAGCGGAACTTGACGTCACCACTACAACTGATCAAGCAACATTTTACAGACTTTCCGGTGATTATAACCCGTTACACATTGATCCCAAAGCTGCGAGAGCAGTCGGGTTCCCAAAACCTATCTTACATGGATTAGGCACTTTAGGTGTTACCGTCAAGGCGCTGTACGAGAATTTTGGTGCATTTGGGGAGTTGAAAGTAAGATTCACTGCACCAGTCTTCCCCGGTGACAAATTAAAAGTTAAAGCTTGGAAAAGGGCTGATGGTACCGTTATTTTCCAAACCTTGGACGTTACGACGAACGCTGTTGTATTGGATAATGCAGCTATCAAATTGATAGGATCCAGCTCCAGATTCTAAGTTTCAGCTAATGTGTTTCTTTTTATTTCTCATGTCGTTTTAGAAATGTTATGATGTGTATATATGTGAATGATACGAAGCTTCTTATTCTCATCCCTTTGCATTTGCATCTCGCTTGTTACAAGTATAAGCGCGTACGCAGCTTCCATATTACTTTTCATGGTGATCTTATCTCATTTATATACTTTGAATAAATAATAATATTGATAATATTGATAATATTGATAATATTAATGGTAAAGGGGCATTGACTGAAGATGTAACTTAGTTTATTTTGTCTTCAGGTGGGATTTCGTTAATCCAGTGACCACCAAACAATGGAATCTTTTGGTAGAAAGTTTCTTGGAATTTGGGCCAAGCTTCAGTGAAGACAAACACACCTGCCCACCAGGCACCACCCCAAAGCATTAGATTTGGAGCATAAGTCAACAAGTTGTATGGGGTGATTCTACCGAAATGTGGAGCAGTCTTACCTGCTAATCTAGAGACGTACTGCATTAAGGGAAGGAGAATTGTTAGTATTACAAATTCTGAATGTACGCTTCAAAAAAAAAATAAAAAAAGCATCCTCTAAACATACAGAAACCATCGTTCGCACTCTTAAGTCCTCTGAATGGCAATGTAGTACGGTCTCTTTAAAGTTGTTGAAACTTTTTTGATTTTAGAGATTCGGCTTCCAGAGGGACATAATCGCAGCGAAGAAAAAGTTGTTATCATTGGCTTACAATCACGTGAACATGCAGTGAAGGATATTCATCAACTCTAGTCTATATATCCAAAGTTCATCCGTTTCGAGAGTCAATCTTATGCTGGTACCTTTATTCCCTTTCTTTCTTTATATAACGTCTTTTGTTTAGCTTTTGCTGAAACTCCGATATATCGGAGGATTTACGCCGAAAAGTCAATCAATCCTTAGCATTCATAATAGTATCGTAGATGGTTGGATAAATCATTGAAATATGTTCTAAGGTATCAGGCCTAACCATTTTCTGTAGGTGGAAAAACTTGTGGACGCAACTGTACTTGTGCCAAGTGAAATCAGAACGTGGACTGCATTGACAGTGTAGGGCATCTCGTAACTCTTCATTGGGAGGACAGTCTTGGTTTGGCTTATGGAAGTAACCAGTATTGGCAACAAAATGAATTTGATCGGCAGGCAGCATTAGTGAGACCGCTAAAGTATGAACAGGAGCATCGCCCCATCTTTCGTAGAAAAACCCCCCTTTACGATCTAAAAATTCAAAATAACTTTCATAGACTGGACTTCTGAAAAATTGCATGTTTGCAATTTCAAAATTGGACCAGAAGTGGCATAAATTGTAGGAGTTACCACCGTCATCAGAGACAAAACCAGCCAAGTTGTCTTTGTCGACAGCTTGAGGGTTCTCCCTTAAGAATTCCATCGTTGAATTCCATAAAGTAGGGATCGTTCTGACATCCTCCTGTAATGCCATGTTAAATGCATAGAGCTTGTTATGGTTTCTCATATACTGGAAAACATCGTAGGTAATTTCACAATTAAACCTGGTACTTGGTTCAATTCTCCAGTAGTATTCAATGTCTTTCAATTCTGGTAATCTGTAAAACATTCCAGAATTGAACCTACACATGAATCTGTAGGATTCACTCTCGCCGTACATGATTCTCGCTTTCTTGTAAGCTTGTCTCGAAGCATCAGCTTTCTCTCGGTCGATGTAGTCAGGATATGACCATAATTCTTTTGGTATCTTAATAAACCTTGTTCTACCTGACACTACTTCTTTTACCCTCTCTTGAAACTCTTGTGTAAAATCTTCATCATTCATAAACCACCAATCATAGTGATATTTAGAGTTAAAACTCTCCTCAAAGCTTTCAATAGTCCCCACAAGCTGATTTATTTCTGAATTCCTGACTAGTGTCAATAGTACGTCGTTTCCCTTTCTTTGGTCGTTATAGAGTTTCGTTGTAGGTGCATCCTGTGGTAACGGTGACTGAATCCCTTTTACGGACGTTTCACCGCCATTAAATCTCAACGGTAGTAAAAGATGTGTATAGTTATACCCTATAAGTAAGAGTGTGCATAGCGCTAATGTGGTAATAACAATCTTTAAGTTTCGAGGTTTGCTCAAAGTTAATGGTATACGTATCCGCATACTGACTTTTTTGATTCTATGGGACTGTTAGAGCTCCTATACCAACTTGTAGCATTCAATTTGACGATTGGCTACTCCTGTTTTCCATTCCTTTGTTGAGAATGGCGAAGATCGTTTGACGCCCCGATAAATGGAGGAAATGTTTTCGTTAATTTTTTCTCGGCAAAATTGACAGGCACCTTGCAGGATTGAACCATATATTTCTGTCATGTTGACAATTGAGTTTCACCGACGGTTATTTATACAAAAAAAAAGATTACAACTCGTATTTATGGCAACACGTTGACCCAAAATTTCATCAGCTCCTTCCCACCTTCTTGATCCTCACATCTGTATTCTACGAAATTTAGACCTTCGTTGAGTCTAATATCGTACCTTTCTGTACCGACTATTCTTGGTTCAGGTTCCTTTTCATCTTGAGTCGAATCGGTCTGTTGTTGGTGAGCCTTTACATTCTCCGAATTCACCATCAGTGAAGTTTCCAATTGCTTACCATCCACATCCGCAATTAGAGTCAAATAGGTCTGCACAGGTTGTAGTGTAAAAGAATACATATTCTCGTTCTGGGAAAGATCCTTACCATTGAAAACGTATTCGACCCAATTTTGATTACACGACGGCCTTGAACCTGGTACTGGATTTGTAGCCTGTTGGTAAAGATTCCGAGATGAATAGATGCACACTTGGTTAATCAAATTGTAGGGCTTCTTCTCCATTGTGTACTCTCGTGATGTGTGCTCTTTCTCCTTGAGTAATGACTTGACAATGTTGTATTTGAAAACTTTGGGTTGATTATCCAAAGAAGGAGATGACAGTTTGGGTTTCTTGAGAGGTTGATCATTTTTCCCCTGTGGGCCCAGTAAGTAGTCCTCTGATAGAATGGCTCTGTTATACCCATTACCTAGCCCTTCGAAATGGTTAAAATCATAATCACCTTCGTCTTCATCGTCGAGGGCTTCGCCTGAATTTTCATTACCACCATTGGCCAAATACTGTTCGTATTCAATTTTATCGTATTCTAATTTGACTTCACCACGTTCACTAGCGTCCTGTAATTCAGGGAAAAATTTATTCTGAACTAGATGGTTGAAATATTTGAGTAACTTGAGAGCGTCTTGGTGGATTAGAGTATTTTTATCATTAAAAACTAGTGCATTACGGAAGACGAGCAGAACGTCAATGATAAAATCATAAATCTTGGAATAGTAACCTACTTCTAAACTCTGTTTTACAGTGTTTAGTGCCATAGGTCTGTGGATGACTTCATAATATTCAGGTAGTTCATCTTTATCCACTAACTCCATAAAAGGCTGTGACACTTGCATACTGTCATCAGCGTCCTTCGAAGGTGGTGGACTTATCTCCGACTCGATGGATTTATCTGTAGCACCGAGCACTTTTTGCAGATAGTTTAACAGTCTGTTCTTCACATTATCCGTGATAAGGTAGTTTCTAGTGACATTTTTAGCTTTCAAAACTTCGTATTCGATGTAGTGAAGCACTTGTAGAGAATTTTTAACGATTAAGCTATCGGGCTCGTTATAGCTCAAACAATTCTTGTACAGTAATTGTATATCTAATAGGAATGTCTGCGGACCATTGTGGTATTCGTAATCTCTAGATTTGATCTCGTTAATGGAAATTGGTTGTTGGATTCTGTAATAATACTGTGGGTGGAATTTCCTACTGGGTAATTTGATAAAATCCTTAAAGACGTTTTTGTATGACTCCACTAAGTTGTCCAGCGTAAAACTGATGAAAAGATTGAATTTGGGGATTGACCATTTATCAACTTGTAGTTCAGCCTCTGGATCTAATGACTGAGTATAATGAACTTCGGGTGGTTCACCGGTTCTTGGTTGTTTCCCAGGAAGGTATTTACTGGGTACAGGAACTTCTTCCTCTTCGGAACTCTTCTTCTTCTTGGGAGCCATTGAACAATCGTATTATCTGCTATTCTTCAAGTCTTTTTCGTATCTCGTATCTTCTATATAGTATGTTCACTACATTTGTCGTTAAACCATCGCTTGTTTAAAAGCTTCCGCATCATACATAACGGATTCCTCTTATAAAATGAAGTGAAAAATACACAAATTACTCGAGTACCTATAGAGTTACAGTTAAGTTGCCAGGTGGTTCTAACTTCAAGTCCTGTTCCAATTGACCAAATACAACCCCATGCATAGTCTTAAGTTGTTCCTTCATGACACGTGACATATGCTTCTTCGAATCCAATTTAATCCAGTTCCTCTTGTTTGCCTCATTATCATTACCCAATTCCGTTGATCTCTGCATGTTTTCGCTGTTCATCGATTTAATATCACTTCCAGGGACCACGATTCCGCTATTGCTTATCATCGATATATCTATCAGCTTGTCATTTGTATTGGTTACGATCTCCCTCAATTGGGCTTCCCTTGCGAGCGCCCTTTCCTCTTGCTCTTTAAGCTGACGTTGCATTTCATTGTAATCCTGTTCATTGTCTGCACCATACCCATTCTGCTGGCCTGCTAGGAGTGCTTCGTTCTCATCAACATCACCATTTCTACAACAACTAAAGATAATACCCATATCAAGGATATTGGGAAATTGAAAGTGTCTTAATATCTGTAAATCGTTCCAAATTCGTTCAATACCCTCCTTAAAGGTCCTCCCTTTTACAAGTCTTGATCTTCTTTTGTATGCCAATCTTTTTTTCCATCGATATCTCGACAAGAGAAACCTTGAATTGAAAAATTTTAAATATTACATTATCAAGAGAAACTAGAGGATTAAGATCGACACTGTAATCCGTTGAGAGCCTGGGAAATCATGTCAAGAGTTCAATTTCAGTGTGTTAGAAGGTTACATTTCACCTCTAGGAGGAACAACTTCTTTTCGTGGTTTAAATCAAAGAAACAACAAGAAGTTCAAGTTCAAGATACAAAGGATGTCATCAAGGATATAGAATCTGGTAAGGCTCAAACTGATAGTGGTAACTCGAATGATAAATTACGCCTGATACCATCAAATTTTATCGGTGAAGATAGTGAAAAGTTGGAAAAAAGAATGCGTGAACAACAGGTGAAGGATGTAGCATTTAACAGATGGTTATCCAGCGAGAAAGTGAATACTGAAGAGCAATTGGATACAATTCTAAACGAATCTTGGACACTGGCAACTGGTAGTGGTACACCGTCCTTAGACCAACCTTTCCCCGATTTAGTCTCAAAATTCAAATTTACAAAGAATTTACAGTCGAAGACAGGTTATATGGTACCAGATTTCCAAATTACAGTATCAACCACACCTAAACAGTTTAAAGATTATTACGTTAAAGAAATTCTGTCAGGTAAACTGCTTAGGTTTAAGGAATCTGAACCTAACGCTATTGATCTTTCTGAAAAGGACTATGGTTCTCCAAATGTTCACATTGTGAATGATGTTAGTACAAAGAAACAGAATAAAAAGTTTGGTAAGATAATTCAGGAAGTCCATGCATTGGAACAAGAGAATTTGAGAAAAGCTGTAGAAGAAGCAAAGAGAGGTTAAAATTCAACGAGTCTTGTATATAGAAAGATGTACATATGTGCTGCAAGGTATACTTTACATTGGCGGCTAATTGATTTTATTACGAGAAAAAAAAAAAAAAAAAGGAGTGCCATTTTCAGCGGCTAATTTAACTTTTTTTTTTTCTTCTGAGGTCTAAGAAGTATAAAAGGTGCAGTAATTTTACGGAGGACATATTAGAGCGTTTTTGTGTACGCTTCACAACGAGGAAATATAGTGTAAAATAAGTGGTATAAAAATTAGTGAAGAAAACTTGATCTTTTTTCTTCCCTTTGTAGCTTCATTCCCTCCCTTTCCAATAAACCAAAAAGAATGGTTTTGGTTCTTTGGATTAGCACATCGTTTGCTTTACTTCTAAGTAGGGGTGCCAATGCATTAAGTGGCCAAGATCCTGCATTATGTCCTGATTTAGGGCTGGCAAAACTGCCACCGATTTTGAATCAATGCGTATGGAATTAAACTAAATACCTTAGCCGCCGATGTTTATTTGACAATATACTAACCAATTCCTTCTTTTTTGGGGGGGATGGTGAAAAAAGTCCGATCAAGACCCTCTCAAGACGTGTATGGAAAGCTCCTTCGATGATCAATACAGTTTTTGTCGTTCATGTTTGGCTGTGGATGAACAGAATTTAGATGATGCCAACAATTGTCTGTGTGTTCAATGCGCACTGTCGGCCCTTGAATCGAGTTGTTATAAACAATACTGCGCCAGGTCAAAAGACTCCCAAAAAGAATTGCTTCTAATCAATAGGCTGATTCAAAAGTTCAATAGTGATATCAAGTCTGACTACGAGTTCGATTCTGACGTAAAGCTTTCAGAAGTAAATTATTTTGTGGATCCAAGTTCTAAGGTTTATCGGAATCTACTACCACAAGAAAAGAAAGTCCTGGTTGATGCTGTTGTGAATGAATTGAGGCAAAATGGTAATACTGGTAATAATGCTAAAGCAGAAGAATTAGAGGCCTTCGGTCTCTGGAGGAAGAAGAGAACTTCAACTTTACCTCCACCAACTCCACCGCCAAAAAAGGTACCGCGAACTGATAGATTCCCCATCCCTAAGCCCGTGCCTGTTCCTGGTGATGATCGTGATTATTATGATGAGGATCGTGATGGTTATGGCTATGATGATGATCGCGGTGGTTATGATGATAATGATGATGATGATGAACCAAGAAGGCCCAAACCTAGACCCAAACCTAAATACAAACCTAAACCGCCATTAATGTACACAAAGACTAAAGTTTACACCACTTATAAACCGAAAAAGAAAACTTTGACTAAATGGAATCCAAGGATTATTTCTAAAACTATCGTTATCGATCGATGCAGTGATAAAAGAACTACGACAACTGTTTTAGCTACGGAAACAGATACGGATTATGAAACCATTTATAAACCTATTTACAAAGTTATCACTACGACTGATTATGACACCGTTTGGTGGGGGACTACAAAGACTAAAGTTAAGCATGATGTCAAGACTAAGACAGAAACCGATTATGAAGTCTTTACCAAGACGAAATATAAAAATGATCTTGTAACGAAGACAGAAACTGAGGTTGAAGAAACTACCAGATACATTAAAGTTGGTAAAGTAACAGTTACTGATATTGAAACCGAATGGGATGTTAAATGGAAGACAAAGACAAAGACAAAGACTTTATGTGACTATCCTCCTGCTACAAAGACGAAAACTGATTATGAGACGGAGACGACAACTGATTATGCTACAAAGACGAAAACTGATTATGCTACAAAGACGACAACTGATTTGACTACAAAGACTCGCACCAAATTTTCAATAATTACCAATCATGATCGAACCCGTACTAAAATAAAGACTAAAACAAGGACCAGGACTAAAAAGATTTGGAATCCACGTCATACGACAACGATAAGTGCGAGCGCTAGGGCTCTTGCCTTTGGACATGAATATGAATTTGAAGATGAAGTCGAAAAGAAGGGATTTGGTATGCTTAATATTCCAGATGATCCTGCTCCTCTCTTAGCATCAAAAAGGGTAGTCAGAAATTATCACGCCAACGGTTCAAACTTCACGACTACTACAATTGGTGGTTTCAATTCTTCAAATCATGCTAAGGGGAAACCCAAAATTACAGGTATTTCTAATGGTACAAATGCTACTTCAGGTGCCATTATCGGTGTTTCGGGGGCACCTCAAGCAACAACAGCAATGATTGTGTATACGACTTTGGTAGTTTCTGTGGCGACCTCAATGATGTTAGCATTTTCGTATCATACAAATTTAAACTTAACTAACAATGGTTCAGAGGATAGTATGGATCGTTCTTCATCCGATGGTGAAAATAACGATTGGTCAGATGCAGATGCTGTGGAATTGACTAATGATGAAACACGATCGCTGGCCGATCAAGTACCTAACAGTGGATTGCTACCAGATGAAATGGCTCGAAAATTAAGTGGAGATAATTCAATTAACCTTTTAGTTGATTGAAATAAGATAAAAAAAAAAAGGTTATTAGCTCTGTAACAATAAATTTATGTAGAGTTGCACAACTTATCTAATATTTATTTTGCTGAAGTTCTTTCAATAAGAATCAAAAAATTAATGTTTAGTTTATCAAATCGAAAACTCGGTTGGCAGTTGAAATCACCCTAACATCAGTTAAACATGACAAGATGGCGCAAAAACTGAAACACTTTTGAAGCAAAGAAATAATAAACAGAGCATGCTGTGCAAGAAATTGTATCAAGTATTGAGTAGTGATTCTACCACAAAGACTTGTAGGTTGACCTTTGCACCTAATCAACCTGATATCAATGACCCCTTCTTTATCTCAGAAGAACCTAAAAATATTGAAATAGTATGTTTTAAGAATACATATTTATCAATCTTTAAAGAAGCTCATGATTACTTTCAGAACTATCCGTCGATAAGTGGTATGTGTCAGAATTGCTTTATTTGCAAAAATTAATATTGAATTAGATTTGCTAACTTTTAGTCGCAGCTAGCCCAAAGGATTGGAATACGTACTATTCATCGTTAGGATACCTCCTCACTACCCCAGAAAATAAAACGAATTTTAATGTTCATTATGATACATTTTTAAAAATGTGGGAAATTGATGATAGTAAGGAATTGCTAAATCGTGAATTGAAAATTGTCCAAAGACTTTTAACCTCATCCAACAATCGTTTGAATAAATCTTCGTCACTATGGCAAATGTACCGAAAGCTTTATACGCTCTCTATGGATTATAACAATGGAACAAATCATAATTACATCTTCACTTTTTTGGAATCAGGATCAAAGCATCTTTCCAATTATTACTGCTGGAATGCATCTCGATGGTTTTTCGATGTTTTTCCAATTAACGAAAAGAAATTAATGATTGATAATGTTAAACAATTTTGCTTTAAGAATTTTAAGGATTCTTCATCATGGGATGCATTGGCCTACATGCTATGCCAGCAGCGGAAGAAAATCGGTTACAATATTAAAAACTATTATCATCCAAATGAACCAGATCAAAGGGAACACCAATGGCTTGAATTTGAAGTTGATGAAATATTTGCAGAAATTATACACTTGATAGATTCGTTTGCAGTTACTGAATTACCGCCATTTCTATGCTGCCGTACTATAGCGGTAAGTTTCCCAGAGTTGAAAGTAATTACAAAAGTTTTAAAGAAATGGAGATCAGATATACAAAAATTCGAACAACAATATGGTCCTCTACAGTTTATTCGCAATAATCCGATACCTGCTTCCAAATATACAGACGATATTATCATCTCGGGGCTTTCACGACACATTGGCTACAAGAAAAGATTTGTTGAACAAAATCTGTAAATATCCAATCTTTATCACTTTCTTAACGATTTAAATCAGTATCGGATCCTAGTCCCTAATGTATACAATATTATAAATCAGTTTCAAGGTCTCATTCCCCCCACAAGATTTTTTTTTTATTTTTTTATTTTTTTTTATGTTACTGGTTTTTGAAAATTCCTATTACCATTATTTTGAACGTGGAGTGCCAGATGTAGAACGGCCTTCCGCTATCTCAGACTTTTTATAAGCAGGAATGGTGAATTTGTCAGTGAACTTTTGTCCCGGAAGTATAGGTGCAAGTTCCAAGATCATTCTAATTTGATCTTCATGACTTGCATCTGCTGGAATATCCTTGTAAATGTAATAATTCAAATCTCGATCCTGTTTTGCGGGTTTGAAAAGTTTTGGATGAAATTCAACACCATCTTCGGCTCTTTTCTTGGCTAATTCTCTTTGATAATCTTCAATCCCTAGCTTTTCCCTGGTTGCAGTATCATGATCACGACGTGCTAAAGCATCTGTAACTTTTTTCCAAAGTCTTCTTGATTCGTATTCACCTTGTTCACTCAAAGAACGAACTAGTGGTTTAGAAGGTAATTCTTTATGTGTATCGAATAAAACTCGTTTTGAAGCATTTTTTTCTCTCAAATCTTTAATGTAGATGATATCATTCCATTTACCTGAAATTTCGTAGTATTCGTTTCCACGATGATCCTTGATAACACCATGAATAGCATCATAAGTACCAGAAATGAATCCCTTTGTTTTAAATTCAACGTCAACTACAAACGTTGGTGACTTGATAACCATGTGATCACCCATTTCTAATTTCATTTTACCAAATAGGATACCTCTAGCATACATGTTTGGTTGTGTCAAAACATATTTCTCCGGTTTACCATTTTTATCCAAAAGATCTAAAAATTGTAGGACCGATGAACCTTCCATGATTGCAGCTGTTGAATTTCCCAAGAATCTGGATTTTGGTATACAGGTACCATCAACCCTAATACCAGATTCAGGAATCATATAGAAGTAAGCAGATTCAGGTGGATGGTGCCTAACTTGTTCAGCAATGTAAAACGCTTGTTGTTTATTAGGTAAATTCCAATAACAGGTAAAATGTTCTCCCAAAACAGGATTCAATGGTTTTTTAACAGCCTTAGGCGCAATGTGCCATCCTGACAAGTACCATTTACAAATCTTAACAAACCTTGATAATTCATCAGGATCAGCTTTAGCATCTAATACAATTTCAGGATGTTGCAATTGATTGGTAATTCTTTCCAACATGGATCTCTTCTCCAGAATAAATGTAGGTAAAGTAATTCTTGATAAATCTGAGCCTGGCTTCAATTGCGAAATAATGTTGAGTAATATACTTTGGCCACTTTCATCGGTTTCTTCAATATCATCAGAATCTGCAGGCTCTCCACCACTAACAGTGCTATTGGAGTCAGAAACATCTCTAGATGGACCCGACCCGCCATGTTGGTGACCCTTACCAATAAATTTGTTCAAAGGCATAGTTTCACAATTTTTAATTTTTGTTTTCTATCAGACTTTCTCTATCTCCCTAACACTATGGAACCAAAGGTAAAGTACCTCGCTTAACCGTGAAACCCTCGAACCACTACTGTCAAATCGAATGACCTTCAAAGAATAACTAAATCACTGAACTTTTAGCCGCACTAATGATATAGTTTCCACTATGAATTGTCGAACAAATGTCCTTTGAATTGTCAAGTTGGTTGGTTTTTTTAAGTCCCCTTTTTTCATTTTCTTCAACTAGCGCAAATATGGGCGTCCGAGGACCCTAGGCTGTCCGGGAAATTTACCAAAAGGGAAAATACACTCTTTCGGATTATACTCCATTTTGAAACATGGCATTTTAGGCACATACATACAGACACAACCATATTAGGAATAGCCATTTTGGGAGCATTGTATCCACCTTTAACCGCCAAGCGTGTTCGCTTAATGACTATAACATACGTAAATTGTAATGATTAATATTATACTATGTTATGATATTATATTATGTTATGCTTGTGTAGCCTCAGCAATTGAAGAACCCTGACTTGTGCCTGAAGGTGCTTCGCTTTTGGCTTTTTTTGTGAATTCTGCAGATTTATCCTGTTTCCTGCGTTTACTCTTCTTTTTAACTGGTCTAGTCTCTCCAGGTTCGTAAACTTCGCTTGGTAAATCGTATTGTTTGACGTATTTGATAATCAATGAATAGATATCAGAGTTTTGATACTCTTCGTTAAAATTACGGCACAGATTGAAAAATTCATTACAGGGAACGTGGATATCAATTTTTTCCTTCTTCTCTTCTACATTCACATCTAACCCAATGTACATGGTTGTGATGTAACATTTTTTCTCATCTTTTGTATCTTGGCTATTTTCTTCAGTAATACGTTTATATTTGCTTAATTGTTCTTCAGTCTTGAACGATCCATAATTATCTAAGATTTCCTTACTTTCCGTTTCATTAGAATATGCGAACGCAGCTTCAAAGGGCTTTATGAATGGATGGGCTAATTTAATCCCGGGCAATGCTTCTAATTTAAGCACTAAAAGTCTTACTTTACTCTCTACCATACCACTCCATTTTAAATTTTCTTCATCAGTACCTCTTGTCGATGCCATAACCGTCAAATAAAATTTATATTTGTAAAAAAAATTATGCTTAGTGAAAAGATCACTCCAAGTCTTTTTGTTGGAAAAAATATCGTTGGTTATTGAAATTCCATTCTCCAATTCTTGTAAAATGACTCTTTTTGTTGATTCCGTTATATTATGAGTCGCACACATTGATGGATATGCAGGGGTAATCACAGGCATTCTATGAGATCTATCCTGTGCATAAATCTTTGGATTCCATACACGGACTTGTAAAGGTCCATCTTCTATTGGCTTTAAAACCACAGGTTGTGGCCATTTCCATTCTGACAATATTTTGAAAAACCTGTTTAAAATAACAGCACTCGTTGCATTTGGATAAAGTTGACAAATACGAGCCACCAACATAGCCCATGCAACACCACCTGGAAACCCGAAGACATTTGCATAGATGGCTCTTCTGTTAGCCCAAAGTTTGATGGCTCTTAGTGCAATTCTAAATACAATAGGTTTGGGAACTAATTCTAAAATTTCATCGGTCACTCTAGTACCATTTAATGCTCTTAAATCTTTTTCATCTAAATTTCTCAATAAATTCTTATCACTTAAAGTCAATGATTGTGGGATTTGCGCCAAATCCAATTTAGCACAAATTAAATCAATCGATATGCCACTAAATTTAATCTTGATAATGGGAACAAATGCATCGGGGACCGGTGCAATTTCTTCTAACTCAGGTCTAGATCTTAGTATTTCGTCGAGAACCGTAAAGAAATCCTCCCTCATCACATGTTTAGGCACTACCACAAGAGTATCAATATCACTGCCTGGACCATGCACACCTAATCTATAGGAACCAAATGTAAAAATTTTACCACCAGCATCTCTTGCCATACCATCTGACATGTTCTTCTTCTTGGAAACTCGATACACAAATTCTTGTGCCAACTCTTGTAAAATTTTCAAAACCTTAATCCTATTAGCAGTCTCTTGTTCACTTTCGAAAGAACCTTCCTTCTTTAACTCCTGGATCAATTCATCATTCAACTTATTCTCCGCCGCTGTAGGACCTGCTGTTGACACAGGACCAGTTATACCATAAACTTTTTGATAATTCATCCTAAAAAGATAAAAAGAGCTGAAAATATGTAAATAAAACCAACCAGGATAATGTGGACAGATGTCTCAACCAATTAGACCCCCTTTTTCTGCAAACTAAAGTCCTAAAAATGAGAATAATTTGGAATATATTTTTCCTAGATCAAAGGAAATAGAGTACTTCTCCTTTATAGACGCTGCTTTTTCCCACAGTGGCGTCTTTAGAAAAGCCAAGTACGACTACAAGCACTCAATAACCTTCAAATGGCCGATTTCTACCACTTTAGAGAACTAATTACAAACCAAAGAATCTATTACTATCAAGTTAAGTCTTCTTGTGCTTATTATCTTCCTCAATATTTTTCGGAGTGTGCGGGTAACTGTATTTTCTTCATGATGGGCCCCTTTTAATACGGTGGCTAAATCTGCCAGCATAGTAAAATACCAACAAGGCTCGATAAAAGAAGATTAATATCGATAGATCAGAATAGAGTTGGATTGAATATCAGTTCAGGATGGATGAGCATCTTATTTCTACGATTAATAAATTGCAGGATGCACTAGCGCCCCTAGGCGGTGGCTCTCAATCTCCAATTGATTTACCACAGATTATGGTGGTTGGTTCACAGTCCAGTGGTAAATCATCAGTTTTAGAAAATATTGTTGGTAGAGATTTTTTGCCCAGAGGAACAGGTATTGTTACTAGAAGACCATTGGTTCTGCAATTGATCAATAGAAGACAGAAGAAAGACAGCAATGTATCGAAAGATCTATCTGATCTGAAAATCGGCAGCGAAGATGATTCCAAGAAGGCAGATACTGGTGGACAATCTGAAGATAATGTGGAAGAATGGGGGGAATTTTTACATGTTCCAGGCAAGAAATTCTTCAATTTTGATGAAATTAGACAAGAAATCGTTCGTGAAACTGACAAGGTAACTGGTGGTAACCTAGGTATTTCTTCAGTGCCCATTAACCTAAGAATTTACTCGCCTTATGTGCTCACATTGACCCTTGTCGACTTACCAGGTCTTACCAAAGTGCCCGTCGGTGACCAACCACCAGATATTGAAAAGCGAATCAAGGATATGTTGTTAAAATATATTTCCAAACCAAATGCCATTATCTTGTCTGTTAATGCTGCAAACACAGATTTAGCTAATAGTGATGGGTTGAAATTGGCAAGAGAAGTTGATCCTGAAGGTACCAGAACCATTGGTGTTTTGACTAAGGTTGATTTAATGGATCAGGGTACTGATGTTATTGACATCTTAGCAGGTAGAATTATTCCATTGAGATATGGGTACATTCCTGTTATTAACAGAGGTCAAAAGGATATTGAGAAGAAAAAAACCATTAGAGATGCGCTTTCTGATGAGAAGGCATATTTTGAAAACCATCCATCCTACGGTTCTAAAGCTCATTACTGTGGTACACCATATTTGGCTAAGAAGTTGAACTCTATTCTTTTACATCACATTAGACAAACCTTACCCGAGATTAAGGCAAAGATCGAGGCTACTTTGAAAAAATATCAAACTGAACTGTACAATCTAGGTCCAGAAACAATGGATTCTTCAAGCTCTGTGGTTTTAAGTACCATTACAGATTTTACCAACGAATATGCAGGCATCTTAAACGGTGAAGCTAGAGAACTTTCGAGTCAAGAATTATCTGGTGGTGCGAGAGTTTCATTTGTTTTCCACGAAGTCTTTAAAAATGGTATTGACGCTCTCGATCCATTTGATCAAATCAAAGATTCTGACATCAGAACTATAATGTACAATAGCTCCGGTTCTGCACCTTCGTTATTCGTTGGAACTGAGGCATTCGAAGTTCTTGTAAAGCAACAGATTAGAAGATTTGAAGAACCTTCCTTGCGTTTGGTTGGTTTAGTCTTCGACGAATTGGTCCGTATGCTGAAACAAATCATTTCCCAATCCAAATATTCTAGATATCCCTCCTTAAGAGAAGCCATTTCCAACCAGTTCGTTGAATTCTTAAAGGATGCCATCATTCCAACGAATAAATTTGTCGCCGACATTATAAGTGCCGAACAGACTTATATCAACACTGCACATCCCGATTTATTAAAGGGTTCACAGGCGATGGCTATGGTAGAGGAAAAACTTCATCCACGTCAAGTGGCGGTAGACCCAAAGACCGGTAAACCATTGCCCCCAAGTCAATCAGCAGCAGCAGCAGCAACCGCTCAAAAACCTGCATTTGAAGAAAAATCAGGATTTTTCGGTGGATTCTTCTCCACTAAAAACAAGAAGAAGCTTGCCGCTCTAGAGTCACCACCACCAGTCCTAAAGGCCACTGGACAAATGACTGAAAGAGAAACTATGGAAACCGAAGTCATTAAGCTATTGATCAGCAGTTATTTCAATATTGTTAAGAGAACCATTGCCGACATTATTCCAAAGGCTTTGATGTTAAAATTAATTGTGA
Source organism: Zygosaccharomyces rouxii (assembly GCF_000026365.1). Classification (NCBI taxonomy): domain Eukaryota; kingdom Fungi; phylum Ascomycota; class Saccharomycetes; order Saccharomycetales; family Saccharomycetaceae; genus Zygosaccharomyces; species Zygosaccharomyces rouxii. The sequence goes on along the minus strand of NC_012991.1, from coordinate 121,224 downwards.
AGAGTAAGACAGATATCCAAAAGGTTCTTTTGGAAAAGCTTTATGGTAACCAAGATATTGAGGAATTGACGAAGGAAAACGATATTACTATTCAAAGAAGAAAGGAATGTAAGAAGATGGTTGAAATTCTAAGACATGCAAGTGATATAGTTTCTTCTGTCTAAGAAGATTAATTTGCAAGTATATATATATATATCTATATTTTTGAAGTTTGCCAGGTGGGCAAAGTTGTTTATATGTTAAAATTTAAAAATGAAGATTTTTACTAGAGGCTTTCCTTATCCGTGCAATTTAACGTTTTGTTAGACTAAGTAGGAATCTTACACCTTAAGAACCAGTAGGTACAAGACCTACTGAGCCAACTCTATCTAGCAAAAAAAGAAGGGAAAGGTAGAATTACTACGCCTTTTATTTCCTCGAAGAAAAAAACTCACTATGAAGTTTACATATTTCTTGCTTATGAGGCTGTCGCGCGACACACTGACGCCGGAGTAATACATAAACACTTCGAAAGAAAAGAACAATGCTCGAGGGTTTGAACTTATACCTCACTATATTGACCAATTTTTGCAATCCTGCATCACATTCTTTCAAAGATTCATCGAGATATTTTAAATGTACATCTACATAAATTATTAAGTTACGAAGTGCATAACCCAAAGTAATCGTCGTAACAGGTCCCTGTCAGATGTGGATGCGATATACGAATATTGTACGATATCTATCCAAACATATAGGTCTCCTCGGTATATCTTGAACCAATAGAGGAACCTTTACGTAATAGCACGTGCGATCGCCAGCCACTGTTTAATGTGGTTTACATGCCTATCAAACCTAAAGTGAAAAATTTCACCGATAGGCTATTTCTAATAAAACTATGAAGAAAAGTATATAAGAGTATGATCAAGACTCAACCTAGACTAAAACTTGTTTTAGCTTTCAATCATTGCTGTAGAATCAAAAATAAATAATAAAAAAATCGAGATTGACATTCAACATGGCTACTAATCTTACATGGCACCACAACCTAAATTATCAAGAACGTAAAGAACTAAGGAAACAAGACGGATGCACTATTTGGTTAACTGGATTAAGTGCATCTGGTAAGAGTACCATAGCATGTGCACTTGAACAACTACTTCTACAAAAACAATTAGCAGCATACAGATTAGACGGAGATAACATCAGATTCGGTCTTAACAAGGACCTTGGATTTTCTGAGAAGGATAGAAATGAAAACATTAGAAGAATTAGTGAAGTTTCCAAGCTTTTCGCAGATTCTTGTACCATTAGCGTAACATCATTTATTTCACCATACAAAGCCGACAGAGAAAGGGCTCGTGAATTGCACAAAGAAAGTGGATTAAAATTCATTGAAGTCTTTGTAGACGTTCCACTAGAAGTTGCAGAACAAAGAGATCCTAAAGGTTTGTACAAAAAGGCCAGAGAAGGTATAATTAAAGAATTCACAGGTATATCCGCGCCATATGAAGCACCTGAAAATCCCGAACTGCATCTGAGAACTGATCAAAAAAGTGTCGAAGAATGCGCCCAAATTATTTTTGATTACCTGGTTACTCAAAATATCGTCTTGAGCTCTTGAGCTCTTAATATGTAAGTATCAATAGTAATAGTACAAGAACAAATCTATTCTTTCTAGCTTTGTCTTTTCAGACTGTCTAGACGAGCCTGTAATTCGTCATCCGGGTTTGCATGGTTATCTGGTGCTCCACCCACAGCCTCCGCTACAGGTTGTTTAGATTCAGTTTGGGCATCGTTAGAAATTGTATTTTGAGGAGCCTGTTGCATTTGAGAATTTAAATCAACTCCAATTTCGTCTAAAACTTTGTTTACAATTTCGTCAGCCTCTTCATCTTCATCGACTTCGTCACCCATAACGTTATCAACGGCTTCATCCATAAACTCTTGTCTCTGATCCATTAAATCACTCTGTCTTTCAAATTCCATTGAAATATGCTGTAGTTGTGGTAAATTCATCGATCTATTCATTCCTGCTAGTAAAACTGTTGCGTCTCTCATCGATCTAGTCATTTGATCGCTGCTCCTCACAGCCTGTATCCTCAATGAAATTGCCTGCAGTTGAGCTTTCATATTATCAAATTTCGTGACATAACTCTTCGTTCTAACCAAATCCTTTGCCTGTACTCTAGCAGCACTAACTTGACCATTTTTGGCTGATTTTTTTATTTCCGTCACTAGTTTCTTCTCTTGAATTTCTAATTTCCTTTTCTCCCTTTCTAGTTCCCTCTGAGTTCTCTCGAGGGCTCTTTGATTCTATAGGCAATTATTGTTAGTACCGACATTCAGATGTAGTGTCAACATCACATAATTCGACATACTTTTTTCAATCTTTCTTGGGGAGTCAAAGACTTACCGAAAACCCAATTGAAGAGACTCATTACGGAGAGAACGAGCCTTGAATTAGCCTAATTTCGGTGCTTATATGTATATAATATTGCAAACACATTCACTCATTTTTAGCCTTAGCTCCCCTTTAAACTTTGATGCCGGTGCCGGGTAATGCATTTTTCTTTCATTTCAATGCAAAGTGAAAAATTCTTGTAATCGATGGGTTAACAGGGCAGAATCAACTGAATACAAAGAAGGACATTAAGGTAGTCGATAGTGGATATTAGAGCCCCTCAAGGATGCTTTATGAGTTGGTTGGTATTGTGCGTGTAATGAATCCCCTAGCTGCAAACGCAGAGGCAAAGGATCTAGCCACAACCATAGGAAAATTGGTGATTCAAAACAGAGGTGTTGTTAGAAAGATAGTTCCAATGGGTAACAAACTACTGCCCAAGATAATGAAAAAGGATCAAGAGAAGCATTTCCAAGGGTACCATTTTCTTATGATGTTTGATTCGTCTGCAAGTGTACAATCTGAAATTTTGAGAACTTTGAAAAATGATCCCAGAGTAATCAGATCATCAATTGCGAAGATGAATACTGCCAAACAGTTGGATGTGGCATCCTCCATTGAAAGAGCTTCGGGTTACAATTCTACACTGGAAAAAATCAGTAAAAACTATATGTAGCGGTAGAAACGCAAAGACACGCGATTACTTGTATATACGAAAACTAGGTTCTGTATCTTTAGGAATAGGTAAAAATTCACGAGACACGCTTTCGTTACTCTCTTCTTCCTCCCCCACATGCTATTATTCCTTTTGTTTAACGAGAATGGACCCTGCTCGTTAAACAATGAAAATCGTGTTTGCGATGAGGCGATTGATCAACTACAACAACATCTCGCGGTTCCTTCTATTTACGAATAACATGAAGCCAATAAATTTCATTCATAATCGACACAATACTATAATATCAGTAAAAAAATTATATCACAAATTTAAGGTAAACTCGCCTTGCTAGCTGCTACATTGTAGGTACAGAATAAAACAAAAAAAAAAACAAAAACCTCCTAATAATCGTTTCTCTCTATCATGTAATAGTAAAACAAAAAAAAAAAAAACAAAAACAAAAACACAAACATTGGAAAACTTATGGCATTAGCGTTTAAAAAATTTATTCGAATCTTTGCTTGTTAACTCTTGGAGATGGAACTGTAACTTCCGTTGGGTATTCAACCAGTGAAGTATTAGAAGTAGCAGACGAGCGCGAAACTGAAGTTGGACCATCAAATATGGATGGAGTTCTTGAGGACGTTTCATCCATTGAATTTAGTTCGAAATCTACTTCCACACCACGTAACGGCACGTTTTCAATATCGTTCGAATTAGCTCTTAATGGATCTAACTTTGTAATGTCGTACCTGTCGACTTGTGCATATGACCACCTACACCACAGGCTAGTATCCACTGGCAATTGGGTATATTTGGTATAAGTGAACATGACAAACGATAAAACTGATCCTGCCACTAAATCGACAAAGTAATGATGGGTTAAATACATCGTTGACCACCATAACCAACAAACATAAACGAAGAATAATGGTTTTAGCTTGGGGAAACAATAAGAGAAGAAAAGAGCTTCTAATGTAGCACAACCCGAATGCAATGAAGGGAAGGCTCCGAACACAACCGACGAATGTTTAAACCCTTCTCTATAAAGACTCATATTGAAAAGCTCATCAATCCTTACCAATCCACCTGGGGATGCAAGCATACTGTAATTTGCTGCCTTTAATCCATTCAATGACTTGTACCAAGGTGGTGCCGTTGGAAATCCATTTTGCAAAATGACACCGATTAAGTTCACATATCCGAACGCATGTGCGTAGCCTCTGAGACAGGTTGGTGGTCCGAATACGAACAAAATTGCAGCCGCCACAAATGGGGCTCCGAAATGGAAGAGCCCGTATGGTAACCATGCCAAAACATCCAGAACTGGATTAGTTGAAGTAGCCAAGATATCACTCAAATTATCACCGTAGAGAATCGTCTCTGCTGCTGGAAGCACTTTGACAGTAATCTTTGGCCTATGAGAATCCGGGATGTAAGACGACATGAAATAAAGAGACAACCAAACAAGGATCGGCAGCCCGTTAAAGAAAAATTGCGACGTAGCAGGCATCAAGAACAAAAGTCCTAAAAATGAACAGCATAGTGTTTTCAAAAAGAAATTAGCAGGAAACTCAATAAACACATACAATGAAATTGCTGCCATAAATGCATAATGTGCTGCTTCACTCAACCCTGGTCTATACCTCCGAAGCCTCTTTAATGAAATTCTGGGATCAAAACTAGTCTCCAAATCTGCGATATGAGAGTAAACCGGTCTTTCTGAAAGAAAGACACGGTGAAGAAAGGATGACATCAGCTAATTGTATAGTAAGTCTTCTTAGCCTTAGTTGCTTGTAGTGTGCCAACAGAAAAAACTCCTTAGTTCACTTTTTTCTCTTCTATGTTTGTTTATTCTTCACCCGACAGGAGGTAAATTCAACTTAATTTTCAGGTTCTTATTGCTTGTCTCCTTTAAGGTTTTTTTTCAGCACCCGTCGTGAAAACTGATCTCGTAAAAAGTATAAAAAAAAAATGTTAAAAGGAGCGACAAGGCAACGAGATGCGCGGATAAACAAACGGAGATTAACCCGAGATTCTTTTCAGCTTTTATACAGCAGTTGCTTACAAAAAGGCACCGACCGAATAGGGATGCTGTCCGAATGCAGTAAACGACGCAACTCTGATAACTTTTCCGAATTGGTTACTTGTTCAACCCAACAGATTACAGAGTAATGCTTGAATAATAGGGATTACTAAGTAGGAAAAAGAAAAAAGAAACGAAAAAGGAGAAACTTTCCTCAGGGCTCCAAAGTTCCTTCTGTTCGTGGGGGAACGATGAGCAAGATGAGGTGAGTTTGCGCTTGTTAGAGAAGGGCTGCAACGAGGGGCAACCGGGGAATAATCTACAGCCGATATTAGATCCGGACTTAGACGCCGAAAGGGAAAAACGGGGCATGTGATATTCATGTGCGCAGAATATGTCCGGGTAATACCGTTTTTTTTGGTATTTGTCTCTTCCTTCTACTGTGTGTCACTTCCAAAAGGTCATTTTTTTCTCCCCTTCAAGCTCATCTCATCGCTTAAATCCCTCCAGCATATGATAAAGGACCAATATCATATAGCATGTCCGTGAGAACATCAGGTAGATCCAACAAGGGTCACAATAAATACATACAGCGGATACTGGAAGAGGAGAAAGGGTCTGGTAATAGTGGTGGTAATGAGAGTGACGATAGTGTAAGATGTCCAGTTTGTAGGACTTTTGACTATAATTATGACGCCAACGAGGATACACACGGTGATATGGTTCAGTGTGACGGTTGTAATACATGGCAGCACATTGAATGTATGTCCGATGGTAAGGGTATGGACTCGCTTTTGGACTCCGACGGTAAATATCACTGCGAAAGGTGTAAACCCGAAAACTATCAAAATGCCAAGTGGTTGACAAAGGAACAAGAACAGAACCCTGAAAGTAATGATTATGATAATGACAATTATTTGAGTGAAAGTGATTCCGAAGCCGAAAGTGTTAGGGCACCAAGAAAAAGACGCAAGACTCATGGCAGTGTCAGCGGTAAATCTGGCACTGAGCCCAAGGGTAGTGCGGGCAGTACGACAGGCGGTTCATCTGGTGACGCTAGATTAAGGGAAAATGCTCAGAAGATGCTTCACCAATTGTTTGATAAATATATTATACCCGCCACTGTCGAAGCGAAACTTTATGCCTTGCCCGATGATCAAGATGATGAAAAAGATATCGCACTAGAGAAATCTCAAGAACTGGAAAGGGAATTGTACAACGTCTATCCCGATCACAGAAACTACACTGAAAGGATACGTACGATTTTTTCGAATCTTAAAGATGCTAAAAACTTGTCTTTGAAAGCACATGTAATAAAGGGACAGATTACAACGTCTCAATTGGTGAGAATGAGTGCTACTGAGCTTGCAAATCCTGATTTACAAGAATTTAGAGAAAAGATTGACGAACAGGCATTGACTCAGTTGGTAGTTGAACAACCAGGTAGACCTAGATGGGTAAAGACTCACAAGGGGGAAGAGTTAATTGAAAATCCAGAAGAGAATAACAACGGTGGTGACCTAGAACCAGACATCTTTACAAGAGAAATCGTCCACAGAGAAGAAACGGCAGTGAAAGAACCCAGTCCGACACCGGAGAAAAGTGTATCACCAGGGCCCCCTCCTGTTCGGATTAATGTGAAATATCCGGAATTGGCTATTGAGCTGAGCGGTACAATTGATTACATCGGATCATCCAGCGAACTGGTAAAAAATCCGTACAGGGAAGCGCTAGGCGATGGCAAATTATTAGTTGAAGGTCGTCTTTCCAAGGCTAAAGTCTTGAAATATTTATCAGAAATGCAATCGACAAGAACATTTCTACTGTATCGTATACGACCTGATGAAAATTGTAATTCTGAATTTAAACAAGTTTATGAATTCTTGTGGGAAAATGAAAAAATATCAGGAATTCAAATTAAAAGATCTTATCAAAAGAATATCTATCTAATACCTAGTTTTGGTTACGATCATCATGTGATTAAAGATATTGCAATGGCGGCAGGGGAGTTCGACAGAGAAGCTGATAATCCAATACTTTTCTTACTTACAGTGATTAAACCTGAACTAGTTAGGTAATACGTGTGTAACTTTAGATGTAACGATTAAAATTACATATAATTTGTATGTTATGATCTGGTTGTATGTTCGATCCTTTTACAGTCTGATCTCTGTTTCACTTTATTACTACTATTTAATTTTAATATGATGCACCCGATAGATCCAATTAGGCCTTGGCTAGCGCCTTCTTTTCAGCAAATCTTTGCTGCTTCTTCAAAACCATCACTTGGAATCTTTCGAAGTCACTCAAGTTAGAACGTGTTTCACGTTGAGCGATCTTCTTAGCCCATGAAGTGGTAGACCATTTTTGAGAAACTTGAGCGGCGTTCCATTTCTTAGCAACAGTAGCACTTCTAGCACCTCTTGGCAAGTTGAAAGTCAATGGAGTCAAAACAACTTGAGTCAAAGAGATAGCTTGACGGTCAACACCGGTTTCAGGACCATCAACCAAAACCTTTCTTTGAGAGATGATCTCCACGATGGCTGCTAATTTACCAGCACCTTGGCCATTCTTAACAAGAACGATACGGCCAACTTCGACCAATCTCCAGTTAGCGGTCTTGACAACAGATTCAGAGGACATTATGTCGTTTTGATCGATTGATTTTCGAAATTTCAAGAGAATCTATCAACTAAAGACCCACCTTGTAAGACGCCTATGTTCATTAATTACCATGATTTGGCAATCATTGGTATTGGTGTTGGTACCTCTGAGCCCATCGCCAATGCTCGCGCTTGCTTGCTCGCCTGCGTGATTGCGTCGGTCCCGTATTTTTTCAACAGAGTTTCCATTACGGCGGGAATTTCGACCGACGCGGTTTGTTTTCAAAAAAATTGACTGTTTTCTGCCTTTTTTCACTCCAAATCCGGGATGTACAGATGTATTGTGAATGGTGTACAGATGTAAAGGGATGTACGGATGCAACAGTCTCACAGTCTTTGAAAAAGTTTTTTTTTTTTTTTTTTTTTTTTCTCAGATAGAGATATAAGACGAGATAAACTTAACTAATGGCTATTCTACTCCTTTACACTCTTTCGATCAGTCCCCATAGCACGCTACTGCAGCAGCATCGAGATGTTTTCAATTGCTTAAGTTTAAGCAACTATTCATTGATGACAGATGATGATATAATTTGCGATCTAGGGCAAGATCACCTGGACACGCCTAGTCCAACTAAAGGTGTCTTGTGGAATGCGACAAAATTCTAGTCTGAAGTCTTAACAAGAATAGTAGACTCAGGTGAGTCTGGTATTAGCTGCACATCTTGCAGTTTCTTGCGTCTTGTTTGTATGTATTTTTGCATTTTTCCAAAGGGACAGTTGATGATGACAGAATCGCCATTGAAAATTCAATTCATGAAAATTAAAACAACAATTACACCAAGATCTACTCTGAGCTGTCCCTCTTGAACACTAAAGATGTCTAATTCAAGATATCATCAACTAGAGAATAGGGTATGTTTTATACGTAAGCACCATTTGACAAACGTATCTTTTTTTCGTAAGGACAACATAGACTAACCAGACACCTAATTGTTACGTAGAATGACGAGCGGTTGAACAGCTTAGCCAATAAATTACAAACATTCCGTGGTATAAACCAAGATATTGGTGATCAGGCAGTGGCAGATAATTCTGTCATGAATCAGATTTCTGATTCATTTGATTCATTGCTTCATGGTGTCAAAAACACTTCGCAAAGGTTGACTAGAAGTCTAAATGCAGGTGGTAGCGTTTGGAGAATGGTTGCGTTAGCACTCTTAATTTTCTTTATCCTATACACTCTGTTTAAAGTTTTCTAAAATTTAAATTTGATTTAAATTAAAATTTATGCCTGTGGTGGTTTCCCCTGTGCAGCATCTCTACCCAATCTGTAATTACCGATGGCCTTCCCCCAATTCACCCGTGATCTAGTAATTGGTAATCTTCTTCTCAGTTGTTTAAATTGCTTCTCATTCAATTCTGTAAATGATACGTCCAAGTCATTTTCAAAACTCGTTTCCACTTGTTGAATTGATTTGATTGGTGATTCAGAGTCTGTAATTTCTACGTCCTTCTTTGATTTGAAGCCAACGTTACCGTCTTCATAGTAGTGAACTTGAACATCAATAAATCCCTTGAGTTGTTTCAAATGTGAATCGTAAACATATTCAGATTTCCATGCACCGTTCCAAAAATTACCTGGATTATATTTTGTACTTACAATAATGATAGCCGTTTTTGATTCTTCCTGTGGAACTGGGTAAACCGCTACAGAAACTTGTCCTGTGAAATCCTTTTCCACATATTTATTCAATTCCTTTAAATATTCCTGTTGGGTCTCATTAAGCTTTGAACCTTGAAAAGGTGCAACGTCTAAACCTTTACGATTTAAATGATCCACTGAAAATTCAATTGCTTGAGCTGGGTCGAAAAATTTGGAACCTTCCTTGTTATATGGGGAAAGTATCACATTCTTGCCATTGACATCTACTGGAATCGTATTTTTGACGTTGTACTGCTCGATAGCTTCGATGATCACATCCTTGGAATTTTCACCAGCAATGGTAATTAAATCCTGATAAACCTCCTTAACCTCACCACTTGGAGTATCAGAAACGATCTGTGATATGATTGATTCAAATGCTGATGACATGACACCTAATTACTTAACACTTTTTGCCTTGTATTACTTCTATAATACTATGCTATTCTAAGCTAAGCTACTTTTTTCTTGTAAAGGGGTGGTTACCTTTCCAATGAAGAAAAAAAAAAACGATGCGTACTAGCGATTGGATTAAAGATGAACGCTTATAACCATGTCAATGTCAATTGTGCTAAGTTGCTATTTCTAAACGTATCATTCAATCCTGCCTTTTTTATTGTGGATATGGCATTATATGATCTGATGATGGCCTTTGGTTCGACCTTGGTGGAGGTTGTATAGACAAAGGATTCGCATAGACATTAGTAGCACGATCCAATAGTTGGTTATATGTAGCTTCTGCATTCGCTAGAACTTGCCTTAGCGAGAGCAGTTCTTCTCTTTTACGCGCATGTTTGCCAATTAACTTTGCTACTTCAGGTCTCAAGGGTGTCACAGACCCGTACAATTCGTTAATGTTAGGATCTTGCGTGGGATCTTCCCCACGACTATTCGATTCTGTCATCTTGTGATACAATTGATCTACTTTACGCTTTTGGGCCAACAACTCCTCTTCTTTGGCCTGTTCCTGCCAAAGTTCCTGTTGGGTAGGTTCTGCCACCGGTGTAACGTAATTTAGCGGGAAAATACCAATAGATCCACGCAGCGAACCCCTCCACCAATCTCTGTACACCTGCTCCAGTACAACGATTATGTCTCCCTTCTTAAACGCCAGTTCATCGGGTTCATTACTAGCCAAATCATACAGTGCCTTAACCCGCTTGGGTGGAGCTGCCGAAGCTAGCGGCGGTGACTGTTGCCGTTGTTGTACTTGCTGCTGAGGGATCTGAGGGACCGTTGGTGCCACCGACGTCATCGTCGATGTAGATGGAGCTTCCGTCTGCTCTTCTTTCAGCTGCTTCTGCTTCTCTTGTTCTTGATGGCTCAATAACGACAGCCTCAATGCTTCCTCCAAGTCCTTATCTTCTTTCACTTTCGATTGATAACTCATTTCATATTTACCTGGAACATTAGGTTGATCGTCTTGCAGTAGTTGTGGATAGTTTTTGGAAATCTTGACATACAAATCATTCATATATTTCAGAGAGGGGTCACTTTTAAATGACAAGGACAGCTGTTTAACCACTTTAGCCACTTCCATCTTTACCGTAACGTGTACACTTTTGCCTTTGATTAATCCGTAAAGCTTACTTGTGAAATCCTTGGAAGCAATTAACTGCTGCAATCTAGACCCACAATTCTCAGCTAGCGAGGTTATCAGCGATAGTGCTCTTAGTATAACGTTTGCATCTCTTTGAGATAACCTCGATTCGACGAGTTCCATAGCCTCTTTACCACCATCCTCAGGGTCTTCAGAAACTAAATCACAAACGTCAAGGATGTACTGCCAATTATCGCCCTTTAGCTTGGGGTCTGTAGCCTTTAAAACAGCCTTCTCGATGCTTCCCATGATACTCAAATGATTCCCTATGGTTCCCTATAGATCTCTGTGCCTTGTTCAACTGGCGAATCCCTTTAAGCTTTAGTTAGAGATGAGGTTGAAATACCCTTGAACCCAAATCGTAGCATACGGTGGTGAAGAAGTACATCCGAATAGCGTCTAAATCGCCTGAGTAGCACTTCAAAGGTCTCCAAAACTGTAGCATTCAACTCTGTGACCTTAAATTACCCAATTATGTCTACTTTTCGCTAATATGCCTAAATTTTCAGCGTCCTTCAATGTAACCGTCATTTCTTGGGGAACAATGGTCTAGCAAAGCGACCAAATCCCATATCTAATTACCCATACTTAAAACCCATTGCTACAATTACATGATTCCTCCAGAAGGGAACCTCAAGATTACTATCACCTTACTTCTTCCTTTACAGCAGGAAATACCCCAGTACCGAACTGCTTCGCTGAACCCTCTGATGTTGTTATTGATCCATTGAGTGAAAAAAATAAAACAAAAAAACAAAACAAAATGACACATTACACTTAACTAAAACTCTTGAGAGACTTCAAGTGCAGTTAAAAGGTTGATTCTGAATCACCGAAAAACTTGATTCAATTCTAGACGTCTAGTTTTACTTGTTATTTGAAAAAAGTTCAAATGACAGGACATTTGAAGCCTATTAACCAGGCTGATAAGCTGAAACCAACGTCAAGAACTAGACGTACCTCATCCGTAGGGAAGATCGATTTAGGTGATACCGTACCAGGGTTATCGGCATCCTCAAATTCTAAGGAGGCAAGACATGCATCAAAGGAAAGAGTTAGAAGGTTATCCTCCAGTAATGCATCTGAAATTAATATTTGGCAAAGATTCTGGTTAAATTATAGAGAACTTAGCTATCAACACACATGGGTCACGCCATTAGTTATCATGTCAGTTGTCTATGCTGGCTATTTGGTTTCTGGCGATTATACACCAAACAATCCCTTGCACATGTTTGTTACCATATCTTATCAAGTTGGTGAAACCAATGAATACGGCAAAGGTATTAAAGATTTGTGTTTTATCTTATTTTACATGGTATTCTTCACATTTTTACGTGAATTCCTGATGGATGTTGTTATTAGACCATTGACGTTAAAATTGGGGGTCAGATCTAATCATAGAATTAAGCGTATGATGGAGCAAGTTTACGCCATTATCTACTACGGTGTCTCAGGTCCTATTGGACTGTACCTTATGTATGACTCTGACTTATGGTTTTTCGAAACGGCCCCCATGTACCTGACATACCCAGATTTCACCAATAGTTATAAGTACAAATGGTTCTATTTGGGACAAGCTTCATTTTGGGCTCAACAGGCAGCTGTTTTAGTACTACAACTAGAAAAACCAAGAAAGGACTACCCAGAATTGGTTTTCCATCACATTGTTACGTTGCTTCTAATTTGGTCATCCTATGTGTTCCATTTCACCAAGATGGGTCTATTCGTCTATGTGACTATGGACATTTCCGATTTTTGGTTATCTCTTTCCAAGACTGTCAACTATTTGGACCATCCTTCGACACCTACAGTCTTTATCACTTTCATCTTCCATTGGGTGTATTTGCGCCATTGGGTCAATATGAGAATCTTATGGTCAGTTTTGACAGAATTCCGTACTGTTGGTGATTTCGTGCTAAACTTTGCAACTCAGCAATACAAATGTTGGATTTCTCTACCCATTGTCTTTAGTCTGATTGCAGCTTTACAATTGGTTAACTTGTATTGGCTGTTTTTAATCTTGAGGATTTTATACCGCCTGCTGAAGGACAATGTTAGAAAGGACGAAAGAAGTGAAAGTGAATCCGATGAAGAAGAATTAGCACAAACTCCAACAAATGACGAATCCAACGAGGCCAAAAAGGAGAAGGCTTTATGAAATGAAATTGCATGCCAAAAAAAACTAGAGTCATGATAAGTAAAGCAGAAAGTATTTTCATATATATCTACATATGTACAAGACTCTAGAAACATTAAAACCATCTTATTCAAGATCAGTAGAAAACTTGGCCAATCTGTTTTGACGACCTCTTTGACCAGCTCTAGACAAAACTCCCAGTATTAAATTAACGGAACGTAACGAATCGTCATTACCAGGAATTGGATAAGTAACCATAGATGGTTCGGAATCAGTATCAATAATACCTATAGTTGGGACCCTTGCTTGCATGGATTCTCTAAGGGCATTTCTATTTTCCGTTGGGTTCAAAACAACGATAAGATCTGGTTTACAGATTCCCGAAGTCTCAGCCGGTGTCAACTCTCTGTTGGTAGGTTTATCAGCGAAATCTACCTCGTGTCTTTCCCAAACACCAGAAATTTCCGTTGAATTGGTTAAAGTACCTGGAATCCACCTTGTGGAAATATAATACCCATTTGTTCTCTTGGCGGCTTCTTCTAAAGCTCTCTTTTGACCCTCTCTGGTCCCCACATATAAAATCACACCACCTCTTTCAGAAATGCCTTCCACCACTTTAGCGGCTCTTTTCAAAGATGAAAGGGTTTTGTTTAAATCAATCAAATGAATACCCTTGTATTCACCATAGATAAAAGGTTGTGTAGATGGTCTCCAAATCGACGTTGATTGTCCCAAGTGTACACCAGCCTCCAAAAGCTTATTGACAGAAACTTTCTCTGCAGGTAATGGATTATGCACGTCCTTATGTGGTGAGTAAACTTGTTCAATATTAGCACCCAATCTGGCGGTATGAGATGAATGCTTCATTTGTCTTAGGAATAATTCTTGTGAAGTATATGGTTTATCTCTCGAAGAGGGAACCAAATATGGGTACTTTTTATGATGAGAAGCAATTTTACCATTGATACTAGTAGCAGCATCACCAGCATTCACATCTTCATTATTGATCAATTTGTTCAATTGTGAATATTTCGTTAAGAAATCTGTTAATTCTTCATCTAGTTGTTTCTCCTTCTCTGTTAACGGTTGATCCGTAACATTTTGTAAACCATCAATTTTATCTAACGGGGTCTCAGATAATGCCTTCAATTGAGATACTATTTGATCATTAAAGTGTTTTTGACGCATAACGAACACTTCATCCTGGTGTGAATCTTCACTCTGAGTGGTCTCTGGTGTATTATTCGTGGACGCAAAACGTGGAAAGACTCGACTCAAGGGCTTTCGAGTTGCCGAAACACATCTATGGATTCTCAGAGCACTCATAATTGGTGAATATCTGGTTATATTTTATTTAAGAGCTTAGTATTGTTTCTTGTTCATCTCTTTTGGCTTAATGCTAAAGTGAAAAAAATTTGATATTGGAGGAAAATAAGGCTGCGGATAAAGATAGAACTGGCTTGAGGTTAAAGAACCATTCCAATGGCATTTAAATCGATTCTATGAAGCTCCAAAGTCTTGTAGAGGATCTTTTACAAGAGGATGAAAACTATCAGAGACGTTCCAAAGCTTTAATTTTTGTTCTAGGTGATGAGGCAAGATTATATATAGAGAGGGACTTAAGTGCAAGTCCAGGTAGATTGTCATCAGTGAATGCTATTATTCGTAGTAGAAGAGACGTGGAAGTGTTGTTTTTAAATCGATTACAGTATCTGTTCATGTATCTGATGAAATGGGAAGCAGAAGATGTTGGCTACAACCGATTGGTGCTCTATGGGTTGGACGAATTGATATTTTTGAACAGGGATGACTCTGAGAATCTAACCAATTCACAATTAAGACTTGCTAATCTTGTTTTTAGCGCCGCCTTTCGTATCAAACGGAAGCACTGTTTAAAGGACGTCTCTGTCATTAACCTAAGAGACCATGTACGGTTGAAACAAATAGAGGACTACTGGAGGCATGTTTGTTGAAATCAGATTAATTATCTACACAATATTTTACAGATATACAGAGATGCTATAAGTATCAATCCATGTTAATCCCAACTTCTTCCACTTTACTGGATTCACTGTCGAAGTACGCAGCAACTTTAACTTTAAACTCTGCCAATGCAATACCGAATTGCTTAAGGATCAAAGCTTGACGCACATCTAATTTTTCACCCTCTTCACAAACCTTGTATGGTGAATCCAATGTAATTTTACCCTTTTGAATTCTAGTAGGGATGTTGAATTTGTTTCTCATTGTTGGTTCAAGTGAGTGGACCATAGGGACATCTTCGTCTTCAGGAATTTGACCACCTCTAGAGTATACAACACCTGCCGGTATGACAAATGTTAGAGGTGCTGCGGAATTTGGTCTTGAGTAGTCCAATCTTTGATAAGTTTCGAAAAATCCCTTGACAGTATCCACAGATTCATCAGTGAAAAGTAACCCGGTAACACCTTGACAGTGCGACGTCAATTTGTGCAAATTATCTCTGTACTCTTCCTCCTTCGTGGTACCAAGTGCCTTTTCTAAAACCTTCCTTCTTCCCATAATCAGTTTGGATCCTGCCCAAGAGGTTCTAATTTCTTGTAGAACTGGTGTACGAACATCATCCAACTTGAGCACCCAAACGTATTTGTAGGTATCCAATGCTTCTCTTACTTCATCAAATATTCTTTCCTTGTTTTCTCTACCTTTCTTGTCAGTTTGAGCTAGAGTAACTAGCTTTGAACGCTTTGATCTTGGCATTATAGATGTTAATCCACTGAAATTGATTCGATATAAGCAATCAATGAATCAAGACTCAGAATACTGTACTCTATTAAAGAATATATCTCGAAATTGAATGAGATGAGATGAGATGAGCTCCGATGAGCTGAAAATTTTCATCATGAAAGAGGCGGGTAACCCCCAATATTATTACTAGAGAAAGCTTAGAGGTGCTGAAGACAAAGATGATTAAGTACCTACCTTTTTTTAAAGGGTCTCCCATAGTTGAGAGGATAAGTGTCATATTGCACTTTAGATTTGCTTAGGACCTCTAAGTTTAATTGACATCCAGTTGCAGATTGTTTAGAGAGTATTTTTAAAGGTTTTTCTTTCCAACGAAGGGTGTTTCATTAGACATATTAGGAGTTAACCCAAAAAATGGATGATCACGACCTTCATAGCGGTAGTAGCGATTACATGGTAGATGAGCATAGTTCTATGGAGGGCCAAGATGAGTATGAATACCCAGATGGGAGCCCGAGTGATAGAGGGCACGATACATCCAGTGATAGATATCACGATGGGGACGAGGAGGATCAAGATGTTTTCATTGACTACGATGCAGTAGAGCAAGAGGATGAAGATCATCACGATGATGATGCAGATGACGAGGGCGATCATAGTGGGCGCCCCGATGCGAGATCATTTACAATGCAAGACATTTTAGGGAATTTGGTACAAGGTATGGAAGGTCGTCCACAGGTTGGTGGTGAAAGATCTTCCTCAGGGCCATTCTCCCGTGGTAGTGGTCCTATGAACTTGGCAGACGTTTTCCCTGAAATTTTATCACTCTTAAACGATGGTGGTCATAGAGGAGGTAGCGGCCTTGGTGGTGGAGGTAGAAACAATAGGATTTCCAAATTGGTCAAAAATGTATTGAATGCAGATGAAGACCCTTATTTTGCCATGGAAAGTCTCAGAGAATTGTCTGAACATCTATTAATGATGAACCAAGTCGTCGTGGACAGAGTTTTCCCTGTAGAAAAATTACTTAGAGGGATCTTAAATATTTTATCCAATCCAATGTTAAAGGGTGAATTAGAATTACAATTGGTATCATGTCGTTGCCTTTACAACCTGTTTGAAGTTAATCCTGAAAGCATATCGATGGCTGTTGATGAAAATTTAGTTCCCATTTTACAAGAAATGTTACAAGACATCAGTTACATTGACCTAGCCGAACAAATATTAGAGACTCTGGAACTGGTATCCAGATTACGTGGTAGAGAAGTGCTGCAATCAGGAACACTAGCTTCATGCTTGCAATACCTGGATTTCTTTACGATTCATGCTCAACGTAAAGCGGTGTCAATTGTTGCTAATTCGTGTACAAAGGTACGAATGGATTCTTTTGAAACAATACAGACACTTTTCGTACTTTTGAAACCGATATTCGCGAATGCATCCGATCAGCCAATTATCTCCAAGCTCTTGAATGCCTTATACGGCGTATGCGGTGGATTACGTGATTCTAACATGCTAGAATCATTGTTCACTTTTGAAGTTGTGGAACGTTTACTGAAACTAGTTTCAGCTGCGGATTCTCAATTGGAAGATAGGCTCAAGTGTCTGGATATTCTATCAGTATTAGTCAATTTGAGCAGTGAAATTTCTAGAGAGCTCTTGGAATCCTGTGATATTATCGGTACGTTGGAAGAATGCTTTG
Source organism: Zygosaccharomyces rouxii (assembly GCF_000026365.1). Taxonomy (NCBI): domain Eukaryota; kingdom Fungi; phylum Ascomycota; class Saccharomycetes; order Saccharomycetales; family Saccharomycetaceae; genus Zygosaccharomyces; species Zygosaccharomyces rouxii. The sequence goes on along the minus strand of NC_012991.1, from coordinate 103,689 downwards.
CATGCTACAGTAAAAATCCTAATGCATCGTTACACGAGACTCTAATGTTCGTGCCAAAACCTTTACTTCATGCTATTGCTCGTACCGTGGCTCTATTACTCCCAACAGAAAATGAACAATTGTTATCTGTCGACTCCCCTAAACAAGTTTCTCTAACAGATGATAATGAGAGGGTCAACAAGACTCTAACGAACCTTACGCCGCTTCTAATAGAAATCTTTATCAATACCGTGGATTTTGACGTTCGTCGTTGTGTACTCATTGCCTTGGCAAGAATTGTTTCATTCCTCAAAAGTCCATTAACGGGCGAAGTCGATAGACATATCATTCACCTTGTAGGGACGACTCTGGCTCAAAATGAAACTAATTTGGAACAAGGAAAGAGTCAGGCTATCGTATCTGGTGGTCTTGTAATAGGTGTACTTTCCTTGCTTGACATTATAACCGCACGTTTTGCATCTGACTTTTTACCAGGTATTAGAAGAGAGGGTATTGTAGATTTGGTGGATAAGTTATACGAATTCCTCAAACAAAAGGGGCAGGATGACAAATTCACTATCGATGAAGATGTTACTGCAATTGAAACCAGTGGTGCGGCTAGTGGTGGTACTGGTGGAGAACTTTCAGATGATGAAGAAATGGCAGAAGATGACGAAGACAACGAATACGATATACAATTCGGAGCAATCGATATCCCTGAACAAGTTAAACCTAAGAAGATAAAGTTTGAAGTATTGAAACCGTTGAATTATAATTACATTCGCATTAAAACATATGAATTAAGCAAACATTTGAGTGAATTATTCTCTGAAAACGAAGGAACGGTTGTCGAAGAGTTGAAAGAGATAGAAAAATTGGTCACGGATTTGCGTGAACTGGATGCACAGGGGTTCACAGAACAAGATTGGTTCCAACTTTGGAACAGAGTTAAAAGCAGCATATTTAATGGTAATTTTGAAATTTCAAGTTTTGAATTAATTTCAAGTGGATTAGCATCAGTGCTATCACAATTGATAGAGCGATATGGTGTTTTAAGTTTTGAACCAGAGAGAACTTTTGTACAGGTATTTGGCGAACAATTACCTAATTTTGTTAACATCTTGCAATCAGCATTAACGAGATTAGAATCGTTCCATATCGTGGAATGTGGATTACAAGGCTCTGAAGGTAGAGTGGCGTCATTGGGAAGACAGATGAAAATCAAACTAGTTTACAACGGGGACGCCCAGGAAGATAACATTGCCCCCCATTTAACTACTATTACGCTTTCAATCCATTGTATTGCATCACTCAAAACTTTGAGTGAATTTCTAAGACACAGAATTGGCCAAACCAGATTTTTGAATTCGTTACTACCAGGTCTTACAAGGTCCTCCAGTGCAGGTCAGGATGATATGGAAGATTTAAAAAATTGGCAATTTGAATTCTCCATTAATGACAACCAGTTGAACCCTAGTGATACCATTTTTGGTGCTCTTTTCAAATCTATGAAACGGAGTGATAAAGATCCTGCTGACGTTTGGAGAGATGCACAAGTGATTAAGTTCAAGAGGGTCAAAGATTCATCGGCTAATCATGAACTGGGACTCGCTAACGTGTACGCACAGCGCAGTTTCCACAAAGATGATGCATTAAGGCCTGCAGAGGATATATTAAATCTATTAAAATTTGCAAAAACCAACAATCTTCCTAATGATCTGTTTGTGAACGCTAAATTGAGTGCTAAAATTTCAAGACAATTGGAAGAACCACTTATCGTTGCCGGTGGTGTTTTACCCGATTGGAGTCTTTATTTGACCAAAAACTATCCATTCTTATTCCCCTTTGAGACCAGAATGTTCTTTTTACAATGTACATCCTTTGGATATGGAAGATTAATTCAGATATGGAGAAACCGTATGGGTAATATCAAGGAGACCAACGCAGATGATCCTTTGCAACAGTTGGGTAGAGTCACCAGACACAAGTTACGCATTTCAAGAAGTACAATGTTTTTGAGTGGGCTGAAGATTTTGAACAAGTACGGATCTAGTCCAAGCGTCCTTGAGATTGAGTATCAGGATGAAGTTGGTACAGGTTTAGGCCCCACCTTAGAGTTCTATGCGTCTATGTCAAGGGAATTCTCAAAAAAATCCTTGGGTATGTGGAGATACGATACTCTTGGATCAACTACAACGCAGGAATCTGATTACGTAAACGCTTTATTGTTTCCAGCACCTTTAACATCGTCGCAAGATGAGCCTAAGGTTTTAGAACTGTTCCATCATCTGGGTACGTTTGTCGCTAGATCCATGTTGGACAATCGTATCCTAGACCTAAACTTCAACAAGGTTTTCTTTGAACTAACACATCGTATCAGCGATAGAGCATCCGTCAAGGCAAGGGACACTCGGGACATGTTGCATTTGCTGTCACTGGTGGACCCCCAACTGGAAAGATCCCTCAAGACACTTTACAATGAGACAGATTTAGAGAGTTTAACATTAACGTTCACATTACCAGGATACGACGTAGAACTAGTGGAGAATGGTAAGTCTATTCTAGTCAATTCCGCAAACCTCTCAGATTACGTGGAACGTGTTTTGGACTATGTACTAGGCGCAGGAATCGAACGTCAACTAAACAGTTTTATCGAAGGCTTCTCCAAGGTTTTCCCCTACACATCTCTACTACTACTTACTCCTGAAGAGATTGTTCATATGTGTGGACGTATCCAGGAAGACTGGTCGTCAGAGACACTGTACGGATCACTAGTCGCTGACCACGGTTATACCATGGATTCTTCCACAATCCATGACCTAATTTACGTGATGTCTACATTCAATGATCAAGAGAGACGTCTTTTCCTACAATTCCTCACGGGTTCACCAAAACTACCTATCGGTGGCTTTAAGGCGCTACGTCCGAGACTTACGGTAGTGCTGAAGCACCCTGATGAAGGTATGAATCCCGATGCATACTTGCCCAGTGTAATGACCTGCGCAAACTATTTCAAATTGCCCAAATACACCAGTCAACAGACAATGCGTTCTCGTATTACACAGGCGATGCAAGAAGGTTCCGGAGCATTCCTGCTGTCCTGATACTCGTACAGTAGATCTACGAGTCGTACATACCGTCGCATATAGTTCCGCTTAATTTCACCACCCGGTAATCGTTCTGGCCGTCACTCTTGATAATCCCTGATCACGGGTATGGATTAACATTCTTTCGACGGCAGATGATTCCTGTTGATTTCACCTTTTCCAGTAATTTTATGTTATTCATTGACAGCTCGATGAGCTCGACGCGCTTCGCAGGTGGTGAACCGTGTTTCCTTTAAGAAGAAGTAAGACAAGGAAGAGTAAGGCAGAGGGGAAAACTGTTCATTTCTAGTTGGTTGGAAGTTTATACAACCTCAACTTTGTATATATTTTATCACAAAGGAATGAATCAACGCTTTGGACGTTTTGAATAAGACTATATCAGTTCCAGACGTTGCATATTGAATTTTTTTTTTTTTTTTAGTTTTTTTCACTCTTTCTTTTACATCCAATTGGTAGTAGGGACACAACGTTAACATCAAAGAGTACTACAACACCACTATAACCAAAAGCGCAACGAATACGCACACATATATTTCAGTTTAGGATGGAACATTCGAATACGACTGGTGTTAAGGATTCACTAGATCTAGATAACACTAATTTGAAAGAAGATGTGGAATCGTTCGATTTACCACGAGTTCAAGGAACACTAAATGTAAATGCCTTACAAGAAAGTGAAAATATTGATGCATCTGATGCTGGTAATAGTCCTCGCTTACGTAACATAAGTGAATATAGGTCAATGGATCCTGGTAGATCCCATGAGCCAGCAATGGAACATTCTACATCATTAGATGACCCCATACAGTTTACAAGAGTATCGTCATCTTCGGTATTAAGTGGACTATCATCATCCGAAGGCGAAAAGGAGGTACCTAGTGAGGAACCGCAGGAAGTTGAGAGAAACGAGCAACGGCATGATCCTAGCGACGATACTACAAAAGGTAGTATCACACTGGATAAATCTGGTTTCGCGGATAATACGAATTCCACAATTCATGCATCCGAATCGGAACCTCAGTTTAACGGTTATTCAAGAAATTTGAATCAGTCTAATGAAAGTAGTTATTTGGATTCGTCGGTGGAAAGAGGTAACTCTTCGTCGAAATCTGGTTCGGTAGGAACTCAGGGATCTTCATCGGGAATTCCAAATAACCAAAATAATAACAGTTTTACAAGTAATAATAACAATAGTAATAGACAGATAATGACACCGCCTATTGCTGCGCATCATGCTACCGTACCGTTACCAGTGAGGGGTTCATCGCCTGTTAACATTTCAAAGAGTTCGTCTTTTAGTCCCTTTGGTGCCTCGAAGAAGCTTAGTACCAATAGTAACGTTATGAGCCCGAGATCACAGTCAGCCTCGTCATCGACTCAAAAACTGGAGCAGAGTAAAAAGAAGAATAACGGATCAGGAAGTAGTAGAATGAAGGGTGTATTTACATCTTTTGTCAACAATATGAAGCGAACCTCAGGAGGTGAAAAGAACAAACAACAGCCAGGAACATCCGTAGTTAAAATTTCGACACCCTACAATGCTAAGCATTTACATCATGTGGGGATTGATTCAAGAACTGGTGAATATACAGGGTTACCCACTGAGTGGGAAAAGTTATTAACGAGTAGTGGTATCTCCAAGAGAGAACAGGAACAGAACATACAGGCCGTGGTTGATATTGTTAAGTTCTATCAAGATGTAACTGAATCAAGTGGTGAAGATAAAACTTTCAAGACATTCAATGTTACAAATCCATCTCCATTGGAAGCGAGCTCCCCTACGTTCAAAACGCCATCGACTTCATCGGTTAATAGGTTCAAGTCGAATAATCTTCCTCAAGATTCCACGACACCTGAGCGTGGCGTACAAACGCCTCAATTGCAACAATATCAATCCTTTTCTTCACCACAGAATGGTGTGAGTCGAAATTCTCCAGCCCATGTTTATAGCCCGGAAAAAATAAATCAGTTACCTACACCAGCGCCACCTTTGGCAAATGGTATATCAATGGGTAACGAATCTGATCCTAATGCCGGTGGCATTGGTGGTTCGCATCAAAAATTTATTCCCACGAGACCTGCACCAAAACCCCCAACCGCCGGGAAAACTTCTGTTTCCCCGGTACTGGAACCAAGTAGATCCAATTCATCACCACAAGTTCCCCAAATTCCTCATAGTCAATCTTCAACTTCGTTACCATCGAGGAAACCTAGTAGTAAAAGAGAAGATCAACCATTACCTCCACTACCGCAACATAAAGAGGAAGAGAATGTTGATAAGCTTGACAAGATGGAGGATCGTACAGACCAGAAAGATGGCAAAACAGCACCATCCCCTTCAACACCGACGGCAAGGCATAATAAATCAAAAACGCCGTCAAGAGAAGTTTCCAAGAAGAATAATGTTGCATTAGCTGAAAAGAAAAGGGAAGAAAGAGAAAGGCGTACGAAGCAACTTTACGCCCAATTGGGTGAAATCTGTGCTGAAGGTGACCCCAGTAAGCTATATCTAAATCTGACCAAAATTGGTCAAGGTGCATCTGGTGGCGTTTATACCGCTTATGAATTGGGTACTAATGCATCTGTCGCCATTAAACAGATGAATTTGGAAAAACAACCCAAGAAAGAATTAATCATCAACGAAATTATGGTTATGAAAGGCAGTAAACATAGAAATATCGTGAATTTTATTGATTCATACTTGTTAAAAGGTGACTTATGGGTCGTTATGGAATACATGGAAGGTGGTTCATTAACGGATGTAGTGACGCATTGCATTTTAACAGAGGGTCAAATTGGTGCCGTCTGTAGAGAAACTTTAGCGGGTCTTCAATTTTTACATTCCAAGGGTGTCATTCATCGAGATATCAAATCGGATAATATTTTATTATCAATGACAGGTGAAATCAAATTGACAGATTTTGGATTTTGCGCTCAAATCAATGAAATTAATTTAAAGAGAACAACAATGGTGGGGACACCCTATTGGATGGCACCTGAAGTTGTTTCAAGGAAAGAATATGGTCCCAAAGTGGATATATGGTCGCTAGGTATTATGATTATTGAAATGATCGAGGGTGAACCTCCATATTTAAACGAAACCCCATTGAGGGCATTATATTTGATAGCCACCAATGGTACACCAAAATTAAAGGAACCTGATAATTTAGGCGAAGAATTGCAGAATTTCCTTGATTGGTGTTTAACGGTGGAGCCAGATCAAAGAGCCTCTTCATCACAACTCTTAAAAGATCCATTCGTCACACAAGTCGCCGAAGAAAATTCTTCGCTAGCACCACTAGTGAAATTGGCACGTATGAAGAAAATTGCTGAAAAGATGGAACACGACGATGACGACGACGACGACGACGACGAAGATGATGGTGGTGGAGAGGAGGGAGTTGAAGAGCAGGAAGTTACGACGGCACAAGGTTAGAACGAAAACAGAGAGGGGGAAAATTTCGGAATTAAATATATTCCAAGGTTGGTTATCGGATCAAAATAAATTGACCATTTAACGGATTGCTCTTATGGCGGCAATTGTAATATATAAAGTATCATTTTCTTCTTCTCATGGGCTAAGCCAGCAGTTTGGAGTTTGTCTTTTTTTTTTTTTTTTTTTTTTTTTTTTTTGTTACATGGGGTAGTTGAGAAACGTTTATATACGATCAAATGGGATCCCAAGTTAGATATCAGAAATGCTCATGCTACTTAATGAACTTCTTTTCGCTGACGCGATTTCGTTACTTTTCCTTGTTGTCGTCAGTGTGTCTTCATCCTGGCTACTGCTACCGCTATCGTTGACGCCCGCATCAAGTGATTGAGATTGCATATCTTCTTCATCACTACTTTGGTGAGTAGAATGACCATTCTGTAGTTCATCTATTGAAATGGTTACTTGCGTAAAGAACATTTTTACTTCGTTGTTACCTCTATTTTCAAGGGCATATTCGTTAAAAGCAGGAACTTGAAATGATGAACCTTCTGTCGTTAAAAAAGTATTACCCGCTAGTGTAACTTCAAGTACACCCTGAACCACGAAAAAAGTTATGAAGACATTATAAGAATCACTTAATTTCTTCTTACCATATCGAGGGATCTTTAACATACCACTGGCAAAATGATCCTTATGAGCATCAAACATGACCTCCAATGAGAAATGTTCATCTTCTGTTTCCTTAATCTGTTCCGATTGTGATAAATTGGGAGCAAATGCAATTATTTCATCTCCTTGTCTATCCATGGTTACATTAACGTTAGCCTCCAAAATACCATGTTGTAACCATTCACCTTGAGGTATTTTACCTTGGTTAATTTCTTCTAAAAGATCGGTATTTGGATTTTCCACAAGGCCTCCACTCATGCCAAATGCCTTGTGTTTTCTGGGTCTACCCCTAGGCTTACCAGTTGGAATATAATTATAAGGCCTTGTCCTTGTAGTAGTAGCTGTTTTCTTCTTATTCCTTCCCTTACGACGACCAATGGATAATTCCTCCTCGTCATCCTCTTCATCATTTTTGTCATAGGTAACAATCTTGTCGATCTCCAATACTGGTTTACTGGTTTTTCTCTTGTAAACCACTTTTTCATTCCTCCACCATTCTAGAGGTGCAATCTTGACCCTGTTAGACCTTCTAAGACTTTGGTCATCCGTAGCATGTGGATCCTGATCTAATTCTGGTGCCTGCTTTTGAATGTACTCCTCATCTGAATCGTATATTTCTGGCGGTACGTTGTCATAACCATAAGTTCGTCTTGAAGGAACAGTAGCTAAATCTTCTTCTTCTTCTTCTTCGCTTTTAGCCATAGTAGTGTCTCCTGCATCACTACCGCTACCACTACTACTGCTACTATCACTGTCATCTGCACTTAATGTTTGTTCTAACGAAGATTCACCTTCCACGTAATCTCTATCTTCTTCGCTAATGGCTTCGTAATCATCATCCATCTCATCTTCTAAAAGGGCATTCTCCGATGTATTGAAGGATGTATAATCTCTGGTATCTTCATCATCTTGAATTAAATCGGGTACGTCTCCATTTGTTGATTTCTCAGGTGTAAGTCTAATTGAGGGTCCGTCCAGCGGTTGTTCCATTTTATCAGAAAGTGATGGTGTTGGTGGTGGTGGCAGATCGTAATCAATTGGGACATTATTGTTATTATCTACTGGTTCTTCCTCTTGGATTGTATCATTTTCTGGAAGACTGAATCTGTACACTCTAGAAGATCTTCTGGATGGACTTGTTGATTGCTGATGATCAGAATCTGACACAAATGATCCACTAGGACCACCACTAGAAAGTAGTGAAAGCATTGAAGATCTTCTACTTTTCCTTCTATCACCACTAATATGACTAGTTGAATCTTCACTAAAGAAATCATCAATTCTTTCCATACTGTATTCATCTTTCTCGAGACCTTGCCTAGCGTTAATACCAGTCTTTCTAGACCTTACACCTAGATGCATATAATCCATTTTCAAATATCAATCAATCTTTTAGTGAGCTTTTAAACCATCAGTAACTGCATCTATCTATGTCTATCAAGATTATTTTTTTTGTAAATGACAAGTTTATACATGCGCTGTAAGGTGAGTTTAGTTAACTTCAAGCTCATCGCGTCAACGAACTTTCTTACCTACGATTACAAAATAGGCGGTTTCTTCGACAAATTTGTACTGATTTCTTTCCAAGAATCTCCTTACCTGGGTTTTAAGCTTTGATACACCATTGTCACTGTGAATACCTCTACCTGTGATTACTCGCAGAGGATCAACGTTGGCTACTTGAGTCATGGACAATTTCTGATTGTTCAATTCTCTTTGATCCAATTCGTGTTTCCACCATTTCTCTAGACATTTTTGTAATACTTGTATGGCATCAGGGCATAAAAACCCATGGAAATCCAATCTTGGGTTTGTCAGTACGTTGGACCACATGCTGCGAGCTATTGGAGCGTACGAATCGTCTTGTAGTGAGAAGTTGGAATTTCCATTAAAATCTCTTGGGGATCGCCTCTTACCACGAGGTTTGTATTCTGTAAAACCTGATAAGTCGTATGACTCTTCATGGGCATCCTTGTAAGTGTACCTGGTGCCATTTTGTTCAATGATTAAGCTTGCCAACTGTAAAGTTTTAAGTAAATCACCTCTGTAGTATTCTAAAGCTCTATGAAGAAATTTTGGGTGAATACTTCGTAGATTTAAATTAGATTTGATTGCATCTTCCAACTCTTGTGCTTCTGCAGATTCGATGGAATACACATAAGGCGGTCTATCTTGGGTTACTGGTGACGCTTCCCTCGTTGACGAAGAAGCCAATTTATCTGCATGAGCAGCTCCCTTGGGACCTTGAACACGACCACCAGTACGATGCTTGGGTAAAGGCGCAGCTGGAGTCTTCTTTTCTTGTGGTGGTTCTCGGTATGAGTCTAATATGGATACAATAGCCTTTACCACGTTAAAAGAACTTCTATAGCTAAAGTGTCTTGCTATACTTGAAGTAACACCGGTGTATTCTTGTACAATGTCTACAGTGGATTTAGATTCAGGCTGCGGGGATGGTTCAGGGTCTCTACTGTCATTCTCTTCTAATAGCATATGATGGTTTAACAATTCTACGACGGTATTATCAAAATCACCATTTTGATCATGCCAAACCTTTTCGATTGTTGGTTGATGTACCAATGGAAACATAGATTTTAACTGTTCATGAGGATTAACATTTTCTCTGCTACTGTCTTCACTGACTAACATTACGCAAGCATCATCTAAAATACCATTTGAACTTTTAAGAGCTGAATTTAACTCATCAACTGGCTTATCGGGAAACATTTCCACCAACAGTGCAACGGATTCATCCATATTGATTCTTTCAACTGCTTCAGCTTCTTGAAACTTAATGTATTTCACATTCAAGAACAAGACGATATACAGAGTTGATTGTATTATTATGGCATAGTAATGCATAATAAAGCATAGTATAAAAGAAAAAGTGATAACAATAATACTAATAATAATAATAACAACAACAATAATAATAACAACAACAATAATAATAACAACAACAATAACAATAACCCAGAATTAAACAAAAACCACAGATTTTAGGCACGACTTGCATCCCGTACAAGCTGTTCTCGAACTTGCTGGTCAACAAGAACTCTTGGATATGCTGCACCTAATCCGTGACAAACTTCGTTTCCTTTTAAACTATCCAAGACGCCAGTAACGTTAAACTGTACTTGCTCCGATAATTGGTGCAAATAATCCCATGTTGCAGGAACGGTTAAAATCTCTTTGCCTGATTCATCGAGATAATGACCTTCAGTCTTAAATATTTTTGAACTGTACTCTCTAGATTCTTGTAATGAACCAGAATTTTCATGGGCAATCTCATGTGGGAAAGTAAACCTTCCACCCTGTGTCCCATAATCACCAACCTCACCTTGTTCCAAAAGTATTTTATTTTCAGCATTCATTTCCAAGTTAGCCCTACAAAGTCGTTCCAATTCTTCATCTAGCTGTTTACGACGAGCTTCACTTTGTCGTAACTCCTGTTCCAACTCTTTCAACCTTGTCTCTTTACGCTCTCGAAATGCACGTTGTGCTGCCCTGTTTTGGGCTCTTTTAATCTGTTTTAACTTTTCTTCTGTTAATTCACCGCTTGAGTTACCATTACTACTGACAGTTACATCACTTTTAGCTGCAGTCGCATTATCTGTTGGTGTGAGAACTCCATCTCCAGACTCACTACCATTACTATTCAATATGTATTCAGAAAGAGGGCTTGGAACCGACACCTTAAGTGAATCTAATGTATCAAATGGATCGATGGAATATCCTCGCATATCCATAGCGTATTCATTTATGCCCATACTGGTTGATAGTACTTCGATCTACGACCTTTGTTTATTAAGTTGTTGTCTTCAGTAAGAGTTCCTATATTTCCGCATTCTCGATGATTACTTCGCAAGATATTTTAATCAGAAACTTACAAAGAACAAGTGGAATAGTGAAGCTCTAAGCAGTCTATAAGCACATCTATGTCAGAGAGGAAGGTAATCAACAAGTACTACCCTCCTGATTTCGACCCGTTGAAGGCAGAGAGGGATCTTAAGAAGGCCAATAAGTCGTTGAAAAAGCGTAACAATGGTGTAGTTACTGTAAGACTGATGACTCCATTCAGTATAAGATGCTTGAAATGTGATGAGTACATACCGCAGAGTAAGAAGTTTAACGGTAAGAAAGAAATATTGGATGAGAAATATCTAGACACCTTTAAGATGTACCGGTTAAATATAAGATGTCCCAGATGCAGTAACTGTATTGCATTCAGAACTGACCCGCAGAGTGCTGACTATGTGATGGAATTTGGTGGTACGAGAAACTATGCAGGGAGGTTGAAAGAGAATAAAAATGTGGAAACGGCAGACCAGGCTCTTGAACGACTCGTTAAGGAACACGATGATGATCGACATCGTGGTGAGGATAAAATGCAGGCTCTCGAGGAAAGGTTATCAAAACTACAGAGAGAACAAGAGGGTGATCAACAATTAGTTGCATTAAAGAATTCAAGAGCTCAGCAGCAGCGGAAAGTGGATAGTTTATCGCATGAAAGCGAAGAGGATCAAGATGATGAGTTGGATAAACTTGCAGAAAGGGCATTTGAAAGCAGAAAAGGAAGAGCAGATACTTTGAAAGTTTCTAAACCGGCAAAAAAGATAAGGAGAGCCACTGGAGCTCATACTGGAGCTCCTAACCCACTGGGAATTAGGATTAAGAGGTAGTGAATACATGCGATGAGTTGTCGTAATGTGTGATTACACTGTTAGTATGGACAGAAGTTGAGTCAATCTCGTCGGAATGTCTACTCTTAAACATAAATTATACTACACATGCTGACATACTGTACAGTAGAGTATTCGATCGTAAGAGTATTAGTTGTTACGATAATCAATGCCAGTGGTGAAAAAGAGACGTACGCATCACGGTAAATCCTCTAGGATCCATCATCAATTACAGTTACAACAACAACAACAGTTACAGGTGAAGCAAAGATTTGAAAATTCTCGTCTAAGGCCCGAACATGTATCTGCAGTTTCACACGATGAGAGTGATACAATTTCATACAGATCACATCTTTTGAAAAATTTCATCAAATCAGGAGAATTTATAGATGTTTTAACTACACAATTGGTTCCATTAGATAAGATAAAGCCACCCGAAATCTTCAAGGGAATCACGCCAAGTCAGTTGGAAGGAAAATTACAAGTACAAAAGGAATCACTGTCACAGTTACAAGAAGTGCTTAATGGATTTAAATGGGAGTTAGATGACAACTCTAGTTTCTTAAAGGATAAACTCTGGTCGGCAGAATTGAATCTACAAGAACCTGACGAAATTTTGAAGCTGTATGAATCCAAATTTGAACTTAGGTCGCAGGAAAATAGTGTCGTTACTCATAAAGGTAAATTTACCCATTTACAAAAAGATCAAAGCCGTGCTCCTGATGGATATTGGTCTAATCATGCAAAATTGAAGAAAGAACTTAGAGAGAAGAAATTACAAATTCAATGGGAACAAGAACAGGAAAGGCAAAGACGAGAACAAGAGAGGAGAGCCCAAGAGGAGGAAGAATTGCGTAGAAAAGAAGAAGAGCAACATCAACAGCGGCAACGAGAAAGGGAACAGCTGGAACAAGAACACTTCCAACGGCAACAGCTGGAGCAGCAGCAGGAACAACAGCAGGAACAACAGCTACAGCCTGCTCAAGACGAGAATCAAGATCAACAGTTTCAGGAAGGTCCTAATGATTCCCAACAAGATGAGCAATCACCTGATGATGATTCAAAGGCACAGGTGCCTCCATCTCAGCAACAAAATTCAAATCCAAATATGATGGATAGTATATTCGGTGATTTCGGTAATGAGCCCTTCAATAATGGATTTGAAGATGAATTTGGTGATATTGATACCGCGTTCTTTTAATTTCATGTATAGATTAAATTACAACGTGTTATAATAACTACTATTATTTCCAGAATATATCGTTAATTTGACGAATTAAGCGTCCACTAGCTAATGCCACCGCTCCAAATGTTACTACCAACTGAACTACGATTAAACTCATACCTGCAAACAAATACCGGGGGCAGAAAATCTTCCAAACCATTAGATGTCGACGGAAAAATGTGACCCATACAAAGGAACTTAGACAAAGTACCGTATGATATACCAGTAGTAGCCCACAGTTTGAGACCAGTCTTCCCAAAAGAGTTTGAGGCTTGAGTACATCTGGAGGTTGTTCCCAAAGAGTTAGTAGCGCTACTGTCAAAGCCGTTATGATGAGAGGACCAAATGTGTTTAATACTATTGCCAAATGAGTCAGTGGGAAAGTAATAGTTTCAGAGAGTATAAATCCAACATCCCATTGAATAGCCGGAATAGTTGCTTGATGGCCTGTGCTGAAAAATTGTGAATATGATAGTAGCGCTAGAGCAAAGGGACCGACGATGTTCTCTTTTAATTTTAATAGATGGAAAATTTCAATAATGGAAAGCATTTGGTTGCACATTAAATACAATGACACCTGAGCCAATGGCTTGTTGAAAAGAAATATTCCCATTAGAGCATTAATCACTAACAGAAAATATTGGGCCCCATAGATATTGGAATAACCGAGAATTGTTGCTCGATGAGATTTGGTATCTGCATTATGGAGGTTGAGCTTAATGCAAAGTGGTCCCATCATCCACCCGATATTAGACGCAATCAAAGCGAATCCCGCTATTATGCGGGAGATGGTAAATTTTAAAACGGTAATATTCCAAGACCAGTCGGAAACACTGTTTTCCAATGCTGCCAATGTCCAATAGATGAAGTTCGTGAAAAGGAAACTTTTCAAGAAAATGTCAATCCAAATAGGAGCAGCCGCTTGATACGATGAGGAAAGATTGTAATAGCCTTTAATGCAGGATGGTATCATGGCTACTATCACCAGGCAGAGCCCCATGCACCATAATGAGTAATTGGTTTCAGTAGTAAAAGTGGGAGTACAGTATTCACCTTGTTCCTCCCGGCAAATAGTAATTGTGGACGCTATTCTCGTGCAGACCACAAGCACGATTGAATGGTATGCTCCCAGTAGACGCGCAAATCTTGTCAATGGGAAAGAATCAGAGTTGGCAGTTGATTGGCTCGCACCGGAGGCAGTTCCTTGTTTTTCACTGATAGTGGCGGTTAAAAGAGCACTGGTGGATTGTCTCTTGGGCACAAACACGAATTCATATAGGGTAAGCATACCAAGCGTAATAAGTAAGAAAGCTACAATTCGATCTTCCCAAATGGTGAAAGAGTTGGAAGTGAATAATAATGCATGGACCGTTAGAAGTAGAACGCCAATACGAGTCCAATATTCAGAAAGATCTTCGACAAATCTAACCACCATCCATTTGATGTTGTAGCGATCAAATATCGGTATGAACGTTCCTATGACAATACCTACTGCAGTGGCCAGCAGAGAACACCAAAGGGTATCACTGACAAATGCAGGTTGTTGGAACACGAAGAATACACCTTGGAAACAAGCATTGGAGATGAATATCATAACAATTATCCAGGGAACAAATTCGAAAACCATTTGACTCACAACAATAGAAGGAATCAATTTTGTAATAGTTAAGAGTAGGATTAAGGAAAACACTAATAGAGTTATTCCAACTCCGATACTCCAAAAATCGAATCTTGCCCATAAATCTTTACAGGTCTCTAGTAAATTGCGCTGGAAATCAAAGCCTAACTTAGGATTTTCCATAGCTAAATTCCAAAGGTGATCCAATTCAGCTTGTCTCTCCGAGTTTGTGACCATGCCGCTCACATTTTTATAGTTACTCAGTTGTTGCAAAGTAAGGCGAACATTGAAATCAAACTCTTTTTTGCTAGTAGCTATTTCTTCTAGGGGCCAACCTAAACTGTTGAAAGGTATGGGCAAATTCAATAAAAGCGATAAAGTAGGAACCAAATCAATTTGATTGACTTGTTTATAATTTTTACCCAAATCACTAACATCATAAACGTTGGGGTCCTCATTAGGTTGCCACATGTCGGGTCTCTTACTGTATAAAAATAAAGTACTTTCCAATTCATCAATTGAATCACCACCATGGTTCCCCGTATGATCCATACCATGATCCCCCATGACAATCAGCAAAGTATCCTTATCAATAGCGGCAATAATTTTCCTAATGAATTCATCCACTTGTAGTTGCTTTTCACGCATGGTAAAGTGGTTGGGTCCATACTTGTGTCCGACGTGATCTACACCTAGCATGTGTCCCACAAGTACATCCCAATCACGATGGCGGGTTTGTCCACCTTCTAATAGATGTCGTTCGAAATAGGACATCACACCATTATCGACAGTATCTAGATCCCAAACGTTTAAAGAAGGGTAAGGTTCACTCTGTGCAGAAAGGAACGGATGGAAAAGTGCACTCCAAGTATCATCACCAGCAAAATACACGTTTTTCTGTGCTAAATACAGCTGCTTGATCAAATTATCTTCTTCGATGACACTACCGTCGAAATTGGAGCCTGCGTCTATGAACGTCGGTAAGGAACCTGTGGTTAAACCTTTGAGCCGCTGTAGTGTAGTTGTTGGCGGATCTGCGATAAATTTGAATAACAGTGAGGATCCCTTCAAAGACTCGTCATTCCAAAGGGCCTTGATGTTATTGTGATAATTAGGATTATGCTGCGGATGAGATTCATCCACCGGTATCACGAAATCAAACCTCAAAGCGTCTATGACAAGTACAACGGCTTTATCAAATTTACCGTATTGATTAGGGAAAGGGGAAGAAACGTTATCCAATACTTGCCTCGTGAGAAGGAACCCTCTAGTAAAGAATGCTATGGCAATAAACTGTAATGCTGCAAGAGACGCTAGCAGGATCACATAAAGCGTATGGCATTTACGAAACTTCTGGATCCTTGACCTGTAAAGCCTTTTCTCTTCAACAGAGGTGCCTAGAAGGGATTTTCTAATTGAACGTTCATCCATTACAGGGCTATTAGGGGCGGGCTTAATTCTAGTGATGACCCTCTCCAGTGTAGATTCTACTTGCCTTTAGTCTTGCGCTTTCACCTGAAGAGCGAAGGGGAGAGTGGAAAGAAGTGAAGAACGTAAACCGGAGGGATAAGGAAAAAATACACCGAAAATCAAGAGGAAAGGAAAACAAAGGTTAACTCTCGGGACAAAGTGAGCTGGACTCCAAAAAAAAAAAGTAAGTCTATTCTCTCTTTGTCTCTTTCTCTTCAAAGAAAACGAAGGCTAGTCTGACATGTATCTGAATGTTTTAAAAATACCAGATAAAATGACACAATTAGCCTGTGTTCCTTTAGCACTTCGCTTCGTATTTGTTTAGCGCGTTTTTCCGTCCTCGAGAATGCGCTTTCTCCGACACAACGAGATATCATGATTCGATTCCGGATGGTTGAATCAAAGACACGTGCTCTTGCGTCGCGGCGGTACTTGAACTGGGCGGCTCGTAAATTAATCGGAGATAAGCAAATCACCCAAGTAGTTTCTAATCTATAACAATTTAATTTATTTTGAACGCTCCTCTCTTCGCAAGAGATTTTAGCTGGAAAGCAGTCCTAAGCTATGAGCAGAGTTACCGAGGTAGTGGTCGGTAGAGCCCTGATAGAGGAGACCTGATAGTACTTGTACGTGAATACAAGCCATTGAATGCTTTGAGTGAGGACCTGCTCGAATTTTTTGGGAATGTTTTCAGCTCTCAAGTTGAAAGATGAGTAGATAGAATGGCAGTTCATACCCCTTTTTATATTGAAAAAGGCTACCTAACGTATTTACCGCCACCAAGTTTAGCGTCGTCCCTTATTTTCTCCTTTTTTTGACATGTCGCTTTCCCCCACCCCCTATAGAGGTTTGCTTGGAGATAGCCGCCGAAATATCACGTCATATGTAGGAGTTTGGGCGCTAAAACAAAAGTGGAGGAGTCATGTTAAGGGTTGTGACTCCGCTACTCGTCACTTGCATATCACGTTCTGTGTTACCCTCACTTAGTGTTGGTAATGACTAATATCATGTGCTACGAAGGGAAGTTTCGAAAGAAATTTCCACAAAATTTTTGCACCCTGCCATCCTTACACTGCACCATAAGTAATCTCCCCATGCATTTCATACTTTCTTCTTGGCAACCAATCACTTTTAAAGGGCGAATTATTTCTCTCGTATAGAACACAACTTGGTGTACATTTAAATAATCAGGAGTTTATTTCAAACTTCGGAAATATAGTCTGAGCAAACTATTCCTTTGAATTTTATTGTGAAGCTTTGACTTTCAAGTCTGTTGATTACTTCTATGTCAAAGTATTTTTAGTGGCTGAAATAGTGGAATAAAGAAATAAGAGAATAAAACATTGACAGTTATGACTACCAGGTCAGCAAATTTGAATCCTAAACCTTCTATGCAATCATTAGCAGTGGGGACAAGTCGAGGGACCCCGGGTTTAACGACGCAGACAGTACAGGGAAGGCAGTTTAGACCTTGTGCCGATTGTACCTGTTCACCAGGACTTTTATCACGTCAGGGAAGAAGGTCTTCACTATTTTTAAGAAGACTAGAAAATACTAGAAGGAGATCTTCTAGAGATTGTTCTACAGCTATCGGTGGCGGCTCAGGCCAAGAATCCGTGTATTCCAGTGATTCACTGTGTCAGTCTACCAGGGAAGTGAATACCACTGAGCGTCTGTTGGCATTGCGTCGTGAGATGGTCAAACATGAATTATGTTGTTATATTGTTCCCAGTGAAGATGAGCACCAAAGTGAATATGTTTCTTCGGCAGACCAAAGAAGAGCATTTATCTCTGGTTTCAATGGATCTGCAGGCATTGCATGTATTACTAGAGATCTTTTGAATTTTAACACTGAACAACCAGAAGGTAGATCTATTCTCAGTACGGATGGTAGGTACTTCAATCAAGCATCTCAAGAACTAGATTACAATTGGACGCTTTTGAGACAAGGTGAAGATACCTTCACTTGGCAGGATTGGTGTGTTAAGGAAGCTGCAGAAATGTCACGCGGTCTTGGTGGTAAGACTGCTAAAATTGGTGTGGATCCACGTCTCGTTAGTCATGAATTAGTGGTCGCCTTCAATAGATTAATTACTCAAAAAGCTGGAGAAGGAGCTGATGTCCAGCTGGTACCCGTAGAAGAAAATCTGATCGATGCCATTTGGCCAAAGTTTGAAAGACCTCCAAAGAAACAATTACAAAGCGTAATTGCCTTGTCAGAAGATTATTCAGGTGAAAATTTTAAGTCTAAGAGGTCTAGATTGCAGAAACATTTGACCAAAAATTATCGTAATAGTGGTCCATTGGCAATTGTGGCACTAGATGAGATATGTTGGTTATTGAATCTACGTGGGTCAGACATTGCTTATAATCCTGTTTTCTTTGCCTATGCCATTGCCGATAGTGATTCTGTTACGCTTTTCACGGATAATGCTTTACATGCTGAAGTTCAACGTTACTGCGCGGATAACGAAATACAATTAGAACCCTATGACCAATTCTGGAATCGTTTAAGTGAAAAATCTCAGAAATTAGATCAACAGCAGAAATTTCTGATTCCTGATAATTCTTCGTGGCAATTGGTGCGTCATGTGCATTGTAATTACAAAAGTGTACATTCGCCCATTGATATTTTCAAATCTATAAAGAATGAAACAGAAATTAGGAATGCAAGACGTGCACAAGTCAAAGATGCTGTCTGTCTTACGCAGTATTTTGCATGGTTGGAAGATCAGTTGATTAACAAAGGTGCTCTGATAGATGAATATAGGGCAGCACAAAAATTGACAGAAATTAGACGTACGCAAAAGAATTATAAGGGAGACTCTTTTGAAACTATATCATCGACAGGTGCAAATGCAGCTGTCATTCATTACGCACCACCTAAGGACGGCTCATCTATGATTAATCCTGATAAAGTTTATCTCTGTGATTCGGGTTCTCAATATTTAGAAGGTACAACAGATATTACAAGGACAGTTCATTACGGTAATCCATCACAAGAGGAAAAGGATCGTTATACGCTAGTTTTAAAGGGACATTTAGCACTAGAGCGACTGGTCTTCCCTGAAGGTACTACAGGTTTCCAAATTGATTCAATTGCTAGACAACCGTTGTGGTCTCAAGGTCTTGATTATCGCCATGGTACCGGTCATGGTATTGGATCATTTTTGAACGTACATGAAGGTCCAATAGGTATCGGTGCAAGACCATCTCTCTTACAATACCCGTTACAATCTGGTAACATTATCAGTAATGAGCCAGGCTATTACAAGGATGGTGAATATGGTTTGAGAATTGAAAGTGATATGCTTGTGACACATTCAGGTTTGAAGTTTGGTGAAAAAAGATTTTTACAATTTGAAAATTTGACACTAGTACCTTACTGCCGCAAGTTGATTAACGTCAAACTGTTGACAAAGGAAGAACGTCAACAGGTCAATGACTACCATGCACGCATATGGAGTAGTATTGTCCAGTTCACGCAACCTCAAAGTATCACATTCAAGTGGTTGAAGAGGGAAACATCGGAGTTATGACCATGATTATGAGCATACTCTGCACTCTATACGTGTATACACATAATAAGATAACATTGTTACATTCCACCACCTTTCACCGTAGTACTGTATGGAAGAAAAGAAACTTTTTTTTTTCCTTTTCTTTTTCTCCACCCCGTTTAGTTTACTTTTTTCCGAGGCTGATTGTTCCTCTGACTGCACCCTGCGCCTAGCTGCTCGACCCCTCCATCCTGCTAACCTCTTAAAATAGTATGTTTCCCCGAAACAGGATATGCTCGTGTGCCCATAGTTCACATAACAACCGTCTGGGCCGTAGAAACCCGAAGACACATTCGTATATCCGCGGATTTAGCTTAAACAAGAATTACAATTACTACTTAGTTTCCCCTCTTGTGTTTATAGTTCTAATCTAGGTTAACCTTTTCCAAATCAGAATATCTTTTATGAGTATACTTAATCTGGTAAAAACATAACAACCGTTAGTAGAAAAGTAGGGCTAGGGTCAGGATTGCTCTAGAATTAATTTAAAAGAAAAAAAAAAAAAAAAAAAAAAGAAGATCGAGAGTAAGTTCTTCTTACTAAACTAGAGCTTAATACTACTTTTACCTTTCTTCATTGTACTGCAGTTGGTGAAGTAATAGGACGATAGGACAATAATAATAACGGTGTCAATAATAAAGACTCTTTTTTCTCTCTATTTCCTTTTCATTAGTGTAAGAATAAAAGAATAAGCGTCAGTTGCCTATCAATAGTTGTTGTAGAAGTAGTAATATGAGCGCTTACGAGAAGCAACCATCGCCAGTATCACCTCCAAGTTCTAACTCGTTTTCGTCCACATCGTCAAGGTCCGTGCCTGAGAGTGAACCAGCTGCATTTGGTGGGACTTCACCTGATACACATGCTAGAACCGATATACCCTCAAATGAAAAAAGATACAACGACCATGGCGAACATGGAGCAGTTGATGAATCACATGCATCTTTCCAGTCTGGTCATGCTTCATTAGCGCCTGAAGGTGAAGTCGATGCGACTAGAAAACTATCAAGAATTTACACGGGTACTCAACAAGATTTGGAAAAAATTTCGGTTGATTACACCGGATGTCCTACTATGGGTGGTGGCAGGCCATATCCACCTGCATTACCGTCAAAGGACGCCTATGAGGTTACATATGATGGGCCTGACGATCCAACGCATCCATTTAATTGGAGCATAAAGAAAAAGGTTTGGTTATGCTGTTGGCTTTGTCTTGATTGTATTGCCATTGCAATGGGATCGTCGATTTTTGCCAGTGGTGTTGAACAAATATGTGAAATTTACCACGTTATTCCTGTCGTTGCAATTTTGGGTATTGCACTCTACGTTTTGGGATTTGCAGCTTCGCCTATCATCTATGCACCTTTATCTGAATTATATGGTCGTAGAGGTGTTCTTGTGATTTCATCGTTTGGGTTTGCTATTTTCCATTTTGCAGTTGCGACCGCTAAGGATTTACAAACAATTATGATTTGTAGGTTTTTTGCAGGTTTTATTGGTGCTGCGCCCATGGCTGTGGTTCCGGCTGCATTTACAGATATGTTCGATACTAACTTTAGAGGTAAGGTGATGGCACTTTTCGCCCTTGGTGTCTTTGTGGGTCCCATCATTGGTCCCGTTATGGGTTCTTATATTGTTCAACATACAACTTGGAGATGGTTAGAATATGTTACCGCATGTTTTTCATCACTTGTTTTTGTTGGTATCATACTTTTTTATGATGAAACACATCATGCAACCATTCTGGTTAGCAAAGCATCTGAACTGAGGAAGAAGAGTGGTAACTGGGGGATTCGTGCTTCCCATGAAGATGTTGAACTGTCTATCGCGGAAATTGCTAAGAAGACAATTACACGTCCAATCTATATGTTATTTGTGGAACCCATCCTTTTCTTCATTACGCTTTACAATTCATTCGTTTATGGTATTCTTTACCTGTTGTTAGAGGCATATCCAATTATTTTTGTGGAAGGTTATGGATTAAAGAAGAATGGTGAATTACCATATTTAGCATTAATAGTTGGTATGTTTGTCTGTGCGGGTTATATTTGGTACTGTGAAACTGCTTATTTGCGTAAATGTAAGCAGCACGGTGGGTTAGTTCCGGAGGCTCGTCTATATCCAATGGTTGGAGCTGGTATTGTTTTCCCCATTGGTATCCTTTGGTTCTGTTGGACTGGTAACTATCCTCATAAGATTCATTGGTCTTGTCCAACAGTGGCTGGTGGATTAATTGGTTTTGGTTTACTTGGTATCTTCTTACCTTGCCTGAACTATATCATTGAGTCATATCTGATGCTTGCTGCTTCTGCTGTCGCTGCCAATACCTTTATGAGATCTGCCTTCGGTGCATGTTTCCCATTGTTTGCAGGTTACATGTTTCACAATATGGGAACAAATTGGGCTGGTCTTTTGATAGGATTATTTGCAGTAGCTTTGATTCCAGTTCCATTTTTATTCTTAAAATATGGTAAGAAGATCAGATTAAGAAGTAAGTTTGCTTACTCTGGTTGAATTTCGACCCTGCATTTTTGATTTTCTCCATTTCTTTTATGTTTTTTTTTCCATTTGTGTGTACGTATTCAATACCCTAACATATAATAATATATGTTTCTAATCCCTAATAAACATTTTTTTAATTTATCCATGAGTTTAAATTTATCACGTTGTCCAAATCGATTGGTGTGCCATTCTAGATTCACAGATGTGTTGAGGTTGTAACAAGCTATCCTTTAAATATCAGCCAGTTTGTGACGAACTAGCAATTGAAAGAGAAATCTAGTTGGCTGGCAGTCCAGATGGCCGAAAAAAAATTTGAAACAAAACAATGAGGCTATTTTCTAACAAGTGAACAATCAAGTAAAATCACGAGCACTTCGCGTGTGTTGTCATCCAAATTTGGACTTAAAACTGTCCGAGATTGTTTTCGTTTTTAGAGGTAATTTTTGTCTTGGCGCTTTTGCTTCCGGAGAAAACAAAGGACAATTTTTTCTTGGCATGTAGAAGAGCCAGCAGCTAATGCACTTTTCGTCGAACAACATGTTCCTAAAAAAGGTTTACGATCGCGACGCCAAGACTAATAAATGACGTGGTATATGAAACGTTGAATCTGTTCAACATAAAAACTAAGCGATCATGTTCGAACGTTCTTTCTATTCTGAAGGAAATAATTAGGAAAAAAAATAAACTCTTCTGTCAATTATGGTAAAATGCTGTTTCTAGTGCTTTTTTTCATCTTTCTACAACTACTCATAATACTATTCGTATAAGACCCCTCCTTCTTCTAATCAGTTCGTTTCGTTTGAGATAGCTTCTAGTCACATGCTCTGCTCGATGCAGAACAAAGCCTAAATTGTATAACTTGTATGTACGTATAATATGATCTTATATCTGTGTTACCCTCCTCAGAGTTTTTGAGAAAGCCGACCTTCGGTCCGGTAGTTTTCATGTTGAGGATCATGAATATTGGTGATGTCATCGACGACGGTGAATGTCATAGAAGTCCGCCCCTCCCCCCTCTCAATCTTCCTTCTTAAATAAAGTGGAGTTTAAGACTTCTCGACTCTCAACCAATTACTTATAACGCTTAGGACATATTGTAGATTAAAATCCAGTCAAAAAGTGTTACAATAATCGATACAATAGTTATCAACCATGATTGCACAGTGTGTCAGAAATGATAGCATGCTGCTGCTAGGACAGAGTCAGAGGTTATTTTCCCGTTGTACCGTTTTAAAAGAGAAGGGTGCTTCTTCATATCATTTCACCCCTCATTCAAGAGGATTTCTTCGAACATCATTACCTGATGATAAGCCACCAGTACTGTCACAGTTGTTCTTTAGTGTCGGTCAAAAAGAACAAGGTCAACATAGGAACAAAGCTCGTCAACTGCCACAACCACAATTACAGGAGAGGGACAATGTGAGATCCAAATGGTCAAGTTACACCATGCCGTCCAAGGAGGTACTAAAAGAACAAGAGGAAAAACAAAAGCAAGAGGAGAAACATGCAGCAGCGCCCACAGAGGCACCTTCTAAAGAAGCTGAAAATCCTGCAAGGCTGCGTAGAAGAAAAAATAGAAGAACGTTGAGACCTCGTAAGGCCCTTATAAGTTTAAGCCCTAGAGCTATGACCCACCTAAGGTCATTATTAGATCAACCTGAACCAAAGCTGATCAGGATCGGCGTTACAAATAGAGGTTGTTCGGGTCTTTCTTATGATTTACAGTACATTACAGAACCAGGGAAATATGATGAAATTGTGGAACAAGATGGTATTAAAGTGATAGTAGATTCAAAGGCTTTGTTTAGTGTTGTCGGAAGCGAAATGGACTGGATAGACGATAGGTTATCATCAAGATTTGTCTTCAGGAATCCAAATTCTAAGGGTACCTGCGGTTGCGGTGAAAGTTTTATGGTGTAAATGCATTATTCATGTGCATATTAGTTGTTTATTATTAACTATTATTTAATTTATTTATTTATTTATTTATTGTATAGCACTTCTTTGGTGGTAGAAGACAAACTGCCGGGTGCTATACATGTGTTCAGGCAAAGTTACTCTGGCGGCTAAGCGCTCCTTTTGGTCTTGTGAAAGTCTCGTGGTAATTTTAGATACCGTCTAGAATGATCTAGAAGATACCATGAAAGACTAGAATCTTCTAGAAGATGGAAGTAATAGAAGCTTTTTTTTGGCAGTTCGAGTTGCCGTCATCACGAGGAAAAAAATTAGGGGGAGCTAGAAATATTTGCTAGTATAAAAGAACGATCGAGAGACGGTAAAGGATTGGGAATTTCTGTATGGAAGAGTTTCTCCTGTATCACATAACAACAACAACAACAAAAGAGACATTAAAATAAACATGAACGACGAAACTCAATTTACTGACAGAGCATTAAGTATTCTAACGCTAGCGCAAAAATTAGCACAAGATCATCAACATGCTCAACTACAGCCAATTCATCTTCTGGCAGCATTTGTTGATACACCAGAAGATGGATCGGTTCCATTTTTACAAAATTTAGTGGAAAAAGCTCGCTATGATTATAGTACGTTTAACAGAACTGTTAATAGACATTTGGTTAGAGTCCCATCACAACATCCTGCTCCTCAACAAATTTCACCATCATATGCACTGGCGCAGGTGCTCCAAGATGCTGCTAAGATTCAAAAACAACAGAAGGATTCATTCATTGCTCAGGACCATCTTTTATTTGCACTGTTCAATGACTCTTCAATACAGCAAGTGTTTAAGGAAGCAGGAGTTGATGTGGAAGCAATAAAACAACAGGCATTAGAAATGAGAGGTAATCAACGCATAGATTCTCGTGGATCAGATACCAATACCCCATTAGAGTATCTATCCAAGTATGCTTTGGATATGACAGAACAAGCTCGTAAGGGTAAACTCGACCCTGTTATCGGTAGGGAAGAAGAAATTAGAAGCACTATTCGTGTGCTTGCTAGAAGAATCAAATCCAATCCATGTTTGATTGGTGAACCTGGTATCGGTAAGACTGCTATTATTGAAGGTGTAGCTCAAAGAATCATCGATGATGATGTTCCAACGATTTTGCAAGGTTCTAGGCTTTTCAGTTTAGATTTAGCTGCATTGACTGCTGGTGCCAAATACAAGGGTGACTATGAGGAAAGATTGAAAGGTGTTCTAAAAGAGGTGGAAGAATCTAAGACTTTAATTGTCTTATTTATCGATGAAATTCACATGGTTATGGGTAATGGTAAAGATGATGCTGCTAACATTTTGAAGCCTGCACTTTCAAGAGGTCAACTTAAAGTGATTGGTGCTACAACGAATAATGAGTACAGAGCCATCGTGGAGAAAGACGGTGCCTTTGAAAGAAGATTCCAAACCATTGAAGTTTTAGAACCAACCATTAGACAAACGGTTGCCATCCTTAGAGGTTTACAACCTAAATACGAGATTCATCACGGTGTGAGAATCTTGGATAGTGCTCTCGTTACGGCTTCACAACTGGCTAAAAGATACCTACCTTATAGGAGATTGCCTGATTCTGCACTAGATTTGGTAGATATCTCTTGTGCTGGTGTTGCAGTTGCTAGAGATTCTAAACCAGAAGAATTGGATTCCAAGGAACGTGAATTACAATTGCTACAAGTTGAAATCAAGGCATTAGAAAGAGATATAGATTCTGATTCCACTACGAAGGAAAGGTTACAACAGGCAAGACAAAAGGAAGCTTCTGTTCAAGAAGAATTGGAGCCTTTGAGGAAGAGGTACGAAGAAGAGAGACATGGTCATGAAGAGTTGACTCAAGCTAAGAAGAAGCTTGATGAACTGGAGAACAAGGCATTGGATGCAGAACGTCGGTACGATAATGCTACTGCTGCAGATCTAAGGTATTTTGCCATCCCTGATATCAGAAAACGTATTGAACAATTGGAACAAGAAGTGGCCGAAGAAGAAAGACGTGCTGGTAACACTTCCATGATTCAAAACGTGGTGGATTCTGATACAATTGCGGAAACTGCAGCCAGATTGACGGGTATTCCTGTTAAGAAATTAACTGAATCTGAAAATGATAAATTAATTCACATGGAGCGTGAGTTATCATCAGAAGTTGTAGGTCAAATGGAAGCCATTAAATCTGTTTCTAATGCTGTTCGGTTGGCAAGATCTGGCTTGGGAAATCCAAGGCAACCAGCTTCCTTCTTATTCTTAGGTCTATCTGGTTCTGGTAAAACTGAATTAGCAAAGAAAGTTGCAGGTTTCCTTTTCAATGATGAAGATATGATGATCAGGGTTGACTGTTCTGAATTAAGTGAAAAGCATTCAGTTAGTAAATTACTAGGTACAACAGCAGGTTACATCGGTTATGAAGAGGGTGGTTTCTTAACCAATTTGGTGCAACGTAAACCTTACTCGGTGTTATTGTTTGATGAAGTGGAAAAGGCACATCCTGATGTTTTGACGGTTTTGTTACAGATGTTAGATGATGGTAGAGTTACGGCTGGTAATGGTAAAACTATTGATTGTTCCAACTGTATTGTGATTATGACCTCTAATTTGGGTGCAGAAATTATCAATGCTCAACCGGGTTCGCGTATTCAAGACGCTACAAAGGGTCAAGTCATGAGCATTGTGGGCACCCATTTTAGGCCTGAGTTTCTCAACAGAATTTCAAGCGTTGTCATCTTCAACAAGCTTTCTAGGAAGGCTATTCACAAGATAGTCGATATCCGTCTCGAAGAAATTCAAAAAAGGTTTGAAGAGAATGACAAGAATTACAAACTAGAAGTGTCCCAAGAAGCTAAAGATTTCTTGGCTCGGTACGGTTACTCAAGCGATCTTGGTGCTCGTCCATTGAATAGGTTAATCCAAAACGAAATTCTTAACAAGTTAGCTCTAAGAATTTTAAAAGGTGAAATTCAAGACAAGGAGACTGTTAGAGTCGTTTTCAGAAAGGGAACTGCTCGCGGGACTGGTCGTTATGAAGACGAAGAAGAAGGTCTAGAGGTTCTACCAAATAGAGAAGCCGCAAACAAGAGCAACCCAGAAACCGTGGAAATGGATGTAGACGAAGAAGATCAGGATTATCAAGATGATGACCTAGACTGAATTGACCATAGAGATGGAAGGTCAGACAACTCTTCTACCTTTCTACATCCTTACTTCTTGTAGATAAAACAAGGGACTTTTTTTTTTCCTATGTATTGTTTTCGTGTATGTATAGTAATTATACAAATAATTCTTTAAAAGAAATTGTGAGTCGGTTTATGAGTAGGTTTCATAATGTGACTAGTTGAGGTTGTTTGGGTGGGTAGTGCGGGGGCTGCAAACCATGGGGCAAGAGATGGAAAGGAAACTAAACATAACCTAAAGCGGTTGGTGTTTTCCATAAATGGAGAAGATGTTTTCAAGTTAATGGAAGCTGTATTGTTTAATGGTATTACCTAAAATCATTCTATTGTCTCAGAAAGGTTTCAATCATGAAGAAATGAACCAAAGAAGAAATCATAGCAAAGGCAATCACCAAAAGGGAAAATCGATAAAGTGCAAAAGTTGTTTTGACTACTGTCGTTGCAGTGACGACACTAGAGCCACAATAAGCTGGAAGCACCATTCACGAACCATTATCACTCTGTGTTTACTTTTTTAGGAACAAGAGCGACAACGGCCTCCATAGCCGCTCAGAATGGCAACACGTCATCCCATTAGTAATTACCAAGAGCTTTATCCAAGAAAAAGAAAGAAAGGAAAAAGGAGTCGGTTTGGAACCTCATTACGAATTGTTCAAAGTTGGAGGATAGAACTATTAAGACCTATCCATTTTTACTTCCTACGTCACCTCTCTTTGTTCATCTGGTTTGTTTTATTATTATTATTATTATTATTATTATTATTATTATTATCTTGGAGGATAGAGAAGCGATGAACTGAGAGACAATAGCTATCTTTGTAACTCAGCTGTTACCTCACACGAGATTGGAGATTGAATGAAAGATAACTAGAGAAGGAGAGAAGGAGAGAAGGAGAGCATATGGAGAAGTATTTACTAAGAAATCTTCGTAGGAGTTAACGCGTTACACAAAAGCGAAAATAATAATAATAATAATAATAATAGAAATACGCTAGAGAAAATGAGTCATCATACAGTGCGCTTATCTCCTTGGACATAACGCGGGAAAAGGTAGTTCTCCCTCTGTTTCTAAGGAAACGGTTCTTTCTTTTGTTTTCAATTTCATTTTATGCTAATTTGTAATTAACGTTAGATCTAACCTGTATCTATTCTTCCCCCCTTGTCTTCCTCAGTGGAAACAGTATAAACCAGCGGCTGTGTCGATCGAAACTTTACTGTACCTAATTAGGTAAACGTGCGTTGGTACGGGATTTTCTCTAGTTACTAGGTTAACTTCTAAGGGTCTTCAGGAAAAAAGAGTCAAGGTTAAAATAACATAAACGTCGTACGTGTTACGGTGGGGTATGCACAGCCAGTGCAGGTAGGAATTACCCCTTGCCTTTCACTATATTGGAAAATGACAAAATGGAGAAGAAAATGAGGGAAAAATTTTGGTATAAATAGGGCGGCTATATCTCCTCATCTGAGAGATACGTCTTAAATTCTTTTCCACATTTCCTTCCGTTTTGGCGGCTAGATTCCTTAGTTTGTTTTTTGTTCTTTTATTTTTCTTTCTTTCTCTAAATATTCTACATTACCTTTTCTCTTCCTTATTTCAATCTATTTGCCTCTTTCATTCTTCAATTCCTTTCCTTTCCCTTTGTTTCATATTACAAAGCGTGCATCAGTATATAAGTAGCTTTACTTTCCACTCTAATCGAATTGAATTGAACTAGAATTTACTCATTCATTTTGCAAGTTTTTATTTTTTTTTTCTTGCAAAGTATACCCCAAGGCTATAGTATTGATTGATCGAGTTTATTTGAGGGAATAAAGAATTGAATTGGCTACAATTTTGATAAAGTTTATTTTTTTATCATTTACTTCTTCATCATTTCCCCCTTCCTTTGTTGCAGATGACTATTTCAAGCGTTATGGATCCTGTCGCTGGCGGCGAGGATGCATCGATGGAACAAGATATTGGAGGAGCAATTAACAATTCTAAAGTTGATACTGAAATTAGTGAAGATATTGGTCAATTGTTACCAACAGAAGTTTCATCAGCTGAATCTGATAATTTAGATGATGATGATGATGATAACGATCTTGATCAAGAAAATGAAAACTTGCTGGACGAGATAACAGAAGAGGATATAAAACGCAGTAGTGATGGTAATGGTAATAATAATGAGGATGGTAAAAACTGTTTTTCCGTTAACCAAGAAAGAAAACCTTTATCTGTAATTAATAATGCAACCAATAAGAAAGGTAATACAAAACCATTGAATCAAGAACAAGTTGCGCCTACGGCTGAAAAGTCACAAGGTGATAGTGGTGAAACTGAATTACAGGCACAGGCACGCGCGCAGGCACGCACACAGGCACAGGAAAAAGAAGATTATGTTCCTAAAACGGAAAGTAACGGTGATGCAAATGATACAAGTGATACTGGCACTACTACAAGTTTTCGTGGTCGTCCAAGTTCATGTGTATTTGTTGCAAGTTTAGCTGCTTCATTATCTGATGATGAATTGTGCATTTCTGTTACAGAAAGTTTTAAACAATATGGTCAATTAGCAAGGGTTAAAGTTCTCAGAGATCCAGCTAATAGACCTTATGCATTTGTACAATATACCAATGATAGAGATGCTAAACGTGCATTAAAGATGGCAAGAGGTTCCATGCTAAATGGTAGAACTTTACGTTGTGAAAGTGCACGTGTAAATCGTACTCTATTCGTGACTCATGTGACTCCAGTTTATTATTTAGAAGTGGCAGATTTATGTGGTAAATTTGGTGAATTGGAACAATTAGTACCAAGCAGTGATCAAAATCAATTTGGTAGAAGATATAATTATCCCTCTTCGAATACTAGTTCATGGTTTGTTCAATTTGCCTATAGAGATGATGCTATTAGAGCGTTTGCCAACCTAAGAACTAATTCTGATTGGGATGTTGAATGGGTTCAAAATATTGAAGTACCAAAATACTACAATTTATTGAATAAAAAGGATAAACAACAAACTACTAATAGTCGTGGTAAATCAACTGTTACCGAAAATGATCTTGATGAAGAATCTGAATTTGGCGATAACCATGATTCTTTTTCTTCTTCAAATACTACTAGCAGCGATGATCGTATTGTTATCGATAAAAAATCAATATTTGTTGGCCAATTGGATCAATCTGTGACTAAGGAAAAACTACTAGAAAGGTTTTCCACTCATGGTAAAATTTCGGATTTGAATTTAATTAATAAAACTAATAAAGTTTTCACATTTATTCAATTTGAAACTGAAGAAGCCGCTGCTGCTGCATTAGAAAGAGAGAATCATGCAATTTTCTTAAATAAAACAATGCATGTTCAATACAAAGAAGTTGGTGGTCATCGTAGTAGAAGAAATTTCCGTAGAGATGGTTTTTATGGGAATGTTCGCAATCCTGGTCCTGGCGGTGCCCCCAATAACGGTGGTTCTGGTGGTAGTAATAGTACTACCACTGCTTCCGCTGCTGCCGCTGCCGTTGTTGCTGCCGCTGCTGGTCACGGTGGTCAGGGTGGTCAAGGTCGTGTGTTTACTGGTCCTCAAGTCAATTTGGCCCCACCTCCAATTAATATGTACCGAAGGCGGGCACAAGAAAATGATACATCAAATGTGGTTCCACCTTATATGGCACAACAAATGTCTACTCCAACTTCTGAATTCGATATGAATTATATCCCCTACATGAATGCTGGCTTTAGACGTAAATCTTCCTTTGTCAATAATGGTTGGTCTTCATCTAGAAGTCACAGTATGAAATCTGAAATGGATACTGTTTGTGGTGATGGTGCTACTGATGCTACTTCAGATGCGCCATCTGAATCTGGTGGTCAAACCAATTCTCCAACCACTTATAACAACTCCTCTGCTGGCAGTATGGGGCAAAATAATAATAACAGTACCAGCCATAATGGTAGTGATAATAATGATGGTGATGATGATGATGATGATGATGAGAATACTAATAATAGTAATAATAATAATAATAATAATAACAATAATAATAACGGCAACACCAATGGTAATAACGGCCACCATAATAGTCATCATAACTATAATGTTGGTAATTTCAATACTGGCGGTAATGGTAAAAGAAAATATGGGAAACGTGGTGGTAATAATAGATTCCATGATACGCCAAAACCTTATTACTTCCAACCATATTACTATCATCCAATGCATTATCCAATGGGTCCCCTTGGTCCTGTGGCACATGCTCATCCATCTCAGGCTGCTGCTGCTGCCGCTGGTAACCATCCTTATATGATGATATACCCAATGCCCCCACCACCACCAACTGGTGTTGATGGCAATCTTTTAGCACAATCATTACCTTTAGGCCCACCTGGACCAATGTTGCATGGTTCACCTCCAACTTCTCAATCTCAAGATGCGCGTTCAGAGGCTAATGAATTTGTTCCCAACACTAAATCTTGCCAGCTGGATTATTGATTGATTTTGGCAAAAGATAGAATAATCACAATCATAATAATAATAAAAAATGTCCCTTATACCGGAAAGTGTGTTTTTTTTTTTTACCATCTTTCTTTATCATCATTGTTTTGTTTGATATCTCTCCTCTTCTTTATTGTCTTTAAACCCTTTTTTTTTACTTTTATCATTTTTTTAATATTTTCTACTTTTTTTTTTTAATTTTAATATTTTCGTCATCTTTACACAAGTATATTAGACTATACAATTTGATAGGCACATCTTGTTTTTTGTCCGATTACCAATGATCAAATTCTATAACGTACCTATCAAGAGTCCCAATTAATTTTCTAATATCATGTCTTGATATTCCCTCCTTAAGTATAATTAATTCCATTGGAGTTCTGCCGTTAAAGTATTTGAGTAGTTTGCCGAATAATTTCTGAATATCCGTTGGTTGATCTTGAACGCATTTAAACATCCATCTTTTTTCAATGGCGGTTGCACGTTCTGGTTCCAAGATAATCGTATAATCTCTACCGATATCGGGATCATCATATGCAAACCTGGCTATATCTTCTTCTTCTTCTTCATTTGAAGATGTACGATTTTTCTGCGATGTTTGTAAATCTTTAGCATTTTTAGCTACATTATCCATTGCATCATGATCTCTATCCACAGAATGGGTTTTTGCCTTAAATCCCTCCTTTTCTAAATCCTCATCAACAGCCATCTTTATTTGTCTATCGACTCTAATACAAACGAATGTTAATAATTGGGTCACATACCCGTATTTTAATAGCCATGCAAGTGCCCCTAAGTAGATTGATTTATGCTCTTTGGACGGAATTATATTACCGTAAGGTTTTGGTTTACCATTAGATAAAAGATGAAGAAATGATGGTAATGATGGTAATGTGGGGAAGCGCTCTTTAAAAATTGTTTGATTTTGATAGATTAATGGCATACTTGAATTTTGTAGACCATCGTAATCATTCTTAGAATAACCTCTAATGGGGGCTAACGGTGATACAATATAAGTATTTCTTGAGCTAATTGGTATGATTAATCTTGCATGTCTTCGATATAAAAGGTGAAGAGCACATGATCTAAGCATATTTGTTTGAAATGAACCTCTTACATCGTCTGAAGTATCACCAAACAATTCATCAATCAGATATTGGTAAGATCCTAATGGTACATTAGGTTGAATGTGTTTAACGATATGACTAAGAACAATATTACCAATATCATCATGATATGAAAACGTTTCCAGTTCCTTAATAATATTAGTTGGTTCGTCTAGTAGAAGTGCAAAATTTAACAAATCGGTAAGATCTTCATGATCACTATCAGTATAACCACCAAGAGATTCTTCTTTCGCAAGTGGACCAGCTGATAAAAATTGACTATTGAGAACAGAACTTAAAAATGATCCTCTTAATACTGGATGTAATTTAAAATTTGGTAAAACTGCAAATTCGTTTTGTATGGGGATCTGTAATGCAATTACTTTATCTTCACCTATTTCTAAGCATGCAATGTCGTTCTGCTGTAGTTTTTCCACACATAAGGTTAATGCTCTCGCTAATGATGATTTTGACAATATACATTGGTAAAGGTATTTACCCCTTTGGTTAGCTCCCTTTATGGCCCTATAAGTTTTGGAATGTTTTAACACATGTTCTTTTTCCTTCATTATAATACTACATTCCTTGGAAACGTATTGTGATTTTTCCTGAGCATACCTTAATAACATTGACAATCGAGCCACAGCGTAATGAAACATATCATCTATTCTTTCGTTGTATTCCACAAGTGAAGGGTTCATCACAAAACAAACATGGAACATATTCATGTTCTTCTCTAGATCTTCTTTAATATTCTGATTGTTGGAGTTTTCACATTCATCATTGTCTTCATTAATTTCACCATTATCGTCTTGTAAGTTATGTGAACTGGATCTCAACTGCGATGAATCCATGTCATTTTCCCCAGATTCACCATCACCATTCTGAGAAAGGCTTGAACGTTGTTTGCTTAACCTAGTGGTAGTACTACTCGACCTTTTAGATCTGGTTGTATGTTTCTTACGTTTGGATTTCCTCCAATTACCATGTTGGTCTACATGTACGGGGAGCCCCAAGAAACAAAGGGTATCAACTGTGAATTCGTATCTGGTATTGCACATTTCTCTCTCAGGGCTACAGAATTCTGCAACAAATTCTGCATCCAACCCAAATATTTTGTTAATATCTTGAAAGACATTTTCTGCGAAATACTGCTTATCAAGCATAATTTTGCCCCGTTCATGAAGCTCAGAAAAATCTAATTCACTTTTTTGATCATCATCTGCCTCATCTTCGCTGGATTCTGGAGTTCTAGTATTTGATATCTTTGAAATGGCAGATGGCCTTCTATCCGGTCCTTCCTTGTTAAAAATGTCTAGAAGTTTACTAGCGCTAACCTGAGAACTCTTAGGTCTCAACATCCTCGTTGGTTCCAAATTTGTCGTATTGGCGCTAGTATTGTTTCTTGTGACAGAATTGCTCAATCTCGGTTCGTTAGATATGTCTTCAGGTTCATCATTCCTTTCATTTTCTAATGATGAAGACGAATCACTGGATTCATCGGCATAATCGGTGGATAATTCGCTATCACTTAATCCCGAAGAGGAGGGATCTGTATCTGATGAAGCTGATTCAGTTTCGACACCATGTCGTACTTTACCGGAATCGATCGAATGAGTCCTTCTTCTTCTTATACTACCAGTTCCACCACTACGAATGGATGGAGTCTTTATATTGTCTTCATCATTGAATTTTTGATCACTAGAAAATAAAGATTGCCCAGTTAGAGAGGCCCCCATACTGGGCTTTTTCCTTAGATTACCAGCATATATTTTGCCATTAGATTCACCATCATCAACACCTGTTGAATCTTGTCTGCTTTGACGCTGTTTACCGGAAATGTAGTCTTCAGAAGCAGGCGGATAGTGATAGACAACTTGTGGTCCCGAATGTGTGGAAATGGTTAAATGAATTCCTAAAAGGCAGGAATTGGGTAATAGTTCATGCATTATTGTACATCGCCCTTGTATTAGTTAATTTGAAGAGCTATCTCATCCTTTCTAATCTTCAACCAATTATGTTATGAACTGATACAACATGTGATCTATATCAAAGAGACACCTGATCTGGAATTTCGATTATAACAGTGCTTAATTACCGCTACTTTGAAGTGGTACATATAAGAGAGGCCCTTGTCGCTTTAAGACTAGTTGTCATAAGGATGGAGAAGCAAGCAGCATTATAGGATCATAGTGTCTTCATGAGGTATTACCGCCTACACTTTAGAGCACGCGATATCACTACTCACGATAGTTCGATCTAATACTTGTACTCGTGACTTTTCTTGCTTGAGAGGTTTGTCTTGGCATCAAAAAGAAAACACAAGTTGTAAAGCCATTCTAGTATAGTGGTTAGTACAGCTCGTTGTGGCCGAGCAGACCCAGGTTCGATTCCCGGGAATGGCAATTTATTTTTTCTTCAACAAAAAAAGGTTCTACACATGAATATGAATTGAAGACTGTAATATTCAATCTTTACTAAAATGTAGCATCCATGCCACAGTCTAGAAACGCACAAAAAATTTTGTTCCATTTGGCACAAGATTAAATGTTTTGTTCTGGCCTGTATATATTTCCGAGCAAGGGGAAGCACTCTAGCTACAACAAACGACAATGTTCTTAGTTCAAGATAAACTTACACATTGCACACTTACAAACCGATATTTTTTTAGATCATTTGTCTTGTTAATAAACCGTGGTGGAATTACGAAGATGAAGAGAATAATATCATATGTGATTTATACCACTAGCTGCTCAGAATGACATTATTAATCTTGTTATTTTTTCGATCTATACTATTATTAGGTCAGAAGATCATCATATATATATGAAGCAGTGCAGGCTTGTGATACATGAGCTAAAGCTTGCTTCTAAATTACTAGCTTAATAACAGCCTAGCTGATGGTTTCACGACGGTCGACTTAGATCTTTTGCCATATCGATTCATATCATTCCATTGACTATCAGGTGGTGGGAATGTCTCTAATCACAGTATGTAAAACTTCGATGACAACAAGGTTTACAAGGGCGTGTGGTCTAGTGGTATGATTCTCGCTTTG
The DNA here is from genome assembly GCF_000026365.1 of Zygosaccharomyces rouxii. Taxonomy (NCBI): domain Eukaryota; kingdom Fungi; phylum Ascomycota; class Saccharomycetes; order Saccharomycetales; family Saccharomycetaceae; genus Zygosaccharomyces; species Zygosaccharomyces rouxii. Next base: position 67,688 of record NC_012991.1, on the reverse strand, counting down.
GGTGCGAGAGGCCCTGGGTTCAATTCCCAGTATGCCCCAAACCTTTATTTTTCTGGAAAACTTGTGAAGTACCGAATAAATTTTTTTGAATGAAGGCTTAGACACCTTGTCAATGAAAAATTAGTATGCCAGGTACCGAGAGAATTTCCTCTTCTCCTTTTCCTTTTTAAAAACTCCCAGAGATTACAATTAAAAATATGTCTTTTTAAGTATATTATTATACAGTGAACCTATCTATAGTTCAATCTATTTGTGTCTTGTAATCATAAAAAAATTGAAAAACAAAAAAACCGAAACGAAAATGATAAATAGTTTCTATCAATCCGCTTAGTCAACTTCTTCGACAGTTGGGCCTTCAGCTTCAGGAGCTGGAGGAGCACCACCAGCACCTGGGAAGCCACCTGGAGCAGCACCTTCTGGAGCACCACCAGCTTGGTATAATTTAGACATGATTGGGTTGGCAACTTCTTGCAATTCCTTCAATTTGTCATCGTATTCATCCTTAGCGGCAGTAGTGTTGCTGTCCAACCAAGCGATGGTTTCTTCAGCCTTCTTGCTAACGGTTTCCTTGTCAGCAGCTTCTAGCTTGTCACCGGCTTCGCTGACAGTGCTCTTCAAAGAGTAAGCAATAGATTCCAATTGGTTCTTGGATTGGATTCTGGAAGTTTCCTTTTCATCTTCTTCCTTGAATTTTTCAGCTTCAGCAACCATTCTTTCAATGTCTTCCTTAGACAATCTACCCTTATCGTTAGTGATGGTGATCTTGTTGGTCTTACCAGTACCCTTTTCAACAGCAGAAACGTTCAAGATACCGTTAGAGTCAACATCGAAAGTAACTTCGATTTGTGGAACACCTCTTGGTGCTGGTGGGATACCACTCAATTCGAACTTACCCAACAAGTTGTTGTCCTTTGTTCTTGCTCTTTCACCTTCGAACACTTGAATCAAGACACCTGGTTGGTTGTCAGAGTAAGTGGAGAAAGTTTCAGATTTCTTGGTTGGAATGGTAGAGTTTCTGGTGATCAACTTGGTCATAACACCACCAGCGGTTTCGATACCAAGAGACAATGGAGCAACATCCAATAGCAACAAGTCTTGAGTCTTGGAAGATTCGTCACCAGTCAAGATAGCAGCTTGGACAGCAGCACCGTAAGCAACGGCTTCATCTGGGTTGATAGACTTGTTTGGTTGCTTACCGTTGAAGAAGTCAGAAACAAGCTTTTGGATCTTTGGAATTCTGGTAGAACCACCGACAAGAACGATTTCGTGGACGGCAGATTTGTCCAATTTAGCGTCTCTCAAGACCTTTTCGACTGGATCTAGAGTAGATCTGAACAAGTCACCACACAACTCTTCGAATCTAGCTCTGGTTAGAGAAGTGTAGAAGTCAATACCTTCGAACAAGGAATCAATTTCAACGGAAGTTTGAGCAGAAGAAGACAAAGTTCTCTTTGCTCTTTCACAAGCAGTTCTTAATCTTCTCAAGGCTCTTTGGTTGGTAGTCAAGTCCTTCTTGTTCTTTCTCTTGAATTCGTTAGCCAAGTGGGTAACCAATCTGTTGTCGAAATCTTCACCACCCAAGTGAGTGTCACCAGCAGTGGATTTGACTTCGAAGATACCGTCTTCGATGGACAATAGGGAAACATCGAAAGTACCACCACCCAAGTCAAAGATCAAAACGTTTTCTTCTTGACCTCTCTTGTCTAGACCGTAAGCGATAGCAGCGGCAGTTGGTTCGTTGATGATACGTAGAACGTTCAAACCAGAAATGGTACCAGCATCCTTGGTGGCTTGTCTTTGAGAGTCGTTGAAGTAAGCTGGAACGGTAACGACGGCATCGGTGATACCAGAACCCAAGTAACCTTCAGCGGTGTCCTTCATCTTACCCAAAACCATAGAAGAAATTTGTTCTGGAGTGAATTTCTTGGTTTCACCCTTGTATTCAACTTGGATTTGTGGCTTACCGTCAACGTCGACGATTTGGAATGGGAAGTGCTTCATATCACCTTGGACTTCAGGATCAGCGAAGTTTCTACCGATCAAACGCTTAGCGTCGAAAACGGTGTTGCTTGGGTTCATAGCGGCTTGGTTCTTAGCAGCATCACCGATCAATCTTTCAGTGTCAGTGAAGGCAACGAAAGATGGAGTGGTTCTGTTACCTTGATCGTTGGCAATAATTTCCACACGGTCATTTTGGAAGTGTGCCACACATGAGTAGGTGGTACCCAAATCAATACCAACAGCTTTAGTCATTTTGTTAATTTATTGAATGTTAACAGTTATAGTCTTTAGTCTACTGAAGATCTATATGTCTTTAGATTTAAAACAAAGTAAGTTAGAAAGGATATCCTCGAACCCATAGCGTCAGTTTGCTTTCTTATATATCATTTATTGAGAGCTAATTCGTTCGTCGTCCAGTGGCTTCCTCGGAACTTTCTAGAAGTTCCTTTCTTATTGAACCGAAAACGTTGCTTTTTCATATTTTTTTTCTTCTTTTTCTCTCGCCTAGAAGATGGAAGAAGATGGAGGAAGATCCCAGAATGAAGGAAAAAAATGACATAATATAGATCATGTGATATCGGCGGCTAATGATCACTTGGACACATACCATTGTCGATAGCAGGATGAAGTGTGGGATAGAAAAGTGTTAAAAACTAGCTATATACCTTCGTAATTTACTGATAATGAGGTCTTGGTGCCTGTGTTGTTGGGCTTGGGTTTGCAGTTGTAGTGTCCTTCGATAGGCGATAACGAGAAACTTTTAACAAGAGAACTTCAAAACGGTGATACCATTGTTTAACCATAGGTGGCACTGATGAGTGACTAACAATACCATCCAATCTGACTCTCCATTGAGCAAATGAAGATTTAATGTACTTGGAATTTTCAAATCTGACCTTGAGGAAAAACGAGTAGGATAACCAAACGATCCATGATCTTCTACGGAATAACAGTGCTCTTAGAGTCAACCAAACCCATGTGAAGATTTCCACAGACCCCATCCAGTACATGGATCTTTCATTATACTGATGAATAAAATTGGAAATGGCACCAACACATTTACTTCCAGGGCTCATATCAAACACTTGTGGCAACAGAACGCTTTTACAGTAAATCAAAACGTGGAAAAGGGAAAAAACAGCATATGGGACTAGAGATAGTGCGAAACGTGGTGTAATAAACCAAACAAATGCCATTCCAAAGTATAGTAGATCATCGTTGAGTAAAAGCGCAGAGGGTGTTAAACTTCTATCCTGCAAAGAGCTTTGCTTCAAGTAGTAGTGTTGGTAAGTAATAATACCAAATGATTCTAGCACACCAGCATAAGCCACCCTGTAAATCTTGGGACAATAAGTTATGAAATAAAGAGTTGAAAAGACCAATGTTATGGCATGACCGCAAAACCAGGCAAATTGTAGAGTTTTGGTTAATTGGAAAAGCTTTTCGATCCTCGTTTGAGGTTTGATAGTCTGGTTAGGAACCGATGATGGAGCAGCAGACATCTTGAATTGTATGTGCCTGAATTTTTTTATTTAGGTTTCCTTTTGGTTTCCTAATTACGTTTAACTCACTCTTTTTTTCGTCTTTCCCTTTCCCTTGATCGACGCCCTCTTTTTATTCTACATGTAGAATATTCGATACAGAAAAAAAAAAAAAATTAAAGATGGCAGACTAAAATAAGATAAAATAAAACAACATAAAAAAATTAGAGATAATTTTACAAACTAGCTTATTTTAGTCTCTTTCTGTACTTTCATTCGATAATCCTTACTTACGTCTGCTACCCTTACTGGACTTTGTTTTCTTCTTCTTAACCATTTTGGATAAATCGTTAACTTTACCTTGTGATCCGCCTAATGCTTGCCTTAAAATTGCTTGTGCCATTAATTCGGGGACCAAAGACTTACCGGCCTTTGGCTTATCAAGCTTTAGAGATTCTTGATCCTCTTTTAACCTTTCTAAATGACTTTGATCGGCTTCCACATCCTTTGATCTGTTTTCATCGATACGTGAACGAATTAATTTCTCCAATTCTTGTAAATGTCTTTGACGTTGTTCCTTATTTAGCGAATCCTTATCATCAAAATCTGACCATCTTAATGCGTCGGTCAATTTCAGGTAGACGTCCACTAGTATTTCTCGTTCTTCTGGGGCTAAGGATTTATCGTAAAACTTTAATGATCCTTCATAGTCTCTTACAGCTTGTGTGAAATCCTCCAATTCCTGATCAATATCACCTAATAGATCGTACAGCTGTGCTAACTTTAACTGGGTATCCTTTGATAGAGCTTCAGAATCTTCTTTATCTTCACCGTGTGGTTCCATATACATTATTCTTGCTCTGTACAGCAACTCTAATCCGTTTTCAAACAAATTTCCCTGGAGGAAATCTTCAAAAGTGTCTCCTATGGACATGTCAGCTTCTTGTTCTTCTTCCTCATCTTCGTCCTGTTGCTTCGATTCATCCTGGCCATTTCCACCTTGTAAAATCGATTCTCCCCTTGCATCTACGTATGCACTTGCATTAGTTGCATCTTCAAAATTTTGCAAAGTGGATTCATCAATATCCTCCTCTTCATGATCAAACTGATAGAGTTTGGAATTTAGTTTTTGTTTCTTCTCGCCATCATCACCATTTTCCTCGCCATCCTCGTCATCCGCATCACTCTCATCCTCATCCTCATCGTTTTCACTGTCTTCTCCATCGTCAGCACCACCAAACACATCATTTCTCTTTAATCCTAACCTGTAAAGGCATCTTGCTAATAAAAGGTAAATTTCAGCATTTTGCGATTCTAAATCAAGGATACGTGCATAACATTTGGCAGCTTTTTCTGCATCATCACTTGCTGAATACTTAGCACCCTCTATGAGTAGCGTTTGGACTTCCTGTGTAGTGATGTCCTTATGAGTGGCGTTGCTCATTGTATATCTATTGCTTACTAAGTTCCCGTTAGTAGTCGATAATATGGAAAGATGAATTATCCAATCCTTCGGAAACCTTCAATCTTATTAGTGTCGATGATATGATGAAATCAGGAAATACAACACGTTTTGTTGGAAATTATTTGGTTAATCTCTTGCAGTTCCTCTACTCTAACCTTTGTTTGTAAGATACTCTTTTCAGTTTAAATTGATCAGCTCAAGTATGTCTTTAAACCACCCCTTCTTTCTTTCACAGCAGAAGCAGCAAATATAGGAAAAGTTACCAGAAAAAAAATTGAAATCCAACAATTAAATGCGTTACCAATATCAATGTATACCTTGTTGATACACAGAAACAACAATAATAATATATACACTTATTTGAAATAATAATCCAACATTTTAATTACGATACCTATCTCTTTGGATTAATCAACACCCGTACTTAGTGTGGTAGTACTCGTCATATTTACTTTTTCACTTTTAAAGAAAGGTGTCATGTGATACATAAGCACGTGTAATATATCGCTATGCACGGGTATTGTGATACACGTACATCAACGCGTATCATAATACCCGTGCAAAAAGATATATAAATATTACCCGGTCTTAATTGCACTCGCTTTAACACGAAAATATAAGAAAAAACACGCGTAAGAAGGAATGTGTTACCCTACTCAAAACTAATATTTTTTTTTTCTTTCTCTCCTTCCCTTCTTTCGTTCTTGTGGTTGAAGCATTCTCGCGTGCTACCCAGATCAAGCAGAAAACAAGATCGATCAAGTGAACGTGTCTAACTAAATACAGGGACTAACTTGAACTAACAAATCACAAAACGGAATAACCCCAAACAACCGAGGAATTTAATTCATTCATTCAATAAACCCATTCACTTACTTTGTTGGTAACATCCTTTAGACACTTTTATAAAATCCGTTTCGAAAAGAAAGAATCAATTGTTGAAAGAAAACATGTCGGTCAGAGAGGAAAGAGTTCCGATTAAGAAGGAAGAGTCCAGTTATAGTATGGGAGCAGGTATTCCAAATGCAGGTCCAACCGAGCAGGTTCCCGGTTCTCAAGCGAATGCTGCTGAATCTAATTTAGGTCGTGCTGAAAGTTCATCGCTATCTGAATCACAAACACCTGCAAACATGTATAGTGGGGGTATTGGTGCTGAATATCCAGCTACTGGTAATGATACACCTCAAGTTGGTCAAGTTCTACCTGAGCAACCTGAATTGAAGATCTTACGTAGGAAGATTCCAGGATTTGTTGGATTTGCAAATCTACCTAAACAGTGGCATAGAAAATCAATTCGTCGTGGATTTAATTTTAATTTGTTGGTAGTCAGTCAAAGGGGATTAGGTAAATCAACTTTGATAAATACTCTCTTCAACAAAGATCTAGATTCAATTAGTGGGAAGAGTCCTGCTAATAGTCAAGCATTAGCTGAAAAATTGGAAGGTGTCAATTTAGAAGATGGCGAACATGGGGAAAATGGTACTAATGGTGGTATTGGAAACAACGAAAGTAATAATAACGATTCCAGTGGATTACATGCTTCTGTAAAGATTAACGCTGCAACTACAACGATAGAGGAAAATGGTGTAAATTTAAGATTAACAGTTGTAGATACACCTGGATTTGGTGATGCCATCGATAATACTGATTCTTGGAAACCAATTGTCGATGAAATTAATTTACGTTTTGACCAATATTTGGATTCTGAAAATAAAATCAACAGATCTTTTGAGGATGATAACAGAATTCATGCTTGTTTGTATTTCATTGAACCAACAGCTCATTATTTGAAACCATTGGATATTGAATTCTGCAAACAAGTTCATGAAAAATGTAATCTAATTCCAATCATTGCCAAATCGGATATTCTCACCGAAGAAGAAATTACCGTCTTTAAACGTAGGATTAAAAAACAGTTAGACGAAGCTCACATTCAATTGTTCCAACCACCTCAATATGGATTTGATGATGAAGAAGCCATTCAAGCATCCCATGAATTATTTGATAACATGCCATATGCAGTTGTTGGTTCTACAGATGTTGTTGTCTCTAAAGATGGCCGTCAAGTAAGGGGCCGTTCCTACCCATGGGGGGTTATTGAAGTTGATAATTCTAAGCACTGTGACTTTGTCTATTTACGTGATTTGCTCATCAGCCAATATTTGGAAGAATTAAGGGAAAAAACTAGTAAAGTTCTTTACGAAAGGTACAGATCTGAAAAATTATCGAAATTGGGAATTAAACAAGATAATTCAGTCTTTAGAGAATTTGATCCTGATATGAGACAAAAGGAAGAAAAACAACTACATGAAGCTAAATTGGCTAAGTTAGAATCTGAAATGAAAACGGTTTTCCATCAAAAAGTGGCTGAAAAGGAAAAGAAATTACAAAAATCTGAAGCTGAATTATTCTCTAGGCACAAGGAGATGAAGGAAAAATTATCTAAACAATTGAAAGCTCTCGAAGAGAAAAAACGTCAACTGGAATCATCTGCTAACGCCCCTGCTCCACCATCTCCTGCACAACCAAAGAAAAAGGGTTTCTTGCGCTGACACGATTCATTCTTTATAACATTTTTTTTTTATGTCATACATATATCTGTGTCTATCCATAATAAACTTGAAAAAAAAAACAAACTTGAATTAAGGAAATTTCTGGTACTAATCACCAGTTAGTAGTTAATACTTTTTACCACTGGTATTTAAATTTTCAGTGCTATTCATGCTTGCATTCTTACTCGCACCTACAACTTGATCTACATAGAGCAACCTGAGTGCTAACTGCTGCCAGCACCTAAATCGAGAGACTGTCAGCTTTAAACGCTCAATTATTACTTAAAGGATCTTCTCGGCGATGACAGGACGAGTTCCGGTTCTGCCGAACGTTGAAAAAAAACAAAACATAAAGCATTTTGATCATGAGTACGATAAATATTCAAATTGAAAACATTCATTGTGAACAATGCGAATTGTTTCTTAATTCACTGTTATCACAGATTTTTAATTTGCCCCCAAATGCAAACGGTGTCAATGATCCCTCAAATCCAAGTTTACAAGACTCTTCTTTCACTCTGAGGCCACCTTCATCATCGATAATTTCGAAGATTAAATTCAATAAAATTGATGCAGCTGAATTTATAGTGGATCGAGATGCAGGATTATGTACAATTGGGTTTGCTCAGGAAGTTAATTCCATTCAATTGTGTCAAAAAATTAGAGAAGCTTTGGAAGATGCCGGATTTTTCGTTTTAGACATTTATGCATTAAAGGATTTAGAAAGCCTTAGAGCACCTGCTATTGGTAGAGCATCGCAATTGAGTATTAAATATTGGTTGGAAAAACTTTTACTTCATAGGAAAACTGATGCTCCCAGTAAGAAACTAAGAATTCATAAGGAACATTGTGAATACTGCCGTTCTCATGATGACAAGGAGCACTCACAAGAGGAAAATGATAATTCAGAAGTTGTGGCGTATGATATTACACTGGCAATAGAAGGTATGACTTGTGCTTCTTGTTCGAGTAGAATTGAGCAGGTAATTAGTGATCAATTGTCAGAAGGAGAAGATGTTGGTGTAGATCTTATGACTGGTATGGCCAAAGTAATACTCAAGGACAAAAAATCACTACAACCGATGATTGAATCCATTAGAGATTCCGGTTACGATGCAGAAATTATCGGAATTGTTAACGTAGCCAAAAATTCGAAATTTAAAATGGTCGCAGCCATTGGTGGTATAACTTGCGCAGCTTGTGCATCCACCATCAACCATGCTGTTCAAGACTTGCCATTCATTGACGAAGTTGCCATTAACGTTGTATCAAAGACAGGTATTTTCATACTGAACTCAAAGAGCAAGAATGAGTTAGATCAATTGAGAGAAACTATTGAAGATACAGGTTATGATTTTGAACCCATTGGTAATATAGAGCCTGTCAATTACGGCCCTTCAAAATCAATTCGTAGAAGTATCATGCTGCGTATTGATGGGATATACTGTTCTCATTGTCCTGAAAGAGTTTACAATGCATTGAAGCAATTCAAAGGATCTGAAATTGTTATCGATAAACCAATGTCACTGAATGACCCTATCGTTAAATTCACTTATACCCCAAATGTGGGACAAGGAATTACAATTAGATCAATCGTCAACGCTATAATGAAAGAGGTGTCAGTTAATCCTGATAACAATTTCAAAATTAGTATCGTGGAAGAACTGACTTTGGAAGAGCACTTGAAGATAATGGCTAAAAAAAATACTAGACAAATCCTGATTAAATTGGCCATAACTACGGCGGTTACTATCCCAACATTTGTGTTTGGGGTTGTGGGTATGTCATTGTTAAAGAAAAGTAATGGTTTCAGAAGATGGCTAGAGGAGCCTCTGTGGCGTGGTAATGTTGCAAAAATTGTTTGGATCCTATTCATATTGAGCACACCTGTTTATTTCTTTATTGATGATATTTTCCACAGGAAAGCCATCAAAGAAGTTAGGGCACTATGGTTACAGAAGAATAATTGGCAGAGAAGAATCTTCAAATTTGGTAGTATGAACCTGTTGATGTCATTAGGTACTTCTGTGGCATATTTTGCCAGTATCATTCTGTTGGCATTAAGTGCTTCTAAAAAATCGCATACCGACAAAATGCCTGATACAACCACGTATTTTGACTCAGTGGTTTTTTTAAGTTTCTTTCTACTCATCGGTAGACTTTTGGAGGGGTTTTCCAAAAGTAAGAGTGCTGCTGCTATCACTAACCTTAGCTCCATGAAACAGCATTCTGCTAAATTGCTCGAAAACTACAAGTCTGACATGTCTACTGAAAGAACAGTTGATGTGAAATACTTAGAAGTAGGGGACTACATTAAGATAAGTTCTGGTGAATCACCACCAGCAGATTGTATCATAGTTCAAGGTGAAACACAATTTGATGAAAGTGCATTGACTGGAGAATCAATACCTGTTACCCACTACCCTGGTGAACAAATATTCACAGGTACCGTAAACATTGGTAGAGGTACCGTGGTAGCCAAATTGATTGCACCAGAAGGTGATTCATTATTGGACAAAATCATTGGCACCGTGAGAGATGGTCAATTAAAAAGAGCTCCTGTGGAAAAATTAGCAGATGCGCTGACGGGGTATTTTGTTCCTATCATAACTTTCCTTGCAGTCATGACTTGGATAATATGGTTGAGTTTAGGTTACTCACACAGATTACCCCGTAGTTATCTCGATAAAGACGTCGGAGGTTGGGCAGTATGGTCACTGGAATTTGCAATCTCAGTTTTCGTCGTCGCATGTCCCTGTGGTTTAGGGTTGGCTGCCCCCACTGCTCTTTTTGTCGGTTCTGGATTAGCCGCCAAGTATGGTATATTGGTTAAAGGTGGTGGTGCTGCATTTCAAGAAGGGTCCCAAATTTCTGTCGTTTGTTTCGATAAGACTGGTACCTTAACCAAAGGTGGTGCTCCCAAGATAAGTGATTACGCTATCATTAGTAACCCCAAAATGAGAGCCGTCACTGCTCATTTGGTCAGAGATTTAGAAGCTAATTCCAAACATCCACTAGCACTTGGTGTAACCAATTTCATATCAGAAAATTTTGCACCAGAAGGTAAGACTAGGGTCCCAGAAACCGAAGAAGTAGCAGGTAAAGGAATGAAAGGTAGGGTTGATCTGACGACAGAAAATAATGACATTTGGAATGAATTGAGTCCAGAGGGTATAATTCTCGGTAACGAAAGGTTTATGTCTTCCAACGGAGTAAGTTTAACCAGTCATCATTTACAACTTCTTCATGATTGGAAAGTGGAAGGTAAAAGTGTAATAATAGTAGCCATTGAAAGCCCCAAGTTTTTCCAAAAGCCTGGTTATTTCCCGGTTATGCTATTGGCCGCTAGAGATGAAATAAGACCAGAATCTTCAAGCGTTATAAAAGGATTACAAGAAATGGGTATTGAATGTTGGATGATTTCTGGTGACAACGAACTAACTGCCAGATCTATCGCCAAAGACCTCGGAATAGACCAAGTAGTGGCAGAAGTTTTGCCGCAGGAGAAGGCAGACAAAGTAGAATGGATCCAACAGACTTATAGACGCAAGAACGGTAAACCTGCTGTGGTAGCAATGGTAGGTGATGGTATTAACGACACACCTGCTATGGCAAAGGCCGATGTAGGTATTGCACTAGCGTCTGGTTCCGATTTAGCAATGATTTCATGTGATTTCGTCCTACTCTCATCCACCTACACTTTAAAGTCACTATTGATTTTATTTCAACTCTCGAAAAAAGTTTTCCGAAGGGTACGTTTCAATTTCGCATGGGCCATATGCTATAACGTTATAACTGTTCCCATCGCTGCAGGCGTAATATACCCTCACAAACATGCAAGACTATCACCAGTATGGGCAAGTGCCGCTATGGCATTTTCATCAGTTTCTGTGCTCTTGAGCAGTTTGGCATTAAGATTCTACAAGCCCAAGGAGGTGTCATTAACAGAAGATACTGTTTTACCATCAGTCTCCCAAGAACACAAATTCAATTGAATGCTCGTCTCATCGCTACGCGTAAACTTTCCGTGGAACAATTTTACGCGTTTACGCGTCGACTTTTTTAAATATGACATGTAAATGAAAAAAAAAAAAAAAAAAAAAAAAAAAAAAAAAAAAAAAAAAAAAAAAGATCGGTTCGTGTTTTGTTGCGAAACATGAAGAGATGAACCTTCATTCACTTTTTAAAAAGAAGTGAAGGACGTTCCACAAATCTAGCCAGTCCTCTCTTTCAAAGGTGCCTCCATTAAGGACCGTTCAGTTCAGGTTTTGATAGAAGTTTTTAGTTTAAACTTTCCTCTAATTTATTTTGGCCTCTATTTAAATAGGGAAGAAATTATCATACAAGTATTGAGTAGGTTCCAAGATGATGGATAGTGGGACTGAAGTCTCCACGGCACACCATCGAGAAATTCATAGCTATTACTTGGCCTTACAGAAATATTTTAACAATGCTGAGACCAAACACGATAGATCCAATTCACCAAGAGCTCAAAAGGCAAGAGCTAAACTGCTTAAACTATCGGCATCTCAATTTTATGAGTTAAGTACAGATGTGTATGACGAATTGCAGAGAAGGATTAGCGATGATCAATCACAACCAGAATATCTGCTGCCCAAAGCCACTTTCCACATGAAAAGAAATCAAGCCAGACAGAAATTAGCTAACCTTTCACATACTAGATTTAACGATTTAGTTGACGATATTCTTTTCGAGATCACCAGACGAGGTTATAACACGCCACCAGATCCTGAAGTGGATGAAAACACAAATAGTAAATCGACAGTGGCGGCGGGATCTTCAACGCCTAATAGTAAGAAGACTAATATGAGCCATTTCAAGAATGATCCAAATATATCTGTTGGATCTGATGGATCTAACTCACAAGTACCTCCCACTGCGACTATTCAAACTTCAAAGGTTATCCCGCAAAAGGCCTCTATAGACTGGTCATCTGATGAAGAACAAGATACGAAGAAAAGTGACAAGAATACCAACAATATTAATACTAATACTCCTAAAACTAATAATCATACTCAGGGATCGAGGGATCTGGGATCTAATGAAGCGGCTCCACCATCCAACATAAACGCGCTACAACAACCCAATACCACACCTATTCTACATCCTACTGATAGTTATCACCACTACGGAGATGTGATTGATTCTCCGGCACTAACCGAGACTGGCAATAACCATGGAGGTGATGAGACTTTGACTGTCAATCCTCCCAAAAATAGAAATTCGAGTACTTTCGATTTTGAAGGTGTTTCCAAGGATGTGTCAAATGAGCCTAGATCTGTACAATCGTTAGGTGAATCTCAAAATAAAGTTAAACTTGATCAGTTGCATAGTGAAGTAGAGGCATTAAAAAAAGAAAATGCTAGTTTGAGGCAATCAAGAAGCTCAGGTGGAACCAGTTCAAGCGAAAACTTTGAGAAAGACTTCAGGTCGTTAAGTGCAGAAGTCGAATCACTCACAGTGGAAAATGAAAAGCTGAGGGCGAAGGTTTCAGAACTCGAAGCTAGGGCTAGAAATCCACAGCCTCAAAATAAATCTTCTTTGCCATTGTCGTCGGATAACGATAAAAATGAGTTAGAAAAACTCGCCTTGGATAGAGAATCTGTTACAAGGTATGCCGCTCAAGATGGATCTATCCCATTTGAATCTGTTCAAGAATTCCACCAATACATTCAAAAATTGTTTACCGATTTGCAAACTGATGTGGATGATATCGGTCATACACTATTTGAAGATCTAGCACGTCTTTCAAATACCGTGGCTCAACTCTTCGTTCTTGTGGACGTCCCAGATTATAAAGAAGAAGTAATTCTTCTCAAAGCGTCTTTGTCCCATACTATCACTTCTATCAGGTATTTTTCAGTTTACGGAGCACTACTACCACGAATAACGGTACAGGCAGCGATATCAGAATTAGCGTTTGCCTTTTGCAATTTGGTAAGATCCTGTAAGATAAAAGGTGATGGGCGCGGGGGTGCAGCTCTAGGTCGCAGTAAAATTGCATTAAATGGTGATAAATCTCCCATAGATCCTCCGACCCCAAGTAATCATAATATGGCAAATTCTGAATTCAGAAGTCCCTTTGACCACCCAACTGTCATAACCAAGTTCGAGGACGATTTTGGAAAAGATGAAATGTCTCCCGTTAAGCCGCTGAAGATAACTCAGAAGGCGGGGATGAGTCCGAGTGCAAAGACACCGTCTTCTGCAAGGAAGCAGTCTAGTGGATTTCCATTCGGACCTATGGTTGATACACGATCACCAGCATCTCGTGGGAAGGGATCCTCAGCCGGCCTTGCATTCGAAAAGACAAGAAAGTTGAATGAAGCATCTCCCACTTCATCTCAATCAAGCAGTATAGACCCAGGATTGCTGGCCGCAAGAGTCAAAGATTCTACTCACGATAAAGGTTTTTCCAAGAAAAGTAATGGATGGTTCACAGATTCCCACGACAGAAACGATCCAAGTAGGACGTTTAACGGTAATACTACTCCAGAAAAATCAACAGCTACGAGTAGGGCAACGACTGCAGAAGGAACAACCACATTATCTACTCCATTGAGCACTGCTTCTCCTTCTGATGACCATCAAAGGAAACTAGGAGAAAATTCCCTGAAGGAGACTAACTCCAAACCTCAGGAAAATAAAGGTTTGGACATCCAAGGTAATAGGAGTCAAGATGATAATGATTCTATGAAGCCCAGAGATATACTGAATAAGAAGGATAACAATGAAAGTGCTGTTGACTCGATGAAGAAAAACAATGCTCCTAGCGCTGTCAATGACCCTTACCGTGGTGATGACTCAATGTCATCCAGAGATCTGCCCGACGTGAAGAATAAAACTCTCGATATCAGTGACTCTGTAGAATCTAAAGACATATCTAATTTGGGGAATAAAAATCGCAATGCTAGTGGTGATTCAGTGAAAAACAAGGACTCTTATGATTCAATAAATCCTTTTCGCAATAAGGACCTAGAAACTGATGAGGAACAAGGATTCATCTCTAAACCAACGCCCGACAATACACCTAAAGAACTTTTGAACCCCAAAGATTCGAAGAACACTGATACTCCACAATTTTCGACAGGAAACATAGAATCGACATCACCAGAAGAAATCAGAAGAACACCAGAGGCCATCAAGGATGCCATATCCAGACTTGAAGGAAACTCAACCCCAGACTCTCAGGAGAGAACTGAACCTGAAGCTCATAAGAACGCAGCTAAATCTGAGCGCGTACAAGAAAAGACTGAATCTAAGAATATCCAGGAAGAGAGTGAACCAAAGGAACAAGAACAAGAACAACAACCACAATTACAAGAGGAGAAACCAAGAAAAAATTCTGGTAAAAGCTTCACAGAGAAACTAAGGACCTTTGCCACACATGCAGGCATCGGGTTAAAAGTTGACAAAGAACAAAAAGATAAACAAGCAGCAGCGACCCAACCCAAAGGTCACGAGTCTAGTGACGGTAGTTCCGATGACAGAAAGAGAGATATTACAGTGACTGATCATGATAAGAATGCCAATCTTCCCGAAACAGGATCCAGTACCCCCATAAGTAAAATAGCTGCCACTGGTTTCAATAAGGAATCAACCCCATCATCAGCTAGTCCTAAGGAAAATGATTCTTCAAATGGGCCACGCAAGGAGTACAATGGTAGTGAAAAAACTAGTCCGTCTTTCAATAAGGATTCTGATGATAACTCAAATGTAGCTTCTTCTTCAACAACCCAGAACAAAGGTTTAGAAGCTGCTTATAGGGAGAATAAGAAACCAACACCACTAGAAAAATCACTTGAAAAAAGCAGCGAAAACTCTGATGACTCCAACCCTAACTTCAATGGCGTTAACTCAAGGGACGCAAATTCCAATTCTCCCCCACATGCCAACAATTATGAGAAGGATAGAGAGTCTGGTGCCGCACCAGCACCAGTTGGCTCTACATCTTCCCGCGATGATAAAAGCATGGAAGTCGGTAGCAGCTCAAAAGATGAACCTTTTGGTAAAAGTGCTGCTGGCACCATGATTGGTGATGGCTTAAGAGATGCCCCTTTTAATGAAAATGCTCCTGATGTCATGAAAGGTGGTATTCCTCAAAATAATAATGCCACTCCATTTGTCACATTAAATGATGGTAACGGAGAAACGGACATCACACCTAGAGGTGGATCAGGGTCTCTTGAAAATAGCTCGGTCGGTCAAGACAAAGAAGTTCCTTCGAAATTACCAAATTTCTATTTCAGCAACATTCCACAACCTCCAACGAATTCGAACTTGACTGACAAACTCAAGAAGACATTTGCCGACATCCCAAGTGAGGATGAAAATGAAGAAGGAAGTGATTTTAACAATAGCCCTTATATGAGTGATGATGGTTCTGTTTTCCGCGCTTTCAAACAATCTTTGAAGGAGGAAAATGGTGCTAGCCGCGGCTCCCCATTGATTCAGCAGGAAAACTTCCACGGTAGTAATTCTGAGGCTAGAGAGAAGCCAGCTGGCCTTGGTCTTTCGGAAAAAACCGATCTGAAACTTAACAACAGACCTTTTGGTATCCCTTCGGGATCAAATCAGAGTTCGAATTTTAGCGTTCCTGAACAAATGAGGGACAGAGGCCACAACCAAGACAAACAGCGCCAACCAGCTTCATACGATGCTTCTTCTCAGAATCATCCAAAAGAAGAGTTTTCGAGAAAGGTGCAAGACGGAGCTCCACCTCACAAGGAGGGAGACCAAGATATTTCGCATAATAGCAGAGATACCCGGGGAAATAAATCTGATTTGACAGGTTTTGAGGATGTCGATGATTCAATGACCAATCCGGGAGAATACTTCAAAGATCACAACGAGGCAAGCACTGGCCAAGGCAAAAGCTCATCTGCTTCAAGTAAGAACACCCCGAAACCAGATCATGATTCATTTCCTTTAGGGAATAATGTGAAAGATGATAAGTATAAAGAAACGCATAGACCTTGGGACAGCACTGATGAAGAAGATGACTATGATGCTGATTCCTTCAAAGACGCATTTACGGAAAATGGATTTGATCGTTTGGAGCAAAACTCTAATAATTCTAAGAGTAAACCAGAAGAAAAAGACATCAACAATTCCAAGGGTATAGAAAACCGTAACAATGACTACTCTCATTCAAAGGATGATAGCAGGTCTCTTTCTGAAAATACTTACAACAAAAGCAAGGGACGTGGTGCGAGCGATTTATCTGTCCTTCCTGGTACCGCTGAGGAAACCAATCAACAGCATCTAACGTCTATCGATGAGCCTTCAGATGATTTAAACGCTGGTCCATCATTTTCCGAAGAAAAAGATGTTACAGATGCATCAGCTCCCAAGTCAGCTCGTTCTGTAGCGCCTCAATTCCAACCTGTGAAGCTATTCTCATCTAACAGTCAAACGCATGATCCTTCTAATGGCAAGGCTGAATTCTCTAAAAATGATGATGTAACTAAAAGTCCTAACGTTCCCAAGACTCCTGTAATGAGAAGTTCCGTTTTCAGGCCTCAGGTTGTAAAAACGCCTTCCGGTAAGACGCCCTCGTTAAATAGTCCCGTTGGTAGAAGTCCAGGAACTAGAAGTTTAGCAAGTACCAGGACTGATGATGGTGATTATATTTTTGATGTTGATGCTTTCGATATTGAGAATCCAGATAACACACTGTCCGAACTTTTGTTATATTTGGAACATCAATCGTTACAAGTAATTGCAACGATCCAATCTTTATTGACATCTATCAAAGAGCCACATGCTACCAAAGGTAATTTGAGAAAAGAATCCAATGCCATTAGCCAAGTAATTAGACAGATGGTTGATGCTACGAGTATTTCTATGAATCAAAGCCGTAATGCAAGTTTGAAAGAGCACGGATCATGGGTTGTGAAAAGTTTAGAAGACTGCTATTTGAGAATGACTACACTGTGTCAATTAAATCGTAGTGGCGGATTTAATGATAACCCTGAAGATGAAAATTACGCAAACAAACATTTCAAACAAAGATTAGCAGGTATCGCTTTCGACATCGCCAAGTGTACAAAGGAATTGGTAAAAACGGTGGAGGAAGCATCCCTCAAGGAAGAAATCGAGTTCCTAAACTCTCGTTTGAACTAACTGTATTATAACAAGACTTTCTGTTTTCTTCAATTGTATATCACTTTACCTCTTGTATTGTAAATACTATACCCGCATATATTTTGGTTATAAATAATTTGATCTTACTTTGTATAAGGACCTCTTTATCCTTTTTAATTTGTTTCCATCAGCCAATTTCTGTCAGTGACTTGACGGCACATTAGATTGTTGTCTATTTAACCTATTTACAGACATTAAATTACATGTATGATAAATGAATGAGAAGATGAGATGGTGAATCATGATTTAGCTGATAACACTTGAGATTGTTGGTTAGCAATTTTAACGAGATTGACATCATTTTCCCCATTCAAAAGTACTTGTTGAACGAAATTTGCAGCTTTCTCAGGACCATTACTGATTAATATTGCTCCTACAAGAGCATTCAATGCACTAGTGAAAACCGTGTTTTCACCATTATAACGACCATCCTTTGTAGCATCTCTCATTTTCCAAAAAATTAAAGAATCTAATTGTTTTTCCTTGATATATTGTGCTGTAGAAATTTTGGAAATGATTAACTTGGCTACAGCGGTTCCCAAATTTGTGAAATTAAGTCCATTTAATGGTTGTTGGACGTTATCTGAAGGTACTGGTGATAATTGATCCTTGTGCCTTAGTGAATGAATAGCGGCCTGATATTTAAGGAATTGAGATCCTAACACGTTCAACTTTTCATTATATGGTTTAGAGCCATGTGCGAATGACTTATGGGTAAAACATTGTAAAACTAGTCCCTCAGGAAGATCAATTCCACATCTTTCGAACTGTAAAGCATTTTGGACCTTTGACTTATATTCCGAGAGTTTAACATCCGTATATGAGATTCCATTGGGGCTCTTTAAGTAACTAACAGGATCTCTTTTCAACCCACGTACACGAGGTCCTGAATGTAGATAGGTAATGAGACGTACACCTTGTTGGTGATGACAACAGGATCTGAGCAAATTCTGGCTCAAATTTATAACTACCATAAGAGAAGGAAATTGAAGATATCGAGCCCGTACGTCCCCTTCTACCAAATCTTTGAATAGTTCTCAATGTCTATCTATTTTATTCGATGTATATGCCTATTGATGCTTCAATTTTTTTTCACAGTCGTAGCTAGTGATATACATATTAAGTGCTAACAAAGGCATAGGTATACTTGCAAATAAACCCCATATAAGAAGGTGACACCCAACTAGGAGTCTATGAGGACCTATAAGAAAGGAACTGTAGTATCTAATTTATGATATGCATGGCATTAATAAAGTCACGTGAGCAAGCGGCGCTTCACAAAACACGTGACTGCTTTAATTGTCTTCTGCCACAACTCTTTTTCTTTTTCAAGCTCAAGTCTTCAAACCTATTCGAGCAGCTTCAAATGTTCATACATGGCACGCTTAATGCTAATTGAGGTTTCAAAATGAAACATTTACAAATAGGACTGTAATATTAGCATATTCGTATAGAGTGACCTGCGTAACACTAGTAATAGAGTGTTTTGCAAAGTACTATCCAAAACCGCGCCTAACTCATCGGTGTTTCTTCTGTTAAGATTTACCTCATTAAAAAAATTAGATACCGACACATGTGCATGTCTCATTGAAGCCGATCAGTTGCAATCGTATCCTAAACTCGATATTTTCGGTTCATGGGTGCGGCTCATTATGAGGTGCATGGGCGTATAAAGGGTTCTTAAATAAGGGAAAATCTAAAAATGATAAGGAGCCTAATGGGTTGTTAGTATATAAAGACTTACCGTTTACCATAAATTCTCTGTTCCATATTGTTAGACTTGATTTGATCTTAATGATGATAGTGAATAGAAAGTGTAACCAGTAAAAGTCTTTTTGAGAGTCGAAATCAGAATACGTTAGTAAGGTGTTTTTTACTTTTTTTAGTGCCCTTCTGTTTTAGTTTGATCTGATTAGATTTAGTTTTATAACGTTATCTTTTAAGAGAGTTAAGACGTTAGAAATACATTGAGAAGAACCACTACTTTTTTGACAGTTCTTCATATATTATTAAAAGAACAAAAATTCTATTAATTGTGTTTTCACAGATCTCAAGTAGAAGTAAGTTTATAATTTAATAACGTGCCCCCACACCATAAGGAACCCTGATAACACTAAATCAATTTAAGCTCATTTAGAAGAAGAGGAGCACAACAAAATAGTATAATGACCGGAGGTGATAATAGCTGGAATCTGATCAAATTGCAAGAAGGTCAAAAGGTATCTTCAAAATCTTTGACTATTGATTTTCTCTCTGAGGAGTCTCATGTGGATGATGATATTCTATCCAATACTAGTAGTAGTGATGAACTAGCAGAATTTTCATTTAGAAGTGCGAATGAAGACTACCAAGCTGGTATAGGATCGATCTCTGATTCGTTAGCCACTTTGACGGGGCCCAAGGGTGTTGGTGAAAAAAGAGACAGTAGTTGGAAGATAAAGACGTGGCAGATTATAGTCTTAACATCGTTGGTATCAGTATCCTTTTCATTAGTTGTCCAAAAGTTTTGGAATCTTTGGATGTTTTCTGATTTTCCAAGAGATGTTACTGCATTGACAAATAGTGGTATCTCCTCTGGTGAAGCTGCAGTACTTTATTCAGATTTCAACTTTTGGAGCACCCCATCACAAACGCAGGATCAAAGTTTGACCAGTACTCAATCTGGTCCTCAATGGAAACCGTCGGGTAAATTTTATGTGGATTTTGATAATAGAATTGCATATCCGATGCCAGATGAAGACGTAGTTGGTTGGAAAAGATTTAAGGCTGATTCTATGATTCTTTGGTACACTTCCAAATCGAAGGTTAAATCGTTGCTGCGGAATGATACTATTAAATCATTACAGGATTCTTGTCGTGAGTTATTGGCGCTGGTCGCCGATGAAGCCGCATGGATCAGAGGTAGATTTTCCATCGCTAGTGATAAGGCTCTACAATCAACATCATCAATTTGGCAATCATGCAGAGATCGTACTGATAAATCTGTAAAACTTTTCCATCAATGGCTATCATCACAATCAAAATTTTTACCTAAATGGAAACAGCTAGGACCCAGACTTCATAACACTTTTGAAGGGTTGCATAACTACAATCACAAACTGCACAAGAAGGCCTGGATGTGGCATCGAAGGACTTACAAGGTATTGGAGGGCATTCATCGTAGGCATTAGGCATTTTCATTTTGTTTTGTTTTCTCTTTATGTTAGGTTGTTTTTTGTTATCATAATGTTAGGAAACTGGGAACGGATAGGTTAAGGAAATAGGAATTACACTTGGGAAGGATCTAGTATGCATAGGCTCTAGGAGTCCGGGAGGTTTTCGCTTTTGTTTTTGGTATTTGTTTTTATTTTAACCTTTTTTTATTTTGAGTTGATTTGGTTTTTTACTTTGAATTACTTTGATTTCATTTGATGTGGTTTGTATCTATGTATCCGAGGCCACTGGAGATGGATGGCTGAAATCTTATTGATACTGTATTAACTTGCCAAGAAAAGGTAGTGCGAAGCACGAAGGCGTGGTAAATCTTGTTTACAATTCAATGTTTTTTTTAACATGCGGCTCGAAGTTCCTGGAACTTCGCGATGAGCTTTAGATGAACAATAGAATGTTGTACAATAGTGATAAGATAGTAGTGGGTGCATATGAAGGCTTACATGATTGCAAAAAATATTAAAGAAATGCTGCGAGTTTTTGGATTTTTCTGTGAGAGTTATTGTCGTTTTATACTGCCAAAATGAGACTAAAGATGTTCGCTTCCAAAAAGGAAGTTGATTCGAAATATTTAGAAGGAAAAGATTGAATTCATTGCATTTTGTTCTTTTCAATATCGCCAGTATGCTAGGATGAAACTAGAAATCTGATTAAGTTTCTGAATCTTCATCTCCAGTAGGAAAAATGGGTGAAATTGATTGTTAACCTCGTTCAAGTTACCAATCAACTTATTGCTAGGGTCCGATAAGATTTAGGCCTTCATGGTAGACGTATTACCACGATCTACAAAATAATTTTATTTCTAATCATTGCTTAAATCATAACCCGCCTGTTATGCAATCACATGCCCCAAGAAATCTGGTCTTATAACGTAGAGATTTACCCTATGTCGATATCAATTCCAAGATTTAGCATAGCATTCAACGATTAATCATTCAGAAAAAAGTTAGAGCTTTAGAGGATAATATGGGTGAGGTAAGAAGATCATTGTTTCATGAGTATATTTTCTTTTGAGTAGAATATCCGATAAGGACGAGAGAAATCATTTTAAGAAATTATTGACAAGAAATGGAATCATTTTGGTTGATCGGCGGTCTGGTTAGAATATGGACAAGGTTACGTTGTTTCCTCAAGATTTATTTGGTCAGATAATAACCCAAGGAAGTATCTTGAAGTATCGCTAATGAGAGCACAAGCTTTTGGTAAAGCTTGGAATGCAGTCAAGGGTCAACGGATCTCATATGTGGATATTAAGGCTCAGGAGGGTTTAGGTACCGCCACTTTCAATTTAGGCACAGGGTTGGATCTGAAGGATTGCCACGAGATTAAAAATCATGAAACTCATGATGCTTGCATTGTACCGAAATTAATATTCTGAGTTCCAATTCTATTGTATTTTGGGAGGCTACTGGTCAAGATCCACACACACAAAAATGTGAAGATTATAATACAAGGATTATTCATTTGGACGGCGTTTTGAATTTTATCATAGAGCTTCAAAAAAAAAACCGCTGAGGATAGATTTGAAATTAACGAGGTCTGATTCTATCATCGTTGAAACTTTAAAATGCGCTGTAATTTTCAGTAAAATTACTGTGAAAAATAGCCTCTAGCTCGTCCTGTAGAGGACAAGTAACATTAAATAATGAATAAAATATCACAATAAGACAAATAATCATAATCATCAAACCTATGCTTACCAAACTGAGCTATTTACACATTAATGCTGAAGTATAAGGGGAAACCTGCCCTCCATTACATACTTCTCTACCTTTACCGTTCCTTATTGTCTGCTTTATGACAATACAATATATATAACCTCATCATACAAATAATAATAAGAATAATAATAAAAAGAGAAAAAAAAGAAAAAATAACACAATCAGTATTGTAATTCACCAAAACTGGTAATCCCTTCATCCAAAATACCCAAATTAAACCATTTATGATCCAAAGCCTCCTTTGCAGTAATTCTCTTAGTTGGATCGAATTCAAACATTTTTCTGCAAAGGTCAATAAACCAGTACCAAAACAAAAATGTTTCTTTATTCAAATCACCCGCTGTTGTTCCCGTCGTTCTCCTCTCAGTCAAAATTCTTGATTTAATCAATGCCCAATTCTTCTCCGGTGATAAATTCCAATCAATACTTAACCAATCCCCATAATCTGCTTTAAGTTTATTCGAAATTAAGAAATCAAGCCTATCACAATTATCCATAACTCTTCTTATTGATCTATCCTTTGTCAAGTAATCGCCTCGTTTATTCTTTTCAGGCCATTGTAATGCAAATGTCTTTTTGTCAAAATGTTTTACCACGGTGGCATTCAAATCTGCAGGAGCGTTACCCAAATTATGAGATGCCTTGTAAAACATTTTACCAACAATCTTTGGTGGAAAAGGCTCTCCATTAACACGTTGCATCATTGCCATATGTTCTAAATTTTCATGGGTTGGGTATAACGATTCGCCAGTAACTAATTCAACAAGAACACATGCAATAGACCAAATATCGCAGGGGAAAGACCAACCTAATCCCAAAACAATCTCAGGGGCTCTATAGTGACGTGTTGATATTACTGGCGGATGGTATTCTCTATGGAAAACAGCACTGCCGAAATCAATAACCTTAATCTCTGGATTTGTTAAAAGTTTACGCTTACCACCACTAGCATCTCTTCTTCTTGAACTTAAAGATCTAACCACAGAAGGCGGAAGATCTTTCTCCACATAACTCTCATCACAAAGAACCACATTTTCGGGTTTTAAATCTGTGTGAATAATGCCCAAATCGTGTAAGAAACATACCGACCGTATTAGTTGTTTTGCCATTGCCTGTACCTGAGATCCTGGAAATCTCGCAACACCATTACTACACATGAAGTCATAAACTGATCTGCCCAGCAAATCAGTAACAATACAAACGTGATTCCTGTATTCAAAACATTCCTGTAACATGAGACACTGGTATTGACCCGGGATATCGTTCTCTCTAATCGCTTGTAAAACTCTTAATTCAGTCTTTGCAGCCTCTCTGTACCTATCGATAGCTCTAATAACCTTAACCGCAACCAAATTTGTGTTCAATTTGAACGGATTGCTATTCATAATAAAATCACCGGAGTCTGTACATTTCAAAACTTTACCAAACGTACCTTGCCCTAGTAAACCTTTAACGACAAATCTGCCACCGCCAAAGACATCCTCTTGTCTATAGACGTAGTGTCCATCTTTATCAGTTTTGAAATTTTCACGTTTTCTGGTCTTTGGTTTCTTACCAACTAACCTTGCAGCTAACTTAGGAGCAGACAATCTATGTAATGTTCTTTTGTGAGGATTATTCCCTCCTTTTAAGGATGCGCCACTTGCAGTTGCACCTTCAACACCAATACCATTACCCTTGACAGAATTCGAAGATGAACTCTCTGAGGATTCACCTGAGATGGCAGCGGATTCCGCAGGTGATACACTGGAATAAAACCTTTCCGATAACGTTACATCATCAGGTGAGGTCGAATGAACCACACGCAGTGATAGTGCCCTGTTACCATCCAAAGTGCGTGAAGAAGAGCCAGTTAAATGCAATAATTCGTCATTATTCTGACCTCTAAACTCCTTGTGATTCCCATTTTGATACAATAATCTGGCATGAGGCAACTGTGGTAACGAAATAGTTCTTTGTTTCTTAAATTTTTTGGATGTCGTAGAGGTGTAGTGATTGTTACTGTCATAATTTGGATCACCTCCCGGTACTGTAGGCGATGCTAAATAGACAGGCTGCTCTTTTACGAAAATCACATCGTCATCCTCATCATCAGCAACATTTGAAGTGTCATTTTCGTTTTCGTCAATTGGTTGTTGTAAATTCTCATTATCAATAAATGGCTGTTGATCATACATCAGGCCATCTGACAGATTCCCATTTAAAATTGAATCCTGTTTCGCGAGCATTCCTTGCATCAATGATTCCATTTGAGTTGTACTATCAATATTACCAATGGCTGTATTATTATTATTATTAACACTTGTATTACGATTTCTCTTCCTCCCTATATGTGAAGACATAAAGGACCGCATAGGCTAGAGGGGTGAAGCAGGAAATCAGAATAGTGAGTAGAGAAGTTGATATGGACTGGAAAAAAAAAAACTACCACCTATATTCCTATCTCTTGCTTATAAACTAGCAGTCAGTTTGAGTTGATTGTGGTTGTTGGAGTCAGTTATATGATTGCTTGCTTGCTTACTACTATGTAATATTTAGAAAGAAGGGGGTGAGTCAACCTTCTAGACCTACGCCACGCCTGTTTTGCTCTAAAAATCGCAGTAAATTCAAGTGAGTGTGGTGGGTACATCCACTCCGATAAAATATACAATTTGTATGAGAGTTTGGCCGAGTGGTTTAAGGCGTCAGATTTAGGTTTACTACCTAAAAACCAAATTCTCTGATATCTTCGGATGCATGGGTTCGAATCCCATAGCTCTCATATTTTTTCAATCCAACGATTGTTGGGTAAATATTTTTTACCGTAGAAGGACCACGGTGTAATAAAGTTTGCAGCCACGTGTGATGTTGTACGAAGCATTTTTATTATGAGGTTTCTGGGTTTTACTTTGCTGATGAATCAAAAAATTAAATCTCCGCGACGGGGAATTGAACCCCGATCTGGCACGCGACAAGCGCCCATTCTAACCATTAAACTATCACGGAAAGGAAATTATTGATGAGCTATCGCGAAATTACATAACTTGTGATCATAAGAATTTAGTGATGTGACGATGATAGGATTACCACCTACACAAGAATGTATTTCTAAGCCTAATTTACTACATGGCAGAGAACATTCAAACATTCTTTGAATTGTTTAAACAGGGGAGAATGAACGTAGTATAGGTCTGAATACTTGTTGTATATCATATGAATTTGACGGATCTTTGATTCGGTCACTTTGATGTTTTGTTCATGAAAATTCGAATTCAGAAAGTCTGGGAACAAAACGTCATGTAACTACCGAATAGTCTTGACAAGCCCCGATGACATTTTGTAGGCTGCTAAATACATCTTATACATCCTATTTTGAACTTCACTATCCTATCATACATTTCACTCACTCCTTCTTTGCAGGTGAATCTTCTGGTAAACCTAAATTCTTCCAATCGTCCTTGTCCATTAAGTCATGATTCATTCGACATTTTAAATATTCTTTTGCAAGCAATCTGCAGTTTGGTGCATTTTCACCTTTAACCAATTTCAAGCATTCTACATATTCCTGCATTTGTCGACTACATTCACCCTCATGATCCAATGGGAAAGATCCACGTTCAGGCGGTGTTGGGGAAAGTGCCTTCATGGCACCTCCTGGATTACCGGACATCTTCTACAACTGCTTTCTGATTTCGTTTTATAAACTTCTTTCATCTCCTCCATCCGCATATTAATTAAAATGATTATTCTAGTTGAATTGCTAGGATCACTACACACGTTAGCTAGTACAATGGAAATGGGTACATACATATGCAATGCTAATAAGCTTATGGACGGGTTCTCTTTGGATCTCTTGGGAACAAACTTGCTCTTCTGATGTTCTTTAGATCTAAGAAGAACATCACAACACGTTCTAAACCAATACCACCACCAGCATGTGGTGCACATCCAGATTTGAAAGCATCACAGTAATCCTTTAGACCTACTTCTTCAGATGATAATCCGTGTGCCTTCATTCTTTCTAACAACAAATCGTAGTCATGTATACGTTGAGCACCTGACAAAATTTCTTCACCACGAACGAAGAAATCGTAAGAATTGGAATAACGTGGATCTTCTGGATCTGGCATGGCGTAAAATGGACGGACCTCTAGTGGGAATTTATCCAAGATGTAGAAATCGGTGTCGTATTTCTCTCTAACGATTTTACCCAAGTGTCTTTCATTTTCAGTGGATAAATCTTCGAAATCACCAATTTCTTTACCGTCAGCTCTCAATAGCGCAACAGCCTCTTTGTAAGCTAGACGAACCATCTTACCATCCTTTGGTAAACGGAATTCCTCTACTGGATATTGTTTACGGACCAATTCAATTTCCTTAGTGTAGCGTTTAGTCAACTCAGTAAAGATGAAAACAAATAGGTCACTCAATAGATCAACAACTTCATGATAGTGCTCTTCAAATGCCATTTCCAAATCAAGACCAGTAAATTCAGTCATATGACGGTGAGTGTTGGAGTTTTCAGCACGGAAAACTGGTCCAATTTCAAAAACACGTTCAAAATCAGCAATGATCAATTGTTGCTTGTGGAATTGTGGAGATTGAGCCAGGTATGCTTTACTTTTGAAATAACCAACTTCAAAGACACTAGCACCACCTTCACTGGCTGCACCTAACAACTTTGGTGTATGAATTTCAGTGAATTTACGGTTGGACAAAAATTCACGGAAAAGTGCACAGACACCGGCTTGGATACGGAAGATAGCTTGGTTAGTTAAAGTTCTCAAATCGATAACACGATTGTCCAAACGAGTATCCAAGTTAACCACTGGTAAACCGGCAGCTTCAGCTTCAGCTTCAGAACGAGAAGCATCTTCCAAAAGAATTGGCAATTCGGATGGAGTCTCGGAGATGATGTGAAGATCAGTAACATGGACTTCTAAATGTGAAACAGTAGCAGATTTAATTGGCTCAGCAACTTTATGAACGACACCGCGAACAAGGACGATAGATTCCAGATTCAATGAACCGGCCCATTTGACCATGTTCTTAGAGACGGATCCATCTGGATTTGCCTTAACTAATGCTTGAATCAATTCACTTTGTTGTCTCAATGTTAAAAATGCTAGAGTAGCACCTTGTTGACGAGTGTTGTGAACACGGGCTCTGAATAAAACATGACGTCCATCATCCTTCGATTCGTCCAATTCGTCAAATTTGATACGAGGTTCACCGGTTCTACTTTGAGATTGAATCAATGGCAATTTACCGTAATGTTCACTGGCAGTATCTTCAGAAGCTGCCTTACGTTCTCTTTCTTCTTTTTCTTGTTGCAATTGTTGAGCTCTTTCATCTTTCTTCTTTTGCTTCTCTTGTTCCTTTTGAAGCTTCTTCAAGGCTTTCTTTGAAAGTGGTTGTCCATCTTCACCTAGGATAACTGGTTCAGCATTTTCAGCTGGTTTAGTTTCAACTGGTTTAGTCTCTTCAGCCATCTTGAACGAATACTTGAATTGACCTTTTTTTGTTAATTGTATGTTGTCCAAGAGTTCAACCTTGCAATATCGGTTGGACTTCAAATTTTTTTCACTTCTAATGCGTTCGTTGAAAAATAAAAGTGACTAATTTTTTTTTTTCAAGAAAATACAAAAATATTCCAAAGAATTACTATTAGCCGCCAAGTATTTGCTCGAGATATCCACTTTTATCTTAGTGAATTGTATCACACGACAAATTTGCCGCTGACTGGATAAAACACTTCTTATACGTATTTTAATTTTTTGAAAATTGATTTTCTAAGATGCGTCACACTGACACTTGGTTATGCGATTGTATTTTCGTTGAAGAAAAAGGTCCAATAAGTCAAAACTATTCGAGTGCTACGAATATTATACAAGTTATGAGGATCAAATTTCGAACATTTAATTTGACCCATTCGAAGACCCATTGACAGACACACTGACAGAATGCGGATGACAATATTCCGTCGGCAATAGAAGAGCCTCGGTAACCTCAAACACTTTTTCTGTTTGAATATTCAAGAAACTGAAACTCATGCTATCTCAATAAATTGGATCATTGTTTTTCCCTTATCAAGATTGTTGATATTACTAAACATTCCATAATATATGGCATTCGCTTATATTCGGCGAACTTCCAAAATAAGATACAAAACGCTAGGTTTTGATCCAGGTATATAAAGAGGCTCCGATCGATCCCTAATATCCCATCAGGTATTTACTGACAGCATTGCTCAGATAATGGCAAAATAATGTTTGACACAGTTTATCATCCATCGAAATGGAATCATTAATGATAAACGCTCCATGAACTTCTAAGAATTATCGTGAACAATTGATAAGAACCGAATGCACAGAATATTTATATTTGAAGAGTGGTATGAATATAGGAAAGGGTGCAGACTGGGGTTGCGAATATTCTATTTATTACGATAGAAATATTCCACATTATTGCATAAAATGTAACCCTGTACGAAAGCGGTTCTTGACCCACAGTAACGCTAAGCATAGTTATATGCTTATTCATCAAAGCGATGAGAACTCTGTTAGGTTCTATTCCCATATCCGCTATCCTCCAAACATATAAAGCAGAACGAACCTGCCAACGAATCACCGTAGATCCTTTTCAAGTCTCTATCGCTACATTTCACCAATTTTCCTGGAGAACTCCGAACTGACTAACGGTGAAAAAAAAAAGCTGTCTAGAGAAGTTTATCCCGACTACTATTACTTACATTCAAAAAAAGAAGATCTTTACAAGTTTACAGAACCATATTTCCCGAGTCTCTGTAGACTTTGTCATAGCTGCATATTTATTTCCTTTCATTTAGTATATTATTGCATCGATGTCTGCTCCTGCACCAGTTCTAGCTCGAGAGAGGAACATTAGGAAAGGCCCAAATTTAAACATAGTTTTAACATGCCCAGAGTGTAAAGTCTATCCACCCAAGATCGTCGAAAGATTTAGTGAAGGTGATGTTGTATGTGCATTGTGTGGTTTAGTTCTATCCGATAGGTTGGTTGACACTCGTTCGGAATGGCGTACATTTTCCAACGATGATCAAAACGGTGATGATCCAAGTCGTGTTGGTGAAGCTTCAAATCCTTTATTAGATGGTAACTCTCTATCTACAAGAATCGGATCGGCCGAAGGCAGTGATGCTAGGACTACAAGAGATCTAAATAGAGCACAAGGTAAAAATGTCATGGATAAAAAGGACAACGAATTACAAGCTGTGTTTGCTAAGCTTACCATGTTATGCGATGCGGCAGAATTACCAAAGATCGTTAAGGATTGTGCTAAGGAAGCATATAAGTTATGTTATGACGAAAAGGCATTAAAGGGTAAGTCAACAGAATCTATTATGGCATCTGCGATTTTAATTGGATGTCGACGTGCTGAAGTCGCCAGAACTCTTCGAGAAATTCAATCGATTATTCATGTCAAGACCAAAGAATTTGGTAAATCCTTGGGGATCATGAAAGGAATTCTTAGAGAAAAATCCTCGGATGGTATCATTAAAATTGATACTAATAATATGAGTGGTGCCCAAAACTTGCCATATATCCCTCGTTTCTGTTCGCATTTGGGTCTACCGATGCAGGTCACTACTGCATCAGAATATACTGCTCGTAAATGTAAGGAAATCGAAGAAATTGCCGGTAAAAGTCCAATTACTATCGCTGTGGTTTCCATATATTTAAACATTTTACTGTTCAAATTACCAGTATCTGCAGCTAAAGTCGGTCAAATTTTACAAGTTACTGAAGGTACCATTAAATCTGGTTACAAAATTCTCTACGAATACAAGGAAAGGGTGGTGGATCCACAACTGATTAAAAACGGAGTTGTTTCTCTGGATAATCTGCCTAAAGTTGACAAGGACAAAAATACAAAAACTGAGAAGAAGCGGGAATGAGCTACAAGTTTAGGCTCAGATGCTTGAAAAGAAGACAATTACTTAGATACACAAGTCTTTATCTAATCTCATCTAACCTAATTTAATACCAATACTCACTCTAACTCGGTATTACAGCTGCTTATGGCGGCTAATAAGTATACTTGCATGTTCATACATTTATTTCTTGCTGGAGGGAAATCCCCGGACGCTCCGGACAGCCGGATCGTCATTATGTCGGACACGAATGATCAAGGGGCCTGAAAAAAAAAATTGAAAAATTGTACACATCCAATTAAGACTAAAAAATAAAGACTAAAGTGTAACTCACTTAGAAAAGGGAGAAAGTGCTATATAAACAAGCAATTAGCATCGAAGCCATTGACTGAAAGGGAACTAATAGCGTGGGAGACCTCATGCCTTATTCAGATCCAGCTATTAAGGATGAGCGAACACCCCTGAGGGCACCAGCGCTGCATTCAACAAAGTCTTCGACTTCGTTGGGACCTTCAGGTGGTGCAGGAAGTACCGGGGGTATGGGGACTACAGGATTGGGTTCAAACATTTCAGAAGAGTCTTATCCAATACAAGATGTTTCTCCATTAGATGTTGTTGTGGTGCTGTTTGATTTTCCACCGAAGAGAAGTTCAAGTTCAAAGAGTTTATTACCGCTTCTACAAGGTGATACGGTGTATGTGTTGGGCAAAACAGATAACGGTTGGTGGGATGGTATTGTAATTGATAGCTTAGGCCGTGTCAGCCGTGGATGGTTTCCTCGTAATTATGCTAGGTCATTACAACATTTTCCAGGACACCCCAGTAATGCGCAAGTGACTGCAGGTGGTGGTAGTAGTAGTGGCATGTTACAATCACAAACACAATCGCAGCCGATGCAGGGACCTAGCGGTAGAACTGCAGCAGCGGCAGCTTTGGGATCTCGCGTTAAAAAGGGGCCTACTACAGCTGTGGCCATGAGACAGAGTACTTCAAGTGGTAGTTCGAGACGGGATAGTTTGCCAGCGCAGGCGCAGGCTCAAACACAGGCCTCTCAAGCTCATGCTGCGCAGTCCCGTAGGCCTAGCGTCCCTGTTTCTGTAAGACCTCAAATTCAAAATCACACGCCTTCAAATTCGACGGCAGGTTCGTCGTCAATGTCTCCCACAACCTCTAACCTTGGTATTGGTAATGAGGACAAAATTTCTAAACCACCTCAACCAAAACAACGTCAAAAGGATAAACGATCTGGTTCACAGCAAGACCATTCTGAAACGAATGAAGTTACTGTTTTGCCACTACAAGAGATTGAGATGATATTCAACAGTTTAAACGTAGATTTTGTACCACTTTGGACACCAGTACCAAGCACTACAGGCGATAGAGTTTTGTATTACAACAAACAACTAGACATTTATTGTGATCAGTTACCTCTTTTATCAAACCCGCCACTGGAGAATACTACTAATTTTACGAGTGATGATCATCTAGTAGATTTGAATCCGAAAACGGTAGTGGGGCCAGCTTCTCATAATGAAAAAACTTTTAAGGTGGTTTCATATTCTGGTAGAAGTACCGCAGCTTCCATTAGTAACAACAAATCCTCTTCATTGTCCTCTTCATCATTTAAAAACGATTCTTCAAGACCCAGTATCGATTCTACAAATAATAACCGTAACGGATCCTTTTCTACACCAAATTATATACCATGTCATCGCGTGGTGTCTGAGGGATCCGGTTTGCAGCAACAAGTGGGAAAGCCGGCTGGAATACCTACTGTTTCACAATCAATGACTTCTTCAGCCTTGCGGAAAAAACCACAATTCACGCAACCCGCCTTCCAGCATGGATCGCATAAGAGGAACGCTAGAGCCATTTTATCAGAACCGGAATTGTTCTATCATCATACTATGGATGTCAAAGTTTGGCCAGAATTGCGTGACACTATGCTTTATTATGCTCGTAAAGCTCATGAGATGTTCTTAAAAGACAACAGGGTCGATTTTGGAAGATATTTCCAGCTGGTTTCCACTTATACTGCTTATACTCAAATAGCCTGTAGATTGTGTTCTATCCAATCTCAGCATAAGCAACATTTGAAAGAATTGAAACGTTTGTTGAAAAAAATTATACTTTCCTTGTCTCGATTGAGTATTAATTCGAGTCTGTATTTCCTGCATTCACAACGTAACTCGATCCGGACCCAAAGTACTCCTCGTACTTCTCAATCACAAACACAATTATCCGACGTTGCAGAAAAGATCATGCAACGTCCCTCAACAAGTTCTAGTTTGTCTAAGGATGTTACTCCTTATATTCATTCTATTAATGCATCAAGTTCAGAAGAGTTACCTTTTCCTACTAGCGCTTCTTATCCGATGACAAACACTCAAAGAAACAACTCTGCGGCAACAGCACGTACATCTATCCCCAGTTCAGCAGATGATGGTGCCTTAGAGAGAGAGAGTTCAGCCTTAATGAGTAACATGTTCACTGGTATAGACCTTGAGTTCAGCCATTTTATCAGGACTTTACAAATGTTATATCACCTATTGCAATTTTCAGTGGCCCGTACGGATTGGATTCCCCAGATGTTTCCACGCTTTTTCAGAGGCTCCTTCAATGGTGGATCGTGGACAAACCCTTTTAGTCATCCGGCTACATCAACTACAAATGGTCCTGTTGACGTTAAAAGAGGTGGTAATGAAGGTGGTACAAATAATTCCGCAACTACCTCGACAGCTAGCGCAATGGGTGGGTTTCCTCAAAAGGTCGCCGAAGCTATTGCACGCGCTGGTGGCTACGATTTAAATGAGATGATAGACGGAGCAATATGGGATTCAAGATCTGCTCCCAACAGAACTTTCATAAAAAATCAACGGGTTTTACAAAGAAGTGTTTTCAATAGACCATCACATCATCGAACTTTCTCTAGAGCTAAAGCACCGAAGATCGTTCAATATGCCCTTAATGAAAATACTGTGAATTTGATGAAGAAGCGATTTACAGCATTGACATCCAAATTCCAGACAACAGAGTTAGGAAACGAAGAATTTTATCCCGAAGAAGAGGTCAAAACTAAAAGAAAGACGTTAGAAATTATATCTCAGGTCTACGAGGAAGTCAGTTCTACTGGAATGTTAGAAATTTTGGAAAACTTAAATATAAACATTTTTGTGAATTTGAAGAATCTTCTAGGGGATAACAAATCTGATTCAGAAGGCGAAGAGTTCTTGAAACATCAACTTTCCTCGATTTCCACATTGTTAACTGAATTTTTCGATATCAAACAAGCCTTCCATGATATCGTCATTTCGCTTGTGATGAGTACTCAACAAATTACTTTGAGTGACCCTTACGTCTTTTGCCCTATGAAGTCTAATTTTCCCGTTGGATATTTCGAACCAGGCCTCAGTTTCGCTCAAGTCAGTAAAGCTGATAAGATGGCAATTGATTTTTATAAGTATTTGGTAAATCAAGATGTTGAAGTTAATGGAATGAAATATCTGAGAGCCACCGATGATTTGAATGACGCATCTAACAATTATAGAGAGGTTGCTTATCTGTCTTGTGTCATTGTGGAACAATTGACACGGGAAAGGGAAAATTTACTTAACTATGCTACAAGGATGATGAAGAGTGATTTAACTGCAGCTTTGCTCGAGGGTGAGCAAGATAAATGGTTTGAGGACTATTCTCTGTTTGGTCTTCACGGTGAAGATGGCGAAAGTTCTGTGGCTGCTCATTCTGAAGATGAAAGTGAAGGAACCACAGTTAACAGTACAGAAAAGGATATGCCATGGTTTTTAATGTCAGATCATGAACAAGAATTGATTTATGATCAAAAGGGAAGGATCAAAGGTGGAACAAAGGACGCCTTGATCGAATACTTAACTAATCCAGAAGTGGTAGATGCATGGTTTAATGTCACCATGCTACTTACTTTTAAAAGCATGTTCAGCACAAGAGAATTTTTGTACACCCTAATTTATCGATACAACTCCTACCCACCCGAGGGCTTAAGTTACGATGAGTACAATTTATGGATTGAAAAGAAGTTGCAACCAATTAAGCTCCGAGTTATCAGCATCATGAAGTCGCTTTTCTCCCATTACTGGAACCCAAGCTACTATGATCCAGGCCTGGCATCTGTTTTGAATTTTGCTCAAAATGCATGTAATGAACAAGTTCCAGGTGCCAATGAGCTTAGAATTGTAATCAAGGACATTATGGCGAACAATGGGAGACCAAAGGGTGATTTCGAGGACCTCGGTGAGCAGATTCGTAGTAGTCCCGTATCTGATACAAGCTCGGTGAGAAGCGCTCTTCTTTCAAGTTCAGTGGCAGGTTCCACTTCTCATTCTTTACACAACTTCAGGAAGATAAAGCTACTCGATATCGACCCTCGTACTTATGCTTCTCAATTGACTATTATGGAGCATAACAACTACCTTCGCATATCAATCTTCGAGTGTTTGGACAGAGCTTGGGGTACGAAATATGGAGAACTGGGAGGTTCCTCCAATATAACTAAATTTATCGCTAGCGCGAATAATTTAACGAATTACGTTTCATACACTATTGTCAAACAACCTGATGCCAAAATGCGTGCGAGACTTATAATGTATTTCATTACGGTGGCCCAGTACTGTCGAGAATTACACAACTTTTCTTCAATGACAGCCATTGTTTCAGCACTGTGTTCTTCGCCAATTTTCCGTTTGAAGAAAACATGGCCATTGGTCAATAAAGAATGCAAGGAGTTTTTAGATGAGATGAATACCCTAATGGACTCCACTAAGAACTTCATTAATTACAGAGAACTTTTGAGATCTCTGAGGGATGTGGCTTGTGTTCCTTTCTTCGGCGTGTTTTTGTCAGATTTAACATTTATCTGTGGTGGTAATCCTGATTTCCTTTTCGGATCATCTGATATTGTTAATTTCGGTAAGCGTGCTCGTACTGTAGACATTTTGGAAGGTAGTATGAGTTTTAAGAAAGTTTACTATAAATTGAAAAGGTACGAAGATATCCAAGAAATTTTAGAGGAGTCTTTATGCAACGTTCCTCACATTGAAAAGCAGTACGAAACATCATTACAAATTGAACCTAGGGAGGAACCTTCTAATCGTTCTACAGGTCATCATGATGGCTCAGCTAAAACAGGTTATGGATCTCATTCTATTAATGATAATTCTTCTGGTAAGCTTTTAAAATTGGGTAAAAAGAAACAGTCATCAAGACTGTTTGGTTAATAAAGATTTTCCAACTCGCAAACTTTAACTTCCGTTTAATTTCAAGAACTAATCATTTTCTCACGAGTAGAAAAGAATATTATAAAAAAAAAAAAGACAATTGAGTTTTTCCTGGATTAAGAATTTATTAAATTTATTAAATTGTATTATTTTATCAAATTACCGACTGGCTCGTGCATACGATTTTAACGAAGGTTAATGTCACTAACGACCGTATGAATACGAAGAGACATTTAAAAAGCTTTAATTGCTATTTAATACTTTCCAACTCACTTGGACCAATCTCAGAATGTGAACATTGCTTTTGTTCTTTTGGGTACCTCATTTTATTTTATTTCTTTCATTCTGTCAATAAATATTATACCATCATATTTCTAGAATTTTTTCTATATCAAGGTTTATTTAAAATATTGTAGCTAACGATTTAATTTAATTACAGTTATTACTTTTGATCTTAAGTTGCCGACGAAGTTTCTTTGTACCTTGTAGTGTTTGAGCGGGTAACTCCACTTGGAAATGGTTGAATATCGATTGAATTCCGTGAATCAAATCTCGAAAGGGACCAATAAGCATATTTGATTAACAGTATCTCACGGAAATTGATAGCAAACTAACCTACTAGGCGGCCCATTTGCGTTGGTGGTTGGTTCTAACAATCAACGATGTTCAAACAGTTGTCTCAGATTGGTAAAAATCTGAGTGACGAATTCGCTAGAGGAGTTTCAGAGGATCTACACCCTTCGCAAGACCATCATTCAAATGACGATAGCGGTTTACCTCCAGATGTGGTATTGAAACTAAGGAAATTTGAGAAATATGAAGATAAATATCCAAAACTTTTATCGGCTTACAAGGGGGAAAGATTAAAGTTGGAAAGGGCGGCAGAAATTGAGAAAGTCCTGACTGAATATACACCTATTTCAAGTTTTGATGATGCTGAATCATTAGCAGCTTTCTTTAAAGATATGAATGAGAAGCAAAATCTGCTTAACAATGAAATTAAGAGACTGTTGACTGAGGGTTCAAAAAAGAACCAAATTCAACAAGAGGAGCAAAGTACAGATCAATCTTTAAACAAAGAGGGATACGAAGAGCATATTAGTAAATTAAAAGATGAAATTACACAATCTGGAACGAAACACGGTGATGAATTGAAGAAGTTAAATGAAAAATTGGAAACAACAAATAAAGACTTTGAAAAGTTGAAAAGTGAAAAGGATTCTCTAGTAAATTCCTATGAAATGAACGTTTCCAAGATCAAAGAGGAATTACATGGATTGAAAGATGAAAGTGAAAGTCGTGAGAAATCATATAATGAAACCATCGAAAATCTAGAGACAGAGAACAAATCATCACAGAAGAAGATAGAAGAATTAGAGCAGAACCTCGCTGAAAGAGAATCCACTATCAAGGAATTGAGAAATCAAATTGAACAGAATCTGCAGAAAATTGAAAGTTTGGAGAAGGAAATAAGTTCTTCTGCTAACGAAATTCCGATTTCAAATACAGAAAACCTACCATCATCTACATCAAAAAGCAGTGCTAAAAGGAAGAAAAAGAACAATAAGAAAAAATCTGCTCCCAACGGTAGTAATACTACGGAGGAAACACCTGTTGCTGATGGTGGTGAAGAAGAACACCTCGAGGCCAAATACAAGGAAGTTTGCGCAAAATTGGAATCCACTAAGGCTAGTCTAAATGCAGATTGGCAAGGCAGATATGATGCTTTGAAAGCTAAACTTAAGACTTCTGTTCATTCGAAGGATGATTTCAAGGAGAAATTGGAAAAATTAGAAAAGGAATACGGACAATTGGAAGAAGAGTTAAGCAAATCTAAAGACGTGATAAAAGAAAAACAATCTGAAATTGAAGAGACTAGAGATATGATGAAGATTATAGGAAACGAACTAGTGGATGCAAAGGACAAATTAAAAGAGTCATCTGGTGTAGATAAGGAAGATATGGCCCATTTGGAGGACGAGTTGAGGAAAGCACGTACCGAGTTATCCTCTTTAACTGAGAAATTGGCGGAGAAGGAAAATGAATTGACCTCTACCCTATCAAGTATGAATCAGGAACTAGATTCCCTAAGAACCTCTTCCTCCTCTAATGAGAAGCAGCAGAAACAACTAACTGAAAGCTTGAATAAATTGAAGACAGAAAACTCTACGCTGGCTGAACAAGTTAAAGAGTTTGAAAATTTAAAAAGAACTCATTCCTCTTTAAGAACATCAATGATACAAAAGGAGAAGACAATTGTATATCTGGAACAACAAGTCAAAACATATAGTGAAAATGTCGAAACAACCAAGAAGACTACAGAAGGTATCAGGCGAGAAAATAAACGATTATTAGATTCTTTAGAAAGCTTGAAGAAGGATTATGAAATTTTGAAAGCCGATGCAAAAGGTAAGAGTGGATCTTTCGAAAAGTATGTCAAGGAAAATGGCCAGCTCTCTGAACGACTAGCTATGCTTCAAGACAAATACGAAACATTACAAAGTTTGAAGAGTAACTCCAGCGAACAAACTGATTCTATCAAGAGACAATGTGAGGAGTTAACCGTCAAACTAAAAGAAGCTAATAAGAAAATCTTCTCCTTGGAAGATGAAGTGGCGGAATATTCTAATACCATACACGATAAGACTAGAGAAATAAACAACATGCGAAGACATATTTCGGAAAATTCAAATGGCGAGACTGCAAAGGAAAGGGAATTGAAGGAGAAATTAACTTACGAGACTGATGAGAAGCTCAAGTTGCAGAATGAGCTCACCTTACAAGCTACCAGAAAATCGAGGGACCTCCAAGATTGGAAACAAGCAAATGCTGAGCTCAAGTCAGAGCTTCATAGGTTGCAACTAAGGGAAAAAGAGCTTCAAGCGGATATCGAAACCCTGAAGTCTTTGAACAAAAACTTGCAGAACCACACTGGGTCTTCAGAGGAAGACTCAAACGAATTGGAAAAACTGGCAGTGAGTTTGAAAGAATCTTTATCTAAGGCGGATCAAAAGATTCGTGAACTACAAGAGACTAATGAGAATCTAATGCATACAAACGACGATGTGAATGAGAAACTTAGTCGATTATCCAAGAATTACAAGACTCTATCGAAACAGTTGAGTGAGCTGAAGGAGACTAATAGGAGTGGAGCAAGGTCAAGTAGAGCCAGTTCGATAACTTCCAATGGTGAAAACCAACCGGCAGGTCATCTTTCTCGCCAATCATCATTTTCTTCCAATAGAACTATACTACCGCCAGAAACTGTTTCTGAAATGAATGATAAAGTTGCCTATATTAAAAATGTTTTACTAGGATTTTTGGAACACAAGGATCAAAGAGTTCAATTGTTACCAGTTGTTTCAACTTTGCTGCGGTTTGATAGCAATGATGAAAAGAGATTAATGATGTCGCTTAAATAACTCTAGGCAATAGCATTTTTGCATCAAAGTATGTTATATGTACGTACTTGAAAGTCGTATGTATTTTTTTTCGGACGAACAATTGAAATCTGATAACTAGAATTTTCTTATGTAGTCGATGCCACCAACGCATTGGGCTACATTTAGTTGATCTTCACCAAGAAGGTGATAGACATTTACCCCGACATCTACGGTGCGCTGTGATCCATCATGCTCTAAAATCAAACCTTTGCCCTCCTGCTTCCATTTTTTCACATCGAGATAGATCTGTTGCTCAGATCTGGGCGGAAGAGTATTGTCGGGAGTTACAAGTTGCCAGTCAAAGGTATCATGATCCCATAAGACTGCTTGAAGACCAAACTGTCTAGTGATCGCTCTTACCCTGTTATCTATTCCTCCATAAGGTGGTCTGAACCACTTGGGCGTATGATTACCAGTAGCATTCATTGCCCAAATAGACCATTCAATTTGGGCAATTATTTTCTCATTACTTAAACTGGGCAAGTATGGATGTGACCAAGTGTGGGTACCAATTAAATGTCCCTTTTCTAGAACTTTACGGTACATGTCTGGATTGTTAACAATATTAAAGCCCAAATTGAAAAAAGTTGCCTTATGTTTCAATGTATCGAGAAGCTTTTGGGTGGCAAAGGATGGTCCATCATCAAACGTTTGGGATAGTTTTGAACAGGTCTTCACATCGTCATGTGCTGTACATCCGTCACAATCGAAAGCACAAGCTTCAGGAGGGTTAGCGTTACAAACTCCTGAAGGATACTGTTTATATGGAGGAATCTTACTCATGTCTATGAAATCCAGTGGGATATATGGTGGATCCAAACCTGGCCATTGGGTTAATCCAGTAAAAGAAGTGAGCCATTTTGGAAAAGGCGTTTGGACGAGGGTGGCATTGAATTGAATTTCTGCACCATCCCTTTTAGGGAAGGCCATGAGTACTTTCATTTGAAAGAAAAGAAGAGTAACGCAAAGTAATCGCATGGCTCTTCAATGATTCTTTTTCTTGTTTTTTGGAGAGCCAATTTAATCAAACTCAATTATAATCCACTAGGCACTTTGGAATAAGAACTTAAAGACAGAACTTAAAGTCAACATGGAAAAGAAAAAAAAATGCATTATCAACCGAAAGACAATAAGCGGAGGAACGCAAAG
This sequence comes from Zygosaccharomyces rouxii, assembly GCF_000026365.1. Lineage (NCBI taxonomy): Eukaryota > Fungi > Ascomycota > Saccharomycetes > Saccharomycetales > Saccharomycetaceae > Zygosaccharomyces > Zygosaccharomyces rouxii. Next base: position 27,356 of record NC_012991.1, on the reverse strand, counting down.
TATCTAATAAAATGCTTCAGCTTAAATTTCAATTTTTGTCTTTTTTTTTTTCCCCTGTCTGTCTTTGTAATTTATTTTCTGACACAAACAGGCGCCAGGTTTCACTGACGCTGCGAGAAACTTTGTAAGGAAGAAAGAAGTTTTGGAATTTCTTCATCAAAGTTATTACTACTGTTATACTGCATAAAGAAAAGGAAGGCTAATTTTATCAACAAGCATGAAATATTAGTTGGAAATATTTAGATCCTATTATTGGATTTTCGGTGGCGTCTTTTTATAGGTCTACGATTTGAAAGATAAAATGAGTTGTTTGGCCCAACCTGATTATAATAATAATTCAAATAAAAAAAAAAAAAAATTGAAGAATTTACGGACGTTATTCCAAGTGCTAATCCAATTCCCTCCCTTAAATCTGTAATATATCATTGTATTTAGAAAAGGCCAGTTCTTTCTCTTTATTCGATGTGGGGAAGTACTCCGGAAAAACTTTTCTTTCTATACATAATGTGCAAGTTGGAAACTGATTCCGTACCAATGAACGGAATAAATCATGGTTCCTATATAACTACAAATATGATACTTTCACAAAAGTAAAATAACTAATAGAGAGCCTTGCTGGCGCAATCGGTAGCGCGTGTGACTCTTAATCACAAGGTTAGGGGTTCGAGCCCCCTGCAGGGCTTCTAATTTTTTTTCTTACATCTACATTTTAGAAATCTTGGTCGAGGAAAGTCATAATATTATGAATTAATCCTAGCAATTAAAATGATAATCTGCAACATTTACACAGCATACATTTTTGACGTGTAAAGACCCTTTATAAATAAATGGCAAAACTCATTATATGTACAAGTACGTACAATCCGACAAGCGGCAAAGAATATTAGAAAACACACGTTTCACAACATGTCAAGCATTCAATTTGATTAGTGACCACCACCCAAATTGATAGCTGGTGGACAATGCAATGCGGTCTTCAAAGAACCGTAGATACCGAATTGCAAAGAGGTCAAGGTACCAACCATAACCAAACGGGTTGGCAAACCGGCGAAAGAACCGAAGAAACCTAATTGCTTAGCCAATTGACCCAATAGGTTCAAAGTAGATTGACCTGGAGCCTTTGGAGTCTTGTTGACCTTAGACAACAAAGTGTCGGCTGGTTGAGAAACAACAGCAGCAGCCAAACCAGCGGTCAAACCAGAACCCAAGTTGATAGCAGTAGAAGCAGTTTCAGACAATTTGTCCTTACCACCAGCAAGACCGTAGTAGACAGCAGAAGCACGTTCAAACACCCAGAACTTAGCAATGTTGTAAGGAATTTGCTTGAACAAAATTGGGGTGAAACCGTTGTAGAAAGTACCAACACCTTCTTCCTTCAACATTCTGCTGAAACCACCGACTAGACCGCTAGCGAAGTTTGGTTGAGAGACTAATCTGATTCTAGTGGCTTCCAATGGACATAGAGCGATATCAGCGAAAAATTCAGCAATAGCAGCTGAACCCATGTATACAGAGTTCTTGTAATTAGCAGCATTTTCGAAACCAAGAACGTCGATGAACATCTTCTTGAAAACTTCGTAACCACCGAACTTGAAAGCACCTTGGATGGAGTAACCCAACAAAGTTGGACCGAAACCAGTCAATAGAGCACCAGCACCTTCTTCAGAAATGATCTTTCTGAATGAAGAAATCATACCCCCACGGTAAACTTCAGGAGACAATTGGATTCTAGTCTTGACCACATCGATTGGAACCATTGCGGAGTGGGTAGAACCACAACCGATAGCACCGGCCAAGGCGAACTTGGCGTAATCGGTCAAAGAATATTGAGGAATAACAACAGGCTTAGGGGCACTAGATTGGGCTGACATCTCTATAATTTACCTTTCTTAGTTTACTCTCAAGAACACAAGAATAGGATACAAAGGATTTTATTATGAATCTAGTGAAGAGTACTGAATAGAACTCAATGCCTTGCGTGTTAAATTTTTACTCTTAAATAGAATAACTGAAAAAAAAGAAAGGAAAAAGCAGTTGGTAAAAAGAGAAAATCTCCATAAAGGGTAATGAAATCCGAAAATGGTAACCGATGACATATGTGGTAATTTTCGTGAAGGACGTTGATTGGCTGATCGTAAATCACGTGAATATCACATGGCACTGTGGATTCTACAGACCACGTGATACCTTCTTCCCGCCTACGATGAATATATGAGAATATGTTATATTATATGAATATTTCAATCAGAATACAACCTTCTTCTATTATCAACCCTAACTCCATCTAATGTCTATAGTTAATGTACACACGAGTGAGGAAAAATTAAAATGCTATAGTGAATGGGAAAGACAAAAAAGAAAAAGAAAAAAAAAGATCAATTAATGCTCTTCAGTTCAAAATCCTCATTGCAACTTCAAATGCTGCGAAAGTAGCACCGTTAACAGGCAACGATCTTAAAATCGTTGGTGTAAACCCCTTAACAAAAACTCTTGCTCCACCCTCTTTGTACAATGTCTTTGTCACTTGCCAAATGGTGTTACCATGTTGTGGGTTTGTTAGTCTATCAGCCTGCATCACACTCTTAACAACATCAAATGGATATGTCAATGACCAGAAAAGAGCACCTGCAATGGCACCAAATCCACAAACTCTCCAAGTTGGAATATCAGGTTTCTTTATGCCTCTGGCGGCTTCCAAGTTGCACAAATATTCATAGGTTAAGAAGTAGATACCAAACCCATGTGATGTTCTTAACAAAGTCGCAGGCAGACCTCTCATCAATTTACCTTGTTTAATTAGTTTCTTTGTACAGTCAATTGCACCACGATATTCACTCGAAGCCAATGCCCTCTTCTGTAACTGTAATCTAATTCTAACGTGTTCGATGGGTGTAGCCAAAAATGCATTTGCAGCACCACTAACTGCACCGCAAGCGTAGTATTGATCCAATGTCAATGGCTGGGTCTTACTACCATTTCTTGCATGGAAGTAACGTTTCATTGCCTCATTGACACCAAATTGGCATGAAACGCAAGCACCCACACCAGCTAACGGTGCCAGTGTACCTTTGTAAAAACCCGCAAAACCTTCATTTTTAATTAAATCTTTGATAACATTGAACGCCGTTGTGTGTCCTCTATGTGTTTGTAAACGTACTTTAGTGATATCAAATGGCTGACCTACCAAGACTTGTGCGACACCGCTAAAAGTTCCCGCTAAGACATCCTTGAATACTCTTTGAAATTTTTGAGAACGATCCAACTCGTCTAGTATCTGAGGGGCGGGTATTTCCTCTGACATGATTTTATGATCTGTATTATTGTTTCGATAGATATATCAAAAACACTCGAATAAGCAAAGGTGTTGACTTAATCCTCACACCATACTTATAAAAAAATGCACCTTAAGTATTGGAAGAAGAAAGAGTAAGGAAATCATATCTTTTCAATCATTTGATTTAAGTATTTGCAGTTCCTCGATGGATGCCCATGGGCCATGGAAAACTCATCGTATCGTTCAAAAGAGATACGCTGCGCTATTGAAAAATTTCATCACTATCAAAAGGTTATCGGAGATTAACAGCCGAATCGGTTTCCTTCATAAAGAAGTTAGAAAGGCTGCTAGCGGTTTTCAATTGTCGATATATTAAATAATCGCTGTCATATTCCTCAAGAGTTAACATTGAAATCTGTGGATGTCGGAGGACGGAACCCATTTTTTTTGCCAAGGCATCGTTTAGATTACGGAAGCTCGTGAAGCCGTATTATTAGTGCTTTGACAAATCGTTCGAGGAACGTTTTAGGAAGGTTAAATAAAACAAAAGAAAAAAGAAAAGAAAAACTAGAGAGAAGACAGGGAATTGTTTAGTGGTGCTTGTCGATAAGACCCGGGGTACCAGCAGAAGGCACACTGGAAAAACAAAAAATATCTAGAACTCCGCGACGGGGAATTGAACCCCGATCTGGCACGCGACAAGCGCCCATTCTAACCATTAAACTATCACGGATCAATAATTCGTGAAAGCTGTTTTCATCTTACCGTAACAGATGATTAGTATGAGTAGAATACGTAGAGAGGTACAAGATTCAACTAGATCAGACATGCACTCCAACTTGTGCCGCTAATCTTTTGAACAGTCATCATGGTCTCTACTTGTAGACTTGTCGGACGAATCTTAGGCGAAATTCTAGTAGTACGAAAAAATGAGCTTGCAAATGAAAGATGAAGAATCAAGATCCCTATGGAAGAGAGCGGGTACAAGACGTTTTACACCGAGCGCTAGGTATGAATGCCACGCGCACAGATCCATATCGAGAGAAGAGGAACATAGACAACATTTGGATAAAGTCATGCAAAGGTAAAGACATTGAAAGCCCCCAATTCCCAAAGACATCAGAGAAGCCAAAAGTGCTCTTGTCATACAGGGCGCAGTGTTAGGTATGGTCGGAACGGTCGGCTTTTTTTGGAAAAACATGGAGAAAGTTCAGGATACTAACTTTATTAAGTAGGTCACCCCAATGCTAAGATATCGTATAGCTAAGAAATAACGAGTTATTACATACATGATATGCATGTGGTGCTACCTTGGATCTTATCTTTCCTATACTTTTTTTCCCGTAGCTGGAAACTAGGGGTCCTTGTGCTTCTGATGTCATTCGTATTCGTATTCTCTGTTGGTTGTCTTGAGTCATCTTACAGGTATCCCTTACTTAGCCCTATTTGACACCAGTTGTACAGCTGTCCCTTCAGAAGTGAATCCGTCCCGGTGGCCGAGTGGTTAAGGCGATGCCCTGCTATTAATCAGGATAGCAATTAGGCATTGGGCTATGCCTTCGCAGGTTCGAATCCTGTCCGTGACGCATTTCTTTTTTGCACCCACAAGCGAAGCGGGTACCAAGTGGACAATACTACTACAATGCAAGTCAATTCGGCCAAGAATCCTTCTTGTTCCACTTCCCTCTGCTTCTTCTCGGAGTTCGTGCTTCCGGAGAGAAAAAAAGGGATAATTTCTTCCCAACCCTACCAAAAAATTATCGATCCCTAAAGGTGTTTAAGCACTTCAGCAAAGGAAAAGTTGAGTGGGTATTGCAAGAAGTGTAAAGCAGAGCTAGTTACGTTTTGCTAACTTCAAGTTCATTAAGGTCATTGATATTGTGCTCTTTTGCTCCTCTACGACAATGTTACCTTAGCAACTAATATTTCATTCGTAATTTCAGGTCGCCCTGTTCTTAGAAATTCTTTGGGCATCTTGGCTTAGTAAGACGAGAATATATAAAAGACAACAATTGAAAAATTACAAAGAAATGCTTGGCCTTCCTCAGTCTCAGCGTAACTGATCAATTCAAACTCAAATAACAAAAAGAAAATGGCTGTTCTAGTTACAGGTGCTACAGGTTTCATCGCCCAATGGGTCGTGGATTATTTGTTAAAGGAGAATTACCAAGTCATCGGTACTGTTAGATCTCAGGAGAAGGGAGACAAGTTGCACAAGCAATTCGGAAGTCCTTCCAATTTGAGCTTTGAAATCGTTAAGGACATTTCTGAAACCGAGGCATTCGAACCTCTTTTCGAAAAGAGAGGTAAGGAAATAGACATTGTGTTGCACACCGCATCACCATTCCACTTTAACACTAAAGACTATGAAAAGGATCTATTGATTCCTGCGCTAAACGGTACAAGGGGTGTTCTTAATGCCATCAAGAAGTATGGTGATGTGAAGAAGGTCGTCGTCACCTCCTCATACGCTTCCATCGTGGATGTCTCTAAATTTGCTGACGGTAGCTGTGTCTTCACCGAGAAGGACTGGAATCCTGCCACTTGGGAAGGATGCCAGACTGACCCTATGAGCGCCTACTGTGCTTCGAAGAAATTTGCAGAAGAGGCCGCTTGGGAGTTTGCAAAGGAGACCGGTGTGTCAATGACCACCGTCAACCCTGTTTTCGTTTTCGGACCACAGAAATTCGATGAAGACGTTAAGGCTCAATTGAACACTTCAAATGAGATCCTTAACGGTTTAATTCACAGCAAGCCAGGTGACAAGATCGAACCAGATTACCATGCTGCCTTCGTCGATGTTCGTGATGTTGCCAAGGCTCATTTGGTTGCATTCCAAAAGGAAACCAATGGTGAAAGATTGGGTCTTTCCAACGGTGGATTTGGCTCTCAAACCATCCTTGATATTTTGAATGAGAAGTTCCCTCAATTGGAGTTCGCCAAGGGACCTGAACCTGGTAAGGGAGACACAAAGCCTGCCGCTAAGTTCGACAACAGTCACTCGAACAAAGTGCTAGGATTCCCATTAATCAGCCTTGAGCAATCAGTCTACGACACTGTTGCACAAGTTTTGAAGAAGGAAGGACGTTTGTAGATTGCAAGGAGAAGACGTTCCGGAGACTCATCTAAATAAGAGTATATATATGTTTATGTTTCTGTACTCATCACAAGGACCTTCTTATAGACGTGGGATTTCGTGGACGGCAACAGTTTGAAACGTTCTTGGCATCTGTAAACGAACCCCAAGATCACAGTGCGAGGAAGAAGTAGTGGTGAACCTACAAATATTGCTAACGTTCTAAAGTTAAGGTCATACATATGTTGCGTCCGAATGATTAGCACAAACATTGAACTTAATAATGCCATGTCAATGCTTATACAGACAGTGGATCTGAATATCGTAGATCCTTATCCACAGCTTTACACTTTTGAAATCAGTGCTGAATTCTAAGGAACATTATGAGCCATTCAGGAACTACCCATATGTTAGTCCTGAGTATTATTTCAGCTGCTAATTTGACATGGATATAGCCTCTGGACTTCACTAGTCATTGTAGTTCTTGCCCATGATGTGATAAGGTGTGTGTGATGATAAGATAAGATAAGATCAACTCGGAGTTTTTCAAAAACCTTGTTCCCTAACATTCCTAAGTTGGGCCCTGATTTAGCGGAAGACTGAAATAACCCTTCAAGCAGATCCCCGTAGAGACAACATAAAAGCTTACCGCCAGTCCCCCCCTAGTTCCATATCGAAGCAATAATACTATTTTCTTTCTCTTTCACCGCTCTTATGCTCAGTTTTAAAACGAGAGGCATGCTCTAGCAAATCACGTAAACTATTCATGATTTTTTTCTGAAATGTTAAAACTGTATCATTGATGGCTTAGCAAGGCCATTTGGTTTACACAACAAAGTACACCATTGTATACACTAACTCAAAACTTCAAACAATATATTTGCCTTGCCAGGCCCTTAACTGCTGCATTAGTCGATCCTTGCTCTACATGTATTCATATATACATAATACTTTTACTGTGTATTTTAGATGTTCCATCTCCGCGGTCCAATGCCTCGTCCTAAGTCAATACCCTCTCTCTGACCTATAGGAATCATAGTTCATGAGTGTTTTTAATAATACTTTGAAGCCATTTTCAATTTCTTGTGGTGATGAAAACTCATAATAATTATGGGATACTCCGTCCTTAGAAGGAATAAATATCATCGAAGTTGGGACACGAAAATTAACTTGGCATGAGTCATGACCAGCTCCCGACCATATTTCTCTTACATCGTTTGTTTCGAATAAACTTTGCGTTGCTTTTGTCACACACTCAATACATTTTTCATTGAATTTAACGACTGGTGTACTCACTAACACTTTCGACGTCCAGCTCAAGGGACCATTGCGGTTGTCCTCAACTAATATGTCAAACTCAGCCTTTGTTTCTGAGAGCATTTCGGCCAAAATTTGATCAGACACATGCCTGAAATCTAACGTGAATGATACTTCATTGGGAATGATGTTAACCGAATAAGGTTTAGCATCGATTACGCCGCAGGTAAACAAGCCTCCTCTTTTTTCTGCAATTTCTTCCGCTTTCAATATCATCCTTGAAGCCATTAACATAGCGTCTCTTCTTAATCTTCTCGGGGTTGTCCCTGCATGGCTAGCATCTCCTTTGACCGTGAATAACTCCCAGTAACATGCTTGAACCCCAGTGACTATACCAACTTTCTTTTTTTCGTCTTCTAGAACGGGGCCTTGCTCAATATGTAACTCAAAGTGAGCATCAATTTCATTCTCAAGGTAACTTGCAGGCGCTGAACCCAAGTAGCCAATATTATTCAAGGACTCATAAACTGTTTCTGGAACTGTGTCAGTGATTGATTTGATTTTATATGCCTCTTTCAAGCTTAAATTATGTGCCCATACACTTGATCCCATACAATAGCGAGAAAAGCGGGCACCTTCTTCATTAAACCAACATATGTCACACACATCGTAGTTAGGAACGTAATTATTTTCCTTGAAAGTTCTCAATACCTCTAAACCAGCCAAAACTCCCAGAATGCCATCATACTTCCCTGCTTCAGGCTGTGTATCAAGGTGAGAGCCCATTGCTGTGGGCTTACCTTTATTCTTGCCTGCAAAAATTGCAAAAATATTACCAATTTCATCAATGTTTACCTTACAGCCCAAGGATTTGCATTGTTCAACAAACCAATTTCTCATTTCTCCATCCACAGCCGTACCTGCAAGTCTTCTCATCCCGAACTGGTGCTCTTCTGTTCCCCAGCGGGCAATAGAACCAAAAAGCTTCCCCGTTTCGATAATCTTTTGATTTAATCTACCGGATTGAATACAAAGAGTGTCTACTATTGGGATCACCATGTTTTTGACAGATTGTTATTTTCTGATGGAAGTTCGAATGGAAAATGTTGCTTAAACGTTTTGGTTGCTATGTTTTAGCAAAAGCCATGGTTGTGAGACCAAGTGCTTTCTTGCCATCTTTTATACCATCCGCCAAATTATCAAATCGTCTATTTGTCCGTGGTTGTTGTACTTGTCTTCCAATTGACAGAAAAAAACCGCTATGCTATCACCGCGCTAAAGAAACCCTGTCAAAGCATTCAAGGAAACCGCGATTCCCAAGAGAAGTGTTGAAGATAGGTGTTGAATATCAATTCTTTTGATCAGACTGACACCGCGGTACTGCGCTAAGATCGCCGACGCGGCACCATTTTCTGCGACACCGCGCTAAAGCAATCAACCGCTGACGACATAGAGCAGGTTAAATAGAGTGAGAGCCAGCAGCGCATAGCACTAATCAGAAACCTTTTTTCCGTCTTAGGTCATCCTGTTTAGCAACAGATTTCAAAAGAATCTTGAACGCATTCTTGATCTTTTCAGGGAAAGAACATTCATTATACTTGTGAGAGAGACCAATCAAGGATGGGATGAAAATCATACCTGTGTCGTTATGCTTCGACGTACTGCAAAAACCATGTCCTACATCAAAGGAACTTTCTCTAGTGTTTTCCTCATTAAATTGACAACTAGTGACATAAGAAATACACATCGTGTACCTAGTGTGGAAAGAAACAGCTTTCAAGACCAGAAAAACTCAAAAGTATAATTGAATAGGCACAATTCATTTTTCTGGACCAATATATCAAAAATTTCTCTCGTTTCCAAGTACATTCGATCCATTTTTTTGTCTTGGTCATGCCTAATATCCAAAGTGAAACTCACCTCGTTTGGAATCTGTTAATCAAGAAAGACTGGATTTTCACTGTTCCACATGCGAATAACCCGGAATCCCCCCCTCTCAACATCGCTTGTACCGCCATGGAGTCTTCCTTGTAAATACGCGGCCTCTGTCGACAGTAATTCGTTTCCACCTGTATGCTTGAACATCAGTGGCATTATAAATTTTTAACTTTTCCCTTCAAAAACATGTCCTTGTTCAATCTGAAGTGCAAAACGTGCATCCAAGTTATTGGTGTCAGCTGCGCAGCCAAGACTACACAGATAATCTTGGACTCGTTGGTAGACTCGCAGTCCTGAGTTTCCGAGAGAAAAAGGGTGTTTGCCCTGACTTTCGGGCTCATAAATGTTCTAGCAAACTGCGAACTATCTTCATTAAATCAACAACCGCATAAACCTCATAGTTTAGAGCAAGTTTAATTTCCTTAGAGGTTCTTAATACTTCAGGTACCGCCATATTTACCTGTAGCTGGTTCTGTATCAAAATGAGAATCAATAGCAATAAGTCAATCTTTATTTCTGCTAGGAAAGTATTATCATGTGAAGAAAGATGAAATCTGAGTAAAATTCTCTGATGAAACAATTCTTGATCATTTAATAGTCCTTGGTATCCACCCAATTTTCAAAATAGTTTCATTCAGACGTCCGTTGTCCAATTTAGACGTCGAACTCACTGCTATCTTCACAACCTTAGGTAGATATGACAACATAATTGAACAGACGCAGTAAACTGTAAGGCTGATTTTTTGGTAACATAAATAGGGTTTGTCATCATCATCAGCGGAGGTTATCGACTCTCTTCATAGCATCACGAACTGCTGCAGTTAGTCTGATGACATTGGATCGTACGACTAACAGAAGAAGAATAAAGTTCTCTGGTAAAACCTTAAATTATAGTCGCCGCTTAAAGCTGATGCGGGTTACCCCACTTACAAAAAAATATGTCAAAGTCGGCGGTTTCTATGCTAAAGGCTACTAGCTGCTAACCGCCAACAGTTGAATCTAATGTGTTTCATTAATAAAATTTTTTTGAAAGTAGTTTGATATATAGAGGCCAATATTAAAAGGTGACAACAAACCTTTCTTTCAACTGGCGACTTTGTCTAAGCATTTTAATACAAAAAATAAAAATTTACAGATGTGCCGACAGGAAGAACGATTAATATTTCAGGTTTACCATTCTATTTTGCTCAAACGACTTGTAAGGCAAAAATAAAACTCTTGAAAATACTAATTTTTGGCTAATTAGAAAATTATACACTCACTTAAACTTATAATTTGGGACCGCAATATTCCGCCTTATTTAATATGCATACCTAAAGTGTTTATTTTCAAAATCAGTCATATCTTTGAATCCGTTTACTATACCTTCCCTTTCTAATTCAGCAGTTAGTTTACCGTAATGAGAATCTCTTGACTTATTTCTGTAAAACATAAGAGCATAATACACTATCGATAGAAACATCATACAAGCGTATGATGAAATCAATCCTTTCATCCCTGTAGCATATTTTGGAGCTTCCCTAGCATAGAAAATTTCTGATCCGACAATATTCCCCGCCGTGTAGAGAAGAAACCATACCATTTTTACAGTAGAAATTTTGGACGATCCAGCGACAGTTACGTTGATCAAAATCCAACACATAATCACAGGACCGCCAATAATGTAGAGTAGCCATGAACAGCCTACAAGCGCCCACTTTTTATCCAATGGAATTACATGAATTCCAATTAACCCAGCTAATGTTGGAATACAAAGTAAAAAAAGTAATATAGTCCTGATATTCTTTTTAGTAGTTACCGCCACCATACCTGAGATGAAAACACACACAAATTCAATACCACCGGTTGGTAATTGTAAGGCTGTTGCATTTAATCCAGAAAATCCAAAACCTTTAATTAACGAAGATATAAAATTGGACGTCCCTCCATTAATAACACCGCAACCTAACCCGATAAGGGATAAGATCCAGCAATTGACATCTTTTAACGCTTCGAATGCCTGATGAAACTTGAATTTCGTATCCTTGATACCCATTTGGTTTCTCGAAACACGTTTAATTACCTTTAGCCTTTCGTCATGACTTAAAAATCTTGCATTAGCGGGAGAATCCGGAGTGAGGTATAGAAACACAAAAGACCACGCAAAGTTAATCAACCCGATTACCAGGAAAATTAATTTCCACGGTTTCAAAGCCGCATTCGTGGCATGGCCAAGACCATAGGCAAGTAAAGCACCCACCATGGTAGCCACACCATTCATTGAGAGAAAAGTACACATCCTGAATGGTTGCTCCTGTTTATCGTAAAACATACCACATATCATCATGTTTGAAGGGGAAATTGCTGCTTCCATAAGACCTAGCAAAAATCGGAGGGCCATCATGTCATTATAGTTTCTTGCGCCGATATGACCAATTAACATGGCGGACCAAAGTACCAAAGATATTCCAGTAAACTTAGCAACTGGTACTCTTTGAATTAGCCAATTTCCTGGTATTGTTCCCACCATGTAACCGGCGTTGAATATTGCTGCAATGTTGCCGTAGTCATTACCCGTTAGCTTTAGGTCTTCCTTCAATGAATACGAAGATGCATAATTCAAAGATAACTTGTCAAGAAATTGAAGCATATAAGTAATGCACAGCACCGGTAATAGCCAAATATCAATTTTTCTTCTGATCTTTGCGTACCCGGCATCTTCCGCATTTAACTCTGTTTCACTCAATTCTTCGAATAATTCTGCCCCGACTGCCCGACTTTTGTCGATACCATCAAAAGAGTCTATTGTCACAACATCTCCTAATTCATGGTCTCCAGGACCATGTGTGATTTCGAGGTTTTCCTTCTTATCCATATCGTTAACACTATAACTCATGTCGCTTACCATGTCTATCCCTCAAAAAGCAACTATTCCATACTTCCATTGAAAGAGCTAGTTCTTATATACTTGGTGAACAGTATAATGATTTTTAGACCAAAAAAGAAGAGATCAGAGAGGTCGTTCGATGTATGGGCAAGGTAACGTTACTGAAATCTGTGTATACGCGGTGAGGAAATGGCGAACTTTATTTTTCCGTGCTTGCACCGACTCACCGCGCTTACGACAATCCATGCGCTCGGATATGTTGTCTCTTTTTTTCTTATCTGTATCTTATCGCCCACCAAAGATTTGTCTTCGCTTGCCATTTCTGACAACGCGGTGTGAGTGGACAAACCATCGTGAACCGCGCGTATGATCTCGATAGCCGCGCTCTACGCTTCCATTCTCACATTAGACATCATTGTCTGTCTGGATTATAGGTAACATAATGTCGCTGATATACTATTCCCTAGTCCATATTATCATCTACTGCTTCTTACTGAAGCCTGCAATATCTTTAATTTATATCAGACACCCTAGAGGTGTAATATGATGCAAGTGGTTAAAATTTAAAATATTCACAAGCAATATTCACTATCCAAAGCTGTGACCGGATACCAAATGTCAACCCAATTACGTGCAGAAATTATTCAAAATTATAATAACCAACAAAATGAGTTTCTGCCATGTGAATCTGCGTGAATACGTATTATAAGAAGAATGCTGCTCTGATAGGAGCAAGACAGTTCTTTTCAAGAGAAGCGGTTACGCATAGTCCTAGTCATGAGTTCAAAGTTTTACCCCATATAGCTGAAATAATTTTAAGCATTACATCACATGTTAACGCGCGTGAGAGTACTTCTATCAAATAGAAAGTTTGGTGCATTATCGGATGCCCAAGCCCTGCGCAAAAATGTAGATATTCTGAAGCCATTATAACTGTGTGCTCGCTCTGCCATCATATCGTTTAACCCTAAAATAAATGTTCGATCATCGATATCAACTGCAAAAATACCAGTCACGAAAAGAGCCCAGGGTAAAATACCCCAAACTCTATTACCTGTGGGTATTTTCCTACAACCATCTAGTACTTTTTTAACTGCATTCTGAATGTCTGGAGCTTTAATATCAAACGAATCGAAATCCAAAAGCTTGCAGGCAAATAACCAGCAAGCTCTTGATGTAATTATCCCTGCTTTTGAGTTAATTTGAAAGTTTTGCCACTGTATATCAGTCATTTTCTTTGAGGGAGCCGCTGGAGTATAGTAATCACACATCTTCCGTAAGCTTGCTACTCGTTCAGACAATTCCCTATTAAGCGGGAGTTGCATATGGCCAATATACGATAATTTTGCCAAAAGCTCGAAAGAGTCCAAAGAAGGGCCCAGTATTGGATTGCTCATCCAATCAGCAGTGTGTTCACAATTGTAGACACGACATTTCAGAACAACATTAAGAATCTTGAAGATTGTGAAGGGATTGGGCAATTCATCAACCTTCTCGATGAAAAGAATTGACACGGAATATTGGAAAATAAAACTTTCAATCAAAGTTCTTTCTTCTGGTCTCAAAATAAGGTTGGAATTTGAAATAATGTCAATGATCGATAGCTCAAAATTTTTAGCTTCTTTTCCGTAATACCGTAGGCGAATTATATCAAACGCCCTCATTAAGTGCCACTTAGCATCTTCTTCCGTGGCTGTCAGAGCATTCTTATCACGATTACACAATAATTGTAGGGCTCCAAAAAGCCAATCCTCGTCCGCGTAATTATCATTTTTGTCGATGAAGTTCTGTATCAAAATTTTGCAGTTTATATATAATTCGTCACTCATATTTTGAAACCTCCTCAAATTATTCCAAGCCAAATATGTCGCTCCGCAACATAGAAACACCTCCCGCATTATTGGATTCTTTTCAAGTTGGGGAATGAACGCAGCTGCTGTAGTTAGATTTTGGTGCGTATATTGTGTCGTCATTTTAGGAATATACCCCTTAATACAGGCGTAAAACGCAAAATTCTCAAGATCAATGTTGTTGAACTCATTATCAGGAATTATTTCTTTATTTTTGCATCTTCGAAAAAGAGAATCGAACGTTTTCTCCGTTGCAAAATTCGTATTATCAAGGACCTCGTGAAAACTATTCGAATCGTGAGGATGGTGGATAAGGGCATTCCTTGGTACTTCGATTTGGGGGAAAGGATCCACCTGCAAATCCAAATGTTCACAGCTGACATCACCTTTGGGAGGATCAAAATCCTCTGTGAATGCATCATTAGAACCTTCCGATCCCTGCGAGTTGGTCGATAAACCGTAAACATCGTCATCGCTTTCGAATGCAGATAAAGTGCTATGATTGCAGTCAGGCGAATCGTACCTGAAGATCACCCCCTTACTCGTGTCAGCGATTAGGACATCGAATATCCGCACGGAAGAGCTCTTTAGTTTCAAAAACTTAGCATCTTTGAGAAGAAACAGATTAAATTCAACTGATCCGCTCTCTAATTTATCCTGTTGGCACGGAGGACTAAGTTTCTTCTTGTTCGATAAGGCGAAAGGTAAACTTTGCTTTACATTGTGATCTTGTGGCCACATACACTCAAGAAAATTGCGAATACACGCCTTACAGTTTGGTCTGGTTTCATCACATTTCTTTCTCCTTCTTCGACAGGACAGACAACCAGTGACGCTCCTGCGTTTTGTCGGGATTCCATTGTACTGATTTTGTGTTCTTCTCTTTGATGGCATGTCTCGACCACCGAAACTATTTTGTTCTCATAATAAACTTATTCAGCAGCCTCCTGTAAGCATTTTGAGACTTTTGTCTTGCATGTGTATCCTTTACTATGAATTGTTGTAAGCTCGCAGAGGTTATTTCTTCTTAGCCAATTATTTAACGAATATATTTTTGTACGATATCTACATAGGTGATCATATGTGCCTATCATTTCCTGAATCGATATCTATTGCAAAAACTGCTTGCCAGTAAGATCAACTTCCAAGTTATAATCGGATTGGAATGCACTATACAATTCCGCCGGATGTGATGTATTGTAATAGGTAAAGGCGGCTTCGTCTTCCCCAATTATCTTTTTGTCGAAACCACATGCTTTCGCTACCATCTCTACCTGCAGCTGCACCTGGCACGTTCTTTCTAACAAGTCAAACAAGTATCCAGCTTCATCAATTGTCTCCCCAACGGTCAAGAGTCCGTGGTTTTGAAGGATCATAGCTTTATTATTTCCCAAGGCCTGGGCAAGTCTTTTACCTTCTTCTCCTTCAAAAACGACGCCTCCAAAATTATCGTAGACCGCATGACAGTTATAGAAAATGCAGGCATCCTGGTTAATCATATCTAGCTTCTTGCCAAATGCAGCCCATGCTTTACCATACACAGTATGGGCATGGCATGCTGCGTTTACATCAGGCCTCGCCTTATGGAGCTCACCGTGAATTCTGAACCCAGCCGCGTTTATAGGCGATTGATTCCCATCAGACAAAATTTGTCCGTCAGCGTCAACATGAACCAAATCTGACACTTTGATGGCACTAAAATGTACTCCGAGAGGATTAATCCAAAACGTGTGCTTATCGACAGGATCTCTCACCGACATATGACCGGCTGGCCCTTCATTGTAACCTCTCCTACCGAAAATCCTAAAAGCACCTGCCATATGCTCTTTGATATGCTGCCTCTCCAGCATTTTGTCCTCAAAGACCGGTCTTTCGTTAGAGAAACTCAGATTACCGAATGCTAAATTGTGAACCTTATGCGATTTTTCGCTGACCACGACTTCTGAATTTGCCGTCATTTTGTCTTGTCTCCTTTCTGCAGCAAGCATACTACACAACCAGGCACTTCATTTTTTGGTTAGAAATCGTTGAATTCGTCACTTTTTGTCTTCTTATATATTCCTACGCTTAACAAGATAACCCACTATCTTTTGTTTGACGTACACACTAGGTTTGCGGAGACCGCGGTAAGTTTCTACCGCGGTAAAACCATCCCTCCGAAAGAGGTGAAATCATCTACTGAAAGGAAAAAGAAAAAAACCCATAGTTGAGTGAGGAAATGAAAAAAACTCTGTATCTAGCTCTTTGGCTTGGAAGCGATAATACGATAATGTTCACTCATTTCCTGGACTCGGCTATTTGAAGGACAGGTGTTGGGAAAAAGGACCCAGATCGGACAATGGGAGATTGCCAGTAGGGTTTAACCCCATCAGATCTAATAGAAGACTAGAACCTTAATTGTCCAGGGTTGTCCCAATTGAAGACTTGGTTTGTCTATGAATATAATGAACTAACCATGAATTAACTGAAAATATTGTTAAACTTGTTTCCAAAGTCTTAATAAGGTACACATTTTATTCGAAGACGTCCTACGCTTTATTTTTCCTGCACATAACTATGCCACAGATAGCAAATGATCAACTACTGAGTTTTCTAAGCGATGTATGTCATATCATGTGTCTTTGATCGTGCTCTCGCTTTCATTCAGACTAATTGATACTTAAAACAAATCAAATCTATAAACACATCAAGAGCCAACCATGTAGCAAAACTTATTTTGCAGCTAACCCACCGTTAGCAAAAAGCACTTGGCCAGTCATCCATCCACCTTCGGTGGCCAAGAAGCTAATAATAGGCGCAATGTCCTCGATTTTAGTAAGTCTCTGCTGCAATGCGCTACTCTTGTAGAATTCTACGGCTTCTGGGGTTTCTTGAGTATAGAAAAATGGAGTGTCCATGGGACCCGGTGCAACGCAGTTTACAGTAACATTTCTCGCCATCAATTCCTTAGAGGCAGCCTTCGAATAATATTCAACTGGTGCTTTCGTTCCTTGATAAGTTGGATAAAATGGTGTATAAACAGCCAGCAAGGAAGTGACGAGCGAAATGATTCGTCCTCCATCTGAAACTTTCTTACCTGCTTCAGAGATAAAGAAAAAGGCTATCTTGTTGTTGATAATGTCCATTTGATCAAATTCTTCCTCAGTTACCTCCACGACAGGTTTCTTTAGCACTTTACCAACATTGTTAACGGCAATGTCAATTTTTCCCAATTTTTCAACTGCTGTGTCGAACAATTTGGTCAAAGAAGCTTGGTTACCTAGCTTTCCTTGGTATAATTCAACTTTAACTCCATATTTATCTCTCAATTCCTTTGCGAGAGTTTCTTCATCACCTTGCGTACTGTTGTGGTGCAAAAATAAATTGCATTTGTGTTTTGATGCTAGTTCGATAGCGGTGGTTTTCCCTAGGTTCTTGGTTCCACCAGTAATCAGGGCAGTCTTTCCAGTCAAACTCATTCTGTTAGATTCTTGTTATTTAGGTCCTCTGTGATGGGTACTGTTCGAATCCGAACCAAACAAGACGAGCCTCAAGAGTTCATATCATGGCATATTTGCACTGCTTATATATGCAAAGAAAGGGCCTTCCAGATATCAAATTCTGTGGACCCCCTGCAACGGTTCATACAATATCCCTTTTTTCCGTCAACACAGTTGTACTTGCTCTTTCCCTGTATAGCAAACGGTACAAATACTGCTTGCATGACCATAGTTGAAGTTTTGTAGTATGGGATGGAGGGTTATTATTGGTAGACAACCAACATGGTTGTATTAACATAGGCGCCTATGACGAAAGCTCGGACGTAAAGCGCCCTTAGACAGGAAAAGAAAAGATCTCTATCACATGACCGGTAAGATACTGATCCGGCAGGCGTTTCTCAAAATTTGATATTAAAGATCCGATAGAATGCTTGACAAAATGTCCGAAATAATAGTAGGGTTAAAGACAGACTTTTTATTTAGCTCGAATTGAGAGAATTGGTACTAGCTTGGATGAAGAGTTTGGTATGAAAGCAACAACACGTTGATCAGTTTTTGAAAAAGGAAACTTAAATGATTTCAATCGTTCAGCTAGTGCATGATATCTTATCTATTTATCTACTAAGGGAAAGTATTAGTAGAGGTTCGAATTGCAAGCTATACAAGTCTGAACATTCCTTCCCGTCGAGAAAGTTTTCTTCTGGCCCCCCATCATACTCCTTTTACATATAAATGATAGTTCATGTACCTAGCGATGTTATCCCATTTTCCCAAGTCATTTCCCGGAGCCAGCTGCATTATAGTAGTTAAAAACTTTATTCTATCCAAGACACCTAGGGTCTTAAACTTAACCATACCACTTTCTTTGCATACGGAGACAAAGGAATGACAAATTAGAGCAAAAATAATTACCCTGTAAATATTCTCAAGATATTTGGGTTTTATTTGATCGTCATAAATGAATACAGGCAAGAACAGTATAATAAAAGGTCATACCAAATGCCGGAATAGCGAAGCCCCTATCGTAAAATTAATCTCTCTTCCAAGTTGAGAACCGTAATCAGAAGATTCATCTCCTAAAAGGTTGTTGAAAGGTTTGTTCGGGGCCTGTCTGTACTGTTCAGCAGCCTCAGAATCGAATCTCAAAATATAATGGTGAGAAACAGACCAACAATGTGACCTATTGAGAAAGTAATACGGTGTCCTTCGATAACCATGATCATAATGAGAATTATTCACTTTGGACGTCACAATATCCCATTTCCTAGCATCGGCGCCTGGATTAACTGCTAGAACAACGTCACCAAGAAGTTCGGTATTTGGGAAAGGTATGGAATAATTTATATGTGTGTACCAAAGAAGGAATAGAGTATAAACCATGCTTATGAATTGGCAAATAAGAAATACACTGATGAATGATTCGGAGATTTTTACATTTTCTTTCATCAGATATAAAACGACATTTAAAGGACAAATTGCGATGCCACCCAGGGATAAATCTTGATGGTTTCATAGATCTTCCATATGAACCGGGATCTGAAAACATCTGCTGGCAGAAAAAGGAAAACAGGGATCTTCCAGACTATCTTTCTCAATTTTGGGCATGGCTTTAGTACAATGAAGTACACATCGACAACCGGGTTGCCATGGTGTTTTTCAACCTCGAACCTTGAAGTAAAACTCATCAACAACGAAGATTTACTTCTTATCTTATCTTATCTTATCTTATCTTATCTGAATATCACCAACGTGATCATGAAATTTATTATTCATTTTGAATGCAACTTCACGCCATTGTTGTATCAAGTCAGTGATCCATTACTAAACACTTTTGAGTAAGCGTTTCTTTTGTATTGGAATGTACAGCATCCTTTCTGATACAAAACCAATAGCGAAGGAGAATGAGTAACATACAAATTACAAGAATAACAACTATCTCGATAATACAGAAAGATGCAATATCTTTCCAGGATATGTCAAGACCGCATACATTTCAAGGTGTTCATTTTAATATGTTTCTGAGAGTATCCTTCGGCGGCAGAGGCCTAGGTCCTTCTTGCTCGATGTGCTTTTCCGTACTAGTAATGTTCTTCAATAGAGATCTCTGGTGGCGTTCACTTTCTGATTTACACTATCTGCACTACCCGAAGAAACCAAGAGAAAGAAAAATTAACGTAAAGAATAAGATCCTACAGACAATTGGTAACTAATGCCAACCCAGAATGCAAATGTATCTTTTTTTGATATTTTGTGCTCTGTGGGCTCTAGGAACAGCCCAGGAGTTTGTTCCTGGGGTATGGAGATCTCATGTTGAGAGATCCCATGAACCCAATTATGTCAATTACGGTGGCTTGTCTGCCTTCAGCGACTCCCATACTTCACTGCTTTATTTCGAAGATAGTTTACATATAACATTTGATAACAGTAAGAGTTGGCAAACTGTCGATGTGTTTGGGGAAGATATTTCATGGGTCATTGTTGATCAGTTCCACAAGGAGAGAGCCTTCGTAACGACCAAGTCTGGAGGAATCCATGTCACGGAAGATCAAGGAAGAAATTGGAAGCAAATTTCTTTACCAGAGGAAATCGAAGACAAGGAACGTTGTTCTCTGCAGACACATCCGTTCAATACAAATTTTCTATTGCTACACTGCAGTATTATGCACGGTAATTTCCAACTTGGAACCAATTCAAAGAAAAGACCAGACTCGTCTTCCTTTATGGAACGTATTGCTTACGCTTCTGACGATGCTGGGAAAAGCTTTAGACGTATTGGAGAACCAGTTCACGAATATGAAGCTACCCCTGATCTCCAGTACCATGGCACTACCTGCCAATTCGCCACTTCATCGAGAGACTCCACTCTTGATAGGGACATCATTTATTGTATCCACAAGGTAGAAGTGATGACCAACATGCGAGAATGGTTTTCACATACATATGGTATGGACATTGAAAAGAAAACTTTTTTTAAAAAAAAGTCCTTCGATCCAGTATCAAATACCATGAGTACCCTGTTTTACACAACTGATTTTGGTCAAAGTACAAAACTTGTTGATGAGTTAAAAGACTTCTCTACAGAAGAAATATGGATTTTTCCCTCCCACATTCTAGGAATTAGTTCAGAAGGTAATGAACTTGATCATACTGCAGAAAGGATTTGGGTTACTACGGGCGGGCCTTTTAAACATGCGCACCTACCCAAGGGAGCAGTCTTTTCACCAAATAGCATTCCTGAACTACTCTCATATGACCCAGAGTTGATATTATTATATGCTGATGTGGAAGAAAATGAAGGACACGGTAAATCTAAACATTTGTTGGTTTCAGATCCTTCTGGTCTCGAGTTTTCTTTTTTCGACTCCATAACACAAGAACCCTCGAACCATGTGAACCTGGAAAAGCTAGACAAACTCAAGGGAACAATATGGGGTAGATTCAGTTTTGACGTGGATCTTAATCGGAGCAAAGTAGAAAACATGTATGAGACATATTTTCATGAGAAAACCAATTGGTTTCAAAAAATTGTTAAATTTATAAGGAATAATTTATTCTACAAAAATTCCTGCCCTCACATGGAATCTTTCCCCTTTATCGGGTATAAACGATTTTCCAAGAGTAAAATAAGCTTTGATTATGGGAAAACTTGGAACAATTTGAAAGTTGTAGATCCTTCTGGAAAACATAAACAACGTTTTCATTGTGATATCGATGACGTAGAACACTGTTCTTTCCAAGAAACTTCCTACTTTTCATCAGTTGAAAATGAACCAACGGCTGGTATACTTATGAAAACCGGTGTTGTCGGAGAAAACGTCCTGAGTTTAGATGACGACGATGAAATGACATTTATTTCACGAGATGGCGGTGCTTCTTGGGAAGTGGTGTTTGAATTTCCCGTGTATGCAGCATTTTTGGATTTTGGGAATATTATCGTTTCTATACCGAAGACTTCTCCACAAGACTGGTCATTGAAGAAATTCTTTTATTCTGTGGATCAGGGAAATAATTGGAGAGAATATCACCTCGAGGAACCTACGGATGCATTTCATATTAAAATTGTTAGTAGGGGTTCCAACGTTGAGGTAGGTTTAGGCCATAAAACCAAGCAGTCAACTGAATATACCTTTTACACAATAGACTTTTCGGAAGTGTTTGGCGGAAGTACCTGTACCGATAGAGATTGGGAAACATGGTATTTGTCTGATGGCAAGTGCATTGATGGTATCAAGTACAGCTTTAACAGAAAGAAGGCGGATGCCCAATGTTTGATGAGGAAAACATTCGAGAATCTAACACTAAATGAGGAGAGTTGTGAGCCTAAAGACATCCAAAGTAGTATTTAGAATTTTTTGGGAAATTCCTATCATCAATTCTTTAATTTTTGAGATTTCATATCTTGTAAGGAGGGCTCTGCACGAAGATTTACAACCATAAGAAGACAAAGTCGTGAAAACAGGCGGAAGTCTCAAATTCATTCATAAGGCTTCTAAGGGGAAGAACAAACTATTCGTAGTCCAATATCTAAAAAGTGATGTTCTCAGCTAAGGAGTGGGAAAACGTTTTGACAACAGCTCTGAATGGGACAAAGGATGAGGTAGCTGGAACCGTTGAACAGTGGTTCAGCCCACACTATGTTCAGATTACTGATGGACGCAAGAGTAACTATGAATAATTCAAAGATCATCTATTCAAACTTCACGGTATCTTGAAACATGCTCGAGTGGAATTATCATTCTTTTTATCTGAGGACAGAGATTGCCGATCGTCATGTAGTTACAGTCAAAAAACTGATTCAAAACGAGATAATAATGGAAATTTTATTACTGGGCAAACGTGAAGATAAATGAAAACTCGTTAGAGTATGGGAATCAACAAGAAAGATCGGTGGTGACAATGATGGATCAAATTTAGGCAGAATTTAAAGAAGGGGTTTACTAATGATTAAGTTCTACTACCGTTAAACTGTGAAAATAATATAAGATAACCTATAAGTAACATCAGGATCGAATTAATGATGTTCTTCCTTATGCTGAATAAATAAGAACGAACACCGATTATTATTTTATTAATCCGTTCAATTATTAATGTATCTTTCAATTTTCTAATAAACATATTCTTCTTTAATGTATTAATTTTATTACTTCTATTATAATTATAAATTTGTAGAACTGCATAAAAGAATGGAATTCAAGAGGTGAAATTTTCCAAGTACAGCAGACATCAACATGGGGCTAGCTGTCAGAGCAACTCTCTTCAGATAGCCACAGAGGCAAGTGTACAAAAATAAGACTTTTTGTAAGCAAACTTGGAATTCTAAATCTTATTTATAAGAACCACCCCAGAGAAATATAGTACTCTCAGGGGCCATAGAACGCAGTACTTGTGATGCTAGCATA
The DNA here is from genome assembly GCF_000026365.1 of Zygosaccharomyces rouxii. Classification (NCBI taxonomy): domain Eukaryota; kingdom Fungi; phylum Ascomycota; class Saccharomycetes; order Saccharomycetales; family Saccharomycetaceae; genus Zygosaccharomyces; species Zygosaccharomyces rouxii. Next base: position 4,217 of record NC_012991.1, on the reverse strand, counting down.
TTTTGGATTATTCCATACTGTTACATTCAGTTTTCGATGAAGGAATAAAAGCTTCATTGATTTGTTTCTCCGCTCACATTTGGTTGCACAATCTCAACAATCTCTTTTAACTCGCCGTATGCCAAAGAACTATCGCTGAAGGAAAGAGGCTCAAAGCAAGTCTTGTAAAAGTCCAAGCAATGCTTACCGTCAAAAAATCTATTCTTAAAAAGACCATTTTTCTCTTCCTCAGTTAAATATTGATTCATATACTTGGATATTTGGTCCCATTTATCCAATTCTTTTCCAGGGTTAACTTTTGCTATTATCGCCAAGCATTTCATTGTTTGGATTATATCCATCTGTGGATCCATAAAACGATAGAGACTCCAGTAGCATATCAAAGACATATACTGGTAATACATGATCATAATCAAGGCGAACAATGTTTTTCTTTTAATTTCTGGTAGTATCATAAACCAAGTGAGACCTTGAAAACAGCAAATAAAGAATCCGAAGATCAAACTTTGTGGGTAAAAGAAGAGTTTATATCTGTGGGTATCTCTGGGTAGTTTAGAATTTAAACCGGTTTCTGGCAAATTGTTCTTTAATAATAATTCAAACTTCTCATTTAGTGATTGCAAATAACACCTTGCTGATTGAGTCTTGTCCGTATCGGTAATATCGTCAAGTTTCCCTTCGAGATATGGCCTTAAAACATTAGCCTTGAACAAAAGTTGGAGACCTTGACCATCATAAAAAAAATATGGTGTATTCCAGAAATGTTCTTGGTAAAAGGAAGAGTTTAATCTATTCGCAATTTCGTCCCATTTCTCGATATCAACACCAGGATTCGATTCCAACACTTGCTGAACCAATTCTGTCATAATCTTGGGATGCAATTTCGAATTGTGTAGCCATGAAAAGGGGAGTAAAAGCGCAAGCATCCAGAGAAGAGTGGAAATCATGGAACCCAAAGACACATCTTTATAAATATAATTACTCCCATATAGTACTACCCATCCAGCGACCAGGCATAGACACGAGACCACCCAAGGAAAGCGATGCTTCGAAATTTCATAAAACATCCATGTCAAGCCATTTCTAAAAAGGTCCTTGGGTAAGACAGGCCTTTGAGATTCTTTATCGAATTCCATGTTTGTTCTTGTTTAAACCCCTTTGTTGTGTGTAGTGAGTAGTTTCCTGAGTTGTTATAGGAGATGAGATCTGATTTTTATCGTCATCGGAGCGAAAAAGGGAAGATGACTACGGAAAAAGAAATTCCTAATAACAAAGGATGGTATGCCGAACAAAGTTTATGTTACCTATACACATACACCTTTCTGATATCCTTCTCGCTTGAAAGTAGAAATATATAAGAGAGACATTCCTGTCAAAATGTTACGTTGCAAAACAAGAGCGGGTATATACTCCTGAGATCAAAAGGCTTTTTGGCAATTCCTCAATCCTCCCAAGACACTAGCTTAATGAGAAATAGATCATATGCTACCATGTTGAAGGATCTCTACAACCTCCATTGCTAATCGAACCGCTGCTGAAGACTTAATGTCATTCCCACCTGACATAGGAAACTCCGACAGCTTCTTGATCTCGCATTCGTGAAGCAATTCTGCCCTATTCGCACAAACGTTAAGTTTATAAGGAAAAGACAATGCTTCTTTAAACTTGTGTATGTTGCTGAACTGACATCGTGACTACTTCTATTGGTACCTCATGGATTTATTCAACTTGATGGTTATATATGATCTATCTATCGAAAACTGACTAGCATTTACACCTGAACATAACCCACAGATGATAAGCCGGCAATAGTGTAAGCTCAATCCCATCCCAGTGGAATGCTTATATAATCAGGATTTCATAGCAAGGTGTGAATTAGAAACTCACGCCGAATCATCCATTACCGATTCTGGCCTTTTCTTCTCAACATTAGGGAAATATTTCCTGCGAGATAAAAAAAAAACCCAAGAATTCCCAATGAAATGATCAAGGAATTTTGTCTGCCCTTCACGCATTGATAAATGAATCCCACAATCTCAAAAACAGTCAAGAGGAGCTCTCTGATTCCCGGGTCTGCGAAATATTCGACCAAACTCTTCTCCCCAATCTCAAATATGCTTGAAAGCAATCTATCGACATTATCCAGGTATCGTATGCAATAAGGAACAGCAATGAATAATGGACCGCCATACACAAAAACATGTGTACTATTATTTTTGTCCCCATATATAAAACCGGCGATACTGTATCCTATCAAAAAAAACGGGTAAACAAAGAGACAGATGCTGCCTCCACATCTTACTCCGCTCATTGATTTATCTGAACTCCTAATTTTTAGTCCCTCTTTCGCATGTTTAAACCCTCTTTTGGATAACAATGGATTGCGGAACAAGCGAGCGGCTAATTTGATCCCGTTTGTTCTAGAGTCAGTACCGCCGTTCTCGCTTCGTTGCTGATCAGTGATACTGTTGTTTCTTTGTGGTGAAGGAGAGTTGTGTTGTCCACGAGGACTGTTCTCTCTTCCACCACGCTTGTGGCTCTCGCTGGCCTTACTCTTACTCTTCTTTTTGTTGGACATGCCAATTTTCTGGGGCCGTCCTTCTTCATTCGGCTAATATCATGTTTTGATTTCCTCTGACAATTTATAGCAGTTAGGACATTTTATGCCACAAAGAAATTAATTAAAGAGTTTTCAAATTGACCTTCAAATTACATGTCCACCTCTTTGTGTTATCATTTGACGCTTTCGAGTTTCTTCTGCATGGAATTGTCGCGCGGAGAAGAAACAATCAGGGGCGGAACAGTCCGGGGTGAAAAATATATAAAGGGCGGTAATTCAGACACTAACTGACACTCGCAACAGCAATTATGCTTCTAAGCAGCACAACAAGATGAGTGTGATAAGTGACGAAGGTGAAATGGATTTAGAAAAGTGTGTACAGACGTTTGAAAAGGAGGAAATAGAATTGCCAGAGGACAGTCCTGGTGGAAAGTTGACATACTTCCTTGCCCCATATTTTTTCGAGAAAACATGGATAGACGACATTATCGCTTCTCTTTTAGGTGCATTTTTGTCACCATCGCTTGTACGGTTTCCTTATTTTATTCTGCGAGACTTTTATGGTAATAAAATTGAAACTACACTTTCAGACGTATTTTCTCCCTTATTGATGATCATTCATTGCTTCCTATGCTTTACGTTTTCTTTTTGGAACTTCATCGACAATAGGAAAAACGTTGATATTGAGAAAAAAGTGCTCCAAAAGTTATTGAAGGAAGTGGCTGAAATGGACCTGACCGGGGATCCAGTAGCTTGGCAAAGAGTTGCATCTAGAGTTAATCACTTTTCTGAAGAGGGGGGACATCATTATCCTCTTTTTTACAGTGGGGAGCATTGTAAACGCTTTTTTGTGAGAGAAATCGTAAAACCAATAGAGCGTCAGACCTATGACATCCGATGTTATTTTGGAGGAGAAATATGCAGCAATTTTTGGAAAAATCCATCAAACAAGGCGCTAACTGAGAGAGCACTTGCGAATTATAACAAGAGCGTTGAGAACTTTGGTGAATTATCACATACGGCAGAAAAAGATGAATTTAGAGATGGTATTTTCGAGAAGTTTCATAGTATTTTCAACACCTCAATGTTTTACTTGGTGATGACAGAGCTAGGGTCCTTTATGATTATGATGCTGACCTTCATTATCTCGATGATTTCTTGTGCCATTTTTAATTCATTCGCTACACCTCAATAGTATGTTTTTAATAGGAGATAAAAAGCACATTGAGAGCTAGTCCCTTCTTCGACGTCTATTCTGGGATTCTGTGGTGTCAGTCAAAAATCCTCGTTTTGAACGATAATTCTACTATTCATTTAAAACTTCTCAAAACCAATGTCTTTGAATACCCATGACCAAAGCAGATTTTATTGGCAGAGAATCGAGAGGCCGTTGTTAGCCGGTAAATTCTTAACGTTACAAGGCCACATCGATCTAATAAGAAGGAGTTTCGCAAGCTCTGAGCGCATCCGCAGCAATACAGTCCAGGTCATGATATAGTAACAATTGGCCAGAGAAAAGCCGCTCGAGTAACTTTTTGAAAAAATAAACCACATCTTTATCGTAAGCAAAAGCTTCTAACTCTTTTTCAGAATGTGAAAGCATTGGTTTCCATCGAAAGAACAGTCACGTTTACCCCCGTCGCTGGCATTTCTATTT